>NC_136061.1:748891209-750237962 GCF_964261635.1 Lissotriton helveticus
TGTGGCCAAAAATTGTTATCAGGTTTTGTAGGAGCATAAACATTAAACAAAGTAATAGGGATATCATTAACTTTAAGGTGAACAATTAACCAATGTCCTTTGTCATCTGAGTTTTGAGATAGAAGGGTCACTTTAAGTTTTTTATGACACAGAATCACAGTCCCATTTCTTTTGCTGGTACCAGGAGAAGAAAAAGCATTCCTACCCACTGTCGTTTGAGCTTGAGAACTTCTGAAGCAATTAAGTGTGATTCTTTGTAAAAATACAGTATCTGATCTAAGATTAGACAAATGTGTAAGAACTCATTGCTGTTTAATAGGCGTACCCATTCCTTTAACATTCCACGAAAAATTAAGTAATATCATTGATCAACTGTAGAAACTAAGACTAACTGTTGAAAAGCATTACAGCGCAACAAGAAAACAATAAAGAACTTGCAGTAAACAGAAGAATGAAAAATAAGCACTCTAGCTGTAAAGGAGAAAGACATGAAATAGAAAGTATTGAGATGAAGAAGAGAAGGAAAAGAAGAAAAGGAAAAGAGGGGAGAATAGAAAAAAGGAAGAAAGAAGATAAAAAAAGACAAGTCAAAACAACAAAAACACATACCAAAAACTCAAACATGAATGGAGGGTGTTGAAGCCATGAAGAGAAGAAGAACAACCAGTCACAAAACTCCGGGAGAAACCACGAGGAAATAGGAATTCAAATGCATTACGTAAGGATGGATGATTCAGGGAAGACGGTACCTAGAATATAGAAACATAAAGAGGGAATCTTTAGACAATCCTGAGAACGTTTGTAAAGTTATAATCAACAATATTAGCAAGAAAAAAGAAAAGGTCAAGTATTGGATGATCTTGCAAGTTCCAGGGAGTCCTCTTTACAACTGTCAATAAATTGTTGAAATAAGGCTGGATCCTCATAGGTGGTTGTTTTATTTTTGTAAGTTACTTTAAAGAGATCAGGATTAATCAAGCCAAATCTGGCATTCATTGTATGTAGAGCAGGGGGCATTGCTAGGAAACTTTTTTGTTTATCTGCTGTAGTTTTCACGTAGTCTTGAGAGAAGAATAGCATGTTATGCGTCATTTGTTAGACTTTCAACAATTCTGTGAATTCCAAAAAGTAAAGAATAACACCTCTCGGATTACGTTGGGTAGAAGAGTTCTGAGGTGGACAACCAAGTCTGTGCGCTCGCTGTATATTTAATACTGGGTTTTCAGGACGTTCGAGAACTTGTGGCAAAAAAGGTTGGAAAAAAGCTATGGGATTGGAACCTTCCAATCCTTTGGTTAAACCATAAATTGGTCAATTATTACGTCTGCCTCAGTTTTCAAGGTTCTCCTCTTGTTTTTGGAATTGTGGAATTTCCATTTTCATGGGATGAATCTGTTGAGAAGAGAATTGCAGAGAGTCCATTTGACGTTCCATTGAATTCATTCTATGGTCAAGAGTAGACCACGTATCCTCCAGAGCTTTTAGGCGGATATTTGTTTCCTCCATATATGGTTTAAGAGCTCAGATCTCTTCTAACAGTAGATCTATGGATTTTGGCGATGGAGAAGCAGTTGACGAAGGTGGATCTTTTTTAACTCTCTTGATTGATGACATCATCGAAGCGGTTGATGTTTTAGGCGTATTTTTCCCATTTGATGTGGAGGAGTTGCTCCGGGAGGTCCCTAGTGAGCATCACAAACTTTTGGTCAACTCTACACATAATGCATTACATGTAAGGTAGTACCACAAGTACATTCAAAGAGCTATGCTCATATATAGAATTGGTAGCTTTGAAATGTGACAAAAGAATTATTTTATTAATTCCAGAATAGGATGTAGTCTATGTGGAGCGGATGAAGGGAAATTTACATGCAGTAGTGCAAGCTGCTCCTAGAGGTCCCAAGTGAGCAAGGCACTAGCACTGCGTGCCTAGTTGCAGTACTGCAAGCTGCTCCTAGAGGTCCCTGGTGAGCAAGGCCCAGCACTGCTTGTCTAGGGGCAGTACCGCAAGCAGGTCCTAGAGGTCCCTAGTAAGCAAGGCACCAGCACTGCATGTCTAGGTGCAGAACCGCAAGCTGCTCCTACAGGTCCCTAGTGAGCAAGTACCAGCACTGCATGCATGTATGGGTGCAGTAACGCAAGCTCCTCCTAGAGGTCCCTAGTGAGCAAGGCACCAGCACTGCTTGTCTAGGTGCAGTAATGCAAGCTGGTCCTAGAGGTCCCTAGTTAGCATCATAAAATTTTGATCACATATGGTACTGCACCCTGCAGAAGATATGGTAAATCCACCCAACCCATAATGCATTCCATGCAAGAAAGTACCATGAATACATTCAAATACCTATGTCCATATGTGCAATTAGTAGCTTTTGAATGTGACAAGAGAATTGTTATATTAATTCTGGATTAGGTTGTACTCTATGTGGAGCTGATGAAGGGAAATTTACATGCAGTAACGCAAGCTGCTCCTAGAGGTCCCTAGTGAGCGAGGCACCAGCACTGCATGTCTAGGTGCAGTACTGCAAGCTGCTCATAGAGGTCCCTAGTGAGAAAGGCACCAGCACTGCTTGTCTAGGTGCAGTATCGCAAGCTGCTCCTAGACGTCCCTAGTGAGCAAGGCACCAGCACGGCTTGTCTTGCTGCAGTACTGCAAGCTGCTCCTAGAGGTCCCTAGTGAGCAGGGCACCAGCACTGCATGTCTAGGTGCAGTATCACCAGCTCCTCCTAGAGGTCCTTATTGAGCAAGGCACCAGCACTGCTCGTCTAGGTGCAGTAAAGCAAGCTGTTCCTAGAGGTCCCTGGTGAGCATCATAAACTTTTGGTCACGTATGGTACTGCCCCCTGCAGAAGATACAGTAAATCCACCTTACCCATAATGCATTGCATGCAAGAAAGTACCAAGAGTACATTCAAATACTTATGTCCATATATACAATAAATAGCTTTAAAATGTGGCAAAAGAATTATTATATTAGTTCCGTAATAGGTTATACTCTATGTGGAGTTTAGGAAGAGAAATTGCGATTCTCCTATTAACATGACCAGAGAATCTGGATTTCATTAAAGACACGGAGGCTAACATTATGCATTAATCCTTTAATGCAGCTCACAAACAGCCGCTTACATCACAAAGACTAGAATAAGAATAAGTGACATCACAGTATCCATAAAAGGCATGTGCCAGGGAAGATCAGCCTCTTTTAAATGCCTCAAACGACAGGTCAAGCTGCAAACGAAGAATAGATCTTAAAACTTGAAGGAAGAATTGTCGAAACTTGGAAAATCCTTAGAGATTCATCAATTTGAATTGTCTGGAAGAAAATAAAGCAAATCAAGAAAGGTACAAAGTAACCTTCAGAATAGGCAATAAGAAAAGCATAACATAAGGTTAAAAGGGTAAGAAACATTGAAAACATTGTAAACCACATCAATCCTCAATTTCCCTCCAGGGAGGGACGGGAGGGATAATGTTAGCCTCCGTGTCTTTAATGAAATCCAGATTCTCTGGTCATGTTAATAGGAGAATCGCAATTTCATTACAAGACAGGAGGCTACATTATGCATGTTGGTAGCCTTGAATCACAGCGTCAGAAACATGTTCAATTGGTTTACAATAATGATGGGCAAAGGTAGAGGCATTAGACCAATCAGCAGCCTTAAGGATAGCATCCAACTTACCAACCGACCAGAATGACTTGCTGGCCATTGCGCTTCTTAGTGAATGAGCTTGGAATTTTGAAAGATCAATACCAGCGAAGTTCATAGCCAATTTAACCCATCTTGCGATAGAGCAGGATGAGATGGGTTTAAAGGGTCTGACATAGGAAACAAGAAGTTGATTTGCATCAGGGGGTCGAAGGTTAGACATCCTGGAGTCGTATTCCTTCATACAATCAACCACACAGAGTTTTTTGCAAAAATCAAAACGTGGATAGAAGATAAAGTCAGACATGGTTTTAGTTCTCCTAAAAATTTCAAATTTAACACCAAACATGTCATAACATCTATTAGAGATGTCCAGAGCTTTAACATCTGAAACTCTGCGACAAGAGACTAAACAAAGAAGAGAGGCAAGTTTAATAGAAAGACATTTCCTGTTAAGGAGAGAATTTTCAGGCCATGAGCAAAAAAGGTCAAGCAGAAGTTTAACATCCCAAACAGACTGATATTTAGGGGGAGGAGGCCTTTTATGTCTAATACTTTTGAGTACTCTACAAATGATAACATTCTTACCTACCGTCTTACCGTTGACGAGGGAAACGGCCATTACAACGCGGCCGTTTCCACGAATACATTAACCACGCATGCATTACAACGCATGCGTGGTTAACACGAAAGCCTTTACCATGCATACCTTTACTACAAGGTATGTAGTAAAGGCATATGTGGTAAAGGTTCAAAATAAACATGGGGGCCCCCCCAAATAAAAACCTCACCTGAAATCGTCGTCGTACGACGTCACCACGCATGAATTAGAGGAAAATGTTATGCGTTGATAAACCATTCCGTTGCAACGCATGCGTGGTAAAGGCATGCGTTGCAACGGAATTCGTTGTAAGAACATATAACCCGTTGACGAGAGAATGTCCAGCTGAGATTGCAGATCTAAAGCAATTTATTGATCTATAGGAGAGACCATTGTCGAAGAGTTCTACCAAAAAGTTAACTATGTTAACGATAGGAGCCTCCACGGGATCCAAGTTCCTCTCCATGCACCAACGAGACCATTTCTTCCAGATGTTATTATATCTGTAGTGGGTTCCTGGTGCCCATGATTCACCAAGGAGAGTGAGAGCAGATGACGAAAGTCCAGACAATTGGTTAGATTGCCTGACACTTTCCAAGCAAGAAGGTTCAAACTCCCTGAAAGAACCAGGTGATGGTCTTCTCCGTTTGCGTTTAAGAGGAGGCCCTGAGTTGCGGGAATCAGGAAGGGAACGTCGCAAGAAAGTTCCAGAGCTGTGGGGAACCAGGCTTGAGACGGCCAGAAAGGAGTTATCAGGACAAGAGAGCACTGATCCTGTCTCACTTTCTGTAGAACCCTTTGAATCATTGCGAACGGGGGAAAAGCGTAAGGGTGAAGAGGAGCCCAAGGCTGGAGAAAGCCATTCACGGCCAGAGCACCCAGGTCTGGCATCCAGCTGAAATACTGAGGGAGTTGGAAGGTCAACCGGCTGGCGAAAAGGTCGACGTCGAAAGGACCCCAGAAACGATTCAGGGACTTGAAAATTTTCGTATCGAGTTTCCAATCGCTGAAATCTTGAAGGAATCTCGAGTTCCAATCTGCTGAGATATTGGATTTCCCTGGGAGATATTCCGCTTTCAAAGCAATCTTGTGTTCCAGACAGAACATCCAGAGTTTCTTGGCCAGATCTGATAGGTCCGCAGACCTCGTACCACCGAGTCGGTTGATATAAGAGACTGCAGAAACGTTGTCCATCTTCAGAAGGACAGATCTGCCCTGAAGAGAGTGTCTGAAACTCATAAGAGCGTAGAGACCAGCAGTCATTTCTAGAAAATTGATATGGTGAGTAGACTCTGAAGGGGTCCATACTCCGCCGGTGTCTTGGTCGAGGAGACGAGCTCCCCAACCATGAAGGCTGGCATCTGACTCCAAAACAAAGTCTGGGGTCGAGCCAAAAATAGCCCTTCCATTCCAGGCGTCCAAATTGTCCAGCCACCAAGAGAGTTCTAGCTTCGCTTGTTGATCTAGGGAGACGTGGTCTCCGTACCAAAGACCGGAGCGAAGTGCATTGGCTTTCACCCTCTGGAGAGCGCGATATTTCAGTGGACCTGGGAAGATAGCTTGGATCGAAGAAGAAAGTAGACCCAGGAGTCCGGCCAATTCTCGGAGAGAGAGAGATTCCTGTCTCAAGGCAAGAAGAAAGAGGAGACAACTGGAGGTGTCCACAGTGAAACCTAGGAACTCTAGGGATTTTGAGGGTGTCAGAATGGATTTTTCCCTGTTTATAATGAAGCCAAGATCCTCTATGAGGTCCATGGAGACCTTGAGATCCTCTAAAACTTGTGCATGAGTTTGAGACATGATGAGGATGTCGTCTAGGTAGATAATTAGACGAATACCTCTTGCTCTCAGAATAGAGACAATGGTTCTCATGACCTTGGTGAAGCACCAAGGGGCGGACGAGAGACCAAAAGGGAGAGCTTGAAATTGATAGAGGTGGCCGTCCCAAATAAATTGGAGAAAGGGTTGATGTTCCTGGGCCATAGGAATCGTAAAATAGGCGTCTTTTAGGTCCAATTTGACCACCCAATCTCCGTGAAGGAGAAGGTCCCTGAGAAGATGGATTCCTTCCATCTTGAAGTGTCGATAAACAAGATATTTGTTTACTTCCCGTAGGTTTATCACTGGTCTCCAACCTTTGTCTTTCTTCTCGACTAAGAAGAGGGTACTTACAAATTTCTTTTGGGACCAAGGCACCTCGATAATGGCACCTTTCTTGAGCATAGAGGAAACCTCCTCTTTGACGATCGCTAGATGTTCCAAAGGGAGGTCTAGAGGTCTGGGAGTAGCGGTCTGGTATGGAGTGTCTAGGAGGTCTATCTTGAATCCCCGAACAGTTTCTAAGACCCACGGGTCTTGTGTAACTCTTTTCCAAGCGTGAAAGAAGTGTTTGAGGCTTCCCCTGACCCTGGGAGGTGAGAGAGAAGAAAGAGCACTTACTTTGGGAATTGTTGTTTGATGCTCCACGGGAGAAGCCTCTGTCACGGGAACCGCGTCCTCGTTGAGGGTAGAATTGTTTGTTGGAAGGGTAGAAGCCTCTACCGGTGGCACCTCTACCTCTGCCGGATGAGAAGGGCCGGAAGGTTCCGCGGCCGGAAGAGCGGCCCCTTCTTCCGGCCTGCCCAAAAACATCTGTAGGGAAGACTTTTCTCATGTTGATCTGGGCTCTATCTAGGGCAGTGAAGGTGGCGACATATTTTCCAATTGTTTTAATCATATCCTCGCCAAATAATAGACCTTTGGGCCTATTAGAGGGTTCTTTTTCGGCGAGGTCCCCGAGTTTGGGGTTAATCCTGTTAAGGATAGTTTTTCTTCTTTCCATATTAAGACTGGAGTTAGCGTTCCCAAGGAGCACAATCGCCCTTTGACTCCAACCTCTTATTAACCCGATGTCAAGGGGTGTGTTAGAGATATGAGATTCCTCTGCCAAATCAAGGATTTTGGTAAGTGGGCTGAGGACATCGAGGAGGCGGTCTTGGCAAGCCTTAAGGGCCCTTTCCAGGCCTTTCCTGGGATCTTTCCCCAGTTTAAATAAAAACTTTATTAGATCTGGATCTAAATTGGGGGTCTGGCAGACCTTGTCGTCAATCCATGGTCTCGGACATTCGGATCGCATGGTATTGCATGTGTCTGTTTCAAGAGTATTCCTTAGCCACTTTGTAATAAACTTAGAGACATGGTCGTGAGGGAACCATCTAGAGCTATTTGGACGGGAGATATTGTTAGGGGAGAACATTTCACCACCTAAGGGGTCAAGAATTGCATCTTTAGAGGAAGGGGAGGAGTCCGCCTCAGAAAGCGCATTTAGATCTATGTCATCCAAGTCCTTATCATCGAGATCAAAAACGAACTCGTCGTAAGGTTCATCATATACTTCCTCTACTTCTGAGTAGGAGTCTGAGTCAACACAGGCGTCTTCACCAATTGTGCCGCTAAGGGCACCTCCCAAAACTGCGCCGCTAGGGGCACCCATCCTTATTGTGTCGCAAGGGACACCAATACCTTTTGAGGCGCTAAGGCCTCCCATACTATGTGAGGTGCTAGGACCTCCCATGTCAACTGGGTTAGAGAAATTACCAGTAGTGCCTAGATTGTGCTTGACTTTTTTAGTGGCTTTGGTTAAGGAAGGATCATGAGTGGTATTGCCTTCAATACTTAGCACTCTTTTATGAGACATGACTTCTTTTAGAGTATTAATCATGCATGATCTCATTTCTTTTTTCAGAAAATTCTTAAAAGAATCGCTAGTGTGGGTAGGGGAGCTCGCGACAGCGTCGTCAGATTCCAAATCAGATATAATGCCAATATATGTGTGATATATACCAATATAAGGATTGTTATCTAATGTTAAATAGGTTAATGTAATCCAAGTTCTAGTAATCAAATATGCTTTAAGTAATAATAATGTAAATTGAAGCTTGCCTCCTTTTTCTTTTTTTTTTTTTACATTTTTTTTTTTTTACCAATAAAGAACTCCCAAGGTACGAATTAAAATAGCTATGCCTCCGTTTGTCATATAACTGCTTAAAAAGCGAAGATGCCAAGTGATTTGAAGGGAAACAGCTGATCGCGAAGGAAAACAGCTGATGGCCGCGTCGGAAATGCTCTTCGGAGCAACGGACGCGCTTGAGCCACAGAGAGCTCGAAGGAGAGAGGAATGGCCCATAGGAGGCGGGGCGCGTTGCGCCGCTGCTGCCGAGGGTCATTCCTCTGGGGGGGTGAGCCTATGCTTCAGAGCGACGCCTCAGAGCGAGTGCTTTGAGCGCGAAGGAGTTGGCATAATGTAAACAAAGGAGGTCAATATTGAAAGTATTTTAGCCCGATATTGGCATTAGGCGCACCCCGGCGAACAGCGGGAGATGAGAGCGCCATGAAGGGAGAGTCCTTGAGATCGGATAAGGGTGAAGGCGAGGTGAGGGGAGACAACCATAGATTGGAAGTCTTTAAGGGAGGGGGTTACGGCGAGGGTAACCAAGAGGTGTAAAAGGCAAGGGTGTTGCTAAGACAATGGGAGTTGAAAGCATGGCATTCACGAAATAGGAGACAACCTCTAAAATATCTGTATATTAGGAAACTTAACGCCTATGTATATCACATAACTTAACGTTTATAAAGTAGCTTATCAATATAAGGTCTAAACAATAATAGTTAAAAACAAATTTAAGGAAAAGGTCAGAGTAAGCAAGACAACTTATCTGTTTGAGAGCCGCATTTAAAAGAGGCTGATCTTCCCTGGCACATGCCTTTTATGGATACTGTGATGTCACTTATTCACTTATTCTAGTCTTTGTGATGTAAGCGGCTGTTTGTGAGCTGCATTAAAGGATTAATGCATAATGTAGCCTCCTGTCTTGTAATGAAATTTATAGACGGTCTAATTTAAATGTGATATGTGCTAGTGATTACAGTAACCACTGCCAGCCTAGTTTAGGACCAAGTGAGTGTCCTGTCTGAAGGCCTTTAATAAAATAGTGCCACACTATAAAGAATAAACTGGACAATCAATGGCACCGCCCATACACTGATGACAGATGTAAAATGTTATATTAATGCAGAGGTATGCTGCACAGATCCCCATCTGGCCCAAGACTTTAAATAAATACAAGCATTTAATGCAGTCAAAGCCATCTTGGCAGTAGAGACATTGCAGCAACTGGAGAAGCAGCCTCCCTACCAACCGTCATGCACAGAATGATTTTTCAAAAAGTCTTTAATGGTTTGCCTGACTTTAATCAAACCAAGGTAACTGATTTATATGATTTCTAAAATGATGTGCTGATGGTGTGATCTTTTCCATAAGGTCACAACTGGTGTTGATTATAGAGATTTGTCTAAAACTTCCACAATCAGCTGGAAGATTATCCTTCTGCAGTATCAGGGAGATGTGCACATCTAATTGAGCTGGTAATATGGTCTCATAGAACATTGCTTGAAACATCAGGGCAGCTCTGCAGGAAGAATTCAGCAAAATTGAATGCACAACACAACTTTGGCTCTTGCTTTTCCAACACTGAAGGCATACACAGCCTCATAAATTCATGCAGCAGGGACGTGCTGGTCTAACCAATCCATCCTACCTTCAAGGGAAGTGTTCTGCTGTTGGAATTTCTTAATATTCTCTACTCCTGAGGAGCTGATGAATTGAACGGGTAGTCATAGATGATTTGAATTGTTATTAGTCAGTGACAGAGTTGATATTTTTGATATGGCTCGTTTGATGCAATAAAATGTCGATTCCCCTCACTTCATTGCTCTTAGTATGTATGTTGAAGTCTTCGAAGGCATAGTGGATTTTATCCTAGTGTAGTTGTTCAGCTCATATTTATTTCCAGTACATCTTTTTGCTTTGATGTTATTGGAACATGCATAATTGTGTTAAAAAATCCTAGTATTTCTCTGTACGTTTGCATTTTACAATCCCTGCCTTCGGTGCTATACCATTAAGTTGTAGTCAACTGCCTGTCATTATATCTTGGATTGCTTCATACCTAAGTGTCTCTTCCACTCTTATTCACTAGCAATGTCAACATAATGTAAGTATCACCCATGATCTTATTCAGAATATCTTGACCTGTGACAGGGAAGGGCTGGGTTTCCATCTCATGGACTGAATATGCCTCCTTTTCGCGTATGCCGTCACCCTGCATGCAATTACAACACGGTTGTTACAACAACCGCGTTGTAACAATGCATACCATTACCCCGCAAGTTGGAACAACGACTTGCGTAGGGGGGCGCTGGATGTTGGAATAGTATCATTTACTATTCCAACTCCAATCTGTCTAGACAGTAGGGAAGGTGTTGGGTTTTAAATCCAACACCTTCTTTCCCCTCCTCAAGTCATTGTTTAGACTTGCGGGGTAATGGTAGGCGTTGTTACAACACGGTCGTTTTAACGACCGCATTGTAATTGCATGCGGGGTGACGGCTTCGTTGTGAGGGGTGTTTACCCGTGGGTTTCATCAGTGAGCAGTCCAGCACTAACTTTCGAGAATTGGGAACAACATACAAAAATGTGATGCTGCCAGTCTTAGAACTAAACTGATGATGGTCACCAACCGTGATAGTAATATCCACTGGACTGACTGCTGCCCCAGCAGAATAACCTTTACGTGGCTTTATATGTGAGGACCAATAATTGCCAGCAAATATATGCCTAGACTGAGTACCTGAAGAGGTGCAAATAAGGTTCATAATCTTTGTGTCAAGCACCATATGACTGATAAACTTGCCCATCCGTTCCTTCAGAGAAGGAATGTCATCTTCTGAAGGAAGGAATGGACACTTACACTCTGTTTATGTATGCAGACTACATGCTTACGGTTAAGTGTGGTTCATCAGCACGAGACTGACTACTTTGGGAACGAATGGGCTGCACTGAACCAACAAAAGAAAGTACATTTAAGGGACTGCCATCTGGCAAGAGGGTCTGAAATAAATATTTTAGCAGGGATGATTTTCGGTTCCAATCTGGCCCTGGTTCTGGTCTAGTAGTCAAGATTTAAAAAAAAGTTGTAACCACTTCTTTTTTATACATACCCAGAATGCATGCTTACTCACATATGTGTCTTATGTGTTCATTAATCATTGCCTTGCCAAATCCTTTAGAGCACATTGCAAATCTGGATCTTCGATGGTAGTCACAGTAGTGATGCCACGGTTAAAAGAAGGATGGATTCTGGTCTACTCCTTTCTTACCTGTGAAAGTTCGATCCTAGAAGCCAGTTTGAGAAATTCTTAATTACTCAGGTGCCTTTCACTTCTCCATGCTTTCCATTTGGCATATTTGACACGGACAAGTATTTTGAGGCATCTCTGTTAGCGTTATACGAGCACCTGACTCACTTCTCTGAAACTGCAATTTATGTATGAGACTACTCATCTATCTATCTATCTATCTCTCTATCTATCTATCTATCTATCTATCTATCTATCTATCTATCTATCAGGGGCGGCCTTAGGCATGTGCAAGCTGTGCACCTGCACAGGGCCACCAAACCCCAGGGGCCACCACGCCAATATATATCCTTAATATAATAATCCTCTGAGGATGGATACATATTTGTGTGGCGGCCCCTGGCTGGGATTTGGCGGCCACCGGTTCTGTTCCACTTCTAAACACCCTGACCCCCCCCCCCACCCTCTTCACTGGCCTCTGCGCTCCACCCTGCCCGGACCCACTCTTCTGGGGCCCCCTACCTACGCTCCCTGCCCAGGGCCTCCATGAGCCTAGAGCCGCCCATCCATCCATCCATCCATCCATTCATCCATCCATCCATCCATCCATCCAGCCATCCATCCATCCATCTATCTATCTATCTTCCTGCCTGCCTGCCTGTCTCTGTCTGTCTGTCTGTCTATCGATCTGTCTGTCTGTCATCGACATGCACATTGGTTCATACAAATTTAACCATGTACACGTTTTAAGGTAAATCTTCTGTACGTCAAGTGGGTGTATTAATACTGCAGCACTTAATGTTGGACCATTCCACCGACGCCAACCTGATATAAGCTTAAATTGCTTCCGATATGGTTTTAAAATGTCTGTAATCTGTTGCCATAGCTGTGCCATAATGCCCTGATCATTTTACAAAAGCACGACCAAGAATGTCGTTGATGGGGCTGGTAATATTTCACATATAAATACTTATTTGGGGGCATAATAGTTAGTACTGCAATCAGGGGATGCTGTAATCAATCACTTTGTAGTCTGTGTTCCCGCTATAGTTTTCAACATATTCTAACATTTGTAGCGTAGTTTAGTGTGAAAAAATAAAAAGCCAAAAAAGGATATGCTCCCTCATTTTAAGTTTTGTAATAATAGTTTTTGAGAAGTGCACTTTGTCACATTATTCCCTTTTGCATATTAGGGCACACTATTCATGCAACAGTTTAAAAAAAAAATCTTCCATGGGGAGTAATATTCCATTAGTAGTCAAACTAATCATTCTGTGAAAAAATGTAATTTTGCACGTACACGGTTTTCCTTCTGTATTTTATTATTCTTTGCGATCATTTTAGGCAATTTTACCTTATGAAAAGGCTATAAAACCAAGACATAAAAAAATCAACAACAATTAATCTCAGTTACAGCTCCAGGCCCGGTAGAGTTGCGGCAAATTAGCGCGCATTCTCGGAGAAGGCAAAATGTGATTTCAGGCGAAGACTGAGAGCTAGCATAAGGTTTCTCAGCTTATTGCTTGTTGTACAAAATGCACACGAGGCGGCCAAATCCCTGGACGCCCGGGTTCTCCTTCAGTGCATCCTTGCATCGATCAAAACATCAAAGAGAGACCACAAATGCCACAGATTGCACCGTTATCAACATGCATCACATATCAATTATGATAATGGGAGTAATGAATGTCCGAGAAGCATTCCCTCCAATAACATTCTCGACAGACGAATGATCCCACAATCTGAAAGAATGAAGTCCGAGACTGCTGTTTAGTCATTCAGGCCTGGGGATATTGTCACTGTATACATTATTTCTTCCCTGCCATCTGTTCTTAAGTAGGAAAACAGAACAGCAGTGTTCCATTTTGGATTTGTGTGTTTAAAATCACTCAATTTGCTTTTTTCAGCGCAGTGTTTCAGAGTGAAAATGCTTTAGAGGTTACATGGGATTCGTGTATGGGTGGGTAAACTGTATGCCTCTTAATTACATCATCTCTAATTTACACCAAACTATATCATTTTTTGCACTACAGGTTTTGTTCATGAAGCACATGTGGATTTATACAACAGCAGATCATATTCAGTGCAATATATGGGATCAAATACCCCAGATTGTATTTTATAAGGACATGGCAAGTGACCACAGACCTCCGTGACCACAAGTCAAAGGCTGAGTGTCTTTTCAAAAGATGTGGAGCTCCCAGATCACTTGCAATATCAATTTTAGGTATTACTTAATGACAGATGTAGCTGTCTGTTGGAGTTCTCCTGCTGCTAGCACACATACACAAATAAATACATAGCGAACAGAAGAGTGGGCTTGAGGGCAGTCCCCCCTAAGCCACTGGCTGTTGACATATATTTATAAATTGCCATTGGATGGGTTGACTGTACCCCTTGCTGTGTCTTTACCCCATCCACTGCTTAATTTGATCTGGTGAATGCCAACGAGGCCCACCGGCACTCATTTTTGGTGAATATCACTTATTTTTCTTCATTAGACAGTTATGGAGCACAAGAGACAGAAAGCACACTAGGGGGAAATAAAGAGGAAGTGAAAGAGGTATAAACCATCACAAAGGGAGAAAGCAGGAATGTCTTGTGGTGGATTAAAAAGGCACAGAAATAGCAGCCTTCATATTCACTGTGTGGACATTTAATAGCACCAGCTTTGGGCTTCTATCAGGCATTGGCATCAGCACTCATTCATTAACCACTGTCCAAAACACTACTCAGCCTGCGACTCTACCCATCCTTCAGTGCAGAATCTATGTCACATGACCTTCCAGCCCTGCCTCAACAAGCTTTTTGGTGCTGTTTCACTCATTTGACTTTTACAATTGATAAGGCGAATGGTAGTTGGGCAAATAATTTATTCCATAACGGTGTCCCTAAAGTACAATCTCCCAGTTTGCCACTGCAGCAGCACCCGCCACAAAGGTTACTGTCCTTCCCTTCCTTACAAATCATAGACGGTTGGAGTACAGAATTCTCACACGTTCCAAACACCCCACCTTAACACAACCCCACATATCTCCTTCCCTTAGTTCCTATAAACATACATAATTGGAAAACAAAGAAAACTTGCAGTAACACAGAGTTAGACTGAGAAGCTGTAAAACTATGTACAGGATAACAACACAACCAAAGATAAAGGTGAATGCAATAAAACGAATCCACATCTCCTATAGATTCAGGAAATACCTGACCAACAAAAATGTTATTCATATCCTAATTCTTACCTCAGAGAGAGTTCTTTCTGGTTCTGTTTCCTTGCCTGACAGTCTACCAAGGTGTTGGTCAAATTGCACACTTTCATTCCCATGACACCCAACATATGTCTCTCCGTAGCTGGAGGAACTATAGGACACTCTTCTTGTTCCACACTCTGCCATTAGACAAATCACCACATTAACTTTCATTTCCTTCACCTGAACAGGCAATTCAAATCAAGACAAACCCTTTTAACATGAACAGCTTTCTTTATCCTCACTCAATAACTGCATTTCACCACAAATGCACGCTTATCCAAAATACTGTGTTTTTGCACTCACACACTCACATAGGAACCTTTTGATACATTTATCCAGAACATGCCACCAAAAATCCAACCTGACTCAATACTTCATAGCCCTCATGCTGTAGTCTTTCATATGCCAAAGATAGCACTTTGTTGCATATTTCTTCAGAAATCACCATCAATTCACCAACATCTTGTCCTCCATGAGACACTAGATCCATTCATTCTCAGATAATGCCCAGCACATTTCCATCCTGGCTAATACTGCTAAACCATTTCAATCTCAATCGCAAGTTCACTGGAACGCACCCCTCATGAACAGGGAATCTGGACAAACAATCTGACACAAAATGTTTTAAACCAAGGACATATTCAGGCTTATACGAAAATCAGTGGAAACAATACTGCCACTATACTATATCTAGAGTATCTGTGTCCCACATAATATTTTTAAAATACATCACACACTGCCATACACTTAAAGCCTCCCTCTCATAGATTCAGCACACTGCAAAGTCCTTGAAGCTAATGAGATTATCTCTTCCCTACCCCTTTCTTTCTTCTACAATAGGACACCACCCAAACCATAATTGCTAGTATCCACCCTGATTATGCACACATTCTTCGGTGTCCTGGATGGTCTACATCATCTAGTATAAATGTGCACTTTCCTTTCTCATGGTTAAACCACTGCTTTCAACAATTGTAAACATTCTATAGAGCCTTTCATCATTGATATTTGGAAGATGCTGGTAGTTGACCCAAATGTTGTGATTCGAGTCAATAAGGTTGATACAGAACCTTAAGGAATTTGTCTGCTTCCTTTACAAAATGGCTTGAGCCAACCACTCAGATCGCTTGATGGGCTCAATTATTCCCAGATCCGACAATTTTCATCCTTCATTTACAAATGAACTCCCTAACCTCTGTGGCACCCTCCACAGTTTATATACCACAGGCACAGCATTTTTTCTCAAGACAGTTTTATGCTAGAGTTCACCAACTTCTTGGAAAACATATTGTCCATGAACAGAATGAATCATCCACTTCACAAATCTCATTACTGTAACTCTTGACTTAGAAAAGAGTTCTTCAGGATGATGCGACCATGTTCAATCTCCTTGCCCATCCCACTCTAGAAGATTGACATCATCCATTGCAACTTATACCTCCTCCTTCATTATATTTTGTTCAAAACTGAAGTCTACCATGACTTTTCCTACAACATCCACCTTTTTGCCACCGTAGGTGAACATTTTAATCTTAGTACCTTCCAGTGTTACTCCATCAAGAATGTGCAACTCCTTGCCTGCGATCAAAGTAAATGGGGAGCCAGAATCTGCTATAATTCTGATCAATTTTTATTCACAGCAATGTTAGAGTAAGGTGGACTCCTTTTCCTCCCATGCACATTAGTTACCGAACCTCAAAGACACCATCCAACACTTCAGACCTGGTATCAGATACCATAAAGATATAACCTCCATCATCTTCATAGGCAGATTCAGCTTTATCATTCTGATTTACCCTAGTTTTTCCAACATTCATATTAACGGCTCTACACACTCAGGATGAATGTGCCCTTCTTCATAGTGAAAACACACTTGGCGATGCTGGACACTACTTTTTACTTATCACTTGCATATTGCTCCCTCAACATAAACACACCATTTTACCCCATTCTCAAAATTCACCTCTGACCATTTGGCACTGTTCCTACTTTGGAACTTAAACACATTTTAGGTTTTATCATTACCCATAGATATCTGCCCTGCCATTGCCATTTCTGCCCATATCAGAATAGTGTTCTATTCTTTTCACCAGTTTAAAGCAGTTTCTAAATCAGTATTTTCTGTAGACACGTGTCACTCCTGGGTCTTCTTGTTATTGGTACTGTCTGTAAGCTGATCTGGTTCTAATGATCTCATCTGTCAGGTCGATGTAGTTTGATTTGGCAGCTAAAATTCTCAAAGTACCCACAAAATCATCAATAGGTTAATTCGGTAGTTGTACCCTTTGAAGAAATTAATATCTTTACAAGACAACATTGCTGATGAGATTGAACCTTGCCTCCATTGTTTTAACACAGTTTTGTGCTCATCCACACCCTGATTAATGTCACCACATTCTCCAGGAAATACCCTTACTTTTGGTAATGGTAAGGTCTTCAACATTTCTGCTCTCTGGGCCTAGGAGGTGCATGGGCAAGGTTTTTTTTCTTATTTGTAGTACAAACTGCTCAATTGGTAGTGTCAAGATAATCTTAGAATGCTTCACACCATTGTTAACAATTTTTAACAATTTAGAGGTGGAATGCCCGATACAGACAAAAAAGGTGACAATGATGAGAAACCTTCCATGGCAGTATTTTGTTTGTTGCACATACACTAGAGATCATGTTAGTGTTCACGAATGCCATATGTGTTAATACAGTCTTCACATCATAGTGCCTTCTATATACTTAAACAGATATATAGTACAGTATCATGTAGTGCAAATTTCCTCTTTGAAGTACCACTCAAAATAATTCACAAAGAACACAAACCCTTTAGTGGAGAAGTATGCACAGTGCACTGTGCAAGAAATAGATAGTAAGCAGCAAAGGAGGGAGTGCTAATAACATCCAGCCAGTAGAAGGCATTGACAAGATGCACAGCACACACAGCTTAGAAGTCAGGGCAGACTAACAACCAATGGCTTGACAGAGCGTGCCTCACACAAATCTGGCTGTAAGAAACTGGCTTATTGGTTTGGGGGGTGGAGGCTCCACTCAGGCAGCAAGCACAATCCTTGTCAGGGTGAACCACAAGAGTCATCAAATTATCCTATGCTTAACCCTCCGGTAGCTTTATAACAGCAGGCAGGCAGACCTGACTTCGAGGCAATGTGTAATGTGCTTATGAAAGCACATAGAAATAAAGTGAAAACACAACACATAATGAAATAAAGTCAATCAGCAGGACCGAAGTTATGCATTGTGAATTCTTTATGAAATCTAGCACCTGAAAGATCACAACGCCAACGGATAGAAGGAGAGGTGTGGGCCTAGTATCGGCTTACTTTTGATCTTAGAAACATTCTTGAAAATTATTTCTTGAAAAGGTAGAGTGCAGTGGGGCAAGCCAGCAGGCTGTGGTGGACGATGAGTTGACGATGTCGGGAAGTCATTGGATGAATTTTCAGTGAAGTCATCTCTGATGGCGGGAAAAGCTATGGGAGGAAGAAGCTGTATTTCCAGGTCAGGGAGGTCGATGGTGAGCAGGTCATCATCAAGCCTGGTGAAGATTTCTTCCTTCGGACTTAGAAGTTTTTCTGGAGCTCAGAATTACTCAGTGGGGTGAGGCTGCAGGCTGTAGCTGAAGAGAGTTCCATGAGGCCAGAGACTTTCAACTTCATTGAGAGGTTCAGCAGAAGAGAATTTGCTGCTGTGGAGAAGAATGCCAGCGATGTACCTTGGTCTTCTGTCAATTCTCCAGGCAGTATTCCTTGAAAAATGTTCTAAATCCCAGGTTGTAGGGTTAGGCAGGAGCAGTCCCCCTAACACCACTTCCAAGGGTCCACCACTTCGAGGGTTAGAACTCACTCTAGCAGAGGTCAGCAACAGGGTACCAGGCCTCAGGTTCTTGTTATGTCCCTGTAGCTCACACAGAAGGTTAGCCACCTGGTCATTGAAGTCACTCTGGTGTTCCCACATTAAAGGAGTAGGTTCAGTCCTCCGTCTTCAGATAGCAGGGAAGCACAGCATTCCTTTCAGCAGCAGGACAGTCGAGCTGTTCTTCTTATGAAATGTCCACAGGTCCAGGAGTATACAAAAGAGTTGTTCTGAGGATCCAATATATACCTGGTGCCCTCACATCTGGCTCTAGAAAGTTCTTCCCTTTCATTTTCAAGGCTCCACACTGTCTGGGGTGGAGATAGGCTGGTGTCTGGTTCCTTTGTGTGAGCTGAAGGCAAGCCCTTTAAAGTTCAATTGGGTCAGGACACAGTTCCTCCCCCAGTCATCCTGATAGAATCACCCATCTTGCCCACACCTAGTTCCCTCTGTATTACTGTCGAGGAGGACTACACAAACTCTAAAAAAAACAAGCCCTTCACCATCATGTGACCCAGAACACTGGCAGAAGTCAAACATGGTTAGGAGAAGAAATTGGCAACTTTCTAAAAGGGTCATTCTCAAAATTGAGACTTAGAAGCCAACTTACAATTAAGGAGGATTTTAAATTACAATTTGTTTGAGTCTAAACAGCATATTAGTATCTGCTCCCAGTCAAATATTACCACCTATTCAATTTAAAAGGCTACTCAGTGTCAGCCAAAGAGAGAGATATGCCATACAGTAATGAAAAATTACTTTAGGATTGTTTCATTACCGGGCAATGTAAAACTTAAACCCACATGCGCTACTTTTTTAATACCTTAGGTGTGACTGATATGTAATAAGAGGGAGGGTTTAGGCCTGGCAAAAGCTGCATTGGCAGGCCTGAGACACGTTTTAAATCAGTCACTGTAGGGGAATCAGGAAGCACTGTTTCCTGCAGCCAGCTGCCACTCACTCCATCTCACACAAAGAAGATGGCACACTTGAGGGGAGATGCTGCCAGAGCTGGAACTCTCCTCTGAAGCCAATTGGACAGAGGCTGGAAGCTTCCCTTCCGATGTCAGATCACTAAAAGCATGTCTCAATGACCAGTCACTCATCGAAGCATGGACCAACTTATCACCATTGAAAAGATGAATGCTGGTCAGAAAAAGTTTATTATGCAAGTGTGTCCATAAAGTATGACTGGACAGTTTGTCGACAAACCAGAAACTGGCACAAAGGGAACCTTCCTTACAATTCATAGAAGGTTGAAAGAAATAATACTCACACATTCCACACACCCCACCTTAGCACAAACCTTTCTTGTTGAATTACTTTCCATGCACTCTAAAAAATGGACAAGAACAAATTGGACACTAAAGGTCATGATTTACTCATCAATAAAAGGGAGCAGACATTGATGAATAGTTTTGAATCCACAAATATTGATTCACCAAAATGCCAGAGGTATTGGAATTTTCATCAATCACTCTATGAAATGCCTGATAATATGAGAGAAAGTGACAGCGTATGATGTTTTAACTATGAAGTATCAGATCACAGGAGGTAGCCCGTAAACCACAAGGAGACTGGGGCAGTAATCTGTATCAAAGTGCTTTGGGCACTTTGCCACTGATCATCATCGTCAAAGTGCATGTGCTCCCTGGGTAAATTATTATTGTGATTGGTTGTCCATGATTGGCATATTTGATTGACCAGTAAGTCCCTAGTAGAGTGAACTAAGTGTGCCAGGGTTGGTGATTCAAAGGCTACTAGTGGGACAGCAGCACTGATTGTTCCATCCACAAGAGTAGCCCTAAAATGGTTTCTTAGGCCTGCCACTGCAGTGCATGTGTGCAGTTGCTAACTGCCATGCTGACCTGACCAGTGTCCACACTGGCCAGGCCTAACCTTTCCCTTTCTGTGCACATTGACACCCCTATTGAAGGCCCAAGGTACCCCCCTAAGCAGGGTGCAGTGTATGTGAAAGGTAGAGCATGTACTAAAGTAGGTGACATGCTCTGAAAGTGAAATACTGCCAGTGTTGTTTTTCACTATTGAAAGGCTATCTTGCCTATAGGCTATAATCTGGAATGCTGTGTATAATGTTTACCTGCATATCTTCCCATAGGAGCAATTTAGGAAATTAAAATCTCGTATCCCTGAACTCAGAACTAATAACACATCTTTTAGGAAAGATGTTTTTTAAATCCTGTGTTTGAAAACAGCGCTGTTAGAAAGTATCTGTTTTCTTGTCTGACCTTTCTGCGTGCCTTGGCTTGTTTGTGAATTGACTGTCTGGTTTGTGAGTGACAGGGGCTGGGTTGGCTCTAAGGAGCTGAGTGAATCAGCCCTAGGCTGAATAGCTGCATCTGCATCTTGAGTGGTGGGAGGGGATAGCACCTGGACCTGAATAGGGCTGTGCCTGCCTTCCACAATGCTGGCTCAATTTCCTGCTGGGCGGCTGAAGACCCTGCCCCTCTCCCTCAAAGGAAAGAAGAAGTCAGGAAAACAAAGTGCTCCAGGACTGACCAGAACTGTTTTTGACTAGGGCAAGGCCTCTCTGCTCTGCAAGAAGAAAGAGCATTTTGGCATAAAATGGGATGCCCAGACCTCAGAAAATTAGATCATCCTGGAATCAAGAAGGGACCTCTGCCAAAGAGAAAGCTGGAAGACTGAAGAGGAAGGACTGTCCTACTGTGTGTTTGTTGTCTGACCTGCAGTTGCTTTTCTGCCAAGGAGAGGTTGCTGTGTCCCCTTGCTTGAAGAGATCTCCAAGGGCCTGAGGATAGCTGGCCTCCTGTTACCCCCAGCTTGCCCCTGAACTCTGCTGTGTGAGTTCTGCCCTTCCTAGAGTGCTTGAGCCAGTTATGGGGCCTCTGGAAGTTGTTGCCTGCTGTTTGGGGAGCTGGAAAATAAGAAGAACAGAAGATCTACAATTTGCACGCATCGTTTGCTTGCGGAGCACATCGTCGACAGTGTGAGAAAATTCTCGTTGCCGCGAAGATTGTTGCAGCGCCTGTTGCAGCTGCAAGAACCAACGTATTGTTCGCTTGTGGAGCGCACCACCCCAGTGCGGGAAGATTCCTGTTGCTGCGAGTATCGTCGCAGAGCCTGTCTTCACTGTGAGAAACTGTTGCATCGCTTGCTTGCGGATCGCATCCCGTCGCTGCGAACATCGTTGCGGAGCCAATGCATCGAGGGGCCGTGAGAGGAGAAGATCAAGGATGCACCGTGCATCGTTGCCACACCGAAGATCGTCGCCATCCCAAAGATCATCGCATCGTGCCTGTGGACACTTCCTACTGAACCTGCGCACCGGAATCCATACACGGTATTGCATCCCTCCCCATACAGACCGGATTTGTCACAACACACCCGCTGCGTGCAGCGGGGTTGTCGCTTCACCTCCCCAGGGTCTCAGGAGTGACGCATCGCTTGTTTTTCAACGCTGCAGCTTCCACTTGGAACTTTTGTCGCATCTACAGGTACTTTGCGCTAAAAGTGACACAACTGTGGATTATTTTGATGCAAGCCCTAGAACTCTTTTAAAATCATATTTTTGAACTGTGTATGTTGGATTTTTGTCGTTTGGTCTTGTGTAGTTTAGATAAAAATACTTTATTTTTCTAAACTGGTGTGGAGTCCATTTGTGGTGTTTTCATTGTGTTACTGTGAGTGTTGGTACAAATACTTTACACATTGCCTTTGATAAGCCTGTCTGCTCGTGCCAAGCTACCAAGGGGTTAAGAAGGGTTTTCCAAAGAGTGTATCCCCCTTACCCTGACTAGAAGCAAGGATCTCTATTTGGACATTCGTACCTACCTCTGCCAACCAGAGACCCCCAGATCTAACAGGTATCATTTAGATAGCAAATATAGACGGCACAATCAATTGCAGTGGATTTGATCCAAACAAGGAGAAACCCAGGGAGACACATTCATGTAAAGATAACTTGTATTGGACATGTTGGACATATTAAACTTCATATGTACAAGCACATGAGAAGGTAGCACTGTGTTACATTAATAGACATGTAACCAACAAGATGCTGTGCACAAGTGGTCGTGAAGTTTGTGACGGCGCAAGTGACAAGTGACGTGGTATATTCAGCGATAGTGGTGGGCAGTTCAGGCTGGACTATTTCAATTGGGCGCAGGGTCAATACTGATTTGCATATGGCTGGCTCCAAACTGGAATGGCATGGGAAGCAAAAAAGTGAATGATTTGGGCCTAGATCTCTGCACTGGGATGAATGTATGACATTGTTCTGCACTATGTCCATCAATTGTTCTTTTTGAACTTTTCTAAAAGTGAAATTTTCAAAATTGTAATTTAAGATCCAACTTTATCATGAGAGAGGATGTTTCATTACAATTCCAAAGATCCCAAACATGAGCAAGTTGACTGTTCTCATTTGGAATTTCCAGCTTATTAGATGTAATAAGGTAACTCCAATGTTATCCTATGGGAGAGTTAGGCATTGCAGTAGTGAAAAATGAATTTAGGGGTTTTGCACTACCAGGACATGTTACCTTAATATGTTCCATGTTTTAACTGCACTGCTCCCTGCCCTGTGGGCTGTCCAGGGCCTATCCTGGGTGACTTATATGTATTAAAAAGGAAGACTTGGACCTGGCAAAGATGGTATTTTGCCAGGTCAAAATGGTAGTTTAAGAACTGCACACACAAGCTGCAATGGCAGGCCTATTACATGTTTAAAGGGCTACTTAAGTGGGTGGTACAATCAATACTGCAGGCCCACTAGTACCATTTAATTTACAGGCTCTGGATACATGCAGTACTACCTTACTGGGAATTATTAGAAAATTAAATATGCCATTTGTCGGTTTTCATATTACTATGCTTCAAGGAGTGAGCACATGCACTTTAGCACTGGTGGTCAGCAGTGGTAAAATGAGCAGAACTCAAAGGTCAGCAAAAACAAGATCAGTAACAATGGAGGAGGAAGGCTAACGGTTTTGGGGAAGACCACCATTAGGTTGACAACATCAGGTTGCTTTGTGGAACTCAGGGCCAGGGTTCATGTTTTCCCCTATCCATGCAGGAGACCTTTGAAGTCTGAACAATTTATGCTATTAAAGACAATACTGTAGCACTTGAAATGGAGCTGGCGTACTACAGACAGAACTTTATACTTTTATATCTGAGGAGCTAAGACCTCAATAAATTGGTCAGAAGGCTTGGAATTAAGGAAGGGCGGGCCTTTGTTGAAAGGATCTTCTTCAACTTGCTGAAGCTAAAGTTTCTAGATTAATCAAAGTAAATTAAATTAATCAGATCATCTCAAAGTCTTTCGTATAAAACAGTACCATAAAACTTGTTAAAAATATAAATATAACATCAAATACAAACAGCATGCATATCTGGTAAATATTAACTAATTCTCACAGTAATATTTACAAAACTGAGCTCAGCTTGACAAAGGTATAAGGATTGCAGAGCTTGTAAATTAAACTGTGCAGATCTGCACATAATAATGTGTAATAGAAATTATTTTAAGAAACAAACTCGCAGATATTTATAGTTCTTTAAAAAAAATATGGGACCCGATTCACAAAAGCAATCTGTGACAAAAGTCTAACTTTACGACTTTTAGTATTCACAGAGGTCATTTACAAGTTGTATCTTTACGTCTGCAGACCGGCCATACTCTCAGGCTCAGGCCGGATGAAGTGTAATCAATGGGCCAGAATGCAATTTTAAAAAAAAGGAACATTAGGATTGTGTGATAAATGGTAGATGAGGTCATGAAAATCAGTTTGTGCAGGAAAAGCGTGTAGCTGGACAGTACATCATATCCTAGAAAAGTGTGCTCCTTTGCATCATGGTACATGCAGTCCACAATCTGCACTCCCCTTAGTGTTGACTGTAGTGTTGACATGCCATGAAAATCGTGGCGGAGAGAAAACTTGGAGGGACCGCTGAATATTGCAACCTCAAGACCGCCGCACCATCTTTGATCCCTGGCGGCTGCAGTGGTCCCATGGCGACCCGAACACCCGAGTGGTAATTGGGCGGTCGCAATGCCCCCGTGAGTCTGCAGGTCCATGGACCACCAGACCCGTAATTAGGCTCCTACATTTTACTGGTAAGAGGTTAGGGACTAAAGTGGTGAGTGGTACTCAGAATGCTTTTATTTTCTTCAAACCTTTGTCTCCAACTTGTTAAGTGCTTTCTCTCAAATGCATGTTAAGAGCTGTATTGATTGGGTTACAAATCAAATCAGTCGCCTCCAGGTCGAGTTATGCCTCTTCCCTCTTGATACATGTTTGGGTCCAGAAAGATTTTATCACAAGCAGAGAGCTGAAGCTACCCTCCAAACAGTGGCATCACATAAAATGATGCCCGCCCTACTAAATGTGTTTTCGGGGGCCTGAGACCTCCATTTGTCACAGATATTCCTAGACCCGAGGATGAATGGGCTCCCATGCTAGGGGCTGCACAGGCCTGCATTACACATCTGCCTCCAGATAGTTCTCTGGGGAGTGATGATCCCTCACAGACAAGTATCTCTTGTCTGTCGGGAATTGTCGACTCTTATTGCTTCTCAGCACACGACGTGCCAATAGCGCTTGAGCTGGTCCTTACACAGCTCGACCCAACTGCTTATACATAAACTCCTATACGCCTCCCTATTCATACCTTACACTTTTGTGAAAGCATAGATATTCCGATCTACAACCAGTATACCACTTGGCACACCCACATTTCAGTTTTTATTTTTCTTTCCCTCTCTTCCTCCTTCCCCTTCTGCTCTACTCCTAACACCTATCTAATGCCAACACCTATGAGTCGTTGTACTTGGGGTTGGTTGTAGCTGGGCACACACTCCTGATTTTCAATTAGAACCACTCAGTGGTAAAGCAATGACTGAGGTGCTTTTTCCCATAAATTCCAATAAATTATTTAACACGCAAAAAAATTCACAACAAAATGAAAACGTGCCACTTTCAGTATGAATAGTTTATGGATCATGTGCTACCAGTATCTCCTAATAATTTTCGTAGAAAGCAAATTGTTTCCATTTTACTGCATACTGAAATAGTCATTATTTATTTATTGAAGAATGCACTTAAACAAACGTATGTCTCTTGTCAGAGTTGTTGGATATGTTTAGCGGGAAACCAGAAGTCGCTTTAAATTATTTAAGTCATGTACTTATAGCAATTTTCTAGTAACAGGTTTTAATGTTCCCAAGTTGCATACTGCAAGGATTGCCGAGACTGGTAATCTCCTCTGTGAATATGTCTGTCGTATGAAGGATAATTCAAAGGTGGCATTTCTTGCTTTTCTATTACACCAGTTCCTATTACGCAGTGTTTACCCTTAAGTTGATGCATTGAGGCTCCAAAGACATTCATGTGGAATTAATGTCAAATGAAGTCACTAAAGTCGCAGGCTTTCATATAAATCTAATAACATCTTTACATAAATAAAATACTAAAATACAAATCGTTTTCCTGTTAATTCTTTTAAACAGTAAACACTGTCTTCAAAAGCCTTTAAATGCAGGTATTAAGATTTAGAATACATTTAAAAGGATGAGGTTGCAGTGCGTTTATCATTTGAAAAATCTAGACACCCCACATCATACTGTTAACAAGAAATGTTTAGTTTTTCATTCTTCACATCCCTATACCTTCAAATCTTTTTCATTTCATCATTATTCTGTTCTCGCCTTCCCTTTCTTTTTCTTCATTTTATTCCCTTCGATCGCTTGCTGTCCTGCCTTCTTCCCATTCCCCCCCTCTTTCTCCTTGGTTTGTATTCTAATACTTTTCTTTTCCCCTCTTCTTCACTCATCCCTTGTTTCCTTTCCATTCCTTTTTCCTTGAGTCCTTCCCTTTTTTGTATTTTTATTTATTTTCCTACTGCGTAATATGCTTTATTTTTTCCCTTTTTTCCATACAAGCCTTTTCCCACTACTTCCCTCTTATTTGGGCACATTTTTATATCTGTTGTAAAACACTTTAGTTTCTGGCAAAATATTTTAAAATGAATACATAATCATACGTCATAGTACATAGTGGGTCAAATCTGTGACCCATTGTCTGGATTGTGGATCAGTCGACAGTAAGCATTTTTAGAATGAAGGCAATGAGACAGCACCTTTCAGCCATGGCATTAGTACCTGTGTCTTTGACTTGTTGTGTCAACCCCCAAGGCGCCCATTGGGTGGTTGGAGTGTCATGCATTGCAGGAGATGGCATTTTAACTGTTTCTGTCTCAGTGCACTTTAATTCTAACAGGTAAAGTAGTCTGTCTGCACCACACACTAGCTATTCTGGGATTTTTTGTGTGAATAGCAAGTAGTGGTGGATATAAAAGCATGGCACCTGCACACATAAAAGATGCCTTCAGCTGCATTTTTGGTGATCAGCACCAGACTGGCATCTGAGGTGGATTCTGTTGTACAGTGCTACCCAGTTATACATGTTCTAATGCAATAATTTCAAGTACTTGCTTCCTCTCCTCAGAAAGTGATTTTAGCACCTCGTGGGCCGCTCCTTTTTGGCATGCGTGCTCACCCTTTTTTCAGTCTGTCTTCCCCCCAGTACTCGTTGGAGTCCCTTTCTATGCCATGCTCTTCACACATCATCCATCTGACAGAGCCGCGCTGAATTCTTAGAGTAAGGGAAGTGGACTGTGCATGGTGCTCACTCTGGGGTTCTGGTCTTTTTTTTGCATTTATCCAGCTTTCGATGTCCTGTCGTGGTAGACCATCCACCTCTCTTTCCATGGGGCAGCGCCTCCCTTTGTTCCTGCACGTCTATCCCTTCTTCCTCAAGCCTGTTTTGGGCCATTATTATTTTCATTTGGGGATGTGTCCCCTGTTGCAAATTATGCAGAGCTGGTGGTATGGGCAGGAGAGAGAAGCTTCCCAGGATGGTCACCATCTCTAAGATCTTCTCATTGTGCTCTCATTCCCCGATTCCAGGCGTGCAATATCCTAGGCAGCAGTAGCTCTGGATGAATTCCAAGCACAGCACCTACCCTCAGCACAAAGCAGAAGGTGCTTCCTTTCTCAAAGAATAGTCAAAGTCACTGCCAGCATGAAGTTGCCATTACTTTACGTTCTTCCACTTGTAATCTGCATTTGAAACAACAAAGGTATAACTTCAAGCACCGGAATGCAACAGGCAGTGTGATTTAAAAAAAGCAGGACTGGTAGAATAGCTTATACTGACTCAGAGCTCTAACACTGATTCTTCTTTGACAACAACAAGTGGCCATCCTTCTGAACAGTGAGTGAGCCCTCGACAGAAGTATGGGCTCCAGAAAATACTAACAAAATCCTCAACAGTGCGGACTCGTCCATTGTGAACTCCTGTAAAGCACCATCGTCCATCAGTGTGAGTCCCTTCACAATACTGTTACCTTCTTTCAATAACTGCAGAATCCTAGACTGTATTATTATGAGCTTCCTCCCAAAACTGTGATCTCCACAGCAGTTCCTTCAAAGCAGTGTGAGCTCCGCCCTCATTGTACTTATTTACTCACAGCCGTGCAAGCTTCTACATGGAAATGTAAGCTCCCTGCGAGCAGTGTGAGCCCCACCAAAGCAGTTTGAAGTCATCACCGGCAGAATGTTCTTTTTTGTAGCAAAGACAGTCTGCCATAGGTGCTTTATCGTGCTATCAGCTAAATTCAAGTGGAGTCAGACACATATAAGTAATGCTACTCCTCTGAAAGCCTCGAGACCCCTTCGGTGATTCAAGAACACGTTTACAAAGTGTGAACTCTGCACCAGCCCTTGTAATCTTCTCCCTAGTAGTCTGAACTTCCTTTCATCTATGTGAGCATCTTTGTTGAAGTTGGAGTTGGATCTCGTTTTCATCAGTATCAGCTCATTGGCAGTAATTTAGCTCCCTTCTGTAAAGCATTGTGATCTCCTTCACACTGTTTCTTACACAGCAATGTAGGCTCTTGTTCAAAAATGTATGCTTCTTTCCAGCTGTCTTAGCCCCTTCCCAGATGAATGAGTTTCCTCATAGCAGTGAGAAACTTTTATGTGTTGCTTGGCAGGTGTTTTCTTGGCTCTCTTCCGTAGGTGACCATTACCATGGATGCCTCACTTACGAATGTGGATCCCACCTCAGCCACATGACTGTTCTGGGCATCTAAACCCCACACAACCAGGTACATGTGATGATACATAAAGGCCTTAGTCTTTAAAATTCTGAACTAGGGCCTTGATGTATTATGATTCAATTCCGAAAGAGTGGTCTTTTTGCAAGCTGAAAATGATTTTGCGAAACATCCTATGTACAACATATTGTACTTATGGCTATCTATTTAGTGATCAGAGAATTGTCAGGCTCATAAAGGGAAAGCAGCTGGACAGCATATCAGCTGTGTACTACATCCAAAAGCAGTGGGCAATCGCTGTCCCAGCTTTCTGCACCGGAACAGGAGATTTGGCATTGGATGATCTGCACCAGCGTACACCATCTGGTGGAACATGTGTTGGGGGTCGCCCATGACTACACATACATTCTACAGCAGAATCAACAGCCTTTTTTAGGACGCGGCCAACCAAAACCCCGAGGCAGGACCGGGTCAACCCAACCATGGGAAATGCGAACACGCCAGAAGTTCTACAAGAACTAACCAATTCCCCCATCTTCAACCTGTCTAACAGAACTCTTACTTCAGCTGAAACATCTATACTAACAAAAGGACTTAACTTTGTTCCATCACGCCCTACGGATTACGTCAAAATGAAATTGGAAACACTAGAATTTTGTCGAAAAATTCGCCTGAAAACCTTTTTTCAAGGATCCGAAGAAACCCAAATAGAAGAAGTGACAGGACTAAGAAAGAAATCGTCGTTTTGTCCAAAAGGACCAAACATCCCAAAGGAAGTTAGCACATTTGAACGAACGGTGCTCTCAGGAATTTCCGCACTTGAAAAAAAGAAAACATTTGTAAAATACAATCTTACAAAAGAAGAGAAGGATGCTATATCAACTATTAAGAATGATAACAACATTGTGGTAAAGCAGGCCGACAAAGGCGGAGCAATTGTTATATGGGATGTTAATAAATACAAGAACGAGGTCCTCCGTCAACTCAATGACCAAAATTGCTACAGGCGCATCGGCAAAGATCCTACGGTAGACATAAAAAATCAGATGTTTGACATAATCCAGAAAGGATTTGATCAGGGCTTTGTCGGGCCAAAGGAATTTGTATTTTTACAAAATAAAAGCCCCAGAACCCCTGTGTTCTATGTTCTCCCTAAACTGCACAAAAATGAGATCGATCCCCCTGGTCGGCCAATTATATCTGGCTGCGACTCACTGTTTGAACCGGTGGCGAAGTATATTGACTTCTTCCTTAAACCTTTTATTGAGACTATCCCCGCTCACTTGAAAGACACCACGGCGTTTTTGAACCGAATAGCGTCGATTGACTTCAATAGTGAGAATCAACTGTTAGTGACACTAGATGTAGTGTCCTTATACACTCAGATTCCGCAAGAACAGGCACTTGAAACCTTGACATTCTTTCTGGAGAATCGTGAACGACCTATGAGAGTCCCAACAAATTTCATTCTCGATCTAGCCCGTTTGACATTACAAAAGAATTTCTTCACCTTCGACTCAGAATTCTTTTTTCAAATAAAAGGGGTGGCGATGGGTTGCCCCTTTGCTCCGGAGCTGGCGATAATGTTTATGGGTCTGTTTGAAGAAAAATTTATTTACAATAATAACCCGTTTGGCCATCATATTTCCAACTATATGCGCTACATAGACGATCTGTTTCTAATCTGGACAGGAAACCAAGAAGACCTGAACAAGTTTGTGGAATGGCTTAACTCAAGAACAGCCGATATCCAATTTTCAGCCACATCATCAAAGGAATCCATTACATTTCTAGATGTGGAAATTCAACCACAAGCCCAAGGACTCAGTACCACTTTATTTCGCAAACCATCGGATAGAAATAAAGCGCTACATTTCACCAGCAACCATCCGCGAAATTTAAAAGAGAATTTGCCCTATGGGCAATTCCTCAGAATCCGACGGAATTGTTCAACCAAAGAAGAATACTTTAAACACGCAGGCCACTTAAAAGAACGCCTGACACTCAGAGGTTACCCCAAAAAACTTCTTAAAAATTCACTCAAAAGAGCATGGTGGACCCCTAGGGAAACCCTGCTTGAAAAGAAAGTGAAACAAGACCTTAGAAGAATGGTATGCGTTACCACCTTTTGCCCAGCAGCCAATCAATATAAAAAACTGATTCTGTCCAATTGGCATCTACTCAAGAATCTGCATGAAGATCTGTCCACACCGCCGTTGTTTGCATTTAAGAAAGAAAAAAGCATAGCTAACCACGTCATAAGAGCTGCCTTGCCGCTGGCGAAATCACCCACCCTCCAAAGTCTTTTTGGACTACCACCCGCCAAAGGCCACCACAAATGCGGCACATGCACATGCTGCGATGAAACGATTGAGGACTCTGTCTTTACATTTGAAAACATTCATTGGAAGCACGAAACATTTACAAATTGTAAAACCAAAAATGTTGTGTACGCCATTATTTGCCCGTGCCCTTTGGTTTACATAGGCAAGACCACACAAGAAGTAAGGAGCAGGATTACTCAGCATAAGTCCCGAATAAGGAGAAGCGTCGAAAACGCGCCACTAGTGAATCATTGGACCAATATGCAACACAAACAATCGGACCTAAGATGGACAGTACTGTCAAAAATTGAAAAAGACCCTAGGGGCGGAGATTTGGATGCCAAATTAGCCCAACGAGAAGCATTACTTATAATGAAATTCAACACATCGATACAAGGACTGAACGAAATGTCTGAGATATATAAATCTAACACATGAATCACCAAAACTCGCAGACTCGCCTAGATGTGAACTACAAGTCCCAGAATTCTCTGAGGGCCCTAACAACCAGGAAGTATCAGTCCAAACAGCCCTGCAGCCCTGATTCACTCTGCACTTGGACTCTGAGGACAAAGGACTCGCTGTGTAACCCGGTATGTAGCTCTTAGGCTGATCGCTTTTCCTCGACCACACAAGCTCTTCCGCAAAACTAACCACAGAATTCCACCTTTCCCACGCTTCATTCACAGTGAAACTGAGGCGGAAATCAAACCCGCTCCGCGCAGCATGGATCAAACGCGCCCACACAGCTTCTGACGGCAGTGCAGGTAAACAACCACCATCGCGCTCCGCAGCCAAACCAGACTCTGTAGGTTCTGAAACTAAGCGCGCGTGTTTTATTTCTTTTTTCACAGCCTCTGAATGCGCACCTTGGTGAAAAACTTTGAATTTCCGACTTTTCATTGCAAACTTGGTTCAATTGCTAAAGGTAGGCTTGGGTTGGACTCAGGGTGAGTGTCTCTCTCTTTCTGAATTAGTTTGTCAGACTAAGTATCCCTTTTTGATTATTTCCACAGAACCAATACAGGTCCTGAGGAGAACCCCATAATTCACACGGGTTCGAAACGCGTCGACCACCTTCCCACGTATCTGGTCTACAATTTTTGCGTTACGAATCAGCAGATGTATCAACTTCTTTAAAAAGAATATTTCCACTCAGAAATTCAGTTACAAAGCCATTTAAAAATTCACTACAAAAGCTCTAGGGATTCATCCTATTATTTCATGACCAATACGTGGTTTCATGTATTTTTTGTATTTGTGTATTGAATTGTCTTTTGGTTTTGTATTGTTCCACTGACTTTTGTGTTTGCAAGTATTTTGTATGATTGGAAGGCCACGAATGTTGAGAGTGTGTAAATAATTTTGTTCACATGTAAATATTTTCACGGTACATACAGATTTACAAAATTGTTGCTCGTTCCATGCACTATAAATATTGTGTAATTGTTGAATTGAAATAATTGTTGAAATGAGGAATAAATTTCCAGCTGCTAAATGAATATGCAGGTAGTTTATGCTTTATTCTAAACACCGGCCAGATTCATTCCTGTCTGTTAAGAAGTGTTCTCAGCATAGGCGCTTGTGCTGTTTTCCAGTTCACATACATTCTAAGCAGGACTCCTCAAAAAGTCCATGAATGGGAGCTGAACTCACAAGTCCACAGGTACTTCAGCCATTGGGGCACTCCCGATAATTGGCCTGTTTGCCTCCCGGAAAATGAAAAATATCAAAGCTTCTCCTCCAGATGTCCACACTCAGTCAATAAGCAGTGCCTTATGCATGTGCTGGTCTGGGATATTAACTTTCGGTCATTGACTCATTCCGTATGTAGTCAGGAAAATGACATGGGTATCAATGACCTTCATCCCAATGATGTCAACTTGGGCAAAGTAGCTCTTGTAGTCCATGCTCCCAGAGATGGGCATCAGCCCTTACAAGAAACTGCCCCTGATGCTGGACCCACTCACTCAGCATCAGAGTCAACTCAGGCATCAAGACTCCAAACTGCTCAACCTAGCAATCTGCACCTGAAGATCTAGCATTCAGGTACATCAAGATCCCAGAGGAGTGCATGCTTATCCACCATGGCGTGCGCAGGCCCATTTAAACTACCTGCTATGTAGCAAAGTGGAAAAGAGTTGCCCAGTACTGCCTCAACAAACACATAGGTCCCCCTCCAAGGTTTCAGCTCAGGATATTATTTGCTACCTGCTTTACCTTCAAAAAGCTGACTTAGGAAACACTTCTATCTACCTATACTTGACTGCAATCACAGCATATATGCAAAATAGGAAACAAATGAGCCTCATTAAAATCCCTGTGATTAAAGCTTTCGTATAAAGGGTTTATATCTCCCAAAAACCCCAGTTCCTGTCTGGAGCTTAAACAATGTTCTTACACGTCTCATGAATCCACCCTTTGGCCTAGATGTAAAATTACCCAGCGCCACACTTTGTTGTCTATTGGCCAGGAAAGATCAAAGAAGCTCTAATGCAGTAGCCTCTATCCCCAGTCTCCGCATAGGGTCAACCAGAATCTCATGGATGACCGTATCAAATGCAGCTGAAAGATCTAGCAGGATCAAAGCCGCTGTCCCCCAATATCCAGCGTTTCTCGGATATCTTCAGTGGCTACTATCAGAGTGGATTCTGTACTCCGGTTTGTCCTGAACCCATGCTGTGTATCATCCAGAAGAGAGTTTTCCTCTATGTACTTTGAAAGTTTATCACTTTCTCTGCCAGTTTAGTGGGGAAGGGGAGTCTTGATTTGGGGCGATAGTTATTCGGATCCAGTGCATTCAGGTTGTCCTTTTTTAGCAGGGGCTGAACAGAGGCACGTTTCCATTGCGTAGGGAAGATTCCCTCGATAAATATTTTGTAAATAATTTGCCCCTGGTTTTGTGCCACTTGTGAGGGGATCAGGTGCATTATTTTTGGGCAGCAGGGATCTTGAGGGGTGGCAGATTTAATTGATGGAATTAAGTTTATAGGTTGTTCTTCCGATGCAGCTCTAAAGGAATATAATCTGGCTTGAACTGATGTGGTAATTGGGGGTTGCCCATCAGTTGGATTGCAGTCCTGCTGCAGTGCAATTGTTAGAGATACATTCACAAAACACTACTGTGTGGACATGTAAGCCAGTCAACAGGCTTTATTTGGCCACACTGTGTTAGGAACTCTGTTACAAACACCAGCATTATCTGTTCGCTAGCTACAGCTTTGGAGGTGTGGGAGTAACTGTTATACAGTCTATGCAGAACATGTGTATCTATAGTAAAACATGCTGTGAATGGAAACTGTTAATTAGCTGTTACTGTCTGTTATAGCATGTAGTGCAGTAGCTTCACGTATGCCCACATGCCTCCCCAGCAGCCAGCGATGATCACAAATCTGTTTACTTTCCATTTTACTTATCTTTTCACAATGCACAGTGCACTTATCTTCAATACTACACTCCACTTACATTACATGTCAGCTGGATTGGAAAACAAAATGAAGTCGAGCCGTTGTGCTAGGTCACTGCTGAGTAAGGGAGAAGTCACACCAGGCCTTGTGACTTCAGATTTCTTCTAAGAAAAAGTTGCAAAGTTTGGGCCAACGACTAGATGACAAGTGTTTTTAGAGCATGCAAAACTATAGCACTACATACCATGAACCTATAGTTGCAGGATAAGTAACATTATCCATATGCTTTTTTACTATTACATCATTTTTTTAAGTGCCCAGCTCTGGATGTAAGTGAATGAGGATTTTGTTCAAATATCTTCTCTCGTTTAATAGCATTGTTTTTCCAAACATTCAGCCTTTCCCAAACACATGTATTAATTTCCTAGTATTATTATAGATCTCAGGACTTTGCCTCTTATGTCCTCTCACACACATCAGATAGATTGGCCAGAAATTCAAGACAGTTACATACCTTCCAAAATTACATTGATGAATTTATTTTACTCAACTCTGAATTTGCCCCTAAACTGACTATACCGCTTCCAATCCTTTTCCTACCGTTTAGGGAAGGATGCCTCTTCAAAAAGCTGTAGCGTGTGTTGTATAAACAGTCATTTAAATGTGCTAAACACATTGACAGGTACTTATTGAAATAACACATTCATGTATAAGGATTTGTGTTCAAACCTGGAGATACTAAAATATAGCCATCAGACACAATAAATGTTTTATTCGGATATGTGTACATCAGAATATTCAACACTTCATATTATCAAATTGCCAATTGGTCTAATGTAATGATTATTCGTTTATTAGAATGAAAGGGTCATGTTGTGGATTTAGAGTCTGACGTATCAATGGGTTTTCCTTTTCTGTGTCTTTGGAGATGATAAAGGAGGGCCCTGGTCTTGATGTACAAAGTTACCATTCACGAACAGTGGTCGCAAATTGCAGACTGACTTTTTGTGAATGGAAAGTAATTTTCCAAACAAGCTTGTGTACCATTAATTGGTTGGTTTGAACGATCATGGTCCACAGCGGGTCAGAAAATGACCTGTTTACAAATATTCATTAGGCAGTTTACAATTTGAAACGCTCTGTGATTGGCTGCAATGACAGGGATGGTGGTCTGTAAGGGATGTACATGTGCTTCCTTTCCCAAACAGGATGTTTTTCTGAACAAGCAAAAAGAGTCTTAAAGCAATCAGCAATGATTTTTTTCAAAACAAAAAAATTCTGCCTTATGAAATCTTTAGAGGGAGCAGGTAGGTAGTGGTTTCCTTCCCTGTACTACTGCCTCCTCCCTCTTAATCTGCCAACCCGATTCTCATAAAGGAAGACATCCAAAAGGGACCAGTTGGGACCCTACTCATTTGTGAATCAGTTACCACATTCTTTAAGGAGTTTCACCCAAAAGGCTCGTTGCAAACGATTGGTATAGGTTATGGAAGCACAGTTTGGAAAAATGGCCTCTTTCGCACCCATTCCAAATTGTACTTCAGAATGGGTCACAAAACCCATTTTATGAGTCTGAAAAACTATTCTCATTTTCAGACTGGGTTTTGTACACAACAACTAGGAATCTTGCAGTTGCAAACCCAATGATTCTTGTGAATTGCCTGGTTTGCAATTGCAAAATCATCTAGGACATCAAGCTGTAGGCGAGAATTCCGCAACATCCCACAAAGGTGCCAAAAATTCCTCAACATAATCACCTATTAAACGACTTGTAACACATATGTATGCCAAGATGTTTTTTATCCTACCTCATAGCTTAATTTGGTTGGGGTTAATTTCAGGGGGTGCCAATTACAAATTGCAGAAACAGCCCCTCTGGTGTTAATAGAGCTGCATCATGTTAAAATGTGAGTATCATATAAAATAATCCTATATTTTCTTGTTATGCTGCGATGAACCTAAAAAATGCCCATTAATGATGGGTAATGGGATTTTCAGTGTATACTCATAAAACAGTGGAGTAGAAAGGGTGCCGTTGTCCTAAGGCAAGCAGGGGAATATGCACATCCCATATTTTGGCAGTAAAAGTAGTTCTTATCGAGGTACCATTGTCTTCTCACATCCCCGGGCTCAGGATCCATTGGATGTTAGGCACTATTGATTTGAAGGAGCTGGGATTCTTATCTAGATTTCTACCTTATCACATATCCAGAATCTCAGAACAGGTCGACTGGACCTTTTTGTCTGCTAGGAAGTGTAGAGGGGAGGTTTCCAAATTCATAATTAAACAGCTTTGTGAATCAGCAATCAAATCCAATTTCAAGAACTACTGACCACGAACTGAAGTTAAAGGATTTATTACAAAGCCAAAAATAATTGGACATACAGACACCTCAGCAAGAGGTTCAAAAGGTAAACTGGTACTAATACAAACATAATCCTATGATGGAGTCTCAGACAACTCAGAATAACAAGTAATGTTAGTTCAAGAAACATCAGGCATCCAATAACCGTCCCTACTTGAAGTCTGGACTGCATCTACAAAAAGGAAAGGAAAAGGTTAATCTGTCCCTACACTAACTCTAAGGTGACATCCCTACTTACCAATTTACTTCAGGGAAGAGTAAAGGTGTCAGCCGTGAAGACTTCCTAAGAAGTACATTCACGTTTCTTGAATAGATAGCCTAAACTACTGAGCTCGTTCTAAGATGCTCCTTTCTACACCCCACTCTGCTTTAAGTTCCCTCAATGCTGTCTAGGATTGTCTACATCCTGCTCTAACAACCTCCTAACAAAATTAGCTCTCCACCCTCGGGTACTGTCCCTAATACAAAACTCCCAAAATCATAGGTACGCCCCAAGGCACACCCCTTTGGGCAGGTGTTGGTTTTTTTATTTTTCCAGCATGGCATCCTTCCATCTAGCGTCCGTTGAGGTGTCCTTGGATCCCCGGCACCTTGTCCGCCAAATTTTGCAGATGGCCATTCCTCTGGCAGTTACTAAATAACGGATCATTCTACCTAACAAGCTCCGGGGCCTTGCACCTGCAACTGAAATACGTGAGAAGCAATCTTGTGCACATCCAAAGTTACAATTCAATATTCTCTGAGAACAGCACCCTTCCCAGCAAGAAATTATTTCATGAGGACTACTAAAGCTAAGTAAAGAAATCACGGTTAGGCCCCTACTGGCTCATCTATGTCCCAGGCCTTTATACGTTTAAATGCATTTCTGAATGATTCTACATTATAAGTAGGCTGTCCTGTTTTCAGTTTCTATTTTTGGTAAATTCTGGTGTTTTTTTTTCAGTGTTTTCAATATCTTAAAAAACAGTTGTTATCAGTGGTTACACATTTTCACGCCACTAAAAACAACAGAAAAAGTGTTTTTCCGGTGTTTATGGAATGTTTTGCTTTTATCATTGCTTGCTTTCTGCACTGAAAGAACATGGTATATAGACATTGTACGTATAGTGTATATGAGGTCCAAAGAGATTTTTGCAAATTAATCTTATTGTAGTACACCATACAATACTTCTTCAGTGAGTCTTTGGTCATGTGCGCTCGTGCTTTCCTGCCCATGTAAACTTCTGTGAAAAGGCCCTCTCAGCATTCATAGCCCCTTGGGCTGAGAACCGTCAGCTAAGGGACACAGTTGGGATGACTCTTTCTTTGATGCCACATAAAGCACGAAATGATAAATATTTGCGTTTTAGTTCCTGGGCATAAGAAAACAGTGCACCAGAATGGACTAAAAAGTCAATAGCATCCCTCATTAACTCTGAAGATTGTAAAGATGCTTTCAGCATACCATCTAACAAGTGGCAAGGATCTCCTACAGGGAATCACTTCAGCTCGGGTATCAATTTTGGCAGGTCATCAGACACACACAAATTTTTTATAGACGTAGCTGAATCACTACAAATACCAACAATATCACTCAAATCTTTGTTGAACTTGGAAAGAACCTTTTTAGCAGAGCATAACAAGTGACACTGCGTTCCATGTTTTCCAAAAGTCTGGTGTCACGTTTTCACCACAATCCCAGATGCTTGGTGATATATATACACTTGTCACTATACCTTGCATTTAATGTTTAAAGCCTGAGGTGTTGGCAATTCACCTACTATCAATACTGACCCACTAGAAACTATGGTCTGATGTATTAAGGGTTCTCTGTGGGTAAATGCGATGACACATATTAGGAAAGATTTTTATGAAACTAGCCATTTTACCTAACAGTGAAAGAATCAAATGCAGCCAAAATATCAAATGTGATTTTGATATGTCTTGACTCTCTACAGTTTATAAAGTAATTAAACTAAACCTAAAACGTGAAACTAAACCCTGCATCTTTAGAACAAAACTCAAGCCCAATAATGTTAGACAGTCTTTCTTACTGCTAGCTTGTATAACAAAGTGACATTTTATTGACCCCTTCAGTAAGAACAAAATGACTCTTTCACTTTCTTTTTCCTTTCTTTGAATGGCATTTAGTTTGTGGTTGTGGAGGTGTTTTTCAGTGTTTATATGTTTTCACCGGTGAGGGCTATTTTTCTTTCAGCGGGGTTTTATCAGTTATTATAGGTATAAACCTAAAACCCCACAGCCTAATTATAAGCAATGCACTCTATTCCATTACAAAAGAAACATTACATTTCAGCTCTAAGCGCATGTTCTTTTCCATATTAAAGCATCACATTCTATCTCCTAACCGTGCAACTCTTAATATGGCACGTTTACTAGTTTAGCAATACACACGTTTAATAGCATTTCTACGTTATATAAAGCATCACACTCCTGTTAAGGCTCTACATGAATCTGCAAACATTATGAATATACCTTTACACATTACACTGATTCCCGGCCTACTGTTATATTTCTAAAAGTGTACATTAGTATGTCCTCTAAATATGCGGGTGCTGACTACAATCGATTATAATACACCCCTACAATTTTCCAAAGTAACATGGCGCTCTATCAGTTCCCCCCTTTGATGACTTGTCATCACACAATACACCACCCTTAAGGAAAGAACCGATTTAAACAGAGCTTGTTGCCACTTTCCCTCTCTTGAGCAACTCCATGTTCTTAAGATTCCGATATTGACTGTCCTGCAGTCTCTCTATTCGTCTCTCTTGCACTCTCAACGATCTCTCCAGTCTGCTTGATCTGTACCATTTATAAGCTCGTACCAAACCCCACAATCCAATCACACATGCCGCAACAATAATAAGGGGTTTCAGCACAAAACCAAGAAAACCCTTTCCAAGGTTTGCATACCAACTCCCTACTTTGCCAAATCCTTTGCCAACCTTTTCCCACATAGTTTCCAATGTCAGATCCTCAATTTCACTATCGATCGCAGTAATGTTGCTTATATATTTCTCCAGATCTTTGCTGTTGTCTGGTATATAAGTACAACATTCTTGGACCTTCAAAAGTTTACAGACTCCTCCTTCTTTTGCTAGAATGATGTCTCAAGCAAGACGATTTTGTAAATCTATATTTCTTATCGATAACATCTCACCTTCAACCAACACCAACGACTTAGCTGTATTCATTGACAATTCATCCACAACAGTCGCCAACCTTCTGATTTTCACATCATTCAAGATCACTCCCAAAGTCGGTATCATTGCTCCAAAAATGGCTCCTGCACTTTCACCTTGCTTCACTCTCACATGTTGTCCTCCCTCTAAAAGTTCAAAATCTTCCGTATGATAGATCTGGGAAAAATGATTGCTAGATAACATGTTCCATACCATTTCTCAGGTAGTCGCACATATGCATTCCTCCCACACACAAAATGTGCGCTTCATCTAGAGTTATTGGACCATAAATTCCCTTTGACTTGTGCAGCTTTTCTTAATCTGTCCAATCTATTTTACCCTGCCCTGAATCTCACAACTGCTTTTGTTTCCGGTACCTATCTTCTACTTGTTCAATGAATTTCTTCTCTGTATCTGAAAACAAACATGTCAGAATATGGTGATGAGCATAGGACGTGTCCAACTCTTGAGTCGGAAGGAAATTCGTCCCAAGCCTGTTTTCTGATTTGTAATAATTATACTTTTTCAAATGCTTGTAGGCAGGTACTTCAGGAAGTACAGCATCATAATTCGAAAAGAAATACTCAAAATGATTATGTCCGTAGAAAATGTTAAGCAGCAAACTACATGAAATTCCATAAGTCAATGGAAGGTGATGGTATCTGATACCCTCATCTACAGAAGCAGGCAATTGCATACACATATAACAATCTTTCGCATCCATGGCCTCAATGTACTCATAAACAACTTTGCATACACATTGAGCTTGAAATTGCCTCTAGACAGATCTACATGTAACCTACGACTCTCCTCTAGTAGCAAAGCTCTTTTGTCTCCTATTTTGACCTCTTTTTCTCTAGGAGCAGTAGGTGTAGGTGTTCCCTCTACCTCCACTGCCTGCTCATGTGGTACTAAATACGAAACTACAACCACTAGGATAATGAAGAGTATCACTCCTCCTACAAGTGTGCCTACTATACACCTACCTCTACGATTCGGGTTTCCATCCTCCATGGTCCCAGGACAATTTACAGCTTTCTTGTTCAGCAACAATATTCACAGTCTCTTCTCTCCAACTTCAGTTGCTCGAACCAATTCGAACCACACCTAAGAAAGCTGGAAGTCCCCTTCGGATTTCAGTTCCTTATTTACAGTTTTCAAAGACAACCCTAACCCTTCTCAGTCCTCTATGGGAAGCCCCTAAGTTTCTTCTTCTTACAGTCGGACCTAGGTTGTCAACTCAATTTATTTACAACAAGATCTTATTCGTCCACGATAAGATTTGTTCCAACCGCCTCTAGCAAAAGTTCAAGACGAATAACAATAGATTCATGAGATGGTATTTCAGCACCAAACGTAGGAAAGAGCAATCTACTCAAGATCAGATGGCGAATTCTACTCTGTATCGGTGGATACGGGACTGTGATGGTCAGTACACCCTCAATTTCAAGTCCTGGCACCAACAACAGCACATCCAATTTGACGTTAGGACTGGTACTGATCACTGTCACTGCCCTCACCCTCCCCGATCTCAGTACTCCTGGCATCAGTCACAGGGTAAGTCCACTCAAGGAGTCGTGTACCTCCGGCAAGGCACGATCGTCTCGATCTCCTTAGACCTCTACGAGCTTGCCCTTCTTCGCCTTCATCCGATTCAGATTCCTCAGACACAGGAGCAAGTTCTCTTTCAGAAACCAGTCTCAAGTTCAGTCGCCTTTGTCTCTCCGGCCACTGCTCCTCTGCTCTGCTGGCTCTTGCACCTTCTGCTTGCTCACCCTGCTCACGACTTTCTTTCACTGAGTTTGACTCTGGACCACTTTCTCAGCAACTTCCCTTTTCGGAATAAGTTTAGGAGTCGTTGCCGTTGTGACCCTCCTCAGCTTGGTCTACTGAGCAACCAGCTGCATCAGACACCCTCACAGCTTGGCTTGTCCCCTCCTGTGGCCCTGCCACATCAGCAGGATTTGCATTTGGGAGAGGAGCTGTTTCTTTCAAGGGTGCTGAAATTCGACGAGTATGGGAAGCATGTATCCAGTTTGGCGGACACTAACACTTCACAGCAGTGTTCGTGACTAGGATGACTTGGTAAGGGCCTCTCCACCGAACATCGAAGCAGCTCTTTCGCACGTGCTTCCGAACCAACACCCAGTTCCCCGCGCTCAGGTTGTGACAGAGATCACTGGATGCCGGGACCACAGCAGCCTGCACCTGATGAGACACAGAACAGACAAGTCCCTTGCAATAATCGAGGCTCGGATCATCTGTGATATTAATCTGGGCCGCTGCTGGCACCGCTGGCAACCTCATAATCCTTCCCATCAGCACTTCATGAGGGAAAAGACCTGTTCTCCTATCTGGGGTACTGCACATACTCAACAACACGAAGGGCAAAGCATCTGGCCACTTCAGAGACGTAGATGAACACACTTTCGCCATCCGAGCTTTCAGAGTCCCATTGATCTCCTCCACTATCCCAGAAGCCTCTGGACGATAACTACAATTGAGTCTCTGATCAATATTCAGTGCTGTGCAAAGCATCTTCATGATTTCGCTATGAAAATGCATTCCTCTGTCCGATTCCAAAGAGTTCGGAATCCCGAATTGGGGACAAGCTTCCTCAACAACAGCTTAGCTACTATAAGGGTGTCGCACCTGCGGGTCGGGTATGCCTCCACTCATCTTGAAAACACACACACCACTACCAAGATGTACCTCAAGTGGTTACACCTAGGCATCTCAATAAAGTCCAATTGCATTCTGTTGAAGGGCCCCCCTGACCTCCGAATGTGACTCATGGTAAGTGCAGTCCTCTTTCCGACATTCATTTGTTGACACGTAACACATCTCTGACACACAGCTGCTGCCACCGCACGAAACCGCGGATTATACCATGTCTATTGGAACACTCGCATCATCGCATCTCTTCCTAAATGCACTGCACCATGAATCTGTCTTGCCATCGGACTCAACAACTCATCTGGCAACACTGCTCGTCCAACACCAGAGACCCAAATGTCCAAATCCCCTTTCACGCAGCCTGAATTGATCCACACATTTTTCTCATGGTCTAACACCTGTTCTTGCAGACATTTGAGCTCGTGTTAAGTATCTGCCATGGCCAGCATCATGTTAAAATCGGTTCTCTCTTCGCCCTCTACAACATGGTTCTCAGTAAAGATATAACCTTGTTCGGCACAGAATTGTGCAACTTCATCCGCACAGCGGTTTCTAAGTGACACGAAATCTGTACTTTTCCATGAGCCGTGCACTTTACAACAGCTATTTCCTTGGGACGTTGTAAGGCCTCTAGAAGCAACCTCACAAACTCCCTGTTGCGGATGGGTGATCCTGACGATGCCATGTAACCTTTCTGGGACCATAACTGTCCGAAGTCATGAACCACACCAAACCCGTACTGGCTATCGGTGTAAATGGTGATTCGAATTTGGTCTGCTGCTATGCAAGCACGAGTCAAAGCAATGATCTCAGCCACCTGAGCGGAGTATACTCCTTCCAGGCTTGCAGCTTCAACTACTCCTGTAATTGTACATACAGCAACGGCTGCTCTCAGATGACCAACATCGTCTCTTAAGCATGAACCATCAACAAAGAAAATCTCATCAGGGTCAAGCAATGGTTCATCAACAATGTCAGGTCTCGGTTTGGTGCAAAGTCAAGACAATCGTGGTCCGCACAATCTTCATCAAGTGTGTTTGGCAACGGCATCAAGGTAGCAGGATTCAAAACAGAACACCTCCTGAGGGTCACATTCTCAGCAGCAAGTACAACCTGCTCGTAGCGTGTGAGCCTATTATTGGTCAGGTGCTGCATCTTGGTCCTGGTCATTAGCAATTCAACTAAATGTGGAACATGTACAAAGGATGACCCATGACAATACTTTCACATCTCTCAATGCTGACACCTGTTGCAGTAACAGATTTGAGACATCCGGGCAACGCTGAAGCTACAAGATCTAAAGTAGCTGAGAAATAGGCAACTGGTCTACGGACGGTTGTACGGCTTTACAACGCGTGCTTTTACACCGCGTGCTGTTACAACGCGGTTTTTTCGACGCAAGTCGTTACCACGACTTGCGTTTAAGGGGGTGCAGACTTAGGAATTTTTTATTTTACTATTACAACACCAGCCTAGGTACAGTAGGGAAGGTGTTGGATAGTAAATTAAAAAATTCCTTCTCCTGCAGCGCCTTCCAGCGCAAGTCGTGGTAACGACTTGCGTTGAAAAAAACGCGTTGTAACGGCACGCGGTGTAACACCCGCGCCGTAAAGGCTGTTCCCCCTACGGACACCTCCATGATCTTTTACTAGTACTGCTAAAGCACAACCTTCTCGTTCACAGCAGAATAGTGAAAAGGACTTATTGTAATCGGGCATTCTCAGTGTCGGAGCATGACAGAGATCCTCTCGTTACTCAAGGAAAGCCTTCATACATTCATTGTTCCATGGTACCGGATCACTCACAACCTTGTGCGTCAGTCTCTGCAAAGACTATGCCTTCAAGGAGAAGTTGGCAATCAACTGACGACAGTAGCCATCCATTCCTAGGAACATCCTAACCTCTCTCAGTGTAGAAGGCACCATCATACCCATGATCGCCTCTATCCTGTCGGGTGACACCTTCCTCTTGCCGTTTTCTATTCAGTGACCCAAGTACTGCACCTCATTCAAACAGTACTGTAACTTGTTTGGCGACACCTTGTGCCCATTCTCTGCCAAATGATTCAGTAAGGCAATGGTATCAATCCTGCATGCATCCTCAGTCTCTGACGCGACAAGGAGGACGTAAATGTACTGTACGAGAACAGAGTTCTGCGGCAGTACAAGACTCTCAAGATTCTTCTTCAAGATCTGATTAAAGATCGATGGTCTCTCTGTGTACCCCTGAGGGATACGACACCATGTTAAGACACGGTTTTCGAGCTTAAAAGCAAAGAGAAATTGTCTCTCCTCATGCAGGGGATTCGAGAAGAAAGCCAGACACAGATCAATCACGGTAAACCACTCAGCTTGACACGGAATCTGAAATAGTATCATAGATGGATTCGGTACCACTGGACAACAGGGAACAACTATATTGTTGATCCGGCGCAGGTCCTGTACAATCCTGAACTTCCCACTCGGTTTCTGCAATCCCATAATAGGCGAGTTGCATGGACTGCCCATTACTTCTTTCAGAATTCCCTGCTTAACCATGGACTCAGTCACAGGCTTTATCCCTGCAATGGTTTCTGGAGTCAAATTGTATTGTGGTGTTCTTGGGAATTCAGCATTCTGCTTAACCTGAATCTTAACTGGTTCAACTCCTTTGATCAATCCTATATCCTCTCCAGTAAGGTCCCACACTTCCTGCGAGACTGCATCTCTCAAGTCAAATGGAAGCTCTTCCACTGTCTAAACAGGATACATCTCTATACACACATGCTGATTTGCGACCTTAAAAGTAGCATCATCATCATTCATTTGCAGTTCCACTCCTTTAGGGGTACAATAGATAGTACAATTAAGCTTACACAGGAGATCCCCCCTAGTAAAGAAACAGGACTCGAGTCGCACACCACAAGCTGATGTCTGTCATGAAACGATCCTATTTTCACAGGAATCGGTTCTGTCAAAGGATTCGTCATCTTCCTATTTGCAACACCTACAACTAAGATTGTCTGTCCCGAGAGGGGTAGGTTGGGGACTACTGAAGAGCTCACAGTAGAACGGGTAACACCGATATCAACTAAAAAGGTGGGGGCGTGACCATCAACATCCGCTTCCACAAATGGTCCCCTCTGGTCTACCTCCAAGACTGCCCCAAGAGTGCAGTCTTCCTCCCCTCTCAGGCACTGTCATGCCAACGGGTCTAGGTAAGAATCATCACTCTCATCAAAAGAGACATCTGCTGGTATGTCCGAGTCCCTTACGGGATCCTCGGTGGCTGGGGAAACTGTACTATAGGAGCCGAAGTCCCCCCTTTGACAGTTTTTGGCTTTGATACAGTTGTTGTCACCTGAGGCACCTGTACCTGCTCTACCTCTTCCTCCTACTGGACCTGATTTGCAGGGTTCAAAGGACACCCACGTCTCCAGTGTCCAATCTGATGACACTGGTGGCAGGCAGTAGTCCTTTTCAATGCAGCTAAGTCTACTCTCGGCCTGGAACCCCCTACATTTCCCTTTGTCTTGCTCTGACCATTCTGCTTCCTTCCCAGCGTACCTCCTCCCGACTTTACCTGACCTTTTTCAGCCGCCTGCATCTGGACCAGCATTAACTTGTCCTTAAGCTTTTTGTTTTTCGAATCTATATCATCACTACAGTACCTAGCATACCTCAAGATTTCATCCAACGGCTTGTTCTGCCAACAAATCAAATGCTGCTGGATCATAAGGCAGATATCAGGCCTCAATCCCAAAACAAACTTTGAAACAAACTGTCCCATGTCCTTAGGATCCATTACATCCAACCCACTGTACTGCTTAAAGACCTGCAACAGTCTCTCGTAATATTCATGCATTGTCTCCTTCGGTTCCTGAACCGTCCGATCTATCTTCACCCAGTCAACATCCTGTGGGGATACCTTAGATTTTAGCCATGTGATCACCTGTTCATATTTTTTCATGATCAAAGGCGATGGCCCGTTTGTGGCAATGTCTCGGTCTGGTTCAGCAGTGGGCCATTCAATCGTAACCTTACATGCAACCCACAAATCTCCTGGAACCACGATGTCGAACAAGGTGTTCAAATCGATCCATAACACCTTAGAGGTCTTAACAAACCTCTCAACCTGCTTATACCACTCAACTGGGTTCTCTCTCAACTTTGGAAAATTGTTCCTGAATGCTGCCAAATCTCCTTGACTCCAAGGCACATGCACGTATTCTCCATTGGCCACTTCCCGTAAAGGGTATGCCCCAACTCCTGCCATTCCCCCTCCTGGACTGGGTGTCTCTACCACACTCCTTCTAACACTCTTTCTTTGACCACCGTTCTTCCCTTTTGTCAAGTCTGCTCCAGGCCCGTATTCCTATAATCAGCTCCTTAATGTGGGTCTTTAAGCCAATTACCCTCTTCTCCTCTAAGTCTTGATCAGTGTATTGCAACCTATGGTTTCCCTGCAATATTTTCATCCTGGACAAGTCCACATCATATTTATTTGCCAATTCAGTCAGTTTCTCATGTGTCGACCTCGCTTTGCGAGTCACATCCTTAGCTACAAACAACAATTCATCTGGCTCATAAAGTTCCACTCTCTCTAAGGGTAAATTTGCCTCAACTATCTCATCCACCTCGGCTTTTAGTCACATTACGTCCAGACTTTTTGCTTTCACTGCTGCTGACAGGGTACCTCTACTAAATACACCGCTCAATTCCCTGTAAGCACTGCCCTGTTCTCGGCACCCATTCACTCCGGGTGTTTCTCTAAAACCTGTCCTGTTCTCCACACTCCCACAGTCCCAATCCTCTCTTGGCCCCTTGCTTTGAGCCCCTTCGACAGTCTCCCATGTTCTTAAATCTGGCTTCAATTCGCCAAGAGATTTTGGTCTTGGCCCCCTCAGATCCATCAGACCTCTGGACGAATCTGCAATAGCTAGCAACGGAGTACTTGATTCCACACGCCTTGGCATTTGGCTCAACCCACCCACTACACATGTCCTTACATCGCTGACGCTCCCTTCCATTCCCATCTGCGATGGAATTCCATTTCTCACCGGCTCTGGATTGTACACTGACTCTATGAGAAATGAAATGAAATGAAAAAAAAGTACTTGATTAAGCGCACTGTGGCCAAGCGGCTTCCTGGCGCTGGGGAACAATGATAACCGGTACCTTAAGGGCATCCGGCAACCTCTGAGGACTAAGGCTTCCTACATTCTGCATCTCCCCTGTTGAGAGCTCTCCCACTACTTCCATCCTATGTGGAACTTGTTTTTCTCCTACTCCTTTTATTGAGGCTGACTTTTCCCCTTCTGATTCTGGATTGTATGGAGGTGGTCTCTCTGATAACATCTTTTCTATCAAGCTATCATCTGTGTCACTGTCGTCTTCTTCAGCATCCTTGTTCATGCCGTCCCCTGTTTTTACCAACAGCGGATACAACCTGTACCCCTCAATAGTCTGTACTCTCCATCTCTTCGCCAATGCATCCCACCTCGCATCCTGGAATGCTCTCACGGACCGTTTTACTCTTTCCTGCCTCCTGTCCCTGTTTCTCTCGGGTGCCGCCCTAATCCACGCATTCAGTGCTTCAAACTGTATTGGTCTAGGCAAAGGACGCAAAGAAGCCATAATCGATTTCAACTGATATAACACTTCCAATCTAAAAGTTCCATATCTGGGAAAGGGCAATTCTTCATTTCCATCAGCCACCCTAGCCCAATTTTCAAGCCACAATATAGTATGCAACCCTACATTCGTAGCCATATAATGAGCTGGAGTATCCTTGGGTGTAGCCTCTTCTCCCCCACTGGGTTCTAATTTCTTTTCTCTTTTGAACATTTCTCACAACACTCTAAAACATTTCATGATAAAAACAACTTTTCCCCTGTCACAGCGCTCCTCTACTTCCTGATGACAATCCACCAATCCCAGCGTGGCTTCACATCAACCACCCTATCACAGCGTGGCACCGTGTGACGTCACTCGCCTCCACTTCGCAGCAGTTCCCCTCCTTCACAACTTAGCTCTCACTCACACATACGTCCCGTTCACCCACTGAAATGATCACTTACGACCAAGCAATCACTTCGCTGACTGTACGTCCACAGTCTGACTGTACGTCCACAGTCTCGTAATTGTCATCGAACTGGCAACTGTCTGTCCACGAAACGACCGGACAATCACCTCAACTGATAGGTTACAAACACTCAGCAACCCACGACCAGCGTCAGTTACTCACGCACTCACACATTCGTTCCCCCTATCTCGGTCCAGTGGGCGATCGATGGTACCTCACGATCCCCTTAACAATGGTCGACAATTACTCTGGGTGTACGGTACACCCGACCCACTTAAGCTACTCCTTGAGCCTAAGATTTTCCCGGGCTGTGCGCGCTCACAGCCTGATCCAGTTTCATACAACAGGCATTCCAACTCCACAAGACATCACAACACAAACACCGCAATCTAACAACGTAAAACCCTATTCATACTCACTCTCCCACTAACTGCTGCTTTTGCCGCACCGTCACTCTCCGTCGCTTTCCATGAAACGCCGTCTTCTGCCGACCATCCAATGGCCAATCATCACCTAATTTCTATGGACCTTGGAAAACTCTTATCCTAATCTAGATCTCCCCTCACTCTAGAGACAACCATCCTACTCTGCTACCAACTGAAGGAGCTGGGATTCTTATCTAGATGTCTACCTTATCAATTATCCAGAATCCCAGAACAGGTCGACTGGACCTTTTTGTCTGCTAGAAAGTGTAGAGCGGAGGTTTCCACATTCATAATTAAACAGCTTTGTGAATCAGCACTCAAATCCAATTTAAAGAACCACTGACCACGAACTGAAGTTAAAGGATTTATTAAAAAGCCAAAAATAATTGGACATACCGACACCTCAGCAAGAGGTTCAAAAGGTAAACTGGTACTAATACAAACATAATCCTACGAAGGAGTCTCAGACGACTCAGAATAAAAAGTAGCATTAGTTCAAGAAACATCAGGCATCCAACCACCATCCCTACTTGAAGTCTGGACTGCATCTACAAAAAGGAAAGGAAAAGGTTAATCTGTCCCTACACTAACTCTAAGGTGACATCCCTACTTACCAATTCACTTCAGGCAAGAGTAAAGGTGTCAACCGTGAAGACTTCCTAAGAAGTACATTCAGGTTTCTTGAATAGATAGCCTAAACTACTGAGCTCGTTCTAAGATGATTATTCCAACACCCCATTCTGCTTTAAGTTCCCTCAATGCTGTCTAAGATTGCTTACATTCTGCTCTAATAACCTCCTAACAAAATCTGCTCTCCACCCTCGGGTACTGTCCCTAATACAAAACTCCCAAAATCGTAGGTATGCCCCAAGGAACACCCCTCTGGGCAGGTGTTGGTTTTCAGATTTTTCCAGCATGGCATCCTCCCATCCATCGTCCGTTGAGGTGTCCTTGGATCACAGGCACCTTCTCTGCAGATGGACATTCTTCTGGCAGTTACTCGTCCTCACTCCTACCGGCCTAACTTCTAAACAATGGATGATTCTACCTAACAAGCTCCTTGGCCTTGCACCTGCAACTGAAATACGTGAGAAGCAATCTTGTGCACATCCAAAGTTACAATTCAATATTCTCTGAGAACAGCACCCTTCCCAGCAAGAAAATATTTCATGAGGACTACCAAAGCTAAGTAAAGAAATCACAGTTAGGCCTCTACTGGCTCATTTATGTCCCAGGCCTTTCCACGTTTAAATGCATTTCTAAATGATTCTACATTATAAGCAATGCACTCTATTCCATTACAAAAACAACATTACATTCCAGCTCTAAGCACAAGTTATTTTCAATATTAAAGCATCACATTCTATCTCCTACACGTGCAACTCTTAATATGGCATGTTTACTAGTTTAGCATTACTCCTGTTTAATAGCATTTCTACGTTACATAAAGCATCACACTCGTGTTAAGGCTCTACATTAATCTGCAAACATTATGAATACACCTTTACACATTACACTGATTCCCGGCCTACTGTTATATTTCTAAAAACGTACATTAGTATGTCCTCTAAATATGCGGGTGCTGACTACAATCGATTATAATGCACCCCTACAATTTTCCAAAGTAACATGGCGCTCTCTCAGTTTTATAAAACCTTGCATCCTTTGTGGAGAAAGCCTTGCATAATTACAAAAGAAAACATTGTTTGTGGAAGAAGTGAACTCTGGTTTGTATGCTGGGTGTTAATGGAAAAGGACACATTAACCTTCAATCGCAAGGAGACCCAGTGTGTTACAGGCATACAAATTTGCATTTGATTGCAAGACTGACCTTGGTTTTACAGCACATAACATTTATTTCGTAACAACCAAACATCTGTTTGCCAATAAAAACACATTATGTGAGGAACTGTATATTAACACATTTGTAGAGTCGATGATGAGGACTTTTTTTGATTAGCAGCAGCACTGTTATGCATATTAAACACATGGCAAATTATTTATGTGTATTTAATACCATAGAAACAACTTGATATACAACGTACTGCATTTGTAAATATTTGCCAAAACATACAATTATATTCGATTTAAATACTTTATTACTTTATAATTAAGAATACAACGTATATATTAGTTGAAGTTCTCTGTATAATATCTCACCTAATGAATTGGGGATTTTTCATAAATGTCACTGGACTTTGATAAATGAAAATGTCCAACATCACAATTAAAGCCACTGTTCAGAATTTAACCACCACCTTCTCTGTAGGAGCTACACATTTATGGGGCAAGGCAAACAGGGAAATAATGTAAGTGGTATATCTTCACAGCCTTGTTACCAATTTCCTGCATACATCTCACATATTAAGGGTGAGGCGCTCCCATAATTTATTTAATAATTTCACCATCTCCCATGCATTATGCATTTCCATCTTGGTGACTTGGTTATCCAATTTAGTTCTCCCTGTTCTAAAACCTAGAGCCTGCATGACATACTGAAAGGAGAAGAGGCGCTGAAAGCAGGTGTGCAACTTTAATTAACCATCAACACCGAGCTCCAGACAGCAGCTGCTAGTTCAGAAATCCTGCCTCTCCTTCATTCTACCCCAGTGGCGGCTCCTCCGCTACGGCTGAAGAGCGTCACCCTACTGCTTTTAAGCAGTGCGAGGAAGAAGAAATATAAAATGATAATAACTTATAGTTATTACCATTTTATGCCACAGGAGAAGTGGTTTGACCACTCCTGAGTGAGAAATGACTGTTTGATCGGCCTCGGGCTGCCCAAACCAGTCATGTGCATTATAGCCTGCATGGCAAACAAGCCCAGGCACCATTTCTTTGGTTGAGCGTTGAACCAGGATGCTCAAAACCAATCACAAAGCTGCACTGCGGTGTTGTGATTCGTCTGGGGAGCCTAGGTGCTTACCAATCACACACCTGCATTGCAGGGTTGTGATTGGGCAGTGGGGCCTGCTTCCTGTTCCTTGAGTTCCAAGAGGAGAGCAGGAGCAAGGACACATGACCCGTCAGCAAGGTTCATTTATTTGATTTTTTTAATAATTTTTTTTTATAGTGTGACCCCCGCCAACCTTAGCTTGACCCCTGACCCCCTGAGCAACCTGTCCCGCCACCCGCGAATCATGCCGGCCACCACTGTTCCACCCTTCCCTCATGATTCAACGTGTACCTTCGCCAGTCATACCCAGCATATCCCCTGCCATTCAAATAACCAAAAACCATACACACCGTAAGGTAACAATAATAACATGAATAAAACTAGAGTAAATGCTGGAAACTCATGCACATGAAATGCAGTTGCTTATTGCAAAAACAATGTCATGCAGAATAATGGAGAACATAAAATGGTAAGGAATAAATCCATGATCATCAAAAGCAATGCCTAGAATATACATTACACTATAATCCTTAAATCTGTAGGGTAAAGATGTGATCCTCATTGTTTAGTGTGCTCCTCCTGCTTCACGTCCATTGCAGATTTCTTATCAGAATCCACATCAAACCTTTTCCTCAGAAAATCGGATACAGTGTCAGGAACAATAGCAACAATGTATGTGTTCCAAACCTTGCCATTTTCTAACACCATTACATGTACTATGACCTCTTTTACCCTGATTGGTGCAGAACACGTCATAGAGCCTTTTGCTGCATGCTGTTCTTTTTTTTACCCTTACCCAGTCCCTGAATTTAACTGGTAATGTTCTCCAATAATCCTCAATTGAACTGTACTTCTTTTGCACCGCTCCTCTCACATCCACCACTCATTCCGTTCTGCTCAACTCCATTGCCCTCCCATTCCCTGTTCAATCTAGAACCTGCTACCCTTCCTCTTTATGATGAAAAAGGCAACATTCCAGTGCTAATGTGGGATGTACTTCTTATTGCCCTTAGCATATTTTGGAACATCTTTCTCCAATTCAAGCCATTCATAAATGCCAATTGCAACTGGTCCTTAATGGTGCAATTGAGTCGCTCCACCAAACCTTTAGTGGGGGGATGATTTAAGGAAATTTCGACATGTTTGATGCCCACAGACTCCAAAACTTTCCTCATCTCCTCAGATGCCCACTGGGCCCCATTGCCAGATGAAGTGTTCTAGATAACCTTCCCTGACAAATACCTCCTGCAAAAATTCCTTAATCACAGTGGATTTAACAGTATCGAAAATTTCACCTTTGGGCATTTTGGTATATAATCCACGAAAAACATTCTTGGGAGTTCCACCCAAAGTGGTTAATGATCCAGCAATATCCAAAGCTAATTTGTTCCAAGGCATATTATCACACGCCACGGGGGTAACTGGAATAGGTACTGTTACTTGAGTTTTATCACTCAACACGCATGCATAACTTTCCTTGACATAGCCCCCAGTATCCTTGTCCACTCTGGGCCACCAAAAATCCTCCCTCACTCTCCGTTTCATGTCATGTATTTTCATGCAACCCTCATGAGCCAGATTCAGCACCTTACTCCAGAGACCACAGGGAGCTACCAGGAGCTCACACCTCTGCATCACTCAATCCATCACATATTATTCCTCGTCAATTTTCCAAAATGGAATGTTTCAGAACATTTTATTTTCAACAGTGAAGGTATGAAATTCTCCACAAAGGATTTGTAATTTTATCCCTCAATATTTTCTGGTTGATTGAGAACATGTAAATTATTTTGATGATTTTTGTTTTCAAGGTCTAGGACTTCATAGGTGCTATAAGAGTGACTTTTGGGGTCAGTTGATTAATCACAGCCTTCTTATCCCTTATTTTAATGGTATTGTCAGAAATCTTCATTGTCAGCGTGGCCATATCTCTCTGCTAATGTTTAATTTCACAGCAGATGGAGTCTGTATTATTGTGCATGGCTTGTATTTCTTCCAATATTTTTGCCATTGATTCTGCATGCAAATCCTCCATTTTGGTTTAGGCAGGAGGCGGGGAAGATATTTGTTTGTTTATTAGCAGGATTTTGTGTGGTTTTTATGTCCATTGTATATAATTATAAAGAGAAATATTCCTGAGGTTAGTAAATTTGAATGGGATATGTAGGCGTGGTAGAAAAATCACCCACTCGAGGTAAAATTATTATTATTATTATTATTATGCGTTCTTATATAGCGCTCGATTACCCGTAGGCATCTCGGCGCTTGCCTTGGGAACCCGTCCTGGCTTCCCCCAAGGTGAAAGCCAGGCATCCCGCCGCGGGGGGGGGGGGCCGTAGTGGAGATTAAGCAGGCTAATGCCCAGAGCTGCAGAGTGTGAACCCATGATTCGAGTAGGCACCGAAACGAGAATTATCGAGTCCGTGGATATTTGGGCTCAAGACCCTGCCGCGTCAGGAATTGAACCCTGGTCCCGGGTCTGACCTCTGCTTCAGGGTCTGCCTCCTCTAACCAGTGAGCCACACTTCTCCACTCATATAGAACCTGCGAATAATAGGTAATAGCCAAATTGAAAACGTGAAAAGCAGCGAGCCAGGTTTTGCAGTTGTCAGGCACCAGAAACAGCAGACCTTGCCTTTAAGATGAAGAGCAAATGGTATTAACAGTCCTTTTCGACGTAGTAACAAGGGTGATAAGACCACCCTCTTCTGATTGGCCTCCCTCAGTTAGCCTAAGTAATCCAGGGTCCTGACAGGAACATGGAAGGAGCAGAAAAGAGGACACCAATGTTGTGCAGATGATGTGAAAGTCCGTAAATATGAGCCAGATGGTTTAAAAATGTAAAATAAATGCTGCCTGTGGAAAATTAAGCTGCAAATTGACATTTCATATCATCGTAATGAGAAGGCTTTGACGGAGCTTAAAGTACGTCTGCCATCTTGGATCGCACCTGCTCCTAGAGTCCCTGACACTATAATATGTGTGCATAAACACATTTAACATGCAGTTATGGTTATGATGTAAAACTGAAAGTAAACACTGAAATTTGCAAGTTATGGTTAAGACCAAAAGCCGGGGAGTACTGATCAACATGGCTGCTTCCCCTTGAGCTTCGGCATCACTAGGTAGAATGGGGGGCCAATAACCCTGCCCCTTCAAGGCCCTTTAAAAACGATGGTGGCTGCTCTTCAGCCCCAGTGGCATAGAAAACACTGATTAGCCAATGGGGCAACCACTGCTCTAAAGCCATGGGGCCTCTTTTCACTCCTCCTCTGGGACTTTCCTCCATCTCCGGTGGCTGGCACCCATGCTGTGCACAGTATTTTTAGCAATGACATAATTTCAGATGATGCAGTCATGTTATCAATGATGTAATAAATAATGTAATGAGTGATGTAATATATGCTGTAATTAGCAGAGCATGGCAATGGCACAAGTTATAGATACATTAGGGCACGAGTTAGTTACTTGAGATAACAATAACTAGAGAATTTCAGTGTTTTTTTAGTTTAAAACATAATATTACACAGTTAATTTCTACATTTTCTAATATAAATTAAGATATATTTACGATTCCTAACAATAATATCACTTTAACCTTTGTTTTTTAGTGAATTTCTAGTTTTTTTTGTTTTTAAAGTAAAGTAATATTTTATTACCATACGTAACACTAACGTCACACATGCACAGCTTTGGGCATGCATGGCAGATGGGTCCTGCTTCCTACCACTCACGGCCATCCCTACATGTGGCCAGACCCAGGGCCCTACCACCTGCCAGCACCCTTCCCTAAATGCGCTCAGCCTGTGGCTGGGTACAGTGTGGTGTTAGGTGCGAGCCCTGGCCAAAGTCAGTTAGATTTACTGAGTTTGTGAAAGAGTCAAAAGATCAAAATATAAAAAGTGGGCCAAATGGGCTTATCAAGGGGTGAGCATTTCAATATATATATAAAGCAGACTAGTTCAAAATTCACCAATATTTTCAATCAAATGTTTATTTCATTAATTCACACAATGAAATGTTTAATAACAATGATTATTATTAAACAAAAGGTTTAATAAAGTTGTAAATAATAAAAATAAAATCAACATGTCTGTCTTTCTTTTAACATAGTTGTTATAATTATGGGCTGAATATTTTTAAGAGAAAGATTCACAGACATGCTTTTTTTCCTCAAAAATAAAACCAGCATGTCTTTGAGTCTTTCTTTTATCTCTTTTCGGTCCGCAAAAAGCAATCACAAAAACAACCAGAAGAGGGCCTTGCACTCCAGCTTAAGAGCACAGAGCTTCAGCTAAGAGTATTTCTGGAAAATATGGTAAATTCTCCTGAGGTCATGGATTTAATTACCCAGGAGATTTACTGTTGTTTTTTTTTTTATGTTGCCGAGGGCTGCTGCCTTCCCTCAGTCACTCAACATTAAATTAAAATGCTTGATGGAGCTCTGTCCCTTTAAGGGACATCACTAAGCTGAAACAAATATGTAAATAGCCCTCACGGGGCATTTTGGGGTGCCCCCTCCACTTCATTTGTATATCGCCCCAGGGGATAGGGTCCACATGCCCCCAACTTTATTGACTTGACCCTGAAGGATAAGATCCCCAAACCCTGAAGAAGCCTTGGGGCTGTGAACCCCTAACATTTTCTACTAAATTGCCGGCCACAGGGATAGAGGGGCCCCATGCCCCATCCCCCAATCATTTATAATATTGACCTCCTGGCTCACTCGGGGGTCATATTGAATAAAAGAAATGGTGGTCGCCATCGTTTTTTTTTTCTGCGATCCCGCTTTAAATGTTGGCCATGGGGGCGGGGAGGGGGCCTCTCTGTGATGCCCCCACAAAGGCTAAAGGTGCAGCGCATCCCTACCATGCCCATTTTCTTTTCTCATTTTCACAGTATTCAGGGACATATGTACAAACCATTTCAGCGGTCAGACAGCACCATCGGGCCGTTTCTGACCGCAAAAAAGATTTTTCTTCTGACAAAGAAATTGCGTTCCAGTATCATGTTACCGAATCACAATTTGGAATTGCACATACATACCTATTACATATTTGGAAGGGGTTTGTTAAGGGTGTCCCTTTCATACACAGAATCTCAGTGGTATGTATGAATGTTTTACGACCAAATTGCGGTTGAAAAATCATTCCTTTTTTTACCGACTACTAAAAGGTAGTGGTAACCATTGGCAAATGGGAATGGGTCCCCAAGGGACCTCTTCCCCTTTAAGAATGTAAAACTATTTTTTAAGAGTGGCAGTGGTCCAACAGGCCACTGCCTACTCTTAAAAAATTAACACTTCAAAGTTTCTTTTTTTCTTTTTAAACACATCCCATTTTTCTTTAAGGAAAACGTGCTGCATTTTTTAAAATGTTTGTTTATTGAAACGCGATCACAGACATGGTGGTCTGCTGACTTCAGCAAGCCACCATCCTTGTGATGGATACAATTCCTAATGGGTTGCAAATTGCAACCTACCTGAAAAATATATTCATGAAACTCTGTTGTAAGTTGTCTTACATCAGGAACTGTGATTTCCTAATGACGATTCGGTACTATTAGTAACATATATTACTTGAGTGGCTTTGTGAATGTGTGCATACATGTGAGAGTAGATATCTGAGTGGTGTTATAGGTGTGTGAGTGGCTGTATGGGTGAATAAGTGGGTGTGTGAGTAACTGGGTGTTGGAGTGACTGTGTGATTGGCTATATTGGTGAGAGAGTGGGTGTGTGATTGGCTGTATGGGTGAGTGAAATGCTGTGTGCGGGGCTGTGTAGGTGAGTGACTGTGTGTGTAAGTGGCAGTGTAGGTGACTGAGTGACTGTTTGAGTATGTGTTTGCTTAACTTATTAGTTTATTTTTTTAAAAGGTAATATGTTATTGTTTGGGTAATTAAAACCTTTACCATTTCCATATAAAAACGTAATAGCAACAAAATTCATATTCTAAAACCATTTAAATTAAACATATAAAACTGTCATGAATTATATTGACATACACAGAGCAGCAGCAGCAGAATTCATATTCTAAAACCTTTTAGATAAAACATGTAACTTTCTTGAATTGTATAACAAGCACAGAGCAGTTGTCAGTTATTGTTTACACAGTCCGTAAGTTAAGAAGGCAGGGCTCAATTTTCAAAGAGAGAGAGAGGGACTGTTCCATCATTAGTTAGTTGTTAACAGCAATAAGATAAGATTTGCTGTTGGCTTTAAGGGGCCATGTGGCGCAGTGATTAAGCAATCTGGTTACTTGACACAAGAGTTTTTGCCCCTGCCGCTTCCATGAATTGAACAACGCGACACGCTAGTTGTACATCTACACCTCCAAAACATGCCTTCACGGTTTGTATGCAGGATCTTATCCGCTTACTTACAAATAACGGCTTTAGTAACTGTCGACGTTGGGCCTGTAGATTTCTGCATATACATAGCAGACGTAAAACACTTTCATTGGCATCCTCGCATAAGCAGCAAATTGACTGACCATGAAGTGGCTTCCATGGGGGAAGATACGGTAAAGATGGTAAAATGCCCAAACGAAAGTGAAGATATTTTTCTTTCCTCTTTCTATTAAAGCCTGTGCCTAAGTATGGTTGTGGAGAGGATTTATCATAACTGTGAACCATGACCCATCCGTGCGCTCTTTCTGTAAGTGTCGCCTTGTCTTCTGGTAGTGGTAACTTTTTCACTGTTTCGTTAACAATTTGTTTAAAACAGGGAAAGGATCCCGAGGCTGACCAGAGTTCCCTGAGTCCCAGACGGTCTATAGATTATGTCAGATAAGACCTTGCTACACACTCCCTCTTCAGAGGCATTTCTTTCCTTAAATGTGAATTCAGTGTGCCTGCTACAGATTTTTTTATCCTGTACCATGTCTTAGCAGAGGATCCTTTGCGGGCTATTTCTTGACTTTGCATGCAGAATTCTTGCCTTCTTTGGGCTGGTGAGACGTACTTTGGTAAATTAAATATTATTCTAGCAGCTCTAGACACAGTTCTGTCCAAAGTCAATGCATCCCTTCCCCTCAGACACTCACTCCCATAAGTGATAGCCAGGATGAGTTTCGCTTGCCAGACTTGTAGCAGTGTAATAAGGCTAGGGTCGGCTGTTTTCTGTTTGATCTATTTTATGGTTACCGCAATCGAGTTTCCTCTTCTTTTAATTGCTTCTTTTTGCAGATTGAAAGTCCCCTTATTATCCATGATTACACCTAGATACTTACACTGGTCGACTACTTCGATTGGAGAGTCGGCTATATGGCAGCAGTATTTGGAGGTTTCCTTTTTCGGATGTATCCTCATAACCTGCGTTTTGTCATGGTTAATGGTTAGTCCATTAGATGTAGAATATCGACTAGTAGTGTCCAATAAGCGTTGGAGACCGATGGGGATCTGGCTGACCAGTACGAGATCGTCTGCATACAAAAGGTTGGAAAGTGGGAGCCCTCCCAGCTCAAGGGATGAGAGTTGCAAGTACCCAGTTCTGTTGAAAGGTCAGACATAAATAAGTTGAAGAGCGAAGGAGCCAGAACGCACCCCTGTTTAAGCCCCATGGTTGTTGTAATTTTCCTGTACAAGTACTTTCCGTCTCCTAGCTTTACTTGGACCCAAGTATTTGTGTGAAGGAGTATTAACTGATTTAGGAGAGCAGATGGTATTATCATTTCCTTGAGTTTGTGCCAGAGCTTATTTCTATCAATTTTGTCAAAAGCCGACGAATAGTCGATGAAGCACATGAATAGAGGTAGTTTTGCTGTCTTAGCCTTGTCTATCAGTAGAGATAATGGTAGAATATTAGTAGTTGTCCCCATGTCCTTGTAGAAGCCTGTTTGATTGATTGGTATAGTTGATTGATCTTCGATCCAGGCTGGTAAGTCATCCAGAAGGAGGCCAGCATTATATTTCGCCTCAATGTCGGTTAAGGCTACAAGCCTATAACTCTTAGCTGAGTTCTTGTCCCATTTCTTATATAATGGGGATATAATTGAGCCCCGCCAGGAGTCCGGGATGATGTCACCTTCTGCTATTTGGAAATACAGTGGCAATAGAATGGAAGCCCAGTATTCCGGGTCCAATTTGAATAGAATTGGTGGAATCCCGTTAGGGCTTGGGGCGCCGTCCCTCTTACCCTTGGCTATCCTGTTCTTAATCTGTATGGTTGTGAATAGAAGATGATTGTTCCTGGTTGGAGCTTTTAAATGTGGATAGGATGTCTCTGGTGTGTTGAAGATCTGCCTCCGTGGAGCTTTAAAATGTAGGAGTAGATGCGAGGCCCAGGCTTCTTCTGACAGGTGGGAGTTTACTCTTTGCACGGTCTGGTTGGCTAAACTATTTATTGTTCGCCAAAATCTTGTGCTGTTGTTCGTCTTGGAGTCGTGCAATAGCCTCGCCCATAGGTTATCATCCTTTTCTCTTTTTGCCTGCCAGATTTCTTTTTTCTTTTTTGCTTTGAGTTGCGATAATTCCCTTTGTAAGATGGGATCATGCCCTGTACGCCGAAGTGTACGTTTTAATTTGTTTATAGAGTTCTTGAGCTTACGAAAGTTTGAAGTTTGGAAATTTTGAAATTGGATCTCCTGACGGGCTGGCAAACTGTTTGTCTTTGAAGCTGGGGAAGCATTTTTCCTATTCACCGCTCCCAATGTTTTGGCTAAATGTTCCCAGTATGCTATCATATTTTCATTTACATCTATCCGTTCCTGTTGCTCCCATATTGCCTTTGCTGTTGATAATAGTTCCTCTGGATGATTAGTTTTAATTTTTAGCCTCCTGAAATTGAACGTGTAGATGGACTCTGGGTCCTCTACTGGCATATCTAATGAAGATCTAGATAGTCCTGTTGAAATTTCTTGTGGTAAATGATGGCTTTGATCTTGTGCCCCGATCTGGAAGCCTGTGATCCTGCTGAAGAATGAGAGGGATACAAAAGTGTAATCTATCGACGTGCTAGAAGTTGCCCTGTGGAATGTTGCCTCAGGGGGCTGGTCTCCAGGAAAGCACCCATTTAGAGCCACAAGGCTTAGATGTTCCAGCTCTTTTACAAGATTCTTAGCGTGTGGTATTTGTCTCTTCTCTGGGCTCCTGGCAAGGAATGTTTCAGGCGAGGTATTGCTCGTTAAGGAGCTCGTCCCTCTTCTGTGGCCCCATCAGATGCATGTTAAAGTCCCCCGACATTAATAGATTTGTCGAGGATTCTTCTGTCATTAATCTAGTTAATTCTGCCCCTACCATTTTTGCTCCTTTAATTTTGCAACGGGTGTATGTAGATGTTTAGGAGTAATAGTTGTTGTTTAATATTTCCTTCCCTTATGTCCACTTTAAGAGTTTTAACTGCGTTAGTTGGGGATATGAAGGTGTCTATGTCCTTAGTCGATGTTATGGACTTTATTGAGGAATAAATTGTTAAACCCCTCTTTAGATGACCAAATTTGGAACTTCTCACTGCGGGACTATGATGGGTTTTAAAACCAAGTAAGTGAAAGGGTTCTTCTAACCACGTCTCTTGGAGCAAAATGAGGTCAAAAGCTTGAAGGTAATCTAAAAGCTCTTTGTCCGATGTTTTGTTGCCTAGTCTTTTTATGTTCCAAGAGCAAATTCGTAAGTTACTGTCCCCTTTCAGTGAATAGTTTGGCCTAAGTCAAGTGTTCTTGACTTGTCGGTTTATGGCCTTAACTAGCCATGACCAATCTTCAGACTCGAGTATTTGCTGTTGGTCCTTCCTTTCGGCTGGTCGAGCGTCCGTGCTACGGGCGCATTTCAGCACAGATTGCTGTTGTGTGCCCACCGAAGGAGGAACTAGGTACCCTTGCTCCTTTTACTTGGAATTAATGGTTGCGGGTAGCCAGGCTTTTATTCAAGTTGTATTTTTATCCCCCATAGTTTTATTTGTGTTTCCTCTGCTAAAATTCTCCTTGCTATTTCCTCTGAAACCCAGTATGCCTTGGTTATTTCTCTTTCTGAAATTCCCTCAATATATTTAAATGCAATTCTTTTGAGATCATTTGTGTTTATATCTGCCAAATTGCCAATTGCTTGTATCAGTTGTATTATGTTCCCTCTGTTGAGGATGTCCCCTCTGCCTCTGGACTTATATTAGGGGATGAACAGAATGGAGTAATTTTTGGGTTGTGATTGGTTGGCCAATTCGGGTGCTGCCTGAATAGCTGTCTCGTCTTCGGCGTGCACATTTGAATGTGTATGATGGAGGTCTCTTTGGTCCAACCTGATAATGGTTAAGGATTTCCTTAAGGTGACTGACTCTCGGAACCTTTCCATGTTGGTATATACTGGCTCTCTACATATACGATTACTGACCGCGTTCTGTACTGGTATTGTTGGTGCTATTGGTTCGCCCACAGTTTTATGCAGTTTGAGTTCTGGGTCCCCTGATGGTGGAGTAGTTGACGGACTTGAATTTCTTTCTTCTGTTGTTTTCTTGATGATGGGGTTCCCTGTTGATCTGATCTTAATGGAGGGTGCAGGGGCTCGGGTGATTACATTCTTTGTGGATTCTCCCAACTCTGTTGACGGTAGCTCTACCAATTCATCCACTTTCTTGTCTCCTTCTGAGTGCAGTGTTTCCGTTGGACCACTCATAGTGAACCCTTTTGCCCCTAGTTTTATGCTGCCTGTGCAAAAATATTCCATTATATTCTTTTTCTTCTTTCTTCCCTTTCTCCTCTGTTTGCGACTGGGTTTGTGGTCCTTGTAGCCCACAGCCTCAGATTTATCTGAGGCCTCTAGTTCAGGGTTTGTTGCTAAGGATCCCTCCAAAGGGTGGTCATAACTATGCTTGGCACACCTAATGTGCTCTTTATTATTATAACTTCCAGGGTCCTTGCTCTTTTGATTTTCTGCTTCTTTTTTGGTAGAGATTATCTGCCTGTCGTTTAAGTGATTTCCAGGTCGCTTTTCCTTTTGTAAACTATTTAGTGGACCCTTTTCCCATCCTGTTTTCTCCTTATCTTTCTCGGTGAAGGATTCGCCTGTCGATGGGCTGTTTGTTTGAGCATCCTGAGATTGTTTACTGGGGTTTTTTGCTATTTTCGGGATGTCTGATAGGATGTCCTCAAAGACCACTGGAAGAGTGGAAAGTTTGTTGACTATGGAAAAACAGGTGCAGTGCATTGGGGCCAGATACATATCTGCCTGGGCCCTATTAATCAAGTTGTTCATGTCTGCCAGTCTACTGTCGATGTTTTCAATGTGGGTGGCCACTGAATTGAGGATGGAATGTTGGACATCCAGCTTGTCGGAGTGATACTGCATTGACTTGACAGAGAGCTACATGGTATCCAGTAAGGTTTCCCAGAGCTTGTCTATGTCTAATTGATTAGTCTCATTATTGCTAGTTTTTGGAATGGTAGTGGCCTTTGCCTGCCAAAAATCTGTAAGTAGGTAAGAGTTGGAAAGCTCCTGCTGTTCTTGGCTAATTATTATATGAACTTGATTACCAACTAAATCCGTAGAGCTGACTACTGGCCCCGGTCCTTTTTTTCCAGTTGTTTGGTAGGAGCTCCAAGAGGAAGAAGTGGCTAGCGTGTTAAGAGTGGGAGAAAAGACAGAGTCCAGTCTGTCAATAGTGGTTGGATTATCTCATTTTGATGTCCTTTTGTTGGTGCTCGTTTCAACCTCCGCCCTGTTGGGGCTAGTCCAGTGATAGTGGGTTTTCAGACCCATCTCTGGGCGGGAGTGAGTTATGCCCATTGGACCCATGGGCATTTGGGGATGTAGTTCCACACAATCTAGGTGATTCTCTTTCTTGGAGTTGATGGATTCATTTTTTGATGGTTTTAGCCCCGTTGGATAAGCTGGAATTTCTTCGCACACCTCATTGTGCGCGATAGATAAGGAGGTTGTAACGAGAATAATTGCAGGGAATTTTCCAGTGTTTTGGTAATTGTTGGAATGGAAATATTGACTTTCAGAAAAGCAGTTAAGGTTTCCCGAAAGAATGGTGACAATAGGGTCGAGAGGTAGTTCTTTGTTAAACTTGTCCGTGGCTGAGTCGGATCCTTCTCCTGATGTTAATGTCTGAGAGGTCCCTAATGCCGTGTACGTGTCCGTTGCTTGGAGGGGTTCGGTAGGCGTGCTGTCCTCTCTTTCTGGCTTTCTAAATGTGGGGTAATTATCGCTTTGGGCTTATGACCTCTGTTGGCTTCTTTTTCATTTTTAGCTTCTCTTCCTGCACTATTTAGATCTGTCATGTCTACAGCAAGTGCTTGAGGATCTGTTTTTACTGGGCACAAAGGGGATGGGAGGTCGTTGAGGCTCTCGTTTTTTTATACAGAGGACTGACCCCGCATCCCTTAAGAAAGCTAATTTTGTGTAAATTTTCGGTTGATGACTGGCTGTTTTAGTTTTTGCGCTCTGCTCCAGCCCTTTAACTTATTAGTTGTCTGAGTGGATGCATTGGGAAGTGAGTGTCTACGTGAGTGGGTGTATGGGTGAGTGAATGGCTCTGTTGAGAGTCTCTAAGGGTGATTGACTGCATGTGTGAGTGGTTGTATGGATGATAAGTGCATGTGTATGTTGCTATATAGATGAGTGAGTGGCTGTGTTGGGGAATGTATAGGTGAGTGAGTGGCGGTGTGAGAAGGTGTATGGGAAGTGAGTGTTTATGTGATTGGCTGCATGGTTGAGTGAATGGGTGTGTGAGTGCCACTATGGATCAGTAAGTGGGTGTGTGAATTGTTGTATGGGTGTGTGAGTGGGTATATGAGTGGTTCTGTGATGAAGTCATGATTGATGTAATTTGAGATGTCATCGGTGATGTCACTGACCATGTCATGAGTGATGTAACATATAAGGGCATTCTGGAATGCATTGTGGGGTCGTAGATTATAGTTAGCTCATGTAATGACAGCTGATGAATTTCAATCGTTTTGTATGAGTGAAATCTGAGCCTAACTATAACGTCCCTGTGATCTATGTTTTTTTCTGTGAATTTTTAAGGTTTTTTTAATACTATTTCCTAACTATTATATACCTGTAGCCTGTGTTGTTAGGGAAAATCCCAGCAATCCTGCTGTGTGGAACATACTGGTGGTAACAGGAGGGGGTATTGGCCGCCAAGGACCCTCAACATCCAAGGGGACTTCATCCCCCACCCAATAGTGTACCAGGAGGTACATTTGCAAAGTGGTGGAGAAAGGCAGTGTGCCTCCAACCAGCTCTCGGTAGTCCCACGGTGTGGGACTTGCTGGTAGTAGCAAGAGGGCTTCTTGGACCTCAACGATCCTCAGAATCCACGGGGACTACATCCCCCAACCGGTAGTGCACCAGGAAGCATGTTTGCATAGTGATGGACAAAGGAGGTGGGACCTCTGATGACCTCTCAGCAATCCCGCTTTGATCAACTTAATGTTAGCAGCAGGAGGGGTTCTTGGCCTCCAAGGTCCCCCAGAATCCAAGGGGATTCTTCGCCCAACCAGTAATTCTCCAGGAGGCACTCTTTACAGTGGTGGAGAAAGGGGCCATGCCCTCCAACCAGCTCTCATAAATCCCACTGTGTGGTACTTATTGGTGGTAACAGAAGGCTTTCTAGGCCCCTAATGATCCTCAGTATCTAAGGAGGCTTCATCTCCCAACCTGCAGTGCTCCAGGAGGTGTATTTGCAGAATGCTGGACTAAGGGCGTGGGGCCTCTGACTTAATCTTATCAATACCGCTGTGTGAGACATAATGGTGGTAGTAGGTGGAGTTCTTGACCAGGAAGGACCCGCAGCATCTTAAGGTACTGCACACCCCAACCAGGAGTGGGCCAGGAGGCACGTTTGCAGAGTAGTGTAGAAATGGGGAGGCCTCCGACAAGCTTTTAGCAATCTGCTGTGTGGGACTTACTGGAGGTAACATGTGGGGTTCTAGGTCCCGAAGGATCCTCAGCATCCAAGAGGAATTCATCCCTCAACAAGTAGTGTGCCAGGAGGTGCATTTGTAGAGTGATGGAGAAAGGGTGTGGAGGCTCTGATGAGGTCTCAGCAGTCCCATTGTGTGGGACTTACTGGTGGTAACAGGAGGGGGCTCTTGGCCCCCAAGGACCTTCAGCATCCAAGTGGCATTCATCCCACAACCAGTAGTGCTCCTGGAGGTGTATTAGCAGAATGCTGGACAAAGGGGGCGGGCCTCCAACTAAATCTCAGCAATCCCACTGTGTTGGACATACTGGTGGGCACAGGAGGGGTTCTTGGCCCCCAAGGACCCTCAGCATCCAAAGGTACTTCACATCTCAACCAGTAGTGTGACAGGAGGCGGGTTTGCAGAGTAGTGTAGAAAGGGGGTGGGACCTTTGACAAGCTCTCAGCAATCTGCTCTGTGGGACTTGCTGGAGGTAACAGGTGGGGTTCTAGGCCCCAAGGAACCTCAGCATCCAATGGGACTTCATCCCCCAACAAGTAATTCACCAGGAGGTGCTTTTGCAGAGTGGTGGAGAAAGAGTGCAGGCCTCTAACGTGTCAGGAATCCCGTTGTGGGTGACTTACTTGTGGTAACAATAGGGGTTCTTTGGCCCCCATCAACCCCCAGCAGCCAAGAGGAGTAAATCTCCCAACCGGTAGTGCGCCAGAAGGTATCTTTGCAGAGTGGTTGCTAGAAGAGGCAGGGCCTCTGACGAGGTCTCAGCAATCCAGCTGTGGGTTACTTACTTATGGCAAAAATAGGGGTTCTTAGCCCCCAATGAACCTCAGCAGTCAAGGGGACTTCATCCCCAAAACAGTAGTGCACCAGGAGGCCTTTTTGCAGAGTGGCTGAGAAAGGGGTCAGGCCTCTGATGAGGGTAAACAGCCATTTCAACGAGTTTTGCGATACCATTACAACGCATGCATTACCACGCATGCGTTGTACATTGCGTAGTCATTACTACACATTTTTTTAGGATGCATGGTAATTTAACTTGCATGTCTTTACAACGAATTTGGTTGTAAAGGTATATATAGTAAATAACCATGCGTTCTTTAAAAATGTAGATGATCCACATCATTGTAAGGAAACAGAGGCTGTCCTGTTTCCTCCTAATGACGTGCACCCCCCTCAGAGACGAAGTGAAGCAGGAAGCAGGAGGAGAGAGGAACCACGAGAAGAGAGAGGTAAGGGGGAATGGGCATGGGGTGGGGGTTACTTTTTTAGGGTCCAGGGGGGTCGGAGGTTGTGCTGGGGTAGTGTTTTAGGGTTTAGGGTAGTGTTGTGGTGTTTGTGTAGTGTAGGTTAGTGGTTTAGGGTAGTGTTGGGGACCGTGCAGGGTAGTGCTTGAGTATAGGGACAGGACTGGGGATCGGGGGGTCATGCTGGGGGTAGTGTTTTAGGGTTTAGGGTAGTGTTGTGGTGTTTGTGTAGTATATGGGGTATGCTGGGGGTAGTGTTTTAGGGTAGTGTTGTGGTGTTTGTGTAGTGTAGGGGGTCATGCTGGGGGTAGTGTTTTAGGGTTCAGGGTAGTGTTGTGGTGTTTTTGTTGTGTACGGTAGTGTTTTAGGGTAGTGTAGGGGGTCGTGCTGGGTAGTGTAAATGTAGTGAGAGGACTGTCACTTACCTTAGAAACATTTACCACGGCTATACCTTTACTACGCATGTTTTTGCGTTGTAATGGCATGCGTGGTAAAGGCATAGTTGGGGTTAAAGTTTGCGTTGTAATGGTATCTGGTTGTAATCGACAACACATACTAATACCTGCATTGCAATGGTACGCGTTGTATTGGTACACGTTGTAAAGAGTGCTATTCTCTGATGAGGTGTCAGCAATCACGCTGTGAGTGACTTACTTGTGGTAACAATAGGGGCTCTTGGCCCCCATGGACTCTCCGCATCTAACATGGCTTCATCCCCCAACCAGTAGTGTGCCAGGGGCGTGTTTGCAGAGCAGTGTAAAATGGGGGCGGGCCTCACACAAGCTCTCAGCAATCCACTGTTTGGGATGACAGGAGGTAACAGGAGGGGTTCTTGGCCCCAAGAACCCTCAGCATCCAAGGGGACTTCATCCCCCAACAAGTAGTACACCACAATGTACGTTTGCAGAGTGGTGGAGAAAGAGGGCGGTCCTCTGAGGCTTCAGCAATCCCATAGTGAGGGGGCTTACGTGGCAACAATAGTGGTTATTAGCCCCCAACGACCCTCAGCAGCCAATGGGAGTTCAGCTCCAAACAACTAGTTTGTGAGGAGGCCCCTTTGCAGAATGGTTATTAAAGTGGGCGCAGCCTCTGACAAGGTCTCAGCAATCCTGCTGTGGGGGACGTACCCGTGGCAACATAGGAGTTATTGGCCCCCAAAGACCCTCAGCAGCCAAGGGGACTTCATTCCCTAACGAGTAGTGAGCCAGGAGGCACCTTTGCAGAGTGGTTGAACAAAGGAATGGCGCCTCCAACGAGGACTCAGCAATCCCGCTGTGGAAGACCTTCGTGTGGCAACAATAGAAGTTCTTGGCTCCCAATGACCCTCAGAATCCAAGGGGACTTCATTCCCCAACCAGTAGTGCGCCCGGAGGCCCCTTTGCAGAGTGGTTGAGAAACGGGGTGAGGTCACCGATTAGGTCTCAGCAATTCTATTGTGGGGGACTTGGTTGTGGCAACAATATGGGTTCTTGGCCCGAATACGAACCTCAGCAGCCAAGGATACTTCATATCCCAACCAGTGGTGCACCAGGAGGCATGTTTGCAAAGCGGTGGACAAAGGGGGCAGGGCTTCTGATGAGCTGCATCAGGATTCGCAGTCCCACAGGTGACAGGATCATGCTGAGCACGGCGGGGGATCCGCAGATTCCCACAGGCTGAGAATTAATTTTTATAAGGCACTTTATTGCCCTTCATCCCCCTGGGATCCCTCTAACACAAAGTCAGAAGGGTATGCAGTTTCTAATGGTATGTGTTTGTCTACTCAGGTCCGTCTAGTTCCAAAGAGTATACAAGGACTGTGACTCTGTAGGAACAGAGGCCCTCAGAAACCTATATAGGTGTCATGCTTCATCATTGTGTTTTTGCTCCAAGTCAGGCCAGTGATGCAATGCCCAATGGACACCCTCTATGGGGGCTCTTTGCCAGATATCTCTTCAAAAGCCATTTGGAAAAGTGTGGGTGTATGGGTCTATATGTAGATTGGTGAAATCAATGTGTAGATGCAGATGTGAGGTTTAAAAGGACATGTGGTACTCCTCAGGAAATTTTTAATGAACGAGTCCTTCTGCCTATGTTAAAAAGAATGGGGGCATTTACTAGAAATTATTATCTAAGATAGCTAATGGTCAATGTGCTTCAAGCTCAATTTTGTCACATAAATAATCTAGCAGATTTTCTTCAGGACCAGTGTTACCTAATCTACTTAGTAGCTGGAGTTTCAATATATAGATTGGTATGGTAACTTCCAATCACACATACCTCTCTGTGCATTAACATAAACACTGGAAGACCTACTCTCGTTCCCCGGCGAGGGTAGGTTTTCCAGTGTGCTGATCCACAGGATTCTCACACAACTTAGCATGCCGATGCGCACGACTCAAGAGGTCATGAGCAAAACCCTAGTTAGGTTATTGTCAAAATAGTCAACGTTGATTCCCAGAGAGGTATGTGTGATTGTGCAACTCATCCTCAACACTGTAATTCACATCGCAAGCCCTCTCTAATGGGATCCTTGATGACAATGCAGGACCTCGCATCATAGCCTTGCCGCACCTCTGAAATGACACATCGCTTCGGCTGCGCAGCACATCTTCTACACGGACCCTCACAACCTTCCACTACCCGGGATTTAAGGCACTTGGTTCAGCGAGGCTAACTGGTTCCTTGTAGCAAGGCCATGCTCCATCATGGTCAGCCTTAACTTGTGACTTTGTCCTAATTCACAGGGACACACAATTGCCACTTTGTGCTTTTTGGCACTATTTTCACTGAACTCTCTGATCTGATTTAAAAGTCACTATATTTTGCTAATTTGCCTTGAGATCCTTCTTGTGTGGTGTTTTTATTTTCTTACTTGTTTAGTGTTGCACAAATACTTTACACATTGCCTCTAAGTTAAGCCTGACTGCTCTGTGCCAAGCCACCAAAGGGTTAAGCACAGGTTAATGTAGAGCTGGTTTGTGCCTCACCATGACAAGGATCGTGGTTGCTGCTTGATCAGGGCTCACAACCTAGTCAACCAACAACCCAATTTCTTACACTGGTGATCAGCGGGGAGGAAAAGTACTTGTGTTTGTGCAGTGCCATATGGTGATTTTTGGTACACTACCACCCCATATCTGATACCAAGTTGAGATAAAATTATCCTTGATTGGCCTTTTTGGCATTTTCTGAATGCTCTCTCTGACTGTTGTGCCTTTTTTCACACCTGCATGGATGGGGTTAGAACTGGCAAACATGGATGCCTCAGCAAAACACACAAGATGATGGACGGAATCTTGCACAATGGCAAAACATTCACCCCCAGTCACAAATCTGGGTTTAATCCATTGTTATTTTGCTCACCAAGCCACCCCAGTTCAGTCAGGAATTATCACCGGTCCGACGATACTGCCTTCAGCCTAACTTCGACAGCCCTGAAGAATCATGGATCTACCCCGTTATTGACGAAACACGTGTCGGCTGGTTTCTTGTGAAACAAATACTCTCACCGGACAGAATAAATAACGAATAAGATAACAACATTGGAGTTTGATCTTATCCTTTCATTGAATGATACAAAACTTTACCTAGGAACTAACTCGGGTTGTGTGCCCTTGACTTTGCTTACCTATATACAGAAGGTGGAGCTCTTCTCCCCCTTCTTTTCTCAGAGACCAGGGTTATCTCTGACCAAGAAGCACCAACCACCTAAACCTCACAATTACCCTCTAACCACTACTTGTAGAGCGCCATCATATTTCTGAACACTCCCATAACCCTTCGCTGAACTTTGTATCCTGGGTGAAGACGGCTGATAGCCAGGAACCGGTCCTAGGATGCTTGATTCCGGTCCAGGGAAGACATGGCTTGGCAGTTCGGGCTGGACTGTTCCCATGAGGCACAGGGTCTAGACTGATTTGCATATGGCCATGTCTGAACTGTGGTGGCTTGGTGAGCAAAATAACGATGGATTAAACCCAGATCTGTGACTGGGGGTAAATGTTTTGCCATTTTGCAACATTCCGTCCATTATCTTGTGTGTTTTGCTAAACATGGATGCCTACCACTGTGGCCAAGCTCAAGGAGTTCTGCAAAGAGAGGGGACATCCAGCCAAGAGCAAAACCAGGGAGATGGAGATCCAAAAGGCACTGAGGGCCTGTGCGGAAATTCACCAGTCACTGGTTACAGCAACAGAACGAGATAAGGATGTGAACAGGCCAGGAGATGATCTGGATACCACTCCTGAGAGGCAGCAGTCTGCTGAAGGGGATAACGCACCTCCTGAGTTGGAGCTTCCTGCCAGAGCAGCGAGCAGTGTGTCTTCCCAAAGCCTATCCCCATGGGAGCCTGCAGACAGGAAGACAGAAAGGTAGTTCAGGCTGGAGATGGTCGAGCTATCTGGAATCATTCACACGCATTGCTGCATTTTAATCTTGTGACCTTGTATTTTAATAACGTTTTTACTTCGTGCTGAAATATTTCTGTTTGGGGGCTTTTACTCTATCAGATTAATTGGGAATTGTATTTGAGGCACTCTAACACCCCTCTTCACGCTATTCAGATCTCTTTCGCCTTGCCTAGCCGCTCTGGTTGAGTGTAGGCGGCGGCGGGCGCCATCTTGGGTGTGGGCTGGGGCTGCGCTCTAGTCGCGCTGGCCTCCCGCCCTCCCAGAGTATTTAGCTTGCCGTTTTTAGGACACTCGCTGCCTATTTGAGCTCTCCCTGTGTGAGCACTAGGGCTGCGAGCTATCTGGAATCATTCACACGCATTGCTGCATTTTAATCTTGTGACCTTGTATTTTAATAACGTTTTTACTTCGTGCTGAAATATTTCTGTTTGGGGGCTTTTACTCTATCAGATTAATTGGGAATTGCATTTGAGGCACTCTAACACCCCTCTTCACGCTATTCAGATCTCTTTCGCCTTGCCTAGCCGCTCTGGTTGAGTGTAGGTGGCGGCGGGCGCCATCTTGGGTGTGGGCTGGGGCTGCGCTTTAGTCGCGCTGGCCTCCCGCCCTCCCAGAGTATTTAGCTTGCCGTTTTTAGGACACTCGCTGCCTATATGAGCTCTCCCTGTGTGAGCACTAGGGCTGCGAGCTATCTGGAATCATTCACACGCATTGCTGCATTTTAATCTTGTGACCTTGTATTTTAATAACATTTTTAGTTCGTGCTGAAATATTTCTGTTTGGGGGCTTTTACTCTATCAGATTAATTGGGAATTGTATTTGAGGCACTCTAACACCCCTCTTCACGCTATTCAGATCTCTTTCGCCTTGCCTAGCCGCTCTGGTTGAGTGTAGGCGGCGGCGGGCGCCATCTTGGGTGTGGGCTGGGGCTGCGCTCTAGTCGCGCTGGCCTCCCGCCCTCCCAGAGTATTTAGCTTGCCGTTTTTAGGACACTCGCTGCCTATTTGAGCTCTCCCTGTGTGAGCACTAGGGCTGCGAGCTATCTGGAATCATTCACACGCATTGCTGCATTTTAATCTTGTGACCTTGTATTTTAATAACGTTTTTACTTCGTGCTGAAATATTTCTGTTTGGGGGCTTTTACTCTATCAGATTAATTGGGAATTGTATTTGAGGCACTCTAACACCCCTCTTCACGCTATTCAGATCTCTTTCTCCTTGCCTAGCCGCTCTGGTTGAGTGTAGGCGGCGGCGGGCGCCATCTTGGGTGTGGGCTGGGGCTGTGCTCTAGTCGCGCTGGCCTCCCGCCCTCCCAGAGTATTTAGCTTGCCGTTTTTAGGACACTCGCTGCCTATTTGAGCTCTCCCTGTGTGAGCACTAGGGCTGCGAGCTATCTGGAATCATTCACACGCATTGCTGCATTTTAATCTTGTGACCTTGTATTTTAATAACGTTTTTACTTCGTGCTGAAATATTTCTGTTTGGGGGCTTTTACTCTATCAGATTAATTGGGAATTGTATTTGAGGCACTCTAACACCCCTCTTCACGCTATTCAGATCTCTTTCGCCTTGCCTAGCCGCTCTGGTTGAGTGTAGGCGGCGGCGGGCGCCATCTTGGGTGTGGGCTGGGGCTGCGCTCTAGTCGCGCTGGCCTCCCGCCCTCCCAGAGTATTTAGCTTGCCGTTTTTAGGACACTCGCTGCCTATTTGAGCTCTCCCTGTGTGAGCACTAGGGCTGCGAGCTATCTGGAATCATTCACACGCATTGCTGCATTTTAATCTTGTGACCTTGTATTTTAATAACGTTTTTACTTCGTGCTGAAATATTTCTGTTTGGGGGCTTTTACTCTATCAGATTAATTGGGAATTGTATTTGAGGCACTCTAACACCCCTCTTCACGCTATTCAGATCTCTTTCGCCTTGCCTAGCCGCTCTGGTTGAGTGTAGGCGGCGGCGGGCGCCATCTTGGGTGTGGGCTGGGGCTGCGCTCTAGTCGCGCTGGCCTCCCACCCTCCTCACGGCCAATAAAGGAACACTATGACCAGACGGCGCAGCGGGCTGGCGCAGCGGGCGCGCGCCGAAGCCGCGCCAAAGCCAAGCCCGTCTGCGCCCGTCAGCGGCCGGACACGGCCCAGGGCCATAACCCCTGGTCCCCGACTGCTGTATTCATCTCATTATTTAAAAGAGCTGAATCCTGGTAAGATACATCAGGATTGTACTACTGCCTCTCTAACTACTGTGATGGGCACTCGTTCCCCCCCGTGTCCAGGTTGTAGCTACCAACTCCCCCATTTTCATTTACTAGCCCATCTAGACCTTAATTATGTCCCGCCATATGCTCCAGATAACGCTCCTCTGCATGGCTGTCGAGCCGCGCTCATTAATACGCGCTCACTCCCATGTCATAGTTTTCAGATTAATGAGTTTATTCTCGCCCATGACCTGGATTTATTATTTGCCACTGAGACCTGGGCAGATGCTGGGTCAGGTCCGGACTTCTGCGACGCTACCCCGGATGGATATAGCGTCGCTAGACATGATAGGCCTATAGGAAGAGGTGGTGGCCTTGCAATTATTTACAAGGACAAATATCGTACCACACTCGACCCCATAAACTCTGCCAATTGTGAATCAGCTGCCTTTGCTATTAGTATTAACCCCAAGCAAGCTCTAAAGGGTATAATACTATACCGACCCCCTGGCCCCCGTAACACTTTTCTTTCCACTTTCTCTGACCTGAATGATAACGTTATAGGTTCAGAAAAATATACGATATTGGGAGACTTTAACTTCCATTTGGAAGAGCAGGACAACTCTGATACTATTCAACTCATTACTGACCTTTCTAACCTAGGACTGCACCAATTAGTTAAGGGCATCACACACCAAGCTGGACACACCCTTGATGGTCTGTTCACTAATGACCCCGACATCTCTGTGCTGGACATTATTCCCATTACGTGGTCAGACCACAGGGCTATTATATTTCAGCTAGATATACGGACCGCGTACCCTTCACTTCCCAGGCCCCGAATTAGGGTGGGTACTCGTGCTTGGAAAAACGCAGACATCCCTCAGATGCTAGATTCCCTGGTCTCCTCCTGTTCTCAGGGAGGATATACTCCTGCACTATCAGCCTCAGATTTCCAGGATTGGATCCGTAGTGCCGCCGATCTAGTGGCCCCAGAGAAACTCACGAGACCTAACAGAGCATCTCCTTCGGCCGCCTGGTATAATGAAGATCTCAGACTTCATCGCCAATACTGTAGGAATCTAGAAAGGCGCTGGAGGAAAGCCTACTGCCCTATAGCCAGACAAATTTATAAAGATGCCCTTATGATTTATAAAAAGGCGGTTATGGCTCGAAAAACGGCTATCTTCTCGGCGCAAATTGAGACCGCTGCTAACTCCGCTAGAGAGCTGTTCTCTGTTGTCACGACTCTGTCCATCCCCCCCTCTGGCCCTGGAGTCGAGCCCTCACAGACCTTCTGTAATGAATTATCCACTTTCTTTACTACAAAGGTGGCAGATATTTATGCTTCATTTGAAGGGGATATTAGAACTGAACACAGAGGTGGTACTGTGAAAGAAGTACTTTCCCATCATAATCATGAGTCCTTTTCATGTTTCTCACCTGCCTCACATGATGATGTTACTAAACTCATTTTCACCATCAAATCGGGCTCCCCTCTGGACCCGTGCCCTCCTTCTGTGATGCCAAAACTCACAGAAGTGATCTCACGCCCCCTCATGGAGATCTGTAATACTGCATTTCAGACAGGCCAATTTCCCAGTATTTGGAAGAAGGCTGTGATAAAACCCCTTTTAAAAAAACCTTCCCTAGACCCTACAGCTGTCGCCAGTTATAGGCCCATTGCGTGTCTGCCCTTTCCTGCCAAAGTATGCGAATTCCTGATGAATAGACAGCTCTCAGAGTTCGTCGAGACCCACCAACTTCTCGACGAAACGCAGTTTGGTTTTAGGAAAGGGCATGGAACAGAGACCGCCTTGATAAAGGCCTCTGATGAGATCAGGGCGATCATGGATCAGGGAGGGGCGGCTGTCCTCATCCTTTTGGATTTGTCAGCGGCCTTTGACACGGTCGACCATGTCACTCTAGTCGACCGTGTCACAGCCCTGGGGATTAACGGTTCGGCCAGGGATCTCATTTCATCCTTCCTGGCAAACCGTACCCAGACAGTGAGGCTGGGAGATTTCTACTCTCCTATCTCTGCACTCCCTTGTGGAGTCCCACAAGGCTCCTCGCTAAGTCCTATGCTATTCAACATCTATGTAGCGGACTTAGCGAGGGTAATAAAGGCCCATGGGGTACGGCTCACATCTTACGCAGATGATACCCAGCTGGTTCTGGGTATCCACAGGGACGGCCTCACTGTGGCAGCCAACTTCCAGAGAGCTATGCTTGAGGTCAGTACCTGGATGGCCTCGAATTGTCTCAGGCTCAACTCGGATAAGACCGAGATTATGACCTTCGGAAAACTCTCCCCTGAATGGTCCCCTAGCTGGTGGCCGGAAAAGCTCGGCCATCCACCTGTCCCAGTGGAAAAAGCCAGAAATCTGGGAGTGATTTTTGACAGCAAGCTGGCTTTTGACCTCCACACTAACAAGGTTGTCTCGTCATCATTCTTTATTTTGAAAAAAATTAAGAAATTACTACCTTACCTCCCCCCCTCAGCCGGGAAGACTCTGGTTTCCACCTTAGTCTTCTCTAAAATAGATTATGGGAACACTCTTTTTCTTCACACCCAGAAGCGTGTCATAACTAAGCTGCAATCCATCCAGAATGCGGCTGCTAGGATCCTCCTAAACATTCCTCGCCGCAAATCCACCACTCTTGGCATTCGTCAGCTACATTGGCTGAGAGTTGAGAGCCGCATTAAATTTAAGGCCCTCTGCATTGCATATAAGGCAGTACATGGCATAGGACCCAGGTTCCTGACCGAAGCCTTTCAGCTGTATACTCCCAGAAGGCAATTAAGATCGGCCAACACCAGTCTCCTCCCTGTGCCACGTACAAGAACGGACACCTGGGGAGACAGGCGTTTCCTTGTGGCCACTCCAAAACTTTGGAATCTTTTGCCACTTGCCATCAAAATTGCCCCGAACTTGATGAGCTTCCGCAGGCTCTTAAAAACATGGTTGTTTAACCAGTAAGAGGATGGCTGACTCCAGTAGCTCCACAGCGCCGAGACACCCCAGGGTATTTGTTGCGCTATAAAAAATTACATAAATAAATAAATAAAATCAGGATGGATCAAAAGAAACTGCCATATATATATATATATATATATGTGCTAATAATTTTGACACCATTTGAAGCTTTATGGAACGTTCCCAAAAATAAATTCACCAACCTCTGCTTCTTCTTGGAGCATTGTTGGAAAGTTCGGCGGGGCTGAGAAAAAGGGGGTTCCCAAAATGCTTTCCCCCCATGCAGTTTAATAGAGAGAATTTAGTGATGCAGAAAAATCAGCTGAACAGAATTACACTGCATTTGTCAGAAAGCTAGATCTTTACTCACAAAGCGTGCTGTGTTGTGATTTGGCATGATTCTGTAAAGCTGTTCAAGAGAAATTAAGTTTCAAAATGTATTGATATCTGTTGCCGCGGGATTCTTGCATGGTATACCATCAAAACAAGTGTTCTGATTAGTTGGTACTCAAGACCACCTGCGGGATTGTCCCATGTGATTGATGGCTGCAAAATCAAGAAAAATGTTTCTGTTACCATTTTAGGACTAAGGCACTTCAGATACTCAGTCCCAAAGTTCTAAATTATTTTTAAAACCATATAGAAGGAAGCAGGGTAGGGATACCCTGAAGCCCCAGTTATTTTGTAGGGATCACAGAGGGACTGCCCCTTCCCTGGGGCCAAACTGTTTAAAAAAGATGTAAACATGGTTCTGTGGTAGTCCCTTATGTGCCAGTGTGACCCCTCTCCAGTATAGTCCAATGAGACTCACTCAGGATTCTCAGGGTTCCCGGAAAAACTTTTAAAGAAAGAAAATGGGGATTGCGGAAGAAGCCGCTGCACAGCAGGTGGTGGGTGATTGGCTACCTGCTTGGGGTTGGCTGCAGGTTCTAGCTGTAGGCAAGTGCTATTACGTGGCAAGCCCCTAATGCACACAGATAGTGCTCAGTGTACAGACTGTGCTTAAAGCCCACTCCTTCCAGAGACTGATGCTAAATTAGGAGACAAACCCCTACTACGTACAGTTTGCACTTAGTGATCCAACTGTGCGTAGAGCCCACTGTCTCTAGGCGCCCAAACGCCCATACGTGGGCAATCTCCTTTTAAGCACAGCCTGCCCTCTCTGCGCCCCTCTTCATGGAGTGCCCACTCCCCCATGCCCAATTAGATAGATGAGTCATCACTATGCAGAGGCTGTGCTCTCTATGATGCTCTCCACGGAGATCTCACTCCCTCGTTATACTCAAGCCCCCTTCCATAGTCAAGGGCCTACTACATACTGTTAGGTATGTTAGTAATATTTTACTTTACCTTAAAAAAAAACTAGTAATTTATTGAAAAAAAAAGGTTAAACTGACATTATAGGCAGGGATGGTAATATTTTTTTTACTTTACTTGGAAAAATACATTTAAATGAACAGAAAAAAACACAAAGGTTACAGTTAAGTTTGAGAATAATACCTTACTATATGTTTAAAAAACCTTTGAAATATCTAAATGGCGCATAATCATTCAAAGCATAATTTACACACAAATATGTGTTTATATAAAATAAGAAGACTGTAGAACACTGCCTCCAGACACCCAAGGGCCATTATGTGGCCAAGCTCCTCCTATGCACATCCTTCGCAATCTTCACACATTTTTACTGAGTCCAGTACCTCCAGACACCCAAGCCACATTAGGCACCCAAACCACTACAAACAGCCTTTACCCTGTGCAAAACTCTTGACAGAGAGCCCACTCCCTCGAGACACATAAAGGCCCATTAGGTGGTCAAACTCCTACTATTATAGAGAGCACTATTAGACCACTTAAAGAAAGAATCCAAGAGAATAATCGTGCCATTAAGAACCAGAACAGCAACTATCCACTGTCCAACAATTTCAATACACAATATACAATCGCAGTACTAGCACACCTAAGGTTCCATGGACTGAGACTGGTTTAGGGCCATCTGAGAGGAGGAGATAGAACCTTTGCACTCAGAAAGCTGGAAACTTCCTATATCACTAAATTCAGGGCAGTGGACCTTGGACTTAATGTGGATCGGAAGTTATATGTATTTTTAGATGAATGTCTCAACATAGATAATTTCTGATGCTTCATGACTTTTGAATTCCTTTTGGTATATAGATGGCATCAGCATCCTATAATGAAGAAACCTGTGTAAGCAATTATGTTGGTTACTGCCTATATATAATATGCCATATATGGGTATATGTAACCCCCTTGGTCCTAGGTCTCAGGCTCAGGAGACAAATATGTTGGTGTGAGTGAGATCGAGCAGTAAACTTCATCAGCTAAAAAGCCCATTACCTCTGTCCACGCATGTTGCAGTGCCGTGCACCCCACACCATGTGTAAGAATCCGCTTTTCGATTGTCGAGCTCTGTGACACTGTGAGGAAGACCCCAGGAACATACAGTGAATGTGCAGAGGTGTCAGATAAGTCTGGTGCAGGAAATCGAATTGCGTGTACCTGAACCGTGGGCTGAGAGACCTCTTTCACCTTTTAGGCACCACCAGCCTACTTATTTGTTAGATCAATGCCAAGATCTGCCTCACACCTGTCTCTGGCCGTCACCCTCATTGTGTAACGTGGGTGGGCAGGATACTGTACAGTACAGTTACAACCTTACCCTCTTTGCTGTGTGTCAGTGTGGTCTGCAAGGATATTGGTGGCTCCATTTGGCCCTGGCCGAAGTGGACCATGACGGCGTGGCAAATTGCGTTATATTCCAGGAAGCAACCCACTCTCATCCTTCTGGTTTCCCTCAAGTCCTGAAAGGTTCTTACTACTCCCTCAACAAAGAGATTTTCAGTCATCAATATCCCTGCTTTCCTCCAGGAGCGTGTGCCTACTCACCCCTGATCATCGATAAGGTTGAGATGTGTTATTGGGCTTCCCCCACACCGTTTATATATGAATACCAAAAGCTATGCGAAGCTGCTATTAGCCTGGATGTAGATGCATGTGGATGTGCCTTGCGCATTAGCCATGTGAGAATGCTGTTACCATGTAAAACCACTGTCCTCTCTGCACTTGGGCAGTTACAATTCAGCAAATTGGGTACTACAGCTACAATGCTGTGTAATAAAGCTCGTAGTTAGGAGCCCACAGGCCTCGGTCAATAAGTGAAGTTGTGCCACCTGTAATTCAGCAAATTATGTCCACCAAATGATGTCCGAGAGCAGTCCCTGAAGACCAGTGAAAACGCACCTGGGAAGAAGCAGCTGCAATGCCGTGAAAAGGTGTAGGAGTCAGGGAAGCACCAGCATTTTGACGGTTCCCATCCAGACCATTGGAGACAGAGGCAATAAGAGAAGGGAAGAGAGCGGTGCACTGATGCCACCGCCCTGTGCAGATTACCAACCAGTAAATCAGCATCAGAATCATAAATATCCACCCCAAAGTATTTAAAGGTATCCAATTGCCATAAAAGTCTGGTGGTCATCACAAGGCCCTCCAATGATATCGGGTCTTGCAGAAGCGGGAACAAGCATGACCTAAGCCAATTCATTGTGATCTGCGATGACACCAGTGATGTCATCAATTATGTCATTTGAGATTCATTAGTGATGTCATCAATGATGGCATTAAAAATTTCATGAGTGATGTAATATGTGTGGTCATAAGTAGTGAATGGCAGAGGCACAAATATAACTAGTGCAATAAACTATAACTGGTGAGTCTTAGTCTTTTTTAAGTTTAAAATGGTATTTTGTAATTGTCATTTTCACCTAAATATAACCTCACTTTAACCTCTGGATTTCACAGTAATTTTTTATTTTTATTTTTTTAAATATTTTTATTGAGATTTCCCCCCCCCCCTTTTTCTTGTACAGGGCACAAATATACATACAAAATTATAATTATAATACAGGGTTATAATAAAACATTGAAACACACAGCTTCGGGATATAGAACGTATAAAAAAAAAAAATCAAGAGCGATACAGATATGCAACATAATACAGAAGTGAGTTAAATCCTGGAAACAATATCTTTCCAGAGCTCCTACCCCGATTCCTTCTCCTTCCATTTTTGTATTGGTTCCCAAACTTCCTTTCCTAGTTTCTTACCATTCCTACCTCTCCTGGCATATATTGCCTTCTCAAAGTTGTATATAACTAATAGCTTTGTTAGCCATTGATGGAATGTGGGCGGAACACGATCCAACCAAGCCGTAGTAATACACAATCTCAGGACAGCCATAGCCACAAAGATAAAACCTTCATATTGTGTTCGGATGGCGTTATCCATTATTCCCAGAAGTACCACTGCCGGTGTTAAAGTAATCTCTATCCTTAATGACCTTTTAAGGAACACCTCAATTTCAACCTAAGTAGTTCTTAAATGGGTGCACGTAGCCAGCATATGGACTAAGTCAGCCTCGGTACTGTCACAACTTGGGCAGGTGATCCCGGCTACCCCACCCCATTGTGCTATCCTTGCTGGCGTGTGGTACAGAGAGTACAGTGTCTTATAATGTTGCGCCTTAAGTGGTGCCGAGCACAATAGTTTCTGACCCAAATCCAGTGATCTGTGAAAAGCTTCCTTCACTACCCCCAACTTCTGGATCCATTTAGTTTCAACCTTTTCAAGATCGTCTGGTTGGGAGTCTATTAATTCAGCGTAAAATTTTTTAATTGTACAGTCTGAACCATCCTGTATGATATCCAGGATAGGGTTCATGCCGAATCCAGTCGGCCCTCCAGTTTTTGTCGCCATAAAACTCCTAACTTGGAGGTATTTAAAAAAATGGGTTGCATCTAAACCAAATATCGACTGCAGACCACTAAACTGGATCAACCCCTGCGAGCCATACAGGTCCCCCATTTTACTAATCCCGTTGCCTACCCACTCAGAGAAAACAGCCCCATAAAATATGTCACCAGGCAGATTGGGGTTGCCATTCAATCTGGTGTATGCATTAAATCTGCCTAGCCCGAATTTTTTTGCAAATGAGGTCCAAATCCTATGGGCAGCCATGACTGTTTTAAATTTAGTTCTCTTAAAATAATTATTATCAGTAAATTTCAAGAAGCAATTCTCCGCATGGTCTCCCAATACCAAAGTATAGATTGCTAAGGTTCCTAAGTCGTCTTGCCTTTCCCTTTCTGCTCCACCAAAGAGCCCTGCCATATATTGAAAAGATGCCGCCCAATAATACAACTTTCAATCTGGTAGGGCCCACCCGCCGCGCTCCCTAGGGAGTGCCATAAATCTCAGCGCTCTGCGGGTCTTTCCATGGGCCCAGACAAATCGATTTACCATATGCTCCAACACCTTAAACCACTTTGATTCAAACAGTAATGGTATGGCCCTGAATAAATACAAGAAGTTTGGGAGAAAGATCATTTTAATTATGTTTGTTCGACCTACTATGTATGTTATGTAACCTATCTAACTCCTTCTTTGTTTTATTAATTACTGGTATCATATTCACCTCCACAAGATTATCTAAATCAGCCATTATTGTTACCCCTAAGAATATGCCCCTTTGCACCACCCGATGATCTGAGCAGTCCACCTTACTATTTTTGATGATCTGGGTTTTAGCAGTGTTCAAGGCATATCCAGACACTTCTCCAAATTGTTGTGCTTCTGCCTCAATCAGGCCTATTGATTCGGTGGGTTTAGGAGTAACAATAGCGACGTCGTCGGCATAGGCCAAGATTTTACACTGACCCCTATGCCTATCTACTGGGCAGATGTTGACGTTTAATTCTATATGACGTATGTATGGATCCACGTAGAGGGCGAATAAGAGCAGGGAGCACGGACACCCCTGGCGTGTGACCCTCTTGATGCTAAATGGGATCGTATAACCCGCGTTTACCCGTATACGAGCAGTTGGGGCTGAGTATAGTACCTGGAGAGCTTTCACAAGGCCCCCCCCCAAACCCAGCCCTCCTCAGAACAAACCACAGAAAGTCCCAGGAGACCCGATCAAAAGCTTTTTCTGCGTCTAGTAACATTACCGCCATCGGGTCTCCTGCAACCTCTGCGGCATCAAACAGGGTAATAACTTTTCGGGTATGATGGGTGGTGCCTCTCCCTGGTATGAACCCATGCTGATTAATACTAACAAGCGTGTTGACAACTTTAGCAACTCTAAGTGCAAGGATCTTAGAATATATCTTTGTGTCCGTGTTCATCAAGGTTATCGGTCTATATGACCCAGGCTGAACAGGCGATTTACCTTTTTTTAATATTATAACTATGTCTGCCCCTGCCCAGCTGGTCGGGATTGATACTCCTGCCTGCGCCTGCTGCATAGTGTTGACAAGGTCCTGCTTGATTACGTCCCAGAAGATCTTAAAGAATTCCATTGGAACCTGGTCGGTTCCTGCAGCCTTCCCGGATGGAAGACTGACTAAAGCGGCCAAGATCTCTTCCAAACTGAATGGCTCTTCCAGCTTCCTTCCCTCATCCTCCGTCAAAGCAGCTATTGGATATACCCTGCAAATAATCACTTATCATGGGAAGATCACTTGGATATTCTTGGTCGTATAATGAGGTATAACATTTTCTAAAGACCTCCTGTATCCCCTCTGGATCTGAGACTATCACTCCCGTATTATCCTGAATCTCTCTAACCTGCCCCGTAGAGACATTCTGCCTGGTACGAATAGCCAGCGTGCGGCCCACAGATTCATTAAATTTATAGCATCTTTCTCTGTTTACAAGATATATTTTTGCTGCCTTACTAGCTATGCTCTCCTCTGCCTCCATCTTTGCTATTGCAATTTTAATTAAAGCCTGGTCTAGAGGTGTGCCTCTTACCACCTTCTCTGTTAATTCATCCTCTGCTTCTATCACAGCTTTCACGAGGGATGCCTCCCTTTGTCTTTCCCTCCTCTGTCTCGCTACACTGAAGCTCATTGTCTCGCCTCGTACAGCTGCCTTAAAAGAATCCCACATGTTCCCTACCGCCGTGCTACCTCTGTTAATCTCCAAAAAACTCCTAATCCATTAATTCATGTGACTAATATATGCATCCTCTTTAATAACGCTCTTTCAAATGTCCATACCCTATCCGGGCTTTTAGTTCCAAATTTGACTGTTAAAATTAAAGGGTTTTGATCGGAGATTATCCGAGGGAGTCTGTCAATTTTTATTTTGGATTGTAAAGTATTGGAAACAAAAAAAAATAGTCTAATCTGGCACATACCTTATGTGGAGCAGAATAATAAGTAAATCCCTGTTCCCCAGGCCTTAGGGTCCCCCATACATTCAATAATGCATTATTCCTTGCTAGATTGCCTAGTGATTGCCACACTCTCTTTTTCCTCTCCTGATATCCCCTATTGAAACCCAATACCAGTCCCCCTGCCCCATTAATGTTAAAATCCCCGTCAGAATAATAGTCGGAGACCAAGTAGCCAGCTCCAGATCCATAAAATCAAAGATATCTGGGTCATCTTCCGTCGAGCCATATATACACCCTAAAGTGACCCAGTCCTCATTGGCTTTGTATTCTATAAGAGCCCATCTCCCCCACTGATCCTCCATCTTTTTCCTAATTATAAGATCCCTTCTTTTTGAAAGAATTGCCACACCTCTGTTTTTGGCTCCCTGCTTAGAATAAGCCAGTACACAAAACCCTAGCTGATCCAACAAGGATCCTTGAGCTCCCTCTATATGGGTCTCCTGGAGACAGACAAAATCCACATTCAGGGATCTCAGCCAAATTACAACCCGTTGCCTCTTGTTGCGATCATTTAGACCGCAAACATTTACCGTAATAATACGCGCAGCCATTAATGCACATCCAATACCTGTCCCAGCGATTTATCACCTCCATCCAACAATAATTTATCAGCTCTCTCTTGTTGCTGTGTCTTTTCCTCCACAAGAACCAAATCTTTTCTGTTACTTCCCTGTGAAAAATCCTTCAACCCAGAAACAACGTGCCCTGTACCCCTTCCCCCCATCCCCCTCCCACCCCCCTTACAGGCAAATAGGTCAATCCTGACCTATGTGCGGCAGCTGTAGCCCCAGTGCCGCCCTCCCCTCCCCCTCCTGCACTTAGTTACCCTCTCATTCTATGCCTTATCTGGTCTGCTTGCTGCTGCCAATATAACATTAAAAATACTCTCCGCCATATCCTTTTCTGCCCATTATTAAGTCTTCTGGTTTGTCTGTCTTATTGCCTCCATCATGCTTTTTGAACCCATTTTCCTTTCCTTCAGCTCATCCAAGTATTTTTGTGCCTTAATCTCTGAGAAAAAGATGTTAGTCTGTCCTTCGTACACCACCTTAAGACGACATGGAAACATCAAATATGCCTCAGAGCCTATATTGTGGAAAGGGGTTATCATCTGCCGCATTCGCCACCTCCTCTCTACCGTTACGTGGCAGAAGTCTGGGCGGGCAAAAAACATTACACCGTTATAGGATCGCCTAGCCTCGGGTTTGGCCTTGTCCATAATTTCTTGCCTCAGTATGAAATTCCCAACATATATCAATATTGCCCTAGGTTTATCACTAACAGGGCCTTTCCTGTGAACCATAGGGAACCTGTGGGCCCTTTGTATCTCCTTCTCTCAATTCCATCCTGTTAATTCTGGAAAGGCCACTTTCAGCAGATTTACAACAAATGCGCGCACGTCCTGCCCCTCCTTTTCTTCTGCTACCCCGAGAATCCTAACATTGTTACGGCGTTGGCGATTCTCATAGTCCTCAAGTTTCCAGTGTACGTCGGCTGCCATTTTTTCTTGTTCCTTCTTGAAGTCAGACCACTTCCCAACATCTTCCTCCAGTTTCTCAGTTCTTACTTCCACTTCAGTGACCCTTGACGCCATGTCCATATATAGCTTATTCATCTTTCGTAGCGATCCCTGTATCTTTTGATTAGCCTGCTTAGCCCTCCGTGACTCAGCCCTGGCCTCTCCCTGCATTTGTTTTAGGGTAGTAAATATCACATCCATCGTTGTTGCTTGGGCTTGAGTGTTAGGCTGTATATTAGGCTGGGCAGAAGGCAAATTATTCCCTCTTTCCTGATACAGCTGAGAAGTTGCTGAATAATCCCAGTCCAGTTTTTAGACACCCCCGGATGTGTGGGACTCATACTGATTTTTGACCTGCTGTGGGTTCTATTCTTTAAGCTCTTCACCCTCCTTTTAGTGCAGACCTTGAGGATTTCCTCACTATCCGGTGTTGATGCCTCGGTGACTTCGGACTCAAACTCCAGTTCTGAGCTGCCAATGTCACTTTCGGTATCCGAGGCAGGGTCGGCATCTCCCTTTTCCACCTCATCATCCTCGTCAACCTCGTCATTTACAGAGTAAAAACAGTCATCACTAGGAGACCCCGGGCCCTGGCCCTGGCCATGGCCCTTAGACCCTGAATTTATGCTATCCGTACGACTCATAGGAGGCAGTCGTTTACCCTGTTTTTTTAAGCCTAGCCCAGAGCTCTGAGCTATGTGAACAGCTATGTGAACAGCTTCTTTAGGTCGCGTAGCCTGCTCTGCGCTCGCCTGTGAGATACTTTTGAGGAGTGCAAGAGGGGAAGCAGCGCATTCAGTAAGTAGCGCTCCATTCTGCAGCCTAGGCGTCATATGTGAACTGCTATCCACCAAGACAACTTCTACGCGAGGGTCTATAGCTGCCTGAGTCCCATCTACAATCTCTAAGTCAATCAAAACCTCAGAGTGTTGGCCACCCTCTTCAGCGCTTACTGTCAGTCCCATTCTGCCATCACCGCCATCACCGCTTCCCCCCTTACCGCACAGCGATTCCTTCCTGTTAGCCTCCTTGTCTGAAATCTCGAGCGAAGGCTCCTGACAGCTTCTCCCATTTGCCTCCGGCCCCGGCCTCTGCATTTGCTCCCGCCGACCTGTCATCACGCTCTCGAGCACTGCGGGCGCAGGGGGAGTCATCGATGCCGGCGCCTGCTCTGGAATCCTTCCATCAGCCTCGCCTGCGGCTCCCGGCCGATCATCACCAATGTTCAAGTCACCGTGGCTGCTCGCGGTTCCGCTTACAGCCGAAACCGAGTGGGAAGGGGGGTTGCCACGTTAGTAACTACCAAACCAGTGGAGGCAGGGGCTGAAGATCCGAAGGCTTCACGCAAGGTAGGTTGACGCATCCTCCCGTCTTTGCCAGCCTTGTCAGTAACCTCTACGTTCTGCCGCTTTTCCCCCTTCTTCACCTTGTCCGTTTTTTCCCTTAGTTTTCCATCGGTACCTTTGTTCTTTCGGCATTCTCATCACCCTTCTCTTCATTCTTTTTCAAATCTCTGCGATTTTGAATCCTTGATCTCAGATTAGAGCTTGGGACTTCAGTGCCTGGATCGCTAAAACTCGATCTCTCCCCGTCTTTCTCCTTCTGCAGATCTTTCTGTGGCTTCGGGCCGCGAGGGGCCATATTTTTAATCAGCGTCTGCCCTTCGTTTGGGACCCAGTACTGCGGTGAGCCAAGCCAGCAAGCGAGCCTTGAAAATCTGGGCTTATCTTTTACGACCCAGGAGATCAATCGACATAGTAGTTTCAAAGGATACAGCATTCTATTTTATATGCTCAGCGGCGGCAGCAGCGACCAGAGGCATTCTCCATATGTATTGTATCACCTGCAGGAGCAAGGAGAGAAGCAGCTACACACTACGGCCTGCCAGCGGCCATCTTGCCCCCCACATTCACAGTAAATTTCTAAGGTGTTTTTTTAACATAAAGTAAGATACTACTACCAAACCAGACCTAACTATAACATCACTTTAACCTTTGTTTTTTCCATTAAATAAATAAATAAATATATATATATATTACCTACTGGCGGTCGCCAGTAGGTAGTTATAGTTAGGACCTATTTTCCCTATGAAATTCGCCACATTCTATTGACAATAACTTTGGTGCCGGTTGATGAATCTTCACGAAATTTTCAAAACTCGTGGAGCGCACCGGTCTACTCCTATCTTAAAAGTTTCGGGGTGAGTCATCAAGCGGGGGCCGAGATAAAAGGGGGGTCCCAAAACATGTTTTCCCCAAGCAATTTCCCATAGGAAACTTTAGACACGGCTGCAGCCCGAACTGCTGAACTGAATTACACCAAATTTGGCAAAAAGGTAACTCTTGGTTCAGAAAGATCACTTTTTGTTAAATGGTGTAAATCCGTTCATTAGTTAAAAAACCTTATATATCTATGACCATGCAGGATCCGCGCACCCTCACGATCACAAGCTTTATGGTAATTTGTTGTCAACACTCCAAACCAGGAAGTGTTAGCTGCCATCTTGTACCTCGGTAGAACCGAGGCACAAGAAATCAGTTAAAGAAATGCGCAAAACGCGAAAAGGGGGCAGGGTGGGCCCACAAACCCCCTGGGGCCGCCACCTCCCCAGGGCGTTCTTAAAAATAGGATGGGGAGGCCTCAGGCCAACCCCAAGCCCTGGGGACCGCCACTTTCCCGGGGCTTTGAAAATAATTAGTGTGGGGGGGCTTGAGCCCCCCACACTACCCCAGGGACCACCACCTCCTCGGGGCATTGATTATGGTAATATGGGGGTCCATAACAGACCCCCGGCTACGGGTATAACCACCTCCCGGGGCTATGTAAATGAAGGGAGAGGGGCACCTCAGCCACCCTCATGGAGCCCTCGATGGCCCTTGGGACTGCCACCTGCAATGTCCTGTGGTGCCCACCCCTGGGAAATGCTGTTTGCTATGGCAGGGGCAGAAGCGTCATAGCAAACTCTCCTTTGGTCTTTGTGGGCCAAGAAGCCCTACAGGTACCTCAAGTAAGCCCTATGCAGCAGAATTTCTGAGTGCTGGTTGGAGGCCTAGGACCCTTTCTCCACCACTCTGCAAACGCGACTACTAGTTAGAGAAATGTTTGCAATGCAATAGGTTTCGCATTTGCAAGAATTAGAGCTATTGGCGTTGTAAATGCAAAAGTTTTTATTAATGTTTTGTGGAGTGGATGTACATTGTGTGTAGTGGAATTATGTGGTATGTTGTGCAGTGAAATTATGTGGATAGAAAGCATGTGGTATTTAGTGTGTAGGAATTATGTATGGTGGGATTATGTGTTATGAAGAGTAAATATGTGGTATGGTAGTCTGTGCTGTGGAGTGGTAACCTCAGGTTTAGTCTTCCTCATTTCCATAGAAGCTCAACTATGAACTCAGTGAGACAAAAGAAGATGGAATCACTGAGGAGCACTTGTGGACCTAGTCAGAGGTATGAGCAGGGCCACTGGAATCATGTGACTGTTTGGCTGCACAATTATACATTTTCTGCATTAGCCACATAATTCGTCATCTGCGCCCTAATCTGCAGATTTGAACAAAAAAAGCCTTGTTTCTAACAACAGCTCAAACGTTACCAAAAAATGCAGCGACAAGTGTTACAGTGTGGTGGAAGGCCCTTTGCAAGCCTAGAATGGTCACTGGTTACTTATTGCTAAATGTGGGTGTTAAATTGGTACTAATGCTGTGCGAGCCACTATTGATTCCCTCTGCGCCTTTCTTGCCTCTTTCTGCATTTCTATTGCTTCTTTCTGAAGGTTTCATTCTTTTTCTGCACTTCTCTTGACCTCATTATCCAAATCTCTTGTTCTTTCTGCACCTCTCTTCCCTCTTTCGGCACGTCTGTTGCCTCTTTCTGCACCTCATTTGCTTCTTTCTGTACCCCTCTTATGTCTTTCTGCACCCTTCATGCTTCTTTAAACACCTCTGTTACTTCTTTCTGTACTTCTCTTCCTTCTTTCTGTACCCCTCGTGCCTCTTTCAGCAACTCTGTTGCTTCTTTCTGCACCCCTCGAGACTCCTGCCCGTCTGTTGCCTCTTTTAGCATCTCTGTTGGTTGTTTCTGCACTGCTCTTGCTTCTTCCTGCACCTCACTTGCCTCTTTCTGTACTTTTCTTGCTTCTTTCTAAATCTCTGTTGCTTCTTTCAGCAATTCTCCTGCCTTTCTGCACTTCTCTTGCTTGTTTCTACACCTCTGTTGCTTGTTTCTGCACCCCTCCTGCCTCTTTCTGAACCCCTCTTCCCTATTTGTGCAACTCTCATGCCTCTTTCTATACCTCTTCCCTCTTTCTACACCCCTCTTGCCTCTTTCTGTACCTCTGTTGCTTCTTTCTGCACTTCTCTTCCGTCTTTCTGCACCCCTTCTGCATCTTTCAGCACCCCTGTTACTTCTTTTTGAACTCCCCATCCTTCTTTCTGCACCCCTCTTGCCTCCTTCTACACCTCAGTTGCCTCTTTCAGCACCTCTGTTGGTTCTTTTTTCATTGTTATTGCTTCTTTCTGCACCTCACTTGCCTCTTTCTGCACTTCTCTGGCTTCTTTCTACACATTTTTTGCTTCTTTCAGCAATTCTCTTGCCTCTTTCTGCACTTCTCTTCCTTCTTGTTGCACCCCTCCTGCCTCTTTCTGTACCTCTCTTGCCTCTTTGTGCACCCATCCTACCTTTTTTGCACCCTTCTTACCTCTTTTGCACCTCTGTTGGTTCTTTGTGCACTGCTCTTACTTCTTTGTGCACGTCTCTTGCCTCTTTCTGCACCTCTGAGTTAGAGGTAGTTTTAATCCCCCTGCCCTATTATGTACTAGGGCCTTACAGGGAAAGTCATGCCAATCACAGGGGTACCCTAGTGTATGGATGTAGGTGTTATCACTTTATTCTAAGTGTCTTTCAGCAAAGCACCGGCTCCGGGCCTGGTTAGTCAGAGTCAGTTACCACCAGTAGCAGTCAGTACAAAGTTGGCGGCACAGGATGTCTTTGCAACAAGGCCTTTTTCTGTACCATGGCTGGTTCTTTGTGCATATCTCTTGTTTCTTCCTGCACTTTTCTTTGTCTTTCTGAACTTCTGTTGCCTCTTTCCGGATTGCTCTTGCTTCTTTCTGTGCCTTTTTTCCTCTTTCTTCACATGTCCCACCTCTGAAGACATAGGGGTCTATTATGATGTCGGGCGGATTGCCTCCGCCAGGCTGGCGGTAGCCACCGCCGGCCTGGCGGAGGCAATCCACCCGACATCCATTGCCAAATTCCCCCCGCCATATTAGGTTGGCAGGGGGGACCGCAGCGGTGAAAATCACCGCGCGCCTGTTTTCCGCCCCGGTGGCCTTGCGGCCGGGGCGGAATATGTTTAATATGGTGGCGGTGTCTGTTAGACACCGCCAGCCATATTACAATGCGCATTCTGGCACGCCTTTCCGTGGCGGCAATGCCGCCACGGAAAGGCAGGCGGAGCCCCCCGCAGGGGCCCGTTGCGGGCCCCCAGGGACTCCGTGGGGGTGGGGGGTGCACATGGGGGGTACCTATGGTACCCCCCTGCATTTCAATGCACAACATAACAGGCACCTCGCGGTGCCTGTCATGTTGTGCATTGAAATGCACAACGTACATTTTTAGCATTGCGGCGGGCGGTGCTTTTAGCACCGCCCGCCGCAATGTTAACAATGCGGGAAGCGCTTGCCACTGTGGCGGGCGCATCTTAATATGTACAACGGGACCCCCGCCCTTATGGCGGGTGGTCCCATTCACCGGTAGGATGACGGGCGGACAAAGTCCGCCCGTCATCCTAATGGACCCCTTAGTTAGAAATGATCACTAAAAAACCTTAGAAATTCACTGAAAGAACCATCAGTTTCAGGGATGGTTAAGTTAGAAATTATCATTTAAAAACGTTTGAAATTCACTGAAAAAGCCATAGGTTTCAGGGACGTTATAGTTAGTAATTATAATTTAAAAAACCTTTGAAATGCACTGAAAAACCCATAGGTTTCAGGGACGTTATAGTTAGAAATTAGCATTTGAAAAACCATAGAAATTCACTGAAAAAAACATAGGTTTCAGGGACGTTATAGTTAGTTGGACATTTCACTCGTACAACACCTGAGAAATTCAACTGTAATAGTTAGTTGAGCTAACTATAACCCGCGCCCCCGCAATGCACTGCAATCAAAGTGAGTGAGCCCCACCATGTCACAAAAAAAAACAATTTATGAACATGAAAGACATACTATTGTTCTAAGGGTTTCTCCATGCAGAATATGTACCTCCATCTCTTCATCCCTATTTAGTCCTGTAGGGATCCTCATTTGTAGTTCTGAAATGTATCTTGATTCCAAATGTCTATGCTGTTTCACTCGATCTCCCCCTCTTACACTAGCAACTATACTATCTACTGCAAAAACTCTTAATTTGGAAACTTCGCTATTGTAATCATAAAAATGGCTCAGAACTGGGTATGTGAAATCCAAATTTCTAATGGCCTTTTGATGCTCTAAAATATGTTTGCGGAAAGGAACAATTATACTGCCCACATACATAAGCAAGCATGGGCACATCAACACATATACCCAATGATCTGACCCACAATAATAGAAACTACCTATTCTCCTTTTTAAATCACTGACAGTATAGTATTCCATTGTATTTGGGGTGAACCTACAGGCTTTACAGTATCTACACTTATTTAATTTTCATAACATCTGTTTATGTATTTTTCTGTTACATTTAAAGTGTATATTGTGCACATTCTCCATCATAATTTTTTTTTTTGCATAGAGTCCATTATTCTTTTAGTTGACTACAGTACATACATTACATAGGCCAGAGTCTGAATGGTGGGTTGCACATGCATGAGCCAGTAAACAGGTAAGTCCAATAACAAGTTACACATAAATAACAGTAACCTCTGAGTGGTATGTTGGTAGTTTCATTTTAGGTATTGATCTCTCTGTCTACTCCCCTGTTTCCATTTACATTATTTGATGTTTATGTTATGTATTACTGCCTCCATGTTTCCATGCGTTGAGCGAGCTGAGTAGGTGTTCGCACTTCAGTATCTACACTCATAAAACCCTTTGGTTTGACTCAACCACATATCTGTTCTTCGCATTCTCGTGTGGTAACTGTGTGTAAGTTCATCCCTCAAAGACTGACACTTTCTGTAGGTGATAGCTGGATTAACTGGCACAAAGGCTTGGGTGCAGAGTCTGCAGCTAACTTTCTGCCATGCAAAAGGTCTTGTGCTGCGGGCGTTGGGCACAGACATATTTTCATAAGTATCACTCTACATTTGAAAAATCCTTAGAAACAAACATCAAAATGTAGTTATGCATAAGGAAGGTAGTAAGATTTTAACTTATGTCAAAAAAAATTAGAAATTCACAGAAGAAACTAAGGTAAAATAAAGGTATTTGAAGATATTCTATTAATAAAAAAAATCATACTGTTTTAAAACAAAAAAAAACACTGAAATCCACCAGTTATATGTAACTTACCTATTGACTGCTACTTTGTTAATTAGCTAGATGTACCTGAGCTGCTTTAGCTGTCTGAGAGTTAGACAAATTGGCTTTGTGAACGCTTATTTACAGGATGGAATGAGGATCTAGTGGCTTTCTTGTGACCTGCTGAATGAATGTGGCCAGTACAAAAGCCATTAAATCAGACCTGAGAGGAGATGTAAGGCCAGTCAAATTGGTCTATATTACATTTTGGAAAGTACTGTGCAATCTTTATTCAAATATCGTCTATTGCAGGACAAGCACTAAAACAGCAATCAAGAATCATACAGTTGAGGTCTAGACTCTGCACCTGGATTGTCCCCAGTGGAGGCTTTAATGCGTGTAAAAAGGATGAAATTCATCACTTTCAGAACAGTTTCACTGCTGTGATTACTATTATCATGAAAAGCATGAGTAGGGCACCATACCCATTGCTGGAGGCATCCAATTGACTTGTCGCCAGTGGGCACAATATATCCTGGCAGAGCCTTGTTCATAATCATATGCGAGAGGTACGTGCACCGTCCCGAGTCCCGTTCCTTGTAGCCCCGCATGAGTTTCAGGGCCACTCACGGCTCCCTTTTCTTCCCCAGATTCATTACCGCTCACACCGATCAAATATGGATCGCCGCCCCCACCAGTCGGGATACGATTGGTAGCTCCCGCCGATAACAACAGGAACGGAACATTGATCCCCGTTCACACGGGCCCCAGCCTCGAGGTCCAGCCCCCGCTGACTACGCCAGATGACTGCACTTCCTACCACGCGAAAATGCCACCCCACACGGATTCTTTAACCTACCGCTATACTTTTCAGCACTGTCCATTAACCAACCCAGTCCTGATGAAGACCCCGAATTAGGAGGATCGAAACGCCGTCGACCATACAGCACAATTGAAGGCGCGAACACGCAATGTGGTTCACCTAAGAATATTGCCAGCCTCCAAATGTACCATAATTCAGCTGGAACCACAGTATTGCCATAACTCACTGTATATATTTTTGCACCAGTCACCTTGCGCCGCCTTTTTGCAGTTTCTATTGTCACTTGCGTTGCCACCGTGCACACCACTTGCACCTATTGAGCACCAAGTACAATTAGGGTTGTACCAATTTTTACAGTGCTGCTACAACTGTAATTTGTTTTTACCCTTGTTTTGGATAAATATGATGCCACTGGCACATCTATAACTAACATATGAGTCTCCTTTGTCCTTCCTGATAATGTTTTTCAACATATCCATTATAAACTGTCTTTAACTAATACCAGTTGGGATATCATATTTTTGTACAATATTGTTCATAATCAAGCATCCTTTCTGTAGGATCTGCAATTTACCTTTTGTGACAAGCAGAGGGAAGTGTATATCTGTAATTCCTTTTTGCCTTTAGACTTCACAGTTTTAATAAATTTGGTCTTCAGTAGTGAAATGTTGAATGGTTCGGTCTGCTCAGTGGAATGCTGTCAGTTATTAAGGACCTGATTACGAGTTTGGCAGTAAAAAACCTATTGACGAAACGGCATTGGAAACCCGCTGCACAGTTGGTGGTCTGCCTTCTGTATTACGATGTTCACGCGGTTGCTGAACAAAAGACAGCCGAAACACCACCGACATCACCAGCTATTTTGTGCCATCTTTGACAGAGGTAGGGGTAAAGCAGCTGTCAGACGGTGGTACCGAGAAGTTCACCACCGTCTGAATTATGAGTTGACTTTCCGACAAACCGACCCGACCAATTGATTAGACTGGGCACACATGAGCCAGACTCCAGCAAAGGGAAAGTACTCGTAGTAAGTGCTTTTTTACATCTGTCATGCAGATGTGTACATTCAACACTTGAGAAGTCAAAATATACAAACATGTATTGACACATATAAAAAAAATACACACCGCTGTCAGAAACACCACTGCTTGCCCAGTTTCAGGGATGGTTAAGTTAGAAATTATCATTTAAAAACGTTTGAAATTCACTGAAAAAGCCATAGGTTTCAGGGACGTTATAGTTAGTAATTATCATTTAAAAAACCTTTGAAATGCACTGAAAAACCCATAGGTTTCAGGGACGTTATAGTTAGAAATTAGCATTTGAAAAACCATAGAAATTCACTGAAAAAAACATAGGTTTCAGGGACGTTATAGTTAGTTGGACATTTCACTCGTACAACACCTGAGAAATTCAACTGTAATAGTTAGTTGAGCTAACTATAACCCGCGCCCCCGCAATGCACTGCAATCAAAGTGAGTGAGCCCCACCATGTCACAAAAAAAAACAATTTATGAACATGAAAGACATACTATTGTTCTAAGGGTTTCTCCATGCAGAAGCCCCAATATCTCCACAATAAAATATGTATTTCAAAAATCAGTATAAAAAGAATAATCACAAATATAGTGTAGACGAGACAATTCCATATGAATTACAAACATGATAAAGATGAGCATAAAAGAATTCACATATACATTGATGAATAAAAAATGAATACATTACCAACATGTTAAACATTAAATTCTTCTTATCTCAGTAAAATCTACTTGGCTCTATTAACAGTTCAATTCATCCATCATTCTGTTTAAAAACAAAATTGCGAAAATGAGACATTTATTGACTTAGCGGAGGCAGCAACAGTACTCAATCTTACCTCTTACTGCCTCAATGTAAACAATAATCTACACCAAAATATCGGGCCAGTGCCCATTTCATATAAATATAAATATGTCTGCAGAAAATATTCCAGTGGAAAGAGAATACAAATTATCGAATACAAATAACATATTATATATCCTTCTATTTCCACAATATTAATCATAATATATTCTTCTCTTTTCCCCTATCTCAAACATGACAGACCTCTTTCCATACTCAAATTCTTCTCTTAGGGACCCATTATGATGTTGGGCAGATTGCCACCGACAGGCTGTCGTGCGGTCCGTTCGACAAAGGAAGCAGCGGTCCAACTCCACATTACGATGCGGTCAGTCAGACTGCTGAAGGCTGGGGGAAAGAACGACGCCTCCAACAGGATCAGAAATCTCATCGGGGCATCGGTCGGACTGTATTAGGACATAATATCGAAGAAAAAATATAGAATGTACATAATATCAAATTAAAAATATAGAATAGACAAAATATCGAATGGTCATAATATAGTTGTTAAAACTATCGAATTGAAGGTAAGTAATATCGATTGTCAAAATATCTAAGTTTAAAATATCGAAGTTTAAAATATCGAAGTATATATAGGCATTAAAATATATTGAATTTTTTATAATATCAATTTTTTAAAGTGTTTTGTATGTTAGTGTATGTGTAAAAAGTGTATATTATTTTTGTAATGTATGTTGAATTTTTTTTAAGTAATGAATTTTATGTTATTTAATTTTTGCGTAATTTAATTCTGTAGTGAGTTGTGGGTTTATAGGGGAATAGGGTGGGAAGTCATTTATATATATTAAATTAAATATAAATTTTTAACAATTATGAATTATTTTTTAATTTAATTTTGCTTTTTAGTTCTGTAGCGGGTTGTGGGTTTATAGGGGAATAGGGTGGGAAGTAATTTCATTGTAATTAATTAAATATTTGTATTTATTTATTGGTATTTATTTTGAATTTATTGTTAATTACTTTTTTAATTGGTAAATAATTTTTATTAATTGGTGATTCATTTTTATTAATTGATTAATTGATAATTATGTTAATTTTATTAATATGTTTTCCGTAGCGGGTTGTGGGTTTATAGGGGAATAGGGTGGGAAGTAATATAATTGTAATTAAGTAAATATTTTTTATTTATTTATTGGTATTGATTTTAAATTTATTGTTAATACATTTTGTATTAGTAATTAATTGTTATCAATTGTTAATTCATTTTTATTAATTAATTCTTTGAAAAATTATGATAATTTTATTAATTTATTTTCTGTAGCAGGTTGTGGGTTTATAGGGGAATAGGGTGTGAAGTAATGTAATTGTAATTAATTGCATATTAAAAGTACTTTTTGTGTATTGATAATTATTTTACGTTTAAATAATTAAGTGGTACTAATTTGTATTAATAATTAGTTTTTGTTATTGAAAATTACTTAGTTGTTAAATAATTAGGAAAAGGTAATTGATGTTTAATAACTAATATTTATTTGTATTTCTAATTAATTAATTGACATAATATTAAATTGGTAATTAATTGTAATTAATGTTTTATTGGTATTGATATTTAATTTTTTTTTTTAATATATTAAATCATTACTTTCCCTACTGTTTAACTCACTGGAGTGGGAATAGTAAGTTTTACCCCTACGCTATCCAACACTTTCCCTACTGTTGCACTCACTGGAGTGGGAATAGTAAATTTTACCCCTACGCTATCCAACGCTTTCCCTACTTTTGCACTCACTGTAGTGGGAATAGTAATTTTTACCCTCCCGCTATCCAACGCTTTCCCTACTGTTGCACTCACTAGAGTTGTAATAGTAAATATTACTCTCCCGCTATCGTATGGTAAAAATATTGTATATTTTTTATTAATATTACGTTAATATTTATATACGTATTAAAAAATTATATATATTTTTACTTACATTAATTATTCATTAATTTTAAGGTTCTTTAAGTATTTTAAGTATTTTTAAGTTAATTATATTTATTATTTCATTAATTTTCAATTACTTTTAAGACATTAAAACAATTCGATATTTCGACTAACTATATTTTTTACAACTATATTTTTGATTCGATATTTTTGTACTTACCTGTTTGGAGATAGGAATTCGATATTATTGTATTCTATATTTTTTCCTCAATATTTTGGTAGTTCTATATTTGTGTAATCGATATTATATCAGTGATTCCAACAGCCTTTCCGTATCAGCCTTTCCAACATAGAAAGGCAGTTGGAAAGTGACTTTGGGGGCCCCTAGCAGGTCCCTGACCCCTGCGGTCTCCGCTATTCTGCCTGGGGGCCCCTGTGCTGCCCCAAAACATCCATGCCCAGTAAGGAAGGCACCGCATGGTGCCTGCCACATGGTGCATGGATGTTTTAAAAGTGTAAATTTTCTATTGCGCTTTTGGCTGCAGTGTGCAGCACCAGCTGTAATAAAAAATATACACTTTCTGACTGCCCTAAAGGTGGTTGCATCATAATCAAGGAAGCTGGACGGCCGACTCCTTGTCAGGTGGTCTCTTTCCACTGTGGTGTCGGTCCGTTGCTCGTCTGACCGACATTGTAATAGGGCCTTTAGTATCCATCAATCAAGTCAATATGTGCTGTTTCTCTCTATACCTATTCATACAACACGTATTCACAGTGTTAACAGTAACCGAAGTTCAACCACTGACTACTTACCATATATGTACCTCCATCTCTTCATCCCTATTTAGTCCTGTAGGGATCCTCATTTGTAGTTCTGAAATGTATCTTGATTCCAAATGTCTCAGCTGTTTCACTCGATCTCCCCCTCTTACACTAGCAACTATACTATCTACTGCAAAAACTCTTAATTTGGAAACTTCGCTATTGTAATCATAAAAATGGCTCAGAACTCGGTATGTGAAATCCAAATTTCTAATGGCCTTTTGATGCTCTAAAATATGTTTGCGGAAAGGAACAATTATACTGCCCACATACATAAGCAAGCATGGGCACATCAACACATATACCCAATGATCTGACCCACAATAATAGAAACTACCTATTCTCCTTTTTAAATCACTGACAGTATAGTATTCCATTGTATTTGGGGTGAACCTACAGGCTTTACAGTATCTACACTTATTTAATTTTCATAACATCTGTTTATGTATTTTTCTGTTACATTTAAAGTGTATATTGTGCACATTCTCCATCATAATTTTTTTTTTTGCATAGAGTCCATTATTCTTTTAGTTGACTACAGTACATACATTACATAGGCCAGAGTCTGAATGGTGGGTTGCACATGCATGAGCCAGTAAACAGGTAAGTCCAATAACAAGTTACACATAAATAACAGTAACCTCTGAGTGGTATGTTGGTAGTTTCCTTTTAGGTATTGATCTCTCTGTCTACTCCCCTGTTTCCATTTACATTATTTGATGTTTATGTTATGTATTACTGCCTCCATGTTTCCATGCGTTGAGCGAGCTGAGTAGGTGTTCGCACTTCAGTATCTACACTCATAAAACCCTTTGGTTTGACTCAACCACATATCTGTTCTTCGCATTCTCGTGTGGTAACTGTGTGTAAGTTCATCCCTCAAAGACTGACACTTTCTGTAGGTGATAGCTGGATTAACTGGCACAAAGGCTTGGGTGCAGAGTCTGCAGCTAACTTTCTGCCATGCAAAAGGTCTTGTGCTGCGGGCGTTGGGCACAGACATATTTTCATAAGTATCACTCTACATTTGAAAAATCCTTAGAAACAAACATCAAAATGTAGTTATGCATAAGGAAGGTAGTAAGATTTTAACTTATGTCAAAAAAAATTAGAAATTCACAGAAGAAACTAAGGTAAAATAAAGGTATTTGAAGATATTCTATTAATAAAAAAAATCATACTGTTTTAAAACAAAAAAAAAACACTGAAATCCAACAGTTATATGTAACTTACCTATTGACTGCTACTTTGTTAATTACTTCTAGCTGTTGCTTCTGACTCGAGAAGGACAGCTAGATGTACCTGAGCTGCTTTAGTTGTCTGAGAGTTAGACAAATTGGCTTTGTGAACGCTTATTTACAGGATGGAATGAGGATCTAGTGGCTTTCTTGTGACCTGATGGATGAATGTGGCCAGTACAAAATCCATTAAATCAGACCTGAGAGGAGATGTCAGGCCAGTCAAATTGGTCTATATTACATTTTGGAAAGTACTGTGCAATCTTTATTCAAATATCGTCTATTGCAGGACAAGCACTAAAACAGCAATCAAGAATCATACAGTTGAGGTCTAGACTCTGCACCTGGATTGTCCCCAGTGGAGGCTTTAATGCGTGTAAAAAGGATGAAATTCATCACTTTCAGAACAGTTTCACTGCTGTGATTACTATTATCATGAAAAGCATGAGTAGGGCACCATACCCATTGCTGGAGGCATCCAATTGACTTGTCGCCAGTGGGCACAATATATCCTGGCAGAGCCTTGTTCATAATCATATGCGAGAGGTACGTGCACCGTCCCGAGTCCCGTTCCTTGTAGCCCCGCATGAGTTTCAGGGCCACTCACGGCTCCCTTTTCTTCCCCAGATTCATTACCGCTCACACCGATCAAATATGGATCGCCGCCCCCACCAGTCGGGATACGATTGGTAGCTCCCGCCGACAACAACAGGAACGGAACATTGATCCCCGTTCACACGGGCCCCAGCCTCGAGGTCCAGCCCCCGCTGACTACGCCCGATGACTGCACTTCCTACCACGCGAAAATGCCACCCTACACGGATTCTTTAACCTACCGCTATACTTTTCAGCACTGTCCATTAACCAACCCAGTCCTGATGAAGACCCCGAATTAGGAGGATCGAAACGCCGTCGACCATACAGCACAATTGAAGGCGCGAACACGCAATGTGGTTCACCTAAGAATATTGCCAGCCTCCAAATGTACCATAATTCAGCTGGAACCACAGTATTGCCATAACTCACTGTATATATTTTTGCACCAGTCACCTTGCGCCGCCTTTTTGCCGTTTCTATTGTCACTTGCGTTGCCACCGTGCACACCACTTGCACCTATTGAGCACCAAGTACAATTAGGGTTGTACCAATTTTTACAGTGCTGCTACAACTGTAATTTGTTTTTACCCTTGTTTTGGATAAATATGATGCCACTGGCACATCTATAACTAACATATGAGTCTCCTTTGTCCTTCCTGATAATGTTTTTCAACATATCCATTATAAACTGTCTTTAACTAATACCAGTTGGGATATCATATTTTTGTAAAATATTGTTCATAATCAAGCATCCTTTCTGTAGGATCTGCAATTTACCTTTTGTGACAAGCAGAGGGAAGTGTATATCTGTAATTCCTTTTTGCCTTTAGACTTCACAGTTTTAATAAATTTGGTCTTCAGTAGTGAAATGTTGAATGGTTCGGTCTGCTCAGTGGAATGCTGTCAGTTATTAAGGACCTGATTACGAGTTTGGCAGTAAAAAACCTATTGACGAAACGGCATTGGAAACCCGCTGCACAGTTGGTGGTCTGCCTTCTGTATTACGATGTTCACGCGGTTGCTGAACAAAAGACAGCCGAAACACCACCGACATCACCAGCTATTTTGTGCCATCTTTGACAGAGGTAGGGGTAAAGCAGCTGTCAGACGGTGGTACCGAGAAGTTCACCACCGTCTGAATTATGAGTTGACTTTCCGACAAACCGACCCGACCAATTGATTAGACTGGGCACACATGAGCCAGACTCCAGCAAAGGGAAAGTACTCGTAGTAAGTGCTTTTTTACATCTGTCATGCAGATGTGTACATTCAACACTTGAGAAGTCAAAATATACAAACATGTATTGACACATATAAAAAAAATACACACCGCTGTCAGAAACACCCCTGCTTGCCCAGTGGTGACATCGTAATATGGTGGGCAGGAGATTGATGCCACAGTGGTCTTCTCGGGACTGCTGCCATGGAGGTAAGGTGATAAGACTGCCAAACTTATAATCAGGTCCTCAGTTACGCAATGATTGCTGAAGAGTCTATTTGGATTTGCAGTTAGGTATGAAATACAGGCTGCAATGCCTAACCCTGTAGTCAAAATCATCTTTCATTAAAGAGCGTTATCATTCAAAAATGATACTATACATTTTGTTTCACACTAAGATTTTGCGACGGAGAGCAACTGCTCTCAGTCAAATGTTTTTTTTTAAATACCATTACTACGCAATGCGTTACAAATAATGTTGGGCAACCATTTGGTAGAAGTTGCTGAAAATTAACAGTTCAATGAAATGCAGACATAAAACTAAGAATTTCAGGACCGCTAAAAGTGATCACTCTGAGCACTGTAAACGTAACCAGAAATAAAAACAAAATATCGTCTTTTATAGTGAACAGCACAACAAACATTTAGAGATTAATGAGGAAGGGAAACTGATTTTAATGCAAAATCTGGCGGATTTGCTGAGATGTGGTTTTAGAAAGACTTCTCACTGGAGTGTTTTGTTAAAGTGCTTCATGAATGTTACGGCTTTGTTCCTTTCAATAAAAACATCATACGTTGCGCACTTTGTGATCATTATAGAGCAAATAAAGGCGCGCGCCTGCTTTTACGGTCATATATTCTCTTATTATACAACAACTAAAGTAATTAGATAAAAGCAGCTTGTTAAGAAGACGCTCGGCGCAGACACATTTCTCGAGATTTTTTTTTTATTATGTTCGCTTGAAAGCCTAGCGCTTTAGACACGTGTCGGCAACGGATTGCTGGCAGCTAAGCACATTGATTGCACTGTTAGCTAAAACCTTTATCATATGATCACAGAGTGTTGCATCCTTAACTAGCTATGACTACGACCAATTGTTTAATTGCTCCTCCGAGGTAGGTGTCAGTCAGAAATAAACCGCAAGCATGTAATTTCTCATGGTTTATTTTCCTACTAAAAAGAATGAGAAAGATGTAAGTCCCAATCAATGTAACCTCGTCTGTACCCTTGGCTGGTATTCAATTTAATCCCGTAATTTCCAGTGTTCACCTGAAGCCACCGTACGGCGCAAAAAACACTACTAACCCATTGCAACTCCATTGGTGCAGTGTCTTCCGCCCCCTCTCCACAGGGCATCCTCGCGCTTCCACCTCCCCCTCCCCACAACCACTTGCTCCTGGGTCGTTCCGATTATAAGGACAGGGCTACTTGACTGGTTCTCTGTGGCTCGTTGGAGGCAGTCAACTGTACTTTTTTAGGTTTCGCCTGTCGTAAGCTGCGCAAGCAGCGTTTCGCGCAGGCGAAATCTAATGAGAACAGTATGTGGCTTGGTCACCGCCTCTCTGTTCCATTGGCTAGCTCCATAAATGGAGGCTAGCCATTGGAACAGAGATCTGTCCGTCATAGCCGGAGCAGATTCGTGGGCGTTCCCGAGAATTTTAGGCTTTTGCCCACGTCATGCGGCTGTGGGCATGTTTTTTGTTTTTTTTTAAGCTTTGTTTTCGCCATTTCGGAAGTGTCCTTTGCAGGGGTGGGTTGCGCGATGTCCCGCTGTCCTTTTTCGCCCCCCTCCCGCTGTCCGTGAGCCCGTTCACGCCTCCCTTCCCGCTGTCCGTGTGCCCGTCCCCCCTCCCGCTGTCCGTGTGCCCATCCCCCCTCCGCTGTCCGTGTGCCCATCCGAGTGCACGCATCCCAGGGTCCATCTCATCAGTCTGAGACCGTTTTCTTGTTTATTGTAGATTCCCGTGAGATTTTCTGGGGTGTTCCTTTGGAAAGGGGGTGGTGGCAGGGTTTATTCCATCCTTAGGTGAATGTCTTTCTGAAAAGGGAGCTGTCGTGCTCTCGCTCGATGGAATGTGGGGGTGCCTGAAGTACTGCCCACCGTGGCTGCCAAGTAGAGCTGCAGCTAATTCTTTGTGTGATTGGTGAATCTTAGAAGGGTGGGTTAAAAGTTAGATGTGGGGTACTAATAGCGGGGGTGGGGGTGTTGAGAGAGTGTTTCAGGGGTGAAGAGGCATCTGTTTAAGGAGGCAGCATAGAATTTTGGAATCATTGAGCCCTCTGACACCTTCGGGTAAAGTCTGCCGAGCTATAAAACAAAACGCATACATAAATAAATAATTGTAGGGTGCTGATTGTAGGGTCATTCGCCAGCCAGAAGCAGACGGCTGTGGTAGGCAGCGGTCATCCCATGCGCGGCTGTAGTAACTGCTCTCATACTGTGGTAACAAGTGCGATGTCATAGTACCGGTGCATTGGCAGCTCTAGGCGGGTCCCACCATTGCCAAAGACCAGATCTGTAGTGATCGACAGCAAGTTCAGCAACGAACCCTCCACCCCATGCTTGAGTTCTGGGCTGACAACCCACTACCCCGCCTGCTCTAATACTGGGAGTAACGATCCTGCATTCCCCGCGATGCCTCGTGTCATCCCACCCCTTCGACTCCCAGTGCTTCGATGTTGCAACCCTAAAGCGCAGGACTGTAACAATCACAACTACGCCGAGGCCTGGAGTGCAAATGTAACAGCCCCCCGACTGTTAAGTGCGGGCTGGTTGTAATAAACCTCCGCCCTTGCATATGGAATGCTCTGAGCCGCCCCCAACGAAACGGTTCCACCCGGGACTCTTCCCATCATGAAAAGCTGATACGAGTACCCCTCCCCCTCCGTCAAACTTGAAATACTTGCTACCCAGCCTTGACTCGACTCACCACAACAACAAACATTCGTAGAAGACCCTGTAGTATAGAGCGATGCGTGACGCTGCCGAGGGTCACGTCACTACGCCCAGGACTCTAGCGGTGGCTGTGGGCTACTGACCTGGCAACTGTCCAGCCAAGCACCGCGCTGAGGCCGATCGCCGGCCGGAGGGGAGGGACAGCTGGGCCTGTGGCAGAATCCACGAGAAGGAATGCCCACCTCGCGCTCCATTTTGTGTCTGTCACTGCCTCTGACGTGTTCTTGCAGCACCCACAGACCGCCGGCGTTCACGCCATGGAGGAGGTTGGTCCCTAGAAACCTAGATCTCGGCGGAGGGCACTCGGTCGCATCCTGCCACGGAAGGCTATGACCTCCGTACGCGGCGACCTGCTCTTTAACGAGTTACTCTTTCCACACAACGAATGTCAGCATTACCCTTCAAATTGCGTTCTTGATTTCTAAATGTAAGACCGACTCATAGAGGACAGGTACTCTGGCTTCCAACGCGACCTGTTCTTCCTTGTATCATCCTCACAAAGATTAAATACGGAGTTAACCCCTCCGGATTTTAAATGTTTTGGGGTTGACTGTACACAGACATCTTCAGCGAATGCATTTGCTCACTTAGTTACTGGCGTACTCTCAAGAACTTGTCAATCACTACAAAAGCTTTGTTATTGTACCAGATGTACCGCTGCACGATACACAGAAGATGTTTTTCACTATTCCCTTGGAAGGAGAGGAGGATATGCTGGGATGAGGCTTGCTGGGAGTGACGGCCTTGGGTGGCAGTAGGCTTTCTTGAGGCGTAGTTAGTCACCGGTGAGATTACACTGGTATGGCGAGATAGGGATGAAATCTGGAAACCTATTTCAATCAATACTGGAATATCAGATAAACACCACTTTTCCTGTCGCCTCCAGGACACGTGGTTCCAAACGGTTCCTCTAATTTCGGGATCGCGGCGACCTGCTCTTTAACGAGTTACTCTTTCCACACAACGAATGTCAGCATTACCCTTCAAATTGCATTCTTGATTTCTAAATGTAAGACCGACTCATAGAGGACAGGTACTCTGGCTTCCAACGCGACCTGTTCTTCCTTGTATCATCCTCACAAAGATTAAATACGGAGTTAACCCCTCCGGATTTTAAATGTTTTGGGGTTGACTGTACACAGACATCTTCAGCGAATGCATTTGCTCACTTAGTTACTGGCGTACTCTCAAGAACTTGTCAATCACTACAAAAGCTTTGTTATTGTACCAGATGTACCTCTGCACGATACACAGAAGATGTTTTACACTATTCCCTTGGAAGGAGCGGAGGATATGCTGGGATGAGGCTTGCTGGGAGTGATGGCCTTGGATGGCAGTAGGCTTTCTTGAGGCGCAGTTAGTCACCGGTGAGATTACACTGGTATGGCGAGATAGGGATGAAATCTGGAAACCTATTTCAATCAATACTGGAATATCAGATAAACACCAGTTTCCCTGTCGCCTCCAGGACACGTTGTTCCAAACGGTTCCTCTAATTTCGGGATCGGTAGCTGAGGTGGGGCGGAGGGGGTGTGTGTGGCTCTGGATGTGTGTGTGTGTGTGTGTGGCTCTGGGTGTGTGGGTGTGTGTGGCTCTGGGTGTGTGGGTGTGTGGCTCTGAGTGTGTGTGTGGCTCTGGGTGTGTGGGTGTGTGTGTGGCTCTGGGTGTGTGGGTGTGTGTGTAGCTCTGGGTGTGTGGGTGTGTGTGTGGCTTTGGGTGTGGGTGTGTTTGGCTCTTAGTGTGTGGGTGTGTGTGTGGCTCTGGGTGTGTGTGTGTGTGTGTGGCTCTGGGTGTGTGGGTGTGTGTGTGGCTCTGGGTGTGTGTGTGTGTGTGTGGCTCTTGGTGTGTGTGTGTGTGTGTGTGTGTGGCTCTGGGTGTGTGTGTGTGGCTCTGGGTGTGTGTGTGTGGCTCTGGGTGTGTGTGTGTGGCTCTGGGTGTGTGTGTGTGGTAGTAATTGCTGTCTGCTGAGCTCGTCCGTAGGGTACAATAGGTCTCACATTTGCGAGAGATTAAGCTAATAGAAATGTAAATGACAATGCCATTTATTTATCTGTTTTCAAAACCAACACATAAATACAAAATTTTTCATTTACAATGCCAATAGCTCTAACTTTTCCAAAGGCGAAACCATTGCATTGTAAATGCTTGTTTCTCCCCTGCTAGCTAGCGGTGCTGCAGTCACCGCCAGACCCCGCAGCCATCTGCCGCTTTCTGCCAACATCCCCTCAATCACTGCTGTAAAGAGAATCACTCAAGAAACTACAGAGGGTGATTTTTTTTAAACCACGAAGCCAGCTTTTCATTTACTTCTGAAGAGCAAGATTTACGTCAGCATATTCCAGTGCACAATGTTGCGCTTCTAGAAGAATTTGAGATGATACTCATTAATAGCTTATTAGTTCATTAATGTTTGAGCCTTTCATCCTTGAAAGACGTGTAAACAATAAGTAATGGAGTACTTTCAACAGTAAACATTTTGCATGCTTGTTTGTTCTTTTAAGTTTGGTATTTATACAAATATACTGTATTTTTCGAATCGGTGAAATAGAAATATAACTGTGATGTCCGTCAACTGCACGTTGACTTACATCACCAGAGGGATGATTACCAAATAGGGTGTCTCTTGAACTGATGTGTTTCTTTATGCTTTCCAATTGAGGAATATGGGATGCCTGGTTCCTAAGAGGTGCACTTTTCTTTTCTTTCTAAAGATCAGGTGATTTGTGTCTACCGTGAAGGGATGTTGATTTCAAGATCTTTCAGTTTAGGGATGGAATGAAAACAAAAATACTACAGAAACTCATAAATTGGGGGTCAAGGATTTTTTTGAGAGGGAAAAGACCTCTGCATGACAATGGGTGTGGACTCCTGCTTTGAAAACCCACAATGTACTCATGTATGGATCCATAATGCTGTTTTTCGTTGTCATAGGCAAACATGGATCATGTGCGTGCACTATGACATATTGGACCAGTAGGGGAGCCACGTCAGTACTTTCTGAGATTGTGGGACTGATATTCCGTTTGAAACTTGGATTCATGGTGTATTGCTTGATTGGAATCACTGAAAAAGAGGGATGAAAGCCAGGGACTTTCAGACCCTTAAACTGTTGGCTCCGGTGACGGTGCGACTGAAGGAGGAGTGCTCTACCCCATTTAGGCAATACCTGTCTGATCAAGAGAAACTTTCAATGCTTGCTGACAAGTGGTTAGCTAACAGGGTTCACAAAGGGCTAGAACAGCACAGTTCAAAGCATGAGAAGACCTCACCACAAACTTGTTCCAAACAAGAGGGTATGGGCCATGGTAATTCTCATGGGATTCAAGGAGGGCCATGGAAAAATGGATTTCCAGCATGGATGATGATTGGCACATTTAAAATGTACCAAACCATTCCCTTAACTACACACCATACATGGTAAATTTAAAAACCATAATATAACTTTTGTGTGCATCACCTACAAAAATATGCACTATGTGGGGGATACACCACCAAGAGCCAATTTGCCTATAAAGACAACAAAAAGATCGCACTAGCCTATGTCCCTGTGACATAAGTAGCTAATCATTACAACATCCTAATAGAAAGTCCCTATTACCAAAATAATGAAGAAAAACGTACTCCCCTAATGGACTACTTTGAGGACACATGGGTAGCGGGCTGCATAGGTCAGGACACAGATGCTGGCCAAAATTCCAGATACCATGGTGGAATATCTATAACAGCACCTTGGCACAGGAGGCAAAACAAGCAACACAGTGGAAGGATGGCATAATACCTTCCAATCCACACTAGGCAGAACTCAACCTATGCTAAAAAATTACTATACGCTTCCGGAAAAAGAGCAAAGCTCTCAAGATCTTGGAGTAGAACAACCTGTTCTATTCTAACAGGTTGTTCAGGATATCTGTCCTAAACTACCAGGACAAACAAGAAAAATGTATGAAATGGTACAATTCAAAGTAAGAATATTTATAAACAAAGGACTAGACTACTTAGAAGTAATAGCCAAATCTATCCTCTAAACCACATATCAAATCTACCAGACATCTATTAAACTACATCATAATACACCAACATAATGTAAACTTTTTTTTAAAACTAGTAAAATATTATTATATCACTGAAAAAATAATCTTACATTTTGCATTACTCAGATAATAAAAATCATTAGAAAATATTTTACATTTTTTAATGCATAAAACAAAGTAACTACACAAAATTTTAAAAATATATCACATACTTTCACCAAAGCATCATAATAAATATATTAACATGACATAAATATAAATATATATTTCCCACCCTGAGTAAATTAATCAAATTAACTTACAATTTTGTTGCTACAGGTCCCTGTCCAAATTTGCATAGTTCAAGAAAGTAATCCACCAAAAAGTAGTTAAAATGATAGATAAAAGTCCCAAAAAATAAAAAAATGTTGTTTAAAGAAAAACAATCCCTCAAGACAATCTATAGTTTCTAGGTTCTTAAAAACCCCAAAAATTGTTTTAAAAAAAGAACCACTCGAGTAAACATGAAAAATAAGGAAATCTATTTATCAGTCAGTCAGTCAAGAAGCTTTTATTCGATATGCAAGATATCTTATAAGCGTACACAAAATACGGTAGATACAAAACTAGAAAAGACATATTTTTTTTTTAAAAAACAGTATTTCAATGTACCTTTAAAAGGATAAAAAGACATGTGATGTCAAGATAATTTAGCTAAAAATGTATCAAACCACAATTGATAATCTCTTGCATCGGATCAGCCAAGACTGCTTTAAAAATTTGGCTACACCACAAACAATGGGGGGGGAGGTGTCCGTCATTAGGATGCGCAGGGCTACTAGATAACTACTCGTGCCCATATTGCGGCAAAGGGGTTTAAGCCAAAAACTCCTGGATTTAGTATAGTCGGGACACTCAAACAGGATATGCGAAATGGATTCTATTCTGGTGGGACAACATGCACAAAAAGGAAACAAGTGATCACCTGATTTCCACTTAGACACCAGTGCACCGACTGGGAGGGATCCCACTCTAAATGTAAAATACAATGCTCGATCAAAGGGAAGGGTAATTAGGTCCAGATAGGGCTCGTAAACCACTGCATCTTTTACTGTTAAAAAGGCAACTGTGGATTTACAATGACCAGAGTATGTAACTAGCTGGTCCTTAACCCAATTCCAATATAATCTTTTCAGGACCTCTTTTGGTGGAGCCGATCTAGATAACCAACAATTCCCCAGTCCCAGTTCCTCCAAAAGTTTTTTGGTGTCTCTCAGCCACTTAATTTTTGCCCAACCGCCCAAGCTCATTATCTCAGCCAACCCTTCAGCATACGATTTTAACCCTTCGCCCCTCCAAATGCGTGACCATAAGAGGAGTGGGCGAAGGCGGGCTTGATCTTTTATGTTCTTACATCCTGTGTCCAGCAGCACAGGCACTGTTGGGGTGCTTGGAGGGATGGCGATTAAGGATTTCAGGAGCTTGCTCTCTGCTGATGCCAGGGAGTCCAGACAGCAATGCCCCCACAGTTCGGCCCCATACAAAGCTGATGTTACTACCTTGGCCTTGTAGATGTCAATTACTGGGGCAAGCGACCTCCTTGGTGATGCCCGGAATTCCCTCAGGAGGGCACCTCCTACTCTCTTATGGTTCAGTACCATCTTAGCAATGTGGGGTGTCCAGTTCATGCTGTCCGTGATCCGAATTCCAAGATAGTCAAATTCGGATACTTTCTCCAGGGCAACAGAGTTGAGAGTAGGGGGGCGGCCCAGTTTCCTTGGGGGATTTAGGACTAGAAACTTAGTTTTGTCCACGTTGATTACTAAGCCTCTTACACTGCAGAAGTCCTGGAAACGAGTTAGCAGTTTCTGCAGGCCTTGTGGAGTCTTTGATATCAGGAGCGTGTCATCCGCAAAAAGCAGCGTGGGGATCCTCACTCCTCCAAGACAGGGGGCGTCGGCTGGTTCTTGCTGGAGATATTCCACCACCCCATTCACATATAGTGAGAAAAGGGTGGGGGCCAAAACGCATCCCTGTCTCACACCCCTAGACACTGGGATTTTCTCCGTTAGCTCTCCATTTCTTCCCCAGCGGGCCTGAGCAAAGGTATGAGCATGAAGGCTTATGATAAGGGACAGGATGTAAGGAGGCAATCCCAGCCCATGTAGCACCCTCCATAACTCCTCCCGGGGAACTAGGTCAAAGGCAGTCCTCATATCTATAAAAGCCAGGTATAGGCTGCCCTTGCCTAGCTCCACCACCTTCCACCCAAGGAGTGTCAACCTAAACGCCTGCTCAATCGTCCCCATTCCTGCCCGAAAGCCTGCCTGGAAGTCTGATAGTATTTTATTTTCCTCCACCCAATGAAGGATCCTCCCAAGAATGGCTTTTCCTGCTATCTTTTGGGTGGAGTCTATAAGGCTTATGGGGCGGTAGTTTCCCGGGATTTCTCTACATCCTTTTTTGTAAATCGGGACCACCACCGCCCCCTTCCAGGAATCGGGCACTGGCCCTCCCATCATAATGTCATTGAGGAGTGCTGCAATAACCCTTCCCCATGCCACTGGATTTGCCCGCATAAGATCCCCCGGTAGACCATCTGGGCCTGCTGCCTTGAGGGGGGCTACCCACCCTATTACTTTTTCGATCTCTAAAGGTGTAAAGAGATTATAGGAATGGGGTCCAGATACCACTGGGAAGATCGCCCTGTCGCTTAGTTCCCCATCCGCCGGGAGATATAAAGCCCCAAAATGATTTACCCAGCTTTGAGGGGGAATATTGCAGGGTCTCATAGTTTCCTCGGGCCTATTCCGGGAGCCTACAAGGTTCCAAAAGCCCCTTGAGTCTTTACTTTTGCTAGCAAGGAGTAGGTCCTCCCAAAATTTCTCTTCCCACTCCATCCTAGCATTTTTAAGGGATCTATTGTAAGCCTTCCTTGCTTCCAGTATAGCACTATGGGATTTATGTTTCACTGCCTCTACGAGCATTGTTTTGTGTACCCTACATGTTTGCGTGTACCAACCAGTACCTAGCTTTTTTCCCCGTTTGTTTCCTAACTTACAAGAGGGGATAGTAAACATATTGGTCAAAGCCTCTACTAAAGAGACAAAGACCCCACTAGCCATACCCACCCCTATCGGGAGAGACCCCAGATTTGACTCAGCTTGATTTAAAAGGGTTAGGATTTCTCCAACTTTTTCCTCGGACAGGACCAGTTTAGCCCATTTTAGGCGTCTACCACAGAGAGAAACCACAGATTCGTCAGGGGGAGCTACTGCAGGATTGAGGAGACCCTTTTTACGACAACCCCACCACTGGGCCATGGTTAAGGAAAGTAGATTGTGGTCATTATCAATCGTTGGGACCACAATCATATCCTTCGCTTGGCTCCAGAGACACACCTCTAGTAAGATATAGTCTATTCTAGAGGTGTGTCCTGGTCTATTGAATGTATGAGCCCCCACCCTATCTGAAGTTGTCCTTCCGTTCACTGCTCTTAGATTTAATTCGAGGGTCAGGGAGTGTAGTTGTAGCGCCACTTCTGTCCATCTCCTGATGGGGGGAATCTCTAAAACTGGGATCCCTAACCTAGCATCCTCCTCGTCCTGGTCTAGGGCAACATCCGAGCCTAGGGGCTCGAACGTGCAGTTCATGTCTCCCGCGACCAGGATACACGACTTGTGTGGGGTTATGTTCAAAAGGGACTCCAGGAGAGTTAATACAGAGGACTTCCTCCCGCCCTTAGTTCCTCTAGAGTACACATTGTAGACATTCAATATAATTCGTCCCCTAGTCTCTCTTAGAATAATATTTTGAATGTCCGGGGAACCTGTCTGAGGCTCCTCTATTCTGCAGTCTAGGGAAGCTGCTACCCATATGAGCAGGCCACCCGAAGGGCGTCCTCTCCCTGATTCAGAGGATAGGGCAGGCACAGAGTGGGAAGAAAATCCCACCCTATGTACCGGCTCCAAACTCCAGGTCTCTTGAAAAATGCATAAGGAATGCTCATCCACCAAGGCAGTCCAGTCTGGAAGGGCCAACTTTCTTGCGATCCCTGCGATATTCCAGCTGAGAACCTTAAAGACCTGGTCCATCACAGCCGGTGTGTCGCCGGTCGCGAGAACACTACTGGCCGGAGACCTCACAGAAGGAACTTGCAAATTACAGTCAAGAGCGGTCGGCGGAGAGACTACCGACCCACTGTCGTTTACTGACAAGGGAGGTGCTGGTCGTGAAAGTGACCCTATCATGGGGCCTATTCTATTAACTGATACCATATCTGTATCTGCAATTTCCCTCGTTTCGCCCTCCTGCAGTCAACAGCTCCCTGGGCCCCGTGGGTTCAACCCGTTGGCACCAGGACCCCCAGCCCTTCGTGGGTCCCAATTTTGGCAAAAGCCAAAAGTACTAGGCCCCTCCCAAGGCAACATGGCAATTTGCCTGGGGTAGAAGAAGGTTAAGTCCACTACTTTTACCCCTTGTGAGTCCATGCTTTTTATAGGGCCACAGATGGAGCTCACTACTCTGGAATCTTGGAAGTTTATTAATACACAATCCCCCTCCTGTGTTTTTTTCCCTTGCCCTATCCACCCTATTCTGCGGACACTTAAAATAAACCCATCCACACCAGTCGAAATAGGCTTGTTTGACTTTAGCCAGTGGATGCACTTATTTTTAAGTGACTGATGGTTTTCCAACTGTCCATCCTTCAGTGGGGGAACATTTACCGGTACTGCAACAAAAGGTTGACAATCTGGTGGGAGGTTTATGGGTGGGATCTGCCGTCGTAAATTCGGACGGACCACTGTGGTAACAGCTGGGGTTGTAGTTAAAGGGGTAGTTTTGGCAACCATTCCTGACACTGATCCCTTAGTTTTATCTTGTTTGCCAAGTGTTTGGCTATCTTTAGCTTTACCTTTACTTGCCAAGGGCTGGATTTGTGGAGTTTGCTTAGGTGTAGTTTTCGCAACCCCTGTGGGCGTTGTCATTCCCTTAGATTGAGGCCCCGCTACAGGTGGGGTAGGAATTTTAGGGACTTGGGCTCGCACTCTGCTAGGATCAGTCTTATTTGACCTAATTGGGGAATTAGAGTCTGCCTGTGGTGACGAGGAAACTAGAAGAGCCACCTGAGGCGCACTCCCCTCTAGGCCTATATCCTGGCCATTACTCACTTTTTTTAGCTGTTTGAAAGTAGTTTTAAGTGAGTAAAACCCATCTAGGGTTGATTGCTCCAGTTTGTCTATTCTAGCTCCCAAGCCCTTAACCTGAGTCAGCAAGGGCATCAAGAGACTATTTACCCTCTCCAGAATGGAATAAATAGTCATGGGGACGATAACTGTGGGGGCATTATCAATGATCTTACTGCAGGGCGTGCAGTTATTTAAACCCATTTGTGAGGCTACAACATCCCCTTCCACCTCAGCATTATCCTCAGGGACCAGCCCCATTGCATTATTCCCGCCCTGGTCAGAAGGCTTTTTTGTTTGTTTATAGAACGCTGCCTGACTCACCTGCCTCTTCTTATTAGAATTGGCTGACTTTTTACTTTTTGCCCTTTTCTTTTGCTTACTTGGGTTGTTCACCAATGGCGCCCCATCTGGATTTACTGTGATGGGGATGGACGGAATTGGTAATAGTGACTGGGTCGTACCTTTATTTGGGGGCATAGGCGTTACAGGTAAAGGTAAAGGTAGTGCGGTTGAGCCATCCTCCTTCTCAACGCAACTAGGAGGAAGCGTGGCCAAATGCTCCAACCTGTCCATATTTTGCCCTATTTCAGGCAGCGAAGGGGGGTCAATAAGGCAACCCGGGACAACAACATGGGGGCCAATTTGGTCTCGCTCACAAGCCGGTGTCAATGCCTGTGCTATGGCCCCCAAGGATGAGCGTCTAGAGGGAAGATAGACCTCGGAGAGACGGCGTTCGGAAATAGCAATTTCCTTGTCTATGACTGCCGCCACTCTAGTTATAAAACGGTCCATAGTTCCAATTACTGGGCTCCCACCGGCTACTTCCCTTTCGCACTCACTCCTAAGTAATTTACCTGAGCGGGTTGACATGATGAGGGGCAACAACCCTAGTGAGCCGCAGAGGCCCGCCCGAACTCGGGGATGGATGACAGAGATGTGGCCCTGCCCTGCCTCCTCCTGCCCCGGACGGCCACAGACGGCCCGCCCTTTGCCCGGGCTTCTCCCCGGGCGTCCCGCTCGCGTCCCGCTCGGCGAGGCTGGCTCTGTAATGTTTGTGTAGGGTGGTGGTGGGCGGGGCACGCAGAGGGGCGCTGACCGGATGTGGCGTGGTCAAGCAGGGACTCCTGGGATAGTGAGTCCCTGCCGCGCTACTCCCCTGCAGCCTATCTCAGCCCCACAGATGAAGAAAACAGGTAGCTCGGCAGCCAGGCAGCAGAACGCGTTGGTGGGTCCTCCCACGAAGCGGCTCCCGCGGAGCGGGAGCGGCGAGCAGTAAAGGTAGGAAGGGGGGGGCAAGCAACAAGCAGTTACCCACAGCGTCTCCAAAGGGCACAAAGGGTCATCTATTTATAAAAATGTTGTTTATAAAAACCGAATTCAGATTCCCTTAAAAAAAAGTGATGTCTGACTTCCCTTAGAAACGTCCAGTAAAATGAAACCTGCAACAAATAGATAAAACACCTTCCCGCGCAAAACCCTACGGGCATGATTGCAATCCAACTGACATCTGCCTCTGCGTTCCGCCCAATGCATTATCATGTGGCGGTCGGAAGCACCATGCAGAGAGACCGACCACTGCTGTTCCGATGGGCTCAAGGAGCCCATCGGCACAGCCATCGGAATATAATCCCTACAATAAGGGTGGTGCCTTCTCAGGCACCACCGTAAGGATTACAATGACAAATTCAGCATATCGTTAACTGGGTAAGATGGTTTTGGAATAAGTTCTGGGTGTATGTTTTTGATACATTCGTGGATGTAGTGTTATTTTGTTGTTCTTTGAATTCTGTGGGAGTGAATTTATGGATGAGGCACAGGATTTAAGTTGTTCGAATGACAGTGGCACGCATTGCTATATCACACGTGCCTCTACCACGCAGTCCCAACCACCAATGCTTCTGAACCACGCATTCCTTTACCACCCATGCCATTACCATGCATGCGTTTACCATGCAATTTCGTGGTAAATGCATGACTGGTAAAGGGATGTGTGATAAAGATCACATCCCACCCTGAGCCCTAAAAACTACCCTGCTCATTAGCCCTAAACACTACCCCGAGTCCTCGAGCCCTAAACACCACCCCGACCCCCTGAGCCCTAAACACTACCAGACCTCTGAGCCCTAAACACTTCCCCGACCCCGCTGAGCCCTAAACACTGGACGATCCCCACTGAGACCTAAATACCCCAATACCCTTAAAAGCTACCCCAACGTCCCAGAGCTCTAAAAACTACCCTGACCCACCTGAGACCTAAAACTACCCCAACCCTTAATCACTACCCCCCGAAAACCTGACCTCAGCCCTACTTACCTCACCGAGCCCTCTCCCGATCCTTCTTCATCCTGTGCCCGTCCATCTCATCATCTAGACCAGGCATTGCCTTAACCATATGCGTGGTTAAGTCATGTGTGATTGAGCTTGTGGGGAAACATCACATGTGGCTCTGCCCGTGTTGTAAAGGATGTTTCCCATGTAAGTTTACATGGTTATTTATGAGCAATAAGTGATGCAATTTGGGAGACCGGGTTTGAGACCTGTAGTGGTTTTCATGGTACTAGTCTTTGACTAATGCTCTGCAAAGGCTTGAGGCAATTAGAATGATCAATTCAGGAGTTTAGGGTTGTTCCAATTGATGCTAATTCACGATCAGGCGAAGTCAATGAATGAGATAAAGGAATAGACTGGAAGTGGTGACCACTAATTGTACTATGATTTCAAGTATCAAACCTCAAGATGATTCCAAGGCTTTTAATCTTAAAACCTAAGATAAAAAGCAGTCAGTGAATGTGCAGTGGAGTTTCATTTAGAGTTTATGAAATATATTTCTGCTTAGGGACACGCTTGTCAGAGGCTTCTTAATGGCAACCATGCTTCTAAAGAGGTCAGGAATATTTCCATGGCTTGGTAATGTACTTTTTGTAGTAACTGAGGGATGCATGCAGTATAGGTGTGAATAGGATCTTCTTGATATGCAGGAAAAGAAGAAATGCAAATGACAGGGATGATATTTGATGAACTCAGACGTGGCAGGGTGGGAGTTAATTAGGCAGTTTCTGGTTATATGTGCTGTGAGTGGGTAGGAACGAAACATTCAAAAGGAGAAAAGCAATTTAATTTCTTAAAGGGTAAATCCCTTTTCTAATTTCTGCATGTTTAATAGTGACCCAGCTTCCATTAGAACACCGCGTTTCCCTTTATTTGCTGTAATCCTGTAGAAAGACATACATTTTGATTGATTGCTCCATATTGCTTTTCAGCGTGTCATCTAGTTAAATAACTGACACTGCAGTCAAGGAAGATTTCTATATATGGGAATCATGTCCCTCATATTCAATATATTTAATATGATTGCGTCTCTTCTCTGTACTTTATTTAGGGTTTGACGAAGTGGGAAAATTCTGAAGGTTGGTGGTCCTCTCACCTCACCAGACCTGCAATACCCACACTCTATTTACAGTTGGCGAAAATGGTGCACTGGTGAAAATGCTGTGCTTACTATCGGAAAAGCCTCAACTGGCTTTATCTGATGACAACCCCTGATGTAATAGTTAGTCTGTCAGGACCACTGAGTCACAGTCATGGTTGCCCTTCCCTGTTGAGGGCTGGACTGACTCACGCCACTCATTTTCCCTGCTCGTGTCCTTCATACATGAACACGAAAAATACTAAAAGTCCCCATATGCTGAGGAAAATCTCACTGCGTGTTGGGGCCTTATATATTTTGTTCAGAGAAAACATACTTACACTTTGGGATTTTTTGGGCAACAAAACCTTTTTCACTGCGTGCACTATTATAATGTCACCCACTCACCAAACTACACAACTACGAAGTGAGCCACCATGGCAGCGGCTCCCTTCACAGCAGATATCCCTGCTGTGCATGCAGGAATCTCGAAATATTACAGATGATCCTCCAACAAGGTGGTGGAGGTAATTACCTACCTCACCCTGATGTGACGATGGTGCCACAGCTGAGCACTTTTTTATTTCAAGAGCGCCAGGATGCACATTAGAGATTAGAAGTTTTGTCCAAATTGTTAATAAAATGCTACCTTTGCGGATACCCCATGCAATTCCTCAGCTGTTCTTGTTATTATACCATGTATTGTACAGTGAAAATTCTCTCTGGAGTAGCAGTAATGGACCATTTGGCAGTTTTGCTCACTTCAATTCAAAGAACAAGAAATCACTTTTTTTATTTTTAGTTATTCCTCAGCTCTACAGTGAATAAAGAGTAAATGTAAACTTTCTAGAACACACGTTGAACTACATCTTGAGTATAAGTGTAATTTAAACACACCAAACAATGTATGTTGGAGCCAGGTTACAAATGTAACACTTCCAAGTCTGTCCCCTATCTATAATTGGTCCACAGAGTACCCGGCACCAGTTTATAATGGTAATGCTGCCATGGATGGGAAACTAAGAAAACCCTTTTCATCAGAATGCACCCAAATTCATACCAATCAACAGAAAAAGCCCCATCACATTGTAGGTGTAGTCTTGACAACCAGAGTGAATATTTCTTACGTCTTTTTTTATCAAATTCCAAAGATAATTTTAAAATGACAGCCAACACGTTTCGTTCAACTGAACTTCATCAGGGCATTACTAATATGTGTGTCCCAGTGGTTTCAAAGGGCAAATTAAGTATCCCAGCTTTGTCTCCTTCTTTAATCTCCTAGATTTCAGACAGAGATTTTTGTGCACACTGTAGGACGATGAATTGAGTGTTCATACTGCATCTTACTTATTATTAGTTTGGTAATCATTGGGATGGGTTGTGGGTATTACCTGCCTTCTTGGTATTGCTTTCAGACCAGGTAAAACTCCTCTAACATAATGTTGCCCTTTGAAACAGTTTTGTAAAGATATCTGAATACCAGGATGGCTGTTTATGGCATCTAGGTTAATACCTCATTCATTTCTGGTGTTATCTCGCTGTGGAGGTAGGGCTCATTTAATCTTTTTCATTTTTATATGATGACATTGTGATTTCAAAGTAAAATGAATCCTATCAAGATATTCGCCCAGCACAGTAGTGATATCTGATTATGTGAAAAGGTAATCTTGAAGTTGTAACAACAGTATCTAGAGCTCTTACTAGCAACTGCGGGAAAATAGCAGAGCAGGCAATACCCCTCTACAGAGGAGAGAGTAGTTTTCATTGATCCATTGATTGCATTTTTCTTGTTTTTGCTTTTATTATTTCTTGTGTTTTATGTTTTCTCACTGTGCGGTGGAGGAGTTGTAGGGACGGATAAGTCCCTCACATGGTGACGGATGTGTACCTCTGTCTTAAGTGCCCCAGCTGCCATGGGCGATCATAAATTATGCAGGTGTGCCATGACATATTCCTGTGTCATGGATTGCAGTCTTGTTGCACTAGGAGGGGCACCCAAAGCTCTACCCTTATGGTGTTGATATGCTACTGCATTTACCAGGAGTAAGTAGCACAAGTACAGTGGGAATAGCATGCCTTGTAGTGATCAGTACTAGTGAACAGGCCTTCTTACCTCTGTCACTGGAGTTAGGTCTCCAGGCCCAGTCATGTAAATTTCCACTGTTGAGTGATTAACTCACCCTGGGCATACATCAAGTCAATATGTAGCTCTGTGCAGTCTGTGTGTGGTTACATGCATGTGCTGGATGTATGTGTGCTTGCGAGTGGTACACTACATGGAAAACTGGTGGGTACTCTTTGGGAGACCCAGGGTTGACTGGAGGAGCATGAGGAGGTAGAGGATTCCCACAGAAAGAGTTGTGGATTGCTGCATTGCTGAGAACTGGGTGGGGTACACATTGCACTTTGATTCAGCAAGAGGTCACTGGGAAGGGACCTGCACACATCTTACAGAGGAGATGGGGCTGATAACAGAATCATAAGGAGTAGCGCTGGGGCCCTGGGATAAATCTTTGCTGCATATATCACTAAGGCTGACATTCAGGTGTGAACATTTAGTCACTCGCATAGCCTTTGGAGTGGGGCTATCAGATTTGGAATTGCTGTTACTGTGACAGATTACTTTATGGAGGAAGGGAAGAAAAGAGGAGTGGCGATTTCAAATGGAATCAGACTTTCAGCACAAACTTCATAGACTCAGACGCTTAGGGCCTGATTATGCGTTTAGCGGACAGGGTTACTCTGTCACAAACAGATATCCTATCCGCCGTATTACAATTCCATTTTATCCTGTGAAGCTTGTAATAGGGTGGATGGGATATCGATCACACCAAAATTTGGAGTGGTGCACTACCCAGGTGGTCAGTTCAATAAATATGTTCACTTGTTTGGGTTGTATCAAAATCAATCCTTTATTTTCAATGTCATCCGACAATGCAAAGTTCCAGCCAACACATTTTGTTCATTTAGCAACTTCTTCAGGGCGATCGTGGTTGATGGGACGGCAAGGAGGGTGGTTCGTCCTACAGCCGTGTCCTGTGATGCACGTGGGGCGAGCCAGCTCTGTTGAGCCTGTGTTGTTCGTCACAAAAAAAGTCTGTTTGCAGCTGCCAATGGTCGCAATATTGAAACAGATGTGGCCTCCTTGATAAGGGCCAAGATCGTGGTTCTGAAAAAACAGTCTGCCTGGGTGTGTCCCGATCGGTCAGAGGAATATTGATCACGTTTGTGACGGAGTATCCTATCCACCAAACTCGTAATCAGGCCTCAGTCACATTTGGTGTCTGGAATTGGACTATACGAAGGGGAGCTCAAGGCCCCCTATTTATTCAACTGCCAATCAGCCAATCCAGCTGTATGTTGAGAAGGAGAAGCTCTGCAAGACATCTGCCCGGGCCCAACTGGGAACTAAGGTCTGGCAGTCTCCCAGCTGGGTGCGGGACCATAACACAGGGAAATCCAAGACCATCTGCCCACGAAGCTTGATTTCCATCTCCTACCTACTTAACAAGCTCAGTGTGCCCTGTGAGGAATAGGAGAGCATTTGGAGATAGGGAAGTCCTGTTGGGGAACCTTGCAAGAGGATCCCCACTTTGAGGTGTTGAGATGACTGCTGCATCCATCAGACAATCATCCTTGTGGGCCGCTTTGAAGCTAGCCATGGCTGCAGCAATTGGGCTTTTGCCTGTGAGCAGGCAAATATCGGTGACCCCGTATACCAGAGGGGCCTGACATGAAGATTGCATTACTGCTGTGACGATTGGCCATAGCCCATATGTGCAGTAAAGTCAGTGACCCCCTATGCCAGAGGTGGATGCCATGAAGATTTAATTACTGCTGAGCTGATCCAGCCAGCATCCCTGTGCAGAGTAAAGTCCGTGCCTTCTATGCCAGAGGTGGCCACCATGAAGATTGGATAACTGTTGTGCCGATCGGGCCCTCGCCCGTGTAGGGAGTAGTCAGGGACCCTGTATGCCAGAGGGGGTTTTGCCTTTTGAAAAGAAAGGAAGCTGAGGTGATCTATGCACGGCTAAGCCCTGACTAAAGTATCAGAACCTGAGCGATCATCCCCCTACATGTGAGAAGAATCAGAGGAACTTATTGTGTCATCAGAGGAAGTGCTGTGGATGACCAGCAGCTGCCCCTTCAAAGTCGAGAATGCTACTCACTGTCCGCATCTGCTACGGCCCTCTGTGACGACCAAGGGAAGGATTCTCCTAGGGACTCTGGTAGCACAACGATTGCAGGAGCAGGTAAAACAAATTGCAGGGCCGAAGGGCTCAACCGAACTTGTGCTTTAGGTCTTGGAACACTTTTGACTTTGAAAGAGTCAGAGTGGAACTCTTGAGACTGAGACTGAATGTCGTCTATCATGAATGGGATTAGCCACTACCATTAGAGAAGCAGGACTCAGGGGCCTGCCTATCAAACACTAGAGGACTGACCTAAGGAGATAGTGCATATTATCTGCTTATGCCATATTTTCTTTGTGTATGTATTTAAATACTAATTTTCTCATAAAGGAATATATTTGACTGGGTAAACATTTATTGCCGCAATTGAACATGTTTTGAGTTGTGAGGTTGTGTTCACTCCCTACCATTCAGAGTCAAATTCTGAAAGTGTCCTTGGCTCAGATGCCCAGGGCCCATGGGATATCACGATTCACACATGCATTCACTAGGTGCAAGATTGTTCTATTTACTTACTTCCATAGGAACCGTGATAAACATCAACAATTTGCATTGATTCAAAAAATGATGTGCACCTTCAAAGTTGCCATCTACACTACTAAGGTATACTCATGTGTCAAAGTGAAACATCTATCAGGCATTAAACCCTAACAGGAATACTATTAGTTACTGACTAGGCAGAGAGAAACCATATTTACCAGTTTTCTGTTTTATACTTTTTAGAATGTCATCTTAGCCTCTAAACTTTTTGGCCAAATCCTTGATACAGTTATCGTAACACATGTTCAAGTGTCACCCACCGCTTCCTTTTGGTGTCCAGATAGAGAGCACCCAAATTCAGTAGACTGTGCAGTCTATTCTACATTGAAACAGTGTAGGAATATAGATTCAGTGTTTCTTTCTCTCTGTTTAAACTCATGCTTGTTTTCACCGTGGATGGAGTGGCACCACTTTTTGATGTTTTTTTGGGGGGGAATCACTTGTAGCCAGGTCACAGACTCATTTTAAAATTATTGATAAGATAATAATTTTGACCTATGACAAGATTAGTGTTAAATTATTGTTGTCAAAGTATTGTAGATAAAGTCAGTTCTGAACCCTGTTGAATGTAAAGCACTTTTACTGAAGAAGGTGAATGTATGGGAACAGCAACCACTAAAACATGTGTTGACAATTTCTTTTCTTAGGTTCACTGGAGATTGACCAGCAGTTTGTGAATACTCCAAGCACTATGGTGTACAGTGTGTCTTAGGGACTGTTGTTGATGTTCAAGATTCATTGTTTTCCTTTAAAATATAGTGCAGAGGAGTGTGTGAAGGAGTAAAATTATGAGCTAGTGGTACAATATGATGAATCAGTTTTGCTAATTAATTTTGATATTGAGGTATTTAGTCAGCATTTAATTAATTGAGGTGTAAATAAAATATAACAAATGGATATAAAGGATGCCTAAGTATTATGAAATCATGTCCCATATTGTGGGGCCTATTACGATGTGGGTCGGAGGCTTTCCGACTCACAGCGTAGGTTTCAAATCTGACAGCCCTATTATGATGAAGGCTGTCAGATTTGAAACTGGCCGGTCAGACCGACAGGCTTCTGACGTGCTTAAGGAGCCCGTCTGTCAGTCAGAGGTCACTCATTATCCCCTATGTACAGCGTTTACGCAGTGAGGATTATGATGTTGGTTTCCAACAGGCTTTTCATGTCGAGCTTTCTGACATGAAAAGCCTGTCGGAAAGAGACTGGGAGGGCTCCTAGAAGGCCCCCATGTCTCCGCAGGCTCCAGTTGGGGGCCTGTAAATCCATGCACCGTGTGGCAGGCACCATGAGGCGCCTACCACATGGTGCAGGGATTTACCCAGGACCCCATTTCTCTATGAAAGCATGTGCTACTGCCAGTTTGCGGCCGCAGCGCAAGCTCCCATAGGGAAATGGGAGTGCGGTCGTGTTGTAATGGTGGTGTCGGGCCGCCTAACGGAGGTTGGTCGGTCGGACCCGAGACCGCATCGATGTCGGGCGCACATGAGTCCACCTGACATCGTAATCAGGCACTGTGTGTCATAGATATTGTGATTTTTTGCAAGAACAGAAGTAATAGAGGTTGAGGTGGAGTAATTATTGTTTACTGCTGTCACATAACCCCTTTTCTGAACCTAAAAGTATAATTCGGGCAGCCTTTATCATATAGTTACTGGTAATTTGCGAGCAATTGTTGCAGTTGTTTCCTTTCCCTCTTTCATAATAAAATAAAACTCAAGCCTTACTGTAGAACTGTTGTGATGTAAAACATTGAAAAATTAAACTATTTTTCAAGACTCTTACGTCAGAAGGATCAGTTACTCTGTCTTCTCTTGCCTCCCCCAGGCCTTCAGAGACCATGGGGAAACAGTGAAAATATGGGTATATAGTTGTGGGCTTGCTGTTTACACTGCCTGCGCAATTTAAGGAATATCAAGTAAGAGCATATAAAGAGATACCTTTTAGCTGCAAAAAACATATCACAAAATTAGAATAGTACGCAGAGAATAAACAAACTAGGGATAAGTCAAATGTCGGAAATAAAAAACATTGTTGCAACCAGCCCCGGTCCGTGCAGGTAACAGCGGTGGGGCCGCATGGGGGGGGCGGGATTTTGGGGGACGATGCTGACAGCATCGTCCCTTGAAATCCCCCCACGCGTCCCCACCGACTCACCGCTGTTACCTGCACGGACTGCAGCTGGTTGCAACATGTAAGATCTATCATTATATACCACTCGCATTTTGCAATTTGTAGTCCAGAACGTTGGGCCAGATGTATGACGAGATTATGTATGTGCAAACGCTATATCTGATAGGGCCATGTACAAATGCTATTTTGCGAGTCGCATATATTTTGGAACTCGCAAAATAGTGTTTTGCGACTCACTATTAGGAAGGACCCTTTCCCCTTTGCAAATGCAGGTGAAACTATTTTTAGGGGCAGGCAGTGGTCCCAGGGACCACTACCTGCCCTTACAAAATGAAACAAAACATTTAATTATTTATTTTGTTGAAAGTATCCCGTTTTCCATTAAGGCAAACGGGATGCATTAAAAAAAAAGGCTTTATTTAAAAGCAGTCCCAGACATATGGTCTGCTGAGCCCAGCAGGCCACCATACCTGGGAGGGCCAGCCATTCCCAATGGGGTCGTAAATTGCGAGTGCCTCAATAATATTCCATAAGGCTTGCATTTTGCGACACCACTAGGAATCGCAATCTCTGTTTCTGATACTGTTGTACATTGTAAATTGCGAGTCGCAAAAACTTGCAAGCAAGCGCAAATTGTGAGTCGCAATTTACACTGGTCATTCATCTGGCCCTAAATGAGTTGAAAATTGAGGGTCCGTTTCACCTAAGGATGCAAACCTATGTTTGGAGCTGCAAATTGCCTCATATGCCCCTGAAAGCTCTCCAGAAGAAGATACCTTGGAGATGTAAATGGTTTTACTACTGTGTTGTTTTCCATCACGGCTGCATCAAATTGCGCAGTAGTAAACCCCTTGCAAAATGTGGGGAACGAGAGGATTAAAATTTAGTTTACCTTGAAAATTTGGGATGTCAGTTAAACTTGCGAGTTTGTTGTCATTTCCAAACTCTTTCGACCTGGGAAAAGATCAGAGCTTTACTGCAGCAAAGAGATGGCATTACTTCCCTTCCAAGTTGGGACGAACACCTCAAGGCGTAGTAGGGAAACTGGGAAAATGGAGCAAAATGGAGGAAAAAAAAAAAGAAAGTGCCGTTACTCAGTGGTTTGCAAAGTTTTACTCTATACAACTTCGCATTGAGATAAAAAAGCAGTTGTCACTTGACATTCCCGACCAGGCACCTGAAAGCAGCCGTGAGTGTAGCTTTCAAGTCCTAATGGTCAGCGGCATCACTAGGGGGGTGCGGACCACACCGGGTGATACCATCATGGGGTGACACCAATCTGGTTACGCTGTAACACAGCTCTGCAGCGTCGCCTCTGCTCTGCTTTATAATCAGGACAGGAGGAACCAAAAAACAAATACTACAGAAGTGCTGTGGACACCACGCACGCACCACCTACCAGCAGAGTGTTTCCCAGGACCGTCAATCTTATAGCGCTTATAGCGCTACCAATGACGGCCCTGGGCCAGCCCCCCACGCTGTGCTCCTCTGACGCGTGCCACCACCATGCGCTAAGACTTAGTGGAGACAGTCTCGGCAGGGGAGTGCTGCTGGGCGATTTGCTGAACCCCTCTGGTAGGGGCCCAGCCACCACCACAGTGGAGTCTAAAGAAAAGGTAAGTGGGGCAATGATTGGTGTGATTTCCAAATTTCATCAAAGGCAAGAAAACTTTAAAAGGAAAGGGGCAAGGGGTTAGGCTTTTTGATGTTTCCAAGAAGGCGTCCAAAAGTTGCCTCGAGGAGATCATGACGAAACCACTAACAGTGGGCGGCTAGGTCATGCGGAGCTAGAGTCTCCAAACCGATCAAGGGGAATCAGGGTCGGCACGTTGCGAGACTCTGTGGCCATCTCCTCATGTAGCACGAGCTTGCGATAGCCTTGTTGCCCCAGTCAGCGCTCCCTGCCAGACCACAGCACCACGCCCAGTGTGCGCCATCCAGGGCCCAGCCAGAGTCAAGGCTTCAGCGCACCCACAGCTCCGCCTGGTCGTATCCACCACTCTAGCCCTCCAGTCGGCGTTCAGAAGGCAGCTCGTCTGGGTGGTGAGGGGGTGGGGATTCTAAGAGGGCGCAGCGCTCCCGTCGCAGGGCCTAGTGGAACACAAGGAAAGGCCACAATAGCATCGAGCAGGTCAGCATCCACTGCCCAGTCCCGTACACGCACCGGCCCCGTGTGCAGCACCTACGCCCCTACTCCGCCCCTGACACCCCCAGCTTTAGCACCTTGCTTACTTGGGCACACAAGCCATGTCCTCCGGCACAGCTTGTCCCACAGGGTCCCCGGCCTCTACCCGGTTCATCACAGCATTATACATCGCGGCCGCAGGTCACCTCACACAGCCGCAGCAGCTCCGCACACACCTTTGGTTCTCTGGGCACACCAGGTGCAGGTCTCCTCTCGGGCCCGGCGCGGCGCAGCCCAGGCGCAGATTGAGCACTTATATAATGCTCTGTGTTGACGTGCTGTAGTGTTCTTTAAGTACTCTGAGGAAGCCTTTTGAAAATTTTCAAGACTTTCTTCCTTAAACTACTGTGGGCATATTCGATAGTTTAGACTGTCAATGTTTTCAGTATAACTAGATTTATACTGACACATCTGACATTAGGTCAAAAGTTTTTTTTTTAAATATTCATTTAGGGGATGGTGCTAGATATTGCTGTATTACATTGTATATTCTGATTTGTCAGTGTGTGAAATGATATGTGATGTCCTTATGCCTACACTGTAATTTCCATAGTGTATTTTCATTTAAAAGGGGGTGTCACCATGAGTTTCCCGCACCGGGTGACACCAACCCTAGTGACGCCACTGCTAATGGTGAGAATGTATTTACATTTCTAAAAGTCATAGATCAAAACCTGAGGGTAGTTGTACGTCCACGGGTGAAATGTATCACTGACCTGGTGAACCAGTCCCTGAGTCTTCTCTGGAACTCCTTCTGATGCATGATAGGTACCATTGTATCAGGCAGCCACAAAACCTTACACAGTGCTGCAAAGTCTTAACATTCTCAACGGTGTACTGTCACAGCAGTAAACTGTGACACTTGTAATCACTTCAAATGCATGAGAAAAGGTACAGGAACCTATAGATTATTATATGTATAATTGGAAGCTACTAAAACGTACAGACTATTTCATAGGAGGACTTCAATAAATTGTGTTTTAAGTTTTTTTTCTTTTTATTTTCTAGGGAGGACAAATACAGAACAGAAAATCGAAACGATGCCTGGAGTTGCAGGAGAACGGTGACAATGAGTTTGGATTTCAGCTTGTGCTACAGAAATGCAGCGGTCAGCACTGGAGCATCACCAATGTCCTAAGGAGCCTCTCGTCCTAGTCCTGGAGGAACCACCGCAGAACTTGATTCCTTTGCTACCGTGTAGCAAACGTTGCAATGTCGCCTGCTGTATTTTTGTTTTTATTTTTTATTTTGCGAGTGTGGACAGTCAAGTGTGTGGGCTAAAAAAATAGATATTTTTATTTCGAAAGATTTTCCTCGGGTTTTTAGAAAGATGATGAATGACGGGTGAAGGTAGAACATATTATACTATTTTGCAAATGTAAATAGGGATAAGGGGTAATATTTATAATGCTTAATATAAACTTTTATTGATAATTCATCATTGTATTTGTCTTCATTTAAGTAGGTACTTTTTTTGAAGAGAACAGTATTATAAGTACAAGGCAAGTGGCAATATTTTTAGCTCTACTTGCATCCATTTATAATTAACTTTTTAATGAGCATCAGACAACGGTAGCTTGCTAATATTTCTCCAAATGTTAGACCATCTGGATCATTTCTGCAAAAAATGAGTCACATTGGTTTTTCCTCAATGGTACATTAATATATTTAAAGGTAACATAGTTAGGGCTCTGAACTAAAGCAATTTTTCAAGTTTAACAGGGAGTCTGTACTGCCATGATTATCCAGGATTTGCCCTTTTTGTGGTGCAATATTTCAATACTGATCACGTTTTAAATGTTCTAAGCAGTTTTTTAATTCCCGAATTTCCTCACAACCCCTTCTGTAATACTGTTGGGGATTCTCGACTGCTGCAGTCAAATAGGTAATTCCCCTTGGTAGAATGGAGACCTTCCATGAAAATAGAAGAATAACAGAACTTACCGTGTCTCCCCCAGTGCAGGCGCATGTAGAGCAATCTATATTAGAGCATGTAGAGCAATCTATATTACCACGACTAACTAGGCTTTTGGCAGTGGTTCTCATAACCAACCTCGGGAGAGTTGCCAGTCACACAATGCAATCTTCCAAGGATAGGATGGTTCCCTACCCAAAGAACATGAGTTGGTACACACATTGGCACCAAATCTAGACCCTAGCTCCGTGGGCTCCTCATACCCCAACCCTTGGGAGTTGTTTCCATCAGCACCATGTCAGAAAATGCCAGAGACATTTGATGAGAACATTGATCTCTTAGAGAAACATGTCAGACCGCCAATCCAACAGAAAGATCATTAAGGATGTGCCTACACTCTTCAACATGGTAAATAAATGTACAAACTAGAGAGTGGAGGTTGATACCACCGTAGGTTATGCTGACTACTAAGCAGCACAGGTGCACATTCATAGTTCATCCTTTCCTGATTGTATTGTCCCATAAGTAGTATCGGCCCATGCAAGAGACTGCACCAAGCAAGTCACATTTTACCCTGGGTCTGGAGAGGCAAATGCTTGCCAATTAATATTTGAAGTAACTCATGATGAAGTAGCTCCATTCTCATTCAAAACCCAAATGGGCATTGTGGGAGGAAATAAATTCTGTAGGTGTGTTGTGACCATCCCCCTAATCAGACTGATGAATACAAACACAGACACCAGCCACTAACCTCTAGGACTGTAAAAGATTAATTATGCAGCTTTTAGCTTATAAGGGAACTAATAGATGCTAATATTGAAGAAGAGAACTCCTTATTACAAGTGCACGTTACTAAAAGAAACCAACATTTTACGCACACTAGGTGAACCTGTACACAAGTCTATGATGGACCTTACTCAGACTCTTGAGACCTGCTCAGATGAGCTAAGCTTGTTTTAATATCCATGTTACTATAATGAGTAGGACATGAAGGACATGTTGGGCCATAGATTAAAACTGTTACAGTGAGTTAAACAGCTTTAATATTGTTCACACTAACGTCAAGATAAAAAAATGTAGGGGCAGATTGACAAGAAAATGACACATCTGTACAGATGCATCAGAGTCTCTGCAACTCCATATGCCACCATGGATGCGTCGTATTTACAATACGGTGCACCATGGTGCAAGGATTGACAGATGCGTCAGAAATTCTGACTCATCTGTTGACCCAAAAGTGATGCATTGCTGGAGTTGCTCATGAAAGTAATGCAACTCCAGCACTGTGCCACAACAGATAGGTGAGTCCCATTTAAAAAGCCTTGCATCACACCTCATGCCTGGTCTGAGCAGGCTTTGGGATTTTGACGCAGTGAAGGCGTAGAGTGACGCAGTGAAATGTTGTACATTTCAATGCATCAGTTCTATATGGCTTTTTGCGTGTGAACGCCCACCCTGCATACATTATACCTGACGCAGTTATAATGTGACGCAGGGCTTTACAACGTGACGCATCTCCCTAGATGCTTCATGTTGTAAATTGGTCGCTATATGGTGCATTGTTTACGCCGCCGCTGCGTCACAAAACGTGATGCAACGGCAGTGCAAGGTGTCGCAAGGGGCTTATAAAACTACCCCATAATAGGTTATTGGAAACTTTACTATCATTTCAAGTTAGTCTAGCTGCACACTATTGTAAATAAAGCGGAACTTGGACTTGTATCCATGATGTGGTGCAGCCCACTTGTTAAACATTCCAAGTGGTGTGGGTGAAGGCTTTTTATTAGTAAACACCATTTCTTATACCAACACTTAACTATCCAGTGAATGAGCATATAGGTACATTTCAAAGTAAATATGATAGGATCCTTTGACTCAGTGTTTCAGCTTTTCCCCAACTTTATTTCTGCGAGAAACCAGTGTTTTTTGCTGTGTCCCACCACCTATGCCCCTATTTTAACTACTAGATGCTGGTTTTCTGACTCTGATTGTACCCTGGGCTCTGCTAACCAGACCCAGGGCTTGTGCTGTGATGAAAAGTACATGGTAATTAGTTATAAATACAATGACAACTTACCTGTAAATCCCTAGTACATGATAGGGCATGCAGGTTTCGAGGTCCAGTAGATTTAATGCACTTAAGTGTGCACAGCTATGTTGCCTGCTGTCATTTTAAAGGCAGCCCTGCTTTGCAGGCTGCTTTTAAAATAAAATGATATGCAAATTCGACTTTGGAATTAAAGGTACTTCCAAAGTCTTAAACTACTTTATATTTACATATAACTCACCCCTGATGACTCACCTAGGTGCCACAGTGGTACAGTTATATGTAAATATAAGTAGGTATATTATAACAGTTGTTTAATAATCTCTGATGAAGAAAAAACTTCCAATTTTGTTTTTCCCCAACATAGTGCATTAGCTCCATGGGTTAACATGGGAAGGCTTCATTAAACGTTAAGAAAGTCTTATTATGGACAGGAGCGAGCTAAAAAGATCCTTCAAAGTGTCTAAAACAGTTAGAATAAATCCAACAACTTGCCCTGCCTGGATTTATAATAACTCTGACAGAAAATACATTATAGAACTTGCTTTACTGTTGTGCTGAAATACAACCTTCTAGCAGCCTCTCCTGATTGGCTAGCCTGAGCCAGACTGCTCTGATGAGGTGTGAAGAGGACTGCATTGGGACAAAGGACATATGGTGGGAGGTGATCAGGAGCTGCAGAGCAAAAGGCAGGATGGGGCAGAGTAGCTAAACTGGTCTTCAATGAAGGAATGACAGTTAGGACAGGACACCCCTACTTCCTGCACCCCCACGCGGACAGCAGCCCCAATAATTGAATTAGCAGAGGGGCTGGTAGGGGAGTGTTGGGGAAAGTTAATCACACCAGTGGGTTGACTTAGCTAGATCTTAACCTTCAGGAGAGAGTTTCTCCGTTTTAGATTTTAAAGAATAGCACTTGCTGGGACAAGGATATGCCACACTTTGGAGGAATTTATCATTTAAAAAAATATATATTTGTATTAACTTTTTGTCAATGAAAAACTCTCACGATACATCATTTTGCGGTTAGAGATGTTACAACGGTACACACATGCCTACAGGATATATACAATGGTCTGTGAATGCACGGATTGGGGGCATGGATCCACTAATAACTGATGCAGGCGAGCGCAGGGGACATTGGGGGAAGGAACGGGGAACCATGTGTGGGAGGAAGGAGTTTGGTAACAGAAGCAGTGTACCTGCGGGGGAGAGGGGAGAAACTACCCCAATAGAGAGAGAAAAAACCGGGGGAGAAGGGAGGGGAGGTAGAGGGGCGAAGACTGAGCCGGGTGAGCAGGATTAGACAAATTGTACAGGGCACATCTGCAAAAAGGCGGTGGGGGTGTGGAGGAGGGGAAGAGAGACGCGGGGCGGGAGCGGCGGGATGAGATGAGGGGGGGGGCTAAGTCATGTACACCCTAGTGAGGCGTTGGTGCTGCCGGGGGCGTGGTGGCATGTTGAGAAGTACTCGGGGTGTCACACTTGTGGGCTAACAGAAACTGGTGGGATAGTGCAGCCCATTCCAAAGATATACGGCGTTTACGCTGGCCTTTCGCTTCCTCCTCCCTTAGGGCGTCCTCCTCTGCCGCAGCCCACTTCCTCACCGCTCCCACCCATGCCTCGAAAGAGGGTCCGGTGATCGCTCACCATTGCATGGCTATGTTCCTCTTGGCTAAGAGCAGGAATAGAGCAGCGTATCTGACCTGCACCTTGTGTGTCTACGGCCTGCAGAAGATCCCCAATGTGACTGCCTCCCAGGAATGTAATTCTGTGAGGCCTGTGAGAGTGCAAATGGAGTCAAGTATGGCCGAGCAGTAGGACTGAAGGGTCGGGCAGCTCCAGAACATGTGTTGGAAGTGTGCGTCCGGGGAGTGACATCTGGGGCATAAGAACTGAGTGTCAGGATAAAACCGCTGGCGATGCGCTGGGGTCTGGTAGGCCCTGTGTAAAATGTAGTATTGTATATTTTTTAACCTTGCGTTTCTCGACACTTTCTTTGGGAATTCTAGCGCTCTATCCCACTCCCGGTCGTGAAGTTGTCGCCCAAACTCGTCCTCCCAGGCAGCTCTCAGGGTGAGCAATGGCTTGTGTGTGAGTTCCCTGATTGACTTGTACAGCCAAGTAACTAGGTGTCTGCTGCTGCCCATGTAAAGGATGGTGTGAATTATGGGATGTGTCGCGGGCTCGTTAGCTGTAAGGTCACTGTGTGGGTGAAAGAAGTCAATGAGTTGACGATGCATCAGGAACTGCCCAGGGGGGAGGCCGTGGTCCTCCATGAGTTGGTCGTACGGGCGAAGCTGGCCCTCTGCGAACAGTGCCTCCGCCTCTGTGACCTCAGATTCCGTCCATATGCGTAACATGGCGTTTGTGAAGTATGAGTCCCCTTGTGGCCACCCCACTAGTGGCAGCCGTGGGGAGTAGCAAGGAGTCCTTGTCGCCATACAGTGAATTCGTAACATACATTGGCGGGCCACGGACACTTGCAGGGGGTAGGTTTGGCGGGGTTTGGTGCCGGGGAGCAACAGACAACAGAGTTTCGGTATGGGGATAGGGCCGTGCGTTGTGTGGGTCTCCCCAGAGTGCCTACCCGCCGTCCAGTACGACAGCGACTGGAGTTGCGCTGCCAGGAAGTATGACTCGAAGGCGGGGGCACTCAGGCCCCCCTGTGTGGTGGGTAGCTGGAGTTTGGCGAGGGCTATTCTATGCCGACCGTTTCCCCACACGAGTGTGCGAAGTAGCGTGTCCAACTCGCGGAAGAAACTTCTGAATGGCACGACCGGAAGGTTAGTGAAGTAATACAATAGTCGGGGGACGATGATCATTTTAGCCAGCGCTACACGACCAATAGGAGCCAGTGGGAGTTTTTTCCAGAAGCCCACCAAGGCACGGATGCTGGCGAGAACCTTACCATGATTGCCCTCGTAGATGTCGGTGGGTGATCGATAAAGTGCAGGGGGTACACCACCGATTTTTCCCAATTCACTCAGAGGCCAGATGCCTCCGTGAACTCGGACAGGATCATCCATATGGGGGTTGGGTCCTCGGTGATGTCCTGGACATACAGTAGAAGATCGTCCGCGTACATGGAGATGCAGTGAATCGTATCTGCTGTGGGTATGCCCCAGGCTGTGCCCTCCCGGCGTATGCGGATCGCCAATGGCTCTACTGCCAAGGCAAAGATCAGTGGCGAAAGGGGGCAGCCCTGTCTGGTACCCCTCTCGACTCGCAACGGGGCCGAGATGTATCTGCCAAGTCTGACCCGAGACGTAAGGTTAGTGTACAGGAGCCGAGTATATTGTAAAAGGGTTGGGCCTATACCCGTCCGGTGAAGAACTGCAAAGAGGTATGGCCAGGTCACTGTATCGAAAGCTTTTTCGAGATCTAGGATAATGCAGGCCGCGTGTGGGAAGGCATCTCCCACCTGATCCTGAACATGAAAGACCCGTCTGATATTCTGGGACGTGTTCCTGCCAGGGACTAAACCATTTTGGTCAGGGTGTACTAGGGGGCATATTATCTGCTCGTACCGGGTGGCCAGAATTTTCCCCAGGAGTTTGCAGTCAGCCGAGAAAAGCGTGATAGGGCGGTAGGAGGACAGTTGTTGCGGGTCTCTGTGCGGTTTGAGAAAGGACACAATTACCGATTCCCGGAGCGATTCTGGGAGTTCCCTCCGATCGAGGGCGTCCGCGAACATGGCGGTCAACCGGGGGGTCAACAGTGCAGAGAAGGTACTGTAGTACTCGAGAGGTAGCCCATCAAGGCCCGGAGCCTTGTTCCAAGCCAGGGAGTGTATCGCACTGGAGACGTCGCCCGCCGTTATTTTCGTATCCAGGGCATCCCTGGTTGCCCCCGTGATATGGGGGAGTGGCAGCGGGTCCAGGAACTGGGAAACCGCTTCCTGCATATAGTGTGTCTGGGTACTGTACACAACGGCATAATAGTGCCGGAACGCGTCAAGTATGTCCTATTGAGAGCGCACCAGAGTGCCCACGGGTGTCCGGATCTCGGTAATGGGTGCTGCGTCTGTGTCTTGGCGCGCCAACCACGCCAGTAGTGTACCTGTTTTTTCACGTTCTCTGTGTACGCGAGCAGCATAAGTTCGGATATTGAATTTTCGCAAGTCTGCTAGGGCGGCAGCGTACTTTGTTTTTTCCTCGGCTACCTGGGCGACCGTAGCCGACTGGGCATCCTCCTTTTTGGTGAGTGTCGCTAGATTATGTTCCGAGTCGGCGAGTGTGTGTTTGAGTGTGCGGCGGGCCCCCACTATCTGTTTAATACAAGCGCCCCGTGCGACTACTTATATGCGTCCCATTCTACGAGCCTGGAAGTGGGGGACCCGGTGTTGTCAGTGAAGTATTCTTGGACCGTCTGCGCGTGATCGTGTCTGAATAGCTGGTCTGTGAGGCAGTCTTTCAGGAGGCACCAGGTGGGCACCGGAGGGTGGTGTGGTCTCCAACGGATACTTAGAATGTGTGCGTCGTGGTCTGAGATCATGTGGCCTAGGTAGTCAGTGTGTTGGACCTTCGGTATTAGTGACAGGGGGCATAGAAATCTGTCGAGTCTGGTCCGCAGATTATGTGGGATGGAGTGGAATGAATAAAACCGGCTGTGGAGATGATGATCTCTCCATGCGTCTACTAGTGACCAGTGATTAACCCAGTGGGGGAATCTTTCCGAACGTGTAAGGGCTGGGGAACGAGGAGGCGGCGGGTGCTACCTGTCGAGTGTAACATCAAGCTCACAGTTATAGTCGCCCCCCAATATCCATAGGAGAGTAGCGAATTGGGCCAGTACACCCGAGAGGGAATCCCAATATCTATCGTGGTCAACGTTGGGTGCGTAAATACTACCTAATAGGACTGGCTGTCCGTCCAGTATCCAGTTATACTAACTGCCCATGAATTGCCAATCCTTACTCAATGATACCAATCACACAAGAAAACCTCTGAATGCTCAGATGCTGCTAGATGCAGGCTGCCAGTAACAAACAGTTTGATCCAAGACACATTGTCACATTGGTACATATAACATATTCATATTTACTAAAGGGAGAAATAACAGTGGAAAGACGAGATAGCTGTACGTTTATAGCATATATAGTTTTAATCAGTAGTTTTATAATCCATTTTTAAAAAACACAAATAAATGCAATGCAATAATCAAACACAGTACATAATATTATAAAAACAAAATAAGTCACAATTCATAAAATGTTCATGAGGAACAGGTGTCGACGCGGCGTTTCGGTAATATATTTAAAACCTTCTTCAGGACAGTTTCTGTTAAGGAAACAAACAATTACTATATGTACAGTTCCATAGCACGTCATTTTTTATATATACACTCTAGCTGTCACATCTCAATAAACAATATTTTTGTTCATGTTTTATTCAGGCTTAAACAACGATCGTCCCAGCGCAACATTAGGATAATCATTCATCTTATACATTGAGGTAAGCGAGCACTCACGTAATAGAGTGAAGGTTGGAGACATATTATCCCAACATGAAGTGGATAAGCCACTTTTTGATAAATACAACCCCATGGTCCCTTTCTCATGATACCAATAATAAATACCTCTCCTGATTTTGATCAAGTGCCCAGTAACTATGCCCCTTGACAATGTTTAAGCCTGAATAAAACATGAACAAAAATATTGTTTATCTGCCAGGGTCTGCCCTCCCTCCCGGACCCTATCTGCTAGTTTCTGTTGGTCATCGCGGATAAGGTTGATGTCAGTGGTGAGAGTGTCCAGGCGTTCCTCCATGGAGGCCGCCAGGACCTGGTCTAGCTTGTTGGATATGGTAGGGTCTGTTTGTGGCGAAGGCGTTTTGGTGAGGGTGCTAGTGTGGGGTTGGTTTTCCGGCGCTGTTTCAGGTACCGCCATCTGCTGCGTGGCTCTCGGCTTCGCCATGGCGATGTCCCGGGGTGTAGTGCCCGCGTTCGTCTTCTTCCTAGGGCACGGATGTGGGTTCGGGGTGCAGCTTCCCTGCGCGGTTGTCGTGTGACTCGTCGCCTTCTTGTAGTAGGGGGCGTAGTGCACCCTAAGGTCTCCAGCGCCCCAACGGGGGCTGCCTCGCCATGTCACCAGCCGTGCCCGCCTAGTGACGTCCACTACGTACGGTCTGTCCTGCGCTGGACCTCTCAAAGCTCCCGCGTTCACACATAGGGTGGGGGATCACCCCACGATAGCAGCCCAGTTCCACCCCTACAGTGACAGTCTAGTGAACACCCAGGGGGTCTACCCGCTGTGGTGCGACCGGGGATGGGGCCGAGTTCTTGTCCAGATCAATGGGTTTTGGCCGCCATCTTAGGGTCAGGCGGTGGTGGTGTGATGGCCGGCCTACCGATAGGGTGCACGGGCTGACGGGGTGGCCCGCGGGGGGCCACGGGAAAGCAAGCTGTGTGTGGCACTCACCCCCAATTGTCGTCTCTCAGGGCTGGCGGTAGCGTTGTCAGCCTCGATGTCACCCCACCGCGAGTGCCATGTTGGAGTCAGGCAGGTCCTGGCGTGGGAGCTCCCGCCAATTGTCCGGTTCCCAGGGGTGGAAAAAGAAAAAAACACCGGCACTCTCCGGGGGCTGAAGCTTGTGTCGGGTGGGTGACGGCCTCCCCCGCCGGTCTATGTCTCAGCGGTGGTGTCCCCCGCTACCCGGCCCTCTTCCTCACTCCGGGAGGCAACTCCGGCAGCCTGCCGGCACCGGGCGGTGTCGCCGAGCGCAGCGACCGAAGGCAGATGAGGCCGCCGCGCTTCTGGGCCCTGTCTCACGCACCCTCCGGGACCCGATCGGTGCCTTTTATCTGCTTCTCCAGCGCGGGGCACCCAGAGTTCTTTATTGCTCCCAGTGCCGCCGATGATCCGCTGCCTGGGACGGTGTTTTTACCCTGGGAAGACTAATATTACTGGGCTATTGGGCCGCCCGATTGCGGAGCCTCAGCAGTCTGCAGCCGCCATCGTGGCTTGCTAAGCCACGCCCCCTTGGAGGAAGTTATCATACCCGAGGGTGGCACCCTGCACCCCATTGGTCAGGGTGCCCACCTGCTTGTTACAGCAGAAGCGCAGATAAATATGGGAGAGTTGCCCAGCAACTCAGATCCCTGCCTTGAAACTACAAGAAGAAGGACTTCCCTGCTCAACACTTGGACCACACAAGAGAGTACTGCACCTACTGTACTCCTTGGTCTTCAGACCAAAAATAATTTTGCCTTGCTCTAAAAGTTATAGGAGTGGACTCTGAGAAAGCATAAGGTTATAAAAGCTCCACTTGCTTCATCTCCACCATGAAGAAGCCAGTTGGACAGCCTTCAGTGGACTTTTAAGGAATTGGACAGGTGCATTGTGGGTCTTGTAGTCCCAACTTCCCAAGGAGCAACTGACATATTCTGGAACCTTGGATTGATGCTTTGGACCCTCAAAGACCCAAAAGAAACATTTGGAGAAGAAGCACTGCCATGATGGACCCTTGGACTGTACAAGAGAGTTTGATACAAGCGACCAATGCGGCTGACCCAGGTTCAGCACTTCTATTCCAAAGTGAATAAAGTCCTTTTTTCCATGCACACCCGTCTGGAGCTTGCCGCACTTTCGCTCCACTGAGAATCAGACAAAATGTGAGGGTAAGGACGGTTCACCAGGGACGAATTCAAAGGAGGCTTTAAATGTATCCAAATTATCCTTTATTCCATAAGTTAATAAAAAAAAATTGAACTACAGCCAACGTGTTTCGCTCTTTCGAACTTTGTCATGGCTCTGTATTAGCGCGTGGATTGGATCATGCAGCGAATCAATCAATCAATCAATCATAGACATTTATAGAGCGCTCTACTTACCCGGAGGGTCTCAAGGCGCTAGGGGGGGGTGCTGCTACTGCCCGAACAGCCAGGTCTTGAGCTTCTTCCTGAAGGCGAGGTGGTCTTGGGTCAGGCGCAGGTCGGTCGGGAGGGAGTTCCAGGTCTTGGCAGCCAGGTAGGAGAAGGACCTTCCTCCTGTTGTCGTTCTTCGGATGCGGGGGACGGCGGCGAGGGCGTGACTGGCTGATCGGAGGTGTCGTTTGGGAGCGTAGAAGTTGATGCGGTTGTTGAGGTAGCTCGGGCCTTGATCGTGTAGGGCTTTGTGTGCGTGGGTGAGGAGACGGAAGGTGATTCTCTTGTTGACCGGGAGCCAGTGCAGGTCTCTTAGGTGTCCGGAGATGTGGCTGTGTCGTGGGATGTCGAGGATGAGTCTGGCTGAGGCGTTCTGGATCCGTTGGAGTCTCTTCTGGAGCTTGGCGGTGGTTCCGGCGTAGAGGGCGTTGCCGTAGTCCAGTCGGCTGGTGACGAGGGCCTGGGTGACAGTCTTCCTGGTCTCGGTGGGGATCCACCGGAAGATTTTCCGTAGCATGCGCAGGATGTTGAAGCACGACGAGGAGACTGCGTTGACTTGCTTGGTCATGGAGAGGGAGGAGTCCAGGATGAAGCCCAGGTTGCGTGCGTGGTCTGTCGGTTTGGGTGCAGTTCCCAGGGCGGGGGGCCACCAGGAGTCGTCCCAGGCGGAGGGCGAGGATCCCAGGATGAGGACTTCCGTCTTGTCCGAGTTCAGCTTCAGGCGGCTGGTCGACATCCACTCGGCTACTTCTTTCATTCCTTCGTGGAGGTTGGCTCTGGCGGCGGCGGGGTCGTTGGTAAGGGAGAGGATCAGCTGGGTATCGTCGGCGTAGGAGATGATGTTCAGGTTGTGTTGGCGTGCGATGGCCGCGAGGGGGCTCATGTAGACGTTGAAGAGGGTTGGGCTCAGCGAGGATCCTTGGGGTACGCCGCAGATGACTTCGGTGGCCTTTGATTTGTACGGAGGTAGGCGGACTCTCTGGGTTCTTCCGTCGAGGAAGGAGATGATCCATTCCAGTGCCTTCTCCTGGATTCCGACGTCGTAGAGGCGCTGCACTAGGGTGCGGTGGCAGACGGTGTCGAAGGCCGCGGAGAGGTCTAGGAGGATGAGCGCCGCTGTTTCTCCGTTATCCATCAGGGTTCGGATGTCATCGGTGGCAGCGATGAGGGCGGTCTCGGTGCTGTGGTTGGCTCGGAAGCCAGACTGTGAGGGGTCGAGGGATCCGTTCGTCTCAAGGAAGGCGGCCAGCTGCTTGTTGACGGTCTTCTCGATGACTTTGGCTGGAAACGGGAGGAGCGAGATGGGGCGGTAATTCTTCAGTTCGGTGGGGTCCGCTGTTGGTTTCTTGAGTAGAGCGCTGAGTTCGGCGTGCTTCCAGCTCTCAGGGAAGGTGGCGGTGTCGAATGAGGTGTTGATGATGTCCCGCAGGTGGGGTGCGATGACAGCGTCGGCCTTGTTGAAGACGTGGTGAGGGCAAGGGTCGGTCGGAGATCCGGAGTGGATGGAGTTCATCGTGCGGACGGTGTCTTCGGTGCTGATAGGAGTCCAGGCGCGGAGGGTGGTGGTGGGGGGCGGTGGTTCGGTTGAGTCGGGCGTGGCGTTCGTCGGTTGGGTGTTGAAGCTGTTGTGTATGTCCGCGATCTTATTGTGGAAGTAGGAGGCGAGGGAGTTGCAGAGTTCTTGCGATGGGGTGATGTCGTTGTTTCCGGCGTTGGGGTTGGAGAGCTCTTTCACGATGTTGAAGAGTTCCTTGCAGTTGTGTGCGTTGTTGTCCAGTCGGTCCTTGAATGCAGTTTTCTTGGTGTCGCGGATCAGCTGGTGGTGCTTCCGGGTGGCAAGCTTGAGGGTGGTCATGTTGTCCGGTGTTGGCTCCCTTCTCCAGGCATATATGCAAATTATCGATTATTATAAGGTATCCATTCCCTTTCCTCCATTCAGAATTGGAGGTTTATTCAGATCACCCCAAAATATACTTATGGGTGACTGTGCCAATACTGTGGCCTGTTATCCTCCGTAGAAGTCCGGAGGTATAGTCACGGGGGTAGTAGTCACCCCAGATTGTAATTAGCAATAGTGTGGGCCAGAATAGCAGCCCACCGTCCTGTTTGTCACAAGAAAGACGAGAGACCCATCGTAATCACTACTCGGGATAGTCACCCATAAGTATATTTCGGGGTGATCTGAATAAACCTCCAATTCTGAACGGAGGAAAGGGAATGGGTACCTTATACTAATCGATAATTTGCACATATGCTCTGATTCGTTGCATGATCGGATCCACGCGCTAATACAGAGCCCTGACAAAGTTTGAAAGAATGAAACACGTTGGCTGTAGTTCAGTTTCTTTTTTAAATTAACTTATGGAATAAAGGATAATTTGGATACATTTAAAGCCTCCTTTGACTTCGTCCCTGGTGCACCGTCCTTAAGTTTTGTCAGATTCTCAGAGGAGCGAAAGTGCGGCAAGCTCCGGACGGGTGTGCACCGTCCTTACCCTCACGTTTTAACTGTACAAGAGAGGACTGCACTTATAAAGACTGAACCTTCTGCACTCACAAGGCTTCACAACAAAAGGACATTCCTGTCTTAAAGGATAAAGAGTGGACTCCCTGATCAGCAACAGGTAGAAAATGCTGGAAGGGCTACTTGCAACGTCAACACTGAGGACACCTCCGGCTGACAACCTTCACCTGGATTTTACTTGGATTGACAAGGTGCATTGTGTGAGTTGTAGTCCCAGACCCCAAGAAACAAGCCAGAACTTCTGAACCCTTAGCTGGTGCTGTGGACCAGTTTCTTGCTCCAAGAAACACTTCTGGAAGTAAGTGTAAAAGTTTTGGATCGCGGGTGGCCTGGACTCTTGACTTTGTCCCAGTCCAGCACAACCTTTTTTAACCCTTTGAGCGCTCTTTGCTCTTAAGCATTATTTTTACTTTTACTCTTTAAAAATTCATATCTCTGGTTCTCTACATTGGACTTTGTTCCTTTTGGTGTCATTTTATTCATGAAACTATTCCCATTTTTATGAACGGGTGTTGGATTGTTATTGTGTTTTTTCTTACTTATTTCATGTATTGGTGTTTTTAAATGCTTTACACAACTGTCTCATAAGTTATGCCTGCCTGCTACAGCCAGCTATCAACGGTTGAGCAAGGGAATAATTTATTGAGACCTTGACTGGACCTTATATTGTGATTGTGTCCTTATTACTACTACACCTAAGTATATAAACCACCTTCCAACAGCTACCCTTACTTTGGCTTTGGAGCCTAGCCGTCACTAGACTCCCTGTTACTCAATTTTAACACCATTCCAACCCAATTTGGGTGACAGTGCTGGACAATGTAAAGCTGAGTCTACGCCATGACTTTGCCCAAGTGATGATGGTTAAAATAATAGAGGGAGTAAACATGGGGACTCAGTCAAATTATAGTTTGTTTTATATCTTTAAAATCCTTTTTATGCATAATAACTGTTATCATGAATCATCATATCAGACAGGTGTTTCTGAAGGATCTTCGGATTACCAGACCCCAAAAACTTTTTTATTACCCACAAACTCCAGCGGAAACATCCTTGTGACTACAGCATCTTCCCAACTGAGCTTGAGATTCATACTTTACTTAAGTTTCACATTTCACAAGAATGGAACACCCCAGCCAAAGACAACTCAGAAGGAAATGTGTTTGGCATGCAGGGTATACTGATCATACTCAAGTCAACTTTAATCTATAAATCTGAATGTTGGGGCGAAAATGCGGTGTAACTCACCTATCTACATTCCCACTGACAATTCTGAATATGTCAAAGGCTGCCTTTGGCACTCACTGCGATGACGAGAACAAGAGGGATAGCGATATGTGAGAAGGCACACAGGAGACATGGCTGGTTTGTAGTCACACTGCTCACCAGATTCAGATACAATGGGATTGTCTGCAGTCTCTCATGAGCAACAGACTTATTTTTATACTAAACACAAAACAAGACTACTGTAACTTATAACAAAAGTCCTGTGCACACGTTAAGTTGAGTATATGAACAAGTCATTAATAGTAAACAAAAAAACGCATCAAATGAAACATGGTAGACAAATCTGAATAGTTTTTTTCAAATTAAATATAATGAGCCTTCCTTTCAGGAAGGGTGACATCAAAGAAAACAACCAGCTGACACAGGTTTCGTCATGCGGGCACTGGACCCGTGACTCTTCAGGGCTGGGGGTAAAAATAAAAGACATGGTACAGTATAGAAGAATACACATGACGTTTTTTTACCAAAAGGTGAATAGCGCAGGAAAACACCTCATGTGAGTGAAAACCCTATGGGAGTGAAAAGCGACCTAATAAATACATGGTAATGGTGACATCACACAAACAATAGGATGAAACCATAGTGAGGATTTTTGGGCTCCGTAAGGAAACAAACTGCCAAAGGAGGAAAACATTTTGAGGCAAGGATGATAGTGGGACCTTCTACAGACAAGCACCTAACCAAAATAGCCAAAACAATATTTGTCCCTTTAAATTGAATATAGGGACTTGTGTGCACACCGATAAGCACCCACCATCACAGTGCTAGTTCAAAGGAGATTTGGTGTTACAGTTTATCAAATAATTTGTTTTATCCTTGCCCAATTTGCACATGTTGCATCCTCTGCATGTATAGAAACCCACAGTCTTAATTGTTAACCAACAGGGTTTTTTCTCCCTTGTGATGTAGCTCGGGCATAGCATATTCCTCAAATTCTGCCCCCGTCTATAAGTCACCCTGGGTTTAGCCGGCAGGATCCCCTGCAGGCTCGGTATGGCCGAGAGTAAATGCCAGTGTTTGCGGAGAGTGTTGTATATTCTACTACTCTCATCCGTATAACATGTGGTGAAGGCAAAGTGAGTATTCCTGGATTTTCTTTTTACCAATGGGGCATGGGTGGACTCTCTTGTTGACAACCTTTAGAATATTGGCTGGATATCCCCTCTGTCGGAAGCGTTCTTTCGTCTCCGTGATATTATTGAGAAAGGTCCCCTCCGTACTGCAGTTGCGCCGCATCCAAATCATTTCCCCAAATGGAATGTTGTTAATTACATGACGGGGATGTGCGCTCTCAAAATGTAAAGTACTGTTGCAAGAAGTGGCTTTCCTTTGGGTCCTGCTGTTGATTTTATTATTTTCAACAAAGAAAGTCACATCAAGGAAATTGATCTCCTTCTTGTTATATTCCATAGTAAAGCGCACATTGTACGGGTTCTCATTAAGATACTCATGATAAGATAGCAATTCTGGGACAGGTCCATCCCAAAGTATGATAACATCGTCGATGTTCCTGCCCCAGAAGATCACATGTTCCGACCATCGTGACGCATGGCGACCCCAGGCATGCTCCAGCTTGAACCAGCCCATGAACAGGCCGGCATAGGCGGGAGCAAGCCTGGAACCCATTGCGGTGCCCTGGATTTGTTGGAACCAGGTGGAATCATGAAGAAAATAATTCTTCGAAAGGATGATATTAGTCATCTCCATCAACACCTCATTTTGGGATAGATGGTCAGCCGTTCTCCGTCCCAAATAGAATTCCAGCGCCTTTATCCCGAATTCCTTTCTTATACAGGTATACAGGCTGGTGATGTCAAGAGTGACGAAGATTAAATTCTCAACCCACATAAAGTCCTCGAATTTTGCTAGAATATCCTTGTTTTTTTAAATGTATGCAGTAAGATTTTGTACAAAGGGCTGAATATATAAATCCACGTACTCAGACAGACGTTCTCTAGGTGAACTGACACCAGAAATGATCGGGCGGCCAGGTGAGAAAAGACCGCCCTTGTGGACTTTAGGTAATGTCTATATGCATGGGTAGGTGGGCTCCGAAACCATCAAGTATCTGCATTCTTCCTCACTAATTAGACCTACTTCTCACCAATCGGTGAGTCTCATATTTATGTAGGCACTTAGGGTGGGGATAGGATTATTGGGGAGCTTGATATAGCAAGCTGTATCTGATAGCTGGCGGTCAATTTCCATCATGTAGTCCGTTTTGTTCATTAGGACTACATTCCCCCCTTGTCGGCCTCGCGGATGACAATTGTGTCGTCCGCTTTAAGATCTTCTAGCGCCGACTTTTCTTTGATGGTAAGATTATGATTACGTAGGTTCGGACGGATGGGGTGGTCAAGTAACTGATAGAATCCATGTGCTACTCTATCCCTAAAGATGTCAATATTGGGATGTGTTCCCACTGGTGTACATTTCGACCTCGGTTTAAGGCCACTCTCTATTGCAACATTTTCCACAATCTCAAGTTCTTCACGAATCAAATCCGTGTCTATAGATGTTTTAAGTTCAACTGCCATCATTGTTTGAATTACATTTATTTCAGTCACTGTATACACAGGAACAATGCCAGCATTAGAAGGAGTAACACAAGTCGGGGGATTTCTAACAAAATGATCTTTTAATTTTAGAGTACGTGTGAATTTGGACAGATCCACAAACAAATCAGTATCACTCCCCAATCGATTGGGACAGAAGCCCAGCCCTTTGTTTAATACAGACATTTCAACACTAGATAACATTCTGTCAGAGAGATTGACAATGATCTACTTATTGCATTCTGTAACAGTATTTATAGTACAGTCAGTTATTTCATTGTTCTGTTCGACCTTGTCCTCTTTGCCACAGTTTCCACACCTTGATTCCTGCCTTTGTTTCCGTTCCTGCCATCTCCTGCCCCCCCTTCTTGTTTTTGGTCTTTTGGTCTTGCCCCCAAACTTAACCTCTCCATCTCCAATAAAAAATTATTGGTATTGGATCTTGCTTCCCCCTCAACTGTCTCAACCGTCACCTCTGTTGAGATTGAACTGGGTACAGATGACAGCGATGTTATACTACTAGAGGAAGTTAATTCAGATGCGTCCTCTCTACGTCTTTTTCCCTCCACAGCAATCTTGATGTTATCATATTTATGTGAGAAGGTATAGATCCTTCCATCCATATAATCTTTGCCGTCTCTCTTAAATTTTTTGATCTATTTGTCTCTCAGATATAACTGGTAACTCTCTAAGATGCCATCTAAAATGGCATAGTTTTTCTGAATTGTTTCCTTAAGAGGAGAGCATTCAATTTCCTTCTCTAGTTCTTCTATCTCTTTTTTCATTTTCTCACCTTTTTTCTCAGCATTTTTTATGAGAATCCTCAACATGTTGTACAAGGCGTTTCTGAGGTTACCGTCCCAATCCTCCAGTTGTTCCGGATCAAAATCCTCCAACGTCCGGAACATTAATATTCTTAATCCCCTGGGAATTTTTTCGTTTTCAATGTATTTCTCTAAGGTGGTGCCATCCCACCACCTCGACATTTCATTTTTTCTAAGTTTTTCAAGTTTCTGAAATTTAACTTTCAAACCCTCTGTGTTGGGAGAAATATTCGTGCCTGATTTAGCATTTGTGGCAAACAGGTCCTGGGCTAGCTCCTGGCGCCTATCTTTGAAACCCGGCATATTAAGTCCCGAACTAATAGTAAGGACTTAGCAGTATTTATAAAGACTTGAATCAAAGTTTGAAGCAGGTTAGTGCAGAAGAAGAGAATCAAACAATTTGAGGCAAGGATGATAGTGGGACCTTCTACAGACAAGCACCTAACCAAAATAGCCAAAACAATAGTTGTTCCTTTAAATTGAATATAGGGACTTGTTTGCACACCGATAAGCACCCACCATCTCAGTGCTAGTTCAAAGGAGAACTCAACGTAATGGCGCTTTTTGTAAAATTTGTAATTATGTACAATAACGTGATTTGTTTGTTTCTATGAATTTAGGCTATTTATGCTCGGCTGAGCATTTTTAGTCAGTTTTTAATTGTATGTTTATATGTTTTTCTGTTATATACAGCCCTGAAGAAGTCCCAAGAGGGACGAAACGCGTCGGCTGTACTTTCTTACGTATTGGAATAAAAAAATATCAAAAATATTGGACATCATCTCCTGTGATCATTTGAATACGTTTTTGTTGCAACTTTGGAGTCTGTTATGTGGTGCACCTGTGCTTTTGTATTGCAAAGGAGGAAAACCTGTTGAGATAAAATCAGAACATCAAGTCACAATGAATGTCCTTCGCTTGGTAAATGTCAACAAAGATAATAAATGGATACACAGAACTGTGAAGTGGCGCGTGAGTGGGGGAAACAAAAACATAAGCGAAGCGCCATGATATGCATATCAGTCGGAATAGGACACTCTTCAACTAGAATAATAAAACGGGACATTATCATCATAACAAACACATACTAGAAGCGATATGGTATCATCTATACTGGTAACAGACCCTCCTTGACTAGAAATTAAAACGAAAGCCATTAATAGCCAAAAGTGAAATATGAAAGTACTACCCGAAATATCACACACGGTATCAATTATCAGCAAGTTTCTAGATGTACAATTTGTTAGTATTACTGTATTCCGATCGGAATGAACTGAGAAAAATCCTAACTTTAAGACTTCGGTATTCACAGAAAGCATTTAGGAGTCCTAAAGTTCGGACTCCTAACTTCTGTGAATACTGAAATGAGTAAGTGCCTTTTGTGAATGCAAAATGAGTAAATCCCTTCTGTGAATACCAAAATGATAGTAAGTATAGGATTGTGTCTTAAGTTAGTTCTGTGAATCGGGCCCTCTCGCTTTGTATTTCCAACAGAATATATATTTGGGTGATACCCATGCTGGCAGTAGAAGGATGCAATCCCCATAGCCAAATGATTTGTCCTAATGGACAAACTCAGTAAGACAGAGGGCTTCTGCCCAGTTAGTGTTATGGGTGGTCAGCAAGTATTGTAGGAACTGTTACATCATTTGTTTTATCTGTTCCATTTGTCTTTCACTCTGCAGATGGTAGGCCAAGGACAAATGGAGATCAATCTCTAGAGATGCACATAACATACACCAGAACTTTACCAAGGAATGAGACCCATGGTCAGGGATAATGACAGCAGAAACCCCTTGTAAACAGATGAGAAGGAAATGCATAATTGTTAGGCCTGGGGGTAGTTCGCGAAGTCAAGCTACGCAGAGCTCAGTGAAGTGGCGAAAACCCCCGCCGCACTACGGGAGTTCCGCGAGTGGCAGTAAATAACGCTAGTCATGCTGATTTTTATCACCAGACGTTTCTCCCAAGCAGTAAAACTAGTGTGAACAGCATCATGCAGTGCACCAGAGGGCACCGCCTCTCTCTGCCAATGCTCTGCGAACTTCATCTGCAGAGAGGAATTGCCCAGCCCTAATATTTTTGGTGAATACATCAACTTTGAAGATGGTGGTTTGGCCACAAACTGAGGGCAAATTAATTACGAAGTCCTTACAGATAGTATTCCAATGGGAAGGAGGCACAGGTCATGGCTGCAGCAGTCCAGCGGGACAAGAATGTGTGCTTTTATTTTAGGTACAGATCGTGCAGTTTTAGACAAAACACCTGTGCATCTTTATTGTGGGTTCTCCAGCAAAAGCAATGTTGATCGGATGGAAGAGGTATTGATTTTTATGCAATCTGGGGTACTGTATGACATGACCGAATTCCGTTTTGGCACAAATCTGGGCAGGTACTTAGAAGACCTCTTTTTTGAACTACTGATCCTTTCAAATTGTGTTTCTGGATCTAGCAGCCAGTCCACAGGATTTGTTTGAACAGAGACAGAAAGGACATCATTAGGAAATGTGTCCAAGGCTATTACACATATCACAGTTCCTTCTTGGAGGTTGGTCAATGGGTGCTGTTCTGTGGTTCATCATCTGAAGCACGGCGTCTAGACAAAGCATCCTCTTGGTGTTTTATGTTCTTGTTGATGTGATATGACAAACTCACTGAAACACAGCATACCATGGACTTGATGGGTGAAAATGCTTCTACTGAGGATAGGGAATGCAGTTTATTGTTTGATAAAATGGTCCCAGTATGGTAGGCCCCTCAAAATTAATATTTCCATTCATGGAAAGTTGCTTGAATGGCTAAAATCTTATTCTTCATTTTTATATATTTGCATTCAGCAGAAATCAGCATTTTAGAAAAACAAAATTCCACAGGGTGAAGTTGTCCCATTTTGGGGTCCAGTTATGACAATGCTGGGCCAATCGTAAATTAGGAAGTGTCATTCTCCAACACATATGGAAATGCATGGTCTTGATGTCTGTGGAAGGGAACTGAGAGAAACCCTGCTTCCGGAGTCCTTGAAAAATACATTAATTTCCACAGGAGACAGGTTAAAGGGTCAACAATACAATAGAAGCTAACAATACACCTATAGAACTGCACATAGCATAGGAAGCTTTGAACTTCATTGACACAAGAGGTTGAAAAACTGTTCATAATTGCTTCGAAATTTCTTTGGTCCATTTGTTTCACTGCCGGGGTGATAAAGAAACCTAGAAGTTCAACATTTGGAGATTGGGAAATACATTTTTTAAGTTTAGCAATAAGACAAGGCTCACATAGACATTGAAGAACAGTCCACATTTGTTCCACTTTCTCAGTACTGGAGTAGACCAAAATATAATCTGTGTAGAGGACAACAAATACACCTAGAAAGTCCTGAAGGAATGTTGCTGGAGCATTATACATTCGGAAAGGCGTAATAGATTACTAATTTTGCACTATGTGTGGTCTTCCACATATCTCCATCTCAGACTCAGAGAAGATTGAACACTTGGAGAAGGTCCAGTTTTGTATCAATGACCTTTATGTAATACTTGATCTGGGAGTACTGGGATTATGCCTAATGTTTAGACTATCCTTATTGATAAAATCCCACTAAACAGGAAACATCCCTCATCAGGGTAAGCATATATGTGAAGATAAATACCTGCACAACCACAAACTAAAATGGCATTCAATAAAAGAAAAACAGAGAGAGAATGAGTCATGTGTAGTTCTTCCTGAAGGTGCCAACACAATGTAACGTGTTATACAAGGTTGCAGCAACAAAGACTGGTCTAAGATTATTCTGCTTGCGTTTAGGGATGTCCCTAAAACACTGTTTCGTCTTTAGTTTCTTCCTGTTTTGTGTGCTTGTGTGCTTGGATTAATCATGCAGAGATTAGAAGCATGTTTTAGGTCTCATCTAATTATTTTATACACTGTAGAGAATCTGGAAACATTAAAATCATATTTGATTTTTTGTCTGTTCTTAATCCAAATGGCAGACTCATAAGAATCTTGGTCGATATGAACAGTGAGGAAGCAGTGGAAGGGGCAGCCAAAAATAATCAGGTCCAAAGGCGAATAGGAGTGGGAAAGATCACTTGTGACAAACTGTCACACTATTAGCAAAACTAGGGGCCCAAAGTTAAATTTGGAATCAGACTCTGTTTTGTGGGCCACAAGGGAGGCAGGAGCTTCTGGACTATAGCCATGCAGGTTGGAGTCATTTTCTTACATTTTCCCAAAGTCTCTCCTACTATGGCTATGTATACTGGGCCAAGTATAGGTTTTTTTAGCACTTGGCTCTTAGAGATAGATATGGAGTAGCCACAGGCTACTCGGAGGGGGTTAGTGAGGGAGACCAATACTCTCAGAGCTGAACAGATACCCTGCAGTGCAATAACATGATTAGCCAGCCAACAGCTTGTCTTAGCAAGAAAAGTAGTTTATTACAAAAATGCAATCCCAGATATTAACAGATGAATACCTGATATGCGGGTATGAGACCAATACAGCTAGAAAGGCTGTCCTTCCTCACTTTACCTCTCTTCTGCCTCTCTCTTATACTATGGTGGTCCATGTGTAGAAAACAGTGCGGGTGGAGTGCTTTTCCTTAATTATTTGTATTTTTAAAGCTATATTAATGTTCCGTCTCTCACTCGTTTTCTAGACTGCAGAGGGTCATGGTTTGGCCTCTCGCTCACATCCCACGTTCACTGGAGATCTGCTGGCAGGGGCCGAGTACCATGGGTGCCCTGCTTGAGTTAGGCAGGTGCAAACTGCACAGCAGGGTTCTAAAGGCAGTGGCGGCTGTCTTTGGACAGTGGCACTCTTTTGGGCTTGACCTTATTGACATCAGTTTGGCCTCTCAGTTGAGGAGGACCTACTCCTCCTAGACTGAAGAATCTTATTGATAGTCTAAGAACCTCCTTTTGTCAGTGATGCACGCAACCTTCAAGGTGCAGGTCCCAAGATGGTGACGTCTGAGTTCTCCTAAACCCTTCACAACTCCCGTCTCAAGCATGGGTCTCATTGGTTAATCACACATATTTTAGTTGACAACTTTTGACATCCACTGGGGTATGGATGCATATGTTTTAGGAAAGCAGATTACCCTTGACTAAAGATGGCCTCAATAAGCAAATGCACATACTGAGGGTGGCCCTCTAAAAAAGGTAGACTGTTTTTAGAGGCATTATACAACTAACATCTGGATATGGTCACCGCTGCTTAAGTAGCTATTTTAGTTGTACACAGATGTCCTAGAGTTGAATTCTACCTATTACCCAGGCCAGGTCAGAGTACATTGAGAGGTGTCTATGCATCCAGAGAAATGCAAGTGCTAAACTTTTATCTGAAAGCAACATATGAAACCACATAGGTATCTATGAGAAAGTGCCTCTTTTTCCGTGGTTACCCCAATTATTCTGGACTGAGGCTGCTGGTTTCTGAACTATGCAGAGTAGGGAACTACTGTCCAGTCCCTAGTGTATGTGTTCTGACCCTTAAAACATGGTAGTATTGGTTAACTCCCTATTGGTCATAGCATATGGTTCAGGATATACACCAATGATGGGGAAAGTTAAATATCACCTGTGGTCTATATCACATGTGGTGCCATCCTCTGGAAAACATGGCTTCAGGCCTGCTGTATAGCCCAGCTGTTGCAGCTTTTATACCTACAAGGATGCCTGTCAAAATTACCCTCCTTGACAGGAATATAAAAATAAGTCACCCCTAACTAGGCTGTGTTGATCAAAAGGTAGGCTGGTATTTAAAAGTGGTACAGACAAGAATTGAATGCTGGCATGTACTTATAGTGACTGGCCCCAAAATGCTATTTTTACTATAAAAGGGCAGTAGCTGTCTGATGAGGTCAACCATAACTCCGTTACCTTTGGTTTTGAACAAGCTACTAGAAGAATTTAAACACAATTTTTAATGTTTATTATTATTCCAAAACAGTTTTCAGGACTCACGGGAGGTTTTCTCCTCCTAACTCTACGCTAGCTACTATTCTTCTCCCACAAACTTACCAAAAGATAGCTAATCCCTTAAATTGGAGCGCTAGTTGGCACCGCAAGAACTCCAAGATGGCTGCCAACATTCTGACACTGCAACAGCACACTGCTGTTATCAGTCTAGTCTTTCAGGTTTAATGATGTCTGGTGAAGTGCGTTTCAACATTCTACTGTGCACTTCACTGAAGAGATTAAGAGAAGAGCGTCTGTTTTCCCCACGCCATGGAAGTTAGGTAGGGTAGTTTGCAGTTAACTCGGGGTTATCTCCGTCGGACACTACATTTTCCCTCAGTTTTCAGGTTAATGTTTATACAGAGCTAAATGTGTGAAAATACAGAGAGTAACACAGAATTAATTAAGTTGAAATTTCTAGAAGCAAAAACTTTCGTAGACTGATTTGAAAGGGCAGCTGACAAAAATTCCTTTCAATGTTCAACCATTTTTTTCCCAGTGAACGTTAAAACGTAAACCTTCGGTTCATCTGCCTTCGTCAGCTGCTTCCGATTCTGTCAGACGCGGGCGTTTTTGTCAATCGCCATGCATTGAAGTCACTAAAAAGCTTCCAGCTTAAGTTAAGAAAAGGATAATACACGGGCATAATGCTTTCACATGCCGAGTGTAAATTGTAAATAGTATATTAACGCAGCTGTTTTCTCTACCTTTAGATGCGGGCTTGACGTTTCAACATGCCTTGTCTGACAGAATAGCATTCCGACTCCCTTCAGGGTTAAAGCGGGGGAATTAGGCCAGGGCTGAATGCGGATAGAAAAACCTTAATTTCCTCTTACTAATGGTACAGACGAATAGAGGGAAATAATCCCTAAGGCATGTCCAGTAAAAGCCTAACCGATTTACAAAGACATAACTAATTAAAAATAAAGACAGATGGTTGTCCCAGGGAAGCACCTGAACTCCCAGCATAAGATTCACTCCAGTTTCTTCACAGTGAGCTATTTTGAGAGTAAAAGAATCCCAGAAAATACAATTTAAGGAGAATAAAATAAACACATCGGGCATATTATCAAGAAGGGTGTTAAAATTATCGCCGCTTTAGCAGCAGGAAACTCCTGCTAAAGCCGCGATTTTTGGCTTGATAATATGCCCTTGAGAATTCCAACAGAAGCCCATGTTCACACCAGAACATGGGCTTCTATGGGAATTCACAACGGCATATTATCAAGCCCATTATCGCCGCTTTAGCAGCAATAATTTTAACGACTTTTCTTGATAATATGCCCCATACTTACCATATCTTTCTTGCGTCAAGGCATAGCAGAATCAAGTGCAGATTGCATCTACGAGTAAAAGAAGAAAACTTCTCATAACTACAGTGCAGATTTAATATGAGAAGTAAGAAGAGAAGTACGCTTCAAAAGATACTCTGGTAAGATAAGTAATCTATATGTAAATTGAAGAAATAGTGAGTTTAAAGTTACAGTAAATTAAAAGTGATAATTATAATGTTGGCAGTCCTGTAAGAAGCAAAGGAAGAAGAAGAAGACTTAGCAGAACAGGCAGATTTTGGAGCAGTCTCTTCTCTGTCCCCAACCCCTTTTCTCCCCTTAGAACTTACCTGCGATGGAACACTAAGACCTAGCAGGGAAGGTTCTGAGAAGGGCATTGGGACTGAGCGTCATTCTGCTCCTCTACGGTTTCAGACAGTCGCAAGTACTTAGCATTGACAACAGTGCTGCAGAGAACATGGTGGCCGCAAGAGAATTGGCCATGAGCTCGCCAGGGAGGACATGGTTTTGTTTTTCCTGAGTTGGTGGGTTCCCTCACCCCCTCGCTCCAGGCACTCACTTACTTGTCACTTGCTCCTCTGCCCAATGGGACTGCTGAGGCAAGTGTTTGGAGCATCTGCGACCGGTGATGTGTGCTGGGAGAGTGCAGCACGTGAGCTGCGTTAAAGCAGGGCAGCCAGCGTGTGGATCCTGTGCAGAGGTGGTGGAGTCAGCATAAGTCTACGTGATTAGCAGAAAGAGTGCTCGCAAGCTGCCACAGTCTCCCCTAAGGTGATCAGCAGTGTGCAGGTGCAGGTATAGGGCAGGAGCTGAGGGAAATCCTCCCTCAGGTGGCAGGGAAAACCTTTGAGCCTCTCAACAGCATGCTGGTCCAGGGAAGGAGCAGGGAGGCAGTAACTTAAGTATGGTGTCGCATTGCCCCTTGGCCATGGAGAGGAGTGGTCAGTGCCTAGAGAAGGTCATTGGCAAGTTTTCTAGGTATAGGCTATGCACTAGACTCTTGGCAGCAGCGCCAGGGATTGGCCCTGAGCTGGAATTTCCACCTGTCAGAGTTGTCCTTGGTGCTAAGGAAACTGTAAATGGGCAAAACACAATATTTGGGAAGGCAGCGGATGAGGAGGTCCCCTTAATGAAAGCTAGGAGAACTGGGAAATCCGCGAAGTTGACGGGGAAGAGTCCACCCCCTCCCCAGATCAAGGTTAGCCCCTTCCTTAAATCTTTCTATAAAAGTTTTGACACTGCAAGTGCCTCTAAGCGAAGGGAGAGGGGCAACAACAAGCCAAAAGATATTAAATATGGATACTGTTGATGCTGAGTCTGTAGCTGGTGCTGATACGCTGGTCCCGAAGAGATGGACCTTGAATGTTAATAACGGGCCAGCTGCTGATCTAAATATGTCAGCTCAGGTCCCTACCTGTAACAGATTTGATGTTCTAGCTGTGGTAAATGAGCCAAGTTCTGCCTATGGGTACTCCCAGTGTTGTGAAGCATTTTAGAATCAAGCGTAAATTTACAGATTCATGCCCTTATATGGCTATAATTCACATTGCCCTTATATAAGCATAGAAATCATACCCATATTTAGACATAACCCATCCAGTCTAAATACAGGCATGGCTACTTCCACTAGTTCCAAAAAGCCACAAAGATTTCTTGGAAAACTCAGCTTCAGCAGTCAGGGACATCCCCTTACTTGAATATTGATTTTTCCTTGAAATCATGGCGTTTTCAAACAACTACCATTCCCTCGGGGTTCTTTGGTGACGTTATTATGTCCGACTTTACGTCAAACAAGGCACCTTCAAGGTATAAATATGCCTGCACTTGCTCTAGCAAACACACAGTGGTTCGGAGTAGCTCGACTATCTACTTGCCCGACGCAGCTCGCTACAGCAAGTGCCGAAGGAAGCCGACCCTCCAGCTGACACACTGACAGAGAAGCTGTCCTTTCTCTCGCTGAAAATCCAGCTCCAGTGTTTTCAAGCTCCCTCGCAGGGTGCTGGGAAATCGAGTCCCGAGACAGAGATACCAGACCTCCTTCATTCTAAAACCAAGGTACGGAGCTGATTAGACCCTAAACCATACAATGCTTTTACAGTATTATTTTATAATACTCTTCTTACTGTATGCATTATACTTTGCAACCAGTATTACGATTGTAGCAGTTCACGTTACTTGCTTGAGAAAGAAGACTGTTCAATAAATCCCTTTATTGAAAACGCCCGTCTCTCTATTTCTCTGCACCTCTGATAAAAAGAAGCATGCACGATTGACTGAGCAAAATATCTATCTGTTGTTTCCACGACTCTGAAGATCAGTTTTATTCTTGGGGAAACAAAGTTGTCATTTTTATGCGGTTGTCAGAAACTAATCCCTTCTTGTTCATTCGAGAAAGTTTCTAGTGACCTCTGAGCTAGCTGGCACTCACAATTAAGTCTAATATATTTAATAGAGACCTAGTCGACCTAAATCTATAGGATGTATTATTCCAATGCGCAAAGTCTTTTGGGAATATAGGAACTACACTACATGGTGCCCCACGTTGGTAAGGCACTAATTTAATGCTAAATACTGGAGTAACTCAGTCGTGCTTTTCTCAGAGACCCCTTTCCCGTAAAATACTCCAATAGACGTCTGGAGTGGGTAAAAGGATAAAATATCCGCCATTACTGAGTAGGACAAAATCCTATGTATTAGGTTTCGGTTTGTTCACCTTTGAAGGATACAGTGTTCCAAAATATTGTGTGCCTTATCTTTGTTTCCTTTAAACTTGCTCTGCAACTTTCAGTCAACAAAATGGCAGACGAGGATAATCCCGGGGCCAGTGGAGCTGCAGCTGTAGCCCGACCGGGTTTAGACGTTACAGGTTTCCAAGAAAACGACCCGGATGCTATAATCATCCCGAAAAACCTAATGAAAACCATCACTATAAAGCTTATAACACACGGCCTATCATCAAGAGGTTGTAGAGTAGTTTTTGTCATAGAGGCACACGAATATCGGCAGACAGAGGTATTCTATTCATGGATTGTCTTCCCTCAAGCAAATCCAGTAACACATGAGTTCCACTTCTACAAAGTAGAGGAACCTCCAACGGAATACACTCCTTTCGAGGACATTGAAATTCCACTAACTTACCAAAAGCATCAGCTCTTGTTTAAAGAGGCCCTACAACATCAAAATCACATTACCAGGCTCAGTTCACTAGGTAGACCAGGAGCAACATGGCCGGTACTAACCAGCTATACACCCCATCCTGACATTGAAGAAATGTCATGTGAAGAACTATTAGTTCAACTAAAACAACTAATAAAATAAAAAATGTACGCAACCTTGTAATCAGAATAATCCCAGGAGGATGTGGATTTCTGTACTTAACCTTTAATGAAGGTGAAAAAGTACCAATTGCTTACAAATCACACTTGTACACACAAGCTGAAATTAAATTCACTTCAACAGAAAAAATTCTGACCGGTTCAAACTGGAGTAGCAAAAGAGAGAGCTCTCGCACAGGGTAAACGCATAACAGTCGTTACTCCTGTACCTGCCTTAGAGGCAGTGACGAAAGCAAGCATTCCAAATGCAAAGGCATTATATCCGAGATGGATACAATGGGTTAACTCTCTTGCTGCAACAGACGTTGAATACGTTTTTGACCCCTACTTGAAAACTCAAGACTTTCTACAATACGAACAAGAATGTCCTCTGCCAACTGAGATTCTGCCTCTGGAACAGTACGAATGTATAATATATACAGACGGATCAGCATGACCCACAATTGGGGGTAAACAAGCTTATAGTGCTGCATGCACGATTGTAGACTGTACAGTTCACCGAGCTGAACTACAGGCTTTCAAGATGGCCCTTGAAAATACTGATCGCGAATTCCCCACACTCATACTGTGCGATTCGTATTACTGCGTCCAGTCTTACAATGAATACTTGCAGAACTGGGTTCAAAATGGTTTCAAAGATGCAAAAGGTGGCACAATCAAGCATAAGTTGCTTTGGGAACAAGTAGTTCAATTACAGAAAGAACTACAAAAGACTCATGTGATCCATACACTGAGTCATCAGCGTGATGGCGTTCACTTTGTTGGGAATTATTTGGCTGATGAAGCCGCAAAGGAAGCTGTGCAAATGGCTTCCGTAGCTGCAATCACTCGTTCAAAAACAAAAATAGACGGCGAAACAATGCTAGCTGTCAATGCCTCAAGTAAAGGCAGCGGTGCGGCGTTACCTCTAAACTATCCACTCAAATATTCGTACATAATTGATGCCAACTCCATCCCTTTTGCTCGAATTCCTGGAGTGGGGGATAGAGTAATCCCAATCAGGAGACGTAGAGGAGCTTTGATAAAAGAAGCACATATGGGAGAGGGTCTGATACATCAAGAGATCTCTAAATCTGGAATTAAGAGACGTACTGGTGGCCAGGGATGAATGCCCACATTCACGAGTTTGCAATTAATTGCCATGACTGCAACAGAGATCGCAGCAGAGAACGCCATCACATATCTGACTACAGTGTAGCCAGCCCAGTTCAGACACCATTGTTAGACAGCATTAGGCTTTCTACACACAGACATCGCTACGGACGAATGCGGTCCGGGCAGGAGATAAGACCGGAGCGGTCTGGAAAGACTACTGGAGCCCAGTGATAGCGCGTTGTGGGCGCCACGACCGCTGAAGAGCAGCGCGGAGGCCCCCTTTCCACAACGGAAGACACAACACGAAGGGGTAAGGCGGCACCCCTCCCCACCCCCGCCCCCGCTTCACGGTGGGACCGATCCTTTCTGCTCACTGCTACAGCCGGGGATCACATAGAGCTGGCGACGCCTGGCCCTAAGATGGCCGCCGCCCAGGACATTCTTTAACTGTCCATGCACATCGGAGGCCACAAAAAGGAGGGTGTAGGCGCCCCCCCTCAGGCCTAATTCATCATTCCCACACCCGCGCTGGACGGTGGGATGGATCCTTCCACCCCCCCACTACAGCTGGGGTTTTCATTGATCGGACGACACCTCGCCCTAAGATGGCCGCCGCCCAGGACATATAGCTTCTGAGAGGAAGATTTTAGAGGCTGTTTCCACCTTACTGATTCTTATAGCGAGCTTGGGCAAGGCCCCCCCCCTTCCTGTCGACATGATGGGCTCCTCAGGCCTAATTCATCTTTCTAGTGAGCTGCAATCGGCTGACTAATGGTGCCTGACCCTAAGATGTCCGCCACTCTGGACAGAAAGTGACACATTGCCCCCCATCATTGCCAGATTGCGTTGCGGGCCTAGGAAAGCCCCCCCCCCCCATCTGCTGCTCATGGTTGGCTCCCCTGGCCTACAAATTCAACAACAGCAAGGAGCTAGGCTTGAATCGATGGATAACACCGGGCCCGAAATTGGTTATCTCCTAGGATGCGGATACAGCAAGAGTCCGCTCCCGCGCAAACTGGGAAGTGGCCCTTCCCCACCTGCTCCCATATCATAATGGATAGCTCCCCCGCCCCTCAGGTAACTTCCCTTGCGAAATCTCAAGTAGGATGGTTATCAATAAGGTCTATCCTCCGCCTACTCCATTGAGGTTAGCATCTTAAAGACAGTTCTAATTTACCAACACCTGCAACCTTACACCTAGTCTACTCGTTGTCTCCTAAATCACGGACCCTTTTTCAAGACAAACCCTCCAGTCCCCTCGCTCAGCCCATCCCCCCCCCTCAGCCCGCAACTATGCCACCAGGCACCTCACCCTCCGTCTTACCTCCTACCTTGTCCCACATGAAACCGCATGGCGTTAACTCCTTCGTGATTAGCTTCCCACCTAATCTCTCCCCTAAAGCGAGAAGAAACCACAAACACAACTTAATCAGACAACATCCAGAAACTCTATTTGCCGACACATACCACTGCTCCTCTAAAGGCCAGTTAAAAATGGACCTCATCTTCCACACAGATAGTCCGGAAAGCTGGAACTCCGTATTGAGAATACAACTTCACATTTCCAAAACAACGACCACCTCACACAGCTGTAAATTGACAACCTCCCTACCTAATCAAGCAAATAGAAAAGGGAATTCTTCAGTGACCATTTACTCAAATGGCACAGTTTTGGTACAGGCCAATAATGAGAACATAGAGGCCTTCGATTCCTTCTTCCCCACACTGTGCTCAGCACACCTTCAATCACGGCGCCCTGCTCCACCCCATCCTAATGCCCCGAGTGACCGCCCTCTGCTGGAGTCGGAAAAACCTTCCTTCCCCCCTCCTGATGGGACACCCCAGCCCCCCCCTCCAAAACTCCCCCAACCACGCTTTCCCTGGGAACCCTATCCTTCAGGTCTCTAAAGACGACCAACGCCTGCTTCCCCCGCTATCTTTTCTCCCTCGCCATCACTCTAGCTTCCCACGAGAGCAGCCCACTTACCCCCAGCAACATACCAGAGAAGACCAAGCCCCACCACCCCAGCAATCTTGCCCACGCCAACATCATTACTCCCTCCCTAGAGCCCGGTCTACGGACCCACGCATCACTCCAACCGACCCTCGGAGGATGAGCTCAAGACCTAACCCGCGACCTAGGGCTTCTAATACGAACAGCCCGGTTGACCTGCCCAGCATTAATCCCCTAATGGGGATCTGGCCCCCCTTTCCGCGAGATGCCCCTACCCAAAACTGCTCATCACCAGCCTTGGATAATATGGCGCACCGGTTGTCCCTACTAGAGAGGCAGCTTGAAATGATATGCAGTGGCCTAGATGACATCCTTGCCAATCTTGATAAAACTCGTAAGCCCCGACATGTCCAACACAGGGCCTCCGATTCGACTGACTCTTTTACTCTCAATTTCTGTGCTGGAAACTTACCTACTCCCGAGAAACGACCGCCAAGGCCCCCTAGAACTGACGAGGGGATCCCTCTTCATTCTCCCTCAAGATCTTTATCCACCACATCTGAAGCTCAGACATACACTAATAAATATGTGGAGACCCAATCTAATAGACCTCTCAGATCTGCAGCAACAATGTCAGAGGAAGAAGCTAAGGAACTAGCCTCCACCTATGTTTCCCATCCCTCAACTGCCACCAACGCCAAGATTCAAGTAATCACGGGCTTTGGAAGAGATTTCACACCTGTGACACTTATCAGACCCCCACCCGCCCTCATCTTCATACCGAGGGCGCCTCTAGAAAAGCAGTCGACCAAAAACAATATTCCTACCAACTGCATGCTCATTAACTGTCGATCTGCCCTCAAGCATGCAACGGAACTTGCCGAAGTCATCCTCTCTCAGGACTTAGACATTGCATTCATCACGGAGACTTGGCTAAAGGAATGCTCCCCACCTTGCTTCGACATGTTAGTGCCCCCGGGTTTCAAACTCATCAATAAAGACAGAATAGACCAACGCGGTGGAGGGATAGCCATCATCCGCAAAGAGGATATTTCCATCACTGTAATGGACCCTTGCGAATATAGCTCCTTTGAATGTCTAACGGTCTCTTTTAAGCTTAAGGACAACAGCCCTTTAGTTGGTCACCTTCTCTATGACCCACCCGGCAACACTCCTACTTTTCGGGAACATCTTTCTGACCTAACTGCCAACTGCGCACTCAAAGTCATTAACCACATAATTCTGGGTGATCTCAACCTACGTTGGAATGAATCGAACAACGCCCTAATCCAAGCGCTTAATACTCTCCTTTGTGACAATAACCTTTTCCAACATTACTCCGAAGAAACCCACAACAAAGTAGGCATGGGTGTAAAATCCGTTCCGCTCGCGGAATTTGCGGATTTTCGGTAAATTCGCAATCCGCGAACTCTAGCGAATTTGCCGAAAATCCGTCAATTCGCACGCGGCGGATTTTTTTGCTTGGTGATACAATATTGCGGTGCGCGGCGTGGCGCACGGCGTTCACTTTCCGTCATTCAGCCTTTGCCGAGTTGTTTTTCTCGATATTTTGCGAGTGCTGCGCCATTTTGGATCTTGCTGTGGGATCCCGCGGGAGTTGGCGCCCGCGAATACGTAATCGCGGCTTGCCACCTTACCTTGCACAGCATGCATTGCGAGAGTTCGCAATTGCGAACAAGTAGGTGCGGCGGGCAGGAACAATCTCGCACTCGCGAAATAGAGATTTTGCAATTCTGCACAAGAAATCCACCAGCAAACAGCATAAACCTTCAGAAAATGATGATTTTTATCAGAATCACTCCTCAGGTTGACATTTGCCTGCACTTTTTTGTTGCAAGGAGTCCATTTTTGGGGGGGTGGGGGGCAGAGGAAGGAAGTGCCCCACAGTCTCCAACTTCCTGTTCCTGTCCAGCAGGCTCCTCCCAGTGCTTTCTTCATGTGCTGGTCACTTTCATTTGGACCTTGACCTGGAAGGATTACTTTTTGTGGGTGCTGCTGGATATTTGGATTTGAGGCCTTTTTGACTTTCTTTGGATCACTTTTGGATTAGAAATCAACCTTCACAAGTAAGTTTGTTGGGGCATTACAGTTGCTGCAACTACAATTTTGGAACTTTTTCAGAACATTAAATAAAATATATTGTGGGTAGCCACAGTATCCAGTAGGACCAGGGTTGGTTATGGGTGTGTGCATTATACAACTGTTTTGTTGAATTTAAACATCATTGAGGCCATGGATGGGCTGGGATTGTGCTTAATTTTGTGTTTTTTGTCGATTTTTTGGGGCTGCTGTTGGGGCCTTTTGCCCAGGGGTAGTGAGTGGTGCATGGACTCAGTCTGATTGTGGGGTCTCACTCTCTTTAATGTAAACATCCTGGATGGCATTGGATTGTGGTGATTTTTGTGTGTTTTTCCTTTTTTTGGGGGTGCTACTGTTGATTTGGACTGGCCATGTGGGTGGTGGTGGTGGCCATCTTGAGTGCTGGTACAGGCAACATGTGCTTGGGGTGCAAGGGGCCATTTTGAAGAGAGGCAGTGTCTGAGGCCTGCACTTATTTTGCCTAGCTTTCATTCATTATGCCCAGGGGTAGTGAGTGGTGCATGGGCCTAGTCTTTCTGTGGGGTGTCTTCTTGGATTTAAACACCATTGAGGCCATGGCTGGGCTGGGATAGTGCTGATTTTTGTGTTTTTTGTCGTTTTTTTGGGGCTGCTGTTGGGGCCTTTTGCCCAGGGGTAGTGAGTGGTGCATGGGCCTAGTCTTTCTGTGGGGTGTCTTCTTGGATTTAAACACCATTGAGGCCATGGATGGGCTGGGATTGTGCTGAATTTTGTGTTTTTTGTCGTTTTTTGGGGGCTGCTGGTGGGGCCTTTTGCCCAGGGGTAGTGAGTGGTGCATGGACTGAGTCTGGCTGTGTGGTGGTCTCACTGTCTTTAATGTAAACATCCTGGATGGCATTGGATTGTGGTGATTTTTGTGTGTTTTTCCTTTTTTTGGGGGTGCTACTGTTGATTTGGACTGGCCATGTGGGTGGTGGTGGTGGCCATCTTGAGTGCTGGTACAGGCAACATGTGCTTGGGGTGCAAAGGGCCATTTTGAAGAGAGGCAGTGTCTGAGGCCTGCACTTATTTTGCCTAGCTTTCATCCATTATGCCCAGGGGGAGTGAGTGGTGCATGGGCCTAGTCTTTCTGTGGGGTGTCTTCTTGGATTTAAACACCATTGAGGCCATGGATGGGCTGGGATTGTGCTGAATTTTGTGTTTTTTGTCGTTTTTTTGTGGCTGCTGGTGGGGCCTTTTAGCCAGGTGTAGTGAGTGGTGCATGGGCCTAGTCTTTCTGTGGGGTGTCTTCTTGGATTTAAACACCATTGAGGCCATGGATGGGCTGGGATTGTGCTGAATTTTGTGTTTTTTGTCGTTTTTTTGGGGCTTGTTGGGGCCTTTTGCCCAGGGGTAGTGAGTGGTGCATGGACTGAGTCTGCCTGTGGGGTCTCACTCTCTTTAATGTAAACATCCTGGATGGCATTGGATTGTGGTGATTTTTGTGTGTTTTTCCTTTTTTTGGGGGTGCAACTGTTGATTTGGACTGGCCATGTGGGTGGTGGTGGTGGCCATCTTGAGTGCTGGTACAGGCAACATGTGCTTGGGGTGCAAGGGGCCATTTTGAAGAGAGGCAGTGTCTGAGGCCTGCACTTATTTTGCCTAGCTTTCATCCATTATGCCCAGGGGTAGTGAGTGGTGCATGGGCCTAGTCTTTCTGTGGGGTGTCTTCTTGGATTTAAACACCATTGAGGCCATGAATGGGCTGGGATTGTGCTGAATTTTGTGTTTTTTGTCGTTTTTTTGGGGCTGCTGGTGGGGCCTTTTGGCCAGGGGTAGTGAGTGGTGCATGGACTGAGTCTGCCTGTGGGGTCTCACTCTCTTTAATGTAAACATCCTGGATGGCATTTGATTGTGGTCATTTTTGTGTGTTTTTCCTTTTTTTGGGGTGCTACTGTTGATTTGGACTGGCCATGTGGGTGGTGGTGGTGGTGGCCATCTTGAGTGCTGGTACAGGCAACATGTGCTTGGGGTGCAAGGGGCCATTTTGAAGAGAGGCAGTGTCTGAGGCCTGCACTTATTTTGCCTAGCTTTCATCCATTATGCCCAGGGGTAGTGAGTGGTGCATGGGCCTAGTCTTTCTGTGGGGTGTCTTCTTGGATTTAAACACCATTGAGGCCATGAATGGGCTGGGATTGTGCTGAATTTTGTGTTTTTTGTCGTTTTTTTGGGGCTGCTGGTGGGGCCTTTTGGCCAGGGGTAGTGAGTGGTGCATGGACTGAGTCTGCCTGTGGGGTCTCACTCTCTTTAATGTAAACATCCTGGATGGCATTGGATTGTGGTGATTTTTGTGTGTTTTTCCTTTTTTTGGGGGTGCTACTGTTGATTTGGACTGGCCATGTGGGTGGTGGTGGTGGCCATCTTGAGTGCTGGTACAGGCAACATGTGCTTGGGGTGCAAGGGGCCATTTTGAAGAGAGGCAGTGTCTGAGGCCTGCACTTATTTTGCCTAGCTTTCATCCATATGCCCAGGGGGAGTGAGTGGTGCATGGGCCTAGTCTTTCTGTGGGGTGTCTTCTTGGATTTAAACACCATTGAGGCCATGAATGGGCTGGGATTGTGCTGAATTATGTATTTTTTGTCGTTTTTTTGGGGCTGCTGGTGGGGCCTTTTGGCCAGGGGTAGTGAGTGGTGCATGGACTGAGTCTGCCTGTGGGGTCTCACTCTCTTTAATGTAAACATCCTGGATGGCATTGGATTGTGGTGATTTTTGTGTGTTTTTCCTTTTTTTGGGGGTGCTACTGTTGATTTGGACTGGCCATGTGGGTGGTGGTGGTGGCCATCTTGAGTGCTGGTACAGGCAACATGTGCTTGGGGTGCAAGGGGCCATTTTGAAGAGAGGCAGTGTCTGAGGCCTGCACTTATTTTGCCTAGCTTTCATCCATTATGCCCAGGGGTAGTGAGTGGTGCATGGGCCTAGTCTTTCTGTGGGGTGTCTTCTTGGATTTAAACACCATTGAGGCCATGGATGGGCTGGGATTGTGCTGAATTTTGTGTTTTTTGTCTTTTTTGGGGGCTGCTGGTGGGGCCTTTTGGCCATGGGTAGTGAGTGGTGCATGGGCCTAGTCTTTCTGTGGGTTGTCTTCTTGAATTTAAACACCATTCAGGCCATGGATGGGCTGGGATTGTGCTGATTTTTGTGTGTTTTTTCGACTTTTTGGGGTGTATAATTGATGTTCCTCTGTCTTCCATTGCTTGTAGGTGCACAAGAGAGCCACCAGTGCCAGGAAGAAGTCCTGCTGCGGTGTGTGCAGCACAACGTCACATGTGGCCACAGACAACTCTGCAACTTGTGCAACTGCGGCCTGCTGTTCAGAGTGACATCGGAAGAAGATGGCCCCCAAAAAAGTTGCCCGTAGCTCCTCTAGCAAGAAAGTTGCCAGTAAGGAGCAGAAGAAGCAAATGGCGCCACTTGCCAAGGAGACTGGTGTGATGACGACCGCCACATTTTTGGGGAAAAAAAGTACGCCTGCTGCAGCAGCGGGGTCTGCTGGGGACCAAGCTGGGAGCAGCACCTCCGCTCCATTGGGCTCAGTGCCACCACCACCAAGACAACTTAGGTCCAAGCCCTTGAGTGCTTCAGAGACAGCCAGTGTAGTTCTTCAATCACCATCGACCAGTGATGTTGGCTCATCGCAAGAAAGCAGCAGCAATGTCCCTCAATCAACACAGGTTGTTGTAGCTCATCTGACGAGTGTTGAACAACCACAGCCGCAACAACAATCACATGTGCAAGTACAAGCCCAAGTACATGTGGAAGGAGAGGCGGCGCAAGGAGAGGAGCAAGCAGAGGTGCATGGAGGGGCACAACAAGTGGCCACAATAGTTGTTCCTCCAGAAGTAGGGGCACATCTGGAAATCGACAATCAAGCCGAGGTATCATTCGAGGAAGCCACTCCTCCTGATGATCATTCATTGTCGTCCACATCCCGAGCAAGGAAAAGATCAAGGGTGTTGGTGTCTACATCTTCTTCAAGCCCACCTCCTTCTGATGATCTGGATCTTACTTGGGAACCAGCACCACTGCCGTCTGAGAGTGAGGTTGAGGAGGCACACCATGATCTGACAAAGGTAGCTAAGCGTAAAAGGAAGGTCGTCGAAACTCTCAAAGTTATGGAGTGTGATGACGCTCAACAAGAAGTGGCGTATACTCCTGCTGCTGAAGACTCTCACGGCGACGACGCAGTCATCATCACTAACGTCACTGAAGCCCCAGCGGGCATGCAGCAAACAGACATTTTGACCCTAGCCCGACAGGCTGATGAGCGTGATGATGAAGTCGACGAGGAGGCAATGGGAACACCAGAATCATTGATGTTAACTAGTACACCATAACGTACCGCTTCCATATTTCTTACTCGCCAGAAGGGACCTCCATCCACCTCGACCTCAATTAGTGGTGGTGAAAGTGCACAACATAGTAAAGTTCAGCAATACACATCCTCCACTTCATCTGGCATTAGCAGCACGGCCACCACCAGTATCGCCTCCTCCGGCCCCCACAGACATTTCAAGTCCGCAGTTTGGGACTTCTTTAGTGTTTCCACAAAAAGGGAAAACATAGCCATTTGTAGCATTTGTAAGCTTGCAGTTAGTCGTGGTAAGCTTGGTACCAACTATGGGACTGGAGGCCAGAGAGGTCATCTTGAGAGACAGCACGCTGTCCAATGGTTTGCGCACCTAAAGGAGATCAAGGAAGCCCGAATTGCAAGTCGAGAAAACGTTGATGTTCCATCTGATGATGACGAGGAGGAAGAAGTGTCACACACTTCACTTACACCCAGTACCCCTGGGAGCCACACTAAGAGTGTGGGACAGAGTGAGACACCAATGCGAAAAAGTTCATCAGCGAGCGTAACTGGGTCGAAGAAGTAATCATCGTCCCGTAAAATGGTCCAGGGCAACGTTAAAACAATGTTGTTTTCAGACGCGCCATATGACCGCAACCACCCAATGGTGCGTCTGTATAACACTAAGCTGGCTAAAATGCTAGCGCTGGATCTTCTCCCTTTTTCTTTTGTCGAAGGGGTTGGTTTTCTCGAATTAGTGGCAGCGCTCTGCCCTAAATGGAAGGTTCCTAGCCGGTACTATTTTGCCCGAGTTGCGGTTCCAGCACTACATGAAGATGTGCTCGCGGTGATTGGGGCAGCTTTGCAGAAGAGTGCTGTTCACACTATACATCTCACAACAGACATGTGGACCAGTGGCGCAGGCACTGATTACATGTGCATCACTGCACACTGGGTCTCTTTTTCAGGGGTTAAAGCAAAGCTAAACGCAGGTGCTGACCTGGAACAAGTTTTTAAAGCTGCTCGGAAACATGCAACACTAGCCATGTTTGGCTTGGAGAAACGTCATACAGCAGAAAACATTTTGAATGAGTTCAACACAAAGGTCTTTCACTGGCTGTCTCCAAAAAAACGCGGCATTGGTTATGTTTCCACGGATAATGGCGCCAATGTAGTTAAGGCCATGGAACTGGGTGACTATTTCAGAGTGCCGTGTTTGGCGCACTGTATAAACCTGGTTGTTAAAAAATTCTTGGAGAAAGAAAGTCCAGCATGCCAGTTAGTGGTCACCTGCCGAAAAATGTGCAACCATTTCAGCCATTCTTTTAAGGCCCGGAAGCATCTGAGGAGCCTGCTACATGAACGTCGAATGCCAGTGAAAGCACTCATCCAGGAGGTGCCAACACGTTGGAACTCAACCTTCTACATGCTTGAGCGTCTGTATGAGCAGTTTACGGTACTCAATCAGTATTTCTTAACAATGGGTACAGCTGTGAAGGAGGACCTGAGGTTAAATGCGGCGCAATGGGAGCTAGTTAAAAGCCTGACAGACATGCTTCGTCCTTTTGAGTTCTTCACGCGTGCAGTCAGCAGGGAGGACTGTAATTTGGGAAAAGCTATCCCATTGTTGCGCATGCTGGAGCACAAACTGAAGGCGGTGTCTTCAAAGTTTCAAAACGATGAAGAAAAGCAAGACGCTTTTCTTTTGGCGGAGAAATTATTAGAGCGTCTACGTGGCGATGAACGTCTTCAAAAGATCCACTCAGAACAGCATTACATTTGTGCTACTATTCTGCATCCACGCTACAAAAAGGCGCTGGCAGGCTCTGCATTATTTCCTTTTAGTGATGAAGATGCTACAAAGTTATGTTATGTTATGTTATGCACTTTTGTATTGCGCACAGCTGCCCCAGCTAAGGGGCGTCCTGGCGCATGGCAGGCAATGTGCAACAGATAGCAGAAACACAACACAGATAAAAGATTTATTTAAAAAAGAAACGTTTTCAAAGCTTTGCGAAAGGCCAAGAGGTCAGTCAGTAGCCGCAAGTCCACTGGGAGGGAATTCCAGAGTTCGGCCGCCCTCACCCGGAAAGAGCGACCACCAGCCCGACACAACCTGTATCGGGGGACCACCGCGAGCGCTTGGCTTCCCGATCTCAAAGCGCGGGAAGGAACGTACCACGACAGGAGGTCAGCAAGAATTGGCGGACCTACTCGCCTCAAGATCTTAAACGCCAAGCACAACACCTTGAACTGGATGCGTGATTTAATGGGGAGCCAATGCAAGGATCTCAAGACTCCTGAAACAGAGCTCCTTTGGGGTAAGCCAACAATGGCTCTAGCCGCGGCATTCTGCACTCGTTGGAGGCGGGTAGTCTCCGCCACGTTGGTCCCTACCAAAAGCGAGCTGGCATAGTCCAGGCGAGATAATACCGTGGCCTGGACTATCAACTGCCTGGTACCACGGTCAAAGAACTTAAGAATGGGCCTCAGCGACCGCAAGATGCCAAAACAGCCAGCCGCGATTTTCTTCGAGTGGCCCTCGTAGCTGAGAGCGGGATCCATCCACACTCCCAGGTTCCTAAGTTCAGTGACCGGGAGAGGGGCCGGCCCCAGTTCAATGGGCCACCACTTGTCCCCCCACAGTTCCGCCCTCCTGCCAACGATCATGATCTCGGTTTTCTTCGCGTTGAGCTGGAGACAGTTGTTCTTCATCCAGCTTGCCACCGCCCTAAGTCCACTCTGAAACCTGGGGGCATCCCGGTCCGCATCCCCGCTGATAGTCACCGCTAGCTGAGTATCGTCAGGATACGAGACCATAGTCATGTCCCATTGCTTGACGATCTCAGCCAGCGGTCTCACATACAGATTGAAAAGCGTGGGACTCAGCGAGGAGCCTTGCGGGACCCCCTGTCTCAGAGGAAGGAATTGGGACTGGTACTGTGGCAGCGCAACGCTAAAGAAACGATCGTGCAGGAAGGAGCGAAACCACTGGAGGGCAGAGCCACCCAGCCCGACCTCCTCCAGGCGATGCAACAGGATAGGATGGGACACGGTGTCGAACGCGGCGCTCAGATCTAATAAAACGAGCGCCGCTGTCTGCCCCGCATCCATCACTGTGCGTAGGTGTTCAGCCATGGAGAGAAGGGCAGACTCCGTGCTGTGACCAGCACGGAAGCCATTTTGGGTGGGATCCAAGATGTTAAACTGGATGAGGTGGGCCGAGAGAACTTTGTTGACATGGGCCTCCATTACTTTGGTAGGCCAGGGAAGCAAAGAGATAGGCCGATAGTTTTCAGGCTTGTCTGGGTCCAGTGAGGGTTTCTTTAGAATGGGGGAAACCATCGCCCGCTTCCAGCTGCGGGGGACCGTGCCCGACTCCAACGAGATGTTGATCAGGGAGTGTACCACGGTCCGACCCACGAACGACTCATCTCTAAAGAGAGCAGAACTGAGAGGGTCGGCGGGGGACCCAGATTTCACCTGCTTTGCCAAGATGTTAAACCCTTCCGATGTCAACAGGGGAAGCGAGTGCAGAGCCGAGTCTCCACAGATGGAAATCGGAGACTCAACTGGGGGTCCTGTGGATGGAAAGGTCATATAGATGTTTTGGACCTTTTCCTGAAAGAACGCCGCAAGAGCCTCACAATGAGCAGTGGAACCCGTCGTCGGAGCATCGGGGCGCTTAGCTAGAAGATCCTTCATCAATTTGAAAATAGTTTTCGAGGGGTTAGAGCTGTTGCCGACTTCGGCAGTATAATACGATGCCCGAGCACGGCACACAGCCCGATGGTATACTTTGACGGAGGCGAGATAGATAGCTTTTTTCCCGGAATCGTACGCCTTCCGCCAAGCCCTCTCTGCGCGCCTGCAACTGCCCTTGAGCGCACGTAGGGCGCAATCGTACCATGGGCTAGATTCTCTAGCACTGGTCTTACAGGCGGTGAGTGGAATGAGCGCATCTAGCGCCTTGGAGATCCACGCGCAGAATCCATCGTAACCTGAATCAGCAGTTACAAACGGATCTAATGGCTCTGCAGCGAGGACACGGTGCAGATCTTCCAACCGTAATTTGCCCCAGTGCCGCCTTACGATCAGCTTAGCAGGAGGGATGACGGTCCTACCTGGTAAAGGGGTACTAATGGCGACCAAAGAGTGATCAGTCCACCCCAGGGGCGAGACGGCAGTGACAGAAGCCTCTGTCAAATTAGTGAAAAAGGGATCTAGCGTGTGGCCACCGATGTGGGTGGGCTGCTGAACAAGCTGCAGCAGCTGTAAGGCCTCCAAATCCGTGAGAATGCCACTGACCGCAGGTAGGTTAGGTCTATCGAAATGGAGATTAAGGTCCCCCAGAATCGAAAAATTGGGACACCCCACCACCAAGGAGCTAACCACGTCCGGGAAAGCGGCGCGAAACGCCGCCTCGCTCCCTGGGGGACGATAGACCACCATCCCCGAGAGTGAGAAGTGAGGAGTAACCAGAATCTTAAACAACGCACTTTCACATCCCGCAATGGTCAGTGCGGTCCAGGAGCAAGTGAAACTAGAACGAATAGCCAGGGCAATTCCCCCTCCCCTAGAAGATCGATTAAGGGTACGGACTGTATAGTCAGGGGGGAAAGCCAGATTAATAATAGCTGCGTCCTCATCTTTCAGCCATGTTTCGGTGATAGCCACGATGTCCGGGCTTTCATCCTGCAACAGGTCAAATACTACCTGATAGTGTGACACCAGAGACCTAGCATTAAAACTAAAAATACGGAGAACATGCTCCGGGCAGGTGTTGCAAACGGCTGCCACCGGAAGTGTGGGGGCGATGGAAGTAGCTCGCTCCAAAAACCACTGACAGCCAGCACAATAATAGGGACCGTCCAATGGATGTAGGAGGGGTAAGCTACAGCCAGCCGTCCGGCGTCCCAGGTCGCGCAAGGTATCACAGGAGTATGTCAGCATGGCTGAGAAGACCACCCGCACACCGCGCCAGCAGGGCCGAGCCCGAGTCCCGCACGTCCTTAGCGCGGACGGGCGCAGACGGGCAGGACTCAGGCACGACTCCGGCTAAGCGACGGCGTCCCAGCTGCGCGTTCCCGCTGCGCGGAGAGGACGACTTTAAATAGGCGTCCCCTGGGCTGAAACGAGCGTCAGGACGCTCTAAGATGGCGCCCGTGAAAAGCGCCAACAGCCCAATCCAAAATGGCGGCTAAAGTTAAATAAACATGCCCCCTCGGGACCCGGACCCGCCAAAACGGCGGTGCATCAACCTTTTAAATGCAAGTAAGTGGGAGCCCTTTCCCCCAGGCCAAGCAGCAAAGCAATGTAAAAATAAACGCAATTAAATGCGCATGCAGGTTAAAATACAGCGCTGAGAAGCGACGCGCTGAGGAGCTAAGCCACAAGTAACAGCAAAGCCTGACCGCCGTCAGACACCACGAGTCCGCCTTAAATAGGCGTCCCCTGGGCTGAAACGAGCGTCAGGACGCTCTAAGATGGCGCCCGTGAAAAGCGCCAACAGCCCAATCCAAAATGGCGGCTAAAGTTAAATAAACATGCCCCCTCGGGACCCGGACCCGCCAAAACGGCGGTGCATCAACCTTTTAAATGCAAGTAAGTGGGAGCCCTTTCCCCCAGGCCAAGCAGCAAAGCAATGTAAAAATAAACGCAATTAAATGCGCATGCAGGTTAAAATACAGCGCTGAGAAGCGACGCGCTGAGGAGCTAAGCCACAAGTAACAGCAAAGCCTGACCGCCGTCAGACACCACGAGTCCGCCTTAAATAGGCGTCCCCTGGGCTGAAACGAGCGTCAGGACGCTCTAAGATGGCGCCCGTGAAAAGCGCCAACAGCCCAATCCAAAATGGCGGCTAAAGTTAAATAAACATGCCCCCTCAGGACCCGGACCCGCCAAAACGGCGGTGCATCAACCTTTTAAATGCAAGTAAGTGGGAGCCCTTTCCCAAACGTTGGGTAGCCTGGTCAGCCATCAGGTTTGAAAAAGAACGGAAGCAAATTGAAGGAAAAGGCAGTACATCAGCATCAGCAGGCCATCCCCAGTCAGAAGACTCCACTTCTGCACCTGTGGCTGTGGCACAAGTGACCTCTCAGCCGTTAAAGACACCGGCAACCGCATCATCTGCACCAGACACAACAGAAATATCGGGTGATGAAGACGATTGGCTAGCTGAGATTGGTTATGGTTCTGAAAAGGTCAGAGCGAAAATTCAGCAAAGTGGAGGAAACGTGGAGAACTTTGAGTCGATGGTGCAGGACTATCTGAATGACTCAACAGAGGTCTATGTTAATGCTGACCCATTGGCTTATTGGCATGGGAAAAAAGAATTGTGACCAGAGATCTCCCGCCTGGCTATACATTACTTGTCTTGCCCACTCGCAAGTGTGTCTTCTGAACGTGTTTTCAGTGCTGCTGGTGGCATTGTAACTTGCAAACGGACCCGCCTCTCGCCCAAAAATGTGGAGATATTGACAATGATCAAGATGAATGAGCACCTCATACCACCAGATTTCAAAGTACCACGACGCAAGAAGACGAGGAGGACAGCAACTTAGATGAGGGAATTTCTTCTGCGTTAGGTGAAACGGACCTATTCCTGCCTGATCATTTCGCAGAGTATGAGGACGAACTCTTCTTCCCTGACACCGAGGCCTGAAAATGAGCCAATGAATTCAGACATTTTCTTTTTCGTACCTATTGACTTTTATTCCTGTGTTTCTGTCTTTCTTTGCTTTGCACAAGTTAATATAATTAAAACTTTAATCACCTGTACTTTTGCTTTTTGGCTGTTTGGGGGTCTTCTACTTGTTTTCGCCTGGGTTGACGGCTCTGGGGCCATTGCTGGGAAGGTCTAATACCGGATAAAACTGCTTTTAACAACATCCATGATGAAAAAGGTTTTGCATTTTCTGACATTTTGCTCAATGTAGCGTTTTCGGGGGCCTGTTTGGGGGCCTTCCTGGTGTTTGTGGGTGGGTTTCGGGGTCTGGGAGCACTACTAGGTATGGATAGTTTAGATAGCAAGAGGTTTGAAGGAAATCCATGGAGGCAGAGGAGAGTTAGGGCCTAGCTGCAGAGCGCGCGCTGAGTGATTTGGCAAATTTTCAGAAAAGTGACTGTCCACATTTTTGTACTTTTGCTTTTTGGCAGTTTGGGGATCTTCTACTTGTTTTCGCCTGGGTTGACGGCTCTGGGGCCATTGCTGGGAAGGTCTAATACCGGATAAAACTGCTTTTAACAACATCCATGATGAAAAAGGTTTTGCATTTTCGGACATTTTGCTCAATGTAGTGTTTTCAGGGGCCTGTTTAGGGGCCTTCCTGGTGTTTGTGGGTGGGTTTCGGGGCCTGGGAGCACTACTGGGTATGGATAGTTTAGATAGCAAGAGGTTTGAAGGAAATCCATGGAGGCGGAGGGGAGTTAGGGCCTAGCTGCAGAGCGCGCGCGGAGTGATTTGGCAAATTTTCACAAGAGTGACAAAGTCCACATTTTTGTACTTTTGCTTTTTGGCTGTTTGGGGGTCTTCTACTTGTTTTCGCCTGGGTTGACGGCTCTGGGGCCATTGCTGGGAAGGTCTAATACCGGATAAAACTGGTTTAAACAACATTCATGAGGAAAAAAGGTTTTGCCTTTTCTGACTTTTTGCTCAATGTAGCGTTTTCAGGGGTCTGTTTGGGGGGCTTCCTGGTGTTTGTGGGTGGGTTTCGGGGTCTGGGAGCACTACTGGGTATGGATAGTTTAGATAGCAAGAGGTTTGAAGGAAATCCATGGAGGCAGAGGGGAGTTAGGGCCTAGCTGCAGAGCGCGCGCGGAGTGATTTGGCAAATTTTCACAAAAGTGACAAAGTCCACATTTTTGTACTTTTGCTTTTTGGCTGTTTGGGGGTCTTCTACTTGTTTTCGCCTGGGTTGACGGCTCTGGGGCCATTGCTGGGAAGGTCTAATACCGGATAAAACTGGTTTAAACAACATTCATGAGGAAAAAAGGTTTTGCCTTTTCTGACTTTTTGCTCAATGTAGCGTTTTCAGGGGTCTGTTTGGGGGCTTCCTGGTGTTTGTGGGTGGGTTTCGGGGCCTGGGAGCACTACTGGGTATGGATAGTTTAGATAGCAAGAGGTTTGAAGAAAATCCATGGAGGCAGAGGGGAGTTAGGGCCTAGCTGCAGAGCGCGCGCGGAGTGATTTGGCAAATTTTCACAAAAGTGACAAAGTCCACATTTTTGTACTTTTGCTTTTTGGCTGTTTGGGGGTCTTCTACTTGTTTTCGCCTGGGTTGACGGCTCTGGGGCCATTGCTGGGAAGGTCTAATACCGGATAAAACTGGTTTAAACAACATTCATGAGGAAAAAAGGTTTTGCCTTTTCTGACTTTTTGCTCAATGTAGCGTTTTCAGGGGTCTGTTTGGGGGGCTTCCTGGTGTTTGTGGGTGGGTTTCGGGGCCGGGGAGCACTACTGGGTATGGATAGTTTAGATAGCAAGAGGTGTGAAGGAAATCCATGGAGGCAGAGGGGAGTTAGGGCCTAGCTGCAGAGCGCGCGCTGAGTGATTTGGCAAATTTTCTGAAAAGTGACTGTCCACATTTTTGTACTTTTGCTTTTTGGCTGCTTGGGGGTCTTCTACTTGTTTTCGCCTGGGTTGACGGCTCTGGGGCCATTGCTGGGAAGGTCTAATACCGGATAAAACTGGTTTAAACAACATTCATGAGGAAAAAAGGTTTTGCCTTTTCTGACTTTTTGCTCAATGTAGCGTTTTCAGGGGTCTGTTTGGGGGGGCTTCCTGGTGTTTGTGGGTGGGTTTCGGGGTCTGGGAGCACTACTGGGTATGGATAGTTTAGATAGCAAGAGGTTTGAAGGAAATGCATGGAGGCAGAGGGGAGTTAGGGTCTAGCTGCAGAGCGCGCGCGGAGTGATTTGGCAAATTTTCACAAAAGTGACAATGTCCACATTTTTGTACTTTTGCTTTTTGGCTGTTTGGGGGTCTTCTACTTGTTTTCGCCTGGGTTGACGGCTCTGGGGCCATTGCTGGGAAGGTCTAATACCGGATAAAACTGGTTTAAACAACATTCATGAGGAAAAAAGGTTTTGCCTTTTCTGACTTTTTGCTCAATGTAGCGCTTTCAGGGGTCTGTTTGGGGGCTTCCTGGTGTTTGTGGGTGGGTTTCGGGGCCTGGGAGCACTACTGGGTATGGATAGTTTAGATAGCAAGAGGTTTGAAGGAAATCCATGGAGGCAGAGGGGAGTTAGGGCCTAGCTGCAGAGCGCGCGCGGAGTGATTTGGCAAATTTTCACAAAAGTGACAAAGTCCACATTTTTGTACTTTTGCTTTTTGGCTGTTTGGGGGTCTTCTACTTGTTTTCGCCTTGGTTGACGGCTCTGGGGCCATTGCTGGGAAGGTCTAATACCGGATAAAACTGCTTTTAACAACATCCATGATGAAAAAGATTTTGGTACTTTTTGTAACTTAGGGTTCGTTAGGGTTAGCCCTAGCAGCAGGATGGCATGTGTTTCGGGGTGTTCTTGGTTTTTGCAACTGAGTTCTGGGGTTTTAGAGCACTCGTGGGAATGTGTAATTTTTGTTGCAAGCGATTTGAAGAAAAATCCATGGTGGGAAAGGGGGGATCACTTACTCTGTGAGAGGCACTTAGTGTTCAAAAGATTTAGCCATGTACCCAAAGATTTCTTTATCTTCAATTCTTGTTTGTCAATGCTGTGCTTTTTTTTTTCTCTCAACAAAATCTACCCAAAAAGAAACCCCCATTCCCATCCATTTTCAAAACCCTAACCGTCTCCCCCCGGGCTGTGTGGTTTTGCTTGATGTGTGACTAAATGACATCAATAATTCCACACACTTGCTGGGGGGTATAAGGTCATAGCAACAGGCTGGTGAAGGAATCCGAGGATATATTCTAGACTTACTCAGCTAGCTTCAGTACTATTTCTTGTAGTAGTAGCCAATGTCAAAGAAATTCAACACAAGTACTAGTTATACTTTCTACTTTACCATTTGTTAGGCTCTGTGTGGCACTGTTCTAGTGAACTGTCACCTCCTATATTCTCTATCGTACCGTTGTAATGCTATAGTAAGGACAAACCAGGTTTCATTTTCTTTTTTTCCATATGCATGCAACTGCCACTGTGTCACACCACTAGTACCACCGCAATGAGGACATTTAATCCGCCCAGGATTGCCAACCTTAATCGCAATTTCCTCTGGAGCCAGCCCTGGGACTAGCCCTACTTTCAAACACAAATTACAGGTAAGATAAGCGTTTGGTGGGAGGTAGTATAATGGAGTATTAGGAATAGACGAGAGATTGACGGTAGTACTACTAAAGTCCTAGGACTCCTCAGGAAAACAAACTTACTGTTAAACCCCCACCCACCAGACTCAAAAGCAGTAAAAAACAGGTATGGTCAGATAAAGTTTCAAAAAGTATATTTTAGTAGCCCTAACAAAATAATCTCCCGCAAGACCCTCCCTAACCCCAACGATTGTCCTTCAAAAGTCCCACAACCCAACTCCCAATTCCCACCCCCCAAAAGTCTCTAAAAAAGGGGCAAGGGACACTACACTACGGGAGGGTGCTGTTGACTTTAGCGGCCAGGGCATCATACTCCTTGCGGAGGGTGGCATGGTCGAAGCGGAGGCCCTCCACCAAGTTCTTGTAGGTATGGACCTCCTACTCCAGATAGGACACTCTTAGGGATAAGCGGCGCTGGCGTGCCTTGCAACTCCTGTGGGGGGCAGCTGGTGTCTTTGCTGCTCGGCGGTGGCGGTTGGCTTTGGTAGCCCGGCTCCGTACCGCTGGAGCACTGCGCTGGCTGGCAGCCCGTGGGGGCACGGAGGAGGATGCAGCTGTCCCAGTAGATGTTGTTGTTGTCGTACCGGTTGACTGCGTGTCCTCCTCCTCCAGGGCCACCAGCCGCCGATATTCGGTGACAGTGGCATCCAGCCTCCGTTGCCGGGCCACTCGAGCCTGCTCCCTCCGTGACGGTCTAGTTGATTTGGAAGGAGCAACTATATGAAGAAAGAAAGACATAGTCTATCTGTAACCAATGCTCCTTAACATTAATAACACAAAGTGATTGAGCACAAAGTTGTGTATAAACACAAGTAGCAAATTGAAAGCACAGTACATAACTATTGAGAACAGTATCTATCTAACCTCCCACTTCTTCATCCTTGCTCTAACATTAGTGGGAGTTTAAGGAACTAATTCTACGAGCACTATGGACTTCCATTACAGTCGACTATGACAGTCCACCAGTCTTATTCTTCTTCTTCTCTCTTGTTTAGGAAAATTGGTACGTTATCTTATGCAAGCCGGCATAATGCCAGCGCAGTGAACTTGCACCCGAGAAAAACAGACGCACACCATGATGAGTGAGACAGACTTGCGTTACTGTACCGGTCCAGTACATGCAGGTGGTGAAGCTCTTCCTTTTCTATTACGGGTGGCACTGAGAATACTCTGTTACAAGGGCTACTGCTTAATTAATTTAGCTTTCACCCTACAGTGCAAATAAGTACTAGAAAAGGAAAATGAAGAAGCTAAATAATTTGATTATCTATCACTTCACATGGGATGTATTTGATGACATATGGGATGACTTTAGGTGCTTTGCTTATTATTGAGTGAACAGTGATACACCCACACATGAATGACGTACTACTACTAAACTAAAGTTATTAAGAGAGGTAGGGAGTGTCCACCGTAAGAACCGGATATATGCTGTGCTTGCAGTTGCAATAAAAACTACTGCTACTATTCATGGTAGTATTTGGACAAAATTACAACTTCTTTTCCTTGCCTTTCCTACACTGGAACAGACGTGCGGGTGCGGTGTTACATGCTCTTCAAGGTAACACTTAGTTCATCCAGTGACCGTCTACTCTCTCTAGATACACATATGCTATCTAAGAGTCAGATAATACCATGATCCAGGCATCCATCCATTCAAAGTATATGCACACATACAGTTTCTGTTTCACCCACCCAGGCTGTTCTCCTTCCACCCATCCTTGCTTCATCATTCACCCAGCCATGCACCATACCATTTTCTTTCCTTCCCAGCCACCTCGGGGACCAAGCAAACACATATCATTCTTCTTTGCCAGCCATCATTAAATTTCTCGTCCTTCCACACTTACTTACACCCTTCTTTCGCTTTTCGTTCATGCCATCCATCAAGTTCATCTCAGATCTTATTGGGATTCTTCTCGCCAAAAACTTCACAGCTAAGTCGAAGTACATTTAGAGGAGGCTACTACCTGGTTGATTTATAATACACCCGTGCAGAAAGCACACTATGCAGTCTTCAATCTCAATAAGTAAGGAATATATAGCTTATCTCTCCCGCCACCACCGTGTGAACCCTCACAGGAACGTCTGGCACTTGCACCGCCTCCTCCCCAGAGTCCTCGTCCAACACCACCACCTCCGCGCTGGCCCCGCCACCAGATGTTCCACCTACAAAGTACATTTAAGAATGTTAGAATACACCACTCACTACTATATAATATTTGGTCTAGGAGGAATAAAGAAATGTGAAAAAAACGAAATACAATGTAATAATTTATTGCATTATTTCGTGTCCATAGTTCTGTTTGTGCAGATTTGTCCCTGCAACAGTAGTAGAATGGATTGTCCTAGTATCCAAACCAAAAGTAAAGTAGTATCTTATTCTTTCTTGGTGGTCATTCACCTTTTTATTGTTGGCAATTGTCAAAGCATAAACATTTTGAAGACTTGAAAAAACATTATGGACAATCCCAGAGGAATGCACTCAATGCATAGAGCTATTGCTGACTAGAATGGGGGTCCAATGGAATTGCCAAATGTGCAATCTTAGTTAGCTACACAGACAGACTAATAAGAATAATCTAGTAATACCACAGGGAGTCATAGTCGAGGCAGGATAAGAATTTAGATCAAGTCTACAAGAAGATCAAAGACGATTTAGAAAAAATCGAATGAGGAACGCTAGGAATAAATAGGTACTTTATATTAAAATTAAAACTTACTGGGGCCAGCAAAGGAGACCTCGCCTGCCCGATCCTGGCCTGCATCCTGAACAGCACCCTCCTCCTCCTCCTGTGTCCTCTTGCCCCTGGGGGGAGCTGATGTACAACATGAAAGAAAGAAAGACCAGAAAACATGGATGATATTTGTCAACCAAATCAAACATTTCAAAATAACAATACAAAATATTTTGGCGAAATAGCAAATAGATAGACAACTATTCCACGGGATATATTGACCGATCTCATGTGGTATACTACGTTATTAGTATTGCTTGATTTGCGGACCGTTGACTTTGAAAGTTCCTATGTAACTCACTAAACAGACTACTAAAAAGGTTTACCTTGGCCTGGCAGGCAGCAGTCCGCAGCACGCGAAGTGACAGACAAAGTCCATCGTGCTTGCAGATCAGTGAATACTCAAACTATAAATCCACCGACCACCACCACTATTTCTTCTTATAGCCATGTGTCTAAAGGAAGGACTGGACTTGAGTCTGTAGGGGCTGATTTTGAAGCCCCTTGCGGCTCTTTTGCTCCATTGTTGCGTGACTTTTGTGACGCAGCGGCAGAACAAAAGAGGCGCCATGGTGCGGCGTATATTAACAAAGTGACGCATATGGGAGATGCATCACGTTGTAAAGCCCTGCGCCATCAGGGGGCATTCCGGCGCAAGGGAGGGCGTTCCTGCGCAGGAACGAATCCTAAAAGTGGCTGAGGGAAATCTACAAGATGTCAATCAGTCACTTTTAGGACAATGATGCGTGACTCAAACCCTGCGCCTGCTTGAAGCCAACGTACAGCTTGATGCAGCATTGGGGAGATAGGGCACCCCAGAGCATTGCTGGAGCTGCGCCATCGTTGGCACGCAACTCCAGCAATGCGCCGCCTTTACGGCACAGATGCGTAAGGCTTCTGTGACGTTTTCGGCCCATGGGTGGTGGTGGCATGGCGCACAATTACTGGCGCATCCCTGCTACTTTGCAGGGATGCGCCGGTAATTGAAAATATGACCCTTAGTGTCTAGCATTACGCAGTTCTTTACACTACACTCATACATAATTTCTCAGGCCAATGAAATGAACACAAAATACAAAACAAATAAGCATAGTAGCAAGGCTACTGAGAAGGAGAGCAGTGCACCTGAAATGCATAGAAGATTTTGAAATATAATTTACCTACAATTTAATCGGCAGCATTATTGCTCTTGGTAAAATACAAACATTTGCAAATAACAGAGCCGGATAAAACAGAGTAGTGATGAAATAGCTAGAAATAGCTACTACTACTCACCAAGCCCGGGGATCTCTACGCCAAGCACGTCCAGCAAGTCGCGTTCCCGGTCCATGACATCCGTCCAGCGGTGGGTGGCCTGGTTATGAGTGCGCCGGACCCCAGAGAGTTTAAACATGGCCCGGCACACCTTCTCCCACCGCTTCCGGCGCTCCCGGATGCCGTAGCCGGTTGCGATCTTGCCGCCTCCCATGATGGTCTTGGGGAGGCGGCACTGGACGTGAAATATTAGTGCGGCCACCTCCTCCGCACTAAAAATCTCCCGAGCTATCACTGTCTCCCCCCTCAAACGCCCGCACGGGAGCCGGGCACGGGGTGCGGGACCCTTCCCCTTTGCGGGCTTCTTCCCGGCTCCCTTTGCCATGGTCTGGGCAGAAAAGAAGCAAAATAAGAAAGAAGAAATAGAACAGGGAAGAAGAAAAGAAAAGCGTTTAAAAAAGTAGTTCAAAATTAACAAAAAGTAGCAGAAAACACAAAAATATAGAGCTAGAAAAATAGAGGGATAGATAATAAGTAAAATAGATTAAAAAAAACTTCAGAAAAGCAAAGGATGGCAGAGATTAAGAAAGGATACAGAGAGCATGCCCAGAACCATAGCAATGAATGAGAAACAAGATGGCCACGCCCGTTCACGACCGCGTGGGTAAGTTCGCGCGAGATTTTCCTCGCGATCACGCGCAAAATTGTACTAGCGAGCCGCATACTTTGCGAGATTACACATAGCGGCTGGTAACGGAATTACGTCACGCAAACAAGATGGCCACGCCCATGTACGACCGCTAGGGTAACTTCGCAAACGTAGCGCTACAAGCGCCTTGCGAACACGCACAAAATCACGCGAACATACACGCCGCAAAAAAAACAAATCGTGTATTCGCTCGAATTCGCGGCTTCCGAAATCGATCTCGCACGGATTCGCGCCCCGCAAATCGCGCGAAATTGCAGAAAAATGATTTTTGCAGAACTGAAAGCAATCAGCAGGTGCAAAAGTTCATCCTTAACATTAGTAACCATTCACTCTAGTGCTTCCTGAGGGGCCCCTCCAGAGTTCAGTTGCCTATTTGCAACTATTCTATGACCCTGCTCTGACCCAAACAGCAGGCTCATAGAATAGCTACAAGTAGGCCATAAAGGTCCTGTGAAAAAAAAATTGCACTGCAACAGAAAGCAAATTACAGATAAGGAAGGAAGCAGGTGCCAGCCAGACTGGAAGTTTCAAAATCACTGACACATTAATCAACCCCAAATTAATTCATGGCAGTTGAAGCAGGGCAGGTGTGCTTGCTTTTTTTCACCCCCATAATTTACAGTGATAAACCAACCAGAGGGTGGCAGTGAGGATGTACCAGAGGGTGGCAGTGGTGAAACAGAGGGTGCTGTGAACCTGTGATGATGAACCAGACGTAGAAACAACATAGTCGCGGCCGTTGCGAGCCGACAAGTAAGGTCGCAATTGCGAACTGGTACACAAATCCTCGCGAACCCTTGCAAACACAAAAAACACAAAAATTCGCGAGAGTTCACGGATTTTGCGGATTGCGAATCCGTAAATACGCAAGTTCACGTACGCCAGATTCGCTAAATCCGCCCATGCTTACAACAAAGGAGCGATCTTGGATGCCATCATTGCCCAACAAGACACAATTACAATCGACAACATCCTCCCTGTGGACTGGTTGGATCACCACATGATCTTATTCCACATTAATCAAAGAGTCCTATCTCTGCCTCATGTGCAGGATCCCCCTAAATGGACGAGAAATTTCTCCCAGATTCCCCTGGAAGTCATGGAAGATAGGCTAAAGCTACAGGGAACAACCTTTACAACGCAACTTTTACAACGCACTACCATTACAACAAAACTTTTACAACGCAACATCCATTACAACGCATGTTTTTACAACGCAACCATTACAACGCATGACACTACAACGCACACCACTACAACGCATGTCATTACAACGCAGTCATAACAACGCATACCATTACAACGCATAGCATTGCAACACATAGTACCCCTACACTATCCAACACTTACCCTACTGTTGCACCCCCTGGAGTTAGAATAGTAATTTTTACCCCTACACTATCCAACACTTACCCTACTGTTGCACCCCCTGGACTTAGAATAGTAATTTTTACCCCTACACTATCCAACACTTACCCTACTGTTGCACCCCCTGGAGTTAGAATAGTAATTATTACCCCTACACTATCCAATACTTACCTTACATGCAAAGTAATGTTATGCGTTGTAATGGTATGCGTTGTAAAGGTAGTATGCGATGTAATGGAATGCGTTGTAAAGGTAGTTTTTAAAAATTCGTTGTAAATGCATGCGTTGTAATGGAATGCGTTGTAATGGATGTTGCGTTGTAAAAAATGCGTTGAAAAAGGTAGGCGTTGTAAAAGTATGCGTTGTAACGTCATACATCCAAAGCTACTCCTTCCGAACGACAAAAATCTATCCACAACCGATCTTACTTCACTCTACAACATCAATATGCTAAACCTCCTTGACCAACTAGCACCACTGAAACAAAGAAAGAACAGAGCCATTCCATCCAGATCCTGGTTCGACTCTGACACCAATGAAGAAAGGAGACAGTTAAGAGCTGCAGAAAGACAATGGAGAAGTGTACCTACTATCTCCCACAGAGACAAACTTAGATCCATCCGGAAGAAGTACAACAACCATATCAAGAACAAGAAATCCATGTATTTCCGATCTGCTCTAGACAACGCAAAGAACAGACCTAAGGAGCTCTTCAGTATTATTAAACAACAAGCCTCCAAGCCGGATTCCTCCCTCGGACAGTCCTCCAAAGAACGTTGTGACAACTTTGCCAACTTCTTCAATGACAAGGTCTCCAAAATCGAGCGCTCTCTGGTCATCAACTGCGCTCCACGACCCCATAGCAGCCTGGGGAGGGTGCTTAGTAGTGCTCCACCACCAAACTCTAAACCATGGTCACTCTTACAGCCCATTCTAGAAGAGGAAATAGTCAAACTTATCTCCACCTCGAAACCTTCATCTCACACCCTTGACCCCCTTCCTGCTCTGCTAACCAAAAAACTGAAACTCTCCCTAGCCCCACTTTGGTGCAGGATCTTTAATAGCTCCTTACAAACCGGAAATGTCCCAGATTGCCTGAAAGTAGGACAAGTCACTCCATTGCTAAAGAAACCTGGCCTTGATACAAACGACTTAAATAACTTCAGACCCGTCTCCAATCTTCCTCTCCTTTCCAAAATATTCGAAAGGTGTGTTCTCCAACAACTAACACAGCACTTGACCAATACCAACCTCCTTGACTCACATCAGTCAGGAGTCAGGAAAGGGTGTAGCACGGAAACTGCAATCCTTAACATAATTGATGACATACACAAATCACTGGACCTAGACCAATGCTGCCTCCTCATTCTCCTCGATCTATCTGCAGCATTCGATACAGTTGACCATATTCTTCTCCTCAAAGCCCTCGAAGAAAGGGCTGGACTAGATGATATGGTGCTCAATTGGTTCTCCGCTTTCCTGCATAATCGCTCACAAAGAATCAAAATGAGAAGCTTTGAATCCGACCTTCATCCAGTCAATAGAGGAGTTCCACAAGGTTCAGTGCTCTCCCCTCAACTCTTCAACATCTACATGGAACCCCTCTCCACCTTACTTAGAAAAGCTAACATCCCCTTCCACCTTTACGCAGATGATACCCAAATCTATCTGGAAATCTCCTCCGCTCAAGACATTCACAGACTCAACGAAACACTAAAGGAAGTCCAATGCTGGCTGTCTAGCAACCATCTAAAGCTGAACCCTGACAAAACGGAATTACTCCTCATCTCGAACAAAGAAGAGAACCCACAAATGATCGAATGGCTAAAAGATATTGACGCGCTAAATAAGAATCTCTCCCTAGCGGGCTCTGTCAAATCCCTAGGCATCACACTTGACTCCAAACTAGATCTAACAAACACATGAAGATCTTGTCTAAGAGTGCCTTCCTTAATCTGAAGCTACTAAGCAAAAAAACACCTTTCATTCCACCCAGTGATCTCAAACAAGCCACCCAAGCACTGGTGTTATCAAGGCTCGACTATGGGAATGCAATCCTCTCTGGAATACCCAAAATACATCTGGCTTCTCTGAAAACAACCCTCAACGCGGCTGCCAGAATGGTCACTGGAATAAAGAAATTTGACCACATCTCTCCGGCACTAAAAGAACTCAAATGGTTACCAATAGAATTGCGGGCGAACTTTAGAACAGCCTGCCTCACCCACAAAGCTCTTCACACTGGCAAACCTGAATATCTGGCATCCAAACTTAAAAAAGCGGGTCAGAACAGGAACCTCAGAAGCTCTAACACCCTACTCCTGATCCCACTAAAAACTCGAAAACAAAAAACAAAGGATCGGTCCTTTGCCGGGAATGCACCCAAGATTTGGAACTCTATACCCCCTGACATCAGAACTATTACTTCTTTCCCTAAATTCAAGAGTCAGCTCAAAACCCTGTTCCTTGATCGTTCCTTAACTATCAGATAGGTTCACCCTGGAGTGCACCTCAAATGTCTCTTTGCACTGTATTGTACTTTGCTATGCTTTGCTATGCTATGTTGGCTTTCTTTTGCACCGCCTTGTACTTATGTGAAGCGCTCCGATACCTTGCGGTCTGGCTAGCGCTATACAAAACTTCCAAAATAAAAAAATAAATAAACTATTAGGACAAATTAATTTTGATGTGGCCTCAGCACCCGGCTGACGCCCGAACTGTTATAAAAGATTTGCGAGTGTTTATCGGCACATACGCAATCGGAAGGCTACATTCTGACCAGGGTCCTGCTTTTAGCTCCAAAGCTTACAAGGAGGCCATGGCCAATTTGGGCGTTGCATTGCGGTATTCAAGTCCATTCCATCCTGAGGGAAATTCGGTAGTGGAAAGAAAAAAACAGGACATAAAGCAATCTATAACAGCTAGGGTATTAGGCTCGGGTGACGGGTGGGTCAAATATCTAATAACTGTCCAACGTAGTCTTAACAATCTGCCAAGAAATTCTCTGGGTGGAATCACTCCATATGAAATGTTTTTTGGTACTAGAATGCTTGTCCAGGACCTTGATCGTCACACTTCAGTGGTGGAACAAAAACCCTTAGATATCATAGACCGTTTGGCTTTTTTGCAGGACTTAAACGAGAAAAGAAGAAGTCAAAGCAACACAATACAGAAGCCAACAACCACTGAAGGTGAACCACCCATCCCAGCAAGGCCTGTCTGGATTCCAAAGATTGGGGATCTAGTCAGAGAAAAGAAGGAATTTGGGCCTTCTTACAGAAAACCAGTACCTGTACTAGCAATCCACGGATAAAGAACAGTGTTACTGCCGCCCCTTGCTGGAAGAAAAGAGAACAGGTTTGTATCCATTGACCTGGTCAAACCACATCATGTGGCCAATAATAAGTAGTAGGCCAAGTGGACTACAAAGATGTAGCAGAAGACCAAATCTTGCTACTATCCAAGAGGTTCAAATTGAAAGACTCATCACCTTTGAAGAATCTGCAGTAAGAAAAGAAGGACTAAAGAATAAAGCAATGGAACTTGTACCTCTTGAGACCCAAATTACAGTTCATCAAGACACTCCCGTCTACAATGATGTAGCATCGGACTACACTAATATGACAAAGGATCCGGTAGCCCCAGCGATTTCTAATAATCCAGATGCAATTCTAACAATTGACAGAACTGCCTCTGGCTATTTCATCAACTTTGATACGTTTTCTGAGGATCCCAGTGAGCTTGAAACAACGCCAGCAAATAAAACTTTTAAAGATCAAGTAACAGAACTCTTTCAGCAACTTGAAAAAACGTATCTGGTTTTACCATGGGTTGAACTTTGGATTGCGCTTGGCGTACTTTTTCTCCTACTTTAGCTAATCACGGTATTAACTTTGGGGATGCTGATAAATGGAAAATATAGTAAAATGGACACAGCAAGTAAGAATATCAACTTGCTCCTGTAGCCACACAAATCATCTCATCGTGAACAAAGAGACTTGACATCAATAAACATCACAGCGTTCCTATACCTGGTGGTATAGCATGGGATGGAACTGATTATGATTTCTATGGTCTGGCAGAGCTGCTGAAGATTCCACATCAATTTTTTTTTCACAACTGTGTTTATTAAATGTTTAGGCAGATCATATGTACAGTTCTCCATAGTCAGGAGGACACTGTCAGTGGGAAACATACAACAGAATGCATGAACAGCCTAGACGTTCAACTATCCCCCCTCCCACATCCCTGCCCCCCGCCAACAACCCCAAAACCCCCCACTACCCACCCCTTATCCCACCCTAACCCGGTGCACGTGATCACTATCAGCTGCAGTATACAGTGTAAAGCAAACTAGGCGTCCTGGAGCCACTCAGGCCCCGAGGTCACTGCTGGTAGGCAGTCCATCCTCCAGGTCGATGGGAGGCTCCAAAGTCAACCCCCTGTAATCCGCCCACCGCCTCCAGATCTTATAATGTTTTCGGGGGCAGCCCCTGGCCTCAAACACCGGCAATTCCAATCCCATAAGAAAATCCAAGCCCGCCCTCCAGGCGCTGAGTGGGGGGGCGCTGGCGCTCTTCCACGCCCTTGCCAAATCCCGTTTGGCCACAACTAGACCCAGCAGAAGGAGGTGACGCTTATAAATGTTACCCCCCACTTGATCCAGGATATGCAGAAGACCCAGTCTTGGCGTGCGAGGAAGGTCCCACCCCAACACCTCCGACAAGCTATCCCATACACCATTCCAGAACCGGGTCAGACCCACACACGACCACACAGTATGTAGCAGCGTACCTCTCTCAGTCCCACAGCGCAGGCATTCAGGGGTAGCGATGAGGCCAGCCTTCCACAGTCTCTCTCTGGTGTAATAGGCCCTATGCAGGTATTTAAACTGTATAAACCGGAGTCTCACCGCTATCGCCGCCCCACGGGGGGACTCCAGGGCCTCTCTCCAGTCATCATCATCCAAGGGGCCAACATCCGTCTCCCATGAGGCCTTCAACGACAGGAGGGAAGAGGAGCAGTGAGTGACTAATGTTTGGTAAATTTTGGAGACTTTTTTATCCCCCAGGTCTCCCATGAAAATCTTAGCCTCAACGGGGCTAAACTCAGGAAGTCGGTCCAGCCCCACCAGACTCGGCGCAAGAGCATGACGAAGTTGCAGATATTTAAAAAATTGGGTCTTGGGCATGTCAAATTCGGCACTGAGGGCTTGAAAGGATTTGAGGGTAGTCCCAGTAAGAACATGGCCAAGTGACAAGATCCCAATGGAGTCCCAGCCAGCAAACCCCGGCAGCGAGGCGAGTGCAGGGAGCTGTCCATTGTTCCAAAGTGGAGTTTCCGCCGTTAGGCGACCCCACCAGCCCATACGGCGCAGCACCTGTCTCCAAATCATGAAGACCACCTGAGTAGCCCGCGGCAGTTTCTTCCGCTGGCCGGCCGAGTACAACAGTGTATGAAGCGTGGCATCCCCCATCAGAAGATGTTCCAGGGCATATGCCGGGTCACTGCCTCTACCGTACCACCACTCATTCAAAACCAACAATTGGGAGGCTTGATAGTAGGATAGAATGTCCGATGTAGCGAGACCTCCACAGTACGTGGACAAGAAACAAGTCCGTAGCGCTACTCTGGAGGCACCCCCCGCCCACAGAAAACGTCCTAGTACCGAATTTACTCGACGGAACCATTGCGGGTCGACCTTATACGGATGGTTCTGCAGCTGGTACAGGAGTCTAGGTAGGGCGACCATTTTGAAGATTGCGGACCTGCCATAGATATTAAGAGGCATGCGAGACCAGGTTTTGACGTCCGACTGGACCTTGTCCCAAACCGGCTGCACGTTGCGCTCCCATGCAACTACAGCAGACTCAGACAGGAAGACTCCCAGATGTTTTAGACCACCGACCGCCACCTGTAAGGCCGAGGCCCAAGAGAATGCCTCCGACTTTCCACCCAGTATCCATAGAGTCGATTTGCGCGGGTTGAGGAAGAGTCCTGACACGTCTCCAAAAATACGCATGATGTCCAAGATGCGAGGGCCAGAACGATTAAGGTCGGTCAGAAAGAAGAGGACATCGTCCGCGTACAACGCAATCCTGTCCGAGAGTCCCGCTCCCCACACAAAGCCACGAAGCTGCGCATCAATGCGCACCCATGCGGCCAGCGGTTCCATGACCAATGCAAAGAGATAGGGGGAGAGGGGGCATCCCTGACGGGTCCCCCTAGCGACCGGGAACTTCTCCGATATAGCTCCCGAAATACGCACCGAGGCGGTGATGTCCGTGTATAAGAGCCTGACGTACGAGACAAAAATCGGACCAAGGTTGAGACGCGGCAAAAGGGCGAAGAGGTAAGTCCAGCTGACCGAGTCGAACGCCCTATCAATGTCTGCCAGTAGTAGCGCCGCCTGTTCTCCAGTCGCTCCTATCGCATCTACCGCCACCTGTGCACGTCTGATATTGTGGCGTGTCGCTCTACCCGGCATAAAGCCCGCCTGATCCGGGTGGACCAAGTCCGCTACGTACGGGAGGAGGCGGTTCGCCAATGCCTTGGCCAACAGTTTGGCTTCAAAGTTGATTAGGGATATGGGGCGACACGACTCGTGTCTGTCGGGAGGCCTGCCTGGCTTCTGGAAGACTACGATTTCGGCCTGACGCCAGTCCGCCGGTAAGCTACCACGTTCCCGCGCCGCTTCCAGCGCCCGCCTATAGTGCGGCCCCAACTGTAAGTGGAATTTCTTATAGAATTCACTGGGAAATCCGCTCGGTCCGGGCGCCTTACCAGTGTTGAGTTGTCCCAACGCATCTCCCAGTTCCTCCGCCGTCAAGGGAAGGTCGAGGGCCGTCCTGGCTTCGTCTGATATCGCACGGGGGCGGAGTCAGCAATGAATTTGGCAATAGCCTCCGGCGGGAGACTGTCCCGAGGGGCGTATTGTTCTGCATAATAGCCAGCAAAGCTCGCCGCAATGGCAGCAGGATCCGTCATGGCAGTCCCCTCTTCGTCTATGAGGCCCGGTAGGGTGATCGGCTGCAGAGTTTGTTGACACAGTCTATGGAGCATGGTGCAGGACTTGTCGCCCCACTGATAAACCCTGCTCCGTGTAGCCAGCCAGGCTTGTCGAGCCTCGTCCAGTAAGATGAGGCGTAGGATTGCTGCGCTTGCAGGAGCAGTCTTAGTGCCACATCATCACCGTCCTCCCGACACCGATTCTCCAATACCCCCACTCTAGCCGAAGCCGCTACCGTGGCCTCTTGGCGACTTCGACGGGCAGCAGCACACCAAGCTATGTCGACGCCTCGCAGCGTGGGCTTCAAGGCCTCCCAGACCGTCACTTCATCAACCCCTTCTGTCAGGTTCTCCCGCCAGTAGTGGGCAATCGCACCACGCATGTGGTTCGTATAATTTGCCTGCTGGAGATGCCACGAGGACATCCGCCACCGAAATGGCTGGTGCGACTTGTGAGGTTCAACCCGTACTACGACCGGGGAGTGGTCAGACAGCCCACGAGGCTGAATCGCGGCCTGCTTCACCCTGTCGAGAAAGGCCCCTGGCACAAACACACAGTCCAGCCGGGAGAAGGAGCCATGCACAGCAGACACATACGTGTACTCACGCGTCCTGGCATGCAAATGTCTCCAGACATCCACCCAGCCCAGCCCATCAATCATCGCTTTCAAGCGTGTAGGGGAGGTTGTCACCACGGTCCCTTGCATCCTCTGTCGGTCCAGACACACATCCACCACATCGTTCCAGTCGCCACCTATCACAGCCAAGGAGTCCGGGATCTCGGCCCACAGTGCAAATAGGCGCTCTGCCAGGGACCACTGTAAAGGAGGGGGGGCATACACACTGCCAAATACCACAGGCTCCGTACCAATCATACCTTTAACAAAGACATACCGACCTTGGGGATCGAGCCAGTGACGCTCGTGGGTATATGACAGTCGTCGATGAATAAGGATGGCCACCCCTCTCGAGCCCCTGGAAAACCCTGCATGAAACACCTGGGTATAGCCAAAGCGCTGTAAGCTCAGTACCTTCGTTCCCAACATATGCGTCTCCTGTAATAGCATGACATCAGCCGAGTCCCTCTTGCCCCAGCGCAACACTGCCCCACGCTTAATTTTGTCCAACATCCCCCTCACGTTCCAACTTAAGATTCGCATGGAGCCACTAGCGAGTGCCTTCTGCGTGGAATCAGCCATAGTCTCGATGGGAAAGTCTCTGAAAACCCCAGGACCCAGCCCAGGCACCCAGTAGCATGTATGTCACTGTAGCAAAAATCACGTGCATCCTGTTCAAAACCCTCCCTACCCCCTGTCCCTTCCCGCTAACACTACCCCAAGAACTGCCCAACTCCCATCACCCCTCCCCCCCACCCCTATACCTCATAAAACATTGAAGTATCTGTCGCGGCATGGGGAGCTTCGGGCCCAAAACATAGTGCCCAAAACCACCCATACCAATGGATCCCACTACACCCCCCAACTAACGGGACCTACCCTTAGGGGCCGCCGCCCTAACGTGAGAGGACTAGGCCACCCACTGGTCAGTGCCCGAGCCCCAATGAACCACAATTGACCTGTAGCTCGAGTAAGGCGAGGCAATCAGGCCTCACCCATATCTCCCCTTTGAGGCAAGCCAAAGTCCAGGTCTCGCCACCCCAGATGATAGTCTATCGACCAATGTGGCAGCAGCTCCGGGCCTCTCGCATAGTCCAATGATGGAGAGAGGTCAAGCAGGGAAGATAGAGGTCCCACGGCCTTCAAATCCCTTTCCCGGACTGATCGGTGTCGGACTGCACGTCATCCAGGGGGACGCCCCCGGACCGGGAGCGTCTCCGCGACCGAGATTTCCTGTGTCTTTTACCCCTGATGGAGGGGTCACCCCGCTCCTGCGACGATCCACGCGGTGGTCCGGGATTCAGGCCCGGCTGGGCATTCGGCCGGAGCTTGGTCGTCTCGTCGGTCCAGCCAAACACTGCCTCTGGGGTATCAAAAAAATGAGTCTTGGACTGAAAGACGACTCGAAGACGAGCCGGGTATAGCAGCGAATATTGAATCTTCAGACCTCGTAGTTTGGCTTTCGCATCATGGAAGGAACGACGCTGCTGCTGCACCTGCTTGGTATAGTCTGGGAAAATCATAATCTTGTGATTGTCATACAGCAAAGTGTCCTTGGCCCTCGCTTCGCGAAGTATAGTGTCTCTATCGTGGAAATTGAAGATTTTAGCAATGACCGGACGCGGTCGTTCTCCCACTGGCGGCTTCTGCATCAGGGCTCTATGGGCGCGTTCCACCACAAAGCAGCGCGACAGGACGTCCGGGGGAAGCCAGCTCTCTAGCCAACTCGTCAAGAACGCATCCATGGGCCCTTTCTCGCAATCCTCCGGAAAACGCACGAAGCGAAGATTATTCCTGCGCGCTCGCCCTTCTGCGTCTTCGACGCGGAGTGCCAGTCCCTTTTGGAACCTGTCCATCTCTGCCACTTTCTTTTTCAGGGCACCCACATCATCCTCCACTCCTGTGATCCTGGTCTCGGTCTCCGTGATGCGAGCAACAGCGTTGCGAAGGTCCTGGCGCAGTAGCATGACGTCGGCTCCCACCGCTCCAATCTTGGCGTCCAGCATGTCTCTGGATTGCGTGATGGCGGCCATCAGGGCCGCGTTGTCTGGTCCCGTGCCCTGACCGCCCCCGGATGCCCCTGACCCCCCGCTGGGTCCAGTAAATTTGTCGATCGGGCCTTGCTTGGTGGATCCAGCGCCGCCCCCACCTCTTGTCATGGTTAGAAGAAGTTGGGCTGACCACTCCGCGCCCACGGCAGGCCCTGCACTCACAGTAATCCAAATATAGAGTCTACTCGGGGGGCCGAGCTCCACTTTGCAAGCAGTCACACCAGAGCGGGGGGGCGCTCACAGTCCGTCGTGCACTGCCGTCGGGTCAGTCCTCCGTCCACACCAGGGCAGCAGGCGCGACTCTCTAGGTTCGGGTATGAGCCCCACTGGACCACTCTATATGCCACCGAGCCACAGCCCCAACAGGCACAGCTGTAGGAGTTCCAGCGATCCAATCTTGAAGGGGCCCTCGACCCCCTTGCGCCCCAGTACCACACAGCGTCTGCCCCCCTGTCCGAGAGCCAATGATGGTTGTGCTGGGCGGGGATCGCCAAACTCGAGTCCCCGGCGTCTCAAAGGCCCTGTAGGCCGCAGCTCCCCTCCGGCGCCTTCAGGGCGCTAGGTCGCGCTGCCGCCACCGCAGAGTCAGTCCGGGGTCTCCTTCGTCTCGTCTCCTGAAACAGGCAGCCCCGGACCCAGGCAGAGGAAAAGCGCCGCCGGACCCCACGCCACCAGAGAAGTCCAGCCCACAGTGTAGAGGGGCCTCAGTCGCGAATCGCCTCCCCAGGCACCTCCTCCATTCGTCGGACACTGTCTCTGGGCACAGCCACGGCCCCACCAACACCAGGGACGCCCAGCGCTGACTCACCACAATCCGGGCGCGGGCCAGCCCGGGGTCGCGGAACTCGAGGCCCCGGCTCCTCGGGGTCCGCACAGGCCGCAGCGAGTCTGTGTCATCCAGGGGGCCACCCCGGCGTGGGAGGTTGCTCCACAGGGCACTGCAGTGGCTCCCTCCACCTCCGGCGCTGCCAGCACTGCTCCGGGAGTCGCCCGACCGGTCCGACCGCCGGCCGCCAGCCGATGACCCTGAAACTCGAGGTCCCGGCTCCGTCTGCAGGCACCAGGCCGCACCTCGTCACAGACGATTTCGGCGCACCAGCTTAGCCAGAGGGGTGGTTTAGCACACCGGAGAGATCATAGCGCTGCCAGGAACAAACGCCATACAGGTAGGGCAGTTAGCGGGCTCGGGGGCCAGGATAAATGAGCAGATTATGTCTGGGCTGGCGGGAGCTCTACAACGCTGCGACCGCCATCTTCGCCCGCCAAGCCACGCCCCCCGATTCCACATCAATTTAAGGTTTCCTTGAGTGACTTTGTTCCACAAAGCACGTTTTCTGATGATTGGGACTTTGAGACTGTTAATAATATGATGTCAGATTTAGAGATGTCTGCTAAATTTACAAAACATGAATACTTAGAAGGTTCATCAGATTATGCACAAATGTATTGTTATAATCACTATGGTCATCATTACTTGCACAAATCTGCAAGCCCTAGAAATGTTTATACTTTCAATCAATGGGAACATTGTCCACCGCCACCAAAAGGTAGCTCAAAAACATTCTATGAAAAATGTCCATACTTCTCAGGTTTTAATACCACAAATCCGGAAACATTTTACTTTAGAAATGTTAATAAGACAGGAATGAAAAGTATGCTAACCAATACAAAGCAAATTTATTCAGCAGCCTTTTATGCCCAGCTGTCCTCATTAGGCTTTGACTTTCGGAGTGAGAACATAGAAACAAAAACTGTCTGGGGCTCAAAAGACTGGCAAGTGCAGGGAATAGAAGCTTTATTTCAAGCCTGCATTATTCTTGAGCAAATAATGTTTTTGAATGACACTGTTCAACAGACATCCTGCCTTGGCCTAACCAAGATAAAAGACTTAAACAAACCGTCTATACCTACACCTATGTCTGATAACAAAAGCACTTCAGAAGGGGGGTCGACATAAAAAATATGTTACTTAAAAACAGAACTGATCCTGATTGGAAAAAATGGTTAATCTGGCCCACAGACACAAATAACTGTCAAGATAGATTCCTGAACAAGACACAAGGGTTTACAGTAACTAGGCCAGATCCAAGATATGTCCAGTGACAATATCCAAGGATAGTAACAACAGACAGTGTAGGAAAACTGTGCCTTGAGTGGCTACAAAAATCTACACTTACAGAGGTAAAACCAACACTTATCTTTACTAAAAGATGGCATTGACTTAGGGGACTTCTTATCAGGTCCGGCAAGATGACATCATAAACGTTTCATATACGCAGGTACATATGCCATTTATAATGAAGCTTGGAAAGAGACACAGGCAGAGATTGCAGAAAGAATACGAGAAATTGATCGTATTCATTTAGAGAAAGCACTCTCTGTAGTTGACAATGGGTTAACGACCCTGTCATCCAGAATTTGTTCTTTGGACAGCATAGTATCCTCTGCTCATTGACATAAGGGAACAGGACTTGCTCATGCTACAGCATGGACGGTCACAATTACGTTCTATAATGCCCTTAGGCTGGACGCTGCAAAATCTTCGTTCTGGATATGTGCCATGGCGTCTAATCAACACCACGTCATTGTTTTCTGTATTTAACCTTACAGATAAACAAATCACTTTGGCACAGAAAGGAGCAGACTATACGGTGCTGAGCATTGAAAACCTGGAAAGATTACCATTAACTGTTTCAGAATAGCCTGCAACAGAATGGATAATACACGGGATAATCACTCTGCCTGTCACAATTTTCAACTTTCAATACTGTTTGAAACATATACCAGTTGCCGTGTATGAAAGGTTGGGTAAGGAATACATAAAGTCAACCTGGGAACTACCATACACACACAGATCTTGGAGTGGGGGAAAAGAGGTATTTCTTAGTGGTACACAATGCAAAAGTGCACTAAGTGGTACACTCTTATGCCAGGGTATTAATTTGCATGGTGCCTGTGAAGGTCCTTCGAACAACTTATTCTGCCACCTGCAAGGTTCTCCAGCAGCAGTGATAGATCCAATTTTTAGGCAGCTTTCTAACGGGAGCTATATAATGTTGAATGATCACAGCTGTTGTGGAATGATGCCAGGAATAGCCTATCTCGTAACTGTGTCAGCCAGGGTCACTTGTTGTATGCAAGTATTGTTTCCTAAAGCTAAGACAGATGGGGAGTCGCCGCTATGGCCATCACTGAATATCTCTTCTATTCGAATTGATACTTTAAGCAGAATGAAAGCCATTCTTTTACAAAAAACTGTGCCACTGACCTCATCCAAAGAGACGTATGAACTGCCAGTTGCCAGGTCCTCTGCAGAGATACATGCCCTTTTATCCACAAGCTGTCCAATACATTTTGTAGAAATGTTAGGTCGTATCTTAACCCCTGCCATGCCCATGACGAGCTCAGCTCGTCATGAGCCATGGTGCTCCGGTGCTCATGACGAGCTGAGCAGGTGGAACGCTCGCACGCTGGGCTAATTCCCCTGCTGTGCTGAGCGTTCCATTAAACGGGCGTGGTCATGACGAGCTCAGCTTGTCATGAGCACCGGAGCACCATGGCTCATGACAAGCTGAGCTCGTCATGAGCATGGGAGCGCTGTGCGCGCCCCCAGCACAGCAGGCGAATAGCTCCAGCTGCCAAGGGGTTAAACATGTCTGATACCAGTGGTATTGTACATGTATTTAAGACAGTTTTTTCGGGACTGTTAGCACCTTTTGAAGCAGTCCTCTGCATTTTTCCAAACTTCGTGCACTCTGTGTTCGGTGGCCTGCCTCTCATTTTGGGACTCGTAGCAGGAATCCTATTCTTGTTCCTCCTGCTCCGATATGGCAAGTCCAGTCGGCAACGACACCCAGATTACCATCGAGAACACTCTCCTGGCAATGAAGTGTCGTGAGCGCTTGATACAGATCCTGGGCCTGGCTCGTCTAAGAGACCTAAATACCACATGGTTCCTATCATTCCGACCAATCTTGCAAGATTGCATCTTACCTGTTCTACGATGCCTGCCATGTGGAGAAGAATGTTGAATATCTCTCTAACACTTCCATCAGCAATGCCAACGGATGTTGATGCATTGCTTGGTTCAGTAACGGCCCATGCATCGTGTTGTCCTCAGCGGCTACCAATCCTGATGACGGCATTTATTGAGATCTTACAGACGCAATCTACTGACGGTGAGATACGTGGATCGACAGGCACACAGACACCACCTTCATCTCCATCTCCGACGAACATTGCTAATACGGCTAAAGCTGACGACGATGCTTCACATTTTTGTGCTATCGGTTTACTTAATGCAGTGATCCAACTTTCACCTACTGTGGTAGACGATTTCTTTGCCAGCTTAGAAGATTTAATGTTTTCTCCAAACAACGAGAATGATTTTTGAAGTTAGCACACAGCATTGAATGGGACTCTCTATTCGACCTTCACTTTTCAAAACAAAACCTCCAACTTTAAGGACTCTATTTTTTCTACGATTTGACTTTTTCAAAATTGAATTTGTTTTGGCACAAATTAATCTGCTTAAAGTAGAACTATTCTTAGAGAACAATAACTCTTTGAAACACTTCCAAGAGACAATATTTAACCTTGTCCTCAACCTAAACAGTATATTCTGTAAGGGAATGGTCTCGATTTAATTTCTTCTGTATTTAAGAGCCATTTCATCAATGTTATTTCATGACTCATTCTGATAAGCATTATTTTATAAGTTTCACATTACATGCTTTAAATGATGATATTGCTTTTTAAATGCGTACCGCACAATGCTCTTCTTTCGTGTACAACCATTTCAAATGCATTCTATGTATTTTGGGAGGGATTTTATACACATCTTGCTTTAGGTATGTTAAAGATGCTTAAAGAATTTAGTAATATCGAACATAATAAAGTGGAGTGGGTGTTGTGAAGCATTTTAGAATGAAGCGTAAATTCACCGATTCATGCCCTTATATAGCTATAATTCACATTGCCCTTATATAGGCATAGAAATCATACCCATATTTAAAATAACCCATCCAGTCCAAATACAGGCATGGCTACTTCCACTAGTTCCAAAAAGCCACAACGATTTCTTGGAAAACTCGGCTTCAGCAGTCAGGGACATCCCCTTACTTGAATATTAATTTGTCCTTGAAATCATGGCGTTTTCAAAGAACTACCATTCCCTTGGGGTTCTTTGGTAACGTTATTCTGTCCGACTTTACGGCAAACAAAGCACCTTCAAGGTATAAATATGCCTACACTTGCCCTAGCAAAAACACGATGGTTCGGAGCAGCTCGACTATCTACTTGCCCGACGCAGCTCGCTACAGCAAATGCCGAAGGAAGCCGACCCTCCAGCTGACGCACTGACAGAAAAGCTGTCCTTTCTCTCGCTGAGAATCCATCTCCAGTGTTTCCAAGCTCCCCTCGCGGGGTGTTGGGAAATCGAGTCCCGAGACAGAGATACCAGACCTCCTTCATTCTAAAACCAAGGTACGGAGCTGATTAGACCCTAAGAGAAATCTTGGCAAAAACAGACTAAACCTATGCTACAACTCACTTACTTCTTCCCTCGTACTAGACTTAGGTTAGATACATTTGGGGTAGGTGTATTTTAGAAGCACCAGTTGAGTACTTTTTTAGCCTTTTGTTATTTATATATGTATTTATCTATGGTATAGGAACCATACAATGCTTTTACTGTATTATTTTATAATACTCTTCTTACTGTACGTATTATACTTTGCAACCAGTATTACGATTGTAGCAGTTCACTTTACTTGCTTGAGAAAGAAGACTTTTCAATAAATCCCTTTATTGAAAATGCCCGTCTCTCTATTTCTCTGCACCTCTGATGAAACGAAGCATGCACGATTGACTGAGTACAATCTCTATCTATTGTTTCCACGACTCTGAAGATCAGTTTTATTCTTGGGGAAACAAAGGTGTCATGTTTATGCGGTTGTCAGAAACTAATCCCCTCTTGTTCATTCGAGAAAGTTTCTAGTGACCTCTGAGCTAGCTGGCACTCACAAGTAAGTCTAATATATTCAATAGATACCTTGTCGACCTAAGTCCTACGTCAAATCTATAGGATAAATTATTCCAATGCGCAGAGCCTGTTGGAAATATAGGAACTACACTACACCAGAGGGTGATGGACACTGGGAACCCTAGCAGCCAGTGGAGTCCCTGACCTCCACCCTGTTAGGCCTATATCATTATCACCTAGGTGTATCTTTGTTGCAAGTAGGCCTAGGGAATTGTGGAATAAAAAGAGCTTAAATCCCCAGGAATTATGGGGGGTAGTAATGAGTTATCCTTTTTAACTAGGAACATGAATGGCCTCCGGTCTAAATGTCGACAAAGATTGCCTATGAGATACTTAGAAGAAAGTTTAGCTAATATTGTCATTGTGCAAGAAACTCATTTAACAGCTAGTGAGAGTAGAGTCTTCATTTTAAAATCCACCTTGGTGGACAGTTTTGTCATTTCGGATCAAGTAGAGCATTGTAAGGGGGTGGCTACGATGATAACAAGGGGAGTTGGAGTTGAGGTAAAATCCTCAAAAACTGATTGCCCTGGAAGGTGCGTCTTGGCAACTCTGAGTCATGGGGTAATGAGTTTGTATGTGCCGGGTTTTACAGTCAGAATTTAGATGACCCCCAGTACATATGGAACCTGGGGCGGAACTTAGTAGAGGTTGCATCCCAATTGATTATTGGGGAGGATTTTAAAACCTTCCTAGACCCCTTTTGGCTAGATCCACCAAAATGAAGTACACCCAAGCCCCTGGGGCAAGACAATCTCCTAAATATATGCTCCAGGACATAGGCCTAGTAGATGCTAGGAGATATACAAAGGGTTCAAGGAGGGGCTACACTTTCAATTGTAAGAAATACGGTCACTTTTCCAGAATGGATTATATATTTGTAGATAGAACCATAGCCACAAATATAAAGGAAGCCCGCATTCTGCCGGGCCATGATTCAGATCATGCTACAGTTAGTATGTCTAGTGGCCGACAAAATGTGAGCTGGACCTTAGAAAGTGCTATTCTCTTACTGCCTGAAAGTCTTGCCCCCTTGAAAAAAGCCTGGCCGATTTCATTCTTGTCAACGAAGGATCTGCCCAACCTTAATTTTGTTTGGGCTGCTTTTAAAGCAGATTTTAGAGGGGTGTTGCAAAGTCTGGCTCACTTTAAAAATAAGTCCCAAAGAATATACCTTATAAGATTGGATGATAGTGTGAGGACACTGGTGGCTGAGTTGCAGCAGCAATGCTTGAGGCCAAATGATGATAGGGAAGAATTATCAAAGTAATTGACACAGGCGAGACTGAATTATAAGATTATGTTAGATAGGATGTACAGAGCATATTGACAAACAGGGTGCATTTGAATATGGAGAGAGAATAGGGGTCTTTCTAGCCTAGAAGGCTAGAAGAGTTATGTAGACCACATGCTTTCTGTTTTTCCGATACTTGAATCTCCTCTCGCGCCAGGACAGTCTTGACTATTAGTGCGCGTTACAAGAAATATATAACAAGAGCTGAGAGATCTAAGAATCATATCAGTGAATTGGTAATTAACCTGCTGGGCAAAGCCACGAATAAGGTAGAGGAAATACATGTCTGGGTAGTTTCCCCATTTTCTAAACTATACGCAGAAGAGGTTCAACTGGACTCGAAGAGGCTTTGAGTTTGGCTGGAAAGTGCTCAGCTCATGAGACTTACAATGGATGCCCTAATAACTAAGGAGGAAATTAGGACATACCTTCTGTGAACTGAGAATAGTAAAGTGGCTGGCCTGGACAACCTTCCATCAGAGTTGTATAAACTCTTAATAGAAAAACTGATCCCAGATGGGAATTACTTTTTAACTCAATATATCGGCAGGGTGGACAGATTCCAAACTCGTGGAAAGAGAGCGAAATTGCATTGGTTTTAAAATCTGCCAAGGATCCTAGGAAAGTAGATTCCCACCGCCTAATCTCCCTGCTAAATGCAGATTATAAAATCTTTATGAGCGTTTTAGCAGGGAGATTGGCTAAGCTTGCCTCCCTGCTGATACACACAGATCAGAAGGGATTTATTCCAATGAGGCTAATTCAAGAGCTCACACAACAGCTGATAGGAGCTATCGATCTTGCAACGACTTGTTCAGTCCCCCTGGCTACAGTCACGATTGATGTTGCTAAGCCTTAGGCATTTGATTGGGTATGCTGGGCGTTTCTGTGGGAGGCCCTGAATATAATGGGAATCTGCCCAGGCTTTATCCCTACTCTTCGAAACCCTACAAAAACTCCTCAGCCAAGATTCTTCTCAATGGCTTTCTAACTAGGAGTTTTAGCATGCAAAGGGGTACAAGGCAGGGTTGCCCCTAGTCGCCTCTTTTGTTTTCCATATATATCGAACCTTTGGCACAACAACTTCAGAAAGATAGTTAGGTTATTAACTTTTATAAATCTACTTTTTTTTAGTAACATTGCACTGTATGCTTATGATTTGATAATTTATACATCAGACCATGTTACAACTATACCTAGGGTGGAGTGAGTCGTGGCAGAGTTCGGGGTTCGCTCAGGGTATTTGGTAAATGATTCCAAGACAGAGGTCATGTGTTGTAATATAGAAGACTGGAGAGAAGAGTGAGCGCAAAATTAAAATATTTAGGCATAATTATTGTCAACCTAGTCAACGAAATTCCAACACATAATTTAAAATGGGTGGTTAAGGAAGTCGACTCTTTACTCTCCAGATAGAGAAACTTGCCACTTACAATCTACTGGAGAGGTAACTTAATTAATATGTCGATCCTCCTCAAACTGACATATCTTTTTAAATACATCCCCCTCACATTCCCAAGATTAATCATAGATAAGATCCTGGGGGAATTACCAGTTTCAATGGGCTTCTAGGGGGGATTAAGTTGGCATGGAAGAAGATGAGGCATGGGCTTTAGAAGGGTGGCTTGGCACTCCGAGACCTAAATCTTTACTGTATAGCATTTCAGTTCAAGAATCTCCGGATGCTTTTGAGAAATCCGAATAGCTCAACATGAGGAACACTCTTAGGAGAAATGACAAGAGAGTTTAGTGCAAATAAGGTTTTGTATACGTTTGGTACCCCAATTTCAATTTAAAAGGTACAGCTGAAGATCTTTAGGACAGCACTCACCTTATGTTGCAAGGTGCTGAAAAAGCTTAGTATTGGTTATTATTCGGACATTGTACCAATCTAGGATTCCCCTGGCACCCCAGAATGCTTGAAGGATAGGTTGAGTCTCCCTCTGAGGTGGGCAGGGATTGTCACCTGTGGAGACCTGATGACTGTACAAGGGATACTACCCTGGGAAGTCTTGAGAGCCAAAGCTGGATATAGTCTATCCAGGTTCAAATATATGCAACTGTCCTCCTGGTCCTCAGTACAAGAGACTGAGGTGGAGTGGGAGTTTGAGTTATCTCTCCAGGATGTAAGATCTAAAAGGAGGTCGGCAGAAGGTATTGGAAACTCCTGGCAGCCGAAGAAAAGAAAAGGAAGTCTCCATATATGATGTGGAGAGATACCTTTCCGAGTGTGAATTCACAACCACTATGGCGTGACTCACTGAAGCTATTGTACTTGATCGTGAAGGCAGCGAACCTGAAGTGAAACCACTTCTTCTCTCTCAGCAGGCTATATTGGACTTCACAAAAAATTGTTCGCTTCTTCGTCCACTCCCAGGTATAGAAGGTGTGGTCTTTTGAAAGCTGATGATGTACACATTTTCTTTTTGTGCCCTAAGATTAAAGCGTTCTGGACTGACATTGAGACAATTTTAAAAGGTATTTTAGGGGCAACAATAGTCTTAAATTCTCTATTATTTCTGTTGGGCGTAGATGAGACCTCCCTTAGTCTATTGAGCTGGGAGCAAAGTGGTCTTATGTTTTATTTGATACTTTTAGCAAGGAGGAAAATTAGTTAACGGTGGATAGATCCACACCCCTTTGTTACTGCTGATTGGATTAAGCCAGTCAATAGGACTTGGCGTAGGGAAATGGAGTGCATGATCGGAATTCCTCCTGGTATTTGGGCGGATCTCTCTAGGTAGCATGGAATTTAGGAAAGATCCTCAGACAGAACAAGGAGGTCCTATGATTAAACATAGGCACCGCTCCAGGAGATGGCTCGACTTGGGTGACTAGGAGTGGTGGAGCCATGCGAAAATTCAATAGACCGTGAGGCGTACAGCTAGAACGGTCTGAGATTTGCTGGTGCTATGGTGATATCAGAACAAAAAAAATCAAATTCAGTGGGCAGATTCTTTATTAAATATTTAGCGAAGGGACGTTTTAAAATGTTATACTTTGTCTGACTGAGTATCCACTCCCCAGTAGGTTATTTAGCATTATCTGTAAGCAACTGGCCTTGCTCAGCGATCCCTCTTAATGAGGTGTAATAACTACTTCCAGATCAGAAACAATAGCGTAGGCCTTTTGCCAGGAAGACCTGGATGTAAGGTATATGACTTCTATTACCTCAGGAACTTCGTTAAATTGAAAGCGACCAGGGTGAGGCCTGCCCATTCAAGTGTAATGGCAGACCTGGGCTAGAGAAGACTGCTCCCAGTGCAAACTGTAAGCATCTTTGTATCAGTCCAGAGGGAGGAGAAGCTAGATTCAGAACCAGTTTTTTCGGCGTAGGAGGAGAGAACTGCTCTTTTCCTTAAATAGCTGGCACACCAACAGACTCCAAGGGCAGAAAGGTGCTGGCATGTTGGATTTAACTAAGCATGGTGCTGTGTAGAATAGTTTGCTTTAAGACAGAACAGAATACCCTGCAAAAGAGGGAATGGTTGCTCCAGGAAACATTTTCCTCATTGTTAGGGAGTGTCCAGGAGCCATCCCTACCCACAGGCTAGTGAATCCTACACATGTGGCACCTAACCAAACATCATCAGAACACTCTTTAGACCTTGGATGAAAAGAAGAAAACTGCATTTGAGGTCTATGTAGAGACTAGAAGGGCTAGATCTTGCCCTAATGGGACTTAGGACAAAGTTGTGGACTCCAAGGTCAGTTGGCTGGCCTCCTGTGAGAGTATATGGACATAAACACGGCAAAAAGCCTTTTTCCTGGAGTGACTGGTTTACAAGTGGAACTGAACTTACCCTTGCTGATGGCTTCTGCTGGAAGGACACCAGGCCGCTTAGTGGTGTCTCTGAGGTCCCGGGAGTCGTAGAAGCAACCTAGAGGAGCTGCCCCAGAAATTCTGAAAAGTTGGGATATCCATAACCTCGGGATCTTCAGCAAGACCTCACAGGGAGAACATCTGACTTCCAAAGGTCTATGGCAGATACAGCATGTAGCCTTGCCCTGCTGGGGGTCTTTGAACTCTAAAAAAGAGACTGAGGACCTGATTTAAAGTTTGGCAGACACAGTAGTGTCTATCGGTATGGCACAGGAAATTCCGTCTGCCAAACTAAGAGGTGACTGCTGTCCCTAAGGTCAGATCTGTACATTGAAAGGAAGTTCCATCAAAACATTTCCTTTCAGTGTACTAATGGTTTGGTATATGGCTGCCATCAGTTTTGATAGCCTTACAACAAACTATTGCCATTGTTTTGTTTTTGAAAAACAAAAAACTTATGATCCCACCCCCAAAAAAATGCCATGGGAGTTTTCTGATTTTTTTCTGTCCCCCGCTGCCAGGGTCTTCCTGATGGTAAGTCCGAATGAGGTCGCACACTGCTCGTCCCATCAGCGTGTGACCCCGGAGCATGATGTTTGATGTAGTCGGTATCAGCGGGTGCGCTTTTACCCGAGTTTAAAGTCTTGAGGGTGTTCACTGGTGTGCTTGCCATCCCTGGACACGTGTTTCACGTTCATTAACACTCATCAGCAGGGATTAGGCGTGTGCACGGGGTTGCTGCGTGGGCTGCCGAGAATATTCGTAGGTCCAGATACCTCTTAAGGCGCGCAGGTGCGTTGTCTCGATGTCGTCACCTCCACCGGCTCAAGGGAGCCTGTATAAATAGTAAGTCCGAATGAGGTCGCACACTGCTCGTCCCATCAGCGTGTGACCCCGGAGCATGATGGTCGATGTAGTCGGTATCAGCGGGTGCGCTTTACCCGAGTTTAAAGTCTTGAGGGTGTTCACTGGTGTGCTTGCCATCCCTGGACACGTGTTTCGTGTTCATTAATGCTCATCAGCAGGGATTAGGCGTGTGCACGGGATTGCTGCGTGGGCTGCCGAGAATATTCGTAGGTCCAGATACCTCTTAAGGCGCGCAGGTGCGTTGTCTCGAGGTCGTCACCTCCACCGGCTCAAGGGAGCCTGTATAAATAGTAAGTCCGAATGAGGTCGCACACTGCTTGTCCACCCCTATTGACTTTCTCTACTGATGAGGGAAGATATCCCGAAACCCGGGCCATGTCCCGGGTCTAGAGATCGGGGTAACAACAAGTATCTACTTGCACCTATATAGGTGAACCACTTATGAACTTTCAATGATTCTTCGAACTTCAGGCACTACACATACCAGAGTGCTTAGGGGCGACCCGGAGGAGGGGCTAGCGGTGTGCGGTCCATTGCTGTTTTTTCTACATAAGGGCTCCCTTGAGCCTCCCAAGCTGACGAGCTTCTGGACGACGCACCTGCGTGCTGGGCAACGAGGCCCGTGACGGTTACGAGGCGGCCTTCATTTCCACCCCTATTGACTTTCTCTACTGATGAGGGAAGATATCCCGAAACCCGGGCCATGTCCCAGGTCTAGAGATTGTGGTAACAACAAGTATCTACTTGCACCTACATAGGTGAGCCACTTACGAACTTTCAATGATTCTTCGAACTTCAGGCACTACACATACCAGAGTGCTTAGGGGCGACCCGGAGGAGGGGCTAGCGGTGTGCGGTCCATTGCTGTTTTTTCTACATAAGGGCTCCCTTGAGGCTCCCAAGCAACGAGCTTCTGGACGACGCAACTGCGTGCTGGGCAACGAGGCCGGTGATGGTTACTAGGCGGCCTTCTTTTCCACCCCTATTGACTTTCTTTACTGTTGAGGGAAGATATCCCGAAACCTGGGCCATGTCCCGGGTCTAGAGATCGGGGTAACAACAAGTATCTACTTGCACCTACATAGGTGAACCACTTACGAACTTTCAATGATTCTTCGAACTTCATTCACTACACATACCAGAGTGCTTAGGGGCGACCCAGAGGAGGGGCTAGCGGTGTGCGGTCCATTGCTGTTGTTTCTACATAAGGGCTCACTTGAGCCTCCCAAGCTGACGAGCTTCTGGACGACGCACCTGCGTGCTGGGCAACGAGGCCCGTGACGGTTACGAGGCGGCCTTCTTTTCCACCCCTATTGACTTTCTCTACTGATGAGGGAAGATATCCCGAAACCCGGGCCATGTCCCGGGTCTAGAGATCCGGGTAACAACAAGTATCTACTTGCACCTACATAGGTGAACCACTTACGAACTTTCAATGATTCTTCGAACTTCTGGCACTACACATACCAGAGTGCTTAGGGGCGACCCGGAGGAGGGGCTAGCGGTGTGCGGTCCATTGCTGTTTTTTCTTCCTGATGGTGACAGAAAGGAAAAAAAGGCATTACACCTTCCCACTAAATAAGACGCTTGATGTAATGTCTTTTCTCCGACTTGTACTCTATTGGGTCTTTGGAGGAGGTATTCCAGTGATGGAGCCAATGTCGCCTCCCTCGATGAAATACTTGAGGCCCACCCATCTCTAAGGGCCTCATTATGATGGTGGTCGGACAAGAATCCGACCGCCATTGTTTCGGCCATGGACCACCTGACAAGGAGACTGCTGTGCCGACAGCCCAATTACAATACGACCACTGTGCAGGCGGTCCTAAACATGCTTTTTTCTATTGCGGATTAGGCTGCTGCCCAGAAAATGAATGCAGCACAAGTTGCAATACAAAAAGAGATGTCCAAACATGGACGTTTAGGAGGGCCCCACATGTGCCCCTCTGGCCCCATAGGGGAGGCCCACAGCGGACGGGGGACCTTCAAGGAGCCGCCAAATTCCCTTTTCTGGTTGGACCACCATGTAAAGGAAGAGGTAAAGGGACATCCTATTCCCTAAGGTGGTGCCTTTGCAGGCTCCACCCCCATTGTAGGAATTAGGCTCTGACTCCTGCCCTGACAGGCTCCTTGAGTCAGTCGGAGGTGGTGGTCTTTCCCCCAGCTCAAATCGCGCTGACTGCTGGCATTGTAATCCAGTGGTCGGACTGCTACTCTGGATGTTGGATGGACCGCCACTGCCCAACATCCTAATTGGGCCCTAAATGAGGCAGGCAGACCGAGGGTTTGCAAGGCAGTGTATTTTGTCATGTTTGTTATGGTGTACCCTGTCTGCAAAACTTTAAATCAGGCCTTTCGCCCAAAGGTAGAAATCTTCACCAGGCAAAGGTGCAGAAAGCGTTCAGCTGGACGAGATGACTTTGATGGCACGTAATTGAATTTTCCAGCTCAAATCATTTCCTGTCAAAATCAATGGCTTCAGCGGGATCTCGTCCAATGGCTATCTGACTTCAAGAGGACCACATTGGATACAGCCTGCAGCCTTGTGCTACTGGAGGATTTTACCTTCCATCTCAGAGACTATGGGCCTTATTTAGAATTTATCAGACAGGATACTCTGCCACAAACATGGCAAATGTCCCATCTGCTATATTAAAAGTCCCTTATAGCCGTGTAGCACTTGAAATACAATGGACAGGATATCTAACACATTTGTGAAGGGATATCTCTTTAACCAAACTCTAAATAAGGTGCTTTGTGCAAAGCTAAACACTTTGCTAGTGAGGACCTACTAGGTGTATCTAATATTCCCTTCACTGTGGTAGGCCTGAATTTGCATGAACACTAACAACTGATGGACTCTTTCCTTTTTCTTGGTGCGTTGGTCTTAAATATTTAAATGTTTATATCTCCAATTTTTCTTATTGGATTTTTGTTGTTTTGGTGTCATTGTGCTCATTAGATTTTTATGAATCGGTGTTCTGTGCCACAGCTATCAGGGGGTTGAACCTAGGTTTAAAATATGGAAACAGTGTTTTACACTAAGACATTTGTGGCCTTATTCTTTGTGTTGGACACATCTAGTGGAAATATGGGAATGTGCCCAGAAGCAGATGGTAAATGGCTCTCCCATCCTCCCTTCCTGATGGATGAGCCAGATGCTCTAGACATTCAGCAAGAGAGAAGAACAAGTCAGCGAGTGACAGCTGTGTTTTTGCCAGTGGTAGGCAAACATCCCGAGGTAAGATATTGACTCATTCTGCCTTCCCGAGTCACATCTCAGGAATGATGAAGCATACAAAATAGGGTTTTAGTGGCCACTCACCAATCCAAAGGCCTTTTTGAAAATAACTTTAGACGCAGGTTCAGTGTACATCTCAATTGGTAGCATAAACATCTCATAAAATGGGACAAATGCAGCATTTCAGGCATAATAAGTGATCTTATTATCAAATCAATGTGCGTCATTGATGCTGCTGGAGTGAGTCATGCTCTGGGATATCCACAGGTGATTGTTGGTCGCCAAAAGAAAACCATCTACAAACATTGTGCATTGGATCTTCAAGAACAATGATTTTGTGCAACTTGTTCACCCACAGGATTAAAATTATGACAGTCAACTTTTGGATATAACAAATGGGTCAGTGGACAATACAACTGCCATGTAAGTGACCTATCATCGATCATGCCATGCTGTAGGTACTTTGCTCTCAGTTTCCTTTGTAACCAGACTCTTCTTTGAAAGCATGCCTGTTCTTCGAAACCCTGGTGCACAAGCTGTAAAGAATGTGCTAAACCACCTCACCTAGCAAACACAAAGGTGATAAAAATAAAAATGCACCTATACAATTGTATAAAAACTAGGCCATATGTTAATTGCAATTCTTGGCGTTTCGTTCGTGAAAATACATGCACAGATTTTTTTAGTGATTACTGACTAATCTAAAATAATAGGGATGCACCCTACAGATCTGTCTTAGCACATTCTCAGAAAAGGATTTGCATAATTTCTAGAAAGTTGATTGATGATGATTGCATAAACAGCAGGTGTGAGCTGCGCAGGCTGGAATGCGTTTGTTTTCTACTTAGAAATGTTCCATTTCCAATTCCAATTTATTTCCTCATTATAAGATGTGTACGGAATGTAGATGGCAGAGTGTTTGCTATCAGGATCATGTCCTCTACAAAACAAAACTATCAAATATTCTGAACTACCAGCATCAATGCGACCTGGCAGAAACTGTAAAAAAGTTCCTTAAAATCACTATCATAAGGGTACATTAGACCCTGAACCTACTTCTGAAAATAGATTCAAGTTGAGAAACGATCCATCTGAGACGCAGATATGTAAATTTAGATAGTGATCTTTTGCTCGCATCTTTTCGATGTTCTCACAACTCTGTGGTTCTCAAAGCAATTCTCTTAAGAAGAAGCTTGCACCCACTCAGGGCTGGCACTAGTGCACTGGGAACCCCCTCGTTTGCAAGTATAGTATGGTTTTAAAAGCACCTGTTGCCCCGTTCCTTGCCTCCAGCAAATGCAAAGCAACAATACAAATTTCATGATAACTCCAGTGATTCATGTTTTTCCTGGAGAGAGACCGGTGGTTTGTCTAGTGAAAGTTTTGACACATTCCAAGGTAGCGCAGACGGTTAATATGCCTGCTGCAAAGAAGGTGTACCTTGCAGATCACAAAGTGCATATAATGTAAATAGGTCAGTGGGTTAATGCTTTTGTCAGAGAGATCCACTTGTTACTTGCAGTTTATAAGTTAAAATCCTAATATAGAACAGTAAGCTATGAACTGTCATCAAAGAGCTGCACGCAAACTGCAAGATATACATTGGTGTTATGATTTTTTCCCCAGTCTTTCATTATCCTAATGGTGCAAAAAGGCTTAATTTGGGTAGAAATCAGTTCGAATTATTAAAGAGAACCTCGTACCATGGTGTTATGTTTTAAATTATGTGTGTGCTCCTCCAGACCAAGCACTCTTAAACTATCCTGCTTGCCAGAATGGATGACACATGACTCCTACTCGTTGTAGTCTTCTATCTTATGTAACATTTCCTATACACTGGTTTACACACGTATGATTGATTGTCTCCCTGTAATGTGTGTGATGTAAAGTGCTCTGACACCCTATACTGGAATGAGTGGCGCAATAAAATTAATAAAATACATCTGAGAGAGAGAGACTTGGGGGCACCAGTAAAGGGTGGTAGTGAACAAATTCATGGTGGAGGTGGTCATTGAGGGCTCCAACAAACATTGTCGCACCGGGCACCACCAGCACTAAAGCCAGCCCTTCACCCTCTCACTTAATATAAAGGAGCTGTACTTGGCCTCTGGGCTTCTTTCTTGTGGTGGTTTTCGGTTGAGGAATGTACAGCCAGACGTGCGCATATAATGTACTTTTTTGTATAATCCCCAGAATATGTTGGAGGCCGCATGAAATTCCCAACACCCACCATATGTAACTCATCAATCATAACAAACCACAGTTAGAATCTCCTTAATTGTAAAAAGAGAAAGTTTCTTGAGTTCACGTTTTCCTGTTAGTCAGTCATCAGTTTAACATTCGACTTCCCATTTGTGTTTAAATTACTATTTCATAAGAATCTAATGGCACTATAAATAATTCCATGGTATAACATTAGTGAAATTCTCTTCTGAACACCATATCAGTGTCCATTCAAGGAGCAGAACAGTGATTTTGTCTGGTGTGACAAAGACCCGATCATTTTGCTTCTAATGGTGAGGTTGTGCATTTCTTGACTTCACTGGATGCTTATAGGCCAATGAAGTGAAACCTCTTGGAGATGGTAAATAGCTTGTAGTAGAAAGGGCCATCCTTATTACCTAACGAGGCATGTCAGAAAATTGTTATCCTACGGTGCTATACAACAGAGAGAGCAAGGAACACCCAGCTTGCGAAAATGTAAGAGAAAGGAGTGTTAGCTAAAAATTTAGCATCTAGAGTAGACTTAGTTGCAAATGAATATATATGTAGGTGAAGATGGGACTGCTTTCCATGCTCCTTAAAAGAATAGTGAGTCAGGAAAAAGAGGATGACATGAATTAGTTACAAAAATAATGGATTCCACATGAAGGAAATCCTCAAAATGTCCCTGGTGGCGGTTCCACTGACAGACGGTCCTTCGGGCCGACAACTGCATTACGATGCAGATGGTCAGATCCTTACATTTCGAGGGACGGACCGCCGCCTCTGACAAGACCTACCGATCCTGATGGGGCGGCTGTCACAATCGTGATCCTAAATGGAGGCGGTACCTGTTCAGGCACCAGCATTAGGATCACGATGTCTCCTTCCGAATGCCTTCCCATGGTCATCCCACCGCCATGAATAGACAGCCAGAAATGGACTTGGTGTCCCAGGCAGGGCCCCTGCCCCCGTGGGCCACTGCAAAGTGGCCAGGGGAGCCATGTGGTGACCCACACACATCCATACACCAGGTATCAGGCACCACATGGTGCCTGGCACATGGTGCATGGATGTTGGTAAATTGTCTTCTTCTACTGTGGCTTGTGCTGCGGCCTGAAAAAGGGCTGCAACACTAGCCACTGTAGGAAAATGCAGTTTCCAACCGCCTACATGGCTGTCTGATCAAAATATGGCGGCCACCGACTACTTGTCTGTTCTCAATCCTCCGTTAATGGCGGTCGGACGCTCGCCTGACCGCCATCGTATTGTGCCCCTAAGATTAAAATCTAAATCAGGCATATACACCTAGCAATGATGGGGTCCTGCGGCACTTTCAGTGATGAAACACATAATGGTGCAATGCCCCTACGGTTGGTAAAACAGTCATGATCAAATACTGACGATTTTGTTTTCCTGAGGACAAAGAGGTGAACCATTGTGACCCCTCTGTTGAGAATCTAGGAAAAGCAAAATATGCTACAGAGGGCATTTGACTGCATCCACTCAAAGGGTGACCACAAATGAACCTGCTGTGGATTGGGAGCAACACAGAATACCTAAATTAACAATAGTCAGAGAAACCAACAATATTGAGGCGGAATGAGGGGATCCACACAATGCATGTACAATGGAGGTGAAGAACTTCTTAATTTCGCTCTCAGGGAATACTTACTAATATAACAAAAACTTGGCACAGAATCTGTAATATGAAAAGACATCTTTATTAAACTTAACATAGTGAGGCCACGTCACCCAGAAGCCGTAGCAAGTGAATGAGGTAGTCTGAGGAACACAGAGGACAGAGGCCTTTTATATGTTTTTAGCGTTACATGACTCAGTACAAAAAAGAAAGGGGCAGTTCTAGCTTTTGCAAACATGCAAAAACCCAACATTCCTTCTTACACAAGCTGCAGAAACCCATAATAAAAACCCGGCACATCCCCATCGTAAACAGGCCATAAAGAAGGGAGCAGAGACAGGTGTGAGCAAGATAAGACATAGTTGTGTGCAATAAAGGTTTACGATCTCCTGTGCCTTCATGCTTAATCTTGATCAGCTACTGGGAAAGGAACTGGTCGAACAGGTTTGGCTTCGGGCAGTGGAGTCAGCTTGCCTAGGTCACAGAGAAGTCAGCTGAAGGTGTACGTGTCTTTAAGACTCGCTTGGCCTAGGTCATCTGCCTATGTGAGGGCAATCACAAAATGGCTGCCGTTCACAAAATGGAACCCGAGGGTTCAGGACGAAAACTCTGATTTCAGGGTGATTCTGTCATTTGAATATGACGAAAATGCTTGTGCATAGTGTACTAGCCATTCTCGGTCTGCTGATATCAAAATCGGCATGATACGACGATGTTTATGACACAGGTCCAACATTTTCAGTACCACAGACGCTCCTTTTGCCCTTACATAGGCAATAACCTATACTCACGCTAGTCTGAGTCCAGGTCTATATTTATCAAATCATCAAGATGTTGCTGAAGCATAATCCTATTACTTAGCGACTCTCTTGGGACAGATCTCCTTACACACGCAGTAGCACAAAGGCCATATATGGCAGGACCAAATAGGGAATGCCTCTATCTGTAGTATGTGGTATAAGACCACACACCCAACAATTAGTGATGTTCACTACTAACTGGTGTCGATGCAGAAACTGTACAAAAAAGAATTATCAGTAAACTCTGACCTCCTAACTAGTCCATGTTCAGGTAAAATCTGGAAAGAATGCAAAGAAGTAGAAGTAGGAAGAGACATAGGTTGGGAGGTGGGTACAGATGTGAATTGGGCAGCAAAAACAATTCCACCCATAAAAGACAATGCCATGTTTAAAAAACACTAGAAAACACGTCATTAAGAACATATAGACAAAGTAGTGACTGCTATTACAAATGAAATCATAATTTTTCACAACCCTAAGCAAAAGGTAAATCCTAAAATTATCTAGTAACATTGTAGGTCTTCCTATGCATTTTCTGTAATTTATTATATGTTCAAGTGAAACAGTGGTGACCCTCATTAATGCTCTGAGGTGAAAAGGGGATACTTTTCCACAGGAAATGGACTTTATTCTGCTTTTACTAAACAGAATACTACTTAAAAATAATGCCAGTTGAACAATAAAATCATTCTCCTAACACTTAGTCTATACAATCACACGGAAACCTCTTGTGAAACCAACTATGCCCAGAGTCTGTTCAAAAAGCCTCTCTGGCAGGCTTCTATTGTCCAATCAAGTCTGCTCCCGTTGTTGCATGGGCCTTTGGATTCAGGCCTCCCATGCTCTGATGCTCAGTATCTGTTGGAGTGCCCTCCTGGCAAACACTCATAGCTCATTCACAAAGTCTCAATGTCTCAAGGCAGTGCACCGTATCTCTCCTCTGCGGCAGACACTATAGATATTGTGCTCTTTATTGGTACAGATCATCTCGTGCAGACCCGGGACCATTCTCAAACTCCAACACTCATCATTCAGTGTCAGAGGACGCTCAGGCTGCTCTTTCATGGGCACCAGAATGGAGTGCCTTTTGCCACTCTTGGATCCTCCGGTGCACTGCACTTCCGTTGAAGCAAGGGAAAAAGGGGGTGCGTGGCCAAAACTCAGGCCAAGGGGCTCAAGGGACTGCACAATGTCAGAGGTTAACCAGCACATGACAGGCGCTCTTTTGCACTGAAATCTCAAGGGACTGCACACTGTCAGAGGTTAACCAGCACATGAAAGGCACTCTTTTGCACTGAAATCTCAAGGGACTGTGGCAAAACCAGCTCCTTCTTCTTTTCTGATGTTGAACGCCTTCTGATGAAGCAAGTGCGATGCTTTAAACAGTTCATTGTACAACAAGGGGACTGCAAACAGGTGGCCTGCGATCTTCAAAGGAGTGGCCACACGCCATGGGACAATTCTGCGTTGAAATACACTGTCATTCTCAAAGGCAATACAAAAACAAAGGCAATAGGCAAAACAGTGCCTCTAGGCTCTTCAATTGGGTTTCCGTGTGAGAGCATATCTTTCATCATCATAGCAACATGGGAATTCTATCTGAATGGATGTCCTCACACATAGTGGCATCGTCTAATTGGGTAAACACATTTTATCTCAATTATTTCATATAGGTGTTCCTAAATTCCTCATCTAGCACATCTCAAAAGAGAGATCACATACATATTATCAGGGACATGTAGATACTTTCTTCTACTAATTGTGCATCAGGTGGACTATGCAATACAAAAGCTAATTATCAAGATGTGGAAACAAAAGACAAGAACTAGAGAGTCCTGGTATTTCCATTATTTATAATACATCTGGTCCATAAAAAATCAAAGCAGTAAAGAAAGGAACTAAAAACCAATTTAGAATAGGCATTGAATTTGTCATATTCAAAAAACGAAATGTGTCTCCTATTGAGGTGGAAAGCTTATCTTGCTATAGTATTGAGTCAGTTAATCAGTCCTAACAGTCAGACTGGAAAAACATCAGAATAGGCCTAAAGAAAATTCTTTGAAACCAGTCAAGTTATGCAACAGGGAATTATACATAAAATGGGGGTCCATGGTACATTACTGCAATCTGAAAGTGCGAACCTGAACAATACACTGATAATAATAAAAGCTGACTGGTGAAAGGAATACGGAAAAGAGAATAGGACACAGCTAAAATCCCCAATAACTAGGCCTGATGTGCTTGGGTGATAGTCAGGCATGTGACACAATACCAAGAGTATGGGTGATACACAAAAAAAAAATCACAATAGTTTACAATTTTAACTCTACCGCTGACCAGATACGGTAATCTCAGCTAATGTTCCAGTTCCTTCTTCAGGAAAAAATGAAACCTGGTTTCCTTTACGGTCCAGAGCCATAGGAAGGCCACTTAGGAAGCAGAATAAAACTGACTAATGTGATATAGAAATTAGGTCACCATGTACAAGAGTCACAAATCTATAATTTATCCTTACGTCCAATCAGAATATATAATTTTAGGGCTGCCTGTTCCTTACAGGAAAGGGCAGTATCGTGACTACAAATGACACAATTTGCTGTTTATTTTTCTTCAATACTTATAGCCAAATTTGACATACACTGGGGAAGTGTTGTCTATCTGGTTCACAATATGAAAAAAAAAATCATATCTGTGAATTTTAGTATCAGCAAAAATTTTACCCAACTGTTGACAGCGACATGTATCGTCATACATGTCCCCTCACAACAACACGGGTGAATTTGTAATAATTTCTTAAGCAGCAACATACAACATAAAACATGCAAAAACGCACAAAACGGATGTCAAGCCATCAGATATACTCGCTGTAAAACGATAGCATATATAAATGAGCGGTGACGCATAATACCGTGTAAGGATACCCTCCTTTTTGACAGTAGATCACCAATAGTGGGTATCTGCTGTCAAATACAACTTTCGGACACACAGAACCAGCAAGAAGAGAAGAAAACCCCATTTGGAATGTCTTCCAGTGATACAAAGTGATGAACCTTATTTTTGTAACCCTCTAAAACACTATTCTGAAATGAAAAAGGCCAACTGTGATTAACTAACGGCTAAGTCCTGGGCTAAATAAACATTCCAATGCTATTTATGGCCTTTGAAAAACAACATCTGCTGCCTTAAGGCAGGAAAGGCTGAAACCTGAAAGAGTGCTGAAACCTAAGCACGCTTTCAGTTTTACTGAAAACAGACATTTCAAGTTTTAAAAATGCGCGTGCAAAAAGAAGCATTTAAATCTAGCAAGAAAAAATTCCCTTTAGCTGAGGTGTTTGCCTTTTACATGTACTACAATGCATGTAAGTAAAAAAAAAAGCTACAAATTCGTTTTGCTACAAAAGACACAATTATTTTTGAGGCCTTCATATTCCTAGTGAATGTGAATTTTAACGTATCTATTTTAAGCATTTAACAGTTTGCACATATGCGTTTTTGCTAAGTCTGTAAATTAAATAGCAACATATAGCGATTTTAGCATGTGACATAGTAAATTGCTGGAGTGTTATTTAATTTCTACTATATATTAATTAATCTGACATTTTACTTAACAAACTGAAATCAAGAAACCCACAAACACATTGAGCTCATTGCAAACATAAAGAGAAAGGATTCAAACACTCAGGACACCCAATACAGTGCTGTAGCTATTGTTTTCATAAATTGCCATCGCAATTCACATACTGAAGTTACACCAATGGAAAAAAAAACCACATAGACATTGAAACACACTTTGAACCCACAAATCGACACTCAGGACGAAAACAAAGCCATTTGTAAATACTAGCTGTAAGTCATATTTACAAGAAACACGTCTCAATAGGGTTCCAAAAGACTGCAAAAACACAGCCCAACAGACTGCTGTATGTGCACGAAGCCACAATACACTTAATTCACTAGCTTTGGCTGGCAGAACACCAAAAATTGTTCTGCATATCTCCATTCATAAAACTGCGTAGAACAAAAAGGATCCTTGTTTTGTATTATGTCATATTTTAATTCCCTGGGGATACAAAATCACCAAGGAAGAAATATGTTTTAAAATCTAAACCTATTTAGATATCCCCTTTAGGGGAAGCCGGCTAATACAAACGTATACAAAGTTGGCCAACACAAATCTCCAAATTCGCTAAGATCAGGCATCTTATAGCTCACTAATCTAGCTTCAAACTTCAAGGGGCTATCTCTATCGATACACTCGTAAATATACAAGACCCTCGGTTTTCGAAAATTGCAATCTTCAAATAAAACTAAGGACAAATCAAACTAAGAACCAATCAAAATCCAAAAATCAAAGAACAAAGGACTGGGAGCGACCCACTTATACTTAACTCTTATTTTTACTAATCAAAAAATTATCCAGATTCTAACTGTCAAGTTCTACATGACCTAATGGTCCTTTTAAGAATACTCACGCAAAAAGGTTATCAGTCAGGAGTGACATCATGTGGAGGATCAAAAATCAGGAAGATCAGAAATATACTGGGCTGCAGAATCAAAGAATCTCCAGAATCCCCGTGCACAGAGTACCTTCTTAGTAGAATCTTGTTCTGTCCTCCTCAGTTTATTTCAGTCTCCTGGCACGATCACTCCCTCAGAAAGTCACTTCTCTGATGAGCCCCACGTTGGGTGCCAACTGAAGAACTTCTTAATTTCGCTCTCAGGGAATACTTACTAATATAACAAAAACTTGGCACAGAATCTGTAATATGAAAAGACATCTTTATTAAACTTAACATAGTGAGGCCACGTCACCCAGAAGCCGTAGCAAGTGAATGAGGTAGTCTGAGGAACACAGAGGACAGAGTCCTTTTATATGTTTTTAGCGTTACATGACTCAGTACAAAAAAGAAAGGGTCAGTTTTAGCTTTTGCAAACATGCAAAAACCCAACATTCCTTCTTACACAAGCTGCAGAAACCCATAATAAAAACCCGGCACATCCCCATCATAAACAGGCCATAAATAAGGGAGCAGAGACAGGTGTGAGTAAGATAAGACATAGATGTGTGCAATAAAGGTTTACGATCTCCTGTGCCTTCATGCTTAATCTTGATCAGCTACTGGGAAAGGAGCTGGTCGAACAGGTTTGGCTTCGGGCAGTGGAGTCAGCTTGCCTAGGTCACAGAGAAGTCAGCTGAAGGTGTACGTGTCCTTAAGACTCGCTTGGCCTAGGTCATCTGCCTATGTGAGGGCAATCACAAAATGGCTGCCGTTCACAAAATGGAACCCGAGGGTTCAGAACGAAAACTCTGATTTCAGGGTGATTCTGTCATTTGAATATGACGAAAATGCTTGCGCATAGTGTACTAGCCATTCTCGGTCTGCTGATATCAAAATCGTCATGATACGACGATGTTGACACAGGTCCAAAATTTTCAGTACCACAGAGGCTGAACCTTGAGGAGATTTCTCTGAGATGCCACTATGGAAAGTTAAGTCACAAGGCTTCATGCTGGCCAATAAAAATGCTTTATGTTGTGATAATGAAGTAGCCAATAAAGCAGTTAGTGCCACAGTGGGAGACTCAGGCACTGATCTACTACAAACTCGCAGGATTCTGTACACCATGGAATACGAGGCATTTAATGAGGCAAAAGATGATTAAGAAATGTGTTTCTCTGAGTCACCCTTGTTTTTCACAATCACCCGCACATTAATCATCTGCTCTCTGTGAAGAGTCTTCTTACAATATGAAGCAGAGGAGGAATTAGATCTGAAAGACGCATTTCTGAGGTAGTTCTACTTGGAAACAGGCTAGAATGGGACTAATGCAAAGTTAGAAGACCCAAAGTTCCTTTCTTTATTTTATCCTTTGAAATGATTTGTAAACTAGCCTACAGAAGTTCAGGTGCAGCATCCATTGCATTGCTCACCAGGTCAGACTACCGTACTAAGGGGCCCATTATGATCGCGGACGGACTTGAGTCCGTCCGCGACCATAGAGGAGGAGGGAACCTCCGCATGGCCTGCGGAGGTCCCTCTTGTCCAATTAGGATGTGACCGCCACCCTGGCGGTCACATCCTCTATTTTTACCATTGCGGCGGGTGCGGCTTAAAGCTGCACCCGCCGCAATGGTAAAAATGCATACAGAAAGCGGCAGGCACAGTGCGGTGCCTGCTGATTTCTGCATACAAATGCAGGGGGGTACCATAGGTACCCCCCATGTGCACCCCCCACCCCCCCTTCACCCAGGGGGCCCGCAACGGGCCCCCGCAGTGAAGTTCCACATGCTTTTCCACGGCGGAAAATCCACCGCGGAGAAGCATTTTTTAAAGCCCATCCTAATATGGCTGGCTGTGTCTGAGAGACACCGCCACCATATTAGAGCTTTTTTGCCGCGGTTGTAAGCCAACCGCCCTGGAAAAGCTGCGGACAGAAACCAGGACCCACCAGCCATCCTAATGTGGCGGTGGGTCTTTGGTGGGTCCGCTGCAGTTTTTCCGCATTCTCCGGGCCGGCGGAAGCCACCGTTGAGGATGCGGAAAAAACACAATCGTAATAGGCCCCTAATTTCATTAATTCCGAGCCACCAAAGTTAAGGTAAATCCAACTAGTTTAAGATCTTTTTAAACTCAGGCACACAATTTTAAAACTCCTGCACAAAGATTGTGACTAATGGAGATATTACTTAATACCAACAAGCTTCTTGATCTATTTATATGTTTTTACTGCCACCCACAACACAATAGTTGGTTCAACCAGGTTGCTTAGGCAGGGAATGTCATAGTGTGGCCCTTTGATTGTAAAGTGACATTTTTCTACAAGCTTGGCCTAATTTGTGCGCTTGACAGCCATATGTTAGTACTCTGCCAACTCTACTTTCTCTTAAAAAATCATCGTTGACACTTAATTGTCCCCCAACTACTTGATATTTTATTGCCTTTTTCCTTCGGGGACATGTGCCCCTGGTGTATTTTGTTGTTTATCAAGACAAAGGACTACATGTACGAGGTCATTTACTGGTTGCGAATCCTGGCTTTTTGTAATGTACTAAACTCATTTTACGTTTCAGTAAGTGCTTACAGCATCATAAAATGGGTTTACAAATGCATACAGAATTGTAAATTGGAAGGGGAGTGTTTAGGGCATCCCGTCCAAACTGCAACTTTGAATATTATGTATCAATGGCATTGTTACTTAGTCCTTAATTGAACTGGTAACCCATTTACAAAAGGGAAGAGGTCCACTGGGGACCCATTTCCCATTGTGAGTGATAAAAAAAAACGTTGGGCCTTATTTATGAGAAGTGACGCATCGCTGTGTGAAAACAGCTATGCGTCACTTCTCAGTGCGTCCTCCTTGTGACCTGCTGGATGTGCCATACTTACTGTATGATGCATCATGTCGCTAGGAATTACAGATACGTCAGTATTTCTCACGTATCTGTAGGTGCATAAGTGACGCATTGCAGGGGTGTGTCTGAAAATAGACGCAACTCCAGCAATGTGTCCTTTCACATGGGGCAAGCCTTATGTGAAAGGGCCTATGTCAGTCTTACGCTGCATCAGTCTTACATAGATTTCAATGCACCACTTCTATGAGGTTTTTTGCGAAGGAACGCCCACTCTGCATACATTATACCTGGCGCAGGTATAATGTGGCACAGGGATTTACAAAGTGACACATCTGCCTAGATGCGTCACTTTATAAATAGGGCGCAACATGGCACATTTTTTACGCCGGGGTGGGTCACAAAAAGTGACGCACATGCGGCATAAAAGTGACGCAAGGTGTCATAAATAAGGACCTGTGTTTGGAATAGGCAGGGCTCCATGGAATCCTTGCCATATCTTAAAAAATGTTTCAAAGAAGTATATATTTTTTTAACGTAGCACAGCTTATTCGATGAAAAATGGGCTGTGTACGTAAAGATATATGTATTTAAAAAGTGATCAAAGGCCTGTTGGTCTGGTAATCTGTAGACCACCATCCCATTGATGGCAATCAATCAGAGTAAGTCAGAATTGTCGACCTACCTCATGAATAATGATGATTTAAGTTAAATTGCGATCCACCCAGAATTCTTTTTTTATGACCAGGCCTATTAATACACAGATCGCTTCATAAAATAATTTAGTGGTCACAAAAATATAGGTTCGCAAAATGCCATCAATATTTTGCAGCCACAGCTAAATACATCTAGCCCATTACCTTATTCTTCCTTGCATATGAGGAAAGATTTGTTTTTCCAAATGCCCCTTATGGTGCTAACTGCATTCACCTAACTCTGTAATGTAATTTGGAAAATACTTGTGCCATCATTGTATCTTTTCACATTAGCAGTGTTTGTTTATTGTATCCTAGACATCCCCTTTGGGACCTCCTCTCTCCTAAAAATGGGTCTGTGAGAAATGTATACATCCCCTTTAGGTATTACCCTCACCCAATTTTAGTACATTCCTTTCTACAATGTTGAGCCGATCTTTACTATTTACCACCTCTAGTCGGGTAGTATGTGCTATATGATTTTTCTTTAGTCTGAGTAGGGCCTTTGGCACTCCCTACATTGTCCCCTGCATCAGCAGCAAAATATCCATTACAGGTGCACTAGATGACAGGAAAAGCAAGGTGCAGTTTGTGCTGAAATGGTTGAGTACAGTTGGGATTTAATGGACAAGCCATCTTAGCTAACTCAATAAAGCTGTGCGACAGCACCCTCTCGCTAAACATTAACACACAAATGTTTACAAGAGAAAGATAAATGGACACCTTGAGCCCTCATCATTATTAGTTCATAGAAGCAAATTTAAAGTTAAACTAGTCAGTGGAGAATTTATAACAAACAGTGCACTCTGCCTTCAAGCTCTCACTAATACCTTTAGTTGCAGAAGACTTGTGAAATGTTGGGGGCCATAGACAGGGGCGTAACACAGGCCCCCGCAGCCTCCGCTGTGCTGGGGGCCCCCAAGCTCCAGGGGGCCCCCTCAGCACATCACTCAGTCCGGAGAGCTTCTGATTGAGCCCAAAGGGGCACCCTCCACGTACCTTGCAGGGAAGCCCACTACATTTTCGTTACACCAGTGACCATAGCAATGCCTGCTGAGAAGATGTCATCTCTGCTTTGAGCTCTGCAGAGCCTTCTGCATGTCTACCAGTCTGAATGATTTCTGGATTGAAATAAAACTCTCCACATGCAGCGGAACATATACTGAAAAATAGGGTGTGAGTATGGGCTCCTATTTCTACCAGTTTGTGTTATTTTAGATAATCTTCCTCACAGCCTGATTCACAAGATGGTGGTACTGCTTTGGAGCCGTATGAGGAGGTATGCCAGCTCCCTAGTGGTTCTTTGTTCCACAAAGAGTCTAAAGGGACATCGACATCCATGTGCAGAAAGAACACTATCTCCATTCCTATCTTGCTCTACCAATGCAGCCCATAATTACTGTGCATTTTCACTGTTATCTGTAATGTAACCGGCCTAGCTAATGCGGTTGGACAGAGTCATGCTTCATTACCACAGTGATTTACAACACTAATGAAGTGTGATATCGGAACACTTGCTGTTGGGCCTCTATTCCCTGGTGTTCTTGTGTCCATCTGATCACAGGCTTTACAATCTTTTTTTCTGCTCAAGATGCTTCCACCTCTTCACAAAATGGCATCGCTCACCTGGGCCTAGCTCTGTTATTCTTTGCACTGTGTCACCTCATTTTCAAGGGTATCTTTTGCATGGTCCCGCTGCTCTCTCAAACCTTGATAATATCTCTGAAAATGTTATGATAAATTGCATAAATCACCATTGCTTCCATCACATTGTGGTGACTATCTGGGCCCAATACTCCTAAGTCTCAGTGCTGCAAACTTGCATTAATTCATACATAATGTATTGTATGAGGAACGGAATATAAGGAATAACATTGCACATATGAGGTTCTGTGTATAAATTATGTACGCTACGTGAAGAAATCGCAACTGCACCATATCTCCAATACTGGTTGGCTCTAATACTGTGACTTTACACATACTATTTTTGTACTCCTTTGCTACAAGCAGTCACTGTGCCTCTGATATATATAAGGTGCCAGGTACTTTAAGAGGGTACAATTAGGGGTTGCTGTTTGGAGTTATTGCAGAATGTTTGTGGCTTAATGGCACTGAGTAAGCCAATATCCAGTGTGAACTCATGCGAGAGCCAACATCGTACGGCATTGCAAGTCTGACTCCCATAAGCCACAACACAACCATTCATCAGTGAGCAGGCTCAGTGCAGTATCCCAAGGTGTGTAAATCCATCTCAATACCCTTGTTGTTTTGAAGTATCAGCTCTTAGTGAACAAAATACCATCAAAGATTGCAGTTGCAAGTGATTTGTTCCATTTGTCCCATTTATTTATCATATTAACTCAACATCTACGGCACATTTGTGATTGCTGTTCTAAAACACCAGTTCTTGGTCACCAAAATACCCGCAAGGAACATAGTTGACAGTGATTTGCCCCTTTGATCCATATGTGCATGGTCCCAACTCAACATCTACTGCATGTCAGAGTTTTCCTTCAAGCCAGTGTGACCCAATTAAGGTTTATCACACTATATCCAAGGTCTATTGAACAAACTTTCTACCCCACAGGAACATAATTATGAACGTTCTGGCGGTATAGATCCACAAAACGTCTGACTCCAAAGATGGAAATATGAAGGAAAGGCATGGCAAGGTGACCCTAAAATGTTCTAAACACTCACTTGCTATTTCAGAGTCCCAGGTGAAAGCCTCTACCTTAGAGGCCATAGTCCACAAACGTACCTCTGAACACAATATAGCTCAGAGCACCAAAACAAATACTGACTTACTCCAGTTAGAAGTGGCTGGGATTTTCAAAGACCTCCAAGATTTAAATTTTAAACTTTTTAATGCTGAGGCAAGAATAAGCTCAGTGGAAGACTATACTAACAGGCAAGCCGAACCACTGCAAATCCCTGAGCGCTCCATTTCCTTATTACAAAGTGAGCTAACAGAACAGGAAGACCAGGACTGAAGGAGCAACCTCCGTATTTTTGAGTTGCCTGAAAAGATTGAAAACTCTGCCAAATCTGTAGCCAAGTTCCCAATATCCTGGAATCCTGAAATCCTCCAAACCTCCTTCATCCAAGACTTTGAGATCAAAAGGGTTCACAGGGTCCCAACTTGTAAGCTGAAAAACATGGCCACTCACGAGACCTATGATCTTTAAACCTCTAAACCATCAACATACAAAACATATACTGGCTCGTGTGGAATGTGCACATGATCAAATGGCAAGAACATAGGATTTGCATCTTGCAAGACTATGCTAGATAAAGTTATTCGTCGTAAAGACTTTCTGAACCTGAGGAATCCTCTCATGGACATAAAGATTTCATTCTCATTCTCTGGCCCCTCAAAATTCTGAATCACATTTAGGAGTCAGACCAAGATCTTCTCTGACCCATTTGACTTAACCGCATGCGTGCGTGCGGAATTCTGCTCCGGCGCTGACTTTTTCAAAAGCGCACTTTACATGACGAGCTGGGCTCGTCATGAGTGTGCGAGGAGGCTACCTCATGACGAGCCCAGCTCGTCATGAGCGTCGAAGGGGTTAATAGCCTTACTAGACAATAAACTGAAATCCCTGAAGGATTCTGACTCACTTCCTGGAACTTCTACATGTAACCACATGGCCTACTTCTCCTGAATATGATCATGCATCAACGTCGAGATCCTTTTGTTGACAATCAGTTCCTTCTTGTTTGAATTATACTGTTTCTAATTCCAGTCCACAGAACCTAGATTTTGATAAAAAAATGTTTTACATGTGCATATGTTAAATAAAACACAAACTTCTGGTAACCAGGTTTTAAGATAGGGCGCACTACTGTAAGTTTGGGCAAAATTTGAACAATCGCTAAGTAATAAGTAGGGCTTCAAAAAGGGGGGATATAGGTTGGTTACCAGACAACCCCACAATACCCACCAAGTGGGCACCAAACAAACTGAAATGAGGTTCCTCCCTGAGCACACTCTAGGTAAATACAATCCAATAATCTTTGTTGGCAATTTATTCCTTAAAAAGTCCAAATAGATACAGGCGTATTTGATGTTATTCCAGTTCAAAAACAAATCAAATCTTTCTTCTTTTAATCGTTATTCAATTAAATGTTCCCAAAGATATATGGTCGTCCAATTCAATGATTCCAAAAGAAGTATAATCACATCCAACAAATTATCTCAAAAAATGATCCAAAAGTGCAGCCAACACGTGTTTCGTCATGCACTGGTTAGTGCACACATGACTTCTTCAGGGCTGCAACCCAAAACAAATAAAAATAAATACAATACTCTTTACATATACATCTATATCTAAGTCAATAAGAAATTAAGGTCAAGATCAAAAGTCAAGTTAAATAGAAGATTTAAGATAAGACCCGGATCACCGCTGGTGAAAATATAGAGATAATAACCAACACAAGCATTGAAACATTGAGATCATTTAATCACCCAAGTGCATACTGATCCCGAGAGATAAGCATCAGGTACTTAAATTCCAAGTATATAAGTCACCTCTCAGATGATGATCATTTAGGTCCAGCCACTATTGATCCTACATGTGCACGTTCAACATTATTCTGTAAAAAAGCCAATTATCCGTAAGTCCATGTCATTACTCTATACCTTCTGGTTGAATGAAATCCATGATGCATATTAACACCTCTAACCTGATAAACAGTCCTCTCCAAAGTTTCATGTTAAATACCTGTTATACTCGTAATATACAAGAAACCTTATGCATAGTAAAGAAACCTATAGTCCAAGAATGGCGCCATCATTCCAGTATGTATTCATTTAAGTACTCCATCTAAATAAATATTAGGTGGTAATTCATCTCTCCTAACGAATGCTCCTATAATTCTAAACAAATATTTGTAAGTCCAAATCAATAATACCTGTGGAACACCATGTTCCACAGTACACAGCTTACCTATGTGTTGATGAACACATATCAGAATGTATAGATGCGCTCTAATATTATCCCGTGGCTTGCCAGTAGTCAATGGGATTTCACCTTTCCTATAAAGAAAAAGGGAAAGTATCCCATTCTTAATATAAATATCACCGAAAAAGAGTTTATATAAAGGATATCATTTGGTCCCCATCTCACCTGTTTTCAAAAATCCTTCCTTCTATCTCTTTAATGTTCAGTAACTTCTCAGAATGTATAGACGTGCTCTGATATTATCCCTTGGCTTGCCAGTAGTCAATGGTGTTTCACCTTTCCTATAAAGAAAACGGGAAAGTATCCCATTCTTAATATAAAATTCCTTGAAAACTATATGAACCAGAAATGATATACAGTGATATCATTTGGTCCCCGTCTAACCTATTTTCAAAAATCCTTCCTTCTATCTCTTCAAGATTCAATAACTTCTTGCATCACGAGTACGTGAACTACAGTGAATACAAGTAATACAATAAAGTGCGGCTACACTCCACCTTTATTCTACCTATGAGACCCCATATATCAGGGAAGCCAAGTAACCAGACTCACCATCTCCAACGTACTCGTCTCTATAACAAAGTCAATTTATGCTCGCGTACAGCATATGCGTCATTTTAACTTCCTAATATATACCTTTCATTTTGGCGCCATCTTTAAATATGTTTATAACCTAATCAAATTTAAGCCTCTAGTATTATTTGTCTCCAATACAACTATTATAAGAATATCCACAAGTTCTGTCATTATTAAAGTTTTATAACTAATGGGCAAAATAGCCATTAGTTAGCCTATTTTGCTGTTCTACCTGTCAGGATGTATAGACAGCCACAAGTTTATCCTCAGAAATATATGTTTTACATGGCTTCCTTGTCCATACCAGATTCATTTCCATTTCCATTTCATGTAGCAAGCTTGTACAGATTAAGTTATAATGTAAACAATTTCCCTTGGAATTAATTTTCACTCATACTACCATTTTCAACATACATATAACGCAATACCACAATTTTGTCCCTGTCAGCTGTGAATATAAGCACAAACACTAAAAAAAACAATTATAAAACAATATATTGATTTATTTTTAAAAGATTTTTCAATCAAAATTTAAAAAACATAATAATAGACATAAATCATGTAGACAAACTCCCAAAAAATACATCAAAGCAATAGTTTATAAAAAACACATAGAAAGAGACAGCGATTGGTGATGCAATATGAAAACATCCACAAAAAGTAATTCATTAGGATCTATAATCACTGTTGGGTTTGTATTATTGCTGTCCTAAACATATAGTCCCTTGAATTTAATATGACAGAAGCATCGACGCGTTTCGGTGATTTGCTTGTTACGCACCACCTTTATCAAGACCACAATAGTTGAATGTCTCTTTTCTTATTTGCACATTAAAAAAGATTTTTTCCAATCATCTAAATGAAAAACATACAAAAAGACATATATCATTACATAATTAAAAACCATATATCTGTGTCATACAATATACATATATTATACAGTACAATAGAAATATCAACATTATAATTCATCCTCAGTCAGACTTCAGGCTTGTAGCCTATACACCCACTTCTATTATCAATAAGTTCTACATCACAATTTATACTAAACTCTTGTGGGCTATCCGTTCCTGCTCCACCCCAACTATAGTATGGAATCGTGATTCTATCCACAGCTTTTAAAGAGGGTTCAATTTTCTCCATCTCTTTACCACAGGATTCCGTGGTCACATTCATACTGTCTCACATTCTCATTCATCTATTAAAAAAATTCAACATATCGTTACGCAGCCCGGGTGTTTTCATGATCAGACCTCACGCTATAAATATACGGTATCTTAACTACATTCCTTCAATTTTTGTTTACCGTCGCCCTGCTTTCAAATTCAGAACTCCTAGGGCACATCACAGCGCTCTTCACACCGCCTCCTAGATGTTTGGAGATTGCATCGCCCCAAGGGTAAGAACTTTACATTCTACTCCCTACCTCACTCTAGCTTTACCCATAAAGACTACTTATTTGTAGATGCCTGACAACTGCTGATGCCAAGATCAACCCCATTCTTGTCTCAGACTATGCTGGGGGTTCAAAGTTGTTTCATAACCTTCTGAATTAAGGTGGACATACATTTTGGCATTTTGATACAAAAAGTACTAGAAAATGTACTGGACATTGCAGATCTTCAGGTCGAAAAAAATCACTTTTTTTGAGAAAATGAGCACTCTGTTAAATCCCCAGTAATTTTGTGGGACACTTCTAAGTGTGTCATTAGAGGGCATATAATTAAACGAATGGCATTTAAAAATGATGAAATTAAGAGAACATTGCAATCCTTAGGCCCTGCAATTAAAAATAAAGAGGCATATAGACACTCCAATACCAAGTCCTTTCTCAACGATATCAAACAACTAAAATATTTCTATAGGTCCAATTGTTAGTAAAAGGGCATATCTTAGAGCCTGATTTAGATCTTGTTGGAGGGGAAAACTCCGTCACAAGCATGACAGATATCCCATTCGCCATATTTTGATCCTTTCCTATGATTGCAGCGGTTGATTTCCTTGTCATTCGCTCCACCTCTACCACGGCCCCTTTAACTTGTGTTCTTTTCTACCGCCCGCCGCAGTCCATGCCCCTTTTTCTTCAGGCAGTCGAGGAACTGTTGGCTACGCTTGTGGTAAACAACTCCCGCGTCTTGGTGTTGGGCAATTTTAATTTCTGGCCCTCCGACCCTCGGGAGGGCCCTCACTCTAAAGAATTTACTGACCTGCTCTGCGATCTGAATCTTTCCCAGCATTTACACTCCCGCACCCATATTCACGAACATATTTTGGACCACGTTTGGTCAACTAACTGCACATCCCTATTCCCACCATTAGTCCATGCCCTTGGTCCGATCATTTTTTTATCTCATTTTCCTTTGATCTTGGGGAGGCTAACAAACCTCTGCTTCCATTCAACACCTGGGCCCAAAACTGGGGACGAGTAGACATGCCCCTTCTCTGCTCTTCCCTCTCATCTTTGCGCCCTAACCTACTTGACCTTACCCCCCACTCTCAGGCTATCACAATTAACAGCTGGCTATCCTCAGCCTGCGATCAGCTGGCCCCTCTAAAACGCCTCAGGACCCGCCGCCTTCATGATTCCAATAGATGGTTCACTTCCAAGCTAAAATCTAAAAAGCTGGCCCTCAGGCAGGCTGAGCAACACTGGAGGTTGAGGTACTGCCCTACTCTGAAATCATTGTACCTCACTTTGTTACATGATTATAAGAAATCCATCCTTCTGGCTAAATCGGAATACTTCTCTTCAAAAATCCTTCTTTCAGCCAATAAGCCTAAAGAGATTTTTTCTATTGTTCACGATCTGTCCACTTCTGCAAGAGTCACCCTCAAGCCTTCCCCCTGGCAAGCCCTCTGTAACTCTCTTAACTAGTATTTTATTGACAAGATTACCACAATCAAAGCCAACATCCCCCTTCCCTCACCTAATTTCTCCTGTCCAGAGCCTTCTTCTAATCCCCATCATCTGGAACACTTCCCACAGATATCTAGGGATACGTTCGCCTCCTTACTCACTAAAGTCAAATCTGGGTCCCCCTCTGACAGTTGCCCTGCCCATCTACTAAAGGAGGTATTCTCTGTCTATCCGGACCCTCCGCTACTACTTCTCAATAACTCCCTTTCACAGGGGACGGTTCCTGACCTCTTCAAATCTGCTAAAATTATTCCCATCTTTAAGAAGACGGGGGCCGATCCGTCTTCTCTTTGTAACTTTCGTCCTATCTCTTTGCTTCCTTTTTTGGGGAAGATCCTGGAGAGTCATGTTACAACCTGTCTCAGCTCCTTCATTGAGAATAAGCACTTTTTGGACCCCCACCTGGCAGGCTTTCGTCCTGCGCATTCCACAGAGTCTGTCATTCTCTCTGTATTGGACGAGCTTAGATGCGGGGCAGATGCCGGCTCTTCTCAGGCCCTGGTTCTCCTGGACCTGTCAGCCGCATTTGACATGGTCGATCACACCATCTTAATCGACCGTGTCAAGGGCGCAGGCATTCGGGGATCCTCCTTGGCTTGGATCACCTTGTTCCTGGAGAACCCCCAGCAGGCCGTCCAGCTGGTTGGTTTCTCTGCTGCTCCTCACCTTATTACCTGTGGAGTCCCCCAAGGCTCGTCCCTCTCTCCTCTCCTTTTCAATATTTACATCTTTCCCCTCATCTCTGCTCTTCAGAAATCGGATGACACAGTGTTTAATTACGCCGATCACCTCACAATGTATCTTTCATATCTCTTCTCTCTCTTCTTCTGTTTTCAATGTTCAATCAGTTATGACTTTCATCAGTGGCTGGATGAACTCCAACCACCTTAAGCTCAACCCTGATAAGACCGAGTTAGTGCTTCTGGTGGTGCCTCCAGCCCCTGGTCTTCTGCCTTCTGGCCCTCTTCCCTTGGTGCCCCTCCCTCTCCCTCTGCTTCTGTCAAAAGTCTTGGTATTAGTGTTAGCAGTGATCTCTCCATGCACTCTCAAATCAGTGCGATAGTTTCATCTTGCTTCCTTAATTTACGGATTATACGTAAAATCTCCCATTTATTTTCTACCGAGGCACTGAAACTCATCTTGCTAGCCATGGTCATATCTCGCCTGGATTATGGAAATGCTCAGTATGTCGGTATCCCTGCATACGAGCTTCGTCGTCTCCAATTAATCCAGAACCAGGCTGCCTGGTTAGTCTACAAATTCCCCAAACACTATCATGTTACCCCACTGCTGAAAACATTACATTGGTTACCGCTTTATGAACATTTCTTTTTCAAACTTGGATGTCTGATCTTTAAGTCCCTTTCCAGCACAGCGCCTGCCTTCACAACTGCAAAACTTAAGGCTTACGTTCCCACTCGTGATCTCCGGTCTTCCTCACCTTTTGTACATTCCTCGTTACAGAAGGAAGAAACACAGTGGCAGGAGCTTCTCTTTCTTGGCTCCCTCCTTCTGAAATACTCTTCCTCTCAGCATTAGGACTACTGCTTCTTACATGGACTTTCGTATGGCTCTGAAGACCCAGCTCTTCTCACAAGCCTTTGCCAAATAGGTGTTACCCCCGCTTCACTCGTACTTCCGTCCTCAGCGCCAAGAAACTGTGTGGTCTACGAGCGCTTTATAAAACTTTTAACTTTAACTTTAACTTTACTATGGAGATCGTAATACAGCGGACGGGATATCCATCACATTTGTGACAGAGAATTCCATCCACTGCAATCTAAATAACGCTCTTAGCGTTCATACATAAAAATCTAAACAACTCCTTCTTTGCAATAGAGCTGGCAAAGAGCTTGCCTCCACTCTTGAATTCAAGAAACTCAATCACCAATTTACAAATACTATAGTCTAAGATGGCTCTCAGAAATTTTAAACTGAAGATGTACTTGAAGTATTTAAAGACCGTTTATAGTAAACTCTACAGTTTGCAAATGTCATGCGACAAGTCTAAGTGCTTAGAGATTTTCAACTTGCTCCCCATGGCTTCATGGTAATAGAAAGCATATGAATCAGCCAATAGTAACCGAGGAGATTAAAGCAATAAAATCAATTCAATTAGGTAAGGCACCTGGCACTGATGACTTCCCCATTATTTTTTTTTATAAAACATTTCTATCCTTTCTCATCAAGCACCTCAGAAATACATGTGACCATTTTACATTCCATGGCAAGGTTTCTGGTATGGCATCCGTAGCCACAATAGTGGTTATTCCTAAAGAGGGAAAGGATAATTTGGATCTTAAAAACTTCCATCCCATTTGGAAGTAGCGTCAGGTGACATTGCTTTAGATATCAGTTACTATGCTAAAAACAACCAGCCCATCAGCAAGTCAGACCATAGTCATTTTTCTATGTGCACTTGTAGCAAAGGTAGGTGAGGGCTGGGCTAGCATCACCATTCAGTAGTAGGGCAAGGGAGGAGATAACACCACTCTTAATAAAGCAGCCTTTTTAGTCATGTAACCTGAAATCCTCAATCAAGAGCACTAACTGAAATACAATATATTGAGTTGTGAATGAAACTGTCTTAAGCAGTTCAGTATCCCACTTTTTGCCAAAGAAATGGTATTAGAATACCCTATATATCTGCCCTTTTTCGGCTTATGAATTGAGTGGATGCCCCCCTGGATACGAGAGTCACACTAAGTTTATGATTTTAAAGCAATACATTTTCAAATTCTGAAAGTAATTGAAAACGATCATTTAGAATAGAAACCACAGGAGAGAAAATGGCAAGGAGTCTGAATGGCTGATAACAACTGTTCTCAAAGTAATTTAATATTAGTATTATGAAGAAAAAAATGTTGTTACAAATTGTAGGGTAGACGCAGGTTGCAGGAGGTAGCAGCTTTCAAAAAGGACTTTAGAAATTGGGTTTATATCTAGCATTTTTACAACTGGTAAAATGTAATTTTGGTTTTATTGATTTAAGTTACCAACTGAGTTTGAAATTCATCCCATTAAAAAAGGCGTTCTCTTTCCACTTTTCCATTTAATCCTCAGGCAGGGCTATTTTAATGAAATGTTCAACCCAATTAACAAGAATTATTTGACGTTTGTAGTTCATTTTTGCTGTATTACATTTGTGTGCCACTTTGAAATATCCTTATTGAGTCCATTTTTTTTGTTATTATTTTGAGTCTCATGAGAATCACCCACTCTGATAACATATTGTAACCCTTTTCAAGAATATAATGTTTGAGCATGTTTCTGGTTTCTAATTTTTGTTTTTCCCTCTATTAGGCTCTCTCTTGCTCCCAGTGGAAACCAGTGTGCCATGAAATAACTCCCTCATTAAAAAATGTAAATTAGTCTTATTTCTTCTGACTGCATAAAAGTAATTCCAGGAAGCCTGGGTTTGCTAGCGGAACAAAAATAAAAAACATAAAATAAACACAGTACGTGTTGGTTTAGAAGAAAACTGTTTCTAATTTCCTATACAAAAGTAATTCAGAACAGGAGTCTAATTGAAAACCTAAATACTTCACCTGAAATGAAAGTTACATTTTACATGTGGGAAAGTAACTGTGGTCTAAGCCAACTGGACCATCATGAGTCATGATTAGGACATTCATCAAAGTTTTGCATCAGGATTGTTACTTTTTTAAAGCAAACCTGATGGAAAACCTTTTTGGCGTTTAACAAACCAACACAAATAGGTATTTGCATTGGTTTACATGGAAAAGAAACGTACACCAGCGTGAAATGCTGATTTGCATTGCTTTGCATCAAGGGGGCGTTACATGGGTGGTGAATGGACGTTCCCATGCTACCACCCAGGCTTTTTGATGCAAAACCCTATCTACTAACATTAGTAGACAGGGTTTGGCGCCAAAAATTACCTCAGCTGGAAATCAGGCGTTAAAAGGAGAAATGTTTTAATTTCTCCTTCCTTGCGGATTTTGCATATGTTCTGCATTGTACAGCAAACATACACAGTAGGAAAAGGTTCAAACATGTCTAGGCATATTATTTTGCACAGAAGGGTACACTTCCATTACGAACCTATGCTAGACTCATGCACACACCCCTACACCATGGCGCAAAGGTGTGTGTGTGGCGATCGGCAGCATCTTTGGGTACTGCACTGCATTGTGTGACACCTTTGTGAATCTGCCCCACGGTATGTTAATAACGTACACATTCTCACATTTTCGAACCCTATAAATGTGCATGAAAAGTAGGGTCACGTAGGCAGCGCCCTGTTTGAACAAGTTCCATAATGGAACAACGTTCTGATATTTATTTATTTTTTTCTCTCTATCTACCTTATACAATATAGTGCCACAGAATTGTGCCACTGTACACAGAATAAAACATGCTTCACAGGGTATTAATGATTGAGGGATTGAGTTTTATTTGCACAGATTGCACTACATGTCAGTTCAAAAAGGCAGCTCCACATGGAACATGCCACTCTTCAGGTTGAAATGAAGCATGATGTGAAAAAGGCAACCATGTTGAGGTTAATCTGGTGTACAGATTGCGTGTGCGAACACAGTCCACATGTAAACCCAACTATACCAAAGCTCAGACACAAGTATCTTACAATGAATTTTTTATTTAAATAGGGTTTCTTTTGTTTTTTAGAATACCTGCTTTTAGATGCTTTTTGTCAATGCCTACTACCTAGGGCAGTCATAGTGATTGTAGACTAATGACAGATGCAAAATACTCCTTCATGCACTGAAGTGGAGGAGGACGAATACACCCAAACAGCAAGCAGAAAAATGGTGAGACTAAAGCGCTCCAGAAGATGTGATTTGATTTTACATCCCAAAGGTACCTTGACAGAATGCCCACACTTTTGGTAGATTGGATATGGTTAAACTTTTCATGAGGCAATGTGTCCCTGAGGTAAGGCAACTTCAACTCATCAAAACTATCAGAAATACTGTTACTTAGGTAAAAGGGCCCATTCAATAACTGAGTTTTAGATCAGCTGAACAGTTCAAGGGTTTTATTAAAATGATAAAAAAATCTCACAGTGAATCACCAAGTCAAGCCCCGCTGCAAGTCTGCCATGCCCATAGTCTGACTGCCAACCGGATTACGAGTATAATCCAGATGGGCGGCCCTGCAGCAGAGGTCCCACGGTGGAGCCTTTTAATTTAGAAATTTGCAAAAAACACAGTTGATGGACAGAATGTAGAACAATGTCATACATTCACCCCAGTACAATGATCTGGGCCTAAATCCATCGTTTTTTGCACTCCACACCACCCTGGGTCAGACACTGGCTATATGCAAATCAGCTCTGACCCTGTGCCTCATGGGAACAGTACAGTCCGAACTACCAAGCCATGTCTTTCCCAGACCGGAATCAAGCATCCAAGGACCGGTTTCTGGCTATCAGCCTTCATTCAGCCTGGATAGCTTGACTCCAGTGGTGTGGAGAGCCTGGGACTCACGTCTGAGCATACCCAGCCCACTCGGGGTGAAAATTGCAAAAAACACAGTTGATGGACAGAATGTAGAACAATGTGATACATTCACCCCAGTACAATGATCTGGGCCTAAATCCATCGTTTTTTTGCACTCCACACCACCCTGGGTCAGACACTGGCTTGACTTTAATTTAGAAAGGCACAACCGTAGGAGCGCCACAGCCTGTTCCTGCACGGACAGAAATGCACAATGTTGTGCTTTTCTTTCTGTGCAGGTGGTGCAAGAATACAGGGTGCACATCATGTACCTGCCTCCATTCAGCCGCATGTACAGAGGCATTTAGGGGGATTCTGTATGGGCCTCCTAAGTTTCTTCACCCCCATTGTTTCCATGACCAGGGCTCACCAATATGGAAAGAGTCGCAATGAGGCAAATTGCAATATGCTTAGCGCTGCAGCATCATTTTGGAAAAAATATGCGGCCCCTGTATAGAAGGATATTGCCCAAACAGGGAATCTGCTTATTTGAAAATGGTTTTGGCACCGGGCTCAGTGCATATACTTAACTAGTCACGCACTCATATCTTTGGACCACATCATCAAAAACAATACAACTAAAACTAATAAACTTTTATATATAGAAAAATATTTTATCAATTTTTATCTTACTTCTGTTCGTTTTTTTAACAAAGATATATTTGTCAAATAGAAAAAAACATACATAAATACAAATATAATAATTCATTCATATGATAAGAGCCAATAATTAATAAACATGATTAAAAAAAACACCACATTTCAACCACCAGACATCATATGATGTTTTACCACCTGAAAGGATAGAGAGTATTTGAGACCAGGAAAAGGAACAGATACTCTTAAAGACAATAGTTGACAAATCACAATTGTATCTAAACAAATGTGTCCATTCTTGAAAGCACTGGTTGCAGATGTAAACTACCTTATCGGCAGCAGGAAACCGGGCTTTGTGTATTTACGATTTCTTAACGGCACAACATCTACGTCTGCGACACGTGCATCCCGTTTTCGATTGTTCCTACGCGGTCAGCACCACCATCGTATTTCTGCCTTAGACCATTGCGCCACCTCCACAGTCTCTAGGATACCAGTGGTAGCAGCAATCCAGGGGCAGTTCAACTGCCTTACTTGCAATGGGGCGGGTGGACTGCCAGTCTGGCGGTCCATGACCTGCCACCACAGGGTCGGCAGTCCCATTGACCGCCAAACACATTACCAGGCCCTCAAACCCAATTGGGCAGCAACATCCAAAGAGAAACAGACAGCACCTAATGTAACAGGAAAGTCTCTGGCTCACCCCAAAATCAAGGGTTATTATACATTATTTTCACATATGCAATTGACAGAACTGCAGAGCCAGTGTGGTATGGTGTTATATTCATAGAATATCAGAGCACAGTCTCATAAAACATTACAATTTGCCTAAGCTCTACCCTACTACATGAATAATTATTCTATCATATGTTTCAGGGTAAAGAACTTGTTTAGCCCATCACCACAAACCTTCTGCATCAAATCCTTTTAGTGTAAGAATTACAGTCTTACTTAAAGGGAGGAAAATTCAGAGCAATATTTCAAAAAATAATATTTACAATTGAAATCGAATCCAAAAATGTAGTCCTCCTATTTTATTCTTCAGTTCCATTTATTAAACTTTAGTCATCATAGTAACGGAACAGTCAACACATGTTTCAAGGTAAAGACCAGCAGCGGCCCTTCCCCTTTTGACCATAAAGAGTGTCTGTCAGGCTGAGCAAACGTCAGTCTGACAGACACTCTTAATTTTCAGGTCTTGAAGACACGAGCAAGACATGCACTTAATGCACAGGCTCCTGGCTTCCTTAGCTGAACTTTGCTGGGCTGAGGATGTCACAGCTCCTGTGGGTCTGACCTCCTCTGCTCAGCAAAGGTCATTGAGGCCCTACCCCTCCTGATAAGGGGGAGCGTCACTGATAGGTTCATACCTAGGCACTCCAGTTTTAAGACAGCTATGCCCAGGCCTGAGTATGTATCAATGAAACCTCATCACAGTGAGGTGGGGTCAGCAGTCTCGCTGACCCCATACAACTCTGTCACAAGCTAGAGACTGCTGCCTCCCCTAATTGGCTGACGTGAGGTCAATTAGGGGAGGCAGCAGTCCCAACCCTCATGGCACCTCCAAGGCTTCCTTCCCTGAGAGTTGCAGCAGGTAAGTGTTATCTTTAAATTGACTGGTGTGTGCGTGTATATATTCATCTATATTTATTGTTGAGTGAGTGTTGTGAAAGGATGTGTGTGCGCATGTCTGCATGGGAATGCATGTGTGTGTGTGTGTGGTCCCCTCACCGCCCTCTGAGATTTCCTACTGGCTGATACTGGTAAAGAGCTTTTTTCAAGGCAAATATATATATTCAAAACCATTTACAGATTTAGCTTGTTAAATTCACTCCTCAAATCAAGAGAATAAAGAGATCAAAACTCCGCCTCATGAGGTATAAGGGGTGCCCAGTGCTCGTCGGCTCCTATTATAGGCTCTGGGGTATATGGCCCTTTCTGGTAACCCAGAATTTGTCCCTTTCTCTTCCTCTGGGCTTCCTCCTGGAGGTTCCTCAATTCACTTAAGGACGTCTGGAGTTGATTCAATAAGAAACAATTTACATTTTCCTAATTTTCAACAGTATTTTCATATGACTCAATTTGTTATTTCCCTTGAATCACAGTTTCATTTTTGAGTGCACAATATGTGTCACCTGGTCTGCATATTTATTTCCAAACGTGATTATATATTTTCCAGTCTTGTGGGCAGCATACTTTAACGTTGCCAGTTCCTTTAGTTGCTCTAATGTGCTCAATGAAGCAGGGATGAAGGAACTGTTCTGATGGGAGTTCCAAAGGCTGTCATAAAACCCCTTTATGACCACAATTGTCCAAAGTCATGCACCACTCCAAAACCATATTGGCTGTCTTTGTAAACTGTCACATTCAAAACTTCTGATAGACAACAATCTTTGTCAGTGCCATCATCTCTGCCACTGTGCTGAAGTTACATATGGCAGGTATGACACTTCAAGATTTTCAGAACTGGAACAGACTGCAAATGCAGCCTCCAGTGTTCGATGATTGTCTCTTAAGCAAGAACCACCTACAGACAGAATCATATCCGCTGTTTCAAAAGGAATTTCTCTGATATCTGGTCTTGGCGAGGTACATAGCTTTGTGACAATCGAGTTCTGGTTCCAGTTTTTGTCTTCATTAGTGTTTGAAACAAAAAGCATCATCATAGGGTTTAGAAAATTATCTCTTTTGATCAAAATATTCTCAGCTGCCAGTCTGACATGTTTGGTCAGATGACTGTTTGTCATATGCTGAGTACGTGTACGGGTCAGCAATGTATCACAAAAATGTGGAAAAACACAAATGTTGTATGTCCTATTACAATTCATTCCCTATACTCAGTTGCAATGCATACAGCTGCAACCCCTTTCTGACAACCAGGAAAACCTACAGCTACTACATCTAATACAGCTGACAAATAGGCTACTGGCTTCATAACTTCTCAATGAATTTGGTTCAAAACTGACAAAGCACACCCACATTTTTCATGACAAAAGAAGTCAAACTCATTGCTATAGTCAGGTATTCCAAGAGTGGATGCTTTTTTCTTAACCAGATCCTTAATGTGAGCTTGAAGGTTATTAAACCTAATTTATTTTATTTTATCATTGATCATATCCATTTTGTCTACTGATGCCAACCTCACATTCATCAACAAATTCCTCAAGCCTATTACGTGCTTCAACTGCACACCTTGCTGCTTCTTTGACCAAGTAATCTTAATTCAACTACACGTTATGACAATTGTGTCAATGGTTTCTTCCAAAATTTCTCGAATTCAGTTTTCAAAAGTCCTCATTCCTATCATTCTCCTTTGTAGATTCAATGGTAATAGCAGCAGCAGGCATTACAACTGTAAGCACGGTCAGTCCCTGTGTTCGTACACCTGCACCGTCTTCTGTTGTTCCAGTATCAGGTACTACAGTGTTCTGCCCTTGTCTCTGGATTCTATAAGTATGTGGAGGAGGTCAAGGATTCAAAAGTTCACTTAAAAAGGTATCATTTTCATCTGGATCCCTTTCTCAGCTCTGCTTTTCTCTGTTTCCTAATTTATTTTGTTTTTTCTGTTGTCTTCATGAGTATTGCAAGGAAAACTCTCACTCCTTCCATCACATCATTCCTCCAGCATTGTTCTTGTCTATCCCATTTGGTTCTCAACCATTGTTTAAATGAAGCTTTCACCTGATTTTTCCTTTTCTTTCTCTCCTTCTATGTAGCCATCCAATACCATTTGCTCCTCGAACTCTGTAGGCCTAGGTAACAGTTTTCTATCATTCATAGTTTGTCTAAATAAATCTAGCTTCCTAGTGTTAAAGCTACTAAGCTCATATGCCATCATCCCTCTCCCCATGGCCAGCCTTTTCAATTCTAGAACTTGCTCCTTCTCAAACCTGGCAAGGGCAAGTGTCTGGACATTGTCCTTCTCTATCTTGGCAAACTCCAGCTTTAGTTTTCTTTCACCATTTTTGTCCTCCAGATTCTCTGAGGAAAGGTTCTTTGAGAATACACTGCTGCCTGGAGTGGACTTCCCGTCATGAGAGAAAAGGGCTCACCCCTTGTGTAGGTTGCATGACAACACCATCTGTCACGTCACGCTCTGATCCTTCCTCAGACTCAGATCCCTTCTCCTCATTCACTTCTCCTTCTAAGTAGGCAGCTGCCCATGCTCTTAAGGCTTTCCGAAACTCTGCCTTCTTGGTACTTCCCTTATGGAACACCCTTTTCTCCTGACATAAATCTTGAGCTGGGCCACTGTGCATGCCTCCAAGTGAATATATGATGTTACAATGCATATCATTACAACGTATACCTTCACAACACAGACTTTGCTATACGCCTACCAATACAACGCTTGATTTTGCAACGTAATCCATTACAATGCAGGTTCATAGGGATACATTAAAAGTACCATTACAACGCATAACATCACCACACATACCAATACAATGCATACCACTACAACACATATTACTCAACATATGTTAAACAAATTTTGATGCTCCGGAAAAAGAAACAAGAAAAAGAAATAAAGAAATATTGATATATCACACACATAAAAAAGGCAAAGTTTTTCTGGATGTAAATCAGTAAAAGTAGACAACAAAACAATTATACTAAAAACACGGTACACTAAATGGTAAAATCAGCATGTGCATTTCAATGCACAAGAAACCGGTGTCCTTCCACTATTTCCACTATAACTGTACAGCCAAGGTCTTCAAAATGGCTGTCATTCTAAAACGAACCATAAATACCAACATTTTACACACTACATAATAAATGTACATTCTGTCAGGTTCTAAATCACGTGGAAAAATCCTTTTCAAAACATATTTTCTTTAACATTTTCGTTAACCCCTAACAAATGTATAAATTCAGCCGACCACCATGTTGTGGTCAGTGTTACACTGACTTCCCTCGTGACCACATGCGGCTGGAATAGGAGGAGACAACTCAGAGTTTGGAGTCCAAACACTGCCATCTATTGACTGAAGTAAGTGAAAATTCTATACAAAACACACTTCTAATTTGAAGACAAAGAATTCCCAAACCCAAAATTAATTTTACATTTATAATACATTCACAGATCTGGGACACAGACATACAGCATTCAAATTGCCATCTATTGACTGAAGTAAGTGAAAGTTTAACAGGAATAACATTTGAAGTGTAGAAAAATAATCCCACATCCTAAAATGTATTTTAATTTTTTTATAAATTCCCAGATTTTCGACTTAGAGATACATTTATTGAATTGCAATCTATTGTCGGAAGTGAATGTTTAACATGAATTACATTTAATATGAAGCAAAATAATCCTCAAACCAATTTTTTTTTGTAGTACAACATAGATATACAGAATTCCAATTTGAAGAAATTACCTGAGGGAAAACGTATTTCTTTTAGAAGAAAAACATTTTTTTTTTATTTGTTACCTCGTGGAAGGTGCTGCTTAGTGCTGGGGGCAGAATTAATATTTGAACTGCACCAGGTGCTTGCTTCAGGGAAGATTCTGGTCAGTGTTGGGAGGCAAAATTATTATTGTAACTCCACGGGGTGCTCGCCTCAGGGAAGGTGCTAGTCAGTGCTGGGGGCCAAATTACTATTCTAACAACGCCGAGTGCTTGCCTGAGGGAAGGTGCTGGTCAGTTATTGCTTTGAAGTGTAATCAATTAACAGTGGAACATACATTCATTTTACTTTTTTCACAGGTTCAGTGAAATAACCATAAAAAAATATGAACAGAACCATCAGCTGGACTCCAAATCATAACCACCAGCACTTGCTCAACACACAGACGACCATGAGAGGTAAAATAATTGAATAATCTAATATTACAGCCTAAACTAACCAAAACATTTCTCTTCAGTATCCAAAACGCAGTACACACAACAATCTGTTTCAACACAAATACAAAAATGGCAAAAACAAGCTGACCTAATAATCATTTTGAAAACTTTTGTTAATGTCAACTTTTCCTCTCAGACTTACACAACAAAACCCAGAAGGGAAAAAAATCAAGTCAGCCATATAACCTAGAGAAAGTCGTATACCACCAAAAGGACAAGCAATCAGACAAAGGAACCTAACTAGAGTGAAGCTTCATTTACTATTCAAAATGCTTATTTTTCCTTTCACAGGAGGCAACTACAAACCATAGTACAAAATCATAGCTGGCAAAAATCACACTCGAACAATAAAATAAACAACATATTTTACCAAAGTCTATAAGCAGTCATAGAAATATTAACCAGATTTTTGTACAGTTTGTAAACAATAAACATTTACAATTCATAATAACACATAATCACATTTTGACTTATTTTGTTCACAAAAAATCAATATGGCAACTGGAAGAGTGCCAAAATACATCAAGTCCAACAGAGGCAATCTATGACTAAAGTACGATGGCTACCTTTATTGTAAGGTGAGATAAACTGAGCCCAGGAGTCATTGGAGGCTTGAGCAGTATTACTTGTCCCATTGCACAGGTAAGCGGTTACTATTTAAGACACTGTTGAAAGGACCACATAGCATAACCACTTCACCTCTGCAAAGAAGATTGAGGTTGGAGAAAACATAAATCAAATGAAAGTACTTGCATCCACTGAACCTGTGGCAGAGTTTTGAGGGAGGTACCCCATGATATTCCTATGTATGTAGCAAGTTGTGTGCCCACAATTCCTAATCCATGCAGAATTATCCAAAGAAAAAAACAGGCAAGTAACCCCCAATGTGTAACAGCCCACAACTACTCTGGTATTAACATTCCTACTGAACTAACTGTAATGGTTACTAATGAAACCTTTCTTTTGCATGACAACACAAATCCTCAGAAAAGGATACTAATCTTTAGCACACCCCATAACCTTGTAAAATTGGATACTAGTGATAATTGGATGATGGATGGGACCTTTAACTCCACACCCCATACATTCACCCAAATATACACTATTCATGCAAGGAAACAGACAGCATTATGCTATGTTCTCCCTGACAGTTTGGATAAATACTGCACTTCAATTACAGACTCTGTGTATTTTACATCAAATGAAGACAAATTGGCTCCCTTACTAAGTTACTTTGAGGATACATGGATTGGCCATTAAAGCAGGTCAGGTCGCAAGAGGAATCCAAGGTTTCCTGTGAAATGATGGAACTGTTACACGACCTGCTTAGAGGGAGGAGCAAAGACTAATAATGCCATAGAGGGAGGGCACAACTCTTTCAACAAATCAATCGGAAATCCTCAATCAAGCCTTTATAATTTCTTGGAAATTTTGCGTAGGTAGCAAAGTTTCTAAAAACTTAGAATAGCGCAGTCATTGACTGGTAGTCTGAACTAGAGGTGGGCATAGTTCATGGAGTTTCGCTACGCTGAACTTCGTGAAGTGACAAAAAAACTCAGCGGATTCCGAAAGTGGCGGAGTGCAGTGCAAAATGCGGTTTGCGCTAATCCTCCTGCTGCTCAGATAGAAATTTGACCTGAGTGGCAGCTCGCACTCGCCAACTTAGCGCTCGCAAGCACGAGCAGGGAAAAACCCTGCTGCACTATGCAGAGCAGAGTTTTCTGCACTCTGCGAGCTCCGCGAAACACGAAGTGCAGAGAATTCCGCAAACTACGTGAACAGAGGGGAGTTAATGGCCCAGGTCTACTTTGAATCCATGTGTTTCAAAAAGAACAAAAGAAATGCCAGAGCGACTATTGGGACAAAGTCAACAGTTTTCATTGACTATGGTTTTCAGACTACCTAGACAATATTGCACACATACTACATTTCTAACTAACACCTATTCTATCTTACTTGCCTGTTTTTAAATTAATTTTAAAATACTAAATTGGCATTTAAAAAAAAATCTAAATTAATGGAATGTTGGATTTCTTACCTGGAGTTGTCTTCTTTCTTTAACTCTTGTTGATTTGTACACAACCACACTTCAACAAGAGGTCCAAGAAACCAAAGTTACAAATCCATAATCCATGAAGCAATCCAAAGCCTGTTGTCAAAGGCGACACAGATTGGCATAGCCATACTTTCCAGCAAATTCACTGCCGCAAACTTTACTGTGTACTCAAAAAAAATGCAATCCTGAAAATGTAAGGGTTTTTCGCAAAAACGCAACAAAAAATCCATTGGTGTAATCCATTGTCCATACGATTTAAATGCATCCATAATGACGTGATCCGCAAGGGCTCCGTGGCAGTACCCTGAAAGAAGCTGGAAATGTGGATCCAGTGGGATCCAGCCTGGCTAGCTGAACTGGAGTCGCCATCCCACTGGTGGTGAGAGCAATCGAGAAGCGGAGACGGGGAGGAACAGTGCATCGATCATGGGGCACGCCAGCTGAGCTTCAAGGCAGGATCGCGGCCTGTAGTGCCATCGGATACGACTTGGTGCGGCAGTGCGGGGCACCAGATCCAGCCGTGGGAGGACCGGAGAAGGTGCATCTGCTGAAACGGACCCTGGGCATACGCCGGAACCAAGTAAGAGGGCAGACTGCTTGCTCAGGCAAGAAGCATGCAGTGAAAGGCCCGCGCAGGAGAGGCTATTGGGGAGAGTGGCGGCCAATTCAACCTTGCGCCCTGGGAGTCGGTAGAAGAGGGGATCCACACCTGAGGCCAGTGAACGGTTTGCAATTAATCCAGCAGTGGGGTATGAGCTGCGGGAGGCCTGCTGAGATGAAATTTGGCAGTACTGCATCCTGTGCCTGACTTAAAGTTGGTGGATGACAGTGACAGAAGAGAGACCTACCTCTAATGGCGGGATCTAGCATATCATGGACATTACTGCAAGTCTAGGAAGGGAGCTCCTCAAGCTAAAGTGGCTCTCCCAGGAGAAAATGGTGTCTCTTCCAACAAGATGGCACTATCGCAACGCCTAGCTCCATTTTAAACTGCCCAGCTGGCCAGTGCACGTGCAAGGATCGGGTGGCTTTCGGAGTAAACACCTAGCCACATTGCTGGCAGAGTAGAGGGGAGACAGAGCTGCACAGAAGGGGGCCCTTGACTGTGGGGTGGGCCTCACGAGAGTCGGCAACAAGGGGTGGATGTCACCCCCCCCTCTTCAGTCTATATGCCACTGAAGAAGGCCCAGAGTAGCAGGGACTCCAAATTTTTTGCAGCATCGGAGACGGGCCCACCATCGCACGCACCCCAGAATCTGACACTATGGCCCTTTTGAAGGAGGACCTGCTCCTCTCACTGAGGCACTTTAAAAGAGAGTTGAGGGAAGAGCTCAAGGCGGATTTAACCACCTCCCTGGAGGGTTTATGGGCTGACATCAACAAACGCTTCATCACTCTACAACAGGATGTCGATGCAGTGGGCACACGGACGCTAGACCTAGAATCTAAGGTCACGGATCTTGAGGGGAAAGCCCACAGCCTGGAAATCACAGTAAACTCCCTCCATGACCAGCTCAAGATAGCCACCCTGAAAAATGAAGACCTTGAAAATCGATCCCAAAGGGATAATATACCACTCCGACACCTGAAAGAAGGGGCGGAGGGACCCGACCTGGAGGCCTTCACAATGGGGCTGTTCGCGGAACTGCTGGGAGATTCAGGTCCCAAGGTGAAAATAGAGAGAGCATAAAGAGTCGGTCCCCCTCCACAAGATGACAAACGCAGACCACAAGATGTTCTCGTCAAAATGCATTCCTACAAAGTAAAGGAAGCGATCCTCCAGGCAGCGCGGAAGCTAAAAGAAGTCTTGTTCCAAGGGGAGACATGTCTGCTCTTTCAATACATCGCTCCAGCGACATTGGCTAGGCGTGCACAGTTCAAACCTATCACGGATAAACTTCGGCAGGACAAAATCCGATACAGGTGGACTTATCCCTTCAGCCTAGCCTTCGAACTGCGCAATAGCCACGACACATGTCTGATATCCAGGAGGCGAGACGAGAACTGGGCCTACCACATCAATCAGAGCAACGGGAGACAGCAGGAGAGGGTGGAGGGTCCAGTCCTTGTTTCTCTCAAGGAGCCGAGACCCACTGGCGCGCAGCGCCACCCAAGGTCACCGAGGAATCGAACGCAGCAGGCTCCGGATGAGAAAAGAAGGCACAGGTGACCTCCCATGGACGGTGAAGGACTTCACCGGGGGCAGGACTGGAGTGGGTACTCCGAAGGTTCGAAAGGTGAGGCGATGTGATCAGGTGATACGGACTGTTCCAAATCCGAGAAGCTTGAGGGGCCCACTCCTGTTCTTCACTAAAGCACTGATGTAGAAAATGGACTTCTGGGAGGAAGAGGCAGAAATGGAGTGGAGAGGGGAAGGCGGAGCACTAGACAGAGCACCCACATGCAGCGAGGAGGCACTGATGGATACGGATAATAGTTATCACAACCCTTACATGGAATGTCAGAGGTCTCAACTCCCCAATGAAATGGCAACGGTTGTGGAAGCACATCCTAGATAAAAGACACAATGTGGTGGCTTTACAGGAGATTCATCTCAAAAAGGTAGAGGAACATCGCCTTAAACACCGGGAATATCCACTCATGTACAAATCCTCAGCCCACACCAAGTACAACAGGGTGGCCCTTTTCTTCCACTCTTCCCTACGTTTCGCTCCAGAGGGCTGCAAGAGGGACAAGGAGGGGAGGTACCTTATGGTTAAGGGGCATATATTAGGTAAGCTCTGTACCTTTGCCACAACATATGCTCCCAATCCTAATCAACCCCAGTTTCCACACTCCTTTTTGGAAGCTCTGGGAAGCTTTGCAGAGGGGCCAATCCTACTATTGGGAGATATCAATCTGACCTTGGAGGCGGAGCTGGACAGCACAGGCTCTCAACGTTCACCCACAGGCAACTTCCCTGCTTCGCTGAAAAGGGCCTTCATGGATTTGGGCTCATTAGACGCGTGTCACACACTACACCCAAGGGACCGGGATTATACATTCTTCTCTCACGCCCACAGAACCTACTCCCGCTTAGACTACAACACTGTAAGCAACACTCGGAAACAGGCTCTGCACTCCATGATGATATATTAGATATCGCTCTCCAATCATGCACCAGTAAGGGCTTGTCTTGATTGGGAGTTGCCGCTCCCTGTATACAAACGATGGGTTTTCCCACAGTCACTGTTAAGGGATAGAACACTACAGGACTCTCTTAGGGAAATTATCAATGATTTTTTTTTTTACATGACTGCCAAAGGACACTAACCCTCTGAATAATTGGGATGCCTTCAAGGCGGTTATCAGGAGGCAAAGTATGACACTAAATACCGCTCTAAACAAGTCCTGCATGAAAGATAGACAGGCCCTAGTAGCAGAATTATAAGAAGCATTGAAGCTCCATAAGGAACATCCAACATGGGTATTACAGAGGAAAGTCACAGCCTTATGGGGGGAAACTTAATGCGATTAACAACAACCGAGCGGAGCTTTCCCTCTTACGCTTGCACTGAACCTCATATGACCGGGGTAAATATGATTGGGGCCTATCTCGCCAGACAGCTACGAGTGAAAAATGAGAAAGAGCACATAGGGGAAATCTCGAATGAGCACATCACACTTGTGGGGCACGATATTGGGATGGCCCAGGAATTTGGGAAATTTTATCGGGATCTGTACACAGCAGAACCAGCCCCGGAAGCCGCACAGTCTGAATACTTACATAACATTACGCTCCTCCAAGAGTTGAGGACACAGAACGCTCTACTGTGCAGCCCATTCACAGATGATGAAGTCCGCGATGCCATAAAAAGTCTGAAGTGTCACAAATCCTCGGGGTCTGATGGGCTGATGGCCCAATTTTTCAAAGCCTTTTTGGCGGAATTAGTCCCACAGTTGGTGACGTTGTTTAACTACATGGGGAGTGAGGGTAGGGTGACAGAATCTATGGGTGAGGCTCTGGTGTCTCTCATCCCTAAACAAGGAAAAGACCTCAAGCAATGCGGTTCCTACCGGCCCATAGCACTGTTAAATTTAGACACCAAACTATCTCGAAAATCTTGTCTATGAGGCTGGATGACCTGCTCCAGGAATTGATCCACCTGAATCAATCAGGGTTTATTAAAGAGAGACAAATCCATGACAATATCCATCGGACTTCGCACATCATTGAGAAAGTCCTCCAAAAGTCAATACCCGCTGTCCTTCTGGCATTGTTCGCCGAGAAGGCATTTGACCGGATGGATTGGGGTTTTCTATTCCTCACTTTGAAGATGTTTGGCTTCTGCAACAAATTTCTGACAATGATTAAAGCAAACTGCTCCTCTCCCATGGCTAAAGTGCTAGTGAATGGGGTGAGCTCAGAAGTATTTCTGTTGGGAAGGGGAACGTGACAGGGGTGTCCTCTCTCCCCTCTACTGTTCACGCTGCGCATAGGGCTGCTTGCAACCATTATCCAACAAAATCCCAAGATCAGCGGAATACGTTTTGCAGGGGAGGATCATAAAGTGTCGCTATTTGCAGACGATATCCTGCTCTTATTGACTGATCCGGCTTCCTCTCTCCTGGCCACTTTAGAGGTACTACACTGCTTTGAAGGGGTAGCAGGATTCTGTACTATCTCTCAAAGTTATGTATAGGTATCAAGGACCCCCTGAATAATTCCAAGGTCAGGGATAAAGGAACAAGCGAAATGTAACAACCTAGGCAAATAAGGTCAACTAGTCATATGAGAGTGATAATAGAGAGGAAACACTAATTGCAGTTCACATTCAAATATTTATTAACACAATTGAAAATTCATTAAAAACACATAATTATACAGTATAAATCAAATTACAACTATGTTGCTAAAATCAGCATCATGACAAAATTACAAATTATATTCAAAGTTTAAAAAAATGGCACAAATATATCTCGACGCGCGTTTCGGCGAACAGCGCCTTCTTCTGGAGTTGCCACACACTACCTAAAAATAAAAAGTAACATATAATATGTGTTTTCTTATACTAGACAAAAACAAATTAATAAATCCATAACATATTAAGACTCACTAGAACTAGACTTTCAATTAGATAGTCTTAACATATTTTTAACATAAGCCTCTCTATATATAACTAGTATTTTCCAACATATGGCAATTCACAATATTTTTTATCTTAACAATCAAAGACACATATTTTTATTTCAATGTTCATCTCTCTTAGATCAATATTTTGGCCGTAAAACTATTTAATAAGGTGGAATGGAAAATACATTATTCACCATTGGTGTACTAGTGTTCAGTAGTTTATTTTGATGTAAAAGGAGAAGAAACATACGTCTATGTTACTTATGCGTACCTACTAGTTCTGGGACTTTATAGTTTTTCAAGCACTTTGTGATCCGTAAGTTCAAGGTCAAGAATAGTATAGCTATAGGAAGTACAGTAAGAATTACCGTTATTACAGCTCATTAGTATGGTAGGTTCGTTTAAGTTAACATTTTAGTCATGTTGGCTTTAATAAAGTCAGGGACTCACATTGATTAGAATTAGAACATCCTATAGCTATACTATTCTTGACCTTGAACTTACGGATCACAAAGTGCTTGAAAAACTCTAATGTCCCAGAACTAGTAAGTACGCATAAGTAACATAGACGTATGTTTCTTCTCCTTTTACATAAAAATAAACTACTGCACACTAGTACACCAATGGTGAATAATGTATTTTCCATTCCACCTTATTAAATAGTTTTACGACCAAAATATTGATCTAAGAGAGATGAGCATTGAAATAAAAATATGTCTCTTTGATTGTTAAGATAAAAAATATTGTGAATTTCCATATGTTGGAAAATACTAGTTATATATAGAGAGGCTTATGTTAAAAATATGTTAAGACTATCTAATTGAAAGTCTAGTTCTAGTGAGTCTTAATATGTTATGGATTTATTAATTTGTTTTTGTCTAATATAAGAAAACACCTATTATATGTTACTTTTTATTTTTAGGTTGTGTGTGGCAACTCCAGAAGAAGGCGCTGGTCGCCGAAACGCGCGTCGAGATATATTTGTGCCATTTTTTAAAACTTTGAATACAATTTATAATTTTGTCATGATGCTAATTTTAACAACATAGTTGTAATTTGATTTATACTGTATAATTATGTGTTTTTTAATGAATTTTCAATTGTGTTAATAAATATTTGAATGTGAACTGCAATTAGTGTTTCCTCTCTATTATCACTCTCATATGACTAGTTGACCTTATTTGCCTAGGTTGTTACACTTCGCTTGTTCCTAATCTCTCAAAGTCGCACTTGCTTAATCTGACTATCCCCCAAACGATGGTAGCCAACCTCAGGAGCTCTATACCTTTCCAATGGGCTGCCCGCGAGAACACATACTTAGGCATTCGAATCACACCCACACTATCAGAATTATTCTGCGCTAATTATCCTCCATTGCTCCGGCAATTGGAGGCAAACTTAAAGAGATGGACTCTGCTATATCTGTCCTGGCTAGGCAGTATTCATGCCATTAAAATGTCAGTACTCCCGCTCCTACTCTACCTTTTTCAAGGGCTCCCAATCGAAGTAGACCGTAGTGTTTTTTGTAACCTACGTTCCTTGATGACACAATTCATTTGGCAACGGTGAAGAGCGTGATTATCTTATAAGGTACTCAGACTGCCTAAAGCCAAGGGGGGCCTGGCTCTACCAGATGTTAATCTCTACTATAAAGCTACGCAACTACGGGTCATCCCGGAATGGTCGGCCGCAAGTCAGACAAACATTGGCTTCACATGGAGAGAGCACTCATGGGAAGGTATATTTGGGATGGGCTCTGGAAGCCACAGAAAGATCGCCCGCCAAATGCTTATCTGAGCACACCTACTCATACTACACTTAAGGTATGGGACACTGTCACAGGGAATGGGGTTCTGACATCCTTTCTATCACCTTTCACCCCAATACATTTCAATCGGGCATTTCCTCCAGCCCTACAGCTAGGTTCCTTTGAGGCCTGGAGGAAGGGGGGTGTCTGACAATATCGGACTTATTACACAATAGGGATGTGCGCACATTTTAGAACTGCGTCTGTGACTATCATTTCCCCATTACAGAACGCTATTGTTATAATCAGCTGATACACTGGGTATCTCACCCCTCTGTGAGGGAGATGGCCACGAGAGAACTCACCCCATAGAGAAATTCGCGAAGAGTGGAAGTGGGACAAGGGGTAACATCACCTTTCCGTACAATCTCCTGCAGGACACCCTACACACACCTCAGCCCTGACATAAAGCACACTGGGAAAGGGTTTTGGCCTGCAACATCACAGACGCTCAATGGTCTGGAGTGGCTAGGGACATTACAAAATGTAATCACTCAATGTGGCTATGGGAAGCACACTATGAAGTGTTTTTTGATTGGTATTTACATCCAGCCAAATGGATCTTCCATCAAATGTCAGACCGCTGTTGGCGGGGATACAGGCTCCTAGGGGACTTCCAGCACATCTGGTGGGACTGTCCTATAATTAGACCATTCTGGACAGAAATATTGGCACAACTTAAAGGAATCCTGGGTTATCCCCTACCACACGACTCGGGATTTGTGCTGTTGGGTCAATGGAATGAGTCACTGCGGCACCAGACACATTGCAAAAAATCTATTCTGTGGTTGTGCCTTGGAGCAGCAAAATTAGCAGTAGCAGCGGAGTGGAAGAAGATGAAGGCTCCCTCATTAACTCAATGGCACACCCACTTGTGGAGAACGTTGACAATGGAGCGTTTAGCGGATATTCTGGCAGACTCTTACAAAAACATGGAATTTGTGTGGGGTCCTCTGGTCTCGTGTCTCTCGGAGGGTCTTCCCCTAGTTGCGTGCCCGTCCAGAACGAGAGCACTCCATTTGTTTCAATTTTAGGGGTTCGATCTTAGGGGTACATCAGAAAGTTCAGGACTTCCTAGGGCATTGACGAGAGTCTTTTCCTCTCCCCTGAACTATACATTTAATTTGCTGTACTACAATTTGTTTAGTGTTTGTAATTCTTAGTGATGGGGGTGTGGGGAGGGTGTGGGAGGGAGCCACATTGCGTCGGAGTGGGTCTAAGTATTTTCAGGGCTGTTTCTTTTTTCCTTTTTTTCCCTTTTTTCTTAGTGCTCTGTTTTCTTGCTCTTGGCTGTCAGAACACTGTGCTCTTCGCAATAGCAAATCGTTTGTAACCAGGAGTATGGCCATTGTAAGAACCAAGTATATGGTTTGTAATGTTACACTTTGAAAAATAAATACAACTTTGACTAAAAAAAAAATAGCAAAAAGTAAAAATCCTTAAAAACATTCCAAAATGTTTACAAAATCCAATTGGTAAACCAAGGCATCTGTTTTGTCCATACTTCCACGTGTTCTGACTGTTGTGAATACAGTATTATTTCTTTTAAAAAAATTAATTGCAAAAAGATTAAACACAAATATTACTTTCTTTGCACTTTAGTTTAAAAGAAATCCTACTGCTGCCCTCTATGGGATTGGGCCTGGCTGCCGAAAAGGGTGTGTCCTCGCAGAGCCTATAGCGCTACCCAAACTAGACTGGTCCTGGAGATATGAGACACAGTAGCGATCAGCCATGGACTCACCTCCTTTCCCTCACCTAATACACCCCTCACCTGCAATCCTGGCTTCCCTACAGCCTTACAGCCTAGTTCTTTTCAAGCCTGGGTAACTGGAGAGGGTTGTACGATTGCTCAACTTTGAGGGGGAGGTCTTCAAATCATTTGACCATTGTACACAAGAATTTCATCTTCCAGCTACGGTGCTCTTGCAATATTACCAAATTTGACACTGGTTACACACACCTTTAAATACATTGGGTGCCACGCGTCAACTTACCTCTTTTGAATCACAAGTGCGATCCTATGATGGCTTGCGGGGCCTGATATCCCGTACTTAATGGGTCCTGCAGCACTCTTGCCCATTGCCTCCTCGCCCCTATCAACGGAAATTGTATATGGACATTACAGAGCATGCTCCCCCCAAAACAGTGGGAACAGCTGTGGAGACATTCCCAACACTTTTAAGAGTATCGCACAACAGGATAAGCCATATAAAAAAATGACCCGGTGGTATTATACCCCTCTTTGCTTCCAGAAAATGTTCTCTACCTCCACAGGCCTTGTGCTGGCGATGTAAGGCAGACACAGCGTCCTTTATTCACATTTGGTGGTCATGCCCTTTAGTGACAATTTTCTGGAAAGTGGTGCTGAGCCACATCAAAGACGTAGTAGGGTTTCCTATCCCAAAAGCCCTGGGGACAGTGATTCTAAGACTTCAACCTCAATTTCTTAAAGCTCTGACACACTTGGACTGGCTTTTGATCCGCCACATGCTGGTAGCAGTAAAGCAGATCATTGCACTGCACTGGAAAAAGGCCCTCAACCCCCCGTCCCGGTGTGGCGCACACCCCTCTGGCATATAATGGCGATGAAGCTCCTCTCCAATTGTATTGCACACACTGCCAATAAATTTACACCCACTTGGCAACCCCTAGTGCAACATCTTTCTAAATTGGAGCATGTCCGTTTATCCCCCGCCTACGGGCTCTTCAATTATTCAACAACGCTTTACTTCCTCAAGGGAAGTACTTATCAGAGTAAGCCAGGCCAGGCTGAGGAAGCATATGCCCCTTGCTGCTCTTCCTCCTCCCTCCCCTACTTGTTACCAATGTGGAAGCACATGACAACCAGGGTTGGGGAGTATCTCATACTTATGTCCTTGTGGGAACTGTTCCCCCTTCTCTTCCCTTTCATGACCAACACCTTCCTGTTTTTTTTGTCTTTTTTTCTTTCTTATTTTTCCCTTTTATTGCTATTGTTTTGACAGTGCAGTCTCTGGCAGAGTAGGATGTTCTGTTATCCATGCCTTTTAACTATTTCATGCATATTTTTCCACAGGTGATTCTTGCACCTGATGGCCAAGGGCCCTGGCCAGGACATTATACTCTTGTAGCATCTCTGGGCACTATTGTTGATCTATCAGAGAGTGATGTCTTTGCAACCTCTCCCTTGGCTCCTTTCATTGTCAATGTAGATGTTATAAGTTTTTTGTTTGGTTGTGAAAACAATAAAATAGATTTTTTTTAAAAAGAAATCCTAATCTTTCTTTGGTCCAATTTTTTCTTAAAGCAAATGTGTTAAAAAATCAATCATCCCAACGTGAGCATACATCCTCTACCTGCATAGGAATTAAAATGATGGTTAAAACATTCAAAAAATATATCTTAGTTCTAATATACATCTAACTACCTCCCTCCTCACTTCTTACAATAAAGTATGCGACCCACAATCTCTGTTTGATAAATAACATTTGTCTTACCCGACCGCAGCTCTTCCTTGCTTCTGATCTTCACCGTGACGCTCCGCCAACTGTGGAAACAGATGTACAACCGCGAACGTCAGCTCTGAAAGGAAAAAGGAAAAAAGGACAGATTCTCAAAGTGACTTCAGTGAAAAAGCGTGGGAAAGAACTGAAAACTTTTTTTGAAAAATTGATTGTATATGATTTAAAAAAATAAATAGCATATATATTGTATCCGATTTTTATTAATTAATTTTACAATTTTAAAACACTGTTATATATTTTTTTAAATAAATAAATCTTATTATATTGATATTTTGTCTTCCACTAAATTATTATAAGAAAAATAAAATATGTTTTACTTCCAAATAGTATTTAAATATTTACTGTATAATTTTTAAAGTTAATATTAAAAAGTATAGAGTTGTATTGAACAATGAGTTACTCTATAGTATTGAACAATAACAAGTCTTATCCTCACAGCTGATCACCAATGTTTGAAATGGGATTCCTGTTTGACTGAGGTATGCACCCAGGCCAAGCAGAAACCACCACTCTAGTCAGGGTAAGTTGGATACACACTAAAAGATAACCTGTGCTCACACTCTGGTAGCTTGGTACAGAGCAGTAAGGTTTATCTAAAGAGGCAATGTGTAAAGTAAACACACACAATAACAAAATGAATACACCAAAAAAAAGTCCATACAGGTTTATAAAAATTGATTTTTGTATTATAAACAACACAAGCCCAAAATGACACAATTCTAATATATAGAAGTTGAGAGACTGAGGGGCATATTATCAAGGACCGGTGTTAAAATTATCGCTGTTTTATCGGCAGGGAACTGCTGATAAAACGGCGATAATGGGCTTGATAATACGCCCTTGTTAATTCCCATAGAAGCCCATGTTCTTGTGTTAACAATTATCAATTTCTGAAGATTGATAATACATACATGTTCTGAATGTCATTCAGGCCTGCACATATACATAAAATGTGCTCTAAGGTTTGATCAAAAGAATTACACAGCCTTCAATAACGGCCAGAATGACTTAAATTCCAGGAGCCCTCAAACTGCTTCAGAAGAATGTAGAAGTAGAGAAATCTTAAAATGTATTTTTGGTTCTGGCCTCCAAGTTAGAGTCACTAGAGTACTGTCAAGGCAAGAAATATGATTTCAATAAGTACTGTGAGTGTTTATATTATGATACCCTGAGCAAGTCAGTTGTTCAGAGTGACTCATGCAGTCCTTGTCTGATGGTATTTTAACAGCCTGTTTTTGACATACTCATCAGATCACCGAAAAGTGGCAGGTTATTTTCACTTTTTCAAGAAGTAATAGAATTCACCTGAAAGTATTATAGGGTCAGTATGCCGTAAGAAAAAAACAAAAAAGCTTCTAGATTTTGTAGACTTGGCTGATTTGAATGCTAGAGTACCAAGTCCATGTGCTCTTTGTATGTTGAATGGGGGAGTGTGCCAGCCAATTTTGTAATAGTTGATTGAAGACAGGCAATTATATCAGAACTGTCTTCCCCTTCAGGAATACTGTACATGCGTAGAATGTTTGCCTGGTTTAGCTTTCCAACTCTTCAGTTTGCTTTTTAAGAAGAGTGATTTCCTTTGTCCTGGAGTCGACCCTGGTGAGGGGATCTTGTGCATCACTGCACGTAATGTTCAACTTCTCCCATCCTAGACTCCAAACTACACCATTTCTCCTCAATTCATTGCAGGGTGGGATTGGTTTCTACTACAATGTTTCACTGAGCAGATTTGAAGCCAAGGTGGCAGCAGCAATGACAGGACATGAGGTGGAGCAAAAAAAAAGTAAAAATTGCTGACAGGGACAAACATGCCCAGAAAAGTTCAGTATGCTGCTCCCTCTTGTGTCTGCCGCTCACCTTCACAACTGCATTAACTTCCAGAAGGCAACAGAAATCCTCAGTTGTTCAACCGGGGGAACTGGTGCTTCAGGGTCATCCATCTTGTGAGTGGTCAATGTACATCCGCCTGAGGGAAGAGCCCTAAAGGAAGACTGGAACCTTCACTCTATCATCCTCACTGCTTTTCTGTTAGAATTGTACCTGACTGCTTTCCTATTAGAAAATTGTCAGGCGCCTTCATCATGGGCAATCTGTGCATCTACGTTATCAGAAATCATAGAGACACTGTCAAAATTCATGAGGTGGAATGAACTGTGCATGACCAGTTCAATGGAGCAATGAACATTTTGATGTGTCCTCTCCCTACCCAGAGCTAGGTTTCTATTTTTCTTCATGTGTATATTATAAGTTATATGTTTTAAAAAATAGAAGTGAGGGACAATTATAGACTTTTACTCTTTTGTGTACTCTTTAGGAAACTTTGAAAACAACTCCTCTAAAAAGACAATGAAGAAAAGATTGTCAAAAACAGACGGCTTAAAATGGCTGTGGTTTTATTATATTCCATGGTGTTGGAGTTTGAAGGCTTTTTCTTACTGCCCCAGGAAACATCACTAGCTAGATCTGGGAAAAGCATATGAAAAACCTTCTTTTGCGTAAACTTGCAACCGACCATTCTGCTAAATAGTCTATCCTGTCTGCTCTCCATCCTCACTGCTCTCTAAAATAACCTCCTGTATTTCAACTCAGCAACACCCTGGACTGACTTCTCCCAACAGTCTCCTCTAACTGACTTCTTAATCTCTCTCACTCACTTCAGAGGGCCAAATGTAACGGTCTTCCTCCCCCCTACTGTTCTACCAAATATGTAATTAAGAATAATTTGACACAATACCCTTCAATCACTTCTAGTGGGCACAGACACTAGTTTGCAAAATTGGGGAATGTCTTTACATGTAATTTATAAATTGTCATTCTCTGTCCTTTGGTCCCACAGGAGTATTCTCCACCTCATCTATGAGACCCCAGGCTGGCTGCCTCAAGGCCATGACGAAGCACACAAGGACCATAGCCACTGTGTATTGCAAGCCATTCCATGAATTGAATGCCTTATGAAACAGCAACATTTTGTGTCAATAGATGTATACATTTATGTATCAATCTATGTGCACTGTATTGATCAAAATGCTAATGGTGACTGTATTATCTATAATTAAATCCACGTTGATATAATCAAAATATAACCTATGTATTTGCTCTTGTCAACTTTATTTGTTTGACTTTCATTTTCTTTCTCAGCATTGGCCTGACTGTGACTAGGCCTAAACCATTTGAGCTGTTTCTTAATAACTGCACTGTGAGTTCACTTTATTTCCTCAGCAGACGCTTATGAAGAAGTGCTCATTAGTTAGAACAGTATTTTTGTTTACTGTTGGAATCTGTTAGCTTAGACATTTTAGGAAGAACTTGAGCACGTGAGTCTACTTGCTCCCAGAGAACATCATATTTTGATTGAACTGTCCAGAGGCAGTTGGTAGGATGAAGCTTTCATAACCTTCTACTGTGTATTAATTATGTGTTCCTAGAATAGCCTAGCAGATACTGCCCTAACTTTGATGTGTGAAGACCTGTCCCACACTATTCTGAGTTCACCTGCCCAAGATGCTGAGCTTTAGGCTTGAACCGCTGTGTCTATGCCACTGAACCTCATCTTGGTACTTCTGATGCTGGCATCTTCGTCATAGAAAACTCCTGTGCAACTTTTGAAGCTTTAGGTTTATTAGGGCAGTTCCTTCCAGGAACTAATCTATTTCTTGTTCTGTGCTTTGTTTTTTATTATATTTTGCATTTTTTTAAATAATATACAAATTCAGATTGCATAATTATAAAGATATAGGGCTGATTTAGATCTCAGCAGATAGGTTAGTCCACCACAATGGTGAAGGATATCCTGTCCGCCGATATATAAATCCCATTATATCCTATAGTATTTATATTTCGGTGGATGGGATAGCGATCACCATAGTAACGGAGTAAACCGATGCTGAGATCTAAATCAGGTCCTTAGATGCTGTTTGGATAAATTGATTTACTAATTGACTAATTTTTAACTTGACTAAAGTGTGTTAATTATCCCTCATGGTTTGGACATCATCCTCTTAGATTTTTGTGGAGCCACATTGGTTTCACTCTAATTGAAATATGTTGCTAATACTAGCTCCTTTCATGCGCTTGCAGTCGACAACCAAAGGTCCATACAAACAGTGCAGGATCCTATATCACGATTATACTAAAATATTTATATTCAGGAGGTTCCGCCAGATCTATAATGAAACAAAGAAGGGCTAATATGTGAAAGGAATGTTCTAATAAGCTTACACCATATGTAGCAAACTGTATACCCTTAACAAAGGCTGCACATTTCCCAAAATTGTATAAGTGAGGAATCTCCATACCAACAGGAAGACTAGGCCCATAAGCCTGATCCTTATTAAAATAGAAAAATAGAAAAATCTATCATGAAACTGTACTTCTGTATGTTAATACACTTACTTTAGCTGTTAGTGTTATAATGCACAAGCAAGGCTACTATACCTATGTGTTGTTGGGAGAAAGTGGTTTATTAGTTTGGGTGGATTGGCGTTCACCACAAGTCACTTGCTAGGTCTAGTCAAAGGATTCAGAAATTTAAACCTCAGTTCAGTCTCTGGTAGCTATGGCACAGAGCATACAAGCGTGACTTAATAAAAATGTGTAATACATTTTGAAGTACTAAAATAATATACAGTCACAAACATAATACAATAAAAATCCCAGTCCAGTATACAAACATTTAAGCAAAATGTGATGGGAATAATTACACCAAAATGACAAAAATCCAAGAAGGGGAACCTGATTTAATAATTTAAAAAAATAAACATGAAAAGGCATCAAGAAAAACTAAAGCACCAAATATAGTCACTGGTCACAGTAGACTGGTCGCATGGTGCATTTTCAGGCTGAGAGTGATGGAGCCTCAATTGAATATAACAAGTGGATTGGTCCCTGTAAAAGTTTGGAAGTGAAAAAATTCAAAAACGTTTCTAAGTTCTACTTGTTCATAGGGAAATACTTTATATGTTTGGAACATTCTTCTAGTACCCAAACAACCACTTGTAAGGCCCCAAGTACACTGTCGGGAGGGGGGCTTGAGGCTTAGAGACTCTCAGGGTGTAAGACTGAGGCCACCAGCAAAATTCAGAGATGTAGTTGTCTCTGGTCAGCTGGAAATTTCCATGAATAAGGCCTCTTGCAGCTTGATGTGTCTCTGTAGACGCACAGTAGGTCGGCCAACTGACCCACGGAGTCCACTTCTTTATCATGGGTATAAGAGGTATCAGGTCCCGCCCATAAGGGCACCTCTGGAGTGACAGATAGCAGATCCATTTCACTTCTGTTCTTCCACAGGTCCAGAAAGTGTTCGGAAGGGGTGCCTTTGTGTGCCACATTTATACAAGATTGACAAATGAGCACACCCTAACGAATGCGGTAAACATTTCCAAGGGTAACACTGACTCTTCTTCATTAGTTCATGTTTATCTCATTGCAACAGGCTCAAAACAGCATGAATCAGGGCCTTTTCAAGATGGCAAAAGACTTCAGCAACAATAAACTTGGGCTCCGAGTATTGTGGGTGTGTAGGGGAGTTCATTATGGTAATCACTAAGGTCCTCCCATATCTAACACTAAAATCCAGTTTGAAGTCTGTACCCACAAAAATCTAGAAAACAGAAGTTTGGTAGGACAGAGGAAGGGTCCACCAGTACCCAGGAAGGGATACATTAAAATTGCCTGGCATTCAGTTTTTTCCTTTCAAAGGCACCAAAGTGTTACCTGTGACTCAAATAGGTCTATCAGATAGAATTTCGCACTGTGGTGTCTACAGGATGTCCATAGCACACCCAATGAAGATTCTGCAGAGCTCAGATAAGTCAACCCTGCCAATTCAGGCCAACTTATTGCTTAGTTCCTTGGAGAATTTTCACACCTCGTTCAAGGCTAAGCACAGTTAATAGCTGAAATGGGCTAATACTAATTAGCCTTCTGAAAGCTCAGGCAGGTAAAAGGTACCTTTCTAAAATGTATTTGTCTAAATTATGAAAAATCTGATGTCATCAATGCATTGGATTTTTATTAACTGTTAAAAATAGTGGTTTGCTTATTTTTCTAGCTGGTCCCTTAAAGAGTTAGCAGTGTGAGTATTTTAATCTGCACTTTGGATTCCCACATAAAACAGCTAGCCCTTCCACAGTGAAAATAGCTATAAAGACATGGTAATAAAAGAAATACAAATGTGTTACCTTTCCCACTTTTAAATACCATGCACCTTGCCTTGTGAGCTACAAGGCTTACATAGGGGATAACCGACAAATATTTAATAGGGGGACTTTACCTGTCAAAAAGGGTTATTTTGACTGGTCGCTCTGCAGGTTTTAAACTGCCTCAGTCAGGCAACCCAGGTATGCCTGAAGCCATGGTTTTCCGTTACATTTGTGGATTGCGCAATATATGCTGGCAGTTCACAGGCAGCATTTAATTTTCCACACCATGGGTGCAGTTTCTACAGCATGTGGAATTGCCTTCCAGAAAAGTAAAATATGCCAATCAGGGATGAGACAATTTCTGCATGTTTTAGGGGTCAGAGCACATACACTGGGCACTGAACAAACATGCCCCTGTTTGAACAGTCAAGCAATCAGCAACACAATTAAAAATAAATGGGGTTATCACCCAAAAAAGGAGGTTTTCTTACAATCATGTTTAAATGTTTAATCTACATCGGTAAACACTACTTAATATTGCTGTGACACAAATATCTGTGCTTACATGTATACAAGCAAACACCAGGCCTTAAAATCATTTTAAAGACACTATTCCAGGACTGTCATTGGATACCTGCTAAATTACCTATGGCATAAACTGTTGCTGCTCTCTACAGAAGTGGAGTAAATACACCACACAAAAGTGTGTAGGTAACACTTTACTGCAACTAGGCAGGAAGCACAGCACAGAATAGTTGCTGCACCAACTCCATCTTTCTTGCATGCATTGATCCTGTGACCTAGCAACACATCAGAAGATGGGCAAAAACCAGGTCTCCGGGCCCTAGTCCGCCGCAAAGAACCAGGTTTTCATCTTTTTCCTAAAAAGGGTCTCAGTTTCTATGATTCGGAAGTTACTGGGCAGAGAGTTCCACAGTTTTGCTGCTCCAGGCCTAAAAGATCTGCCCCCCATGCGTGACTTCTTGAAATGGGGAGTACACAGTAAAAATTGTGAATTGGACCTCAGGGACCTAGACTGCTTGTATCCACGTAATCTTTGTTTTAGATAGTTAGGGCATTTTCCCTATATGGCTCGGAATGCCAGTGTCAAGGCTTTGAATTCAATTCTCTTGGGTACTGGTAGCCAGTGAAGTGCTTTTGAATGCGGAGAGACATGTTCCCGAAAAGGTACTCGCCTGATCAGCCTAGCAGCTGCATTTTGCACCATCTCCAGGCGCTTTATCAAATACTTTGGTTGGCCTAGATAGAGGCCATTTGCATAGTCCAGCCTAGACGTAACTAAGGCATGTACTATGCTTTTTTTCCCGGCACTCCTCTGGCAGCAGATGCAGGAATTTCCTCAAATTCCTCAGTTTGCAAAAGCAGGTAGCTGTCACCTGATGTATCTGTGCCGAGAATGAGAGGTCAACCTCCCACTTCATTCCTAGGTTTTTTATACAATCTGCAGGGGAGGGCCCATTTCTGTAGTCCACCAGAGAACTGGAGCAGAAAGTGGCTCTTTCCAGAAAAACAGCACCTCTGTCTTTCCCGCATTGAGCTCGAGTTTCTTGCTGTTCATCCACAGCACAATATCTCTTAAGCATCCCCTGAAACCCACTAAAACGGCCTTGGTCTGCTCTTTAAAAGTGAAGAGCAACTGGATGTCATCCGCATGGGAGAACGCTTTGATCCCCCAGTTGGCTATCAGGGAGAACAAAGGGGTCAAGTACAAATTGAACAGGAGGGGGCTCAAAGCTGACCCCTGGGGACTTCACACCAGAGCTGTTTTGGTTTGGACAGAAATGGTTGGAGAGCAACCTTCTGTGTGTGATTACCCAAACAGGATTTCAGGCAGGCCATAACCGTGCCACCAATGCCCAGTTCCTGCAGTCTCCTTACAGCAGGGTATGGTCAACAGTGTCAAATGCAGCCGACAGATCCAGGAGCACCAACATCGCGGATGCCCCTGAATCAGCCGCCTGTCCATCCAACTCAGCCACTTCAAAGACTCTGTACTAAAACCTGCCCTGAAACCAGACTGGGTATCATGTAGGAGGCCCTCCCTTTCAATAAAACTGGTCAGTTGCCGTTGCACCAGTTTTTCCAAAATCTTTGCCGGAGCAGGTAGCAGAGAGATGGGCCTATAATTGGTCAGATCCCGTAAATCCCCACTTGTTTATGTTTTCAGTGGGAGGAGAGTGGCATGTTTCCAGATATCTGGAAAGATGCCAGAAGTCAGGGAGGTGTTCCAGATGCCCGTCAGAGTGTGCGACAGGGAATGAGCCAACACCTTCCATAATTTGGGAGGACAAGGATCATAAGGTGCCCCTGATTTACATTTCAGAATTTCAGCTTAGGCATCCTGTTGCGAAAAGTAGTGAACTAGAGACGGTTCAGTGTCTTGTGCTTCTCTCCACCGAGAGAGAGAATGATTTATAGACTTCCCGAATTTTTGTGTCAAAGAAGATGGAGATATTTTTGCACAGAGCAAGAGAAGGTTCCACCGTGGTCTCTATGACACTGGGTTTAAGGAAGGAGTCGACCAATTTAAACACCTCCTTAGTAGCATTGTCTGCCATATAGATGCAGTCGGTCAGGTACTCCCTCCTAGCTACTCTTATCAGGCTGTGGAATTCTTTCAGAGCTGTTCTATATGTGACCTTAGCCGACTCACCATAACCTGCTCTCCACTGTCGTTCCAGTCTTTTTCAATTGCTCTTAGCAGACCTAAGTCCCTCCGTTAAACCACGGGGCAGAGGGGGAGAGCCTTGCTGATCTGGCAGACCTAGCCGGGGCAGCAGAATTAACAGTGATTTAAAGCCACAGCATCTTTGTTAGGGTCGGCTGAAAGTAGGGGTTGACTGGCCTGTATGAAAGGGTCCAACACCTCCATTGTCATGTTTTTCCACTTACATTTAATATAGGTTTGGTGACCAAGTCTGTCCACCCTAAAACAGAATGGAATCAGACAGTGGGCTGACCAAATCAGTTTGATCGTGGTTGCTGTGCTCAAAGACGCTATGTTGGAGAATAAAAGGTCCAAAGTATGGCCAGCTTTATGTGTAGGGGATATAACATGTTGTGTGAGGTTAGTCCCCCCAAGGACAGCACAAGCTGAGCTGCTTGGGTGCAGTTAGCATCATTAACGTGTAGATTAAAATCCCCTAGAGCAATGAAATATGAGTACATTATTGATTTCTGAGTAATGTAGTTGCATAGCTCATGGGTTTTGTTAGGTGTCCTATATATAATGATACCAGAGAAGGAGGTGGGTGGATCAATTTGCAAGCAGAAGTCCAGACCCTCTATCCCCTCGAGGTTCAGAGGACCTGAGGCTGCTAAAACCCAGGAGTCTTTCAAAATATTAGCCATCCCCCCTCTTTTCCCGCTCTCTCTATTAGCAGGGCACAACTTAAAGCCACTGGGAATGGCTAGTGCTTTTGTTGCCACTGAATCAGAGTTTAGCCATGTTTCAGTTAAGAAAACAGCAGCCCACTACTTATTAGCTAGCAGGAGCCATATGTCCTCTGCATGCTTCAGCAAAGATCTACAATTTATCAAGCAAGCCTTGTTCCTAGCCAGTTTCTCACCTTGTTTTTGAATATCATCCACCACTGCATTATTCCCCACCGCCCGAGGGTGTCTCAACCTCCCGAGCGCAAGCAGAGCAAAACCATGGCCTCCTATCGTTGGCTACATTAATTCTGTGCACCTTTAAACATGGACTACCTCAGAGTGTCTCTTGACCAGCTGGATCCCTCCCCACCTGACAATCGAGCAAAGTGGCTGGCGCTGGCAGCGGTCTGGTCGCGGACGGTCGCGGACGGGCGCAGACGGGCTTTCCTTCTGCGAACCAGCAGTGCGCCCGCTTCGTGCGTCCGTGTCCCCATATGATTTAAATAATGTTGCCGTTCACGAAAGTGACGAGGTTCTGGGGGCGGAGTCACAACCCTCCGTGCAATCGGCACTTTCAAGCCGTGACGGACCGGGGATACGTGCTGACTAATCAAGGAGAGGTAAGCTCAGCACAATGTACACCAACAAGTTATAAAGCTTAACAAGTTAAAAAAAACAGCTAAAAATTAGACCAACATACAATTTATTTAAACAGTTTAAAAGTTTTTCACAAAAACGAACTGTGCAAAGTACGCAGATTTGGCAGAACTAATTTGATCAGACTGTCATTGCGCTATTGACTCTCACCGCGCTTCCGGTACCCCATATGGTTTAAATAATGTTGCCGGGCACGGAAGTGACGAGGTTCTGGGGGCGGAGGCACTACACACCCCCTCTTACAAAAATAAAAAAGAACATATGCATTTTGATTACACAAGTAATTACTTAAAACATATTAATATCTAAAAAAACAATACCCAATAAACATATAAACTTCTAGAGATAAATGAAACAGATCAACATTCATTGCTTGTCAAGCAATTGAGTTACAGAGGTAATCATTTAACGATTTAGGACGCTTTGTAATTTTTTTCAGTCTTACACCAGCATCTTTACAAGGACCATTACCAGCCCTCTTCTGACTAAGACACTTCCCAGAGCATCCAGATGTTACCACCTCATCCCTTCCTACCTCCACGCTCTCCTCTTCTTGACCATTCTTTAGTTTTACCTCATGTTCCAACCATGCTCCCTTGTTACTGTTTTTTTCACATAGGGGGGTTGGGCCCTTATAAGCAACCACCATGGACCCCAAAACTTGTAAGCAAAAAAACAATGTTACGTGGCTGCATGATTCATACACATTTTTACTTTTTCGTGAAGGTCATGTCACTCAATAAACATGACCTCTTAATCTTTTATACATTGATTCAATAACATTGCAAACTTTCGATTTCTTTAAAATGAAGAGAAAGATAACAGCAAGTAATTCTCAAATGTGCCAATTATTCCTAAAAAATATTGTGCTCAGCAATGTGAAAAGAGAAAACATGAAATTAAACATGACAGTAATACAAGAATTAATACGAAAAAACCCATAAAATATTCAATGTTCACCAGTCCTACAATTGAAAGACCAGGGCGATAAATGTACAACTGATGCCCTTGGTATACAGTATAGGGGTCCAGCCTTCTCTAACATGGGATGGAAAAAATAGCCTATTTGCTAAAAACCTAGGGGCAGATCTATAAGAAAGTGCTGCAGGGCAGCACTGCAAGCCCTTTGGCTGCACCACGCTGCAGCACTTTCGGAGCACAGGAATGCGACATATCTACAATGATATGTTGCATTCTCATGCTCTCCCCTGCGCTAACGCACAAACAACTGCCAGGGGCCGGCGCATGCACCCTTGCACGATGGTGCAAGAATGCCTGGCAATGGGTAGATTGTTTTTGTGCAGATAACGGAGAAACCGCGGCCCTCATCCTCCTGGACCTCTCCGCGGCCTTCGACACTGTCTGCCACCGTACCCTAGTACAGCGCCTCAGCTACGTCGGAATCCAGGAAAAGGCACTGGAATGGATCACCTCCTTCCTCGCCGGAAGGACACAGAGAGTCCGCCTCCCCCCGTTCAGATCGGAAGCCACCGAAGTCATCTGCGGCGTTCCTCAAGGCTCCTCGCTCAGCCCAACACTCTTCAACGTCTACATGAGCCCCCTCGCAGCCATCGCACGCCAGCACAACCTGAACATCATCTCCTACGCCGACGACACCCAGCTGATCCTCTCCCTCACTAACGAGCCCGCCACCGCCAGAGCCAACCTACACGAAAGGACGACAGACGTAGCCAAATGGATGTCGCTCAGCCGCCTGAAACTGAACTCGGATAAGACGGAAGTCCTCATCCTGGGATCCTCACCCTCCGCCTGGGATGACTCCTGGTGGCCCCCCGCCCTGGGCAGCGCACCCAAACCAACAGACCACGCACGCAACCTGGGCTTCATCCTGGACTCCTCCCTCTCCATGACCAGACAAGTCAACGCCGTATCCTCGTCATGCTTCAACATCCTGCGCATGCTACGAAAGATCTTCCGATGGATCCCCACCGAGACCAGGAAGACGGTCACCCAGGCCCTCGTCACCAGCCGTCTGGACTACGGCAACTCCCTCTACGCTGGAACCACCGCCAAACTCCAGAAGAGACTCCAGCGGATCCAGAACACCTCAGCATGACTCATCCTGGACATCCCCCGCCGCAGCCATATCTCCGGACACCTGAGAGACCTGCACTGGCTCCCGGTCAACAAGAGAATCACCTTCCGGCTCCTCACCCACGCACACAAAGCCCTACACAACCAAGGACCAGGATACCTCAACAGCCGCTTCAACTTCTACGCACCCAAACGCCAGCTTCGATCGACCAGCCACGCCCTCTCCGCCGTCCCCCGCATCCGAAGAGCCACCACAGGAGGAAGGTCCTTCTCCTACTTGGCTGCCAAGACTTGGAACTCCCTTCCGACCCACCTCTGCCTGACCCAGGACCACCTCACATTCAGGAAGCAGCTCAAGACCTGGCTGTTCGAGCAGTAGCGGACCCCCCCCCCCCCCAGCGCCTTGAGACCCTCCGGGTGAGTAGTGCGCTATATAAATGATATGATTGATTGATTGATTGATTGATTGCAGGAAGGGGCACCTTCCAGCACAAAAACAATCACTACAGGCAATTTCCTGTAGAATGCAGCATGCATTGAAAAAGGAAAAAACGAGGAGAAATGAAAACATTTCTTCTCGTTGCGCCTGGCTACGCCACCCTTAGATTTGGTGTTGCAAACTGATGCATTTCCAGGTTAACGATTTCTCATAAATCTGGAAATGTTTCTGATTCCATGGGTGTTGCATGGGAACACCCACAGCAACATCCATGGAATGCCCCTTCCACGCAAAGTGCTGCGTGTAAAGGGGCCATATTTACAAGGACAAGAAAAGCCACGCAGGGTGGCTTTTCCTGTTCTTGTTAATACGAAGCAGTAAGATACGCCACCAGTACGTCACAAAAAGTGACACAAAAAGTGACACAAAAAGTGACGTACTGGTGGCGCAGGGGGCTTGTAAATCTGCTCCTCCTCGTCCGTTGTGCAAGGATCGCCCAATGGTAATGGTCTACGTGTTTCAAACCCCAACTATTTTACCAGTTTTCCTCAGAACAAAGGCTGAGTGAATTCTGAAAGGTGAAAAGGTAATATTGTACTAAAACATGAATGAAAAACTACAAAACCGTGAAAAAAAGCAGTTTCCATTTGAATTGGCATGCTGAAATGCATCAATTGTACCTTGAAAAATGGGTATAAAAATTCTGTTGTCTATGGCAATGCAACTTGATTGTCGATGTTGAAGAGTTCGAAGAAGAAACAAACGATTTTGCCTCCCAGTGGCAACTAGATTTTTTTTTTAAAGCTGCAAAGAGACAAGTATATTGCCTCATAAATCTGAAGTTAAATTGCTTCTACTATGAACTTAGAGGGCCGTATTATCAAGAACGGCAATGACATTAATGCCGCTTTAGTGACAGGAAACTGCCGCTAAAGCGGCGATAAGGGTCTTGATAATATGCCCTTGAGAATTTCCATAGAAGCCCAGGTTCTGGTGTGAAGGACACCAAACCTGTACTTCCTAATGTTATCGCCGTTCTTGATAATATGGCCCACAGAAATTACATGCTGTCACAAATGATTTACCTTAGTTATTGTTGATTTTGTTTTAATCTTTATTGAATACGAATTCTTTTTGGCAACAGCATCCGAGCGGAATTGTCCTCCTTACTAGCTCCATTTAATGCTGATATGAGGTAAAGGTTTGGTCAATAAAAGTTACGTTTTGAAGTTAGACTTACAACGCGCTTCGAGAGAAAAGTATATAATGACAAAAGTTTCAGGGGCAGATTTACAAGCCCCTAGCGCCAGTTTTGCGTCACTTTTCCCATGTTAAAAATGATGCAAAAGTGGCGCAAGGGCCCTTTAAATCTGCCCCCATATCTTTAAGTGCATGCTGTCTCGGGGGTTTAGCCACGTTACAACAAATGCTTTTTGTCAATCTCTCCAGGGCCGGACTGGTAACCAAAACCGGCCCTGGCAAAGTGCTCGGCTGGCCCCCCCACCTCCAGGGGGGGTTGGGGTGTGACCGCGCTCTTTGCTAGGGCCGGTTTTCGGCCGATTTTGTTACATGGCCGTTTTTGCAGCAACACTGCAAAAACGGCCCTGTAACAAAAACCAGCCCTTGCGGCGCACCGGGGGATTGCCCGATGCCCCCAATGGCCAGTCCGGGCCTGAAACTCTCTATTCGCGCATCAGGGCCAAAATGTCAAATCGTTTTTGGACTATGTTGCAGAGCTCCTTTAAAAGTTGCTTATTGAAAGAGGTCAATCACTGCCTCACGTGCTGAATAGAGCACGCAAATCTTCCATGGGGCTAGGCAAGTCACTTTAACATTCTTGAGGTTTGTAAAACGGACATTATTGCACTTCTTGTCCCATTTCTAATGGCTTGTTCAAAGCATAGCACCTACTTCCAGTGCTGATTAAATGAAGACAGAATCAATCAATGGTCGAAAAAGCCACAAGGAATTATGGGAGTTGCAGTGAAAGATAGTAAGACATAATTGACTTTAAAGCGCAAGGACTGGTAGTGGTGTAGATTCAGGCAATGGATAACGGTTCTCTAGTGCAATTTATTTGTCTCATTTCATTTAGCCCCCTGCACACTGTGCTAACTTTCAAAATTAGATAAGCCTCTTTGCGCATGAGTTTACTGTCCAGATCTCCTCCTCTAGGGTCTGCTTGGATTACACAGACGACTGTCCAATGGAGATCTTTTTCTGTGTGACCCATTTGGTTAAAGTGGGTGACCATAGGTGCTGCAATGTTATTCATTTTAATTCTGGGGTAGTGTTGGACAATGCGATGCCTAACTTCTTGATTGGTCTTTCCAATATAGATTTTCTTGCATGGACAAATCACTGCATGCACAACATTTGTAGCTTTGCAAGTGGAAAATTTGTTGTGTGTCCAGTTTATTCTGCCATCAGTGAAAATACAAAAAGAACAAATGATGGACAGAATGCAGAACAATGTCATACATTCACACCAGTACAGACATCTGGGCCTAAATCCATCGTTTTGTTGCTCACCATGCCATTCCAGTTTGGACCCAGCCATATACAAATCAGTATTGACCCTGCACCCAATGGGAACAGTCCAGCCCGAACTGCCAGGCTAGGTCCTCCCTGGACTGGAAACAAGCATCCTTGGACTGGTTTCAGGCTTTTAGCCCCCATCAGCCAGGATAGCTTGACTCCAGTGGCATGGAGAGCACGGGACCCATGTCTGTGCATACCCGTACCACCCGTACCACTCGGGGTGACAATTGAGGGACAGAATGGAGAACAATATCATACATTCACCCTAGCTCAGAGATCTAGGCCTAACTCCATCGTTTTTTTGCTCACTGTTAGATCTGGGGTCTCTATTTGGCAATGGTATTCACCTTTGTCCAAATAGGGACCCTTAATTCTAAGTCAGGATAAGGGGATTACCCTTGGTAGCTTGGCATGAGCAGACAGGCTTTTCTCAGAGGCAGTGTGTTAAGCATTTATGAATATACACAGTAATACAGTGAAAACACTACAGATGGACACAACATAGGTTTTATAAAAATAAGTATTCTTTATATACACTTAACACATGACCCCAAACAACAAAAATCCACAATACTGTACTTAAAGTTGACTTAAAGATGATAAAAGTTGCTTAGTTCAAGTTGATGATAAATGTGACACAGTTCTCAACAAAGTACCTGGATGCATAACGCAAAGTGAACAAAAGGCTCGCAAAAGGGGAGATGAGTCCGTTCTGTGATGCGGGGGAAAGGATACGTAGTGCCTCAATGCTTGCACAGAGTAGGGGATGCGTCGTGATCCTTACCGATGCAGGGTTGATGCGTAGGTTCTCGGCCTGCAGGCATGTTGTGATGCGCAAGATGGCGCATTGATGAGATGCGATGATCTGGTTGTGTAGCGAGAAGATGGCACCCTTGAAGCGACGATGCGTAGACGATGCGTAGACGCCCTGGCAGCCTTGCAACAACTCTGCACTTTGGAGCTGCGACAGGCCCTGCAACACGCTTCTCCGGTGATGCGATGGCGACTCTCTCGATGGTGTCACGCTTCTCCGGGGATGTGACAGCAGGGAGCTTTGACAAAAACACGCCTTCAGGGAGATGCGGTGGCGGCACGCTTCCTCTTCTTGATGCGTCGCACTCCCAGCTCCCAGAGACACGCAAATGTCTGTAGATAGAATTCCCAGCAAGGAAATTCACAGGGGGAGCTGGTAGTGAAGTCTTTTGGCTCAGCAGGAGGCAAGCACAGTTCAAGCCCTTGGAGAATATTCTGTAGATGACGAAAGTCCTTAAAAAGGTCCTTCTCATTTCCCTTGGCAATAAAGAAACCACTGCAGGCCAACCCAGAAAACAGCACACTGGCAGAGGAGCAGTCCAACTCCTGTAGCTTCCTTGGTTCTTATCCTTGGCCAAAGGTTCCTTGTTTTCAGTAGTGATCTAACATTCTTGGGACTGGGTCCCAATATTTATACCCCAAAATCCTTTATTCTCTGAAGGCAGAGAGGCCTCTGCCTAGTTCAAACCAGTTCCTGAGCACTCTGTATACATGACTCCTTCCTTCCTTCCTTTCACTGTGCAGGGGAGAGACATCAGGCGACCCACGGAGGCGGAGCCAGGACAGGGGGGGCAAGGCACAGTCCTGGAGCACTTTGTTGACATGTTCTCTTCTCTCCTTTCACAGTGCAGGGCAGAGACATCAGACACACAACAGGAGGCGGAGCCAGTAGTGTAGAGGGAAAGCCCAGCCCTATTCAGGTCCTAGATGCAACTCCTCCCTCCCATCTAGAAGCAGATCTCTCTATCCACCACTGGGCTGCCCCTGCCTGTCTCCTGGATTCCCCCAACCCTGTCACTCACAAACCCAGACAAGGAATACACAACCTAGCAGAGGCAGGCCTGAACAGTTAGGCAAGAAAATACCTACTTTCTAAAAATTGTATTTTCAAGCACAGAATGTTAAAAACAACGTTACTAAAAGATGTATTTTATCATTCTGAGTTCAGGCATACTAAATTTGAGTTTCTACCACGTTCCCTGAGTCAGTTAGGACTATAAGAATGTAATAATCTTAACTGCCCATTCTAGCCTATGGAGAACAGGTAGCCTTGCAATAGTGATAAACGGAAATGGCTGTAATTCACTATTAGGATATGTTACACACACCAGAGCATGTCCTACCTTATACTTACAATGCACCCTGCCCTTGGGCCTACCATAGGGGTGTCTGATATGAAGCAAAGGGAAGGTTTAGGGAGTGGCAAGTGGTTGCACTTGGCCAAGTTGACATGGCAGTCACAGACTGCACACGGGCCTGGCAATGACAGGACGGAGACACACTTTACAAGCTGCTTCTGTGGGTGGCACAACCAGTGCTGCAAGCCCACCAGCAACATTTGACTTACAAGCCCTGGGCACACATGGTGCACTGTACTAGGGGCTGACAAGTAAATGAAATAACCCAATTATGGAATCACTAATCAGTACATTAATTTAACATAGGAAGCACTTGCACTGTGGCACTGAATAGCAGTGGCACAGTGCCCAAAACATATAACCAGCAAAAACATATCAAAACAGAGGAGGCAATCAGTAAAAATGGATGGGAGACTTACACCAATGATGCCAGGTGTAACACTCATCATTACATTCCAGTTTGAACCCATCCATATGTAAATCAGTCTTGACCCTGCACCCAATGGGAAAAGTCCAGCCCGAACTGCCAGGTCAGGTCCTCCCTGGACTGGAAACAAGCATCCTAGGTCCGGCTTCGGGTTATCAGCCCTCATCAGCCAGGATAGCTTGACTCCAGTGGCATGGAGAGCACGGGACCCACGTCTGGGCATACATGTCCCACTCGGGGTGACAAATGCAAAAAGAACAATTGATGGACTGAATGCAGAAAAATGTCATACATTCACCCCATTACAGAGATATGGGCCTAAATCTGGGTGTCGAAGTGAGCTAAAGAACGATGATGGATTCAACCCAGATCTGTGACTAGAGGTGAGTGTCTGAAAAGTTTCAGCACTCCGTCCATCATCTCCTTGTGTTTGCTTTGTCCTCCCTAAATTGGCAGGGTATGCCCAGGCGTGGGTCCCTTGCTCACTTTGTCGCTGGATTCAAGCTAGCCTGGAAGATGAGGGCTGTTAGCCCAAAACCAGTCCCAGGATGCTTGTTTCCGGTCTAGGGAAGACATGGCTTGGCAGTTCAGGCTAGACTGTTCCCATGAGGCACAGGGTCAAGACTGATTTTCATATAGCTGTGTCTGAACTGGGCTGGCGAAATGAGCTAAAGAACGATGATGTATTCAACTCAGATCTGTGACAGGGGTGAGTGTCTGAAAAGTTTGAGCGCTCCGTCCATCATCTCCTTGTGTTTGATCAGTGAAAATACATCCTTCAATTGTCTGATTGTAGACACTGGATGGACCACGGCAGAGTGTGGGTAGGTCATCCGCCAAGCTTGCGGTTCATACAATGACAGTGGAAAGTCCAGGTATCTTGACCTGCCGGGAGTTGATGGTGCCAGTCACCAATATCTTTGTGATTGGCCATCGCATTTACAGGTACCACATCTTTAGGTGCACTGTGTGGTATAACAAGGTTAGTAAACCAGAAGACAACTTCTAGTTTAGAATGTCAATCCTTTTTAGGTCCTGAAGAATTGCTGCCAGATCATTCTGACACATAGGCAAGAAACATGTTGACTACATGAAGTTGAGCATAATATCCTAACACATTATATCAGGAAAACCTCACTCTATATATTTTTAACCAGGTTGAAAGCCTGGTTCATTAAAATTATTCTGTTTGGCCTTCCACTTCCTGTTTTATCTTTGCACGGTTTACTGACATCCACATTAGCACATGTACACTTTTAGGTGCCTTACACCCACTGCACCATATGGCAATGAATATAAGATCTCCGCCAAACAGCCCCTCATAGGGTGCCTGTCAGGTATTGCAGCGCCGACTTGGCGAGGAGCAAGCCCTATGATGAAGCATGACACCCAGCTCGCTGGGTGTGTGAGGGCCCTAATTCCAAAAGGAGGGATCTCCTTCCCCTCTTTTACTAAGGGACAACCTTGTCTTTCCGTCTCATCGCACCTCGCTCCCTTTTGCCTCATTAGGACCAGCATACCCTCTTGGTTTCGCCACATTTGTGATGACCTTGTACTGGTTTCATGTTCCATGTTGTTAGTAGATCACTGCGTTTCTTCTGTTGATTCAAGCTCGCTCTTATTATTTGTGATCCCACACTTGGAAACTTTTTCATGGCAAACATGGGGAGATCAAATCCACATTCAGAATTTTTGATCAAGTGCCAGTTATTGTGCATCATTTTTGTAAATTTTGTTGTGTGCAGGCAACATGTGAATAAACTAACCAATTTACTACTGAGTTCTTTTGGTTTCTGCAGACTTTCACGTGGTGTAAACCAGGCTCTCTTCTTTTAATTTTTTTGTAGCTTGCGTGGGTAACCTCTCTGTTTTAATTTGTCTTGTAGTATTTCGGCATGGAGGAAATAATCCTCTTTTCTTGTACAATTCCTGCAAAAAATTACACAGATAAACATTCATAGCTTGCATGCAATTGAGTTACAGAGGGAATCATTTAATGCTTTAGGACACTTTGTAATCTTTTCAGTCTTACACCAGCATCTTTACAAGGAATGTTACCAGCCCTCTTCTTACTAAGACACTTCACAGAGCACCCAGATGTCACCACCTTATCCCTTTCTATAACCCCGCTCTCCTCTACTTGACCATTCTTTAGTTTTACCTCATGTTCCTACCATGCTCCCTTGTTACTGTCTTAATTTATTTTACCAGGTACACATAACGCTATTCTTTTGAGATTCCAGCATTTACCATTCTCTAAGGTCACAGAATTTTTCATCACCTGGATTTTTGCGGTTCATAGAACCTACTAACCTCTTTAGATACCTATTCAGGGTTTTTTAAGCTCTCACCCAATGAAAGTTTTGTACTATGCTTACCATCAAAATGTTTTTTATACTTGTCATGCTGGTGTAATTAATTGCTTTTAACTTCAGAAGGAGACCAATTTACAATCCCTGGAACCGACCATCCAGTGTTCCACTTTGATCTTGGCTTCCTCCTTAAAACATCTGGAGAATCCAGCCTTCTTCCACGCAACACATTGAACCCAATGCTTATTAATTTGTTTCTGCCACTGCATTCTTTTTCTCTGGTAAGTGCTCAATTTCATATATAAAGTCTATAATTCTCATTCAAATACGAAGCAACTGACATGACACATGGACCATACCCACATTGGTCAATAACCAGTGCCTTATGGTCACATTTAATATTAGCATCTTTACCCCAAAGGAATTAAAGAAAGTGTTCAAATGCCCATGTGCATCCTAAAGCTTCAAACTCTGTCACAGCATATTTTTCTTTCGCCAGTGAAAGTGACGTTGAAGCATACACAGTAATTCCATCTTCATTGTACTGTGACAATACTGCCTGAATACCTATGCTGCTGGCATCCGTTGTGATCATACACGCAAACACCTAGGAACTGCACAAATCGCATTCTTTACATCAACAAACTTTCTCTGACAATCCTCAGACTATAGAAACTTAACTATGATTTTAAGTAGTTGTCTGATATGAAACTTCCTCATAGAGATATTCTTAACAAATGTGGAGAAAATCTCTACCGACCCAAGAAATGATTTCACCCCCTCCTTACTTTTGGGACATGGGTTATCTCTAATATCTTCCACATGCTTATTCTTTGGTTGAATCCCTATCACACTTATCTTATGTCCCAAGCATGTAACTTGTCTCTCTGCAAATTTGCACTTCGAATACTCAACATTGAGACCATATTTGTCTAGCAAAGACAAAACTAGTTTGAGTTTGGAATCATGGTCATTCCTGCCCTTCTCCTATCGCCAGTATGGCATCTTTAAATACTAACACATGACTATACTTTCCAAAGATATAAAACATCAAGCGTTGGAACACTGCAGAAGCGAAAGCACACCCAAACAGCATCCTTTTAAAATGGTAATACCCTACATGCGTGATGAATGAAGTGTACTTTTTGCTTTCCTCACATAAGGGAATTTAATGGTATGCTTGTGATGAATCAATCAAGAAGAAAAATTCATGCCTCTAGTCTTGGTTATCATCACATTGGTTTTAGGTAAAGGGAATTGGTCAATTAAAATATTACTATTAAGATGGTGTAAATTGACACATAATCTGATTTTGCTGATAGCTTTCTGGGCAACAACTAATCAAGCGACCCACTCTGCTTACTCAACCGGTTCTATAATATCCTCTTTAACTGGACATTGCAATTCACCTTCCATCTCCTCCCTTACTGACATTGGAATATTTCTAAGCTTGTGAATCTTGGCTATATCATTCTCCTTCAGCATTGTTTTGTGTTCTGAATCTAAACCAATCATCTTTCCAATACTTTTCGCAAACACACATTATTTTCCCAATAACTTCCCCCTCATCAAGCTCTTGCACCTGTTCAAAACCATTAGGATACAAAATAATGTTCACATGTCTATAGTCCTTCCATCCCAAAACCGAAGGACCTTTCTTTGAGACATAAACTTTATCAATGGATTTCCTGTTCTTAAATCTAAAAACTAGATTCCTATAACTCAACATTTCAATGATTTCTCAAGAATAACTCTCCGGTGCTATGTCTCTTTAAAGGAGATGCAATCCCAAGCTTTTTTTCAAATGTGTCTTTCTAAATCGACCATTCACAATCGTACATGGCAAAACAGAACCTGCAGCAATCTGAATCCCAACTCCTCTGAACTTCCTAAAACACATTGGCTTACTTTTGTCATTACCATTCTCAATATTCAAAACCACTCTTTCTCTCACATTCAACACACCAGTATCATCCGCGTCTGCATCCTCCAGACCTCTGTGTCCACTTCCTAAGTACACTTGACTTTTTCTTGTTTGGATACGTTAAGTTTACAAACACAAGCTAAAATGCCCAATTTCCCCTCACCCACTGCATTTCTGCTTAATAGCGGGGCATTTCTATCATTCACTTGGTGGTTTTTACTATTGCACCTATAACACCATAACTTTTTGCTCACATAGGTTTTCCTGTCTGCTCACTTCAATAATTATTGCTAGCTTTAGCTATGTTGGATTTGAATACTTTGGATTGGTTCGCTAGGACTGGTATTCTACTCTCCATTGTCATTTTGGCCACGATGTTGACCATTAACCTTTCCAGAGACCTGGCTAAACCAGCCTTTCTCCTGCTCCTTAGGTCTTTACGGTTCTGTTCTCAAAATGTCAGCAATTGCACGGCTCTAATTATTGATACAAATCTGCCTGAAACTGGGCCTTGGGTGGCTTAGGACATTTTTGCTGCTTCCAACTTTTGCCTTACACTAGGCTCACAAAGGAAGCACCTGCCATGAAAACATGAATTTTTTATATATCTGTCTTTGTTTCGGTCAAGGGACAACTTTGAAAATCGTGGTGTCCGCCCTTTTACTGTAGGGAGGATTTTACATGAGTGCTGTGATATGTCCAGGTCAAGATGACACTGCTGGGAAGAGAGGATTCTCCCTGAAAATGATGGGCGGCCACCAGTGGATTGCCGTAATTTATACCCCACCCACACCATCTTGCAAAGAAAAGGCAATATCATTGTATACCTTTATAAGTTGTTATATTGCTATAGAGCATGGTACCACGACTATGTATAAAGACAATCATATTGACTTAGTGATAAAGAGATAATTCATCAAATAGTTCGCTGCTGAAACTATATATGTGTGTGTGTATATATATATATATATATATTCACTGAAAAAAAACATAGGTTTCACATATGTTATAGTTAGAAATTAGCATTTTAAAAACCTTGCAAATTCACTGAAATGACCATGTCATTTGAGATGTCATCAGTGATGTCATGAGTGATGTCACTGACCATGTCAGGAGTGATGTAATATGTGACATCATCAGAAGTGCATTGCGGGCGCGCGAGTTATAGTTAGCTGAACTAACTATAACAGGGGAATTTCAATGGTTTTGTATGAGTGAAATGTCCAGCTAACTATAACATGTGTGAAACCTATGTTTTTTTCAATGAATTTGCAAGATTTTTTAAATGCTAATTCCTAACTATAAGATGTGTGAAACCTATGTTTTTTTCAGTGAATTTGCAAGGTTTTTAAAATGCTAATTCCTAACTATAAGGTGTGTGAAACCTATGGTTTTTTCAGTGAATTTCAAAGGTTTTGTAAATGATAATTACATTTTTAAATATATTAATTATTATATTTCTTTTATACAAATTTCTTACATTCTTAATATAAATATTCATATTTATTTCATTTTTAAAATTATATTTCATATTTTTATTGTAAAATAATAACAAAACTAAATTGCAAATTAGATTTTTGATTAATTTTTGTTTCAAATATATTAAAATGGAATTCTATATAATTCCCTTTTCATTGTTTTTTTTGGTAATCGTACCGTACGCGAACGGTATCGGAATTACACCAAATTTGGCAGAGAGGTAGAGTTCAATTCGCAGATTGTGCTTTTTGTTAAATGGTGTAAGTCCGTTCAGTAGTTCCTGAGAAAACCCCTATACACTATGCATGTAGTGTTCGATGCCCTGGGAAACTTGTCTTTTATATCTTCAATTCCCCAATCTGTATCCTTACATTTCCAGTAAACACTATCACACTTCTGTTTCAGTATTGTAGTGACCATACAGCACTATGTGCTTATCTATACACTGTTCTAAAAGAATCCATTCACTACATTAAAACACTAATCAGCAGATGTACAGTAAGTGGTACATCCCCAGAGATATGCCAGTTATCGTGTACTGTGATATCACCTCCTTCTGGAGCAGGGCTTTATAATGTGATGCACCTTCCAGATGTGCCACATTGTAAATACTACACACCATGGCACATCTTTTGCACCACCAGTGCATCACAAAAGTGACGCAACAGCTGTGTTAAAAGAGGCACAAGGGGGTTGTAAATCCACCCGTAAGACATAGAAATTCATCCAGGCAGTTTCACCAGCAGTGCAAATTGAAGCATAGACTTGTAACATATTTATGTGCATATGTTACATTCAAGTGCTTCGAAGGTACTACAATATACTATAGGTAAACAGCTTATAGATTTATTCTGTAGCAGTTCCTTATAGTTCTGCACTTTCACATTCACCATACACTAGTAATGTATTCATTCATTCATTTATGAACTACACATTCATTCTGAGAAACTTTTATACACTAACATAGACAAATAGCTCTTTCTTTGACCAGTGAAGGTAGTTCTAAAAAGAACTGTTTTTTTTGTGTTTTTAGTTTTCTAACTTTTCGTGTTTTTTCAACAAATTTTTTTTTAACCAAAATAATGGAACTGGAATCCAAAAAGTGTCCATCAGGAACAAAAGAATGAAAAAAAAAAATAATGTCAAGGACAGCGATGCTCCTGCTTCCTGCGTTTTATTAGGTCGATAGACTGTTCCCCATAACACAAAAGTTTATTGCAATAAATGCATAGAATTTGAACTTCTCCAAAATCAGGATCAATTTGTGGGTGTGGACTGTTTGCTGAAAATGCTGCTGCAGCAGTTGATGTGCTTGGTTGCAGTAGCAGGTGAGTTGTCCTGCAACCTCCGTGTTGCAGCTCGAGCAAAGTTGTTGGGGTGCAAGTTCTTCACGTGTCGCACCATATTTGCTGTGCCAAAGGAGTATTTTTTAGATGGATCACGCCTTGAAAGAGTTCTTTAGCAAATTTTACAGGTTACTTTTGGAGCATTAACCTTTTTTGCCCTTCAGGAAAAGTGAAAAACTTCCAAATTAGAGCTTCTTTCTTCTTCTTTGGAGGTTCTTCAGGAATGAAATCTCCTTCTGAAGATTAGCTGGAAGATGAGTCCATTGCTGTTATTATGGTGATCTTCATTCCTTCTATATAACAGGATTCTCAGAAGAGATGCTTCCTCTTAGAAAATCATAGTAGAATGATTAAAATGGGATGGAACTTTCAGCAGTTGGAATAGGAAGTGTTATGAACAAATCAAATCTCTTCTTTTTAAGTCACATGGCTTTGCGTACGCTTACGGTGGGCTTACGGTACTCTTACGATGCGAGAACGCATGACGTTCCTCCGCAATTTGTGTAATTGCTTTTAAAAGAAATATACGATTGTTAAAAGTTTAAAAAAACTATTTTCATAATTATCCCAGATAATGTCTTCCCTTAGTATGTACATTAAATACATAAATATATGTTTTTAAACAATTAAAAACATTGGCGCCTTTCACGTACAGGGCGCCGTACATGACGCCACACGGAAGCTTTGATGCGACGCATAACATCAAAGCGTATTCGTAGTGTATGCGCGGGTACGCGCTGAGTATGATTAGCAGTACAAAGTATGGTGCGATCACCCTCTCAGTGTCAAATCAGAGCACAGGGCGCGCTACGAGAATGATTAGAAGTGGTCACTCATTGGGGATCCGATTCTGGGCCTGCCTCTGCGCACATGATAACCCCGCCCCCATCTCTCTCTGTTGTTAATTGTTGGTGCACACACTCACACTTGCACATGCTGCGTGACGTGGCCCTCCCAGCTCTGTTTTGGTTTATTTGTGCTTCTTCGTATTTGCTCCCTTCTATTTCTCCTGTGACTTTTAATATTTATTACTGCCTCAAGTGGCCTTCTCAGGCCTCTATTCTAATTGATCGTATATGGTTGATCGTAATATTTCCTTCTACGTCACGGGGCCCTCCTAGGCCTTATTTAAATAAATTGTGCATGCATGAATTTCTGTGTCGTTATTTTTGAACGGTCACGCGCTTTAGCCTGTATTGTTATAAATTGTGCGTTCATAATAGTATTATTTTTTTACTGCATCACGTGCTCCTCCCAGCTCTGTTTTGCTTTATTGTTGTGCGTCACATGCTTTGTGCTTCATCAATTTGCTCCCTCCTAATCCTCCTGTGACTTTTAATATTTATTGCTACCCCACCTCGCCTTCCCAGGTCTTTATTCTTATTGATCGTATATGATTGATAGTAATATTTCCTTCTGCATCACGGGGCCCTCCAAGGCCTTTTTTAAATAAATTGTGCGTGTATGAATTTCTCTGTCGTATTTTTTAACTGTGTCACGTGCTTTAGCCTGTATTGTTATAAATTGTGCGTTCATAATAGTATTATTTTTTTACTGCGTCACATGGCCCTCCCAGCTCTGTTTTGCTTAATTTTTGTGCGGCACATGCTTTGTGCTTCATCGTATTTGTTCCCTTCTATCCTCCTGTGACTTTTAATATTTATTGCTACCTCACGTGGCCTTCCCAGGCCTTTATTCTTATTGATCGTATATGGTTGATAGTAATATTTCCTTCTGCGTCACGGGGCCCTCTTAGGCCTTTTTTAAATGAATTGTGTGTGCATGAATTTCTGTGTCGTATTTTTGAACTGTTACGTGCTTTAGCCTGTATTGTTACAATTTATGCGTTCATATTAGTATTATTTTTTACTGCGTCACGTGCCCCTCCCAGCTGTTTTGCTTTACTTTTGTGCGCCAAGTGCTCTGTGCCTCATCGTATTTGCTCCCTTCTATCCTCCCGTTACTTTTAATATTTATTGCTTCCTCACATGGCCTTCCCGGGCCTCTATTCCTATTGATCGTATAGGGTTGATCGGAATATTTCCTTCTGCATCACGGGGCCCTCCTAGGCCTTTTTTAAATAAATTGTGCGTGCATGAATTTCTGTGTCGTATTTTTGAACTGTTACGTGCTTTAGCCTGTATTGTTATAAATGGTGCGTTCATAATATTATTATTTTTTTACTGCGTCACGTGCCACTCCCAGCTCTGTTTTGCTTTATTGTTGTGCACCATATGCTTTGTGATTCATCGTATTTGCTCACTCCTAATCCTCCCGTGACTTTTATTATTTATTGCGACATCACATGTCCTTCCCAGGTCTCTATTCTTATTGATCGTATATGGTTGATCGGAATATTTCCTTCTTCGTCACGGGCCCTCTTACGCCTTTTTTTAATAAATTGTGCGTGCATGAATTTCTGTGTCGTATTTATGTTACTCTTGATAGTAAAGTTTACTATATATACCAGGGCTGCTCATGTAAATGCTATTAGTGGGCCTGCAGCAGTAATTGTGCCACCCACACAAGTAACCCTAAATATAAAAGTCAGGCTTGGCACTGCAGAGCCTGAGCGCCCTTTCTAAAACTGTCATGTTTTCAAACTGCATCCATTTTGCAGGCCTTACCGTCCCTTTATATGGACAGTGCTCTGTATCCCTCGCTTAAACTTTGTGGGCGTATTGAGCTGTGAAGACGGGGTGACAGATGTTTTACTAATTATATATTCACACACCTTGATAGTCATTTATGTCTTTATACGTGAATGTGAGCATGTAAAATGTGTTCTTTACATCTATAATGCTTTTCTTTTAACGTTTTTTCCCGTTTATCTTCATTTTCCATAGAAATGGATGCCACTAAGTACCAAGAGCTTCTGGATTATATAAGCTGTAATGTGTATCCTGATAGTTTCAGTAAATTCCAGAAGCTTGGATTGTGTAGACTATCTAAAAAATTCTCTGTTGACGGTAGTATATTTTTTTCAGTATTGGCACATAATTTGAATGTCTAGAGTAACGTTGTTTTATTGGCTGGTGTAATTCTCTCCTATATAGGTGAAAAGTTACTAGGTTGAAGAACAGTACGTGATTATGTCTTTCTGCACACAACATATTTTACAAACTACATTAATGTAAGAAAGGTATTTCTGATGAGCTTTTTGTGTTTGAGAAAGGTTTGTGGTAGGTTGTTAAACTAATTTTTTCTTTAAGAAATGTTACTTTTTCAAAACTTTTCAAAATTAATTTGCAGAAAGCATGACGAGTGATAATTCACCAGCACCTATACCATCTTTAGTACCTGTTCCATCTTCATCACCTGTTCCTTCTTCATCACCTGTTCCATCTTCAGCACCTGTATCAGCTACACCATGTTATCCATCTGCAGCATCTAGTCAATCTATATTCCTGAAAAAAGTTTTAAATGTGTAGAAGAAACCAGTAAAAAAACATTAGGGAGCAATAGTGTGAAGCTTTAAAATATACGACAGTTCTTTTTGGCCACTTAAAACGAACCAATGGATAGGTGTTAAAGTTAGTTTCTGCTCCATATAAATTGTGTATACTATGGTTAATAGCGTATGATGTACATGTTGGTTCCTCTTTAGAAGCTCATGTCCTTTCATATATTTTTACAGGTAATCAATGCCTTCCTCTCAGAAATATGTTTCTCAAGATCAAATGTATAGATATTTTCATTCCTAATACAGTTACCTATCTTTAAGTAATAATTTACCATCAATGTGTGTACTGAAATTCTCTACTCTGAAACCTATGATTGCTTTTCAACCTGAAACCTTTTGTGATTAATTGTTTTTTATGTACATTAACATTCAGGTTCGACTTTTGCTCAACATATACATTTTTTATTATGTTTTCAGTTTGGAGAATGCTACCTAACTCAGCAGCCAGTTGTCCAGATTTTTACTAATGTAATATTTCTGGGGAATTATCGACTGAAAATTGCAATGGACCTAATGGAGTCATCAGGTTTGACTTTAACATTTCAATGATAAATAAGGTGTCACACTCTAGTGTTGTCTGGGACATTGGATTATTCTGAATTTTGTTTTTTATAGAATATCTTTTATAGATAAAGGCATATCATTAATTTTTAACATAGTATAGTAAGATATTGTCATTATAGTTGTGAATTTTCAATAATGTTCGTAGTGAAACCATTTGAATATGTTCGCAACAGTTGTGACTGTCTCTATTCCTGGATCTGAAAACACCTAGACTCATGCATGATATATTGCAAAATATGTTTTGAATTGTTAGCATTGCTGTTATGATGTGCTAATGTACATGTTTTTTTACATTTAGAGTCTGTTGAAAAGTATTGTGGTGTCTGTATTCAAGATACTTAATCAATTAATATACAAAACGTAATGGTAAGTACCCTCAATGACTGTAGATGCTGAAGATCAAAAGTAAGCGATATAAGTCCTTGGGGTGTTTAGAACGCATTAAGGGGCCTATTGTGATTGCGGAATTTCCGCATCCTCCGGGCCGGCGGAAGCCACCGCCGGCCCGGAGGATGCGGAAAAACCGCAGCGGACCCACCGCCACATTAGGATGGCTGGTGGGTCCTGGTTTCCGTCCGCCGCTTTTCCGCCGCGGTTGGTATACAACCACGACGGAAAAGCTCTAATACGGTGGCGGTGTCTCTCAGACACAGTCCGCCATATTAGGATTTCTACCAAGATATGCTTTTCCGCGGCGGGTTTACCGCCGTTGAAAAGCATATGTTTCTTCACTGCAGGGGCCCGTTGCGGGCCCCCTAAGTGAAGGGGGGCTGGGGGGTGCACATGGGGGGTACCTATGGTACCCCCCTGTATTTGTATGAGGAAAGCGGCAGGCACCGCGCGGTGCCTGCCACTTTCTACATACAAATGCAATGCGTGCATTTTTAACATTGCTGCGGGTGCAGCTTGAAGCTGCACCCGCCGCAATGTTAAAAATAGAGGATATGACCGCCAGGGTGGCGGTCACATCCTAATAGCACAGGAGGGAACGCCGCAGCCCATGCGGACGTTCCCTCATCCTCGGTGATCGTGGACGGACTCAAGTCCGTCCGCGATCATAATCAGCCCCTAAGTCTCCAGTTCACATTTGTCTGATGCAGGGTGTATGTAAGTATGACTCAGATAACTGAGGCATTTGCAAGGGTCTTTTCAGAGTTACGTCCGCCATGTTGGTTAGCTGGCTATGCACCCTTCCTAGTTATGGTCATTACCACTTTTCCACTGAGTGATGAGAGGTCACTATGTTTACTATGTAAATACATATAAAGTTTTCATTTCAAAAAGCTATTGACCTTTAAACAATGCAATGTTAAAAACAAGTTACTTTTCACTATCTTCCCAACAGGCCCAATGTTTTGAATGCAGCAGATGGGTCCACCCTGAATGTATCAAACCAAATGTAAAATCCTGGTTACCTTTTACTGGTTACAAATGTACAAAATGTATGTCTTAAAGTAAAGATGTGATCGCATGCAAAATGTCTAATTAGATGTTTTGCATACTCCTGCGATGTAGTGTTGTGTCCGGATTATCATAAGACGTAATGTTGAGACACACTTCCTTCAGCTGTCATGATTTGCACAATCCTTTTAGAGTTGGGCCAGACTTCCTCTAACATTCCTACTTAATTTTCTTTTTCAAATCGAGCAACTATTTTGTTAAGGTGTTTAAATATAAATTTAAATCTTCCTCCTCTTTGAAGGTCAACAAGCAATACCGCTCCCCCCTACATTATTGTTCAATGGTAGTCTAAAAAGTAGTGGTAATTTTACTATCACTAAGGTAGACGTCTGACAATAGAATCTATGATATAGTTACACCACTATTCCATGGTCATAATCCAAAAGGTGTGTTTAGAGTCAACAAAAAGAACAATTATGCGCATTTAATGCTGGACAGTATTGCTTCTAAACACCCTTTTACTGCTTTCTTCCATACCTTCAAAAAAGATTTCATGGATTTACATGCATAGTCTTTCAGGTCTGTATATCTCTAATGTAAAACAAGCGTACTTCTTTTCCTTTTCTTTTGGTACTGACATATATATAAACTCATCAGTCACTCATGGCAAGCTTTTACAATCCTGAATGCTGAGTGCTGGGTTTTGTGTGAAGGGGTGCCCATGCATTACCATGCTAAGTTTTGTTTGGCTGCATGGAAACATGTAGTGTAACCTGTCAAACACTTTGAAAAGCTACCCTCCCACTAGTCCTAGAGGCGGATGTAGAATTCAACCGTTCTACATAAAATAGAATTCTAAGTCTCTAAGTACAAAGTATTTCTTTATTATGAAAGCCCTAATGTGTCCCTTTATCGGCAGTTACTGGCGATAAAAGCGGCGGTAATGTATCGCCTTTTGTTAATAATATGCCCCTTCATTTCTATGATATTATGTAAAACTTTCCTTTTTTTTGTGTAGCAGTTGTACTTTCTACGCATGCGCAGCCTCGTTTCGAAGCCGACGTTTTTTTCTTTTTCTTCAAGTTCAACAAATAAAGCTTTCTTTATTTCAGGTATTAAATTTGGCGCTTTGTTTTCCCGGGTCGTGTGTGTCATCCGCTTTTGTACTTTTGTAATATTTTAATAATCGTATTTTATCTACATTTATTTGAAACGTAGTGTTGAGGTGCCAAAAGTTGATGAGGTACTCCGTCCACCACCATTTTAGTAGTTTTTCACCATTGTTTTTATTATATCTGTTACTTTCATTTTATCGTCCTCCTATTTTCTTTGTGATCGACGAGATTTCGAGGCACAGACACCATGGTGTTTTTCCTTAAACTCTGATGTTATCAGACTTGGTCACACGTATACCTAAAAACTAATTTGAAGGACGTAAGTCACAGCCATTACAATGCGTGTTCGTCATCACAAAGACATTATTAAGATTATCGCCGTGCTTATCGGCAGGAAAACTGCAGGTAAAGCAGCGATAAAGGGCTTGATAATAGGCCCTTGTGAATTCCCATAGCAGACCAAGTTAACACCAGAACCGGGGCTGCTATGGGAATTTCCAAGGCCCTATTATCAAGCCCATTATTGCCGTTTTATCTGAATTTTTCCTGCCGATAAAAGCGGCGATAATGTATCACCTTTTGTTGACAATATGCCACTTCGTTTCGTGCCCTGCATCTCATTTTGCAATGCAGGGCGCAGGATACGAAATTCATTTTATTAATTTAATTGTTTACTTACCTGCAATCATCCACATTCCGCTGTTTATAACCCCCCATCCTCCCTCCCCCGTCCCACTTGCCTACCTCACCACAACTCCTTCCACGGGCCGTGGCTGAGTCAGTTACTTGTACTTACCTTAAGCATAATAAATAATAAAAAAGTATATATTATAAAATTGTCACCTGTGGAAGGTACAAAAAAACACAGTTACTAGATATATTTTACAACACAAAATAATTTGTAAAACATTTCATTTGCCTTTTTTGCTGTTCTCAGAATATATTGAATTTCACTACAAACAGTGAGTTCAATAGTACTCATCACATAACAGCGGGCAAAAAAAAAGACAATCCATAAGGATATCTTAAAAAAACCCAGTCAACATTCTCAATAACAATATAAAAAATAGAAATAAAACATATCTTAAATGTTTTTTTCTAAGAGCAATTTCTTACGTAAATATAACATATCTCAAACAATCAGAAAATAACAATACATTCTGATTAATTTTCTTACACTGTAAATAATGTTACTTACAAATAGATGCTGACAAAATACACGGCAAAAAGTCCTTAATGGTTTCGCACACTTTTCCTTACGGCCAATTAGTATGCATCAAGTCCTTTGTTTGGAAGTTGTTCCATAGTAATCCTGAACGTCCGCCTCCCAGCCTTCTGATCCAAAACCACCGACATCATCTACGGGTGCCCCAGGACTCATCCATCAGTCTGACGCTGTTCAACATCTACATGGCCACCCTAACACAAGTAGCCCACCATCACAACAACATCTCCTACACGAAGAACACCCAGCTCATCCTCTTCCTCACCAAGAAGCCACATACAACCAAAAGCAACCTCTACGACACAATGAAGGACGTCACTAACTACATAAAGAGCAGCACTGTTAACACAAACTGGCAGAAGATGAAGGTACACAGCCTCAGACCCACTCCATCAGCCTCAGATAACTCCTGCTACCTGACTACAGTGTGAAGAGTGCCAACACCTACCAACCATGTGCACAACATAGGATTCAACCTCAACTGCTCCCTCTCCATGTGTAAGCAAGTCTACACCGTGTCCTCGTACTGCTATAACACCCTCCACATGCTCTGCCACATTTACAAGTGGATCCTAACCAAAAGAAGAAGAAAAGTGACACAGGCCCTCATCAGCAGCAGACTACACTGTGGTAAAACACTCTACACATGAATTCTAGCCAAACACCTACAACAACTACAACAAATCCAAAAGACCACTACGTGACTGATCATCAATGTCCCCGGCTGCACCCACCTCACCCTCCACCTACACTGCCTCAATATCAACAAAAGGATCACCTTCAAGCTCCTCACCCTCACTTACGAAATACTCTACAACACCAGACTAATGTACCTTAACAGCAGTAATTCTAAAGGGCAAATTTTGATCTTAAAATGTTGTCTTTAAAAATATTAGGTAAGAATTTGGTAGCTCTTTGGGCAAACGTTGCTTAAAAACTAATTGAGTATCATTACATTGTATCCAACCTTTCAGACATTTTAAATAAACAATGTAATGTCCAGATGTGGTAGAAGGTCCATCATGAAAAATAATAGCAACAGCTTTAACAGTTCTTCCTGATATTGAACATTGACCAGCTACAAAGTTTTCAATTTTGTTCCATCAGTTCTACAACGTTGCAGCATTAAAATAACATACTGTCGATCTCTTTGTATAAATAATGTTGATGACATTTCTGATTTACATTGGCTACACTCCATGTTTTGACTTGCTTCTCTAATTAGATTGTTAAAAGACACTGATTCACAGACAGGTAAAGTCAAATATATGAATCTCTCAGTGTCTATGTCAGTGCTACATGTAAACAAACAATTTCGACAGTCATGATGCCATTTATAAGAAAGGCCAAAAAGGTTTTTAACATCTATACCTTTCTCTTCCAGTACACCAAGCATAAACATTAAAAATTCCTGACAATCTTGCGGAATATTCTGCGTAAATTGACTAGAACCAGAACATATGTCCAAAACATTTTGAATATCAGAAACACTTTGTATTTTACTTTTATCACTAGTACATTTCTCATAAACAGAATTCAACAATGAACAGAACCTTTTGTCCCGATTTTCTACAATTTGCTGTTGGAAACTTTGAAGAAAAAAAAACAACATTAACAACTACATTATCATAGCAGTGGACACCAGAACTATTTTCAAACCGATAACCAACATTCTCTTCAACACTGTCCTTTGTCTTTTTGCTTAGAGGCGCAACTTCATCTTGTTTTTTTTCTTTCTCTACAGTTTCAAAACAGATATTCTCAAATCTTCTTTTTCTACCTACCACATGCTTTTCAATCACTGGACATTGACCCAAATTGGGTGCATATTCTCTTCTTAACCTATTATACTCTTTCACAAAGTTTGCATCTGCAGAAACCTTTGTCTCATCAAAATCAATCAAGTACAATCCAGATAAAGTTCTGACTTGAGACAAAGCAACATATGCCATACCTTCTTTAAACACGGTACTTCCTATATTTACTAAAGATTGAGATTGCTTGAGATTTATAAATGGTCACTGCATATTCCAAACAAACAGGAAACTGTTTTCTGCAGACATACAAATCTTTTACAAGCAAAAAACTAGCTGCACAATGACTAACTTGTACTTCAGCAATTTCAACAAATTTGATTTTCAAAAATTCAATGCCAGCTCTGTTTACATAATTAACAAAATCAACAATTTTACCCATTGCTCCATTTACTAAACCTTTTTGCACATTCTAATTACTTCGCAAAATTACGCTATCATTTACACATGCATATACATTTTTTTCTAAACCAGCAGTTTTACTTATCGATTTCTCTAAACAATGCAATTTCCGATTCAAGTTTTCACTCAAAATAATACTGATTCCTTCATGTTCTATTTTATCAATTGCTTCCAATTTTATAATTTCTTCATTTTCCAACTTTAACATTTCTTCATTGAATATAGAACATTCACGCAGTGTTGTCATTAAGCAGATTAAAGATTTGTTTTCTGCAATTCTCATGTATATTTTCTCTGGGACAATATTTGCATTTGGAAACAAATTGGAAAGTAATCGTGTCTGTAAAGCTTGTTTGCCATGTTCGGTCAATTTTCCAATTCTTATATCTTTAAGAATAGTTCCATAATCAACATCATTTGCTTGTCGCATATTTGTAGTAAGTTCCTTATACTGAAAATATGACTAAATGTTTACATTGCCAATACTCCCCAAAGAATTTCTAGTATCTTCATGCACCAGTGTTTTAAACACTGGCTGTCCTTTTACAGGAGTAAATTGTAGAAGATCTCCAAAAACTATTACGTGTTTTCCTCCGAATAATACGTCATACTCTGTTTTAAGATTTTGCCGCATTCCTAAATGCACAAAGGTAAGCAGTAAGTTTGAGACCATGCTTACCTCATCAATAATGAGAAGATTCATTTTCTTCAACACTTTTGAAACTTCATAAGAAGCTTCTCCAGATAGCTTGTGGTATTGTAATTTGTTGTCATGCTCTACTGTTAGCATTAATAAACAATGTAAAGTAATTCCTTTAATATTGTGTGCCGCCAACCCAGTTGGAGCAGTGACAACACAAGACAAATGCGAGTCAGTTCTCTTCTGTAGAAAACTTGTGATTACTTTAATTAAAAAACGTTTTCCTGTTCCAGCTTGTCCACTCACATAAATACGGATAGGTTCAAATGATGAGCAAGAGCACTATTTCTTCATATGAAGAAATCCATGGTCAATCTGTTCTCTCACTTGCTCATATATTTCTTTCTGCTCAAGATTTAGTTGTTCTTCCAAGTTTCCTAAGTTTGTTAGATGTTCTTGACCTTGATACATTACTGTTTTCACCTCTTCCATAGCAGTTGCTGCTTCATTTAGAACAATTGGTTCTCCCAGTGGGTCCTGACTCAACGGAGCAGAAGTCTGACTGTCTTGAGAACTGTCTCTAGCAATCTCAGCTGCAATTGTAGCGTGTTGCTCAATTTCGTCATTCAACATTTTGACATAATTAGCAAAAACAGGACATTCTGTAGTATCTTTAGTTGCATTGAAGTAATCTTCCTAGCTCTCAAAATCTCCAAGTAATTCCAATTCTGAACGCCATGGCTTGAAAAGTTGCAAAAGAGCTAAATAGTAAAATAAGTAATATAGTCATTTATGTATTTTGACTGTTCATTTCTTCTTAAGATGTAGGTATTTTTTGGAGACTTTCTTGTGATATTATGTTGCAAAGATGACATAAAACTGTTCACTCTTCCTTACGATATTACAGGTCGAGGAAATGCAAAACGGCATTTGCTGTAGAATTTGTCCTTAGATTTGTACTTTCAACTATAGTATTTGCCACAACGATGGCTTTGGAATCTTAAGACTTGTTGTCTTAAGTCCTTATCTTGTGTACTTTTGGGTACTTCACATGTATCATATTCTTCAATAAAAGACAACACAGTATCATCTGAGTCTGTTCCAAATTTGGGAGCATCTTTGATCCATAATAGCATATGTATGTGCAGAGCACCTCTCGCTTGATACTCCCTTCTCCAAAAAAAATCCAGAACCTCTCCAAGAGGAGGATTTTTTTTATTGGTGATAAAAGACATCATAGCTTCGAATCTATAATTGAAATACCTGCATACATTAACAGGATCCAAAGAGCACAATTCTCCAGGTGTTTTGTATTATTGTAATATCATTAAATGGATTGGTTTATCTAGTGATGTAATTCTATTGATTGATATTTGGTATATTTGGATTTGCTTCTCGAAGAAATTGAAGTAAATCATCCCAAGCATATTCAGCACAGCTTAGAGTAAGGAACCATGTAGGAGTTCCTAAGTTCCCTAGCATACATTTAAGTTCTCCATGACGACGGTACGAGTACTAATTAGTACCACGCTGACATGCCATGAGCTGAGTTTCCAAAACATTATCTTTCTGCTGTACTTTATCCATAAATTCCTTTGCCGAAACATTTTGCAGATGTACACCTGTTTTCACTATGTGGTTTACTGCATAAGAAAGTCCAGACAAATAACTCTCAAACAAAAGATAAAACAAATATGGAATACATTGTCGAAATCTTGCATCTTCTGCATATAATCTTGATGTCCAGTATTCAGATGCAGGAATCTGCACAGGTCGTTCATCATATCGTCCTCCTTTTCCTGTAGGAAACAACTGAGGGAAACAATGAGCTTCCAAGCTTTTTTCCCATACACTAATGGGACTTCCTTTTGCTTCTTTCATTTGAAATAACTCTATAGCATTCCCCATCATTTCTTTGGAATGCAATGGATGAACACTGTAATGTTCGTATATTTCTTCAGTTCTGGACACATGCACTTTTTCAATTTGTCCAGATGGCAAGTCAGTTTCTTCTTGTGCAGTTATTTCTTCTTCACCCACATACACATTTTTGTAATATTGATTATTTTTTACCAGATACAACGTTGCCTTTTTCACTTTCCCAACATCCATTAATTCTTGCCAGATTTTCTTACTCTTAGTAGGAACACCATTAACAAGAATAACTAAATGTTCATCCTCTACATTTTCAACACCAATAGTTTCAATATTTTTCTTTAAATCTAGAGGCAAATATACAACTCTTCCCTTAAATACTCTTTGTAAATCAGAAGGAGGCAATTTTCCTGTCGTAGGCTCCGGATCACTGACATAATATCGACGACACAAATATCGAGATACACAAATATCGAGTCAAAAATATCGATTGACAAAATATCGACTCCCTATCTTCAAACAGGTAAGTACCAAAATATCGACTCCAAAATATCGACTTACAAAAATATAGACTGTCAAAATATCGATTTTTTAAAATGTCTTAAAAGTAAGTTAAAACTAATATAGTAATAAATATATTTAATATAAACTTAGAAATAATTATTAAAAAAATATAATTTTAATAAATAATTTATATAATTAAAAAAATTATATCACCAAAAATTACACACACACACATATATATATATATATATATATATATATATATATATATATATATATATATATATATATATTTAAACATATTATTAAATAAACATATATAACATTTTAGAAAATGTTTAAAATTTATTGTTACAACTATAGTGAGTTCAACATTAGCAAAAGTGTTGGATAGCGTAGAGGTAAAATTTACTACTCCCACTCCAGTGGGTGCAACAGTAGGGAAAGCGCTGGATAGCGTAGAGGTTAAAATTACTATTCCCACTCCAGGGATGTATGACGTTACAACGCATACTTTTACAACGCCTACCATTACAACAAAACTTTTACAACGCAAAAACTTTTACAACGCATACATTTACAACGCAAGATTTTACAACGCATATACCTTTACAACGCATACCATTACAACATAAGTATTGGTAAGTATATAATAATTTTTTGAATATAAATTAATAAAAAATATTATAATATAATTTAATATAATTTAATTTTATTAAATAAATGTAATTTAAATGTAATTTTACCTTATTTTTACAAAGTACCCCTGTACCCCAAAAACCCAAAACTGACCCTGAACCCTAAAAATACCCCTTTACCCGAAAACTGAAAACTGACCCTGAACCCTAAAAATACCCCTTTACCCGAAAACTGAAAACTGACCCTGAACCCTAAAAATACCCCTTTACCCAAAAACTGAAAACTGACCCTGAACCCTAAAAATACCCCTTTACCTACAAACTGAAAACTGACCCTGAACCCTAAAAATACCCCTTTACCCCAAAAACTGAAAACTGACCCTGAACCCTAAAAATACCCCTTTACCCAAAAACTGAAAACTGACCCTGAACCCTAAAAATACCCCTTTACCTACAAACTGAAAACTGACCCTGAACCCTAAAAATACCCCTTTACCCCAAAAACTGAAAACTGACCCTGAACCCTAAAAATACCCCTTTACCCAAAAACTGAAAACTGACCCTGAACCCTAAAAATACCCCTTTACCTACAAACTGAAAACTGACCCTGAACCCTAAAAATACCCCTTTACCCCAAAAACTGAAAACTGACCCTGAACCCTAAAAATACCCCTTTACCCAAAAACTGAAAACTGACCCTGAACCCTAAAAATACCCCTTTACCCAAAAACTGAAAACTGACCCTGAACCCTAAAAATACCCCTTTACCCCAAAAACTGAAAACTGACCCTGAACCCTAAAAATACCCCTTTACCCAAAAACTGAAAACTGACCCTGAACCCTAAAAATACCCCTTTACCCAAAAACTGACAACTGACCCTGAACCCTAAAATTAAAATATTTATCAATTAATCAATTATAATTAATTACCAATAATATTTTAATTAATTACCAATTAATAATTAATTAACAATTAATTTTTTAAAAATATCAATAAATAAATTAACATATTTAATTAATTATAATTAAATTACTTCCCACCCTATTCCCCTATAAACCCACAACCCGCTACAGAAAATAAATTACTAAAATTAAAATATTTATCAATTAATCAATTATAATTAATTACCAATTATATTTTAATTAATTACCAATTAATAATTAATTAACAATTAATTCTAAATTATTATCAATAAATAAATTAACATATTTAATTAATTATAATTAAATTACTTCCCACCCTATTCCCCTATAAACCCACAACCCGCTACAGAAAATAAATTACTAAAATTAAAATATTTATCAATTAATCAATTATAATTAATTACCAATTATATTTTAATTAATTACCAATTAATAATTAATTAACAATTAATTCTAAATATATATCAATAAATAAATTAACATATTTAATTAATTAGAATTAAATTACTTCCCACCCTATTCCCCTATAAACCCACAACCCGCTACAGACTTATAGTACACAAAAAATAAAAATTATTATTAACTTACCTTAAATTCGATATTTTTGTTGTCTATATTATGTCTAGTCGATATTATGTCCATTCTATATTTTTGATTCGATATTATGTCCATTCTATTCGATATTAATTTTCTCTAGTCGATATTTTTGTTGTCTATATTATGTCTAGTCGATATTATGTCCATTCTATATTTTTTACTCGATATTCTGTCCAGTCGAAATAATTGACTCGATATTATGACTGTACACCGTAGGCTCCATACGAACAATAGCCTGAAATGGATGCACACATTGAATAAGAATAGACTCATAGGTATTTAATTCCATCAGTTCAGAAGGAATATTTACCAACTCAAGATTATTATGCAGAGCTCTAGCAGGCATTTTGTTCTCTTCTAATTTGTTATAACAATATTTAAATATACGCTGATCAGAACCCAAACCAAAACAATTCTCTACCAACAAATAAGTTGCAGAATCCTTCCACTCATTATTATTTTCCTCTTAATTTTTTAAATATAGATCAACAGTCCTGGTCTGATTTTTATAATGAATTCGTCGACAACAGATACAAGAATAATTTGGCCTTTCACCTGAAATCAACTTAAACTGTATAATTTCTTGCTCAAAGTTTTCTACACTGCACTGTCCTACATTCTCTTACACATTTTCTTCTATTAATCTCCTACTTTCTGCACTGTCTTCCTGAGGACCAAAGTAATTAATCTCAATTTCATCACAAACATTTGTTACATCTGATACAGAACCACGCAAAAGAGCACTGTTCAACTTTTTTAACATTAGTGCTGAAAATATGACTAAATGTTTACATTGCCAATACTCCCCAAAGAATTTCTAGTATCTTCATGCACCAGTGTTTTAAACACTGGCTGTCCTTTTACAGGAGTAAATTGTAGAAGATCTCCAAAAACTATTACGTGTTTTCCTCCGAATAATACGTCATACTCTGTTTTAAGATTTTGCCGCATTCCTAAATGCACAAAGGTAAGCATTAAGTTTGAGACCATGCTTACCTCATCAATAATGAGAAGATTCATTTTCTTCAACACTTTTGAAACTTCATAAGAAGCTTCTCCAGATAGCTTGTGGTATTGTAATTTGTTGTCATGCTCTACTGTTAGCATAAATAAACAATGTAAAGTAATTCCTTTAATATTGTGTGCCGCCAACCCAGTTGGAGCAGTGACAACACAAGACAAATGCGAGTCAGTTCTTTTCTGTAGAAAACTTGTGATTACTTTAAATAAAAAACGTTTTCCTGTTCCAGCTTGTCCACTCACATACATACGGATAGGTTCAAATGATGAGCAAGAGCACTATTTCTTAATATGAAGAAATCCATGGTCAATCTGTTCTCTCACTTGCTCATATATTTCTTTCTGCTCAAGATTTAGTTGTTCTTCCAAGTTTCCTAAGTTTGTTAGATGTTCTTGACCTTGATACATTACTGTTTTCACCTCTTCCATAGCAGTTGCTGCTTCATTTAGAACAATTGGTTCTCCCAGTGGGTCCTGACTCAACGGAGCAGAAGTCTGACTGTCTTGAGAACTGTCTCTAGCAATCTCAGCTGCAATTGTAGCGTGTTGCTCAATTTCGTCATTCAACATTTTGACATAATTAGCAAAAACAGGACATTCTGTAGTATCTTTAGTTGCATTGAAGTAATCTTCCTAGCTCTCAAAATCTCCAAGTAATTCCAATTCTGAACGCCATGGCTTGAAAAGTTGCAAAAGAGCTAAATAGTAAAATTCCCTTTTGTCAGGTGTTTCGCAACTCAGTTTACGGTGATTAATCAAATGTCCTTTTCTTTGTTTCACCAGACATCCTTCAGAACCAATAACGGCATATATACCATTATTAATGTTTTCGGTAATATTCCGTTTAAAAATATAGTTTTGCAGCACTTCATTGAGACAAATGTTCTCAAGATGATGACTTCTATTTGGATAATATGTATCCAACATATTTGTTTTCACAATATTAATACTTTCTGGCTCTTTTTCAGCTAAATATTCAATTTCTTGTACAGATTTAAGAACTCGGTTTTGTGTTGCAGCAATGCCTAGACTCACCTAAATGATTCTTCTAGATTTGGAGTATAGACTTGCAGATGATAAGCGATCCGAGCATTCCTACGCTCCAATTGCTCGATGAGGTAACATCTTCAAACTGTAACTGTATATTTTCTTACTTAGACTCTTCTCATGGGAAATCTCTTCCCACATTTCCTTCAATTCCGTCTTTTCTGACTTTGTTATGTACGATGTCACATATCAAGCAATGGAATTGTCTGCAACATATTCAATATCCATATTAGCATTCCACTTAGACAAAATGACCGAGTTATAGTCATTTATGTATTTTGACTGTTCATTTCTTCTTAAGATGTAGGTATTTTTTGGAGACTTTCTTGTGATATTATGTTGCAAAGATGACATAAAACTGTTCACTCTTCCTTACGATATTACAGGTCGAGGAAATGCAAAACGGCATTTGCTGTAGAATTTGTCCTTAGATTTGTACTTTCAACTATAGTATTTGCCACAACGATGGCTTTGGAATCTTAAGACTTGTTGTCTTAAGTCCTTATCTTGTGTACTTTTGGGTACTTCACATGTATCATATTCTTCAATAAAAGACAACACAGTATCATCTGAGTCTGTTCCAAATTTGGGAGCATCTTTGATCCATAATAGCATATGTATGTGTAGAGCACCTCTCGCTTGATACTCCCTTCTCCCCAAAAAATCCAGAACCTCTCCAAGAGGAGGATTTTTTTTATTGGTGATAAAAGACATCATAGCTTCGAATCTATAATTGAAATACCTGCATACATTAACAGGATCCAAAGAGCACAATTCTCCAGGTGTTTTGTATTATTGTAATATCATTAAATGGATTGGTTTATCTAGTGATGTAATTCTATTGATTGATATTTGGTATATTTGGATTTGCTTCTCGAAGAAATTGAAGTAAATCATCCCAAGCATATTCAGCACAGCTTAGAGTAAGGAACCATGTAGGAGTTCCTAAGTTCCCTAGCATACATTTAAGTTCTCCATGACGACGGTACGAGTACTAATTAGTACCACGCTGACATGCCATGAGCTGAGTTTCCAAAACATTATCTTTCTGCTGTACTTTATCCATAAATTCCTTTGCCGAAACATTTTGCAGATGTACACCTGTTTTCAATATGTGGTTTACTGCATAAGAAAGTCCAGACAAATAACTCTCAAACAAAAGATAAAACAAATCTGGAATACATTGTCGAAATCTTGCATCTTCTGCATATAATCTTGATGTCCAGTATTCAGATGCAGGAATCTGCACAGGTCGTTCATCATATCGTCCTCCTTTTCCTGTAGGAAACAACTGAGGGAAACAATGAGCTTCCAAGCTTTTTTCCCATACACTAATGGGACTTCCTTTTGCTTCCTTCATTTGAAATAACTCTATAGCATTCCCCATCATTTCTTTGGAATGCAATGGATGAACACTGTAATGTTCGTATATTTCTTCAGTTCTGGACACATGCACCTTTTCAATTTGTACAGATGGCAAGTCAGTTTCTTCTTGTGCAGTTATTTCTTCTTCACCCACATACACATTTTTGTAATATTGATTATTTTTTACCAGATACAACGTTGCCTTTTTCACTTTCCCAACATCCACTAATTCTTGCCAGATTTTCTTACTCTTAGTAGGAACACCATTAACAAGAATAACTAAATGTTCATCCTCTACATTTTCAACACCAATAGTTTCAATATTTTTCTTTAAATCTAGAGGCAAATATACAACTCTTCCCTTAAATACTCTTTGTAAATCAGAAGGAGGCAATTTTCCTGTTGTAGGCTCCATAAGAACAATAGCCTGAAATGGATGCACACATTGAATAAGAATAGACTCATAGGTATTTAATTCCCTCAGTTCAGAAGGGATATTTACCAACTCAAGATTATTATGCAGAGCTCTAGCAGGCATTTTGTTCTCTTCTAATTTGTTATAACAATATTTAAATATACGCTGATCAGAACCCAAACCAAAACAATTCTCTACCAACAAATAAGTTGCAGAATCCTTCCACTCATTATTATTTTCCTCTTAATTTTTTAAATACAGATCAATAGTCCTGGTCTGATTTTTATAATGAATTCGTCGACAACAGATACAAGAATAATTTGGCCTTTCACCTGAAATCAACTTAAACTGTATAATTTCTTGCTCAAAGTTTTCTACACTGCACTGTCCTACATTCTCTTACACATTTTCTTCTATTAATCTCCTACTTTCTGCACTGTCTTCCTGAGGACCAAAGTAACTAATCTCAATTTCATCACAAACATTTGTTACATCTGATACAGAACCACGCAAAAGAGCACTGTTCAACTTTTTTAACATTAGTGCTGGACTTTTCGCGTAATACAATGTTCTGAATAATTTCCTCATCTGAGTATGATGAACTGCTAACATCCTGAAATGGTGGAAAACACTTCAACATACTTTTTTAGAAACACAAGGCAGAGAATGACCTTGTAAACCAGTATTTTCTCTCACTCTGCAAGGATCTAGACCTTGTAAAATCTTAATCTTTTGTTTAACACTTTTCTTGGTATAATTACGTCAGAAATTGCGTAAAAAATCAATAGATTCTTGCCGCACACTGCAAATACTACTACAATTCCAAGTGTACACTGGAGCTTTAGGACGTCTCCCTAAAACTTCACCAGCTAACACCTCTTCTGCATTTCTAGGAACAATTTTCTCTTACTCAATAGGACAACCATTTCTAAACTCATAAGCACGACCAGTAGTGTCAACTGCATGCAACAAATCATTACTCTGAAGATAACTTTCTTCATTAAAAAAATGCTCAGAACTTGAACTATGTTTCCGTTCTCCCAAAAAAACTCACAAAAATTACTTCTGTTAATTAGTCTTCTCGACCTACTTTTGCCCTTCATTAAATGGATTGGTTTATCTAGTGATGTAATTCTATTGATTACTAAAATAAACAGTTTTCTTTTCAATTCCAAAGCTTTCTCAACTACATTTTCTATAGCTTTCTTCTTCTTATAAATACTGTTTTTTTCGTATATACCTTAATTTATTTCATCAATTTTGATATCAATCTATTATAAAACAATTTTTTCCTAATTTCCATGAATTGCTTTTTCCTCCTTATACTATACACAGTTTTGTCTGCACTTAATTTTCCATTATTCTTTTCTTTATTCGTAGTTTTTTTTTTCGTTGCTGATACACTAAAGACATTTTGCTGTTTCTGAACACTACTCTTAGTCTTTAGTATTTTATTTAAAAAAAAGTGCTCCTGCTCTTACGAGGACTTTCTTTCTGTTTGTTAAGACATCTCTCTTCATGTAAATCTACTTGGTGAGTTCTCTTCAAATACACACTTTTCTTTTGTTGCTTTCTCTTTTGGTACTTCGTTGGCATGATGCAGTATTTTTAGTATACATAACATTACAAAAAAAATAAATCAAATATTTTATTATATTACTTACAAGAACAGAGGGAGGAGTATGAGGACAAACCTCGGAGTATAAAAATAAGAGGACTTACAACAAAAGAACAAGGAGTATGAAGCAAGGAAAATTTAATAAAAAATGAGAGTATAAATAGACAGTACAATATAAAGGAATATAGAAACTGCCACGTGGAGGGAGTTGCTATGGGGCAGGCAGGTGGGGCTGAGGAGCGGCAGGGTGAGGAGTGATAAACAACAGAATCTGGGGGCATATTACCAACAAGTAGCGATATTTATTGCGATTTTTTTATCGCTGCCTATCGCTGGATATGTTAGCGGAGAAAACATGCTATTAGCAACGTTTTTCTCAATTGTGCTAAAATATCCAGCGATGGCGGCGAAATGCGTAAATATCGTTGAGAATACAGCGATATTCACGCATTAGAGACGAAATTGTCTTAGCCATGTTATCCACCTGCCATTGGATAACATGGCTAAGAAATGGTCTGGGCAGGTGTTAGTATTTGGAGATATTCGCGGTTAGCGCGAATATTTCCAACGGTACGCCTGCCTTGCTAATAGGCGATAGCGACGGCTTTCAGTTGCTAACTGGTTGGGTACGCCCACTTTGCACGTCATTAGCGATAAACATCGCTGACATGCAAAGCGGGTCCCAAACTGCTTGCTATTACCTAAAAGCTGTCGCTAACATCAGTTAGCGACAGGTTGCTAATAGGGCGATAGAATTATCGCCGCTCAGCGGCCGAAAACAGACGCTAAATCAGTGATAATTGCCTATAGCCCCCCTTGGTAATATGCCCCCTGGATCATTGCAGGTAAGTAAACAATTAAATTAATAAAAAGAATTTTTCGGACATATTATCAACAAAAGGCGATAGATTATTGTCGTTTTTATCGGCAGGAAAATGCCGATAAAGTGACGATAATGAGCTTGATAATATGCTCTTGAGAATTCCCATACCAGCTCAGGTTAACAGTAGAACTTGGGCTTCTATAGCAATTTACAAGAAGCTATTATCAAGCCCATTTTCGCCGTGTTATCGGCAGTTTCCTGTCCATAAAAACGTCGATAATTTTAACACTGGTCCTTAATAATATGCCCGTCAGTGCCATAATATCAGTAAAGGGCGATACATTATCACCGCTTTTGCCTGCAGGAAACTGCCACTAAAGCGGCGATAATGGTCTCGATAATATACCCTTGTGAATTTCCATAGAGCCCCAAGTTAACACCATAACCTGGGCTTCTATGGGAATTCACAAGGATATATTATCGAGAGCATTATCACTGCTTTACCGGCAGTTTCCTGTCGATAAAAGCGGCGATAATGTATTGTCCTTTATTGGTAATATGGCCCATAATCCCTTAATGTACAGAGGCACAAAATGATATTAAAGGAAAAAACATAACAGCATGCATTATAGCAAAACACATTTACTACTACTAACACTTTATCGGCAGTTTCCTGCCGATGAAGTGGCGATAATTGTATCGCCGAGTCTTGATAATATACCCCATATTTCGTTAATGTACAAAGATACACCGCGCAGATGCACTCCCATACAACTTTTCAACTCACCTTTCAAATTGAATTCTAGATTAACAAGAATACCACTCACACAGTGGATATTCTTCTACAAAATCTCTGGAGTTCAGTGTTTGCAGCACAACCGTCAAATTGAACATTTTCCCTCTCATTTTCCGCATACATACATATAAATAACCAATTAAAATTCAAAAGAAAACACACATTTCTATTGGTTTAACATTCCAAAGCTTTCGAACTAATAGAACATTCAACAATTCCCCCGTTCCAGAATCTGCCAGTTACCATAGAAACACTTCAGGGAACACCTAACTCAGCACACCGGTGAAAAGTTCATCATACATTGGTGAAAAATAAAACAGCAAGTGTGCTTGACTGGAGAATATACCAGCTTATCTTATGTAACGTTCTTTTTTATCACTTTTTCTTAACCAATAAAAATAAGGCTTTTAAAAAACAGAAACATGGAACCTAGTTTACTGTAAAATGTTGTCAAACAACCAATCATTTCTTTTCTTTTTTTGAAAACTGCATGTTGTCCACCATTTTAGAAAAATCTTACTTTTGAAACTAGCATTTCATTTACAGACGCCATCAGAGTGCATCCAGACCTCTCTTCGAAATGATTACAGTGTGGATTGTGGGACACAGCTATATTTTCTGGAGTCAAAGGTACGCACAACAGAAAAGAATTCACAAGGTCCTAGGTTTACCGAAATGTAGACATTAAATGGATTGGGCAGAGAGGATTAAAGTTGTACCAATTGATGCCATTGGTGAAATCCTTTATGCATCTCCAACACCCTGACCTCATAATTGTGCACTGTGGTGGCAATGACCTAGGCACTTTGCCTGGGGTAGCTCTGGAAATGCTCATGAAGGACACCTTTGCCCAATTGATGACACTGTTCCCGAAAACTGTCTTTGTATATTTTAATATATGCCAAAGGCAGAGATGGAAGCGGCCCAACCACTATTGTCCACAGTTTGAAAAAGCTAGGAAACATGTGAATAAATCTGTTTCTGCCTTTCTCCGAGACTACCGAATGGGGTCCATTTACAACAATAATCTGACATCTATAGGAGAGTTGGTGTACATTTTACAGATGTGGGGAACAGAGTGTTCCTCATAAACTTAAGACTCAGCATCGGTACTTACTTGTAGGTACTAAAATCTCGCTATAAACACAACGGCTCTTTTTAGAGCCACACAACACATAAACAAATACACTTCATAAATATCTTAAATTATTTTTAGTTTTCTTGCTTACGTACGCTTACGTGATGACTTTCAACATTACAGCTGTACGTCGTCCATACGTGGTTGGTACGCGTACAATAAGTCTACCACCCCCTGAGCAACACTATAGGTTCAGAATGTTTCTATCGTGCCCCTTTCCTTATTTGTCAACTTTGTTTTAATGTTTCCTTGTGACTCGGCTGCCGTGACAAATAAGATGGCTTGCAACACTTCCAGGTTTGGAGTATTGACAGCAAATCAGCATGCAGCTCCTGCTCGTAATTGTACATATTTCTGTATATGTACGCTGCGATTTTTCTTTAAAAAAAAATAGAGCCTAAACATCCATGTACGACCCCCTAACCACACGTGATCGTCACCACGAAGCCATAAGCATGCATTTCGGGTCATATTATCAACAAAACGAGATAGATTATCGCCGCTTTATCGGCACTTTCCTGCTGATAAAAGCGGGGTTAATGTGTCGCCTTTTGTTGATATCGTGTTTTGTTGATAATATGGCCCAAAATTCGTTTTATGAATGTAATTGTTTAGTTACCTGCAATCATGCAGATTCCGTTGTTTATCACCCCTCACCCTGCCCCTCCCACGCCCGCCCTGCCTGCCCCATCGCAAGTCCCTGCACGGGCCACGGCTGAAAGACGCGGTTGCGATCTAGTCATTTACCACAGAGTTGTGGGGAATCCTTGGTGAGGCGTGCGCTCACTAACGAGTGTGCACTTCACCAAAGACATTTCGGAGTTCAGACTCGTTTTCAGTTGCTCTTTAGACATTCGTGAAGAGAAAGTGGAAATATTTCTGTGAGAGTTAAAGAACGTTGTTTGACAAGTTAGTGAGTAAGTAAACTTACCTGACATTATAGACAATATTGAATGTACTCAGTCGATGTATTTTCTCTAACTTAAAAGAAGAAACGATAAAATTTGTGTTAAGCAAGGTCTTAAGGGAAAAGAACACATTGAGTTAGGAATAGTAGAAAGACTTTTGAATTAAGACGGAACATTAATGAAAAACACAAGATATTGAAGGATTGACAGAATAGATAACAAGCAACTGCATAAAGAAAAGTTAGTAGAAGAACAGAAGGAAATTAATAATATAAAAATTAGACAAGAAAATGAGAAGCCTAGGTTAATGAATGTTAGGTAAGTATAGGTTAAAAGCAGTGAGAAAAATAAAGAACCGTAAGCTACAAGGTTGCAGATAAATACTAGAGGAGAGGCTAGTTTGAAATTGGAAGGGGTAGGTTATTAGTAGGGTTAGACTAAGTTATAGATGAGGAATAGAGATAGAGTAAACACATGAAGTATTCAAAAAGTAGTGTGATAATGATGTCTAAATATACACAGGTACACAGTGTTGTTCAGGACAATGAATAGTATATTTTCCATTATAGTAAAACACATTTACTATTTTGGAAAGGGTAAGGTGAATAGACATATTCTACATTTTTTAGTAGTGTATTTTACTATAACAGTGTTGAGTCTTTTCCTATAGTCATACGGAGGGACTGCTTTCAAAATCTAAGAAAAGCTAAGAACAGGATATCCTTATAAGTAATTATAGTTGTAGAATTTTGCAAAGGACTAAAAGTCTACTAATGGAATGTTATTAGATAATGGTATTTATATAGTATTTTTTGTTGGCCAAAATAGGTGAAAACTGTAGTTTTGTATTATATATTACGAAAAGTGATAAAATTAACTGTGTATATTTTTATACAAGGAGCAAGAACATAAAGGAAAAATTGTGGAAAAAGAACAGCCTCATACTCAGGAGATTTTGGATATTACTTTGAGTATAATTGAAGAACTAATTGTATCTGTCACAGGCAATGAGAGTGAAGAAGGGGAAATTAGTGCTGCAGGCACGAATTTTGATTTTGAAGACAAAAGGTTTGATGCAGATTTCGTTGAAGTTTTAAATTATGTTGAAATTTTAGAACACAATAAATTAGAACCTGCTGATGAGGAAATTGATCTGAATGACATATCTGATGAAGCTGTATTGGAATGTCTGGTAAATTATGAGATGTTACAAGAATAAATTTATTGTTGAAAAATAATAAAGGTTTGAGCACCATCTACTAATGTATTTATTGTACTAAAAGGGAAGCAGTTATAGATTCAGTTATATATTATTTAAATGTTTGTATTGATTTAAAATATGCAAAGTGGTTTGAGGGTATCGATTGCTTAAAATCCGTATGGAGTATACGTGCAGTCTTGTATGCAGGTGCAAACTTGTGTTTTATGCCTTCAATTCCCCATTCTATATCCTTAGACTTCTACCAAACACCCTGACACTGCTGTGTTAGTATTGTAGTGAGCCACTCAGCAGTATGTTCTTTTTGATTGTACAGTGGTAAAACTGAAGCTGTAATAAATTTAGTGAGGAACTTTCTTTGCAGAAGTGTAATGATCCAGTCAGTATCTAGATAGTCATGGATAAAAAGAGGACTTAGTGCATAGGCTGTTTCAAACCTCTATGGACTGTGGATGCACTGTTCTATGCACCAGCAAACTTATTTATACGATCAATTTACTAGTTTGTATCGTTACACTTCCAGCAAACACTCTGTCACTGTTGTTTTCAGTTTTGTAGTGACTCATTCATCGGGATGTAGTAATCCTATCACTACATAAAAACACTAATGGGCACATATACAATAACTGGCATATCCCCAGGAATATGTCAGTTATTGTGCTCCGTGACACTACCATCATGGACGCACCGTATTTACAATCTGGTGTACCATGGGACTATATATATATTTTTTTCCAAATGCTGTGTGATGCACGGGATGCCCTTCCTTTCGGGCCGGGCCTGTTTGGGAGCATCAATCTCAGAATATTTCCAAAAGAAAACACTGACCAAACCCTTAGGTAACTTGAAAAACAGGCCCACCTACCAGTCCTTAGTAGCATTCTTTTTAAATTGCAGCAAAGCGAGCACCATCAATATAACGGTTTTAACTGTGAAGGAGTCTTAATCATATGCAAATAAGTGGACGGTCATTTGCTTGATATTTAACCTTCAAATACATCAACACTGAGAAAAGATAGATGATTCCGTGAGCTGAATGATTAAAATGGTACTTCTGGTGTATGGTTTAAGGTTTGTTTATTGTACAGTTAATAAAAACTCACAATTTTAAAACATACAAATATTAAAAGTCAGTAACTTCTTTAAAACAATAAGAAGCTGTGGCTCAAGTATTTAAGAGCGTAAAAGTCTCAGCTTGGGTTGCATAAGAATCAGTGGGGTTTACGTGGCCTTGATGCTTCCCAAATTTCGAGAACGAAGATAGCCAGGGGTGTTTACTTTGTTATTGTTTGGCTAATGCTTGAGTAAACCCTCTGGATTTTTCATTTAGTCATGTGGCCACTATGTCAAAATATTTTGTTGTTCTGCAATTTAGCTGAGTTTCTTCGGGATTAAAACAGAGCATCATGGCCTGCCTGCAACTCGTTATGCCCTTCTGGTTCCATAGAGCCCGAAACAAAGAGCGCCTTATGTCCCGGAGATTTGTGCAGATGCAGATAATATGTACAAGGTCCTCTTTCCCAGAAAGACAGAGGCGGCATTGATTTGAAGGGGTTTCCCTTGTCCATGGTGCCAAGTGCGGAGCTATAGGAATTTTGCCCATGCGCATGTTAAGGAACTTATTTTTTGTCTTCTGTGTGAGGCCCGTTGTTAAGTACTCTTGTGGTTTTAGAGCACTGTAACCTTTCAACACGACCCATCCGTGAGCTCTCTTGGCTAGGGTAGCTTTATCCTCAATTGATGAGACCATCTTGGTGACTTTCGATACCACTTTTTTGAAGGTGCCAGGGTCAGTTGCCGACTCCCATAGGTCTGCTAGTCCTAAGATCTTCAGTGATTCCATTAAATAGGTCCTTTCAGTTGAGTTATCTCTGATGGTCAGTTCGGTCCAGAGGTGGGCGTTTAGGGATCCATGGTCGGCCTCTCTGATTTTCCGCCAGCTTTTTAAATATGCGCCTCTTCTCTCCACCACTTGTTTCTGCAGGCCGAATTCGAGGCGGATTTGTGCGGGTGATGAGTTGGTGGGGAGATGAAATATTGCCCTGTATGCTCGGCTGATGGTTTTATCTAGTGTTGTTGCATCTTTGCCTCGCATGGACTAGCTGCCGTAGGTAAGCATGGGCTGTAAGCGAGCTCTTAGTACCTGTAGAAGGGGGCCCAGTGACTGGTCGGGGAGTGCTTTCTGCAAAGGCTTTATCAATAGGTGGAATGTCGTGCCCTTTCGACGTATGGCCTCTTGTTGTTGTTTGAAGGAGCCATTGCCGTCTAGTATGACGCCTAAATATTTGTAAGAGGCTACCTGGTCTAGCCTCTGTCCGTCCAGGAACCATGCGGGTTTCCGTTTTTTATGGTAGTTTGTTGTCATTACTTTTGTTTTATTTAAGTTAATTGTTAATGAATTAGTTTTTGAAAATGCATGTGTTTTGTCAAGAAGGTGTTGGAGACCGACGGGGGACCGGCTGATGAGGACTAGGTCGTCTGCGTAGAGGAGGTTTGAGAGCGTGATGTTGCCTAGTCTTGGTGCGTGAGATTTTACTGTCTCCAGTTCACCAGGGAGGTCTGCAAGAAAGAGTTTGAATAACATGGGGGCTAGGACGCAGCCCTGTTTCAGACCTTTACTGGTCTTGATTTGTCTCGAGAGGTGCGTGCCAGGTCCCAGTGTAATCCTGACCCAGGTATCGGTGTGTAGCATTACCAGCAGCTGTAAGAGTGGGCCTGGAATTTCCCATCTGTCCAACTTCCGCCAGAGTTTGTGCCGGACTACGTGGTCGAACGCAGCGCTGTAGTCAATGAAGCACATAAAGAGGGAGCTCTTGGAAGCTTTTGCGGCGTCGGACAAAAGGGTTAGCGCCATGATATTTGTCGAGGTGCCCTGGCCGCTGCGGAATCCGGTTTGGGTTGCTGGGATGATGTTATTTGCTGTTGCCTAAGATGTTAATTCCTCCAAAATGAGGCCCGCGTAATATTTTGCCTCTGTATCAATTAAGGCTATAAGACGGTAGCTACTTGGGTCGTTCCTGGCACCCTTTTTGTAAATCGGGCTTATTATCGAGCCACTCCAGGATGTTGGTGTTTTTGCTGTTTCCCTTATTGCGTGGAATACTGGTGTCAGGATGTTGCTCCAGAAGGCAGGGTCTTGCTTATATAGTATCGACGGGATCCCGTTGAGACCAGGGGCCCTCTCAAGTTTGCCCTTTAAGATTAATTTTCTTAACCTATCTGGTGTATCCAGGAATGAATTTTCTTTTCCACATATGGATGGGTCGAATGTTGGTAATAGACATTTAGCCTCAATTGAGGTTTGGTCCTGGGTTGATTTCCACCTGAGGGCTTGATTCTCTTTGTGGTTAAGTGTGCCGAAATTGTCGGAGCTCTGGCACGCTCCATCTGACCTGTCTCCCCCTGTTGACTCGACCGTTGCTGGGTCAGCTGTGTTGAAGTGAGCTGATAGATAGGTAGCCCAGTCAGATTCGGATATGTTGGAGTTGATGCCTTTGTGACCTGGCTGTTGGAGGCTGTGAATGATCTTCCAAAAGCCGGAGCTGTTCTTCTGTTTGGAGTTGTGAAGAATTTTTATCCAGAGATCCTCGTTCAGTTGCCTTTTCCTTTCCCAGGTCTTCTTTTTTAGCAGTGCTTTTAACGTGCGAAGATTCTTTTGGGTGTCCTCGATGTTAGGGTATTTTCGGAGTTGTTTAAGAGTCTTTTTTATTTCTCGCTTTATATTTTTTGTCTCTGCAGTTGTTATTTTGCCATGTGTAAACCTGGTGGTGATGTTGCCTTTTTGAATTTTTATCTCTGTAGCGTGTTTGGCTCCTAATTCCGTTACAAAGTCTACCCAGGCGTCAAGTGGGTTATTGTTTGAGCGTGATGTCTGGTGTATGATTATTTTTGCACTGGTTGATAGTTTCTCAGGCTCGGTGGGCTTGAATCTTATTCTTCTGTAGTGTGTTCTGTGGCGATGTATCTTCTTTCGACTGCTTCGTTCACGCAGGTCAGTCCAAGATTGGTTTCTAGTGGCAGACGGTCGCTTTGGGTACTTTCTCCTATCTTGAACGAGCTTATTTTCTCGTACAGTGGAAGTGACACAAGCATGAAGTCAAGGTGTGAAGACGTGCTTGATGAGAAATGTGTTGGTGCTGGAGGGATGTCCTCTATGAGTCGTCCTTTGAGCACTCTTAGGTTTAGTTGCTCAAGTTCTTTTACTAGCTGGGTTGAGGTTTTGGTGTGTTTGTTTCGGGAGGGGATGGATTGGCTTGGGATTTTCCAGATGGTATCCATTTCCTTTGTCATTTCGTCCGTAGTTTTATCTCCAAAGAGGTTGAGGTTGAAATCTCCTGCCACAAGTATGTTCTCCATAAATGATATAGACTGTATTTCATTTGGTGGGGTAATGTTTACTCTTTTTACTTCCGTTGTGCCAATGGTTGATATTGAGGTAAGTATTGCCAGTCCGCCTGAGCTTCGGCCATATTGAGAGCCTCTGGTTGCCGGATGAGTCAAAGTTGTGTAGCCTTGTAAAGGCATATCATTTGATTCCCAATTTTCCTGGAGGAGGATCAGGTCAAAACAATTTAAGTAATTTAATGTGTCTGGGTCCTCCAGTTTGTCTGAAAGGCCGTTAATATTCCAGCTGCATATTTTGATTTTATTGAGGGGGGCCGTAGAGTCGGGTATTAAGACTGGCACTTTTTGTCAGTTGGAATCACCTCCAGGTATGGTGCATGTGATTGTTAGACTGCGTAATGGTAGTTGCTGAGAGATGGGGTTATGAGAAAACGGTGAATATGTTTCCAACCCTGGGGAGTAGCTGAGTGCTCCTTTCAGTATTGATTTAGCCAGTTGGGGGCGTTCTTGTTTCCTTTCTTCAAGGAGCAGAGTAGGATAAGCTGGCCTTTTTCCTACTTTGAGCTTGATTCCCCACTGTGAGAATCTAGGAGATTCGTTCATGATTAAATTTGCTACCTCCCTAGTTGACCATGTGGTCTTTGTTGTTTCGTTTCCTTGTGGGTGGGTGGCTGGTTGAAATTCAAGTGTTAGTAGATCGGAAGTTTTTATGTTTTTTAATTTGTCTATTGAATTGATTAACTTTAAAATGTTGCCCCTGTTTAAAGTGTCCACTCTTCCTCTGGATATAAATTCGGGAATGAATAAGATTGTATCCGAGTCCTTTTTCCCGAGGGGCGGTGTTTGCTGGTGCGTTTGTTGCTCTGTATGGGTATTCCCGTGTGGCTGGTGGGTATTCAAAGTTGTTGTTCCGCAGTTGGAAATCACCCCCTCCGATTTCTCCTTCGTCTGGCTGCTTTCTGTGTTGACGACACTTATTGATCGGCGATTCTTTGTTGTTTCGCTAATAGTGGTCTCAGTTTTAGCGCAGGTGCATTTTTTTGAGAGATTTTTTGATGTAACTTCTGTTCGGATTGATTTGGGTTCCTCTCGGGCCTGCTTACTGGCTTCCAAAATTGGTTGCGTTGTTGCTGCTTGGCAGACCCGTTTCCCTTTTTGTTCCAGTTCTGATGGGTTTCTGGTTGCCGGATTGTATGTTTGACCGGCGGGGTTCTGCTCTAAGTAGAGGCTAGAGGCCTCTTTTGAGAGTGTAAAGGTTCCTGTTCCTGCTACTGTTAGCGTCTTTGTTTGCGATGAATTTGTAGGTGATAGTGGGAGATTTGTGATATCCCTTTGATGCTTACAATCGCCTGGCAGCTGCTTGTCCCTCGGTGTGATAAGATGACTGTTCTCTTCTCTGCTGTCCGCTTCTGCTGTTTTCTTATTCCGGTCCTTTCTTTTTTGCTTTCGTCGGGCCCGGGCATTAGGTGGGCTCTCCAGTGGCTCGATTCGTCCTCTTGTGAGGATGTTCCGAGGAGATTCTTCAGGTAAGATTGTGGTGGTTGGAGGCTGGCACCACTGCGTGATTGTTTTTTGTGGGTCTTTGCTGTTTCCTTATGCCCTTTTGTTTGGAGGCTGGCACCACTGCGTGATTGTTTTTTGTGGGTCTTTGCTGTTTCCTGGTGCCCTTTTGATGGGAGGGGTATCGGACCTAGCCTCTGTTAATAGAAGTTTTGTTGTAGTTGATTCTGTGTCAGTCTTATCGAGCCTGTCGTTTGTTGGGGGAGGCTTTGTGATGTTTGTTTTTATGTCCACCAAGAGGTTGCCCAACATCATGGGCAGAGATGATAGTTTGTCGATGATTGGCGAGCAGATGCAGTTAGTTCTTTCAATTTGGATTAGCTTAGCTGACTCCTGTCTTCTTTTTATGAGGCCGTTAAGGTCAGCAAGTTTTCTGTCTATCCCCATAGTGGCCTCTGCTAGCCTTTGTAAGACTGTCAGTTGTAGGTCAAGCTTGTCTGATTGATCCTGAAGTGCTGTTGATGATAGCTGTATTGTATTAAGTAGGGTAACCCAAAAGGAGTTAACGGGGTCTCTGGTCCCCTCTGTGGGCAAGTGGGAGCTTTCTTTGCTGTTGCCGTTGGTAGGTTCCGTAACGTTATATGCTGCCACTAGTTCGCTCCATTCTTGGGATACCAGGAAGGTCATGTCCCTGTCTGGGGAACTTTGGTCCCCTCTTGCAATGTTTGGTGAAGAATTTGCAAGGTCGGGTTTTGATCCCGATGTGTCAGGAGCCTCAGTGTGGCCTTGAGTTTTTTGTTCTAAATTTGAGTGGGCGTTGAGTGCTTGAAAGAATACTGTTTCTTGATTTATTGTTGCTTCTGCCACCGCCTGCTGAGTGCATAAGGAGGGATTGATTGGAGATAGTTGGCGATGTTTTTTGATGCTGTGAGGCCCCGGGGACCCTTCCAGCTCTAGGGCGTGTTTTCTTGGTGTGTCCTCCTTTGGTGAGGGACTTGTTTGGTTTGTTTCCTCGATGCGTCCCTCGATGCTTCCATCGATGGGTCCCTCTGGTAAGGGGGCTTGGCTGATGGTGCTTTCTGGTGGCTTTTGCCTTCTGGTTTCTTTTACCCGGTGGTCCCCTGCGCCTGCTTCGCCTCCGGCGTCGTCCATTTTCTCCCTTGGCGTCGGTGCCTTGTGTATTTCTGATGCTATGTAGCTTTTGGTTTGTGGCAAAGCGTTGTTTGTGCTAGCAGGTTGTAGTGAAGATTGGAGGCCTGTGATGGAGTCATTTGAGGAGTAAATGACATTTCCTGGGTTTTTTAAAAAGGTAAATTTTGTGTAAATTTTCGGCTGAAAGTTGTGTTTTGTTTCCGTTTGCTGTCCCGCTAAGTTAATTAATTGGTGGGTAATTTTCCTTTTGCTACATCTGGGTTGTTCTGGAAGTGGGGTTGGGCTGTGATTAATGTCCTTATCGGATGGCAGACCGTCGGTTGTACTGATATTGATTTCGTTGGGGCTACTTTCCGGCAAGATTGTGTTGCTAATTGTTTTGTCTTTTTCTTTGATGTTATTAGGTGTCCGTTTATTTTTTTCCGGTGACGCTGAACTCGTGGTTGTGCTTTTTCTCAAATTTCTTTTTATTGCAGATACCCAGAAAAATACCAGCATTTAAACTGTATTCCAACTATTCATCGTTGTAGTTCACAATAAAGTCAGTAGAGCAACGCACGGCCATTTAGCTCACACCCCAAAGGTCGGGCGGCAAATATCAGTGGTGCGCTGGGAATACCAACTCAATAAACAAGTGTAAGCATCCCATAAACATTCCAAGCACCTGCTTTTACTGTTTTACCTCTCCCCACCCCCCCAAAACAAACAAAAACTGTGCAAGAGAAGTTGACGTAATTGCCTTTTGATAATAACTCAACAGTACAGTCATGACTTTGACTGCATAAAATCCCCTAGTCCCACTCCCGCCCCTCCCAACTCATAACTTAACAATACAGGCATGAAAAATGCAGCATACACCCCTCTACTCCCCCCCCCCACCACAAAGCTCAAAAGTTTCATCATCATATTCTCAGTCTCGCTGACACCGCCTTGTCCCAGTATTGTGCATGTTCGAAGCTCTCACAGTCGGTACTATTACATTTGGTACTTCAGCGATGGTCTTGTTCCTCCCCCCCCGGACTCCCTCCCTTACTGTCCTCCCTCCAATCCATGGTATTGCCTCCATTTTGCCCATACTCTCCGGAACTTTTTGGGACAGCCTCTTGCTTTATAGGTCACTCTTTCTGCCGCCATATATAAGTCCAAACCCCTCCTCCATTCCTCTAAGTCGGGTGTCTCCGTCGACCCCCAGTACTTCGCAATGTCCCTTTTAGCTACCACCAATGCAAGCACCAGGAATATAAGCAGTGGACGTGGCAGGTCAACCTTGTTCGTCATGCCTAATAGGGCCAGCTTAGGTTCCTGTGACAATGCCACCCCTAGGACCTCCCCAAGCTCTGTGAATATGTGCGTCCAATAGGTTTGTATTCTGTCGCATGCCCAAATGGTGTGATAGAAGTACCCTGGCTGTAGCCGGCATCTAAGGCTGGCCGGATCATCTACTTTCCCCATTTTAAGGAGTCATACCCTATCAAAATAGGTTCTGTGGAGCACATTCAGCTGGATGAGGCGTAGTCTCGATTTGATCGCCACCTCCCGAGGGCGCATTAGGACTATCTCCCAATCCAGATCTTCCATTTCTCCCACATCAGCTTCCCACACGCTCCTAAGCCTTGCCAAGTCGCCCAGCATGTTATTGGTCAACGTTTTATATGTGAGGGATACCGCCTGACCCATGATCTGTTCCTGAAGGAGCCTGCCCTCCAATGGTGCATATTCCGGTATGTCTGTGAGCGTGATATTTTGGGCACTCCATGCATGTCGCAACTGCATGTATTTGAATAGTTGTGAGTGGTGTAACCCAAATTCTGTTTTAAGTATCTGGAAGGACTTCAGTTCCCCTTTAGTGATCACATGCCCGATATTTGATATGCCTATGCCATCCCATCTTCGGAAGCCGCGCAGCTTACTGAGTTCCTTTAACCATTGACAGTGCCACAACGGCGTCTGCCGGGTAGGTCTCTTCTCCCACCCCATACGCCTTGTGGCCTTGGTCCACGCATTCAGTGTGATGACCGTTGCCGGGAGAAGCGGTACCCTCACCGCACCTCCGTAGAGATAATACATTAGATTTTTGGTGGACATTTTGAGCCTTTCCAGCGCATAGGTCGGGTGTTCCGCTGGGGCGTGCATCCAATCATTTATCGGCGTCAAGTGTTCCGCCCAATAGTAGGCCTCTAAGTTGGGTAGAGAAATCCCCCAACTATATTGGTGCCGTTGGAGCGTCGACAGGGCTACCCGTGGTTGCTTGCCTAGCCACAGAAAATTGCGAAGGTCCGCGTGGATTTTGGGTATAATCGTGGCCGGGAGCGGGTAATATTCATTTTAGAGCGCGTATAGGAACTTAGGGAGGATATTCATTTAGTACATTGCGGCCCGCCCCAGTAGGGTGAGCGGCAGTTGCCTCCACCTGTTCATATCCTCCACCGCGCTGCCCATTATCTGTTCTATATTCTTACTAAACGAGGGTTTCCTATCTAGGGTAATGTAAATCCCCAGGTACCGAAATCCTTCCGAGGTAGTGACCAATTGCTGTGGTAAGCTCCCCCATCGCTCCAACCCCTGTGGATCATATATGATTGACTTATGCCAGTTTATGGTATGACCAGCCCGTGCGCCGTAACGGTCCAGTTCCCTAAACAGCTCCGGGATCGTAGTTTCAGGTTTAGTAATGAACAGTAGCTTATCATCAGCATAGAGTGATATTTTTTCTTGCGCGGTATCAGAGACTTCCCGTGAGAAGCCGCAAATACTTTCATTCTGTCGTATCTTCGCCGCCAAGATTTCGATGGTTAGTGTGAATAGAAGGGGGATAGAGGGCAACCCTGGCGCGTACCTCTCTCGATTCGGAACTTGCGGGACAGCCTACCATTCACTCATACCCGCGCTCTCGGCGCCATGTAAAGAATCCAAACCCACCTCTGGAATTTCGGGCCGAGTCCAAACCTCTGCAACGCCGCCATAAGAAAAGGTCAGTGTACCGCGTCGAATGCCTTTTCCGCATCGAGGGAGAGAAACCAATGAGGCTCCTGTCTTCCCCTGACTTCTTGCAGCCAATTGTGCGTGCGCCAGAGATTGAACTTGGTTGCCCTATCTGGCAGAAACCCGGACTGGTCCATGTGTATGAGATCTGGAATCACCGATCTCAAGCGGTTTGCTAGAATAGTCGCTATAATCTTCACCTCCATGTTGAGGAGGGAAATGGGACGGTAGGAGGCACAGTCGTCTTTCGGCTTGCCTTCCTTATAGATCGGGACGATGGTAGCCGGGGCGAGGTCCGGTGGTAGGCTCCCCACCTGATATGCTTCCGTGAAGAGGGTTTTAAGGTGCCGTGTCAAGAGATCTGTCGTTCGCTTACAGAATTCGGCTGGAAATCCATTCGGCCCTGGCGTCTTACCCGGTTTCAGTTTGGCTATGGCTTCTGATATATCGTCTAGCGTCACATCCGCTTCTAGGGCTGCGCACACTTCTGAGGACAGCGTGGGTACCTCCGTTTGTCCTATGTATTGCAACGCGTCCTCACTAGTCCCCAGTTCTCTGACCGCATAGAAGTGCTCATAGTGTGACGCAAATGCTTCTGCTATCGCCTCATCAGTGCTGACCTGTCTCCCCTCCACTGACTTGATCTGTTCTACCCATCTGGCCGCCTGTTCCTTTCTGCTGAGCCAAGCTAGGAGCCTGCCGGACTTATCCCCCACGTCATATAGACGGTGAAGGGTCGCCAGGGATTGCATCCGTGCCTCATTCGAAACCACCTCCCTATATCTCCTTTGGGTATCTAGTAGTTGTCTGAGAGTCCCTGCGTTGTTTCGCGTCTGATACTCCTTCTCTATGGTTAAGATTGTGGCTTACAAGACCGAAACCTCGGCTTGTCATTTACGTCGTTCCTCCCCCAACCTACTTTGTATTCTATCCCGTAGGACCGGTTTCATCGCCTCCCAGAAGGTGATCCCCGAGTCGACTGTTCCTTCATTTTCTGCCACATACACCTTAATGTCGGCTCTAAGGCCACGCAGAACTCTGTAGTTTGAAGATCCCACGCAGCTAAACGCCATTCGGCTCCCCCGCGCCCGTCCCATCTGTGCATATAGAGGTGAGTGGTCCGAGATTCCCCTTGCCTTGTATTCCGCCACGTCATCCGCTGTTAGGTATTGTCTTGACGTGAATATATAGTCTAGCCTCGAAAAAACCTTATGTGCCCCTGAGAAATATGAGTAAGCCGTCCGCGTGGGGTGGAGCCACCTCCAAATGTCTGTGAGTCCTATATTGGCCATCTGCTGTGACAGAGCTGTCTGTGTCCCCCCTCCACATGCCGACCCTGTATGATCCTGCACTTCACACATTACATCATTAAAGTCGCCACCCACTACTTGTATGGTATCCGCTGTGTCCAGGAGAATGGATGCAATTGCCGTAAGTGTTCGCGCCTGGAGTTTCGGAGGGGCATAGACCGAGATTATAGTGTACCTGTGTCTCTGCCAAGTCCCCTGCACTCCCACATATGTCCCCTGGGGATCTATCCATGTGTGTGTGATGCAGAACGGGGAAGTTTTTTGATTAGGATCGCCACCCCTCTGGAGTCTGAAGTATACCCTGCATGTGCCAGGACTGTATGGTGACCTCTCGCTATGAACGCACATTTAGTCCCTCTCAGATGGGTCTCCTGTAATAAAATAATATCCGGTGCTACTCTCTTAAGGTATGCATTTACCAGTACCCTTTTAATTTTCGACCCCAGGCCATTCACATTCCAGGTTAAGATGGTGACTCCCCTGTCACCCTGGGGCGGTATAGCTAGTGTACTTGCCATTGTGTAAAGTGGCCCTCATTCGCAGTTTGTCCCTGTGATGGCTGTGCGGTACGGTGTATCAAAGTGCACGACTGCATTTCCTTTGCTGCTGCCCCCCCAACTCCCCCTCCTTCCCAATTAGTAGTAACGCTGCAACCCCTTGTCCCCCCACCCCATCACCCTCCCCTTCCAGTCTCATCCCAACACAGGACAGAGCTTTCAGTGGGAGCCGGTCTGTCGCCCTCCCTTGCACCCCACCCTTTAACTAAACTTCACCCTCCCCATCAAGGCAGAACAGGGTGTGGTATCGAGTCCAGACTCGCCCAGACAGAACAGAACAAACCCAACACAAACTGATAAAAAATAGGGGGCAGTGTCAACTTGCGTGTTTCAGGTCACCCGGCTGCCATCTCAGGTAACCCACTCCACCATTGTTCATGAATGTGAATCTTGTGTTGCCGTCTCAATCCCACTGTTCTTATCAGAAAAGTCATGTTCCAGGTTGCGTATCACCTCTACCAGTGGATGCACAGAATTCTGTCCCTCTCCCTGCTTGTCATCCTCTTCTCCTGAAGCCCTGCAGTCTACATCTTCGTCATCTTCACCCTCCGAGCGTATCTGTTTACGTAAACCGTTGAATCTAGAGCCAGCTGTAGAGGATTCCCCCGGGGATTCCGATCGCCCTCTCCGCACTCCCGCAGATGTGTGAGCCTGGTATGGTGTCCCCAGCGTGCGGGATTTTATCCTCCGAGACTTCCTCCTTTGCGGCTTTGGCAAGTCCCACTGTGTCTTCTGCCTCAGCGACCTGTCCAATTCCTCACACCCTGCCGTCTCTCTGCTATGTAGTATCGGTCGCTCCTCGAGCCACTGCCAGGCATCGTCTGGGTGATTGAAAAAAATTGATTTGTCTTTGTATAGTACCTTGAGTTTTGCCAGGAAGAGCAGCATGTAGGAGATATGTAAAGTACTCATTTTCGCCTTCACACAGTCGAAGGAGCGTCGCTGTTTCTGTACCTTCTGGCCGTAGTCCGGGAAAATCATGATGTTCGTATTCTCCAGTCGAATCTCCCCCATTTTCCTTGCTTCTCTCAATATCAAATCCCTGTCCGCAAAGTTAAGGAATCGCGCAATAACCGGTCTGGGTCTCGCCCCCTCTGGAGGATTCGCTAGTAAGGCTCTGTGCGCCCTTTCGATAACAAAGCACGCCGAGAACTGCGCCGATGTGAAGGTTTCGGTTAGCCATGTGTGGAGGAATGCTGCCATATTATTCCCTTCAATCCCTTCCCTGAAACCCACAAAGCGCAGGTTGTTGCGTCGCGCCCTGTTTTCGGCATCATCCACTTTCCATAATAGTTGTCTGTGGGAGGCTTGGAGTTCCATCATGTCTTTCCGTAGCGTGGAAATCGAGTCTTCAGCTTCTCCGATTCGCGTTTCCGTCACCGTAACTCTGTCGGACAGATTCCTGAAATCTTGCCTCAGTAGAGTAACCTCTGATCCCACTTCTCCAATTTTAACTTCTAGGGCTGCTCGGGACTCCAGAATGTCCGCTCTTGACGCTTGAATCGCTGCCAGTAGCCTGTCCATGTCCGTTGTCCCTTCCAAGGCTGAGTGGACAGTCTCCCTAGTGAAGCGCGGTGCCGCAAAGTTATCCATGGGCCCTTGTTTGGGGAGTTTAGGTAGTGGATCTTTTTTCCCCATGGTTGGCGTCGCCAGATCAGTGTTTTTCGCATGCTGGAGCAGTATGTTGCACTTGGACCTGGTGCGCCCGTAGTCCCACGGGCGGTGGGTTGCAATGGCTTCTGCTGCGTTGCCCCGTCGGTGTGGGTCAGCCGTGTCCTCTCGTGAACGACCCCCAGACCCCTCCGGCACCCTCATACACCGGTATCACAGCGTGGATGTGTTCTCCCTGCGTTAGCGAGTCTGGCGCCGTGTCTTATGCCCCACACGCTTGGTACCCCTTCCGGGGTTTGCGATGTTCCAGTTCACCCGACCAAGCTTCAGTGTTCTTCCTCCGCTGTGTTGTGCCATCAAAGGATTCTAACATTCCGGATCTCAGCCGTTTGCTCTATGAGGCCCTGTGTCTCCCTCAGGGAAATGAGAGCTGTCCTTCCCAGTGCCGGAGACTGTGTCCCACCACTACTTTCTGTCCTCACCGTGGGTGGCTCCTGTTTCAGGGACGATGGATCTCACCTCCCTGGGTATGGCCCGGTGTGTCACGCCGCCCGAGGGTCCAACCTCAGTCACTCCAGGCCCGTTACGCGGCAACGGCCGCCATGTTGGTAAAGGTATGGGGTCTTAGCTGTCTCTGTCCTGTGGGGGCCACCACTCCTTCTGTTCAGGGTGTCCTCCCCTTGAATTGCCTCACTGACCTCTGCTGGGCTCCCCGGTGTGTCCGCAGCCCCACCGACCGGTCTCTGCAGCTTCCGATCACCGCCGGTGTCACAGTATCGCCATGTTGGTAAAAGGCGGCCGGGGGTCAGGGTGTCTTGATGCAACTCGCCGATTCCGCTGGGCGCCTCAGTTGTTGCACGGGACCTCCTCAGGCCCGCGATCTTCTTTCTGCCGCATGTAAGTCCCGCAGGCCGACTCCCGATCACCGCCGACGATTCAAGGCGCCATCTTGGTAAAGGGCGGCCGTGAGCCGGGGCTACTCGCAGTCTCGGTGCCGGTCCGCGGGGCTCCCCAGCTGTGTCTCGGCACCCCCTTGGGTCAGCGCTCCTTCAGTACTCACACATTCCGCCTGCCGGCTCCCGTTCACTGCCGACGCCTCATGTCGCCATCCTGGGAAAGGGCGGCCGGGAGCCGGAGCGTCCCGCCGTTTAGGTGTCGGGCAGCGGGGCTCGCCAGCTGTGCCACAGGACCCCCCCCGGGTCAGCGATCTTCTCTCCGCCGGCTGCGGGACCCGCCAAGTGCCTCACTCCTTCTCCGTCACAATCCGGCCGCCGGCGCGGACAGCTTGCCTTCCGGAGCCTTTCACGATCGGTAAGACAAACTTCACTTTTCAGGGCTTTGAGGTTGCAAACAGGTTTCACGGGACGTTGTTACCGCTGCAGGAGATCTAGCTACACGTTTTGGCGTGTTTTGGTGGAGAAGTTGTCGTGTTTACGGCGGATTTGGTTGTAGCTGGCCGGGAGCTCCTGAGCTTCACGTCCTAGCTCGCCATGCTGCTAGCCACGCCCCCCATGTTATTTCTTTTTTGTTTAGCTGGTTGCTTTGTTGGAAGTCTTCTTTCTCTTCCCGACCTCATAGTGGTCCGCTGGTTCCCTTTCAGGTGCTCTTGAAGTCTCTCAGTGCCTCCGTGTCTATGTCTCTCACCGTGACAGTGCTGCTACTGCAGTGGACCGCTGTTTAGATGCTCATTAGCGCTGCGGTGGTTTGCGGTGGTTTGCAGCGACTCGAGTTCTCCCTGCTTGCCGCTCCGCAGCTGCTCATGGGCAGTGACTCGCGTGCTATAAGCGGGCTGTGAGCAGTAGGCTGTAGACTTTCACACTCTCCTACGGCCACCGCGCTGCTGCGTTTGCTCTGCTTCGGGAAGGGGGGAGGAGGGAGGATGGGGGAGGGGGGCTGCTACCGGGAGCCTGCCGCCGGGAGCCTCAGCCTCTTACCTGCCGTCACCTCGCTCCACACTCCACACTTCTCTCGCTGACTGATAGATATCGGTGCAGGCAGCGAACAATTATCTCTTCAATGGTTCACCCACCAGCCGTCAGAGCACCAGTAGGGATTGGTTAATTAATTAATTAATTCAAGCTATGTGGGGTGAGTGTGGGTGGAAAGTATAGGTAAAAGTTGTCTCGTACTCACACTCACCGCCGTCAATGGTCGTCGTCAAGGTCTGATCCGAGTTGTGTGCCAGCAAAGCCAAGATCGCCAAGATGCTCTCTCAGCCACCCGCATTCACTCGCGGGCGGGGGAATTATATCCCGTGTACCGGGACCGGGAGGGGCTGGCTGGAGCAAAAAGGTGGTGCGTCCTGATGTGCTGGTGCAATGCGCCATAGCCCCGCTTTTTGTCCCGCTGTTGTCCGTGATGTCCCTTTGCTGGTAAACTGGGTAGTCGGCAATCGGAGTAATCGGCTGCCGCTTAGCGATTGGCGCTTGGAGGATTAGAGGACCTCAGCGCTCGGACCTCGATACTGGCTGCCTGATGGCGGCGGCGGCGGCAGCAGCGGCGTCCTGCTCGTCCTGATCGTTGCTGCTCCTGGCTGCTCCGCTCTCGCTAGCTCCACTAGCTCTCTGCTGCTCTCTACAGGCGATATCGCGCCATAGGGAAGTAACAGTGACAAAAGGTCTGAAACAGTTTTACTTCTGGTGTAAGTTTTTGTGTGTGGTAGGTCCTTGCCCGCATCTTTTTTTTGAAGGAGGTACTTACCCTGACTTGATTTTTTGGCCTCTTGTTTGAACATTACGTTTATTTAATGAAGGTTGATTAGATACTTCTTGAGCAGGCACGGACTAGGCTGATGGCATCGGCGTCCTGTCCTCCCCCTGAGGTGCTATCAGCAATGGGGCTTCTTTATCTAGTTCAGGGTTTGGCATTTCCCTCAAGGTAGAAACGAATACTTCTGGGTTTGTAATCAGTGTACACATGGGTCCTACTTGAGGCTCGAGTGATAGCCTACGTTCTGTGAGAATTATTTCATGCCTTAGTACCGATTCAGTCCTTTGCAAAAAGGCATCCAGGGTCCCAACTACCCCTTGACCCATGAGGGATTCTCACTTACTCATCCTCTATTCCTTTCTTATACTGAAAACCCTATTACAAGTTGGTGTATTCGCCGTTATTACCAAGTTAATGCGGGCGGGCCTCTCATCTATATGCAGTATAACACAGTCAGATAGACGAAAGATCACAGTGTATGCAGAGGTGAACAAAAATAAATAAGAAAAAAGAGGATACATCTACTAGTTGCAATATAGAAAATTTCAATACCGTGGCCCAGCCCAGACTCCTCCAGTCTCGGACAGGCTCAGACGGGCCCGCCCATGGTCCGGGCTTTTTCCTACGCGTGTCCAATGCGCGTCCAACGCGGTGGGGTGAGAGGCAGCGCTATAAGAGCGATGACCCGGCTCCCCCTCGCTCGCGGCACTCATGGCAGCTGGTGGAAGAGTGATGCACTCTGGGGCTAGTAGTCCTCCCCAGAGTGTAGCCAGTAGCTCTGTCTTTTTGGCGTGCCCTCAGGACCCTCAGCCCACCAGTAAATCCTTTGTCGGTGGCAGCAAAGTCCCGCTCTGATGGTATGCAAAATTAGCAGCAAGGGTGCGTGCAGAAAAGGTTCTTGAGCCGCAGGGGAGAGGCAGCGCTATAAGCACGATGACCCCACCTCCCCATCGCTCACTGGCCCAGCCCAGCCTCCTCCAGTCTCGGACAGGCTCAGACGGGCCCGCCCTTGGTCCGGGCTTTTTCCTGCGCACGTCCAACGCTGTGGGGTGAGAGGTAGAGCTATAAGAGCGATGACCCCGCCTCACCCTCGCTCACGGCACTCACGGCAGCTGGTGGAAGAGTGATGCACTCTGGGGGTAGTAGTCCTCCCCAGAGTGTAGCCGGTAGCTCTGTCTCTATGGCGTGCCCTCAGGACCCTCAGCCCTTCAGGAGATCCTTCGTCGGTGGCAGCAAAGTCCCGCTCTGAGGGTATGCAAAATTAGCAGCAAGGGTGCGTTTAGAAAAGGTTTGTCATTTCACCGACCACATTAACCTTAATGCTTTGATCTTACAGGTTACAAATCCTTTCACATCAATAGTTGTATTCAATGCTTCGGATCGTCACAAAGAAACATTCTACTTCCATACTGCCTTTAAAGATGAAAATTCCATGTCTGGCTGAGTAGTGTATGTTATTGCAACGAACTCCTCTCCCTTCGTGTAACTGCGGTCACTTACAATTTCTTTCAGCCTTGTCATCAATTGCAATTCCGTTGTTTTGGCGTGAAAGGAAACACTTCCTCATCAAACCCTAGCTATTTCAGAAGATTTTCTTTCCTGCCAGGCGGGCCTTCGTGGCCCTTCCATGTAACATTCTGTCCATTCTCCAGAGAGGGCAACTTGTTCCAATTGTATTCCAAATGCAGTGTGATGCACGGGATGCCCCTCCCTTGTTTGGGAGCATCAATCCCAAAATATTTCCAAAAGAAAACACGCACCATATATAACCAATATGCCGCCGAAAAACGCGAACTCCCAGTAGAAAGCACCCGCAACAAGGAGTGCTAAAACTAAAACCCCCGCTACGATCGATGGCTCGGAGGCTGTTATCAATGGGACCCTCGACACTTCTAAAGATGGTGAGTCTACCACAAACCAGAGTACATCAGCTCCTAAGAAAGGGGGAGAGCGTGGTGGTAAAAGCAATATTTCTGCACAAACGGTACCGGCTTTGTTCGAAAAGCAATTTAATAAAAATGCACAAATGCAGCATGATGAAGTGACTGTCCTGTTTCTCTTGAAATCCACTCGGCTCAGATTGAAAGTGAATTTAATATGACACAGAGAGATAGTGAGAGTAATACAAATGTAACACCCCGAGTAGAACAATCTTTAGTTTCTAATATATTTGAAATACCTGAAGACTCTGAATTGCCAGGAATTTCGGTAGAGACTCGGCCGGTGCTAAGGCCTGAAGTTACAAAGAAGGGGGTTATGGGAACTGAAGTTCTCAATACCGTTTTTCCCACGCCAAATATCGAAATAATCGAGACGAATGAAAACTCGAATACACCTGATCTAGCATCAGATATTGGTGGAAGTTCTTGCCAAGAGGCTGTACAAGGGACCAATGATCAATTCTATTCAATGTCTGATATTACTTCTGATGAAAGCTCCGATAAGGCTGGGGTAATTATCCGGTTGATGATAGCAGTTTAGAGGGGGAAGATGAGTATGCTGGGAAGTCTCCGGGGTCTGCCATTACTGCTATCACTGTTAAGAAGCAACAACGGGTTCGAAAATCACAGTCTGTAAGAAATAAGTCCAACAGTCTGGATGACCCTATGCAGCAGCCCAGACCGGATACAGAGACAGTTCAACTTACAGTACCTAACTCCGAACCTGATTCTCAACCGGAGGTGACATTGGGTATGATATACCAAACCATGGTAGCGCATAGGTCTGATACAAAGATCGAGATTGCTCGGACGCAAGCGACATGTAAAAAGGTACAGAATGCAGTCCGTCACATCACAAAGATATGCACTGATATGTCCGTAAGAGTCTCAGAAGCTGAAACGAGAATATTTACACTTGAGGACGAAATTATCTCACAGAGGAAAGAACTCTCCCTAATTAAAGAGCAACGAGATGATGTCAGCTGTAAGTTATCGGAGCTTGAAAATCAATCTCGACGGAATAATCTGCAAGTTTTGGGGGTGCCAGAAAATTTAGGTGGAAGTGATGTTCGTAAATTCATTTGTGAACTCTTCACTGCTGCTTTTCCAGAACTTGTATCTTGGGATTGGTCTGTGGTAATTGAAAGCGCTCATCGCTTCCTATTTACTAAAAATGCCAAGCAAAAAGAAAGTGACTACCCGAGAGCCATTTTGGTTAGATTTAATAACTTTTTAGCAAGAGAAGCTGTGTTTGACCTGGTTAGACCAGATAAAAAACGTTCGGCTAATGGATGCAGCTTCTTTGTTAGACCTGATTTTTGTCAGGCGACTGTATCTAAACGCTGGCATTTAAGACAATTGATAGCTGGATTTCAGGAAAAAGGAGCTACAGTGTATCTACAAAGTCCGGCTAAACTTAAGGTTATTGTTAAAGGTCAAACAAAAATTTTTCTATCTGAGATTGTAGCTAAGGAGTACCTAGCCTCATTATGAATAGTTAACGGTTAAGTTTGGAAACTCAGAGGAAGTTATTTTGATATTCTCTATCTCTTTCGTTGGTATACTATCGGTTATCAATGATAAACCTGTATGTGTATATACATTTCAGAGATGGCTAGGTCTACATCCGATATAGGGCTCCTTCTTCGGATCTAGTAGGGAGGGGGGGGGCTCTCTGTGCTCCCAGGGACTGTCTGTCCCTGTGCCTCATAAGGTGGGTTTGGGTGGGAGGAGGGATGGCTGTGTGGGTGGTGGGGCTCGTGGGGTAGGGTTTTGGGGGTTTTGGTGGTGGTGGGGGGGTGCTTAATTCAGCAACAGTCAGAATTGTATTAGAGTCAGATATGGTCAATGTTAATCAATTCATGTTTCCAAGTTGGATTCTGAACAGTTTTTTGAAAGACAATGTTTATTATAAAGATGGTGAATGTATCTTGATATGGTCGGATAGGATTAGAAAAATAAGTTCTGTCATTATATTAGTCTGGCGGCCTTTAACTGATTTTTTTTCTCAAATGGGTAAGAAAATAAAGGTGTGTACACTGAATATTAATGGCCTTAATGATGTTAAGAAAAAGAGGATTTTGGCTAAAATGATACATCTGTTGCAAATCGATATACTATGCCTACAAGAAACCCATGTTGCATGGGATAAAAGGGGACTTCTAAAAAATGTAGGATTAGATCTACTAATATGCACCAAACAGACTGGTATTAAGAGAGGGGTCGCTATCTTTATGCGACGAAATTTAGGCTCTTGTCTTAAAACAACTGCGGACAAATGGGGGAGGTGGGCTTCCGCAGAACTTTTATTGTCTCAACAGAAAATTATGATTTATACAGTGTACGGCCCTAACCTGGATGATTCTGAATTGCTAAATTTTTTTAACTTAGAGCTTGCACTGTGTAATCTTCCCATTATTATATGTGGTGACTTCAATATTAATCTTGAAGCAAATTTCGATATGAGACAAAATAATAAATATAAGGGATCTAAACCACGGCCTTTTAGAGCTTTGAAGAATCTAGTGGTTGATTATGGGCTCTTGGATGTTTGGCATAAACTCCATGCCAAAGATATTGGGTTTAGCTTATTTTCTGCCCCACACCGGAAATATGTACGCTTAGACTATTTTTTTGTATCTCAATTTTTTATTAAAACAATAGCGATGGAGATCCTTCCAAAATTATTATCAGACCATAATCCATTAATAGCAAGTTTTTGTTTACCATCGGTCGGGGAAGTCCCTAAAACAATTTGGTCATATCAGAGGAATTTATTATTTGAAGAGGACTATATACAATTTATGAGCAAAGTTATTCAGGATTTTTTTCCCATCAATAATGAAACTGCTTCTATCCCAATTGTATGGGAAACTTTCAAATCTGTAGTTAGGGGGAAACTTTCAAATATTCAAAATTTTTACATAAAAGCAAACATGAGAAATTTCAAAATGATTGTGATATGGTCCTAAAGGCGGAAAAAAGCTAGCTGAAAGTATCAAAACTAATATGCATATCGAAGAATCCCAAATCGATCTATTGATTAAGCGCAGCATTGTATATTCCCATATTGCTGATTGAGTGGCATCCGAGTTTAGACAACATAGAACAGAAAGCTATGAATTAAGCGAACAGACAGGGAAAATTTTAGCGCAGAGGCTGCGCCAAAAAACAATATCTAATGAAATTCTGTAAATTCGAGATGTTAGGGGAGATGTCAGGACTTCTAGAGAGGACATATTAGCAGCCTTCAACGAATTCTATCAAAATGTATACCATCAGCCCAATAAAGGGCCAGATCTAGGAGAAAGGACAGCACAATACTTGGCAAATATTAATAAATCTATCTGAAGAGCAGAAGGAGATACTTAATGCCCCAATCATCTGGGAAGAAATTGAAGCACCTATTATGGGGTTGGCTATCGGCAAGGCAATGGGACCCGATAATATTCCCTTAGAATTTTACCGGGTGTTCAGGAGAATGCTAAAACCAGAATTGATTAAGCTATTTCAACTAGCCTTTTTAGGCAATCCTCCTGAGTCATGGGCTCTAGCCACTATCGTTATATTTAAAAAGAAGGGAAAGGATAGTGAAGAGCTCGGATCTTACAGACCTATTTCTCTCATTTCAGCCGACAGTAAGATTTTCTCTAAAATCCTTGCTAATAGATTAAATGACTTGATGCCCTTCCTGGTCTCCATAAGGCAACATGGATTTATGTCCAAAAGAGATACCACAGACCACATTAAAAAAATTATAGCCTTATTGGACTGGGCGCAGGCCTCAAAATCTTCGGTTGCGGTGGCCCTGTTGGACGCTGAAAATGCGTTGGACAGGGTCACCTGGGGGTTCCTATGGGCTGTTATGGCCTGGATGGCATTCGCTAACGCCTGCATAGATGCAATCAAGGTGCTATACCACTATCCAAAAGCCGCTATAAGGATTTCAAATACATTATCAGAGTTTTTTAGGATAGAAAGGGGAACTAGGCAAGGCTGCCCCTATTCCCCTTTGCTATTTGCCATATATTTGGAGCCCTTTCTCCGCAAATTATTTAAAGAAGAAGGTATCATTCCGGTCACGATTGGACAAAATAAATTCAAAATATTTGCGTATGCAGATGATGTTGCTATTACTACCTCAGACATTAGTCTCGTATTACCAAAAATTACTTTTTTAGCAGAAGAATTCGGAGCCTTGTCGATCTATAAATTAAATGTAGCAAAAACCCAGTTGATTCATTCTGAAAGCGGCCAGCCTAATAATTTGGTTTTTGTTCCAGAAGCCAAATATCTTGAGATTACTATCTCCCCTAAGATCGAGGAAATTGTGCATCTTAACATTGAGCCAGTGTTGAAATCTTCCAACACCACGTTGGAAAGATTAAATAATCTACACTTTTCTCTCTACGGATGCGCACATATTTTGAAGATGCTGATTTTTCCCAAATTTTTATACTTATTTCGTTAAATCCCCCTCCTGTTTTCAGCATCTTATTTTACAAACTTGGACAGAATGGTGTCCAGGTTCTTATGGGGTTACCAATGATCTAGGCGTGCTTTAAGATGGTGCTCTCTTCCGAGAATGAAGTGTGGATGGGGGATTCCTAATTTCCGTTTATACTATTGGCTTATTTCTTTAAGATATTTGGGCATATTAATATTTCCCGACATTATTTTGGATGAACCAATTAACCCCTCAATTTATGAGATGCTGTTAGGCGAGGAAGCTTCCCAATGTCTAGTCAAAATTTTAGAACCTAGCTATTATAAGAAGACCAAATTTAAAATTATGTCAACAGCAGTATCTACATGGCGCCGGATCAAAAAGAAAGTTATCCGACTAAATGATTTAAATTATTACTCTCCAATTTTGAATAATCATATGCTTCCTGAAATCTTTAAAGATCAAATTATGAAGAGATGGTATATAGCAGGTATTCATCAATTGGGAGATCTTTATCAAGATACTTTATTTGTCTCTTTTTCTAGTTTACAAACAAAATATAACTTACCGAGAAAGGATTTCTTTAAATACCTCCAGATACGCAGCTTTTTGGACTCAAAGGGCCTTATTCATCATATCTGTATGAGTAAAAATAATATTTTAGAAGCAAGTAGAAGGCCAAAAAAAATTGGGCCTATTTATCAGATGGTTAATAATCAAATGGATGATGATCTGACTGCTATTGAGAATAAATGGCAAAGGAAATTTGAAACGGAGAACATTGATATAACTAGATCTATTCAACTATCTACTCAGCTGCTATTCAACGGTTCGCTGCAAAGCCAGCACTTTATAGCAATTTATGATCTCAATTATTCTCCGATAAAGCTGGCTAAATGGAAAAGTAGTAATGATCATAAGTGTAAACGTTGTGATGAAATAGCTGCTGACTTTATTCATATGTTTTTTAAGTGCCCCAAACTCTTTCAATATATTTTTGATGTCGATTTTTTTTTAACAATAGTTTGGTGATTAACCTAAAATTGACTGCTGAAAAGGTTATCATGGGTGTAGAAATGGATCAGACAGAAATAAAGTGAGCATCTGAAGAAGGTTTTCTATTTATTTGTATGGCCGCGTTTTGTTTTTGTATCACCTCAGGCTGGCTAGATACTGAACCTCCAGTGTTTTATAACTGGCAAGTCAAACTCTTATCTATATATCAATTTCAAATGGTCATTTACAAACATAAGGGTGCCAAAAGAAAGGAGTTTGGACAAAAAATCTGGGCCCCTATTTCAAAATGGATTTAATTTTGTATGCTTCTACAATCTTAAACATTTTTATTAATGAAATGTGAGTAACTAGCAGTCAATTGTTTATATGATGATAATGCTGTGAGGTATGTTTATTGTATGTATGACTGTTTGCTGAAATAAAACTAATAAAAATTTTTTTTAAAAGAAAACACGCACCAAACTATTAGGAAACGTGAAAACAGGCCCACCAACCAGTCCTTAGTAGCAGTTCTTTTTTAATTGCAGCAAAGCGAGCACCATCAGCATAACTCGTTTCAACTCTGTATGGTTGGTGGGTCTGTTTTTCACGTTACCTAAAGGTTTGGTGCGTGTTTTCGTTTGGAAATATATATACATTTTTGACATTTCATTATATATATTTATATATATAATGAAATGTGAAAGATGTGTATCCTAAAAATATACAAGGACTAGGAAAATAATAAGCCATCCAGAGATATAAGAAATTGAATTATTTCGAATTATAAGTACATCTGGAATTTTTGTTAACTCATTTGCGGCCTTAATAAAAAGGAGTGTTAAGGGATACAATTAAGCATGATGGAGAGGCACAAGCGTGCGTGTTAACCGAGGGGAAGAGAGAAGAACATTAATTGGTGTCAAAATCCACGATAGGAATGTCAAAAGGCTTCCTCGAGAGTATATGGAGAGTGTGAACAGGGGGCATGGTAATGATTGTGAACAGCTGCTCAGAGCACATAAATTAGAATGCAGTTCTTCCTGCAAACACTGAAAAGGTTTACACAGTGGATCCCTGAAACTGTATTTGAAAAAAATATATCACCTGAGTGGATTATAAAACAACACTAGTTCTGACACTTTATCTTCTAGAGTTAATTAGTGCGTTTTTCAGCACTATATGAAATATGGCTGTAAAGTTAGGAGCCATACGCAAATACATGTACCATGAATATACTTGATATGCCCCGTTATGAAACGATAAAAATAAATAATAAACTATAAGAAGTTTTGAAGCAAGATTCAAAGGTAAGGGGAATGCTGCTGCTACTACTGTAGTTGTGATTGAAACATAACATGTGGAGAGTAGTGACTAATGGAGAGGGCTGATCAGCATGCCGTCCAAAGTCATGGTAGTCTTTCTATCACAAAGATACTCTTGGATTCATGGAAGTTTTTAAAAGCAAGGGGCATACAAGGGCCAGCGATAATTATCGCTGGCCTCAAATAGCGGTAGAAATATTATCACCTGCTATCGCTGAAAATTAGCGCCATGATAACGCTATATTAACAATACATAGCGCTATGGCGATAATATTTCAGCAGTGTTTACCATGGAACATCGCTGGTTTTCCAGCAATGTTCCATGGAAAACAGCGATAACATTGCTGATACGACCCTGTGGTCATATCAGCATAATCCATCTACCATTATTAGTATGCCTTAGTCTGGAATTTAACAGATGTTAAATTCCAGCATTAAGGCCGAGGTAGCACAAAGTTTTTTATTGCTGCACCTCCTTGTTAATATCACAAAGCTGCCTTCGCGATATTTTCATGTGTTGTTTTCACAGCCATACCTACTTTGCATCTCATTAGCGATGCGAGGCGAAGCTGTTACAATGATTTTGCAATATAATTATCGCCGCTTATCGCCTGAAAACGGACGATAAAGCAGCGATAATTATATCGCCAGCCCTTGCTGATATGCCGCCAAGTGCTTTTCTTCATCTCATTTATGTTTGTTATATTTCTTGTCCCATTTTCTACTTTACACACTGGAATGTTTCATGATGCACAGGTTAATCCTCTTTTCTGCATGTAAGTTACTATGTGGACTTAACTTTATGCCGTGTGTAGATACGACTACGACTTATATATACATTTCTTCAAAGTTTGCCTGTGTGTGGGGAGATGTATGGGTCCTGAGAGTGCAAAATGGTTGCCAGGACTACACTGTGAAACTAAAGGACCCATGGCAGCATGAGGATGTGACAGAGCCTGATAATGTTCAGGGAGGATGTCTGTTTCCATGTTGTCCTAAAAAGGAAGGGGCATATCATCAAGAGGGGGCGATAATTATCGTTAAGCGCATTTAGAGCTAGGATAATTATTGCCACCCAACTCTGAATTTTATCGCGGAGATAGCGTGCTATCAGCAACGCTTATCTCCAGAGCGATAAAATTCAGAGCGCAAGCTGCCTAACTGTGTGATTATCGCTGGAAATCCAGTGATAATCGCACAACTTTTGGCGATAGCTTGCTGTTAGGGCTACACATACTTAGCCATGATATCCACCTTCCATAGGATATCATGGCTAAGTCAGTTTCAAAGCAGGCATAAGGAAAGTAGCGATAACAGAGGTTATAGCTACTTCTCCTGTCGCTATGCTGCTTTGCGTGATGCTTGATAATAGGAGAAATGTCGCTTAGCGACATTTCCCCCCGTTATCCCGGGGAGGAACGCCCACTTTGCATCTCATTGGAGATGCAAAGCTGGGCGTTGAGGGAAAGTGTGAAGAAGCATGGATTTACGCGTTAGCGTGTCCTTGCTTATAGGGCAATAAAATTATCACCGCTTTTTGCCTGAAAACGGCCTCAAAAGCGCGATAATTTTTTAACGCTGCCTTGATGATATGCCCCAAAATACATTACACAACGGCCAAGCTAGTGTTCAGACTGACGCCCTGTGCAAACCTTGCAATTTGAATACTGGTTTTCACTTTGCTCCAATATGTAGAGGTTGATTGCAGCAATGCCAGTTACTTTTTATAGCCGGAACAAAAAAGCCCATTTCATATGACACTTTTCACATTTCTCCATTATGAAAGTATTATATTGACAGTTTCCGCATACCGCCGCACATTAAGCCATTGACATGCTAGTTTCCACGTTGACTTGTATGTTATGCAGCATTCAAATGTCAATTTTCGCATTGCCTGTGTTATGGAAAGAACGGCTGCTGTGGCAGAGCCAACATCGCCCCAGCATTTAAGTATCTTTATGATGCCAGCTCTCCTTTTGCCCCAGTATATTATGGGCACATTTCTAAATGTTCAAACAAAATAAGACCTTGGTGCACTCTGATTTACAACGCTGTCCTCTTTTAAATACATTTTCTCAATGTGCGACCCTGTCATTAGCGCATGTCTGCAAGCGCTAGAATAATAAACACCGCAAGAATGCCAAGTTTGGATGAACCGTTGCCCGGCAGACGGGCGCACTTAGCTTAAAAACTGAAATGTTTTTCTTCCGAATCTCAAATGAATTACAGTAATCGTCTCCTAGAAATACGAGTAATAGTTAATTTGTCTTTGCTTTTAATTCATTCACAACGATGATTCTTATGGTTCAAAATCCTTCATTGTATATGTCGCAATGTACACTATTATCTCACAACCCAATGCATTTCGGATCATCCCAGACGTTTCATCAGGGGTCTCTTAATACAGTCTGAAAATGAAGCAAAGGATAGCTCAATCCAGGCCTTTGAACCTATATTCATTACAATGTTTAAAACCAGTAAAAAGTTAAGGAAGACACCGAATGTCATTGTGAAACGCCGGCCATGCGCTGAATGTGATAATTTGGTATAATAAAGTTGATTAAACCAAAAAACATAACCGCTCATACACAAAAGGTTTACAACTTCTCGAAAGAATATGAGCCCAAGAGGTTCCAAACAAGCGCGTGTAAAGCAAAACCTACATTTAGTGTGCTCTCAGGGCTAAAAACGTGCTCCGTGAACTCAAAAGAATGTAAGTCCAAGAGATTTCAAGCGAGCGCGAATAAAGAGAAACCTGCATTTAAAGAGAAACCTGCATTTTAATGTGCTCTCTGAATGAAAGCATGCTCCGTTAACTCATGCTGTTAATAACAAGCCCACTCCATGAAAACGAAACGAACTCTAACACGTTCAAATATCGCGCCACAAACAGGGGCGGTGGGTGACATTTGAAAGGGGTGGGGCGCAAGTGTTTTGCATCCAGCACCGTAGCGAGCGAGCGCAGCGAGCGAGCCCGAACCCCAAAAGGGGGTTTCGGGGGGATAACCCCCCCCAAGAAAATTTTGAATAAAAAGAAGAAAAATCGTGCATTTTCAAGCAAATTTGAGAAACCAGGAAGGTTAATAAAGCAATTGTGAAAGTGCAGTTATTACATTAATAGATGGCATAACATAGGTAGCTGCTTATTCAGTATAACCACAGAGCTTCATACATTCCGTCCTATTACGCTGCTGAATTCAGACTATAAGACTTTCATGAAAATCTCAGCTCTAAGAGTAGCAGAAGTTGCACAGCAGTTGGGAAACAGCCTTTACAAATTCAGAAACAACTGCATGGAGCAAGGAATAGCAAAGCCAGACAGGGAGGGTGGTGAACTCAGACACCAGTAGGAGGATTTAGCCACCACCTCCTCCAACATAGTCAATCACTGGGCAATAAGTTAATCGGGTCCATCATGCCAACCACTATCCAGTAAGACTACTCTCCTCAAGAGAACAAGAAACTCCACTAAATTCCAAATCAACAGAGAACAGCAAAGACGGCAGCATTCAAAATAGGCGCTGAGGCCATAGTTATGGTGGGAATGTGCCATGAAGGGTCTAGTCTTAGGCCTGCACACAGACCATAAATCATGTATATCAAACCGTCCATTGTTTGTCCTACATGCAAACTATAAGCCACATATGTGAAATGATCAAGTCTTTGGACTGCACATGGTCCTGAAGTCACATGTATGATAGGTCCAGTCTGAGACCTGCAGACTGACTGCAAGTGACAGATATGAAAAGGTCCAATCTGAGACCCACACATTGAGCATAAGTCACACAAATAAAAAGGTTTTACTCCTTTACTGGCACTGACCACAGGCCACGTGTATGAGCTTTTCCAGTAACAGATCTGCACATTTGCAACACATTACATCTATCAAAACATCCAGTCCTAGAACAGTACCCTGACCACAAGACATATTTATGAAAGTGTACATTGCTTGACTGTGAACTGATCACAGGTCACACATATAAAAAGGTTTAAACCTTGACCTGCATACTGACCAGAGTCTACGTATAAGAAGGACATCCTGTGTTATACATGCACACTCTCTACTGTATACTGTCTGACTAATACACACAATGCAACGATGGTATGAAATGTTAGCTTTGAGGTCACAGAAACCATGTGAGGGTGTAAGCAGCTGCAAACTAGAAGGTAGAAGGCCTGCTTTGGTAAATGCAGAAGCACATTGTTCATCCAACACTGCACTGAGACGGATAAGAAAGGAGGAGCAAACAGTGCTGGTAAAATTCTGCCTTATAAAGATCTTTGCCAGGAAGACAGATGGTTTAAATTAATATGGGAATTAGAAGTTAGCAAAATAACACATTAGACACTCAATCGTATGAAAGGTTATCAATGCGAAAACATATGTAAGTGGTATTAAAAAACTATATTCTCTGTACTAATTTATGAAACCTACATCTTAGTGTAGTTTCCTGTTCTGAGGGTAAAGTCAATTTGGATATGTACGTGTGGTGCAGCGTGAGGGGGTGGGTGGGGGGCGCACAGAGGCAGTTGCCCTGGCGGCTTGCGTAAAATTCTTAGGGGCATTTTTAGAGGCGCAAATTTTTTAACGAAAAGTGAAAGAATACTTGCCCTGCTCCTGGCGCTGGCAACCAACCCACGCTATTCCTCTGTGTAACTGACATTCAATTCCACATATTTAAAATGTAATATTAGAACTGAAAGACCCTGCAGTGAAAGTGAAGGTGCTGCTGCTGCATTGTGGCGGGACATTATGCTCTCCTGCTGCTCCGAATGAGACTGGATTTTAAACGGTGTCTCCTATACAGATTACATACATTCTACATGCATGTATCAGCCCTTGCCCAAAGGTTAAAACCATAACAAATCTCATTGTTGTGGAATTCATTATTTTAGTTTCCGCAGAATAGATTCTGGACACTGACTTGACCCTTTCAAGTGCTTTGTAAACTGATAAAAGTGGTTTATGTTTTTAAATAACATGAAGCATTTACAATGCAAGTGGGCCAGTTTTCTCTTGTGTACCATACGCTCTTTACCCCTCCACAGTTGTCTTAAACCTACATACAATCACTATTAGGTTTTACATTATCACTAAATACAATTGCATCAATTCTTGTTTACCATCTTCCAGGGAGGCCGGCCTACAGTGCATCGAGCAGTGCCAGAAGGACTGGTCTGAAAATTCAGTATGCAGACGTGTTTTCTGTTTTGAGGGCCCATTTTATGGTCTGGTGGGCCAACGTTTGCTATGGATTTCCCTGATATTACCACAAACACTCCCTACAGCAAGCACAAATACCACAAGAAGAGCAAAAGCATAGCGTGAATGGAGACCGATAGGACACCAAACAGGCAAAATCAGCAAAGTCTACAGGCCAGGCTGGCAGGTGGCAGCTGAGGGTGGGAGAAGTTTGTGAGCAGTTTTAAGTTAATACCACCCGGGACCGTCCGTAACCCAGACCCACTTACCGGAGGTCGAGGAGAGGTACCGCCGGAGTCCGGACTCAGTCAGTCAGCTGAGCTCACTCACTCACTGTAGTGCGGCTGCGGCGTCGTGACTCTCACTCATGTCACGTGCCGCCATCGGGCTGTGCTGTGGGGCTGGGCCTGGGCTTCTAAAGGTCTGGCTGGGGCTTCTAAGGTCTACCATGGGAATGTGCTCCCTCAGGAGAGTGGTCTGGTGGACTGTTCATGAAGGCTGATCCTGGTTCCCCAGAACCAAATTCGGCAGCTCTGGCGTAGTGCCACACCCCCCAATGAACACCATACTATCCCACTGAGACACCCACACTGCCTTCAGCTACAACCCAGTAGTGCCCGGCTATATATACCTGGATGCGGCTCAATTCAAATTATGCACAGGAGTGATATGCTGCTTGGAAAAAAAAGTACCTTCCTGGAAAAAGCAAACCCTCATATGGATGCAAGATTAAGTAAAGCATGTGAAATGTAAGTAGAACAACATGGCTACCTTAAATCTTTTAAACTCATTATCCAGGAATCAAGAGTGTTTTTTACTGAAACTTTAAGCACCACTACAGATCCCTGGAGGGACCAGTATCACGGTCCATTGCTTATATCCTATGAACCGTGAGCAGTATGGTTTAAAAAGACTACATTCCTAAACACAGAGCTGTGGTACGCATTTTATAAACTAAAATAAGGAAAAAAGCGGATAAGGATCACATTAATCGGTTTCCACTCCACCCATCTGCCAGGTATTGCAGTACCTCCAGGAATGGTGCACCTCATCACCCAGGGAAAACAATGCTGTTCAAAGAAAGAGGAGAAAACAAAAAGCAGTGCTTCGCTGGCAAACTCTGTAAAGTGGCACTACTGTGTTTGGGTGTTAATAAAACTAATCTGGCCACTTTGTGAACGCTTAGTGGGGCTACGCCCCTACGCCCCAATGGACGCACCGCGGCTGGTTATGCATAATAATAACCTTTGGTCTTGCCATAAAATGTACTGTTGTCTATGCGTATACTTTTCTGCTTTCCATAAGGGTCTAAAGGAATACAACTGCCCGATTTTTTGATTGCTTATGTGTAACACTATGGTTTTAGTGTGCGTATGAGTGACATTCTACTGGCAAATGTGTGCCTCTTTTAGTGGCACTTTGACATGAGTAAATCAAAGCAATTATCAGTATTTGGGTACCTGTCTGTGAGTTTACTGTTATTGTATCCAGTTAACTAGCACAAGAATGAACGCGTGCTAGTTAACCGGATACAATAACAGCTTTGCTGTCTGAATTTTCTTGTCGTACTTTTTTACGTTTATAATATGTTTTTGATTTTTGCATTTATTGGAATGATTACTAACTTGTAATAAACCCACTAAATTTTAATTACTAGTTCCTGGTTCTTATTGTGTGACCAAATGGGTTACACAAACTTTTAATTGTTTATTTGAATATCGACTCCCTTTTGCCTCTGACAACCAAAAAGATATATGGCAGCAGCTTCCTGCGGGCTCCCATCACTCATAAGTACACTGAAACCATGGAAATATTACACAGAACTATTGCATTGCTGCCAAGTTTTCTAATTGCTTTCATGATTAAACTAGATATTAGTATACACACGTTCATGAGTCTCTAGTTTTCTACAGTGAATACGCTCCAGGGGTACATTTGAATGCTTCACTCCATGTTGATAAAGTTAGGGCACACAAAGTATATAGTGTTAAATGCACATAAATATTGAGTTTCTGTGACGTGTAAGGCTGGGTACTAAATTGCGCTGTTCCTGTGACATTCAACGACCAAATGTATAACACTTAAAAGTGACACTTTTTGCAAGTAAAACCAAGATTACAGTGCATGGAAAGAGCTAAAAATAAGAAATTGATTACAATTAGCACACATGTGACAGCTACTCTTGGCTCTCTGCAGAGAGGCCAAGGATTGATGTGCATTTTTTCTGAACACCACAATTACAGAGACTAACATTGCCTTCTGCCACACTGAGAACCATGTCTTGCCTCTGTTACTGTACCTCTGACATGAGAACCTGGCTTGCCTCTGTTACTGTATCCCTGTTATTATTTCTGTGTGCCAGACATAAAGTAAAGAAGCTGGCACATACTCCGATGACTTGGTATTCATGGCAACCTTGGTCCTGGGCCCAGCTCACACTCTTGCAACTACCTCAGATACCACAAACAGCAGAGATTAGTAAGTGATGACTGTACGGCAGCGCTGAGCTGCTGCACCTCGAACAATTCACAGAGGGCTCTTCAACCTGTCACTGCATTTTAGTGAGGTAGTACAGGCGCTAAAATGCGTTACACCAACCTGTGATGCACAACACTTAGCAGGACGGGTAGTGGTGAGGGTGACAAAGGAGCTCGAAGTTGGTAGCCTGGTGGGTATCATTACTAATGCATTGATGGAAGTTTTTAGTGCAGCTGTGAAGTGGGGTGTTAGTGGAGATAGTGTGATATGAGAGTGAATTGGTAGGGTTAGTAGTATAATGGATGGAGTGATAATGCAGTGATGGCAACAAATCAAAATGGCACACAAGCAATACCTTCGAACAGGCCAATAAAACACCACTATATAATGCAGAACACAAGAAATACAGCATAACATTACAGACTATACAACAGGCATCACAACAAAAGTTGTTCTTTCTTTTTTGGATCCATTTCACCAGGGATCGAAGCACCGTTTCAGCGAGTGAGACAGAAAGAGACGGGGCAGCAGACAACGGCAGATGAGGAAAAGTGGACATTTCAAAACTTAATGAATCTTACCTTAATACACTGGCACCTAAAGAACCTCCACAACAGAAGCAGGCTGCACGACCAGTTCTTTGCTTGCCGCTCCTGAGACGCTACACGAATGAAACTTAAACTACTGAAAAAGTGACAACGACGTCACGGTGCGCGCACATCCCGAATGGCCAATCACTGCATGGCTTCACATGCTGTGATTGGCCATGATATGCAGTCAGTGCTGAGGCAGTGTGCCACCCACCACCAGCCAATTCTGGCGCTAGGGGGGCACACTGACTACTCGCCCTCTGATGCCTCTGAAACCCCGGGCCCGACTAAAGCAGCAACCCCCCTCCCCCGGCCCCTTCGGTCCCTCTGTGTCAGTCTTGTAGTGCATGCGTCGGCTAGGTGGCACCCTAAAATCCTCATGCGCAGAGACAGTGTCTGCAGACTGCTGGCCTTCTGCAGACTCAGGCCGTCACTCAAGCTGGCCAGCCCCTCCCCCTAAGCATCTGTTTTTTTTCCCCGGACTGAAGCGCAGCGCTGCGGGGCTTTCCTGTGTAATTATTTAATTGAGGTGCTGGCTGCTCTTGTCACGGTGCGTCCAGGGCTTAGTGGGGCTATGCCACTACGCCCCAATGGACGCACCGCTGCTGGCCACAAATTAATAAAGTATATGTACTGTAACTACATACCATACTAATTAAAAATTAAACCATCATGCAAGCAAGCTTACCCAAATAATGTAAGTTAAACCCATTCCCGCAATGGAACTGCAAGCGTTCTCCTAGGAACGGTCGGGTTTAAAGAGTGGTTAAGTAGCTTATGACCTAACATGCATGCATAGTGTGCTCTTAAAGTGGAAGTCACAGCATCAGCATGCGAATTTCATTAGGTGTTCCAAAGAGTAAATAAAGATGTTACGAATGCAGAGCCTGTGGGTTAACAAAATTACTCAGTTATAAACTGAAGGCACACCCGGCATATAGCAGAGGGGCGCCCTAAGTCGCCATATGGACAGGAGCAGCCAAGGGTGGAGAGTCGTCCGTCTTTGGTGTCGCCTCAACGGAGGGGTCCTGCCCATGACATCATCGGAGGGCGCCCAAGGGGACAGCAGCTTATAAGACCCCGCAAGCGAGGTATCGGCCTCTTTTTCCCTTCACTGAGCACCGGGATTCTATATCAGGAGGGGAGGCTTCTGATTATGCTGTCTCAATTTCTTTACTGAACTCACAACAGCCAATGAAAGTAAAACTACATAAGTAAAAAACATCAATACCCATGAGGCTTCGAACCAAGCCTCCTTTATCACAGCCAATGACTGCATCACAAAGTATACAAAATAGAGAGGCACCAAACTGGCTTCCTCTTTCTTTGCTGCTCCGCAGCCCAGATAAGTGCCTCTCTATTTTGCATACCTTGCACTTGATGCTTGATTATTACATTCTTGCATATTTATGATTGTTGCTTATTAGTTATTCACTGTATTGTAGAGGCATTTTCTCTGTGCCCTTGTGCACGCTTTGTGAGTTGCGGCGCAATCTTTTTTCATCCTGCACCAGAGCGCTGCTCCGTTCTGTTTGCCCCCGCCTTACCACCTCTTACTTTTTCCCCGTTTCAAGCGCGTGTTGCGCTCTAGGCTGTACCTCTTGCAGACTGCTTTGCTGCCGCCGGCATTGCTCGTTTCGATTGTGGTCCGTGATGGGAGGAGTTGCCCCCTCCCTCCCCAGGAAGTGAAACGCATGCAGGGCCCGTGCGCAGCCCCTAATTACTGCCGGTCCGACGCCCTGCCCCAGGCTAAATCAGGGGAATACTATGCAGCAGACCAGAAGTCAGTAGAGCTATATTTAGCAGCTAAAGCAGGATTTTTTCAGTCATCGAGTCTCCAGCTTTGCTCATTGACATTAACCCTTGAATTCCAGAGCACCTGGAAAAAATGTTTGCTGACCCTAAGCTGCATGCAGTTAGGGGTTATTACCCTCCATTAGTCTTAGAGTGGGACTAGCATTCCTCTTTGTTCTGGATTGTTTTTTTCTGGCTCCTGGGCCCCGGCACTACTCCCAACCGACGCCCTACGTTAATTAGGGCTGATTACTGCTTCCCTCTGAGGATTTTTGATTGGAATTTTTGTATTCCTTAAAGATTATGGCAGATTGCGAATTCTACCAGGAGGAGGTTGCTGCGTGTGAGGAGCAGGGCGATGATGAGTACTATGAGTAAGAGTCCATGGAGGACATTATTGATAAAAAATTGGATTCCAAGTTAGACAAGGCCCTGTCTTCCGCCCTGTTGCCCATAGCTAAGGCGTTGGAACTTCTGGTTCCCCCTGGTTCTTCCATTCCTCCTCAGGATCTCCCTCTGTCCCTGTTCCCCTCACTCCTGCGAACTCCCAGGTTAATCATGGCCTCACACACATACATATTCAAAATTATGTAAGTCCAAAGAGGGTTCCAAGGATGGCGCCCCTGCCCCTCCCCCCCCCACAGTCCTCTCCTATTCCTGTTCAGGTTACCACTACTGATACCGACCCTGACACAGACTTGTCCGGAGACTCTAGGCGTCAGAAGTGTGTCAAAAAGCATAATCACGCTTCCTCCCCGGTCCAACCTTCGCCCTTCCTGTTTGATCCCTCAGACATTGTACACCCTAGGTCCTCTGACTGAATCCCTCCCCCTGCTGTTGCGGATTACATACAAATTCATCTTCGCAAGGGTTTTGATAAAGAGGTCAGGGCTCGACTGAAATCAGAATGCCCACGACCAGATTTGGCTCACAATGTAGCACTCACTATGGACATAGACTCGTCTATGACCACCTTCTTAAAAAAGTATAAAAAAGATCCTAAGAAGGGGATTGATCACGCCCTCATGGCGTGCCAAGATAAGGTTCTTGACCTTTCAGGCCCTTTAGCAAAAATTCTGTAGTTGGCCCTTCAGGCACAGGAGACGGGGGCCGCAATTCACCCCGAGGTCCTGGCTGGATGGGCACAAAGGGCGATTTGTATGTTGGGGAACGCTAACTGCTCTTTGGCCTCTGAATGGCGCAAGTCCGTACTGCTTAGGATTGATCCCCAATTGGTGGATTTGGCCTCATTGGAACCAGGCCCTCTGGCTGAAGGGCAGCTTTTGGTCACAAATTTGTGAAGGACGTTGCCAAGTTCGTGAGCACGTTTGCTTCCCTTGATAAATCACAGGCTTCCCTTAAAAGAGTGCTCCATCAGGTCTCTGGTATGGCCGGCCGTGGCAGAGCGCCTCGACCGGCATCTACACCAATCCAAGTCCTCAGAGAGGCTTCTCCACAAGACGCAGAGGTTACACCCAGGAGCCCGAGCAGGCCGGCTTCTACCCGTCCAGATCTCGTGGATACAGGGGGCGCTTAAACAGGGGTGTCAACCGTGGATACAAAAACTTCGACTCCCAGTCGTCTGGTAAGTCCTGTATGTCCATTGATCCCCCTAGGGGGCATGTTGTTGCATTTTGTGGTCAATTGGATTCATCTCACGGCAGATGTGTGGGTCCTTCAGACCGTGCAGGGATATCAGATAGAATTGTTGGATCCCCCTTGTCAGGTGTCTACCCCTCGTCCTCTCCTTTTTTCCCTTCGAGAACAGATTTTTATAGACTCAGAACTAGAAGAGCTTTTGGCCAAATGGGCTATTGCCGTAGGACCCTTCATCCCCAAAGGATTTTGCGGCATCATCTTTTTAGTTCAGAAGAAGGGAGGAGGTCAACGATTAGTCTTGAACTTGAGAGATTTCAATCCGTATGTAGTCTACAGGCATTTCAAGATGAAGGGCATCCATCTTTTGAGAGATCTCCTGCTGGAGAAAGATTGGATGGCCCGGCTGGACCTGAAGGATGTTTATCTTACAGTACCAGTTTGCCCCTCACATCAAAAGTTCTTACAATTTCAATGGAAAGGGCAATGGTACCGATATCGCACTCTGCAATTCAGTTTGTCATCTGCCCCTTGGGTCTTTACCAAACTCCTGAAACTGGTGGTTTCCCGCCTTCGGGAAAGGGGAGTGCGCCTCATTGTGTACTTACACGACATGTTAATTCTGGCACGGGATCAGGCTCTTCTCCTCACACATTTAGAGTGGACGATGTCCCTGTTACAGAATCTGGGTTTCGTCATCAAGATCAAGAAGTCAATGATAGTCCCGTGTCAGCAGATAGAATTCCTGGGATTCCTGATAGACTCAGTCTCTGCCCAGCTCCTCCTCCCAGTGGGCAACATCAGGTCCATAAAAAGGGAGATCAAATCCACATTGTCCAAACAAATGATTTCTCTGAGAGTTCTGGTGAGAATTGTGGGTCTGTTGGCATCCTCGATCCAAGCCATTTTTCCGGGCCCCTTGCACTACCAAGCATTTCAAAGACTCAAGACCTTTTACATTAAGAAGAAATTCCATTACGATCACCTCATTCCCTTATCCCTGGAAGCTCGGGAGGAGCTTTGTTGGTGGCTGGAACATATGACAGCCTGGAATGGGCGAGAGATCTTCGGCGCAGCCCCAGACGTGAATTGTCGAATCCGACGCGTGCCGATGGGGCTGAGGCGCTCGCTGTGGAGAATTTGCCACAGGCGGACGTTGGTCAGCAGACGAACTAAAGTTGCACATAAACTGCCTCGAGTTGCTGGCCAGTTAATTTGCCATCAGGTCAATCTCACCTCTGAAGAGCAATTGCTGCATCCTTCTCCAGATGGACAATGTCTCAGCGGTGAGATATATCAATCGACTGGGGGGCACGAGGTCCCATATGTTGGTCAACATAGTGAAGGAGTTCTGGCACTTCTGCCTGGATCACAAGATCAATGTCATAGCAGAGTACCTTCCGGGGAAGCTCAATCAGGTGGCGGACAGGAACTCCAGTTTCCTCAGAGATTACAGCGATTGGAGACTGCACCCCACTCTGTTTGCCCAGATAAGGAGTATGTGAGGCCCATGCAAAATAGATCTTTTTGCTTCTCGCCTCATTGCCCAACTTCGCCTGTTCTTCAGCTGGAGACCGGATCCAATGGCAATGGGAACAGATGCGTTCTTTCACCATTGGGGGCAACAGAGGAACTTTGCCTTTCCTCCATTCGCCTTGATCCCGAGAGTGGCGGCCTTTGTCCGTCGACAGACGGCTTCAATAGTGTTGGTGACACCTTTGTGAAAGACTCAGTCGTGGTTTCCCACACTATTGGAATTGTCTGTGGATCTTCCGTTTTAACTTCCAGTGTTCCCGACGCTTCTCCAGGACCCAGTGGGAACATGCCACCCATTAGTCCTGCAGAACCAGCTAAGTCTGATGGTGTGGACGCTCTCAGGAGACATGAGAACATTGCAGGCCTTTCATAGGTGGCTGCCGGCTTTATACAACAAGCTTGGGCTCCATCCACCCAAAAGCGGTATTCAGCTTCTTGGAAGAGATGGATGGCTTGGTGCCTTCAACAGCAGATGGATCCCGTGGGATCAGATGTGACTGAGATTTTAAACTTCCTTTCTGAATGTCCAGAATCAGGCCTTGCTTACAGATCAGTTAACAACTTCAGGTCCACTATTTCAGCAGGTCATGATCATGTTGATGGTAAACCTGTGGGGATGCATCCTCTGGTTTGTAAGTTCCTTAAAGGTGTTTGGGAGGCTAATCCACCTCGCCCCAAGGTCTCCAAGGTCCTTTCCCTTTTGGAATCTTGGCCGATTAATGTAGATATTTCTTTGAAAAAGCTATCTGCCAAGCTCACCATGTTGGTATGTCTTATCTCCTGTCGGAGAGTGTCTGATGTACGAGCCTTAGATCTTGCTGGTAGAATGCTTTCTCCACAGTGTGTCTCTTTCGTGATCATGAGACAGAAAAAGACTATGTCACGTTCAGTGGCGTATCCTTCTTTCCCTCATAATAACAAGTTATGTGTTTTACAATGTTTGAAATGTTATGAAGAGTTGTTAATTTCCGTTCAAAAGCCTTTCAAACCAGTCTCTGCTGCCACCTTAGCTAGGTGGGTTAGATGGATGATGTCAGAAGCAGGTATTGATATTTCTGTATATGGTGCCCATGCTGCGAGAGGAGCTATGGCCTCCATGGCATACATGTTGGGATCTCGTTTAAAAGACATCCATCAAGCAGCTGACTAGTCTACAGATTCTATGTTTAAAGTTTTCTATTATAAGCCTATTTCTCATGTTTCTGATGCTGTGATTGATGAGCTTTGAACCAGCATAATCAGAAACCTCCGATCCTGATATAGAATAAAAAACAATTCCTGCTATCGCGACAAGATTTTTTTAGTCTATTAAGGACACGGAGGCGAGGATTATCCCACCCGTTGGGACAGTTTATTTCAACTGTTAAGATTGTTTGATGTTATGGTTATAACAATGTTATATGCCCACCCTATGAGAAGTGAATACCCCTTTCTTGATGAGTTCGTACCTTTTTAATGACGTGATGCCAACGTTGCAGACCCTGTGGTCCGAGTCGCACTGTTCCTGAAAGGCGGGAGTCCGTGGTGCACAGATGTGGCCCCAAGTGAAGGCGTGCCCGGGATGAGGTTTGCGGTGCTCTCGAGTAGTCCGGCGCGGTCAGAGGGCCTCGAAGTACGAGGCGACGGAGCGGGACTGTGAAGTGGGGCAGACGATCCTGAGCGTAGGCTTCAGGGGGGCGAGGCGTCTGTGCGATGCGTGTTGCTGTAGTACGCGCTTGGGGGAGATCGCACCAGATGCGATCTGATGTGCGTTTCAGGTACGCACCGTACCGGGCTGGGCCACGCCACAGGAGGGTCCAGTGCGAAGTGCAGGCATAGAGGCAGCACCTAGCGGCGAGTACGGGCGGTACCGGCAGCTCGTTTTTGGTGCGGTGCGCACGTCTCTGAGGTACGAATTGTACCTTCCGTGGAAGTTGAAGCGGACAATGCGGGTGATCTCTTACAAGGCCAGAGCGGGGCGGGAGGCGGCCGGTGCGCTTTCAGCGTGCGGGCGTTTCTCGTCTCCCAAAAGGCTCAGGGCTATTTCCAACGGCTGGGGCGACCAAGGTGTGCGGCTCAGAGGAGGAGGGGGAGCAGGGTGCGGGCAGCCCAGCGGAGCGGGGCACAGCTCAGGGGAGAGCGATGCGGCTCGAGGCAGGAGGGCAGCCAGGCACGGGCTGCAAAAGGGGGGACAAGCGAGGCACACTTCAGGCGGGGCTCATGCGGCACCAGGAGATCAGGCAAGTCCCGGCAACGTGGCAGGGAAGGCAGATAGAGTCCACTGGTCCTGGGACAAGCTCGATATCAAGCCCTTGGAGATAGTTTTAGGCAAAAAAGTTACAAAGTCCTTTCTGGTCTTTTCCTCTCCTTTCTCAGCAAGGCACCAACTGCAGGCCAGTCCCCCAGGTCAGGGAAGGTCTTTCCTCCTTCAGCTTCTTCTTGGTCCTTCTAGTTGGTCATAACAGGATCTGATTTGTTAGGAGCAGAGCTCCTCTTTTTATACACAGTTTCTTTTGTTCTTTAAGGCCAGGGGGGCCTTTGCATAGTCCAATTCAGCTCTGGAGCACTTTGTTTTGCAGACTCTGGTTTCTCCTTTCAGTGAGCAGGGCAGGGACCTCAGACGCTCCGCAGGAGGGGGAGCCAGCATTGTGGTGACAAGTACAGTCCAGGAGCACTCTGTTGACAGTCTTCCCCTCCCTCTTCACAAAGTGCAGGGCAGAGTCATCAGTCGCTCCCCAGGGGGCGGAGCCAGCATTGAGGTGGCAGAGCACAGCCCTATTCAGAGTCAAGGGGCACTCCCTCCGCCCATCCTGGTGTAATCCCTCTATTCACCACCTGTCAGCCCCATCCCTGTCACTCACAGAAACCAGACAGCAGATACACATCCTAGCAGAGGCGGGCTGAAATGGTTAGGCAAGCAAATACTAACTTTCTAAAAGTAGTATCTGCACACAAGATATTAAAATAAACTTTACTAATAGATGTATTTTATTATTCTGAGTTCAGGCATACTAAACTTGACTTTCCACCATGTTCCCTGAGCCTACTAGGATTATAGAGTGTAATAATTCCAGCAGCCCATTCTGGCCTATGAGAACAGGTAGCCTTACAATAGTGAACAACGAAAATGCCTGTAATTCACTGTTAGGACATGCCACACACATCAGGGCTTGTCCTACCCTATGCTTACAATGCACCCTGCCCTTGGGCATACCATAGTGGTGACTAATATGAAGTTAAGGGAAGGTTTAGGGACTGGCAAGTAGGTGTACTCGCGTAGTGAGCATGACAGTACCAGACTGTACGCAGGTTCTGCAATGGCAGACAGACCTTAGACATATTTTACTAGGCCGCTTCTGTGGGTGGCACAACCAGTGCTGCAGGCCCACCTGCAGCATTTGTATTTACAAGCCCTGGCACTCCTGGTGCACTTTACTGGGGACTGACAGTAAACCAAATAAGCCAATCATGGAAACCTATCACATATACACTTTTCACAGGGAAAGCATATGCACTTTAGCACTGGTCAGCAGTGGTAAAGTGCCCAGAGTCATTAAACAAACAAAAACAGGTCAGAGAGAATATTGGAGGAAGGCAAAAAGTTCAGGGATGACCCTGCAGAAAGGGCCAAGACCAACCCCCACCCTATGAGAAGTGAAGTTGTGGGTTCCCTTTCTCTAACTTTCTGTTTCTGTTTTAGGAAATGATTCCAACAAGAACTGACTGGTTACTCGGGATGGAGTTGCATCGTCTTCGTGACAGAAGCGGATGACTTTGCGTGCTGTGGATAATATTCTCCATTGAGAATACATAAAGGAACTGTTTATCTCTCCATTGAGAGTTCAAGACTTTGGTTTTGGTTTGTACTTATGGACTGAGTTTGCGCAAAGAAAGAGGTAGCCAGTTTGGTGCCTCTCTATTTTGTATACTTTGTGATGCAGTCATTGGCTGTGATAAAGGAGGCGTGGTTCAAAGCCTCATGGATATTGATGTTTTTTACTTATGTAGTTTTACTTTCATTGGCTGCTGTGAGTTCAGTAAAGAAATTGAGACAGCATAATCCTCACCTCGGTGTCCTTAATAAAATCAATTCTTGTCACGATAGCTGGAAAATTTTGTATCCATCACACTGGATTCGCACAAGGTCCAGATGTGTGTGCATGGGGCACAAAATGTGTGCCCAGTAGATGGTAGGGCACAGTGAGGGGGACAACCAATAGCGTAGCCATGGAGATAATGTGTAATATAGCTTTAGTTATTATTATTTGGTTGTTTCTGTAGAAAAACAGGTTGCAGAGCAATATGCAACTGGCTCACGACGGAGGATAATTTCTACTTCAATTTGTTTCATGTCGGGACCACCTCGGGAGATGATGATGGCATGATTCCAGCAAGTCGACCAACGGATCTGGAGGATGTCGGCCAGGAAGAAGCGCGAGGCAAGTGAGCTGGCGAGCGTCATGGCGGCCGGGAGACATGGTTTAAGACGCCGAGGTCTCTTTGGTATCAGCAGGTTTGTTGTGTGCAAAACAGGGAGCACGCATCCAGGGCTCAGGTAGGGATGTTTTAGCACAGTGAGTGGAGCCCAGCAACAGGGATAGACATTAAAATCATCCAGGAGATACAGTTACAGTTGGCAGAAGATATATATATATATATATATATATATATATATATATATATATATATATATATATATATATATTGGAAATAATGATTTATTGAGCAGTATTCACTTGTGAGTTCAGATATGTTGAGGGAACTTACTGGGAGAAGTTTACATTACGGGTGCACCCATTCCGTAGTAAGATAGAAGGACCACATTCTACTTGGCCCCCCTTTTGTTTGATGAAATAGCTTGAAAAGAGTGTACAATCAAATCTCCCGTATCAAACCCTTTTATAGACCAAATGAATGGTGTGGCTAGATAAAGTGGGGTTCATTGTTAGGACAGATTGTGAGCTCCGGGGGGGAGGCCGCGTTGCTTACGGGGCCCGGTCAGAGCTTTCCGATGGCAGAACCGAGGGACTGGGGGTTTGGTGGGGAGTGCACCGCTGATTGCAAGCGGTGCACCCACTCTACAAAATGCAAATGACCCCATGAAAATGAGCCGTTTAAGGTATAGGTCCTGTTAGATAATTCTCATCGAACAGCGGCGAGACCGGTGTATTAAGGTATCGTTGGTAGGGTGAACAAGTTCACTGATTTGTATCCGTGAGCGAACATGCAATCTTTTGGAGGCAGTGATAGGGAGTGATGCACTTCAGCCTTCCCTGCGGTGCAACCGTAAAAAGGATATCTGCACAAAGGCCGGGGTTACAAGTCCCCATGCTTTCTTCAATTGCTCCAGGGCCTAATACGGTGGCAACGGTTAGGCACGTGTATTGAAGTTTTTAGGCGTGTGGGGGCACTGGGGTTGGCGCAATGCTCCGTTGCTTTCTGTGAACTACAATAAATCGGTATGCAGGGCTTAGAACAACTGCGGGCGTTGCGTGGGAGTAAGGATATGCAGAGACTAAATAAACCTACCCCTTGGGAGCATCAAGGTTTCTCTCCACCGGCAAAGTCCAAGATAGCAGAGCAATTGCTCAACTCTATAAGAGAGTATAGTGCTTCAGGGAAGTGCGGGGGGGCGAGAACGAAGATGTTAATCTGGCCAAAGTCGTCCATAAGGTCATAACATGGGTTGCAGTTTGCTTTTGACCCTAGACTTTTAAGGCGCCGGTCTTTGAAGAATGTCTTCCCTTTAAAAAACTTAGATATCCGGGCTACGGAGAGGATGTTGCATAACTGCCTGAGCTGGTGATTCGGGGGCCGGTTGGAATCAGGTTTGAGTATATGCATTAACATCCTGTGTTCAGAGGGAGGAAAAACACCTAGTATACCTGCTGAGACTATTCAGCGCTAAGGGATCCTCATGGGCAAATAGCAGCGATAAACAAATCCTGGGTTTTATAATAGTAAGGATATTCACACCCGGCCTTTCACTGGGTATGTCAAAGTGAGCGAACTTGCGGGCAGGCCTGGGACGCAGGGGGTCATATGAGATCCTGTATGGCAGCTTCAACACTCCAGGCTAGGTTCACTACGCTTCTCAATCTTCCTCAGTCGAATGAACTTCTACCAAATTAGCTAAGTAATAGCTGCAGTACTCGCGGTGTGCTTAGACACCCGATGGCTGGTGCGCAGCTCAGTTACAGGGAAGGCTGGGCAGTTATTATCCAACTTATCCAGTAATGCTGCTTGGTAACTTAAATTTGAAAACATGAAGTGGTCTTTAACACAGGGCAGTAAATGTAACCGCTGCACTCACATGAAAACAAAACAGATCAGGGTCTCCAAACACGAGGGGAAAGACGACTCTGGTTTTAGTCTCAGCCCGCCTGAAGTCCAGCATTATGATATGTTAAGCACACATGCCCAGATGTTCTAAGTATGTTGGCTTCGTTTATCAATAGCATTAGTATGAATGTCACAGCACTTTTGGTTTAGGTTGAGCGGTACATCATTATCTAACCAGAGGTGAGCATGGGGTAAGTTTAATTTGACGACGGCTGCATCCCGCCTTATGTTATAAGGACTGGTTGGTTAATGCCTCGCAGTCTGCCAGCCGCTACCATTGATCAGGCACATTAATCAGCAGTGATTCAGAGGTTGGGTTTAGTGCTTTGTGCAGTGGCAAAAGATGCCCAGCATTACAAATGATTTAGCGGTTTGCGCCAAGCTGGTTGCCCTCCACGGGAAGTACTTCGGTTAACCAGATCCACGTGAGGTGCCACAGGCTTATTTCCGAAATGAAGGAAAGGCATTTTAAAGCCATCCCAATGATATATGGTGACAGAAATTCCCAGGAGGCTTCGCCTCGAAATTCAGTTGCTATGTGGGGAAGTGTTAAGATTCAGTCAAGATTAAGGGAGCTTGCCTAATTTACCAAATATTTATAGGCAGAACCCCCTCTTTTCTTTTAAGGTCTTCAGTCATTAGTGAGGATGGATGGCACACAATATAATCACATAAAGGGCACTTTTGGGCCGCTGTTGACTAGTGAAGATAGCTTTCTCCTCATCTCAGTTCCTTATTCCCTTTTCTCAGATGTTCGTCAGTCAACAGAACATGCCAGTCTTTCCTGAAAATCTTACGGATTTCTCTGGCTTGTCCAGAAAAGGTGGTAATGAATCTGGTACCCTCACTCTGTTCTTCTTTCTTTTTAGGGTATAACAGATCCCTTCTATTAATACCTTCCACTCTTGTTTGGGCCTCAGGGATAATTTTGTCACTGTATCCCCGCTCTTAAAATCTGTTACACATAATGGCTTCTTCAGTTTTATAAGCGTCCACTGTGCTACAGTTTCTTTTGGCCCATAACAGTTCCCCATAGGGGATACTGTACACAAGACTCCGTGGATGTGCACTACTGGCGCTTAAAATGCTATTCCCTGCTGTTTTCTTACGGAATAGTTTTGTTTCTATTGTGTTGTTGTTACTCTCAACAGACACATCTAAGAATTCATCCTTTTTCTACTGATATTTTCGGAAAAGTTCAGATTCAACTCATTGATATTGAGTTTCTCAACAAACTCCCTCGCTGACTGTTCATCCCCACTCCCAATAAAGAAAATATTGTCTATGTATCGCAGCCACAGGCTACGTTGTTCTCAAATTCCTCCATCTGCGCGGCCACCTGCTCCTCCCAACAGACCATGAATACATTTGCGTAACTGGGAGCGAAGCAGGAGCCCATCGCAGTGCCCTGGGACTGCCTGTAGGTGGTACCATCAAAAATAAAAAAGTTGTTATTTAAACTAAATTTGATCATGCTGATGATCATTTGTGAGTGAATAAATAATGAGGTAGAGCGAGTCTTGAAGAAGTGCTGGATGGCCTGCAAACTGAGTTGGTGTTTAATGCTGGTGTAAAGACTGCTTACATCGAGAGTTACCAAAATATAGGTTTCCTCCCAATGTATTCCCTCAATGATGGTTAGAAAGTGTGTAGTATCCCTAAGATATGAGGGGAGTGCTACCACATATGGTCTAAGGTAGTGGTCAATGAATCTAGAAGTGTTCTCCAGGAGAGAACCCATTGAAGAAACAATGGGTCTTCCCGGGGGGTCTTGGTAATTCTTGTGGAGTTTAGGTTATAAATATAAAATGGGGGCACATGGGTGGGCACAGTATAGATAATGGTACTCGTCCAATTCCAATAGGCCTTTCTCTCTCCACTCCACAAGTAGTTCCCTGTAGGTGGTGTTGGATTCCAATATCTCTGCCATGCTAAATTAACAATAGCATGCAGCATCATTGAGCTGCTGATTCCCTTCCGCTGGGTATCTACATTTCTCCAATACCACCACGTTTCCCCCTTTATCCGACTGGCGGATTATTATGCTGTTGGCCACTTTCAGGTTCTCAATAGCAGCAATCTGATACTCACTTAAGTTGTTTTTATTACACAGGGTCATAGTGTATCTGAGCTTATTTAAATCCATAAGAACACCTTTTTCAAAGATTTCTATGGATTCACATTGCACATTTGGAAGGAAAACAGATTTGGGTTTGAAACTACTTCCTGGATTAATGTCAACATCCACCCCCCAAGTGTCCACATTAGAAATGTTCTCATTATATTCAATATCATTGTCCAAAACATTTAACAATACAACATCCTCAACATTATGATTACTCACTCCATCAGGTGTGATGTCTTTTGTCTGTCTCTGCGGTTGGGTATTATACAATTTTTTCAATTTGAGCTTCCTCGAAAAAAAGAATAAATCGATCCTTGTTTGTGCATAATTGACATTCATAGAGGGGCAGAAGGATAGGCCCAAAGAGAGGACATCCATTTCATCCTTGGACAATATCCGGTTGGAGAGATTTACCAAAGTCATGTTCACTGTTTCCTGCCCCTTGTCTCCGTTCCCACCGGAGCTTTTTCTTCGCCTCTTCCTCTTCTCTTTGGCTTACCTGTTCCTCTTGTTCTTCCTCTGGCGCCTCGTCCTCTGCCCCTCTGTGCCCCTAGATCCTGAAATTCCAACCTCGTTTGGTTCATCATTTGAAATGGCAATAAAAAATTACTTTTTCTCTTTTGTGGATCCTGCACCATTTCTCGGTTTACAGCTGTAGTCAAAGCATCAGATAGACTCCCATCCGAAACGTCGCTTTCACTAACCTCTGTTGTGGACGAAGGGACATACGCTTGTGCCCTTACACCTTCAATGTTGTTTTCAAATAAATGGTCATATTTCTTGTGAAATGTCATCGTGCGTCCTGATTAAGGACTCATGTATTGCTGGACTAGCGTGTATTAGTGGGATAATACAGCATAATCTATACCGTAGCCCACTGGGGCAAAACTGACAAATCAGGAAATTAGGATTTTAACCATGTTCGATGTTTATGGGACATTGTTTATTTTTGTGTTGTCGATTGTATTCAACACTTGCCCGTTTTATACTGCTAGCGGTATCCATCGTATTACAGCCCACTGGAGCAGAACTGACGAATGCATGCTGCACCGTCTGTTTCTATTTGTATTTAACATCTACTTGTGTTCCATATCAGACGTACATAGCGCATTGGTCATATGATTAAATGCCATTCGAGATGAGGGGCATAATATGTCTATTTACGAGCCATAACATAGGCAATGTATTTAATATGTATATATCTGTATATAGTGTATATAGTAATGACTATACATCCTAAAATCCAGCTTTTAGAGCGTTCCCATATGGTCGCGATATTGATTCACACTGTGGACATACCTGAGTAGTAGTCGTGTTTCTATTGTAATGATTGCAGGAGTTAAAAATGTGGCGATTATGAGCTTTCTTGAACGTGACCATGGCTTAATTGCTGAAACGCGTTGTTTGACTTGCCATTAAATGTATCCATTTCTTGCATGTGAAGGCGTCCGAGTCGTCTTTTAACTTTAAACGACTGGTGGAAGGAGTAGATAGGAGGAAATTAATCGTGGCTAAATCGTGTCTAAATAGGTATATAATACTACCTTCGAAAATTCTACCTCCATTCGAACTAAGATAGACGACCAGAAACACGAACTACGGAGAAATAGGTCCCTCGTGTGTCCCTACACATGAAAAGAAAGAACTGCCCAAAAGGGACACTTGTGAGATAATATTGGGAGGAACCAACAGTAGAAGCCTCCATAGTATGATTGGACCAATTGGTGACATATATCAATATCGAGAATAGTCCCCGCAACTATATCACGTGCATAAATTTGGGGCAAATCCTTTTAGACTCATTAATAAGGAAAAGTTGTTACCCGTACATAAAAGAAACTGGACACAGCCAGGTGTTCTTGAATATATTGTACCCTGTACACACAAAGAGAGATTAGAGTGAACCTCTTTCTGGTTCGGTCCTGAGAAAGGTGGTTTGACTCCGCCGAAACGCGCGTAGACCTGGCGTGGATATCGCACAAATAATATCTGTGTTACCTCAGCCTTAGAAATGGTTTTCTTTGGAGTTTGTAAATTTGTTGAGTGGTATGTATGAGTAAGTGTATATGTTGGTTAGTGTGTGACAAACAGGGTGATAGGTTTTATTGTAAAGCACTTTATGTTTTCAACACATCATGTTCTCAGTGTAATTTTTTAATATGAATTGGATTAATATCAATGTTTGTGAAAAGATATGTATATAAGTAAAGACTCAAAAAAATGAAAAAATATATTTTGGATGAACTAATGAAAAAAAAAAAATATGTTAAATGAAAGAGGGGAGTTTTTATTGTACCTGTATTGATTTGAAGGATATCGGTTTAATGTTGTGAGTTTTTGCCACACAAGAAATTATGATTTGACCATGGGGGAATTCTATTAGTATTAATCCGTGCAGTAGTTCCTGAGAAAATCAAAAGTAAAATCATAGATAGATCTGTGGACGAAGCAGGGTACCCGTATCCTCCCAAGCACAAGCTTTATGCTAATTGGCTGTCAACAATCCAAACCAGGAAGTGTTGGCAGCCATCTCAAAACAGAAAAAGAAATGCGAAAAACAAGAAAAGGGGGGAGGGTAGAAACACCCTGACCTCCTAGGCCTGCTTAGGGGGTCCCACAAGGACCCCCAAGGCCCCACAATTTATTTTATTTTTTTAAATCGCGGGATGCATGTTGGATACGTGTATCCTGCCGATCCCCCCAAAAAACGAAGCGCGGGGGCAATGTGTTTTATAATAATGGGTGGCTCAGAGGGGACCCCAGGCCCGGGGACCATCACCCACGGGGCTTTCACATTACGTATGTGGGAGGCTCACGGCCCCCGCATCCCAGGGACCGCCACCCCCAGGGCTTCTTTTTTATTATAATAATGGGGGGCCCAGAGGGGCCCCCCTGCCGCGGGACCACCACCCCCCGGGGCTTTAAAATTATGTATGGGGGGCTCTCAGATCCCCCTAGCCCCGGGGACCGCCACCCCCGGGGCTTCTAAAATAAATTTAAAAAACCTGTGTGGGGGGCTCAAGCCCCCCCACACACCCCGGGGACTGCCACCTCCCCGGGGCTCTAATAATCAAAATAGGGGGGTCCGTAACAGACCCCCCACTCCTGGGGACCACCACCCCCAAGGCTTTTAAATGTTGGAAGGGGGGCCCCCCTCCTGGAGCCTTGTGGTGGCCCTGGGGACCACCACCCCCCAGGGCCGGCTCCTGCAGTGTCCCAGGGTGCCTACCCCCGGGACACTAAAGTTTCCTATGGTAGGGCGGGAGCCTCGCGGCTCCTGCCCTACCCTAGAAAACTGCTTTGGTTTTTGGAAGAGAGAGCAGGAAACTTGCTCTCTCTTCCAAAAACCAAAGCCGATTGCTTTTCTACATGGGGAGCAGCATGTTAGCTGGTCCCCATGTAGAATAGCAATGCCGGCTCCCGTAGGAAGCGGAGAACCGTCAGGGACCGTGGGGGGATGGGGGATTGGGAACCCCCCACAGCCCCCAACGAGTAGGGCCAGAAGTGGCCAGGGTGGGGGGCCTCGCGGCACCCCTTCCCAAAAAATTAAACAAAAAAAGTTTTTAAAAACGGAGGCAGGTCAGCCCCGGGGGATGGAGTCCCCGGGGCCAGAAGTGGCCCCCTCCTCAAAAAATTATTTTTAAAAAACGAGGCAGAGCCCCGGGGGATGGGGTCCCCGGGGCTAAAAGAAGCCTCAGGAGGGGGGTCACGAAACCCCCTCCCCATATTTTTATTTAAAAAAAATTATTAGGGTGCAAACCCTGGGGGATGGGGTCCCCAGGGCAAAAAAAAATAGAATAAGAATGGGGGCTACACAGCCTCCCTTCTTAAAAGAAAAACACTGCATCTCGCCGGCGGCCACGCTCCCTTCATGCAGCACTCTGCAAACTTGCCCCCTGGCACGTTTGCAGAGGGGGAACGAATTACCCTTGAATACTGGAGGTCCCTGGGGGCCAAATAGCCCACCAGGAACCTCCATTATGCGCCAGGGGGCTGCGTTGCAAAGTGATGTTCTGGCACCATGCCCCTTTTTACACCTCTCTGCAACGTAGCTCCGTGGCGCTTACTAGAGGTAGCTGGTGGGCAAGTTGCGCCCCAGGCACCCTTCGGATTCAAGGGGAGTTAATCCCTCAACTTAAAACGCGCCACAGGGCGCGTTTGCACAGTGGTGAAGGGAGGGGGGTGGGCCTGAGTTCACATGTGTGCAAACACACCCTGTGGCGCGGTTTAAGTTGGGGAATTAATTCCTTGTCAATCCTTAGGGTTCCTGGGGGCCAACTAGCCCACCAGGTACCTTCAATAAGCACCACGGAGCTGCATTGCAGAGTGTTGTATAAAGGGGCGTTGGCTCTGAACACCATCTGCAACGCATCCCCCTGGCGCATACTGGAGGTATCTGGTGGGCTAGTTACCCCCCAGGGACCCACAGGATTGAGGAGGAATTAATTCTCTAACTTAAAACACGCCACAGAGTGTGTTTGCAGACATGTCATCTCAGGCCACGCCCCCTTCCTTCATGAGTGTGCAAACGCGCCTGTGGTGCATTTTAAGTTGGGAAATTAATTCTCTTTCAATACTGAGGGTCCCTGAGGGCCAAATAGCCCAACAGGTATCTCTAGTATGCGCCAGGGGGCTGCGTTGCAGACAGGTGTTCAGAGGCCACGCCCCTTTTTACATTTCTCTGCAACGCAGCTCTGTGGTGCTTACTGGACGTACCTAGTGGGCTAGTTTGACCCTAGAGATCCTTAGGATTGAAGGGGACTTAATCTCTCAACTTAGAACAGTGACAGGGCGCCTTTAGACAGTGGTGAAGGGAGGGGACAGGGCTTGACGTGATGTGTGCAAACACGCACTGTGGCAAGTTTTAAGCTGGGGAAAAAATTCAACTTCAAACCTGAGGGACCATGGGGCCCAAGTAGTTCACTAGGTGCTTCCAGGAAGCACCACTGTGCTGCGTTGCAGAGAGGTGGTGCATGCCGTGCCCCTTTTTACATCTCTCTGCTACGCAGCTCTGTGGCGCTTACTGGATGTAGTACGAATTCCGATTTACTCACCTGTTATCAGGATAGACCTCAGTGCTGCATCTTTGAGCCCACTACTGATCCTCAAAAGTAATTCTAACCATACTTAACAGTAACTTGAATTTCCTTCCATAGGCTAACAATGACTGGTTTCACTTGGAAATTCTTCTAAGTGTGGAGTTTTGGAACTTTAAAATATTCACCGGTAGGCCAATACCGGTCGGTAACGGCCGAATTTACACATTTTCGGCCGTTACCGACCGGTATTGGGCATTTGGGATGTAGGGGACACAAAAACTTCGGAATCTGTAAATTTACCGATTCGGCAAAGTTACCGAATTGGAAACCTTACCAAATTGGAAAAAATACCGAATCGGTAAAAATACCGAATCGGTAAAGTTTCCGAATCGGAAAATTTACCGAATCGGAAAATATACCGATTCGGTAAATTTACCGATTCGGAAACTTTACCGAGTCGGTATATTTACCGATTTGGAAAATAAGAAATGGTAAAAATGAGTATTTGAGATGTAGGTAAGCTCTCAAATACCGATTTTGCATGAAAATCGGTATTTAAGAGTTGGTATTTACCATGGATTGAAATCAGGTGGTAAACAGGTGCAGGTATAAAAAAGGGCCCAAAATGCAACATTTTCACCAGAATGGCGGCATTCTATGTCAGTGCGAGGCGCCGACGCCTACAGGCAGAAGGAGAGAGGGTCTGGAGGAGGGAGAAGCAGGTGTACAGGCAGAAGATCACTCTATTCCAGCTAACTGAGCCAGAGATCCTACAAAGGTACAGGCTGGCTCCCCAAACTATCCTGGACCTAATCAGGGACCTCCACCCACTATTGGAACATCCAACCACAAGGGCACACGCCATCCCACCCCATGTGCAGGTGCTGTGCAGCCTACACCTACTTGCATCTGGGAGTTACCAGAGTGTGGTTGCTGCGGTAGGTGGGGTGTCCCAGAGCTGTCTGTCACGTTTCTTTAAAAAATTCCTTGATGCAATGCTGCAGAGAATGCACCAATACATAAGCTTCCCTGCAACGCATGCAGAAATGCTAAGGACAAAGACAGACTTTTATCAGATGGCGCATTTCCCAAACATAATTGGCTGTATTGATGGTACCCACATACCAATATGCCCACCTGCTGCCACAGAGTACATTTATCAGAAGAGAAAGTCCACCCACACCGTAAATGTACAGGTGATCTGTGATTCGAAGTACATGATCACTGACCTAGTAGCCAAATTCCCCGGGAGTACCCACGACTCCTACATCTTCCAAAACAGTGGCATCTAAGCATGCCTGACAGCGGGGGAATTCGGCGAAGGATACTTGCTAGGTAACACACTGTGTGAAACTCCCTTGATACGTATTGCAGGTGGATGTCTGTGTGTGCATGTGAGTAATGTTTGTTCTTCTTACTATTAGGGGACAGTGCATATGCCTTCCGGTCCTTCATCCTCACTCCCTACCTCAACCCTACAACACCAAGTCAGAGGAGATACAACAGGGCACACAAAACAACCCAAAAGATTGTGGAGCGCACCTTTGGCATGTGGAAGAGCAGGTTCCGCTGCCTCCATAAGAGTGGAGGGGCCCGCCAGTACACACCAATCACCTGCTGCAAGATGATTGCAGCCTGTGCAATGCTGCACAACCGTGCGGTCAAGAAGGGCACAGAAGTAAATCTCTCAGATTATGAGGACCATGACGACGAGGAAGCAGAGCCAGAACCACACGCATCTGGAGTTGCAACACCAACTGATGGCAGACACAGGCGTGATGAGATCACGCGCAACTACTTTTAAGTAAGTAAAGAGACACAGACAGGTGGAGTATGCACCAAAAGTAGTTTAATTTTGTAATGACGTAGGTTGTTAAAGCACAAATGTACAACAAAAAGTATTTAACTGCAATGATGTCAGTCCTGGTTCACTTCACCATGAACTTTAAAAGTTATTTCCTTCCTCGCTTCCCAGTACCACTTGTAGGTTGCTCACCCTGCTCACTGTCTTGCTGGCCTGTGGCCTCAGCGTGGCGCCTGCTCCTCCTTGTTTCTGGGACAAGGGTGCTTCCAATGCTGCTCCTGCTTGTGCTCTCCTCACTTACAGGCACATCCAGAGCAGCTGTGTGTGCAGTTTGGGCATTCAACAGTGCCTCAGGAGCACTGGTCATCCTGCCCATGCCCCTAGTGACCTCATTGGTGTTTTGGGTCATGGCCTCCTGCATGTTACTGCTTCTCCTGCATAACAGGGATGTGGCAGTGGCCAGGCGGTTGATGGCTTTACTTTGGCCATGAGCATGCTTCCTTTCCTTGTGCCTTGCAGCGAAATCAGTATCTAGTTTGGTGCATAGCAGCTGCACCGAGTTGTTAATTCCACGTATCCCTGCTGCCATCTCTTTGTTGACTTGTACCAGCTCACTGATGCCCTTTCCTATTTCTCCAATGTTATTGTTCAGGGACTTCATCTGTCGTTGGCATGACTGGATGGCTCTTCCCTGCATCCTCTGTATTCTCACCATGCTCCCCTTCAGACCACGGAACACACTTGGACCCTCAACTGGTGCATCTGCTGGCCTTTCTTGGACTCTGCGGCGTCTTGCACCACTATGGCCCACCCCTGCACTGGAGTTCATTGTACCAGAGCTAACATCTACAGGCAAGCTGTGTGTTTCGTCACCCTCCATGTCAGCTGCTACTGACTCCATTTCTAGGAGTGGGGCCACCACATGCCTCTTGCCTGGTTGTGATGCAGGTGTCGTATCATGCTGTGATGCTGGCATTTCTGGGGATGACAGCAGGAGAGGAGATTGAGATCTGCGAGGGGACGCCAGCAACTCTTGAGCCATTTCTGAGTCTTGGGCAGGAGGATGGCTACTTGATGCACCTGTGTCCTGTGGTACGTTGTGGGTAGTTGGACCTGCCTTCTGACTCTCCTCCCTCTCAGGTGGTGTGCCTTCAGTCTCCTGCAAACGCCTGCGAGACGTTTCACCTGTGGACATATGAGCGTACATTAGCTAAGCGCTACTGTCTCACAGTCACTACAATTAAATATTTATCACATTGGCTATATACTCTATGCAGTCATTTCCTTAACTAGTTGGTTGGTGTGCTGTATGACATGTTCTTACATTTCCTGACTACATATCGCATCATGGATTGGCCCTGTATAGTGCTAGCAGTACTGGACTGGGGTTCACTTGCCCACTAAGGGTACAGGTAAGGATGATGGTATTGGGGGGAATGCTGTGCATTTGTCTTACCTTTTTTGCTTGCAGCTCCTGCTGAGCTGTCTACTTCTCCCAGTCCGCAGATGCTGTCTGGTTCAATGGTTGAGGCCACCATCTCCTCCAGGTCAGTAAAGGGGGTGCTGGGTTCTTGCCTCCGCCAGTTTCTGATGCCTGCTAGTGATGTTCAGCCAATTTCTTTTTGGTTTGGCTCCTGAGGTCATAAAATCGTTTTTTCAGGTCCTCTGTGTCCCTGGTGGTCACCCCAACTGCATTTACTTTGTCCAAAATGTCCAGCCAGATTTTTCTTTTGGCTGATTCAGCCACAGTGAGGGACTGCCTGCCAAACAATTTGTGATGCACCTTCACCACCTCCTCGACAAGGACCTGCAACTCCATGCTGCTGAATTTCAGTTTCCTCCTCCTCTCAGGCTGCTCTTTTTCTTGGGTGCTTGACATTTGCAGTTTTAAAAGTGCACAAAACCCTTTCTGCTGCTCAGGGACTCAGCTCTGCTCCAACTGCCTTTCCAGAAGCTTCTAATTAGTTGCAGCTGCCTGTGTAGCCACTTCCTGGTAGGGAGGGGGAGGGTGGTAGCACCTGATTGGCTGCCTACTTAAGTTTCACTTGTGTTTGCTTTCCGATTCGGTATTTACCAAATCGGTATTTACCGATTCTGTATTTACCGATTCGGTATTTCCCATTCATTCCTATGGGCCTTTTGGCCCATAGGAATGCATGGGTAATACCAAATCGGTAAATACAGAATAGGTAAATACCGATTAGGTATTTTCCGATTGTCCGATACCGAATTTTACCGAATCGGTATTTTTAACCGATTTTTTATCTACATACCATTTACCAATTCTAAAATACCGATTCGGTAAAATTTGGTATTTCTGAATCGGTAAAATCGGATTACCTACATCTGGGCCCTAGATACTATGGGCCCGATTCACAGAATGAACTTAATACTAAATCCTAAACTTACTACAATTTGGTATTCACAAAATGCACTTACTACTATTTGGTATTCACAGAATGCACTTACTACTTTCGGAATTCACAGAATGAACTTACTACTTTCGGGATTCACAGAATGAACTTACTACTTTCGGGATTCACAGAACAGACTTACGACTACTAAATTTACGTCCGCCGCCGGGCCGTAATTTACGCCACTGGGCCGTATTTTACGGCACTTTGGCGGAATTAACGGCGTACTATCGTAAAATGCAATCACGGGCCGTAATTTACGATTACGGGCCATAAATTACGATTACGGGCCGTATTTTATGATCACGGGCCGTAATTTACAATTGCTGGCCGTTGGTCATGTTAGCCAAGGGGAAACACCTGGCCAAGGTCCACCCATCCCCCAACATGGATCAGCTGTCACACAAAAGCCAATCCCAGCCCTGCAGCATGTATGAATGCAGAGCAGACACAAACAATCCCTTTTCAGGATGTCACTGAACGTGTTTGTAGCACTACCCCTTGCCATGAGGCAAAACTACTAGAGGAGGAGGAGGAGAGCAGAGAGGATCTACAGGCAGAGGATCAACCTTTTTGGACTGTCCAGCCAGGATGTAAGGGCCAGGTAACGTTTCCCACCTGAAGTCATCTTGGATATGGTATGTGAGTGGGAGCAGGAACTTGACTCTGTGACCTGCTGCTCACATGCAATACCAGCATACCTCAACATCCTTTCTGCCCTCCACTTCTTTGCTACTGGCTCCTTCCAAAGGGTCACCAGTGACCATGTGGGTATTTCCCAGGCGAGCCAGTCGCGGTGCCTGCATCAGGTACTGAGATGCATCACTGATAGAGCCCCCAACTACATCAAAATGCCATGTACTTTGGCCATGAGATAAAGGGCAGCAAGAGATTTTTATCTCCTTGCACAATTCCCACATGTGCTGGGTGCAATTGATTGCACCCATGTGGCCCTTCAGCCACCCCGCCACATTGCACACATCTTCTACAACAGACACAGATGGTATTCCATCAATGTTCAAGCAGTCTGTGATGCCAGTGGAAGGTTCATCAATGTGCATGCAGTGTTCCCAGGCAGTACACATGACAGCTTCATATTCCGCATGTCACCTCTTGCTCGGCGTATGGCTGCTGGAGAATTTGGTAACATGTGGCTACTGGGTAAGTACCAAGCACTGAAAATGAGTGATATGCGTCTTTGAAATGTCTGAATGCCCCCCAATAGTAACGATTGTACAATAAGAAACATGGCCCAACAGACACTGCATGTATGAACGTATAGATCATGTTCTGTGAAAGTCAAAGAGTGAAATGTTAACAACTGCCCTTTCTTCCCTCCTCAGGCGACTCTGGGTATGCACTCTCTGCACATCTCCTCACCCCTTACAGGCGTGCTAACACTGTACCTCAGCGTAGGTACAATAGGGCACACATATGTACTCGAGCCATCATCGAGCGCACTTTTGGTCTGTTGAAGTCGCGATTCAGATGTCTCGACCATACGGGGGCGTGCTTCTGTACTCCCCAGTAGTCGTGTGCAAGATCATACTAGCCTGTTGTGTTTTGCACAACATTGCTCTAATGCATGGCTTACACATACCTCTCGAACCTCGACTAGCTCTGAATGTGGGAGACCGGGCTATTGCACATGACCGACGTCAGGGCATGCAAGTCCGTGATCAGCTCGTTGCCACGTATTTCGCATGAGCAACCTGTAGTGTCACGGACAACATGTGGTTTGCTGTCTGTTGTCAATGATGAAATGTGGACAGACACAACAGTGTCCATAAATCCCACCCTGAGACGACTTTGCAAACCACACTAACTGCATGCAAATCTCAGCTGCTGACAGAAGTCAAAAGGTGGATTGTGCCTCAGGTCATGTGCCCATGTCAGCGAGCAGCGTAGTGGACATCCCATAAACAAACTAATCACGCTGATGACAAACAATACATGTCCTGAGAGACATACCTGGACCGCATAAGGATGGGTCACCAAATGACAAAAGGTTGCATACTCAGGCCTATGACCACTACAGAATTGACTCCCCCACAAATGATGGGCCCAGAATGTGAGTGATGATGTCATGGGAGAATCATGCACCATGGGTCAGATTTACAATAAGAGTCGCATCTCTGCATATCAGCAGGGATGCCCCAGTAATTGTGCCTCACAGCAGACATCCCTTGCGCCATCATGGATGTGCCGCATTTACAAAGCTGTGCATTGTGGGCCAAGTATAGACAGAAGCGTGAAGCATATGCTGTCATAAAGGTAAAGCACCACTGGAGTTGGGTCGCAAGCGCAATGCAGCTCCAGCAAGGCAAGCGGCGAGCTGATGCCTAACATGCTGTATCAATTCTTAGGCCTCCTACAAGCAGGCGCAGAGTTGTGACGCAGCATGGCCATGAAAATGACTGAGTGTAATTTTGTACATTTCACGCTGCCACTGTTCGGAGGCGTTTGTGTGCTGGAAGGCCCCCCGTGCAGGAATGCACAACTGCGGTGCAGGGCCTTACAATATGACACATTTCACAGATGCGTCACGTTGAAGATACCCCACAGCATGGAGGTGGCGTAGCGCTGCTGCGCCACTAAAGTTACGCTACTGTGGCGCAATTGGTGCACACAGGGCTCGTATAGCTGCCTCCATATGTATCTGACATATCCCCACTTCTCCACACCAATGTTACATAACACTTCATTCAACTCTGATACTGAGTACTCAATATGAACTACATATCCGACAATGCAAAGTATGAGAATAGGAAAGTGGGATGGATGTTGTCAGCCCCCTACCCCATGTCAGTGCATAAATGACTTGAAATGATCTGTTCCCCCTTTTGATACATATTCATGAATCACACCTGCATTGTCATTTCAATTTCCCCTACATCAGATCTACAGGATGGCAGTGGATTTGTTTACTGAATGTGGATGGCCCAGGATGAATACAAAATGGCAGAAAATACTTCCTGTGATGTATTTCCTGTCTCCCACTACCTGTATAACATTTCCTGTATGATATAATGTGTTCCGGGTCATTTTCGTAAGTTACGGCGCAAAATTGTAGTTTCCGGGCTCGCATCGTAATGTGCGTGCGCGTAAACGCTGCCCCGGAACCGTAAACTACGATACGGAACCGGAAACTACGATTTCGGGCCGTAAATTACGAAAATAAACTAGAACACATCATTTCATACAGGCAAGGTAATACATGAAGTGGGAGACAGGAAATACATCACAGGAAGTAGTTGGCAGCCATTTTGTGGTCATTCTGAGTCATCCTCTATCACTGATCAGATCCTCAGGCATCCTGCTGCTCTCATCTGACCTATTTCCCCATAATGGCTGAGGAATATGAGGAGAGAGCCCCCGCTTTCACAGACAGGGAATTGGACATCTTGGTGGAGGGGGTGCTGGAGAAATTCCCTCAGTAATATGGGGACCCTGAGCACCAGCTGAGCACTGCAGCCCGGGGCAGGCTATGGGCCAACATCACCGAGCGCTGCAGTGCAGTGGGAGTGGCCACCAGGAGGGCTAGGGCCTGCCGCAAGCGCTGGGAGGACCTGAAGCGGTGGGCCCGTAACAAGGCTACGGAGCTGGCTGGCCTGTCCTCCCAGCACCATGTACATCGTCCTCGCCTCTCACCACTGTACAGGAGGGTCCTGCAAGCAGCTTGGCCAACCCTCCATGCTCAGCTGGAGGAGCACGAGCAGCATGGACCTAGTAAGTGCATCATATGCAATATGAGTCTGGGAGTATGATGTGAGTGAAACAGTGCTGTATCATTGTGTGTCCCATGCCTCCATTAGCTAATTCCATGTCCAAGCAGCAGTCACCAGGTTTCAAGAGGCACACTGTGGCATATGGACTATACAGGCCAGAGTGCATTTTGGGAGTTGTAGTTTTCTCATGACAACTGGGTAAATGAGCCACACTCATGCATCCATATTGAATTCTGCTCAGCCAGCACCACTACAATTGAACCAAGTCAATCATAACAGATGTGTGCATTGGATGAGCGATGGTACAGAGACTGTCCAGTCTGCACATGGCAGGCCATAGGGGATTGGATGTTGTGATTAGCATTGCACCTGTAGCGTTGTGTTCCAATTGAGACAGATCATCGTGTGCCTTGGAGTCAAGACAGATTTTGAGATCCTTGCATCACTCACAAGTTTTCATAGGTTGGCAAGGTGTGTCCACTGACAGACGTCTCACCCTCAGTGGCCTATATGACATTTTACATGTACAGGTAGTTGTCACAACCGCCCACCACTGTTCAGCGGTGTACTGCACTACCTTTGTAAGTCAAGTAAGCCACTATGTGGCACTGGATTGTCCGAAGATGTGTGGGGACATCAAAAGGCTAGACATACAATGTAGCTAGAGGAGTACTCCAGACCCCACGCGGATGTGTGACCCACATTTGTCTTGTCCCATACAATGCTGCAAAGCAGATGACACTTGTCCAGACGTTAAATAGCTGCAAATCCATATCAATGGCCAATATCTATTATATCTGGACTCTTCATGTTCTCCTCTGGTGGACTTGTAGTTGAACTGGCACATGCAGCAGTGACACGACACACAGATCACAACAATGCCAAGGTTGAGGTTTGGATAATGCAGTTGCGCAAGCCACAATAATACACATGAGATGTCCATGTCAAACTAAAATCAGTAAATGACAGTGTGCATACATGTAATGTAAGTGCATGGACAAAATGGGGGTTGGGAGCACACTGCCTCACAGTCCCAGCACGGTTTGTCCCTTAGCATCCTGGTAAATGCTGTACACAGTTCAAACTTACTTTGGAATACTCTGGAGTCAGACACCAAATTTGCTGCTGACTTTGCCGTATATCTCTAGACACGTGTTCCTGGAATGAGCGCTTCATCAGTAGAGAGCTGCAGTTTCAGAGAGCAAAGTAAATCATCTGGATTTGCTGTGTGCCTGTGAGTGTTACTGTGACCTGGGAGTAACTTGGCAGCATTCCCAGCAAACACAGATGAATCAGGAGTTAGTTAGTACTGTAAACAGCATTTACCCGGATGCAAAGCTGCAAACAGTCCTGGGACTGTGAGGCAGTGTGCTCCCAACCACCATTAAGTCCATAAGGACTCATGGGCAGATCAACAAGGCACTTGCGCCTCTTTGCACCGCCATTGGGTCACTTTAGTGAAGCAGCAGCGGAGCACACAAAGCGCCATGCGGCTGGATTATTACAACGTGACGCATACGGTGCAGGATCGCATCCTAAAAGTGGCTGAGTGAAACTACAAGATTTCACTCAGTCACTATTAGGGCCAAGCGGAGTCAAATCTATGCACCTGCTTGAAGCAGGTGTAAGGATTTCCACAGCATGTTAGCGATCGTGCTCCCCCGAGCCTTGCTGGAGGCGGGTTCGCACTTGCCACGCCACTCCAGCAAAGCCCGGCTATTCCACCGGGGATGCATCACACATCTGCCCACCCAAGCGCCACGGTGTGCCGCTTTGTACAAGTGGTCCATCAGGGGTGACGCACGGGTGGGCTGATGCGTTGCAACTCATCAGACACACCTCTGCTGATTAGCGGAGATGCGCCTGAAGTTGTAAATCGGCCCCTGATAACTGTACAGAGGCAAACAAATTCGGACCTAGGCTATTCTATGTATGCGTAGCGTAAGCATGGGCGGATTTTGCAGATCCACGATTCACGAATTTGCGTATTCACGGATCGTGGATCCGCAAAATCCGCGTATCTGCGGATTTTCGTAATTGCGGATTTGGGGCGGGGCTTCCATGCGAGTGCACATGCCTCTTGTGTGTATTAAAGGTCAGATACCGATCATAGACAGCTGCCCAGCCTTGACAACGCTCACGATTGTTTTTGGGGCCGATAAATGAGTCACTGAATTTAAGCTTCAGCTAGGGCTCATGCTTACATGATATCTGTAAGTGCTTCCGGTTGAGGTTTGATTTTGTGCCAGGACAATCGTGCCAGAATGAACCCTGCCCTTAATATTTATTCAACAAGACGCCACCGTTTTGGGAAGAGGGCACAGCTGCCTTGCCTGTAAACTATTTTACGATGGCGCCGGCAAGCTGCCAGCGCCATCCTAAAATAGTTGCTACATTAGCTTCAACAGGAAGCGCGAATAGATAAAATAAAGCAGATGCACGAGCGCCTGCTTGATTTTATCTATTAGTGCTTCCTGTTGAAGCTAATTTAGTAACTATTTTACGATGGCGCTGGCAGCTTGCCGGCGCCATCGTAAAATAGTTACAACAACAGGCCAGCAAGGGTTGAACTTTTGACCTAAGAATCCGCCGCTCGCAGATTGCGAATTTTCGGTAAATTCGCGAGAGTTCGCGGATCGCGAATTTACCGAAAATTCGCAAATTCAGCCAGCGGAGCGGATTTAGCGCTCATGCTTAGCGTAGCGTCATGCATGGAACAACCACCACATCAGGATTTTGCTTACACTTCTGCAGGCACGGTTGGTGAGACAGGAGATCCGCAGGAACAAGTCCGGAGAAGGAGACCATCAGCTCGGCGGCGGCTAAACCCTCTTTCCACCAGCGATGAAGGAGAGGAGGAGCAGGAGGAGCAGGAGGAGGAGGAGGAGGAGGAGGAGGGGCCCTCAACATCTGCAGGCCAGGGGGTTTCACCCACCCGGGATGAAGAAGAACACGACACTAGTACTATGTCCCGGGTGGAGGCTGTGGACATTGAAGGGGGGGGTGAAGGACCGGACACCTCGGACCATGATGTGGGGGATAGCCACTCACCCGCAAATACATCACCAGTGGGTCATGAAGAGGTGTCCCCGGGGCAGGCCAACGTTCAATCTGGGCCTGCCATGCCCCTCCCTACCTCTAGAGTCCCCCATGCCATCGGGGGCTCCAGCTCAATCCCCTGATACCTGTCCCCCTCCTCGTAGCCGCCAAAGCCGAACCAATCCGCTCCGGACCTGAGGCACCACATCCCTTCTGTGTCCCCCCCCCCCCCAGTGCCGGTGCTGTTCCTCCCGTGGCAGTGCCAGGAGACTTGAGTTGGATGGTCGAGGGTCAACCTGACATGTCCGCTCGCATCTTGCTACAAGTGTGTCTGGAGATACGCCCGATGCAAGCGCACCTAGTCCGATCTATGGACAACCTCGGCACCCAAGTCCAGTCCCTGAACACGGACCTAGTCCGATCTATGGACAACCTCGTCACCCAAGTCCAGTCCCTCAACACAGCCATTACGTCTTTCATCTCCCAAGTGCCTTCCCATACCACCGTCAATGTGTCCCCCTGCCCGTTGCCCCACACTGTTTCCCCCCATACTCCTCGTGTGTCACGTTCCCTTGTGGTGCCTGTCCCTTCATCAGCCAGCCGTGTGGATGTGTCCGACCCTGAGGATATAGACATTGTGGTCCTGGAGGATGACCAGAAAGACACTTGACTGTTGGACTGAGACATTGTTTTGGACGTAGATTTCTTTTTCCCCTTGTGAATAGACTGGTTCCCATGACGCTACCTGTCGTATTATATTTGTTTTTGCCCCACCCAAATCCAAGTTCCATTCTCCTTCTGCATTAAGATCATCATTTGTTTTCCTTTCTCCCTTCCAAACGGACGGTTTGTTTGTGTTCCTACATAAATACCTTTGCAGATTTATACTTTGTCTGACTAGTTTGACTTCATTTTGAATGTCTATTCCCAAATATAGACACATATTTAGTAAGTCATATGCTATGCACATTACAACATGTTGCTATGATGTGTTACACTTGCACCTGTCTCACACACACATGCCTACATCGTCAGAAGGGACATGGTACACAACAGGATATTACTTTAGTAGATATTTATTGTCAAAATACTCCTAAGGAGCCCAAAACGAATTGGCCATTTCAATGGCGGTCATGTTTGCGTTTCCGCAATAGTGGGGGGGAGGAACGCGGTGAGGGGTGAGGTTGAGGTGGTCGCCTTCGTGTCTGTGGGTGTTGTCCAGGCTGATAAAGAGGTGCAGGTGTCAATGGTGTCTGCACATTAGGTGTCTGTTGCTGGACAAGGGCTGGTTGTTCAGGTGGTTGAAGTGACTGTGCAGAGGTTGGTGGTGTTTGGGCAGGTAGTGGGGGTGGTGGGAGTGACAGTCCAGTGGTTGGTAGTGTTTGGGCAGGTAGTGGGGGTGGTGGGCGTGCCTGTACAGGGTGTGGGTGTGTTTGGGTACCTTGGCTGTGCTGCTGTGCAGTTGGTGTTACGTGTGGGGATGTGCTGTCCTACAAGCCGACATGATTGTTCCCCTCCCTGCGTTGGCCGTGAAGGTGAACTTTGGATCCATCTCACCATGCCCTCCATCATCTTCATGGCCAAGGCATGGTGTCTTGCACTCTCTTCCCTTTGGATGGATATCAGGTCTCTCATATTTCTTGACATTTCCTGCCAAGTGCTATCCATCCTATCCAAAGCTTGGCCCACCCTGTCCACCACCTGAGGGAATTGGGCAATGTCCTGCAGGGACCCTGAAATGTCGGACAGGGTAGCCCCTATGGCCCGAATGTCCTGCCTCACATCTGCCTGCTGTCGGAAGAAGTCCTGCTCCCACTGGCCACCATCGTCACGTGCAGGCCCCCTCTGCTGGTGTCTGCCAGGGATGAGATGAGCAGGTCCAACAACAGGGGGGGTGGCAGGTAGAAGTCTGTGGGCAGGAGTAGGGTGCCCAGGGGATACCAGGTCCACAACAGGGCTGGTACTTCCCACAGGTGGTGGAGAGAATGGCAGGGATAAACTGCGTAGGGAAGAGTGGGTAGGGGAACCACCATGTCGGTCCCGGACGTGAGGGCTGTGAGTGAGTGATGTCTGTGTGTGGATGTGTGGGAGCCGTGGCTGGTTTGATGTATGCCTTGTTATTGATGGTTTGAGAGGAGGCAGACGGGCGTTGCTTGTCAGAGGATGTGAGGCCGGGACGTCAGTATTGTCATCCCCGGAGTCAATAGAAATGTACTCATCATCCTCCTAAAAGTTATCGTCCTCTTGATCTTGATCCTCCTCCTCCTCTTGGGCATGAGTTGCAGCCGACATTGCTGCCTGGAGGATCAGAGGATTCTCCCCTCGGATTTCCCGTCAGCCAGCACTGGTTGTCGGTCTGTCAGCCTCTCCCTCAGCATCATCTGAAACACAGAGGTTGCAACTGTATTGGTGATTGACCAGGTATTACATGTGCAGCAACACCAGGGTTGTATTTACTGCACTCTCCATCAGCAGATGAGGATCATGTGATCAGGTTAGGGTACCACCACAAATGGCCGCTCACGCCATAGCCCTGCGGTGTTACACGGAGATCTACATGATACTAGCAAACTCACCAGCTCCAGCCCCAACTCTCTGTCCCTTTGCGTTCCCTCCTGGTGTATCCTGCTGCACCTGTCTCCTCATAGTTGTTGTAGACATAGCTGTAGAGGGTAGAAACAACATTCTCAACGATCTGCCTCACCAAATGACAAACATGCATATGTGTCACTCCTGGTCTGTATTTCACTTTGTAATCAACAACTGTTGATTCCATGTAGAAGGGGATCTCAATCTTTGTAATGGCTTTGTAATCTAAGCTGTTGACACTCCTCATGCACTATTTTCCTGAGGGACAGCTGCCGCGACAGTTTCACAGCTGCAGTTAGGATGTCATGCATCCCCCAGGATGGTGTCTGCTGCAGTGGTCTCATCCTGTCAGCACCTGTGATGAGAAATACATTTTTTTTTTAAACTCTTTATTCATGACTGGATCAGATAGTACATTTGAAGACATTTTTCTTTTAACATATTGTCAGTCTTTTCCGTTTTCTGAAACATAACTGTGGCACAGTACTCCGTACATCAAATCGTACATCCCGGTTCGTAAAATTCCAGATATCAAATCAGAGTAACATATATCACTTAGTACACGTCAGTAGGATACTGTATCGCCCAACTGTTCCCCGTTCCCTCCCACCTCCCCCCACCCTGTTCCCATCTTCTGGTCATACCCATGTACAGCTTCATAACGCTCGTCTAATAATGATGTTACGGCGTAAGTGGACATTACAGGTCATAGGTGTGGTCACCAGTGTATCTAGGCAGTCGGCCTCACATATCTCCTCCCTCCATCCCCACTGAGCACTCAGGTACCCTCCTCCCCAGGCAAACTCAGGTCCTCATCCTCCAGCTCCAACAGCATGCGATCCCAATCTTGTGCTACTGGGTATTTCCGGTGGCCCTTCTCCTCCTTCCTACGCAATTCCATAGCCTTCGCCTTCCCCCATTTCAGCATATCGGATCTCCACACCTCTATGGCTGGGGGCCTAAGGGACTTCCATCTCATAGTGAGGGTCCGGAGTGCCAACAAGAGGGCTAGGTCTGTAAATTTCAGCTGTGCCCTACAGGCCTTGGGTCTCTTCCTATTCCCTATCAGGCAGGGTAAAGCGCCCTCCTGGACCTGCATACCCGTTATGGTGTGAAGTGCGTGCCGGATTATCTCCCAAAATGTGCGCAGCCTCGGGCACGCCCACAGCATGTGGACAATATCAGCGTCATTATTATGCGTTCTTATATTATTATGCGTTCTTATATAGCGCTCGATTACCCGTAGGCATCTCGGCGCTTGCCTTGGGAACCCATCCTGGCTTTTTTCCCTGTGAGATACCCGTACTGGGCATCCCCAAGGTGAAAGCCAGGCATCCCGCCGCGGGGAGGCCGTAGTGGAGATTAAGCAGCTAATGCCCAGAGCTGCAGAGTGTGAACCCGTGATTCGAGTAGGCACCGAAACGAGAATTATCGAGTCCGTGGATATTTGGGCTCAAGACCCTGCCGCGTCGGGAATAGAACCCTGGTCCCGGGTCTGACCTCTGCTTCAGGGTCTGCCTCCTCTAACCAGTGAGCCACACTTCTCCACAACATCTGGACCCTGACATCTAGGGCAGCAGTGGGAGACGGTGGGAAATATCCTATGTAATCTTTGTGGAGTGAGGTAGGCCCTATGTAGCACCATGGCTTGTATAAATTTGAATTTAGCATTCCTGGACACTCTTCTAGGATGTCCGAGGATGATCTTCCAGTCCCCGTCTGTAATTCCCTCTCCTGTGTCCGTGCTCCAGGCCTCCCTAAGTGGGGTGAGGGATCCTGCTGCGTGTTCTCTAATGCCCACATAGAGCCATTTTACTAAATGACCGCCCAACCCCATATAGTGGAGAAGATGGACCAATTCGTGTTGTGTTGGTTTAGTACGTTGTGTAGCCCAAGTTCGCCTCACATAGTGGGAGACCGTGGCGTGTAGAAGATACAGCCGTTGCGGGGCTCCTGTGGATTGTGTAAAGGTGGCATGGTCTAGCAAGTTGTCGTCCCCAAATAAGTCTCCAACCCTGTCTACCCCAGCATCTATCCAGGGTTGTAATCTATGTCTCGTCAGGGGTCCCTGTGGAGTCGGCAGGCCCAGTAGAGGAATATTGTCAGCATAAGGGGGGGTCCCTGCCGTGTATTTAAGTGCATTCCGCCAGCACTTCAATGCCACAAGCAATAAGGGGTGGCAGTCTCTCGGAGTCTTGGCCGCAGGCAACAGAAGGGAATGGAGCGCCCCTCGCGCCAGCTCTCGTGGAGTGAAAGCAATTTCATGGAGGTCTCTGCCCGCCACCCATCTAGTCAGCCACTGAAGTTGGCTAGCGTAGTAGTAGCCACCTAAATCAGGCACTCCCAGGCCCCCCTGTCTGGTAGACAGTTGTAGTTTCTTGAGGCCTATCCGTCTCCTCCCCGAACCCCAAACCAGGGTGATCAATAACGAGTTCAGCATAGTAAAAATGGGTTGTGGCAGAAGGACCGGCAGATTCACAAAATAATACAGGATTCGGGGAAGCAGGACCATCTTGGAAAGTGCCACCCGGCCCATGACGGACAGAGGCAGAGACGTCCAGAAGTTCACACTACTGCGGAGGCCAGTAATTGCTCTCCGCACATTACCCTCAATTTGGTCGTCAGGGTTCCGATAAACATTAATGCCGAGATATTTGAAGGTAGTCGGGGCCTCCTGGATCACGTGCTCCCCAAACTGTATGTGGGTGGGTAGGTGCCCGTCTCGGAAAAAGAACCCCAATGATTTCCCGGGGTTAATTGCCAGGCCCGATATCCGTTCAAACCGCTCAAAGGTATGAGCCAGGAGGGTATGGTCGCCCTGCAGGTCTTGTAGGAACAGCAATATGTCATCAGCGTAGATGGAAACCAGGTTATGGGTATCTCCAACCTGGATTCCCATCCCCGCCGCCCTAGTCCGGAGTGCAATTGCTAGGGGTTCTAACGTAAGGACAAATAACAGCGGTGACAGTGGGCAGCCCTGTCGGGTGCCCCTGTGTACGCCATAACTGTCCGACGTGTGTCGGCCGGTGCGTGCCCGGGCCGTTGGGTTGGTATACAGTAGACAAACCCATTGTATCAGGGCGTCAGGAAGGCCAAAGCGACGTAGAGCTTCAAACATAAAGTCCCAGGCCAGGGAGTCAAACGCCTGCCGCAGATCTAGGGTTATACAACCAGCCTGCGGCAAGTCCGGGGGGGTCGTGGTCGTGAGGGCATGGAGACGTCTCGTGTTTTGAGAGGTACTCCTCCCCGGGAGGAAGCCACACTGATCCGTGTGGATCAGGCCAGGGAGATGGGCTTGTTGTCTCAGGGCTATAATTTTACTAAGGATTTTATACTTCGTGGGGAGCATAGACAGAGGTCTATAATTACTCACGTCCAGTGCATCCCTGCCGGGCTTCGGGATCGAGATGACCAGGGCCTGCACAGTCGAAGCCGGCAGGTGGCCAGTTTCATACGCCGTTTTGTAGATTTTTTCTAGAATAGGGGCTAGCGTATCACAGTAGGTTTGGTAAAACTCTCCCGGCAGACCGTCCATGCCTGGGGTCTTGCCCCGGTTTAGAGAGTGGATGGCTATTTTAATTTCCTGCTGTGTGATAGGCCCTGCTAGGATCGTCTGGATATCTCGGGGGAGGGCCGGGATCGGGAGCTCATCCAGGAAGTCTAACATGGCATCCCTAGTACCAGCAGGGGGTGGGGCGTACAGTCTCTCCAAATGTGTCTTAAACATATTATTAATCTCTATCTGCGTATTTACTTGTCTGCCCGTGTCATCTCTGACACTCGTGATTACCGTGGTCTCAGGGGTGTCTCTAATCAAGCGAGCCAGCAGTGCACCCGACCTGTCCGCCTCCGCCTGTTGCCGTCGTAAGTATTCTCTGTAGTCCATTACCCTTAGGGTCTCCAAGAGCTCTGCATGCTCAATATTGCACAATTGGAGATCCCCCCTTCGTTCAGGGTCCGTCCCCACTGCGGTCTCAAGCATTGCCAGCCTGTCCTCAGTCGTACGGAGTCTATCATATACCTCCTGCCTGGCGCCCACCAGCCGGCCAATCACAGCACCCCTCACCACCACCTTCATGGCGTCCCACACAACCATGTTCGAGGACGCGGAGTCCCAGTTATCCCTGAAGTAGTCTGTTAGCGTGTTCTCCATGTGGGCACGGAATGGGCCATCCTCAAGTAGTGATGGGTTGAGCCTCCAGGTGGGCACGAAGAGGGAATTCTGCCCCAGTTCAAGTCTAGTGTTAGCGGCCTATGGTCCGAAAACGTCTTGGCAAGGTAGGCCGAGGACGTGCATTGTGTCATCAGGGACCTGGTGCAAACAAATCTGTCCAGGCGTGTATGCAAGTTATGTAGTGGGGAATAGTATGAATACCCCTTGTGTGTCGGATACAGTGTACGCCACACATCTGCCAGCCCCCACCCCTGAAGCCATACTCGAAAGGAGTCAGACAATCTGTGAACCCCTGCCCCTTGAAGCGGAGGGTGTGACCTGTCCAGCCCCGCATCCAGTATCATATTCCAGTCCCCACCCAGAATCCAGGGGATGTCCGCCCAGTCTGCTAAGGCCCTACTCACAAGTGGGAGGAATCTGTCCTGGTCGTGGTTTGGGGCATAAATACTGCCCAGGACTACCACCACCCCATCCAGTGTACCCTTTACCAGGAGGTATCGCCCTTGGTCATCTGTCTTCCTATCTATCTCCATGAAAGGGACCCCATGCCGCACCCAGATCGTAGCTCCTCTAGAGAAGGCAGAATATGCTGTGGAAAAGACAGTCCCCCTCCATTTCTTTCGCAGGGTGTGTACTTCGGGCTGTGTTAGGTGGGACTCCTGGAGAAATACAATGTGTGCTCCCTGGCGGAGCAGGAAGGCGTGCACTCTGTGTCGTTTCTGTATCGCCCCTAAACCTCTCACATTCCATGTGACCAGCCTATACCTCCCTTTCGTGTCAGCCATAATCAGATACCGATGTTCGAGTAGACAACAAAATATAGTGCAGTGTGTGCAGTCGCCACGGCGACCAGAAGACGGTTCCCTCCTATTCCCAAACCCCAACTCTGAAGGCGCAGCCTCGGAACCCAGCTGTGCCGAACATGAAACAATACAACAAAATCAAACAATGAACCGTGCATACGCTCTTGGGGGGTCTGCTGCACTTAAGCCACATCCAATGGACCATGTCAATCGGTGCCGCCTGCTCAACGGCGCCGCCGGGAGGGACATTACTTACAATTAGTCACTGTTACCGGCCTTCGCTTGGGGAGGCCCCCCCTTTCAATCCCGCAGAACCAGTAAGGTGTGTCTGTGATAGTTCAGGGTGGTGGCCTAGTTCAGTTCACATTGTAGGGGGCAGCAGCCAGGATCATAACCTTGCAAGAGCACTCATTTATTGCGAAACAACTTACATGCCTCTTGTTCTCGGGATCCCTCGCACCCCACTCCTTCGCCTCCTCCCCCCCCCCCAACGGAGCCTCATAAAGGTTACAAAAGTAGAAAAGGATACCAGGTGGACTCAGCGAGTCAGAGTACATTCACAGCAGCCATTATTCCAAGGCAGTGTCCAAGATTTCATCCGCCGCTCGGGGCGTCACGTTCGGGAAAAGTACCAAGCTGTTCTCAGAGTCCGAATGTACAGTGCTGTCCTCCGTGTCCGTATTCACTTGTGATGAGAAATACATGTCCATATTTTAGTACAACAGATTGTAGCTATGAGATCAAATTACATTCTCATTAGCCATTTGTGGATAATCAAGGACGATGTGCAGCATGTGTAGCTCATTGACTTAACATGTGGGCACCTGCTCACAAGCAGCATTTGCAAGCTTACAGCCATGCAGCACTGACATCAATAAGATGACACATCAACTGACGAACTTGTATGAGAAGGTTACTGATTTCCCCCTTACCATTGTGACTGACTTTTTTCATGGGTGTAATATTGTCTGTTGACAAGTCAGAAAGGAGTTCATGTGTGAGATGTGCAGTTATCAGGGGCCTGATGTTGCCCATTTGTGCTTCCCTACCCATGAGGTCACACAGCTCATTTTTGAATGAGAGAACACAGATTACTAATTTCCATCCTTTGAGTGTTCTCTGTTCCCATGCTCCATTTCCAACATCATGGTACTACTTACATGACAACAGATGTTGTCTTGTGCAGCAGACATCCAAACCTCATATTTCATACACTCACTTATACATGTGAATATGGTAGAAGGGAGGCAAGCAGAAGACAACATTTGGTTTAGATCACACATTGTAGATGAGGTGAGAAGCTTTGAATCTTCCCACCTGCACTGGATTATCCTGTTGCCCTTCAGCCAAATCATTTTGCAGGTGTAACTACATGAAGATTCCCCTTAGCAGCCCCTACACCCATCTCACAGGTACACAACTGGCACCAGTGTGTGCCTCAGCCATACCAATTTCATATTGATTTGACCATGTTAATTTTGCTAGGGATTTAGCATATAATTGAATTGCAAGCCTGTTGTGTTGTGGACGTTTCTTATGACACATTGTTCTATTGTATGTCCATTGTGCACACACTTGGCATACATTTTGTGTCAGCATCTCATTTGCCACCAGGGTCTGATTGGCCATGTGTTTAAATGCCCTATGGGAGCATATTGTGATGCAGGATAACAGTGTTGTACAACACATACGGTGGAGGTGAAAGGCACAATTAATATGCATTCAGCAAGCTTGACTTACCGTGGTCCTGCACCGGAGCAGTAGGTGGTCCCTGGACAGATGTCAAGTCCAACCTAGTAGCAGAAGTCAGTGGGCGTCTGGGGTTCTGGGAGTACCACATTGTACCTACAATGATAAGTTTGTTTAGCAACTTTACATTCCTGCTGCACATTTGATGCATTCAATTTCTGGCACTGGACGGGCACAAGCAGTCATGGTCACCACCGTTGCAGAAGTGTGTCATACATTATGTAATGAGTGATCCCACATTGAACTTAGATTGGGCCCACTACCTTGATGCTACCTATGTCACAATGACATGCCTACGAAGCCTGAGGTAAAGTCCACTATCGTGTTTTGTTGATGTCCAGAAATTATCCATCCAATGTACGCAGTACATGATCAGCTGTGTGGACTGTGCTGAATAAAGTATGTATGAAAGATTAGAAGTTGGACAGTGTATGCATTGTCAATACTACAGAGACTGGTATCTCACTGTTTGGTCTTCATTTCCGTATCGGTGCAAATGCTATTTCTTGATTAGGTCTACAAACACTATTACAATATGGTGTGTACACCCTTTTGACTTGTTGTGGCCCTCGATTACAGGATTGCTTTCCCCGTTCTGGGTCTGTTGGTGTAATACATGTTGTGGACCACATTTACAAAGGTATGATGATCCAAGACATTTTATGATTTGTCTTTCGCTGTTCACAAATGTCATATGTTAAAGGTGAATGTCCATTGACAACTCCAATTGTAATGCAGCAAATGTAGCATAAATGGTTGACTTACATAGCTGGGCACTATTTGTCCCTCTGTCGTCTTCTGACGATGTATGCATTTTGACCATCTCCTGTCCACTTTGACTTACCAGTTTGTGTGGGTGACATGTCTTCCTCGGTATGTGGCCGATTCCTCCTATGCGATGTGGTGACCTCTGCTACTGCAGTTACCTGTGCTCTGGCTGGATGTGTCAATGGGTGAGAAGAGAGAAAAGTTGACAAATAGGAAATGTGCTTGTGTAACGTTTCGGGGATTTGCCCATATCTTCTGTGTGATAACAGTATTGCGCGGAACTGCCGCAGACGGGGCAGGTAGAAGCAGTGGTGTGTTGGGGATGTAATGGCGTGGCAGAGTGGAAATTGGACAACAGGATATGTGTTGGACATATTCACATCAGAGGATACTCTCACCATCTGCTTTGTGATTTAGGCTGGCTCAGGGTGATGTACTTTTTGGAGATTTTGTGGCAGGTTTACAACCCCCTAGAAAAAAAATTTACACTGTTGTTGCATCACTTCTGTGACACAACGGTGGTGTACAACAGACAACGCATTTAGGATTATTTGCAACGTGACGCTACTATGGAGAATCGTCATGTTGTGAGGCCCTGCGCAACGTCAGCTTGGAGGTAGGCAGGGTGTGCACTCCTTTGGGATTTGCCGCTTCCAAGTGAGTCAGTGTAATCTACATGATTTCACAGTATCACTTATCAGAGGCCGCTGCGACGCAACCTTATGCCTGCTTGAAGCAGAGGTAAGGAGTGGCACAGCACGTTAGGTATGGGCAGTGCATGGACATTGTTGGAGTTGCAACGCTCTTGTGACACAACTTCAGCAAAGCCCCCGCTAGACACCATCAGATTCAACACACATCTGTCTATCCCTGCACCACAGTGCACCACCATATGTACACGACACATCCGTGTTTGCGCAAGGGTTGAATTGCATGTCACATTGGTACTGGCGCTTCCCTGCTAATGTTTGTCTTTAGCTAATTTATTTATTTAACTTAATTTTAAATTTCCATTTGTCATTGCACATTTTCAGTCAATATGTACAGTTATTGAATTAGCTGGGTTGTGTATGTATGGCATCAGTACTGTGCACATGTTTTAAATAGGGTCGGGGGGTATTAGCCTTTTCTGATGCAAAGGATTCTGGGACTTGTGGTGCTACGTAGTGGGTGACACATGAGTCTCTGACTAACCATATATTTATATGCACTTTGGACAATTTCCATGATCACTATGACAGTGTAACACAGACAATCTCTTCATGCACTTTTTCTTTTCATTCCACTTACCTGGTACCACGTAGCGGACGTCACTAACAGGCAGCCCATGGACCAAGTGGGGGTGTATAGCTGTTAGGATATCCTCCTCCAGTGGGGTGAGCCGGATGCGGGGTCCAGGGCATGCAGCAGGGAGGACTCTGCTCAGTTCTATCCTCGAGTATTTTTCCTTGACCCGCTGCTTTTCGTCCTGCCACTTTTTTTTAATGTCCTGTACAGTTCGCCTCTCCACCCCCAGGGCTGAGACAGCAGTGGCTATCTGTTGCCATAGTTCTTGCTTCTGTGCCCCACTGGTGCAGTATGGTGGTAGCCCATGTAGGCGCTTGTGGTGCCTTACTATGTATTCCAAAAGCATGGTGGTCTCCTCTGCTGGGAATTTTTTTTTCTGCGCATCTCCATGTTCTCTGGCACTGGAAGCATTGTAGTAACAGTCTCTCTGTGGCCAAACCTGTTCCTTCACTGTGTACTGCTTTTATGTGTTTTGTGGTACTGGTCAATTAGTGTTAATTGGCTTTAACTGGAGCGTGGTGGGGGATGGTAGGCAGTGGCAGCATACACCATGGAAAAATGGAGCTGTTGGCTGGGATTGGCTGGTGTGTGTCAGCTGATCCATGTAGGGGGATGGGTGGACCTTGGCCAGGTGTTTCCCCTTGGCTAACATGACCAACGTCCAGCAATCGTAAATTACGGGCCGTAATCGTAAATTACGGCTTGTAATCGCATTTTGCGATAGTGCGCCGTTAATTCCGCCAAAGTGCCGCAAAATACGGCCCGGTGGCGTAAATTACGGCCAGGCGGCGGACGTAAAGTTAGTAGTCGTAAGTCTATTCTGTGAATCCCGAAAGTAGTAAGTTCATTCTGTGAATCCCGAAAGTAGTAAGTGCATTCTGTGAATACCAAATAGTAGTAAATGCATTCTGTGAATACCAAATTGTAGTAAATTTAGGATTTAGTCTTAAATTCATTCTGTGAATTGGGCCCTATAAGAGGACAAAATTTAAGACGTTGTTATCTGCTTTTATGATTTGGGGGGCGCTAAAAAAGAAGATTGGACTGGGGAGACTTAATCATTGCACGGTGCTTTTTTAAAAATCCCACCTTTCCGGAAATTTTCTCTGATGAGATTATGGCAGGATGGGATATAAAGGGCGCTCGAAAGGCTGGGGACTTAATTTGTAAAAAAGTGTTTTGCCAATTCAGAGATAGAGATGGAGTTTGGGCTGGAAAGGGGCACTTTGTTTAAATACTTGCAGCTGCGTAGTTTTTTTGGCAAGTGGGTTTAATAGCATTGCAATTATTGACAATATGCAAGGCAGTGCTAAGGGGGTTATTAAGCTAATGTATGCAGAACTGATAAGTTTAAAACAGGATGACTTACCTAAGCATGGGGCTAAATGGGCTGTGCGTGTGGCGGCTGCTCCAGACGTACTTACGAAATCTCTAGAGTTGGCCCAGTTGGTTCTGTGCTCTGCCAGGCTTCAGGCGCAACACTTTAGAACTGTTTCTACTCCGGCTAGAATAGCACAGTGGGGTGGGTGGGATATCAGGGATTACGTGCCCTAGATGTGGGGGGATGGAAGCAGATCTGGTGCATATGTTTGCATCTTACCCTCGTCTGCAGGGGCTATTGGAATCAATTATGGAATTTTTAGATCGTTCACTCGGGGTAAAAATTACACTAACCCCTGAATTAATTTTGCTAGCAATAAGCAGTAAGAGACAAAACGAGATAGCTCACCAATTTCTTTTTGTTGCTAAGGCTGTTCTAAGGGTCAATATTGCTTCTGCTTGGTTAGATCCTTTTCCCTCTACCTTTCAGCAATGGCTTGCTTGGCCGCTTTCTATGTACATATTGGAGAGAGCGATTTATGAAAGGAAGAGGAAGAAATCAAAGTTGTTGGGATGGAATATCTGGGCTCCGATAAGAAGATTGAAGGAATCAGAATAACTAAATTCATCAGGGGAGGAAGTTGAATACAATGTTGGTACAAACTGGTCAAGCTTAATCAGAATATGTGCTCTGCGAAATGTGATTTTTATAACTGCTCACTTCTGATCGTCTCTATTTTAGTTGTCAGTTTTCTTATTCGGTTTGATTATCTGACTGATCCTGTGTGTTTGTTTCCTTTTTCAAACCTTGCATTTCTACTGTTTTTTCATTGTTTTTATTTATCTGTGCTGATACCCTGGAAGAAAAATGTGAAAATCTCAATAATGAAATTTAAAAAATAGAAAAAAAAGATGTGTTCGTAGTTTTAGCACATGTGTTACATTTTTAGTAGTTATTTATTATTATTTATTTGATTTTTGCGTTTTTAGTTCCGTAACAGGTTGTGGGTTTATTGGGGACTAGGGTGGGAAGTAATTTAATTATATGACATGTATTGAATATTTATTAGTTATTATTATTAGTTTAATTGAGATGGTATAGTATTAAATGAGTAAAGTAATTTATTATTAATAAAATTATTAATTAGTTGTTAATAAATTTTAATTACATTTTAATTGGTAATTGTGTAACTAATTTTAGGTGTGTGTTTTGTGGTGTTTATAGGTGTAAAGGATGGGAAGTAATTTTTTATTAGTTGATGAATGAATAATTAGTTGTTAATGAATTTGAAATAATGAATTAGTAATTAATTATGGTATTTGTATAATTAATTTTAGGTGTGTGTTGTGTTTATAGGAGGAAAGGGTGGTAAATATTTGGTGTTTAATTAATTATTATATCGTTGTTCATTAATGTTAATTATTTGATATTTATTTTGTGCAATTTTATGTTTTTGTGTGTGTTGTTTTTACTTTTAAAAGCGTACAAGGTGGGTATTAAATACAGTTTTAAATATTTAATCATTAGTTGTTAACAGTACTAGTTCTCTTTTAAAAATAATATTTAATTGTGTTTTATTTAATTGTGTTTTATTATTTTATAGTTTTAATTAGGTGGGTGTTGTGGATATTATAGTGTTAAAGCATGTTTACTTTTTTTAATTAATAAGATTTTTAAATATTAAATATGTTAATTTTGGAAACATTTTGAAGTGTTTTGTTATTGGTGTGGTGTTATAAGGTAGGAAATATAATGAAAACATGTATGTTTTAATTCATTTTTCTGTTTTTTAATATCTGCTACTTTTAAATAATTATTGTTTATAAGTGTATTTAATAATTTATTTTATATATTTTATATATTATTTTATGTTTTTGTTACATGTAATTAATATTATAATATGTGTTATTTCCCTACTGTTGCACTGACTAGAGTGGGAATAGTAAATGTTACCCCTCCACCATCCAACATTTTCCGTATTCTTGCACTGACTGGAGTGGGAATAGAAATTGTAACCCACTTTCCCTACTGTTGCACTGACTGGAGTCGGAATAAAACATGTTATCCCTCTGCAATCCAACTCTTTCCCTACTGTTGCACAGACTGGAGTGTGAATAGTATATTTTACCTGTCCACTATTCATCACTTTCCCCACAGTTGCATTGAGCGATCAATATGAAAGATGTTGATTAAGTTGTTTTTATTTCAAAATATTGTAATTTCTTTATATTTAGGTTAGTCAATGTGATTGTATGACAGTTTATTTTTAGTTTTTTACATTCATGATATATATTCAAATTTGTTTTAGCTTTCTTGTGGGGTGGGGCAAGATGGCCGCTCTTTAAGCGAGCTCTGCCGGCCGTGAAATATCTGACATTTCTCCTACCAAACCGGAGTGATCTCCCTGCTGATACTGATGATTCTGACGGAGGTTGAGTCAATGATCCCAACGATCTGTCTATGAGCGACATTGCTGCAACAATGCTGCTGATCCAGCGCCGAGGCTGAGGGCACCAGAGGCCTGATCGGAGGCGGAGCACCTGCATCGGCACGCTCCCAGGCAACAAGAGGGCCTACGGGCCAGACGAAACTGCTCCTTTGGCCTGCACAGCCTTGGCACACCGTGACCTCTCTTGGAACCGGGAGAGGTCCACAAGTCAAGAAGAATCTGCCGGTCTCATACCAGCTGCTGGAGGTTGGGGTGGGAATGCTCGACGCATGGCGACTGGCCGAACACCTTCTTTCATACCCGACAGCGCTGCAGCCTTGATACAGCCCGCGGACGTGGAGATCTAACGAGTGACCTCAAGGTGAGAGAGTGGCGTCGCTTATGTCGGGCTGATCCTGTGCCCTAAATACGTAGGCGCAAGGCACGGAAGCTCCATTCCACAACCACTAGGGCAAAAAAAGGCCTGAAACCACCTAGCAAGTGACGCAGCGGATGACACTGTTAATCCTCAGAGTGGTATATGTCCACGGCAAGGCTATAACGGTGCTACGCTACTGCCCCGCATTTCATCTCCCTCATTCGCCTCCACCTCGTGATTGTCACCATTCCCCGTTACTGCAACATAGGAGGAGCCGCTATGATCCGCTGGCCAGCCACTTCTTTGGCTTCAGATGCACACTTTTGCACAATGTGACCTCTTCTCCTACTGGTACAGACTTCACTCCACTCTTGGTGGCACCGAACAGTGTTCAGCAAGCAAAATCGTGCTGCCACCATACTGACAACCTAGCAGCTCTGAATTATTTCCATTGTATGTCCATCAAAGGCCGCTTCGCATTTTGAATACTGCATCTCAAGAACTCTGAGGGTATAGTGACTTTAAGAAACTAGATACCCAAACAAAACATCTGATGACTATGCTCTAATCCTCTCTGGGTTCCGTGTTAGCACCTAACTCTATGCTGTCTCCATAATCCTTACCCGAGTGTACGTCTTGGAGACTATATCCTAACCTACTCACAACCCGAGCTAATATAAATCGGCGTAGCTCTTTATAACCAGTGATCTGCCTCCACTCCCTGACACAGCCCAAATGGGGATAACGGACACTAAACAGCCAAAAATGTTATTTGATAGCAAATGCAGCACCCAAACCACTGATTCTGAATCAAATCAAGACGCAGAATCCTCTGCAAGTAATTCTATAGATCTACCTGAAGAAGATATGCACAGTATCCTGTTGGAGGTTAAATCAAGCCTCAAGACTATTGATTACAAACTCGTCAGACTCTCTTCACAACTTGATCAGGTCTGCAACCGAGTTGACACTGATGAGGTTAGTTTGGATCAACTTGAGAACAGAACGTCAGACGCACGCGACTTTCAAGTGGAATCGAAAGAACACCTACACATGGAAAAGTGCTAGATGTCATTAAAGCAAAGAATGAGGATCTTGAAGCATGCTCCAGGAGAAACAAGTGTTCTTAGTATTCTGGAGATGACCGCAATTACCAAAATGGAAGTGTTCATGGAAGATCTTCTGGGGGATCTCTTTGGTCCAGACTGATCCCCTATGTTTATATTAGAAGAGCTCACCACACGTTTGTCCCTAAACCTCTAGTCGGAGTTACGCCCAGACCCATCATAGTATGTCTGGTAAACTATAGGGAAAGAGATGCAATTCTGCGAACATCCAGAGAAAAAGGGACAATTACTCATCAAGGAAATCGACTCATTTTTCCCAGATTTCTCGCCAACCGGCCAAGCTGCACGGCGTGAATTAGGCCCGACCAAACGCCTTTTCCAAAATTCTGGCACCCCGTATGCACTCTTTTATCCGCTGAAGCTGAAAGTTACACGGGAGGGAATGCTGTACTACTTTACTGATGCAAAGTTAGCACTGAAGTTCGCGAAGGACATGCAATAGAATAAACTATCCTCAAATAATGAAACCACCTTCAATACTACTCTAAGTGATAATGACTGAGGAGATCAAGTTGTTTTGTCATACAACTTAACTGCTCGCTCTCACTGTTCAGAAGATGACAGATAGCGGGCTATGTGAGTCGAACAACCTCATTAACTCAACCAAATAGGATATCTGAATCTGCTTGACAATTTTGAGGAGTAAACGCCCATTGGTAACAATTTGACTGCTCGGCCACCTGTCCACATGGCGGGGTTGTATGCCGGTGACTCCATTACCCCCGGAAGATCTCCGTAAATTCACTAGTAATGTTTCTGGTTCTCTCAATTGGGGAATCTATGAAATAATATCGAAAGACACAATATCGTTGTACAAAATTATCGACACAAATATATCGACATCAAAAATATCGACATCCTATACTTAATTAAAAACATACACAAATATCGGAAAATAAATATCGCACTACATAAACATCGATATCAATGATATCGACAACATATATATCGCAATATTTATTTATCGATTATTAAAAAATATAAACACCACGTTAAAAATATCGAGTGTAAAAATATCGGCAACAAAAATATCGTATTTTGAGAAATATCGAACATATTTATTAATATTCTATAACACTTTTTAACATAAAAAAATACTATAAACAATAAAATAAACATTTCACAACAAACGATAAATATAATTATTTTCACAATTAAAATAAAATGATTTAGAAATTTATAAAATAATTATTTAACATATTATATCAAATTATGTATGCAATACATTAATTAGCGTTAACCTTATATGGTAAATAATTACACAAACAGTTTTTCAAAAATACAAAAGAACCAATAAAAATACTCCTAACATAAATTAACCAATAGCTAACTAATTACTAACTCCAAAACACTATATAAACAATTAAATCCGACAAACAAACTACCTGACAAAAATAGAAGACAGGAGAGAATACTGTGGACACATTCAACAAGACCTACAAGAACATCAAGATTCAACCTACAAATCAGAGGATTAAAAGTAAGTAACTAAAATTAATTTAAGTAAAGTAGCTGCTAAAATAAAAAAATAACAAAAAAGGACAATTAACTTATACATATGTATTGTATATTATCTCCTACCACTACAGAAAACTTCACTACTAAAGAACAGAAAAAACAACGAAGAAAACTAAAAAACAACTAACAAAGTAAGCATGTTCATATATTTCTCGAACTACATTAAATAAGTTAAGCATAACACCTAAAGCATACACCATAACTGCAACCTAAAATATATTTCTAAACATTTAACATAAATATTATTTTTTTATTTACAGAGAAAGAAACCAAAGAAAATACAGGCCACAACTGAAAATTGGACAGATTGGACTACACCTACAAGAACAATAAAACTCAACATAAAAAGCAACTAATAAAAAGTAAGTCAATAAAATGATGTGACTAAAACTAACTGCTACAAACATAAAAATTACAAACAGAATTTAATAATTAATGCATATGTCCTTTTTATTTTGTAGCACCACTACAACATACTCTACCTACAAATATCAAAGAACTGAATTCAACAAACGAAGATACAACTAACAAAGTAAGTATATCCAAAGACTTTTCAAAAAGCTAAAATAAGTAAAAGCTAAAACCTATAGCAAAACCTGTAAAAGCAACCCAAAAAAATATAACTGAACAATTAACACAAATAAATATTTTTTTTCCAGATAAAGAAAACCCAGAAAATACAGACCACAACTAAAAGAGGGAAGAACATCAAAATCACAGACTAATCTTCTACCAAAGGTAAGCATGCACAATATAAATGTTTATAATTCCAACTTAAAATACATATAACTATAATTAAAATAACTATAACATATATTTCTGATAGATTAAAAAAGAACAAAATGACAGAAGGAGCAGAATTTGTTACCAGCCAAAAAGGGAAACTATTACTCTGCTACATGGGTTACACTTATACCCAAGAGAAACAATTTGGGATGAAAGTAAATTGGAAATGTTGCAAATATTACTCCAACAAATGTTATGGAAGAGCAACAACTAGAGAAGCAACTGTCCTTTACACCAGGGAACACAACCACCCACCAAATGTAAAAGAAATAGAAGTCAGAACAGCATTAAAAAACATTAAAGAAGCAAGTACAGGTTCCCAAAAACCAACAAGCCTAATCTTAAAAGAACAAATTCCACAAATCCCTAAAACAGCCACTACCCAAATGCCTAATATAATTTCTCTCAAAAGAACAATATCACGTACCAAAAAAACAACTACTACTACCACTCCACCTCCTAAAACATATAGCGATATAAATTTAAGTCCTGACCAAACTATAACTTTAAACAAAATACCTTTTATAGTTTACGACAATGAAAACAACGAGAAAAGACTAATAATCTTTGGTACAGCCATAAACCTAATAAAACTCCAACAATGCCAATATTGGATGATGGACGGTACTTTTAACATCTGTCCCAGACCTTTCTACCAACTGTACACAATACATGGCTTATATCAAAACTGTAATATACCTCTACTGTATGCACTGCTTCCAAATAAAACTAATTCAATATATATGGAATTATTAAACATTATCAAACAAAAAACAAATGACTATTCCCCTGAAAAAATAATACTGGATTTTGAACAAGCAATGCTCTCTGCTATTTTAAAAATACACCCCCATACCATCCAAGGCTGCTATTATCATTTTAATCAGTGTCTTTGGAGGCATTTACAAAAAACAACCCTAAGCATAGAATATGCAACAAGCTCATCTTTTGCGTATCAAATAAAAAACTGATAGCACTAGCTTACGTTCCTGAAACAGATGTGGCCGAACACTACAACCTTTTAATAGACAGCCCATTTTACAAACAAAATGAAGCAAAATTTAGTCCTCTCTTAGACTACTTTGAGGACACTTGGCTAGGTAGACTCCATAGATCTGACCACAGGAGAAATCCTAAAATCTTAATACCCTGGTGGAATGTTTACAGAAGCACCTTAAATGGAGAATCTAAAACCAACAACGCAGTTGAAGGTTGGCACAATGCCTTCCTCCAATCAACAGGCAGAACTAAACCAACATTAGAAAAATTTATAAAATGCCTCCAGAAAGAGCAAAGTTATCAGGAATTCAGAATGGAGCAATCCATTACTGAACTAACTCCAAAAACATCCAAACAAACAAAGCAAATGTACAAATACCTAGAGCAACAAGTAAAGCTGTACCCTAGCACAACAGGCATAGAATACCTCAATATAATAGCCAAAACACTACTACTACTCTAAGCCACAAACAATTACTTTAGAAAAATGTAAAAATACAATATAATGACAATCATACATTTTATCTTGAAAATAATTAATGTATGCAATATATATTATATTATAAAATATATATACACACATTAATAATCTTTAAAATAAATAAAACAAAACAATAGTCATTAAAACATTACCCACCCACAATTAGTAACATTTAAAACACTTACCAAAGATATTCCAAATGCTGTAGAATCCATTCCCAGCAAAACAATCCAGTTTCGAAAAACAGTGACCCAAAAAAAAAAAGAAAACATACAACTGTCCCAAAACAGATAAATCCATTCCACGAAGGTCGTTCGAAATACCATACAAAACCCGAAAAATGTAAAAATATAGAAAAAACGCTCCAGGAAAACTGAAAAATTTGAAGAAGTGTCTAAAAACCGATTAGGTAATAAAAACTAACAAACACTTCTCAAAAAAAAAAATGCTTCCTTCCGACATCACAAACTCCTGCAACAGAAATACATAAAACAAATATTCCCACCTACATAAAATAACACATAAAGTCCTACTAAAAGTAAAACTAACATATTATTTCTATTATTAAACTTTAAACATCGAAACACTAACTCTACACACAAGCCAATACAACACTACAAAGTACGTCAAATACAACATATCATAATGGCTAATACAACAAAGTTATTCTAACAACACTAAATACTACCAAACTACTCTCAAAATTAATTTAAAACACACTTGAAACATATAAAATAAACCTTACCTTCAGAGACGTGAAGTGTTTCCCAACCGCGAGCTGAACTTCTTCCAAATGACACAAAACGACCTAAAGGGGTTACAAAATAAACGACCCAAAAGTAAATAAAAAGATAGAAATGACAAACTTATTATTTAATGTAAACAAATTATTAGTTAAGTAAATAAACCAAGGAATACTATTAACAAATATTTGTTTTTTTATTTGTATTAAATTACTTACCAAAACGAACACATTTTGTAAAATTATAAAATAAATATTATTATTTATTATTATAATTGTAAAAATCTTGAAATGTTGTTTAAAAATGTTTAAAAATGTTTTAGAAAATGTATATAAATAAAGCTGTAATACAATATTTTCTTCATTTAAACTGTTTGTTTAAAATATTAATATTACTATTTTTATATTATATTAATAGAAAACTATTGTGTACAAACAACATGTATTTCAATATATACATTGTATATTTATTTTTCAAACAGTATTTTTTATTTACTTCTAACAATACTTAGGTCTATTAAATATGTTTTCTTAGGAAAAAGCAATATTTCAAAACTATTTTGAAATGTAAAATGAAAAATAACATAATTATACAAATATATAAAAAAATATATTTGTAAAAAATAAAAATGTCATACTAATGTTTAATGTTATTATTTGTGATGTTAATAAAAAAATAAGAATTATCAACAACACACAAACTGTATGGAATGTTTTAATTGACATAAATAATTTTATAATGACATTTCAATCTACATTAATTTAATATTCCCACTCAAATCTACATTAATTTGTGGTAGGTGCTGTACACTAATTATATATATATTACACTATTCCCAATTCAGTCTACATTAATTTGTGGAAGGTGCTGGACACTAATTAAATATAATTTACTATTCCCACTCCTGTCTGATGCTGGACACTAATTAAATATACTTTACTATTCTCACTCCAATCTACAATAATTATAGGTAGGTGCTGGACACTAATTACATATAAATTACTATTTCCACTCCAGTCTACATTAATTTGGGGTAGTTGCTGGACACTAATTACATATAATTTACTAGTCACACTCCAGTCTACATTAATTTTGGGTAGATGCTGGACACTAATTACATATAATTTACTATTCCCACTCCAGTCTACATCAATTTGTGGTAGGTGCTGGACACTAATAACATAAAAATTACTATTCCCACTCCAATCTACATTAATTTGGAGTAGGTGCTGGACACTAATTACATATAATTTACTATTCCCACTCCAGTCTACATTAATTTGGGGTAGTTGCTGGACACTAATTACATATAATTTACTAGTCACACTCCAGTCTACATTAATTTTGGGTAGATGCTGGACACTAATTACATATAATTTACTATTTCCACTCCAGTCTACATTAATTTGGGGTAGTTGCTGGACAATAATTACATATAATTTACTATTCCCACTCCAGTCTACATTAATTCGGGGTAGGTGCTGGACACTAATTACATATAATTTACTATTCCCACCCCAGTCTACATCAATTTGGGGTAGGTGCTGGACACTAATTACATATAATTTACTATTCCCACTCCAGTCTACATTAATTTGGGGTAGTGCTGGACACTAATTACATATAATGTACTATTCCCACTCCAGTCTTCATCAATTTGGTGTAGGTGCTGGACACTAATTACATATAAATTACTATTTCCACTCCAGTCTACATTAATTTGGCGTAGTTGTTGGACACTAATTACATATAATTTACTAGTCACACTCCAGTCTACATTAATTTTGGGTAGGTACTGGACACTAATTACATATAATTTACTATTCCCACTCCAGTCTACATCAATTTGGGGTAGGTGCTGGACACTAATTACACATCAATTACTATTCCCACTACAGTCTACATTAATTTGGGGTAGTTGCTGGACACTGATTACATATAATTTACTAGTCACACTCCAGTCTACATTAATTTTGGGTAGATGCTGGACACTAATTACATATAATTTACTATTCCCACTCCAGTCTACATCAATTTGTGGTAGGAGCTGGACACTAATAACATACAAATTACTATTCCCACTCCAATCTACATTAATTTGGAGAAGGTGCTGGACACTAATTACATAATATTTACTATTCCCACTCCAGTCTACATTAATTTGGGGTAGGTGCTGGACACTAATTACATATAAATTACTATTCCCACTCCAGTCTACATTAATTTGGGGTAGTTGTTGGACACTAATTACATATAATTTACTAGTCACACTCCAGTCTACATTAATTTTGGGTAGGTACTGGACACTAATTACATATAATTTACTATTCCCACTCCATTCTACATCAATTTGTGGTAGGAGCTGGACACTAATAACATACAAATTACTATTCCCACTCCAATCTACATTAATTTGGAGTATGTGCTGGACACTAATTACATATAATTTACTATTCCCACTCCAGTCTACATTAATTTGGGGTAGGTGCTGGACACTAATTACATATAATTTACTATTCCTACTCCAGTCTTCATCAATTTGGTGTAGGTGCTAGACACTAATTACATATAAATTACTATTCCCACTCCAGTCTACATTAATTTGGGGTAGTTGTTGGACACTAATTACATATAATTTACTAGTCACACTCCAGTCTACATTAATTTTGGGTAGATGCTGGACACTAATTACATATAATTTACTATTCCCACTCCAGTCTACATCAATTTGTGGTATGTGCTGGACACTAATTACATATCAATTACTATTCCCACTCCAGTCTACATTAATTTGGGGTAGTTGCTGGACACTAATTACATATAATTTACAAGTCACACTCCAGTCTACATTAATTTTGGGTAGATGCTGGACACTAATTACATATAATTTACTATTCCCACTCCAGTCTACATCAATTTGTGGTAGGAGCTGGACACTAATTACATATAATTTACTATTCCCACCCCGGTCTACATCAATTTGGGGTAGGTGCTGGACACTAATTACATATAATTTACTATTCCCACTCCAGTCTACATTAATTAGGGGTAGATGCTGGACACTAATTACATATAATGTACTATTCCCACTCCAGTCTACATCAATTTGGGGTAGGTGCTGGACACTAATTACATATAAATTACTATTCCCACTCCAGTCTACATTAATTTGGGGTAGTTGTTGGACACTAATTACATATAATTTACTAGTCACACTCCAGTCTACATTAATTTTGGGTAGGTACTGGACACTAATTACATATAATGTACTATTTTCACTCCAGTCTACATCAATTTGTGGTAGGTGCTGGACACTAATTACATATACATTACTATTCCCACTCCAGTCTACATTAATTTGGGGTAGTTGCTGGACACTAAATACATATAATTTACTAGTCACACTCCAGTCTACATTAATTTTGGGTAGGTGCTGGACACTAATTACATATAATTTACTATTCCCACTCCAGTCTACATCAATTTGGGGTAGGTGCTGGACACTAATTACATATAAATTACTATTCCCACTCCAGTCTACATTAATTTGGGGTAGTGCTGGACAATAATTACATATAATGTACTATTCCCACTCCAGTCTTCATCAATTTGGTGTAGGTGCTAGACACTAATTACATATAAATTACTATTCCCACTCCAGTCTACATTAATTTGGGGTAGTTGTTGGACACTAATTACAAATAATTTACTATTCCCACTCCAGTCCACATCAATTTGGGGTAGGTGCTGGACACTAATTACATATAATTTACTATTCCCACTCCAGTCTACATTAATTTGGGGTAGGTGCTGGACACTAATTACATATAATTTACTATTCCCACTCCAATCTACATTAATTTGGAGTAGGTGCTGGACACTAATTACATATAATGTACTATTCCCACTCCAGTCTTCATCAATTTGGTGTAGGTGCTGGACACTAATTACATATAAATTACTATTCCCTCTCCAGTCTACATTAATTTGGCGTAGTTGTTGGACACTAATTACATATAATTTACTAGTCACACTCCAGTCTACATTAATTTTGGGTAGGTACTGGACACTAATTACATATAATTTACTATTCCCACTCCAGTCTACATCAATTTGGGATAGGTGCTGGACACTAATTACATATCAATTACTATTCCCACTACAGTCTACATTAATTTGGGGTAGTTGCTGGACACTGATTACATATAATTTACTAGTCACACTCCAGTCTACATTAATTTTGGGTAGATGCTGGACACTAATTACATATAATTTACTATTCCCACTCCAGTCTACATCAATTTGTGGTAGGAGCTGGACACTAATAACATACAAATTACTATTCCCACTCCAATCTACATTAATTTGGAGAAGGTGCTGGACACTAATTACATATAATTTACTATTCCCACTCCAGTCTACATTAATTTGGGGTAGGTGCTGGACACTAATTACATATAAATTACTATTCCCACTCCAGTCTACATTAATTTGGGGTAGTTGTTGGACACTAATTACATATAATTTACTAGTCACACTCCAGTCTACATTAATTTTGGGTAGGTACTGGACACTAATTACATATAATTTACTATTCCCACTCTAGTCTACATTAATTTGGAGTACGTGCTGGACACTAGTTACATATAATTTACTATTCCCACTCCAGTCTACATTAATTTGGGGTAGGTGCTGGACACTAATTACATATAAATTACTATTCCCACTCCAGTCTACATTAATTTGGGGTAGTTGTTGGACACTAATTACATATAATTTACTAGTCACACTCCAGTCTACATTAATTTTGGGTAGGTACTGGACACTAATTACATATAATTTACTATTCCCACTCTAGTCTACATTAATTTGGAGTACGTGCTGGACACTAGTTACATATAATTTACTATTCCCACTCCAGTCTACATCAATTTGGGGTAGGTGCTGGACACTAATTACATATAAATTACTATTCCCACTCCAGTCTACATTAATTTGGGGTAGTTGTTGGACACTAATTACATATAATTTACTAGTCACACTCCAGTCTACATTAATTTTGGGTAGATGCTGGACACTAATTACATATAATTTACTATTCCCACTCCAGTCTACATCAATGTGTGGTAGGTGCTGGACACTAATTACATATAAATTACTATTCCCACTCCAGTCTACATTAATTTGGGGTAGTTGTTGGACACTAATTACATATAATTTACTAGTCACACTCCAGTCTACATTAATTTTGGGTAGGTACTGGACACTAATTACATATCATTTACTATTCCCACTCTAGTCTACATTAATTTGGAGTACGTGCTGGACACTAGTTACATATAATTTACTATTCCCACTCCAGTCTACATCAATTTGGTGTAGGTGCTGGACACTAATAACATAAAAATTACTATTCCCACTCCAATCTACATTAATTTGGAGTAGGTGCTGGACACTAATTAGATATAATTAACGTTTCCTACTCCAGTCTACATTAATTTGGGGTAGGTGCTGGACACTAATTACATATAATTTACTATTCCCACTCCAGTCTACATCAATTTGGGGTAGTTGCTGGACACTAATTACATATAATTTACTATTCCCACTCCAGTCTACATCAATTTGTGGTAGGTGCCGGACACTAATAACAAACAAATTACTATTCCCACTCCAATCTACATTAATTTGGAGTAGGTGCTGGACACTAATAACAAACAAATTACTATTCCCACTCCAGTCTACATTAATTTGGGGTAGTTGCTGGACAATAATTACATATAATTTACTATTCCCACTCCAGTCTACATTAATTCGGGGTAGGTGCTGGACACTAATTACATATAATTTACTATTCCCACCCCAGTCTACATCAATTTGGGATAGGTGCTGGACACTAATTACATATAATTTACTATTCCCACTCCAGTCTACATTAATTTGGGGTAGTGCTGGACACTAATTACATATAATGTACTATTCCCACTCCAGTCTTCATCAATTTGGTGTAGGTGCTGGACACTAATTACATATAAATTACTATTCCCTCTCCAGTCTACATTAATTTGGCGTAGTTGTTGGACACTAATTACATATAATTTACTAGTCACACTCCAGTCTACATTAATTTTGGGTAGGTACTGGACACTAATTACATATAATTTACTATTCCCACTCCAGTCTACATCAATTTGGGGTAGGTGCTGGACACTAATTACATATCAATTACTATTCCCACTACAGTCTACATTAATTTGGGTTAGTTGCTGGACACTGATTACATATAATTTACTAGTCACACTCCAGTCTACATTAATTTTGGGTAGATGCTGGACACTAATTACATATAATTTACTATTCCCACTCCAGTCTACATCAATTTGTGGTAGGAGCTGGACACTAATAACATACAAATTACTATTCCCACTCCAATCTACATTAATTTGGAGAAGGTGCTGGACACTAATTACATATAATTTACTATTCCCACTCCAGTCTACATTAATTTGGGGTAGGTGCTGGACACTAATTACATATAAATTACTATTCCCACTCCAGTCTACATTAATTTGGGGTAGTTGTTGGACACTAATTACATATAATTTACTAGTCACACTCCAGTCTACATTAATTTTGGGTAGGTACTGGACACTAATTACATATAATTTACTATTCCCACTCCAGTCTACATCAATTTGTGGTAGGAGCTGGACACTAATAACATACAAATTACTATTCCCACTCCAATCTACATTAATTTGGAGTATGTGCTGGACACTAATTACATATAATTTACTATTCCCACTCCAGTCTACATTAATTTGGGGTAGGTGCTGGACACTAATTACATATAATTTACTATTCCCACCCCGGTCTACATCAATTTGGGGTAGGTGCTGGACACTAATTACATATAATTTACTATTCCCACTCCAGTCTACATTAATTTGGGGTAGTGCTGGACCTTAATTACATATAATGTACTATTCCTACTCCAGTTTCATCAATTTGGTGTAGGTGCTGGACACTAATTACATATAAATTACTATTCCCACTCCAGTCTACATTAATTTGGGGTAGTTGTTGGACACTAATTACATATAATTTACTAGTCACACTCCAGTCTACATTAATTTTGGGTAGATGCTGGACACTAATTACATATAATTTACTATTCCCACTCCAGTCTACATCAATGTGTGGTAGGTGCTGGACACTAATTACATATCAATTACTATTCCCACTCCAGTCTACATTAATTTGGGGTAGTTGCTGGACACTAATTACATATAATTTACTAGTCACACTCCAGTCTACATTAATTTTGGGTAAATGCTGGACACTAATTACATATAATTTACTATTCCCACTCCAGTCTACATCAATTTGTGGTTGGAGCTGGAAACTAATTACATATAATTTACTATTCCCACCCCGGTCTACATCAATTTGGGGTAGGTGCTGGACACTAATTACATATAATTTACTATTTCCACTCCAGTCTACATCAATTTGGTGTAGGTGCTGGACACTAATAACATAAAAATTACTATTCCCACTCCAATCTACATTAATTTGGAGTAGGTGCTGGACACTAATTACATATAATTAACGTTTCCTACTCCAGTCTACATTAATTTGGGGTAGGTGCTGGACACTAATTACATATAATTTACTATTCCCACTCCAGTCTACATCAATTTGGGGTAGTTGCTGGACACTAATTACATATAATTTACTATTCCCACTCCAGTCTACATCAATTTGTGGTAGGTGCTGGACACTAATAACAAACAAATTACTATTCCCACTCCAATCTACATTAATTTGGAGTAGGTGCTGGACACTAATTACATATAATTTACTATTTCCACTCCAGTCTACATTAATTTGGGGTAGTTGCTGGACAATAATTACATATAATTTACTATTCCCACTCCAGTCTACATTAATTCGGGGTAGGTGCTGGACACTAATTACATATAATTTACTATTCCCACCCCAGTCTACATCAATTTGGGGTAGGTGCTGGACACTAATTACATATAATTTACTATTCCCACTCCAGTCTACATTAATTTGGGGTAGTGCTGGACACTAATTACATATAATGTACTATTCCCACTCCAGTCTTCATCAATTTGGTGTAGGTGCTGGACACTAATTACATATAAATTACTATTCCCTCTCCAGTCTACATTAATTTGGCGTAGTTGTTGGACACTAATTACATATAATTTACTAGTCACACTCCAGTCTACATTAATTTTGGGTAGGTACTGGACACTAATTACATATAATTTACTATTCCCACTCCAGTCTACATCAATTTGGGGTAGGTGCTGGACACTAATTACATATCAATTACTATTCCCACTACAGTCTACATTAATTTGGGGTAGTTGCTGGACACTGATTACATATAATTTACTAGTCACACTCCAGTCTACATTAATTTTGGGTAGATGCTGGACACTAATTACATATAATTTACTATTCCCACTCCAGTCTACATCAATTTGTGGTAGGAGCTGGACACTAATAACATACAAATTACTATTCCCACTCCAATCTACATTAATTTGGAGAAGGTGCTGGACACTAATTACATATAATTTACTATTCCCACTCCAGTCTACATTAATTTGGGGTAGGTGCTGGACACTAATTACATATAAATTACTATTCCCACTCCAGTCTACATTAATTTGGGGTAGTTGTTGGACACTAATTACATATAATTTACTAGTCACACTCCAGTCTACATTAATTTTGGGTAGGTACTGGACACTAATTACATATAATTTACTATTCCCACTCCAGTCTACATCAATTTGTGGTAGGAGCTGGACACTAATAACATACAAATTACTATTCCCACTCCAATCTACATTAATTTGGAGTATGTGCTGGACACTAATTACATATAATTTACTATTCCCACTCCAGTCTGCATTAATTTGGGGTAGGTGCTGGACACTAATTACATATAATTTACTATTCCCACCCCGGTCTACATCAATTTGGGGTAGGTGCTGGACACTAATTACATATAATTTACTATTCCCACTCCAGTCTACATTAATTTGGGGTAGTGCTGGACACTAATTACATATAATGTACTATTCCTACTCCAGTCTTCATCAATTTGGTGTAGGTGCTGGACACTAATTACATATAAATTACTATTCCCACTCCAGTCTACATTAATTTGGGGTAGTTGTTGGACACTAATTACATATAATTTACTAGTCACACTCCAGTCTACATTAATTTTGGGTAGATGCTGGACACTAATTACATATAATTTACTATTCCCACTCCAGTCTACATCAATTTGTGGTAGGTGCTGGACACTAATTACATATCAATTACTATTCCCACTCCAGTCTACATTAATTTGGGGTAGTTGCTGGACACTAATTACATATAATTTACTAGTCACACTCCAGTCTACATTAATTTTGGGTAAATGCTGGACACTAATTACATATAATTTACTATTCCCACTCCAGTCTACATCAATTTGTGGTAGGAGCTGGACACTAATTACATATAATTTACTATTCCCACCCCGGTCTACATCAATTTGGGGTAGGTGCTGGACACTAATTACATATAATTTACTATTCCCACTCCAGTCTACATTAATTAGGGGTAGATGCTGGACACTAATTACATATAATGTATTATTCCCACTCCAGTCTACATCAATTTGGGGTAGGTGCTGGACACTAATTACATATAAATTACTATTCCCACTCCAGTCTACATTAATTTGGGGTAGTTGTTGGACACTAATTACATATAATTTACTAGTCACACTCCAGTCTACATTAATTTTGGGTAGGTACTGGACACTAATTACATATAATGTACTATTTTCACTCCAGTCTACATCAATTTGGGGTAGGTGCTGGACACTAATTACATATACATTACTATTCCCACTCCAGTCTACATTAATTTGGGGTAGTTGCTGGACACTAAATACATATAATTTACTAGTCACACTCCAGTCTACATTAATTTTGGGTAGGTGCTGGACACTAATTACATATAATTTACTATTCCCACTCCAGTCTACATCAATTTGGGGTAGGTGCTGGACACTAATTACATATAAATTACTATTCCCACTCCAGTCTACATTAATTTGGGGTAGTGCTGGACACTAATTACATATAATGTACTATTCCCACTCCAGTCTTCATCAATTTGGTGTAGGTGCTAGACACTAATTACATATAAATTACTATTCCCACTCCAGTCTACATTAATTTGGGGTAGTTGTTGGACACTAATTACATATAATTTACTATTCCCACTCCAGTCCACATCAATTTGGGGTAGGTGCTGGACACTAATTACATATAATTTACTATTCCCACTCCAGTCTACATTAATTTGGGGTAGGTGCTGGACACTAATTACATATAATTTACTATTCCCACTCCAATCTACATTAATTTGGAGTAGGTGCTGGACACTAATTACATATAATTTACTATTCCCACTCCAGTCTACATTAATTTGGGGGTAGGTGCTGCACACTTATTACAAATAATTTACTATTCCCACTCCAGTCTACATCAATTTGGGGTAGGTGCTGGACACTAATTACATATAATTTACTATTACCACTCCAGTCTACATTAATTTGGGTAGGTGCTGGACACTAAGTACATATAAATTACTATTCCCACTCCAGTCCACATCAATTTGGGGTAGGTGCTGGACACTAATTACATATAATTTACTATTCCCACTCCAGTCTACATTAATTTGGGGTAGGTGCTGGACACAAATTACATATAATTTACTATTCCCACTCCAGTCTACATCAATTTGGGGTAGGTGCTGGACACTAATTACATATAATTTACTATTCCCTCTCCAATCTACATTAATTTGGGGTAGGTGCCGGACACTAATTACATCTAATTTACTAATTCCACTCCAGTCTACATCAATTTGGGGTAGGAGCTGGACACTAATACCATAAATATTACTATTCCCACTCCAATCTACATTAATTTGGAGTAGGTGCTGGACACTAATTACATATAATGTACTATTCCCACTCCAGTCTACATTAATTTGGGGTAGGTGCTGGACACTAATTACATATCATTTAGTATTCCCACTCCCGTCTACATCAATTTGGGGTAGTTGCTGGACACTAATTACATATAATTTACTATTCCCACTCTAGTCTACATTAATTTGGAGTACGTGCTGGACACTAGTTACATATAATTTACTATTCCCACTCCAGTCTACATCAATTTGGGGTAGGTGCTGGACACTAATTACATATCATTTACTAATCCCACTCCAATCTACATTATTTTGGGGTAGGGGAAGGACACTAATTACATCTAATTTACTATTTCCACTCCAGTCTACATCAATTTGGTGTAGGTGCTGGACACTAATAACATAAAAATTACTATTCCCACTCCAATCTACATTAATTTGGAGTAGGTGCTGGACACTAATTACATATAATTAACGTTTCCTACTCCAGTCTACATTAATTTGGGGTAGGTGCTGGACACTAATTACATATAATTTACTATTCCCACTCCAGTCTACATCAATTTGGGGTAGTTGCTGGACACTAATTACATATAATTTACTATTCCCACTCCAGTCTACATCAATTTGTGGTAGGTGCTGGACACTAATAACAAACAAATTACTATTCCCACTCCAATCTACATTAATTTGGAGTAGGTGCTGGACACTAATTACAAATAATTTACTATTCCCACTCCAGTCTACATTAATTTGGGGTAGGTGCTGGACACTAATTACATATAATTTACTATTCCCACCCCAGTCTACATCAATTTGGGGTAGGTGCTGGACACTAATTACATATAATTTACTATTCCCACTCCAGTCTACATTAATTTGGGGTAGGTGCTGGACACTAATTACATATAATGTACTATTCCCACTCCAGTCTACATCAATTTGGGGTGGGTGCTGGACACTAATTACATATAAATTACTATTCCCACTCCACTCTACATTAATTTTGGGTAGTTGTTGGACACTAATTACATATAATTTACTAGTCACACTCCAGTCTACATTAATTTTGGGTAGGTACTGGACACTAATTACATATAATTTACTATTCCCACTCCAGTCTACATCAATTTGGGGTAGGTGCTGGACACTAATTACATATAATGTACTATTCCCACTCCAGTCTACATTAATTTGGGGTAGGTGCTGGACACTAATTACATATCATTTAGTATTCCCACTCCCGTCTACATCAATTTGGGGTAGTTGCTGGACACTAATTACATATAATTTACTATTCCCACTCTAGTCTACATTAATTTGGAGTACGTGCTGGACACTAGTTACATATAATTTACTATTCCCACTCCAGTCTACATCAATTTGGGGTAGGTGCTGGACACGAATTACATATCATTTACTAATCCCACTCCAATCTACATTAATTTGGGGTAGGGGAAGGACACTAATTACATCTAATTTACTATTTCCACTCCAGTCTACATCAATTTGGTGTAGGTGCTGGACACTAATAACATAAAAATTACTATTCCCACTCCAATCTACATTAATTTGGAGTAGGTGCTGGACACTAATTACATATAATTAACGTTTCCTACTCCAGTCTACATTAATTTGGGGTAGGTGCTGGACACTAATTACATATAATTTACTATTCCCACTCCAGTCTACATCAATTTGGGGTAGTTGCTGGACACTAATTACATATAATTTACTATTCCCACTCCAGTCTACATCAATTTGTGGTAGGTGCTGGACACTAATAACAAACAAATTACTATTCCCACTCCAATCTACATTAATTTGGAGTAGGTGCTGGACACTAATTACAAATAATTTACTATTCCCACTCCAGTCTACATTAATTTGGGGTAGGTGCTGGACACTAATTACATATAATTTACTATTCCCACCCCAGTCTACATCAATTTGGGGTAGGTGCTGGACACTAATTACATATAATTTACTATTCCCACTCCAGTCTACATTAATTTGGGGTATGTGCTGGACACTAATTACATATAATGTACTATTCCCACTCCAGTCTACATCAATTTGGGGTGGGTGCTGGACACTAATTACATATAAATTACTATTCCCACTCCACTCTACATTAATTTGGGGTAGTTGTTGGACACTAATTACATATAATGTACTAGTCACACTCCAGTCTACATTAATTTTGGGTAGGTACTGGACACTAATTACATATAATTTACTATTCCCACTCCAGTCTACATCAATTTGGGGTAGGTGCTGGACACTAATTACATATAAATTACTATTCCCACTCCAGTCTACATTAATTTGGGGTAGTTGCTGGACACTAATTACATATAATTTACTAGTCACACTCCAGTCTACATTAATTTTGGGTAGGTGCTGGACACTAATTACATATAATTTACTATTCCCACTCCAGTCTACATCAATTTGTGGTAGGTGCTGGACACTAATAACATAAAAATTACTATTCCCACTCCAACCTACATTAATTTGGAGTAGGTGCTGGACACTAATTACATATCATTTACTATTCCTACTCCAGTCTACATTAATTTGGGGGTAGGTGCTGCACACTAATTACATATAATTTACTATTCCCACTCCAGTCTACATCAATTTGGGGTAGGTGCTGGACACTAATTACATATAATGTACTATTCCCACTCCAGTCTACATTAATTTGGGGTAGGTGCTGGACACTAAGTACATATAATTTACTATTCCCACTCCAGTCTACATCAATTTGGGGTAGGTGCTGGACACTAATTACATATAATTTACTATTCCCACTCCAATCTACATTAATTTGGGGTAGGGGCTGGACACTAATTACATCTAATTTACTATTTCCACTCCAGTCTACATCAATTTGGGGTAGGTGCTGGACACTAATAACATAAAAATTACTATTCCCACTCCAATCTACATTAATTTGGAGTAGGTGCTGGACACTAATTACATATAATTTACTATTCCTACTCCAGTCTACATTAATTTGGGGTAGGTGCTGGACACTAATTACATATAATTTACTATTCCCACTCCAGTCTACATCAATTTGGGGTAGTTGCTGGACACTAATTACATATAATTTACTATTCCAACTCCAGTCTACATTAATTTGGGGTAGGTGCTGGACACTAATTACATATAAATTACTATTCCCACTCCAGTCTACATTAATTTGGGGTAGGTGCTGGACACTAATTACATATAATTTACTATTCCACTCCAGTCCACATCAATTTGGGGTAGGGGCTGGACACTAATTACATCTAATTTACTATTTCCACTCCAGTCTACATCAATTTGGGGTAGGTGCTGGACACTAATAACATAAAAATTACTATTCCCACTCCAATCTACATTAATTTGGAGTAGGTGCTGGACACTAATTACATATAATTTACTATTCCTACTCCAGTCTACATTAATTTGGGGTAGGTGCTGGACACTAATTACATATAATTTACTATTCCCACTCCAGTCTACATCAATTTGGGGTAGTTGCTGGACACTAATTACATATAATTTACTATTCCAACTCCAGTCTACATTAATTTGGGGTAGGTGCTGGACACTAATTACATATAAATTACTATTCCCACTCCAGTCTACATTAATTTGGGGTAGGTGCTGGACACTAATTACATATAATTTACTATTCCACTCCAGTCCACATCAATTTGGGGTAGGTGCTGGACACTAATTACATATAAATTACTATTCCCACTCCAATCTACATTAATTTGGAGTAGGTGCTGGACACTAATTACATATAATTTACTATTCCCACTCCAGTCTACATTAATTTGGGATAGGTGCTGGACACTAATTACATATCATTTACTATTCCCACTCCAATCTACATCAATTTGGGGTAAGTACTGGACACTAATTACGTATAAATTACTATTCCCACACCAGTCTACATTATTTTTTGGGTAGGTGCTGGTCACTAATAACATAAAAATTACTATTCCCGCTCCAATCTACATTAATTTGGAGTAGGTGCTGGACGCTAATTACATATAATTTACTATTCCCACTCCAGTCTACATTAATTTGGGGTAGGTGCTGGACACTAATTACATATCATTTAGTATTCCCACTCTCGTCTACATCAATTTAGGGTAGTTGCTGGGCACTAATTACATATAATTTACTATTCCCACTCTAGTCTACATTAATTTGGAGTAGGTGCTGGACACTAGTTACATATAATTTACTATTCCCACTCCAGTCTACATCAATTTGGGGTAGGTGCTGGACACTAATTACATATAATTTACTATTCCCACTCCCATCTACATTAATTTGGGGTAGGGGCTGGACACTAATTACATCTAATTTACTATTTCCACTCCAGTCTACATCAATTTGGGGTAGGTGCTGGACACTTATAACATAAAAATTACTATTCCCACTCCAATATACATTAATTTGGAGTAGGTGCTGGACACTAATTACATATAATTTACTATTCCTACTCCAGTCTATATTAATCTGGGGTAGGTGCTGGACACTAATTACATATAATTTACTATTCCCACTCCAGTCTACATCAATTTGGGGTAGTTGCTGGACACTAATTACATATAATTTACTATTCCCACTCCAGTCTACATTAATTTGGGGCAGGTGCTGGACACTAATTACATATAATTTACTATTCCACTCCAGTCCACATCAATTTGGGGTAGGTGATGGACACTAATTACATATAAATTACTATTCCCACTCCAATCTACTTTAATTTGGAGTAGGTGCTGGACACTAATTACATATAATTTACTATTCCCACTCCAGTCTACATTAATTTGGGATAGGTGCTGGACACTAATTACATATCATTTACTATTCCCACTCCAATCTACATCAATTTGGGGTAAGTACTGGACACTAATTACATATAAATTACTATTCCCACACCAGTCTACATTAATTTGGGGTAGGTGCTGGTCACTAATTATGCATAATTTACTATTCCCAGTCTACATTATTTATGGGTAGGTGCTGGACACTAATAAAATATAATTTACTATTCCCACTCCAATCTACATTAATTATGGGTAGTTGCTGGACACTAATTACATATAATTTTCTAATCCCACTCCAATGTACATTAATTTGATGTAGGTGCCTATAATATATATTTTGATAAAAAAACCTTAAACACTATATACAATAGTACTGTATCCAATTGTAATTTTCTTAATTAATATTTTTTAAAGTTACATTTTAATTGAGTATAATGTGCAAAATTTACATCATTATAGATTTTTAACAAAATAACTCACTCCTTACACTCTATAAACAATTCTACTCAATCATAATATTTGTTAAATATCAAATAAATGTTATAAATATTATTTTAAATCTTTTACATTTTATAAATTTTGCAACATAATTATAATTTTAACTTTAATTTGATGATTTTGTGTAAGTTATTTTAAATAATTTTCAAAAGAATTTTATTATTTTACATTTTTGGCAAATTTTTCATTTAAATTTAGAAATTATAAATATATTTAAATAATCGATTGATTTTTTTACATTATTTTATAATATTTTCAATTTTAAATTAAAGTTTAAAGTTTTTGTAATTTAATGTTTTTTAATTTTGTTCACCAAAATATACTTAGAAATTAGAAAAAATTATTTATTTAAATTTTTTTTTAAATTAAATCTAAAATTTGATTTTTTAATTAAATCTATTCAAAATATTTTTTTACATTTTAAAATATTTTTAAATTTAAATTTAAATTTTAAATTAAAAAAAATGTACATTTTTTAAATTCTGTATATAATTTAAATTGTGATTTTTTTTTACATTTTTTTATTTTTAAAAATTCAAATCTACATCAAATCAAATCAAATTCAAATCAATTTTAATTAAATATAATTTTTAAAACACTCCCCACCGTTATCCCCTATAAACCCAACATCCCGCTCCTAAATGTATATATGAATTTTTAAAATAATATTTAAAAATTAATTAATATAAATTAATTTTTATAAAATATATATTTTTTATTAATTTTCCAATAATTTATCATTATAATATATACATTTTTAAAACACTCCCCACCCGTATCCCCTATAAACCCAACATCCCGCTCCTAAAAATGTATATGATTTAAAAAAAATATATAAATACATTTTATTATAGATACACATTACTATTACTACATTAGAAAAAACATAAACACTATAAAACAAAAATAACACATATTACAACAATTAATTTATCGATATTTTACACATAATGGATATTTAACCACAACGATATTTTTACTTCGATATTTTTAATTCCGATATTTAAACACACATACTAATTACGATATTTTTGCGGTCGATATATATACTTCCGATATTTTTTACCATCGATATTTAAACATCGATGTTATGTCACATCGATATTAAAATTTCAATATTATGTCTACGTACCCAATTGGGGTGGGGAAATATACACAAACTAATTGGAGGGTTGGTGTGGGTGGGGTAGCGGGACGTTAAATTGTGATGTTTCATTTTTGCAGACGCACACAAACAGCAATTCTCAACACGTACTAGAGATTCACACTGCATTACATTGTACGCATGTATGCAACAGCAATTGGAGAATTATATTCAGAATTCGAACATCCTCGACAGTCCTCTAACCACAGTAGAGGCATCTAGAATCAAATACAATCCACTTTCAACATGCCGCTAGCTTCCACACCGGCTCATTACAATTTTTAACTTGGAATGTCCAAGGTCTTAATAATGATATACAAGCGCGACTTGTATATGCCTACCTAGTTCGACAACAAGTGGACGTGTGCTTCCTACAGGAAACTCACCTCCTAACAATAAACACAAAATTGTGGCATAAACGGTGGGGAGAATACTACTCTTCAACCTATTACAGCTATTCAAGAGTTCAAGAGGAGTAGCCATCCTCATACACAACGTCATAGATTGGACACTGACATGCTCACACATCAACACTGAAGGAAGATTTATCATATTAAAGGGATCTCTAAGAGGTATGTAGTTGGTCTTGACTGCCATCTTTAGACCAAACATTGATGACCCCGATTTTTTTTTTATGATGGGGAGGCAAAAGTTGTGGCCATGGGTTGTGATACTGTCATCTAGGGAGGTGGTTTTAATGCGATTTTATGTGATGAGCTAGACAGACTTGGCTCATCCCCAGCACTACACCCCCGATCTAGTCATGCACTTAACTCACTAATCTTGGACTATCATTTAGTAGATATATGGAGACATTTGAATCCACACAAACGAGAGGGCACATATGTTTCAACACAACACAATTCCTGGTCCAGACGGGGCCGTTGGTTGGTCTCCGGGGACCTGGCAATATGGACAATAGATGCGCAACTCCTGCCTAGAACACTTTCCGATCATTCCCCTTCTACTTGTACAGTAGCCTTCCCCACCTCTCTTAAGCGTGAATTTACATGGAGACTACCTCCGCATGCCCTGCTTGACTCCACGTTCCACACAGAAATTAGAAGCGATATTGTAGAATATTTTTCATTGAATTAGGGATCTGTCTCCTACCTTTCTGTGTTATCAGAAGCATTCAAAGCTGTTATAAGGGGGAAATGTATTGCTTGCCAGTCCAGACTTTTGAAAGCTATTTGAGGTACATTACATAAACTAGAAACTGAACTAGAGGCCCTTGCACTCCAATATTTTTAAAATAATGGTCCATCACTGCTAGCTCCTATACAGGAGAAACTGTCTGAATTTAATGATGAAGCAACTAGAGAGTTAAAATTTCTTGGGAAACATGCCACTGACAGACGCTATGGTGAAGGAGACCATCCTGGGAAAAAGCATGCGCATCTTCTCAAACCTTCTCATTGTTCTCCCTATATCACAGAACTCCTTGACGACAACAGCACACTCATCAGAGGCCCCAGAGAAATTCATGACCACCTGACCCAATTCTAGTCCTCATTATATACATCCTCAATGCCACAAATAGAATCTGAACTCATCACTGATTTGGACACATTGGAGCTACTATGGCTCGGTAATATCCACAGAGACTATCTAGGTGAGCCTTTTACAGTGAACGACATAGTGCAGGTTATTAAGAGTCTTCCCTTGGATGAAGCACCTGGCCTTGACGGTCGTACAACCGCCTTCTATAAGACTTACACTCCACTCTTATCGCATCATCTTGCAGAAATGTATTCAGAATCCATACAAAATGGTACTCTCCCCCCAACAACTAGGGAAGCTGTAATTTCTACATTACTTAAGCCAGGAAAACCCCAGAACAAATGTGATTCGGACAGGCCCCTTTCCCTCATAAACATTGATAACAAAATCTATACAAAACTCCTTGCCAATAGGTTGCAACCCCTATTACCTTTAGTCGCTAGGCCGGACCAGTTCGGGTTTATTCCTGGGTGCTCCACATCACACACCCTAAGGACCTTTTTTCCATCTTACATCAAATAGACCCACATGCACCAACCCTTGTAGCCTTTCTTGATGCCCCAAGGCCTTCGATTCACTTGAATGGCCATACCTTTTTACCATCCTGGCTAGATTAGGCCTAAGTCCCTTAGTCATTAAACAGGTCAAACTACTGTACACTAAACCATATGCCAGATTACGAACAAATGGTTTGATAGCTGCCCCACTCGACATCACGAGTGGAACACTATATTCCCTGTTCGCCATTGCGATGGAACCACTAGCAGCACAAATCAGGCAATACCATAAATCATGTGACCTGGACTTCCTCACAAGAGATGTTATTATATCGTGATATGCTGACAACATCACTGTCTATCTTCAGGACCCATTAGACAATTTGAACCTGGTCCTTCGGAAAATTACCAGATTTTCACCCTCTCTGGTGTACATATTAATTAGACCAAGCCCACCCTACTACCACTCACCTCTAATCTCACTACCTTCAAACCAGATTATCCTATTCAATGGGTATCCGGTCCTGATTGCTATTGGGGGATATGGCTTACTACTAACATTCAAGAGCTTTAGGACATGAACTTTGGTCATACGTTGGCATGGTTGGAGGAGGAAATAGTTGTCTGGTCTAAACTACCCATATCTTTAGCTGGCCGCACTGCTTTAGCTAAAATTATAGTGCTGTCCAAACTTTTATATTTGTTTACTAACCTCCCACTGCAATTCACTCAATCTTTTTTGAAAACTCTGTGATCCTCAATGATCTCCCTGGTCTAGGCCGGGAAATAACCGCGTGTTGTGGTCGAAGCTGACAGCGTTGCGCTATTTATTTATTTATTTATTTTGAAAGTTTTATATAGCGCGAACAAGATCTTTGCAGATATCAGAGCGCTTTACAGCCGAAAGGTACAACCTGTGAGTAAATAACAATTGGGGTGAGGAAGGTACATGTGGGAGCATGTTCAGACAGATGCATCAATAAAGTATTAATAAAGTACAAGTACATATCACATACCACATCAATAAAATGCAGGTACAAATACATGGTGGCGTAAACACTCAGGTAGGTCAATATCACGAGTCATACCGAAATGCAGAACGATCACTAGAACTGAATGATACAGTGTCTGTAAATATCATCCCCAGTAATAATTCAAGTGTATTTAGCCATGAGGATAGCCTTTACTTCTTTCTTAAAAGTTATGGTAGAGGAAATGAGCCTGATTTCAGGGGGGAGTGAGTTCCAGATCCTGGGTGCCATTCCTGAGAAGGAGCGTTTATAGGTTGTTTCCTTGCGGAATCTTTGGGGCTTTAGCAGTAGATTGTTTGCGCCTCTAGTGTTTCTGGAGCCTCCAGAAATCGTCAGCTTCTGGGCGAGGTATCCGGGTGTGCTCAGGTGGACAGCCTTGTGCGTCATGCAGGCGATTTTCAGATGTATTCTGGCTTCAAAAGGCAGCCAGTTCAGGGCTTTCAGGTCAGGGGAAATGTGTGAGTGTTTTTTAGATCCAGTGACGAGTCTCGCTGCGGCGTTTAGAGAAGCTCTTATGGGTGCCGTAGTAGTTAGGGGGAGACCGCAGAGGGCGATGCTGCCGTAATCTATTCGTGGGATGACTAGTGCTTCTACCGCAGTATGAAAATCTTTGTCTGGAAGGAAGGGTTTGAGTTTCCTTAAGGTATTGATCTGGTAGTTCGCACCCTTAGTTGCCTTGTTGATGTGCTCCTGCATGTTGAGGTTGATGTCAAGTGTGATGCCTAGAGATTTTGCTGAGTCCACGATGGTTGGATGAACATTGAGTGCGGTTAGGTGTTTAAGCCAGATTTGAGCGGTAGTGAGCTTCGCAGGAGGGGAAATCAGGAGCTGCCGACGGTAGCTTTGTACCAGCCTCACACATGCCACAGTGCCTCTATAAACACATCTGACACACTAAGGTGGGCTTGGGATAACTCTGCACTCGAGCAGGGCATTCAGTACTATATTCGCCTTCTATCGCACTTGCACATAACCCACAAGTACCCATACTAGAAGATAATGGCAACACTGCCCATGCACACAATTGGGTTGGGACACATTCGCTGACCTCTACCCCAATGACACCTTTTTATCAACCCCACCATCCCTGCCTTGTGATACATCCACATTTTCTAATTTGCTACTGTATTATTCCCTTAGCGGAACGTGTCGCAAATTACATAACACATTTCCCTCTCCACCTCTTCCGGCCCTAGAATCAATACTTACAAACTCATCCTCAGATAAGCTCATCACTCGACTGTACAGTAGCATGGAGCGATCTTTTCTGATCACGTACCCAAAAGCCCTGACCAGTTGGAATGAAGACTGAGAAGACCCACTGTCAGAGGCCCAATGCCAATACTGTTGCAGACAAATGGAGATGCTCGCCCCTAATTACAAACTACGCCTTATACATTTTAAATACTTACACCGCATCTACAGAACTGCCCCGTAGCTCAAACGCATGGGTATCCATCCCGAAGCGAACTGCTGGAGATGTTCATTTATGCTTCATTTATACATATGGTTTAGAATTGTCCCAGCATCGAACGCTTCTGGAAAGAAGTTCTTGAATCAATTAATGAGATTCTAGCAACCCACCTAATTCCTTCCCCTAAACTATACCTTATAGGGTATGTTAAGGAAGCTCCTCTGGGTCACCATAGGCTACTTGCCATGCTCCTGCTCCTAGATAAACATCGGGTTGCGATGCACTGGGGCAAACACAGACCACCTGCCACTAAAGCCTGGATCCTAGATACCACGTTTTGCCAGGAACAGCTTATCATATATTGGGAATTACTGCCACAGGCATCCAGGCCATAAGATATCTGGAGCCCGTTTTCGACTTGGCTGTCCACTCGCAGTACGGATGCTGCACAACCTCCTGAGGTCTCTACCGACCCTTCCCAAGAGGCATCTATTGACCTTGTTTCGACCTCATGAGTGATTCAATGTCCACACACCATGCCATTGTTATGCAATTCCTTCTTTATAACTCCAATCATACTGCACACATACGATGTGTAATTCCCCGATTGTGAATTTCTGATGTTGTATCTCACATATATATTCGGTCGAATTTGATGCTTCTGCTTTGATTGTAACTTTCGTTTGTTCAGCTGCAAGCATCATTTCATAGCTGTACTATTTGCTTTACTGCTGATTGTTTGTTCATGTGGAAATGCCAATAATATAAATAAATAAAATTGTTTTAGCGCTCTTAATTAATAGGGTATTCATTCTTTGATATGTACTGTACTTTATTTTGTTTTATTATGTATTCAACTAATTTTAAGAAATTATGTGAATTTTTATTTTTATATGTAATTCCTTCAAAGTCCAACACTTTCTCTAATGTTACTTAGACTGGAGTGGGAATAATTATCTTACTCTTCCGAAGTGCAACACAGTCCTTACTTTTGCTAACACTGGAGAGGGAATAGTATATGTAATCCTGAACCCACTCCAATGTTAAAGGAATTCCCTACAGTTGCTACTGGAGTAGGAATAGGAAGGATAACCTCTCCTAAGTCCAACGCTTTCTCTACTATTGCTAAGACTGGAATGGGAATAGTAAATTGAAGCTCTGTGAAGTCCAACAATTTCCCTAATGTTGCTTAGACTGGAATGGGAATAGTAAATCAAACCCCTCTGAAGTCCAACGCTTTATCTACTGTTGCATAGACCTGAGTGGGAATATTAAATCAAAGCCCTCTGAAGTTCCACGCTCTCCCTAATATTGCTTAGACTAGAGAGGCAATAGTAAATCAAACTCCTCTGAAGTTTAACACGTTCCCTACTGTTGCTTAGACTAGAGTGAGAATTATAAATCAAACCCCTCCGAAGACCAATGCTTGCCCTACTGTTGCTTAGACTGGATTGATTGATTTTGGGATGCATATATTAATTGAACCAAACAAAACCTTCTAATTTAGTGGGCTGGACGGCACACAGGTGAAGGAAGTGGCCCGATTAGGGTCACCCGGATCATTAATGACCACCTCTCAGCCTTCCATACCAAATGAAGAGTCAGTCAGACAGTAGAGAATATAAATCAATACATGTTTATTCATATAAACTCAGATCGGAGCCCAGTCTGCCCAGTCGCTAAGAGTGCTGCAGAGGGACTGAAATCGACAAGCATAAAGATACATTATGCATGTTTCGTAACTGGTCTAAAATACGCCCAGAGTGGAATTTGCCAGGCAAGTGCTGCTAACGAATGGAAGACAAGAAAAAACGGTTTCAGCACTCGTATCTTACATAAAGTTACATGGTGCTGTGAATGCTAACTTTACATAGGCAATGCACAAACACAAATATTCCTATTCCAGCAGACCCTCCTTTTAGCATGAGCTAAAACATTTTCTAACAGCAACAAGGAAAATATAAATCCAGGAAAACAGGAGTCAGTATCGGGAAAGGAGACTGAAAGGAGGGAAGAATTCTTAAAAATGCCCAATTCTATCTGCATGAGGTTGTCTATCTCTTCCTGTACCATAATTGCACCATTGGTGTCATGGCTCTATATTTTCCTTTTAGAGGTGAGAATAGTGTTGCAATAGGAGCAACAGAAGGAAAGTCACCGAATAAGAGCACAGCAAAGCACCAATATCACAATCAGATAAATCACTTTTTCAAGAATCCAGCCCCAGGCACCAAAAAAAGACCAACTTCAATTCCCACTTTCCATTCTCTTAACATACTTGAGGATGTCTAATATGTGTTTGGTTATATTCTTTTCCATACACCACCACTCTTGGCTAAGATAAAATCAACTGCATATCTCGTCTGTTCGGAATATATCCACATACTTTCCAACTGAGTATTGATGCTGTGTAAAGCTGCCACGGTAGTATTAGATAATATTTGTAACTTGCACTCAAAATATTCTCTGGCTTTCTCATCCCAGGCTATAGAGGTACCACCCACAGTAAAAATAGAAGAAAGGATGTATCCAAAGGTGATCCCATTAATATAGTTATTGACCTCCATATCGGTCACTCACCTCACAGAATTCTTTGGTCAGAGTCCTCTTAACCCCTTCGGTGCTCATGACGAGCTCAGCTCGTCATGGCATATACCTCTAGGGTGCTCATGACGAGCTGAACTCGTCATGACCACACCCTTTAACATTATGGCCCAGCACAGCAGAGGATTAACCTCAGCAGCCAAGGTGTTAACCCAGCGAACATTAGGCTTAGCATATTTACAGGGCACACCTAAGGGCAACACCATCCCAAGAGCGATATCATTAGTCCCATTATGAACATTAGAATAAGTTCCATTAGACAAAAAGTAAAACCCCGGGTGTGCATAAATCGGTCCTTTGTAATCTACTGCAGCATATTGGGTGTTCATTCCAAATGTACTCAGGTCTTTATCATTCACCAGGGGCATTGTATTTTTGTACAGCAATATTCCAAAACAATTGATATACAAAGACGTGTCTGTACTATTCACGATAAGGCAACAAGCAGGGTAATAACCAGCCTCCCGGGTAACTATCAATTCCTTATACTGCCAACCTAGCAGTGGGACATTCCATTCTTCCATGTACCGGCTACAGTTATGCATGTTCCAATTTATTTTGCCTGGTGTTAAATATATTACTGGTCGAAAGACTGGTTGGTTTATGTTTTTCTGTTCATTAAAGTTTGACAGATGATCTGTGGTCTCCTGGGGGTATTGTGTAATTATCATGAGTTCTAAGACCTGGGCAGATTTTATCTTCTTTGTCATGCCTTTATTGGATGCTTTTCCACGCCGCTCTCAGTGCCAAGGAATTACTGTAGCTTGCTGAAGACCTGGGGATATATTGGCTTGTTATTTCCCAGCTTTTCACAGGCTGGAAATTCAATTCACATCTGCAATGTATATTGTTAACAGTTCATGGATTTATTGCCATGTCGAGGAAAAAACACAAGTATTTGTATCTTTGCAAAAACGTTTCCATTAAGTGCAAAATTGACACAGCTTATGGTCAGTTTCACAATAAACCTTTATATATAGACAGAATCATTGTGTTCAAGAAATGGTCTTTTATTTTGTCTGTTGCCATCTCACTCACTGTGTCTAATGGGGCAGTTGTCTACTATGTTTTCACTGTGATAGGTTTACGGGTGTTTTTTTGTGGTTTAGCAGGCTTTGTAGACAGAGTAACCTTTAAATATTATTTGATGAGAGCATGTAGTCACAGAGAACAACTAGATAACTTACTCCAGAAAATAAATGTAAAAAAGGGATTTGCCACTTATCCCGCCATGAGAGGTTACTATACGAGTACACAGTTTAAAAGTTGAGATACGTTTTGGTCACTGCAAGCAAAAGTAATAGTGGTGTAATTGCCTCAGGAGTTTTTGGCAGTTTGCTACATCTAACAAGTAAAATCGTTCTGCAGCAGATGTCACCAAACGTGGTCTAAGCAGCAGCAGTCCAGCAGCAAACCAATCACAGAGGCAAGACAATACTAAATTAGATCTACGAGCGTGGGAAAATCTTCTGCCTCGCGGTGATGGCTAATCAGGACAAATGATAATTTGCTCTTTGAATGCCAAATGTAAACGAAGGAGGCAGTGAGGTCTAAGGAGTCTGCTTGAAATTCCAGTATAGGATTTGCTGAAGACGTCAAAGCACACTATGGGGTTTGGAGAACATTATTAAAGCATTTGCAAGAAAGTCTTACCAAACAGTTGATTGAGAACAAGGAAGCCATAACTCATGTGCCCGAAATCAGCATCCAATATCTGGATGTCTGAGAAATCCTAGAGTACGGAATACCTTTAAGGAGGAATATTATAATTCAAGGAGACACCCAATAACAACAAGCACGTTTTAGCAACCTAATCTGGATTAGGAAGCAAATACTTGTTTAGAATGTCAATCAAGATAAGATTAAGGGCCTAAAAACGTGCGGAGAAAGTCAAGTAGCAGCCAGGGACCACCGCACCAGCAGTCCGACAACCATATTATAAGAGTACAGTGGTCGGACCTCCATGGCACCGTCGCAAAATCCAGGGATCTGTGATCCCTGGCATTGGTGCGGAGGTCTTTTCGGCCACAATATGCTTGGTGCAGCAGCTACAGCACCTCCAAGGATATTATGAGTTTCCTCACCACCAGCAGTCGCATGGCGGTTGTCACGCCATGAAAATGCTGGTGCTGAGGAAATTTAGGTGGCCCTACAGGACCCCTATTCCCTCAGGGTCTAGGGATGCATGCAGGCCGGCACGTTGTGTGCCCCCCTGTCTGAATGCCCTCACAGTTCCAGCACTGCATGGACTTTATAGTGGCAGGCACACAGCGCAGCATTTCTTAGGACCTGGTTATGTCTTCATCGGTCTATTGGACTGCCAAACTCGTAGTGGACTGCTAGACTGGTGGTCCACTGCTGTATTATGGTTGCTGCTGCACAACCACCGAGCATATCAGGAGTTTCCTCACCGCCACAGTTTTCATGGCGGTGAGGCCACCATGAAACCCGTGGCAGTGAGGAAAAAAAGGGGGCCCTAGAGGGCGGGTGTTTGGCAGTCATTTTTGGTGATGTAAGAGTGGGGTGGTGGTGTGGCACCACCCTCGTACACTGCCAAAGTCATAATAAAGTCCTTAGTTCCTTCAGTCCATGTGCTTCATCCACTCTTTCCATTGGAAGGGCATGATCTATGTTGCAAAATGAGACAGTAATATGGTTCCGTACCAAATTTCTGTTGTCAAAATTGAGGCATACTAACCTGCAAAGCATGCCTGTCTTGAATTTGAGGATCTCTTGGCACTAAACTCCTAGCAGTTGAGGTTAGCAAATTTATATAAACAGTTACAATGTATTTGTAAACTTCATTATTGTTTGCCAGTGAAATTGTTTAACCAAACTTTTGCATTTCCCTAGTTTTGTAACTGAAGTAGGATCCTGTTTTCTAATGCACAATTTTCCAGTTTGCCACATATTGTTACTAGACTTTTTATCCTTTGAATCTTTGAAAATAATTATTTTGTTGTCCAAACTGAAATATCCCCACTAATATGAAGACCAGGAAGCACCCAGAGAGACTTTCAAAATTCTTGCATTTGTTAGGCCTAAAAGAATATTTTATGATTGCTATATTTAGTAATTTGTTATGAAGTTTAATAATGTTTTTTAATTTTCTTTATACTTCACTGTAGGCAGAGCTCTACCTCGACTGTTGAGTCTCACTAAAGGATAGGGAAAAGTAAAAGAGTTTATTTACCTCAAAAACATTAGTACACATATTTTTATGTTAAATATGAATGTACATTTAATATATTTATTTTGAATGCAGAAAAAAGCGACAAAAATACGAATACAATATTAACTTACTTTTCAATTAGCTTTTCAAATGCTGTACATGTGTTACAGTAAATATATTTTCAGAAGTTTAAATACAAAATATATTTCTGCCTAAAGCAAAATAACAACCTCATTGTTTTCTATTATTCAATAATAAGTATTAACATTATGAACAGAAGGATTTAAATGTATTTCAATTATACCTAATAAAAAAAGAAAGTTACTTATGTTACTTCGATTCATAAACTCAAAAAGATATGTTACAGTTTTTTATAATTAAATAAAAAATACATTGTATATCTATTTTAGATTTTTTAAATTATTTCTGATAGGATTTTACTTTAAGTCCCAGCATCCATTATTTTATTTGGGAAGGTGTTGCAGTACCAGTGGTTGGCCATAAGTGGTACTGACTCCATCTCTGAGCTGGATTCATTTCCTATTGTCCTGGGTCCCTTTTTGCGTGTATTAACTTTAGAAGTGCATTTTGTGAATAGCAATTAGCTTACTCTTTTGTGGGTCTGCGCATGTCCCTCTCTAAACCCTTAATAACCCTCCCTAAACCCCTGTAGTAGTAAGTATGCCCCCTTTTCAAGCCACTCAATTCTGTCCCTCCCACATTTGTTGCTAAGTAGTGAACGTACAAGTGTGAGGAGCTTTCCATTGAAAAAACAGGGGAGATGGAGATTTACACTATTAGGTGTATGAGTAGTAATTTGTAGTACTTTAGTAGTACTATTGTGGTACTACTAAATATACTACAAAATGCAGTTTGTGACTAGGCTCCTATGTGATTATTCTAAATGTGTGACAATATGACATGTGCATTGCTTTCTCTGCAAACGTCACTGAATTGTATCATTTCCTGATTGGATGCAATGTCCAATATTAGGCAATATTCTTGACATCAAGAGCTAGTGAGCAATTGGCCATGCAGGACAGTGAATATTTGCAATGAGAGTCATACTGAGTAACCTCTTCCATTTTTTAGGAAACAGAAAAACCATTCTTGTAGTTGCCAAGGTCCTCTTTTATGGCTATTGATGAACGATCTTACTATTTGGTAGGGGTGGGCGGAATTTGCGGAGTTGCCCTACACAAATTTCCACTAAATGGCAAGAAATCTCCACTAGCATGCGGAATTTTGTATGCTCGCGAAGATTTCTTGTGGCGCCCGTTGTAATCTATGCAGGGTCTCAGGGGCAGATGAGCATCGTGCCACAATGAATCCTGCCCTGCATATTTATTTAATCAGATGCCACCGTTTTGTGCAATTCCTCTACTCAGCTGGTGTACTTTCTACTGGTTAATCAGTAAGTGCTACCTCGTTGGGTAAATGTATAGTGCTTACCGCTTTTCCTACACAACAGCTGCCTAATAAAGGGCCAGTCACCATCTGGGGGGGGTGCGGCGCTAAACGGGCAGGGCTTCTATGCGAGTTCACATGCCTCTTCTTTAAAAGGTCCGAGAAAGATCAGAGCAGCAGATGAGGAGAAAAAACCTCCTGGTCACAGGAACTACACAGGGACTGTGCTCGAGAAAGTCATGGATGCCAAGACCTCCATCAAGCATCACAGCAGCTAATTTACGACTGTAGATATGGGGAGAAAGCACACCTGCCCAGTCTCGACTGAGCTCACAAGGTTTTTTCGGGCTGATTAATGTGTTACAGAATTTGAGCTTCTACTCGGGCACCTGCTTTATTTATATCTGTAAGTGCTTCCTTGTGAGGTTCAATTAATACCTCATGCCCCCGAATTCCGTTCTGCAGCGGATCGCGGACGTTTCGACATTTCCGCGTTCGCGAGCGGAACGGAATTTGCCGCCCACCCTTACTATTTGGTATCCATATATCGATGTAATGACAGGCACGTTCTATAATGGCATAAAATCAGTGTCATTGCACTCTATCACTTGCTCTAATATCTCATGTGCACTTAATGTGATTCAGCCCAGAGTGATAATCTTTTTCTTGTTTCATCGTCCTGTTAGCCTTGTAAAAAAAATAATAATAATTTTATCAGCGTGTAGAGGCTCCCTGTTTTGACAACCATTGGAGAAAAATGTATAACTTTAATTTACCTCCACACCAACCGGGGTAACACTGCAAGGGGATATTCAAACCTGGTAGCTGTCTCATGGGCAAACAATCAGCCGTACTCGCTGGCTCATGGAGAGTCCAAGTGTAATGCTAACGCAAATGTAATTATTTACCAAGTGCTTTATTAAACTGAACAGGGAATACAAGAACCTGGGTGGACTTAATAAACATAAAAGTAAAAAAGGCTCAACAGAGAGTGAAAGGGTACTTGAATGGTTCCTCTGTGAAGAAACTATGATGGTTTTCAACCATAAGATGCGGGACACTACTAACGCCAATGTAATTATTTACCAAATGCTTTTTTAAAATACAAATGTGCATATTTTACTTATAAATATGAAGTATGTTTAATGCAAAAATTGTAGTAGGCAACCATATTTAAAACTTATAGGCCCGCAACCTAGAAATGAAGTACGAATTATAATATTGGCATATGTGAAGCCACCAAGGGCCATATGTACGACCCTTTTTTGCGGACGCATGTACTCCACGTTGGAACTGTCACATGTGGCTGTTACTCTTAATTTTATTTGAGTTCCTTTCGAGGGATGTGGAATACAGTTTCCTTTGATGATGACATTACAATTTCCACAGTTCATGCAGGGCGAGGTACCCCGGTATTTCATGTTTTGATTTTACATTTTTATTTTCAAATCTTCCTTTAGGCTGCATGTTCGTAAATATGCGAACCTAGGTGGTAGATTGAAAATGCATTTAAAATCCTCCTCCAATGTCAGGATAGACCAATGTTTAATGATGGACTTTTTTATACTCATGCTCCATGTGGAAAATTTGGAAACAAATACTGTTCATTGTGCCCCGTTTTGTGTGGGTTTGGTCAAGAGCATGTTCTCTCTTTTCTCTTTATCAACTCTGTTTGTCACTTCTTGCAGGGTATTCTTCAGGTAACCCCTGTTGAGGTTCCTTAATTTTGACTCCATTTTACATTCAACTCCATTTTGTGTTGCCTTTACACAGGCTGCATGATTCACGAAGTGTCTCTGCCCTTTGGACTGCAACGTGTTGAAAACCCCCTCTGTCCTTGTTTGTAAACCAATCTCAGACACCAGCTGGCCTAACTAATTCTTGTCTGGACCATCTAATCCCTGTATCAACTATCTGTTAGCCTTTAGCATTCTTCTCGTGCTGTATCTTATCTTTTGGCCTTCGCTATTCTCTCCCTGTGTTTTCCTATTCCACAACCTTTTCCTTTGAAGCACGCAAACATGTTCTGCCATTACTGATTGACCTATAGGTGCTGTCATAGATTGACTTATCGGGTTGGGGAAAAGCACGACTCAAGGGGGATGTTCTGGTTACATGATGCTTTGGTTTGAATGTGTTCCTATTCGCTAATATTTGGCAGATCTTGCATGTCCATGTTAGGCATTTTTGCATGCTTGTATAAGCTAGGACTGCCCCTTATTTTTATGCTGAGTTTTGTAACCCTAAGCATATATAAGGCCTCTGTTTTTTGTACTCCTCAGACTGCCTCATTCAGTTCCTAAGGCTTCTGTGTGACGTAGTCTCACTTATTAAGTTTAATAAAGATGTCTTTTCATATTTCAGCTTCTGTGCCAACTTCTTTGTTATCAAGTATTAGTGAGACCCCTGAGAATGAAGATTTCAGTTTCTTCAAATGGCGCGACCAATGTGGGCTTCATCAGAGAAGTGACTTTCTGAAGGAGTGATCTTGTCAGGAGACTGAAATCTACTGAGGAGGACAGGACAAGACTCTACTACGGAGGTATTCTGTGCACAAGGATTCTGGAGATTCTTTGTCTCTGCATCCCAGTATATTTCTGATCTTCCTGATTTTGATCCTCCACATGATGTCACTCCTGACTGAGAACCTTTTTTTTTTTTTTAATATTTTTATTAGCATTTTTTAAACATTGCGATACAGTGTTACCTGCAAATATAAAATGTGTTAGGCATCGCAGTTTGGGACCAGAAATCCGTGTAATTACATCATTAACACAGGAGCTTACTGTTATACATGGCAAAGCAAGGGTTGTTGAGCTCACCCTGGGTGGAGCCGTATTATTCGGTATCAGAGCTAGCGCTGTCTGTATCAGAAGGTGGGTCGCAAATGTCCCCTCTGTATTTATTCCACGCCCCCCAGACCCTTTTCCATTTCTTGGGACATCTTCTGTTTCGATACACAGCCCGTTCTGCAAACATCGCAGCGTCCATGTCTTGTCTCCAGATCGCTATGGAAGGTGGCACCCCCCACCCCACCTCTGTGCTATATTCCTTTTCGCTATCATCATACCTATTGTCATCCAGTTCTGCCCATATCGTGTGAGGTCGTTGGGCTCCCATATGTTCAGGAGGCATCGCTTGGGGTCAGGAAGTATGGAGAGTTCCTCAGATTGTGACATGGTGTGCATCACTTGAGCCCAATAGTGCGCGATTCGGAGGCATTCCCATATCGTGTGGTAGAAGCTACCTATTTCCCCACATCCCCTCAGACAGTATGGGTGTGTAATCCTTTTCATCTTGTGCAGTGCATCCCTCGTGTAATATGACCTGTGCAATATACGGAGTTGTACCAGGCGAAAACGCGCGGGGACACCTATTTCTTTTGGAGATGAAGTCGCCTCCTGCCACTCCGTGTCGTCCATGTCACCACAGTCATGTACCCATTTCTTCCGCAAGGCCTCTAGGGGGTCAGGCAGATTGTTTACAAGTTTTCTGTAAGTTAGAGATGTCGCTTTGGAAGGCATAAAGTCAGTCAGCAGCCTGTCCTCTAGTGGGAATGCCTCTGGGATTGATTGATTGATTGATTGATTGATTTTAAAACTTATATAGCGCTTACTGTCACCCCACGGGTATCCTGGCGCTTTCGACTAAAAACTGAGTCACGATTAAATAGGTTACATCAGCCCCTACCTGTATAAAGGATTCCTGCTAGGCTTTGGGGAAAAGCCAGGTTTTCCATACCAGGTTCGAACACTGTTGTCAAGGCATGACGTATCTGTGTATATCTGAAGCGTTCAGTCAGCGCCAGCTCATATTGGTGTTGCAGCGTTTCGAAAGGCAGCACTTGCCCTCTCTGCCATAGATCTCCAATGGTCGAGATGCCAATCGCATCCCAACGGTCGAAGCCCTTGGATTGCCTCAATTGTCCAAGTTGTTTTACGTCCCATAACGGGGTGAGCTGTGTCAGCACTCCTCGCCATTTCAGCCTGTGCAGCGCTGCGTGCCACACAGTGAGTGTGTGCCGCAGTGGGCCGATCTTCGATGTGATTAGCGATTTATCGTACAGGGGAGCCAGCATTCCAGAGAATCCCAACTGCGCCCTGTCCGCCTTTAGGACCGGCTCAGACTGGGGAAGATGAAGCCATTGATTAACAATCTTCAACTGTGACGCCCAGTAGTAAAGGTTAACATCTGGGAGCGCTATGCCTCCGTCGTACCAGCCACGCGTGAGCTTGGCTTGCGCTATTCGAGCAGGACTAGAGCCCCACAGTAGCACCGAGACTTGCGCTGCAATGGTTTTGAAGTATGCGGGAGGGACAGGGTAGGGTGTGTTTTCTAGAGCATAGAGGAAGCGGGGCAGGGCCATCATTTTGTACAGGGCAGCCTTGCCCAGCAGTGTCAGTGGTAGCGATTCCCAGTGTCGAATGTCATGTTTGAGGCGGTCAAGAGGGGGCTGTAGGTTTTGTGTGTGGAAGGAAGCAGGGTCAGCTGTAATGTATATCCCTAAATATTTAAACCCGGCGACCGAGATCCACAGCGGGCAGGTGTCCGGCAAGCGCGGTGCAGGACCACGCAGTACGTGCATGGTGGATTTGGACCAGTTGATCGAATAGCCGGAGGCTCGGCCGTAGATCGTGCAAACATCCAATAATGTGTTAATCGAGCGCTTGGGAGCGGTGAGATATATCAGCACATCGTCGGCGTATAAGGATATTTTATCTTCCCAGTCATCCGTCCAGCGGATACCACTGATCGTGGGTTCCCACCTTATCCATTCGGCCAAAGGTTCCAGGACCATGGCGAACAGTAACGGGGAGAGTGGACAGCCCTGGCGCGTGCCTCTATGTAAGGGAAAGTCCGCCGAGATGTGGCCATTAGCAGCTACATGTGCCATCGGTCGTGCATAAAGCAGACGGATCCAGGAGCAGAATTTCGGGCCGAAACCGAAGTGACGTAGTACTGCAAATAAAAAGGGCCAGTGGACTGTGTCAAACGCCATATGAGCGTCAAGGGATAATATCACCGCGGGCTCTAACAGATACTTCACTCGCGCAAGCGCACCGTGGACTCTGCGCAGGTTAAGCGCCGTGTTTCTGCCTGGCATAAATCCGGATTGATCTTTATGTATGAGTTTAGTCAGATGAGGCGTGAGACGATGCGCCAACAGTTTCGCAAGTATTTTGGCCTCCGCGTTAATGAGGGAAATCGGGCGGTACGACGTACATTGGTCCGCTGGTTTCCCGGGTTTTAGGATCGCCACAATTGTGGCCGTTCGCTGACCTAACGGGAGTTCACCTGTCTCCAGGCTATCCTTGAACATATGTAGCAAGTGCGGTGCAAGTGTTTCTGCCTGTTGTTTATAAAAGTCTACTGGTATCCCATTGGGTCCCAGCGCTTTACCCGTCTGTAGGGCTTTAATCGCCAGTTATATCTCCTCTGTCGTTAAGTCTACGTCTAAGGCCCGTGTCTCCTCCTCAGTCAACACTGGCATTTTGAGATCTTTGATGTAAGTGTATGCCTCGTCTTCCGAGATCGTGGATGCGGACGCGTACACCGTTTCGTAGTGAGTAGCCAGCGCTTGCACTATTGCACTGGGATCTCTAATGGGGACACCTCCCTCTACCGTCAGTTGTGCTATCCACCTGTCTCATCTGTCCCGTCTGTCCAGCCAGGCCAGCAATTTGCCCGCTTTGTCCCCATCTCGTAAACCCTGTGTCTCGTGGCAGACAGTTGCAATTTGACTTCCTCTGTTAAATGTGTTTTGTGACGTTGTAGTGCTATTTGCAAAGTGTGCGCTGTAGTGGGGTTTGGATCCGCCGCATGCTGCACCTCAGCTCCCGCCACCGCTGTTTCTAGGGCTAACAGTTCCTCTTGTCCCTCCCGCTTAAGCGCTGTGATGGAGACTATCGCACATCCCCGAAGTACCGTTTTATAGGCCTCCCACAGAATGGCAGCCGAGGACACCGAACCCGTGTTGTCCCGGAAGTACTGTTTGGTTCCCACCCTCAGCTCCTTTCTGACCTTAGAATTGTGAAGGTATGTTGCGCGGATAGGATAAATCCGACGCCGTCTGGGTTGGTGATGCGTATAGGTAAGTAGCAGTGGGGAGTGGTCTGAAATACCTCGTGGCCTTATCTCTACCCTGGATACAGTACCAGGACCTCCCGGGGAGCTAAGAAAATAGTCGAGCCTGGTGAGAGTATTATGGACGCCTGAGTGGTACGTGTATTGTCGGCCCTGGGGGTTGTATTTCCTCCACTGGTCTTCTAGTCCCATCGCAGTCATGTAGCCAGCCAGTCGCGTTGCGCCAGCTGGAGCCAGTTTCGGGGGGACCCTATCCTGCAGGCTATCAGCTACCAGATTGAAATCTCCCCCCAGAAGCAAACCTCCCTCAGGGAGCCCAAGTATAAAAGCGCTAAGGTCTGCTAGGGCTGCTGCCTGTAGTGTAGGTGGAATGTATACGGAGACGATGTTAATGGGCTTTCCCTCCCACTGTGAGTGTATAGCGGCAAATCTACCCGCCGTATCTAACCTGACAGACTGTACGAGTAGGGGGAATTGTTTCTTCACTAAAACGCCGACTCCCCTGGACCCAGAAGTGAACTCAGAGTGTGCCATCATCTGGAAACCCCAGCGATCCATAGCTTTTACAGCCGTGCCAGTGAGGTGCGTTTCCTGTAGGAGGACCACTGCAGCCCCCTCCCTTTTGATGTTTTTCAGGACCAGACCTCGCTTGACTTTGTCCCCCAGGCCCCGTACATTCCAGGAGAGTATCGACAGAGACGGTATCACAGTAGTCCCACCTCTCCGTTGAACCAAGAGTGCGTCAACCCCCATCATCCTGAATCAGTGTGCTCAGTAGACAAATACTCGTTTCTGTGGTTCCCAACACCATGCCAATCAGTGTAGTTAAGTGTATCGCAGCAACCAAAACCATAGCCAACAACATAAAACATTCCCCCCTTCCCTCCCCCCTCCCTGCCTCCCTGCTTCGCGGACTCCAAACTGCCCGCCACCCCAACTCAGCAGAGTGCTTACTACCCCAGTCAAAGGACAACGTTGCTTACAAGAGCGTAAGGGGGGTGAAAGTACAAGGGGGACCAGTAGCCCCCAACAGTGTCAGAGTCCCAGTACATTTGTAAAGTCTCAGTAGTACACCAAGGAAGGTGAGTGTCCATAAGGACGAGTTCGACGCATCCGCTACAGTTCTCAGCAAAAGAAGAAATAAAAAGGTATAGACACTTCCCTTAATGCAGCAGGAGTCAGTCACCAGAGTCCTCGGTTGGGTCGGTCTCGGCCTTCTCCTCTTGTCCGGTCAATTCATGCTCGTCGGGTTGTTCTTTTCTTCTTCGCCTGTCGTTCTGCTTGCCAGAGCCCTCCGCCGGTCTCCATCCTTCGAGCCAGTCGTGCGCCTCCTCCGGCGTGTCAAGTTTTTTTCTCAGCCACCACCCTGAGGCGCGCCGGGAAGAGCATGGAGTATGGCAACTCACGAGATCGCAATGTTTTTTTCACCTCGATAAAACTTCTCCGTTTCGCCGCCACCACCGTCGTGTAGCCAGGGAAAATTAAAACTTCCGAGTTCTGTATACGTATGGGCGGCCCGACCCTCGCCGTTTGCAGGATGGCATCTCGATCCCTAAAATTGAATATGCGCGCTATAACGGGTCTTGGTCATGCCCCGGAGCGTGAACGCCCCCCCGGGACCCTGTGCGCCCGCTTTATCGAGAAGAACTTGGAGAGGCCTTTTGGCTGCAGCACATTCCTTACTAGGTCTTCCACATATAGGTCCATGGCGGGCCCCCCTTCCGATTCTGGCAGGCCAATAAGGCGGATATTATTGCGACTGGAGCGCCCTTCCTGGTCATCCATCTTGTCTGCCAGGAATTTATTGTCCTCCTCCAATCGCGCCACCCTTTTCAACAGCGACGCCGTGTCCGAGGTAAGTGTTGTAGTGACCTGTTCCACTGCTGAGACCCTCGTTGACATATTTTGTAGATCAGCCCGCAGAAGTGTGACATCCGTTGAGATGGACCCAACCGTGGTCTGCACCCGCGTCAGGGCCGCCATGATGTCTTCCAGGGTTATGGCCGAAACCGCGCCACCCTCTGCACCCTTTACGCTGGTTCTTTTTGGCTCCGGCAGCGGGGGAAAGTCCTTAGTGTAAGCAAATTTATCTAATTTGCTTTGCTGGGTCCCACGATTGCCCCTGCCGCCCATTGTGGTTCAAGGGGGGTGGGCGCCGCTCCGGGTCACACCGATGCAGGCGAAGGGATGCGCAGCAGTCCGGAGTTGGGTCGGTAGGCCAGGAGGGCAAAGCCTGACCCCCCACACGTCGTCAGGCGCCTCTCGGGGACACCAGTCCCAGGCTTCTATTGCGGTCGTTGTGTCACTGGTAAGCAAGGGGGAAGGTGGGGACCCTCTGCTAGGCGCATGTGCTGGCCGCCGATGTGGAAGCAGGAGTGAATTCCGCTCCTGTGGGCTGTGGTGGGCCACTAGGGTCGCGAGTCAGGCCGCGGCCGGGCCTGGTGTTGGTAGCAGTCACCGGCGTCTCGGGCACAGTCCCTCCGGCGGGGGGGGGGGGAGCAGCGATCCCTCCCCGCGTGTTCCTCTAAGAGGTGATGTCGGGCAGGGGGGGGCGGGGGTGTCAGCCGAGTCAACACTCACCCGCCGCCAGACGTCTAATGCAGCCCCGCGCCTCCACACGATGGTCGCGAATGGCGCCCCCTCGGTCGTTCCTCCAAATTGAGGCCGGTGCTTCTGGCGCCGATGCAGGCCGCAGTCCCTCACATGACGTAGCTCACGGCTCCGGTGTCGTGGCGAGCTCGGAGAGGGGTCGCTGCACGCCGAATCACCGCCGCTATCTGGTCGTTGCGTCTGGGTCACTGCTTGACAGGATAAGTAGCCGGATTAATACTGGGCCACGGTCTCACCCTCGGAGCCTCACCAGAATGCGGCCATCTTGGTCGATCGCCGGCCACGCCCCCCCACTGAGAACCTTTTTGACGTGAGTATTCTAAAAGAAAAAACACCGTTAGATCATGTAGAACTTGGCAGTTAGAAATTGGACAACCTTTTGGTTGCTAAAAGTAAGGTAGTTTAGTAACGCTTACTGTAGCTTTGGAATTTTGGAATTTGTGTTGGCCAACTTTGTATATGTATGGATTTTGATATGCAAATTGCAATTTGTGTAGGCAGGTAATGAGGAGATTTTTCTCCATCTGGTTTTGTTGAACGGTGCACGTACGAAAGGTACATTAAGCACTACTTTGATTATAATACTTGCATTTTCTGCAGTATTTTTGGCATGCCTGTTTTCAAGCTCACATCAAAGAATGTGTTGCTTTTTTTTTTTTTTTGAAAGGTACCATAGTGTGATGTGAAGTAAATTAGCCGGTTCCCCTAGAAAGAATATCTAAATAGGTTTAGATTTAAAAACATATTTCTTCCTTGGTGATTTTGTATCCCCAGGGAATTAAAATATGACATAATACAAAACAAGGATCCTTTGTTCTGTGCAATTTTATGAATGAAGATATGCAGAACGTTTTTTTTGGTGTTATGCCAGCTAAAGCTAGTGAATTGAGTGTATTTTCGCTTCTTGGATATACATCAGTCTGTTGGGCTGTTTTTGCAGTCTTTTGGAACACTATTGAGAAGCGCTTCTTGTAAATATGACTTACAACTAGTATTTACAAATGGTTTGGTTTAAGTACAGTCTGTGGGCTGTCCTTTGTTTCAGTTCTGAGTGTTGATCTGTGGGTTAAATGTTTGTTTAAATGTCTATGTGGTTTTCCCATTAGTGCAACTACTGTAAGTGAATAGCGATGGCGCTATTCACGAAATAAATGGCTAAAGCGCGCTGTATTGTGTGTCCTGAGTGTTTGACCCTTTTCTGTTTATGTCTGAAATGAGCTCAATGTGTGGTTGTGGTTTTTCTTGATGTTTTCAGTCTATTAAGCAAAATATTTAAATGCTTAAAAAAAAAAAAAGAAAATCACATTCACTAGGAATAAAAAGGCCTCAAAAAACGAATTGTGTGTTTCGTAGAAAAATAAACTTATAGCATTTTTACTTACATACATTGTATTAGATATTAACAGGCAAACACTTCAGCTGAAGTAAATTTTTTGCTGAACTCAGACGCATATTATAGAACACGCATTGATGTGTCTTAGTTTGAAAAAGACTGCCACCATGCTCATGTTACGATACTGAGAGGAGAACTTTTATTGCCACTGAGCAAATAGCTGTTGCCTTTGTAGGTCACAGAATAGACAGGAATATTTACTCAAGCCAGGACTTTGCCTTCAGTTAAACACGGGTGAATCTTTAATTTCCGAATGTTGTTTTCAAAAGGTTCCAAAACTAAGGTTCATAATTTTGTATTACAGGAAGACATTTCAATTAAGGGTTTTCCTCTCTTTAAGCATTTTTGTAAGCATATTCTTGGTTCTGCTGCTAAAAAAAATTGTCCTTTTTAGAAAGAAAAAAAAAAGTGACGCAAACATTTTGTCATGTTATAAGTTAGGCTTCTGTGCTTAGGCTTATAAATGAATGCGTCTAAAATGATAGGCAAGGGTTGCAGCTTGTGGTATTATCAAACATGATTGGGTTTATTAAAAATAATTATTAATTATGAAAAATAATTATTAAAAATAAGTGCTACAAAATTCGTTTTTTAATATTTACAAAGCTTAATGCTCATACTGTGACCTCCTGGCATTATAATTTAAGTTAAGTTGTGTTGCACTACATAATGAGGACATAAGCATATGGAATTTCACTTAGCGCAGGTGTAAAAAACTCATTTTTCTAAGGATTTACATGAGATATGTCTAATGTCCAATCTCTGTAATCTGTAAAGAACATTCTGAGGATGATTAATATGTAACACAATTATAGGATATTTATTTTTAAGTGCCTCAAATATCAAAGTCGAATTTCGGTAAAATCGACTATTCAAAAAGCATTCTTGTCATTTAAAATAGCTTTAAAGTGCCTTAGGCTTCAGTAAATGCATACATTTAGGTATAATACATATTTGCAGGTTGTTCCCATTTGGGGTTTGCTTTTTAATGGCTCAGTGAGCCAGGGTGCCCAGTGTAGAGGTTTGAGTTTAATATCAGGGTTGAAAATTTTAACTCTAGCTGGACCTTCTGAGACGTTCAACCATTTAAGGTTGCTGAAATGAGTACCATTGCATAGGGTAGTAGCAAACATTTGTTATAAAGCTGGTATGTTATGGTATTATGTTCTGCGAATTATTCACAGTAAATGTTTTAATAATCTAATAATGAATAGATTGTAGCCCCTAAAAGGAGTAATATATATAACATGTGTTTTAAATAGGGTTGATTATTGCAGGTTAGAAAGAGTTGGGAAGGCTTTTTGTCTTTGTCAACCTCAGAGTGAGGAAGAGGGAGAGGGCTGAGGAGCCCGCAAGGCAGGTTTTGACCTTAAGGTCAGTGAGGTGGGAGTTAGGAGTAAGTGTAAACGGATGGAGAAATCATTGCTTGGAAAAGCAGGGCCTCAAAGGTGGTTGGCGCACAGGACACGCAGAGTGTCTGTGAAAGACTTTTATTTTTGAAAGTCAAAATTAAGGTGGTTTAGCATGTTTTCAAAAGATGGTTGGTTACAGTTGATATTTTGTGTGTTATGTGCAGTGTCAGCAGTATCTTGAAAACAGATGTGTTTTTTTATTATGACTTCTCTGAAAGGAATGTTCGTGCGTTTCACATATTTTTAATTTTATCCTTTTATGAATTGTTCCTGCTGGTCCTGTGTGTCAGAAGAGACACAGTAAGTTGTATTTGACAGCCAAATCTCCACTAATTGGTGATCTGCTGTCAAAAGGAGGGTGAGGATTTTAAACATGACAAATTAAGCAGGCCCGAATACTGTGTTTTGGGCTGTAGGTTCACAGTGCATAAAGTACATGATATGGTGTTGTGCGTCACCGCTCATTTATATATGCTATTGTTTAGTCTATGCTTTTTGTGCTTGATATACAGCAAGTATATCTGATGGCTTGACATGTGCGCTTTTTTGCATGTTTTTTGTTTTATGTTGCTGCTTTTGATACTATTACAAGTTTACATGTGTTGTGAAGGGATATACATGGCGATGCGTATCGCTGCACAACAGTTGGGTAGATTTGCTCTGACACTAAATTTCACAGATATGATATTTTCATACTGTAAACAAGACAGACAACACTTCATTAGTGTATGTCAAATTTGGCTATAATGGTATTTAAAGAAAAATAAAAGAGATATACAGGATTAAAGTGTGTCACCTGCTGTTAGTCACGTTACTGCCCCCTTTCCTTAAGGAACAGGCAGCCCTAGATTTATGTATCCTGATTGGACGTAAGGATAAATTATAGATCTGTGACTCTTGTACATGGTGACCTAATATCTATATTACATTAGTCAGTTTTGTTCTGCTTCCTAAGTAGTGTATGGCTTTGTACCATAAAGGAAACAAGGTTTCATTTTTCCCTGAAGAAGGAACTGGAACATTAGCTGAGATTACCGTATATGGTGTAGCGGCCAGTGGTAGAGTTAACATTTGTGAACTATTTTTGATTTTTGTGTATCACCCATACTCTTGGTATTGTGTCACATGCTTGACTATCACCCAAGTAATTTCTTGTTCTTCCTATAGATTTTTCTTTTTCTCCCCTGACCGATGTCACATCGTGCCTAGTTATTGGGGATTTTAGCTGTGTCCTAGTTCCATTTCCCTTTTCCATATTCCTTTTATTATTGTTGGTGTATTGTTCAGGTTCACACTTCCAGATTGCAGTAATGTACTAGGAACCCCTATATTATGTATAATTCCCTTTTGTATGACCAGACTGGTTTTTAAGACTCTTCTTTAGGCCTACTTTGATGTTTTCCAGTCTGACTGTCAGGGTAGGGATGGACTGGGTAACTGACTCAACATGACATGACTTTAAACATGATACATTTTCAATTTGGATTTTTTCCCTTTTGTTCCTGCTTCTTTAATTTTTGGTGGGATCAGATGTGTCCTAAATCATGGAAATAACAGGACTCTTTAGTTCTTGTCTTTTGTTTCCACATTTTGTTCATTAGCCTTTGTATTGCATAGTGCACTTGATGCACAGTTATTAAAAGGGAGGTATCTACATGTCCCTGATAATCTGTATTATGTGATTTCTCTTTTGAGGTGTTTTAGATAAGGAATTTAGGAACACCTATATGTAATAATTGAGAGAAAAAAATGTGTTTACCCCATTAGACGATGTCACCATGTGTGAGGACATCCATTCAGATAGAATTCCCATGTCGCTATCTACCCTTAGATGGTAGAGGATATGCTCTCACGTGGAAACCCAATTGAAGAGGCTAGAGGCACTGTTTTGCCTACTGCCTTTGTCTTTGTATTGTCTTTGAGAATGATGGTGTATTCTCGACCAGAATTGTCCCATGGCATATGGCCACTCCTTTGAAGATTGCAGCCCACCTGCTTGCAGTCCTCTTGTTATACAATGAACTATTTTTGTACTTAATTGAAGGAAACTAACAACTGTGTCACATTTCCTACGTCACTAGTCCCAGCACCCAGAAAGTAGCGAGGCTGAACAGCGATCGCCAGCGCGCCATCAATGGTATCTCTAAAGCATCAAACTTGCTCAATCAAACGGCATTGGACATCACAGAACCAGAATTTCAGTGCAAAAGAGCGAAAGAGAAGGATTCCTGTTGTTTTGAGGCTTCAGTTTTTCACCTGTCATGTGCTGGTAACCTCTGACAGTGTACAGTCCCTTGAGCCCCTTGGCCTGAGTTTTTGCCACACACACCCCCTTTTCCTTTGCTCCAACGGAAGTGCAGTGCACCAGAGGATCCAAGATTGGCAAAGGCATTACATTATGGTGCCCATGAAAGAGCAGCCTGAGCGTTTTCTGACACTGAGTAATGAGTGTTGGAGCCTGAGAATGTAGACCCGGATCTGCATAAGATGATCTGTGCCCTTGATCAATGAAGAGCACACTATCTGTAGTGCCTGCCGCAGAGGAGAGATATTGGTGCACTGCCTTGAGACATTGAGACTTTCGAATGAGCTGTGAGTGTTTGGAGGGCACTCCAACGGATACTGAGAAACACTATTTTTCATGGGAGGCCTGAATCAAGAGGCCCATGCAACAATGGGAGCAGATTTGATGGACGATAGAAGCCTGCCAGAGAGGCTTTCAACGGACTCTGGGCATAGTTGGTTGCACAAGTGGTTTCCGTGCGATTGCATAAAATGGGTGTTAGGAGACTGATTCTTATTGTTTTGCTGGCATTGTTTTAGAGTAGTATTCTGTTTAGTAAAAGCAGAATAAAGTCCATTCTCTGTGGAAGAGTATCCCTTTTCATCTAAGAGCATTGATAAGGATCGCCACTGTTTCACCTGAGTATATAATAGTTACTAAAAGCCATAGGAGCTATGAAAATGTTACTAGATAATTTTAGGATTTGCTTTTGCCTAGGGTTGTGAAAAAAAAAATGATAATCCTGTTTGTAATAGTGGTCATTACTTTCTTGATGTTGATTATGACCCGATGCTTTGTTCTTTTTGTATTCCTGCTGATAGCTTACATATACCTACTTAAATGAAATGAGGAAAATGCTTACCTAGCAATGAATTAGGATTTGCCTGTGTAATGGCAAAAGGAGGGTCTCAGGTTCCTTAATTTTGACTCCATTTTACATTCAACTCCATTTTGTGTTGCCGTTACACAGGCTGCATGATTCACGAAGTGTCTCTGCCCTTTGGACTGCAACGTGTTGAAAACCCCCTCTGTCCTTGTTTGTAAACCAATCTCAGACACCAGCTGGCCTAACTAATTCTTGTCTGGACCATCTAATCCCTGTATCAACTATCTGTTAGCCTTTAGCATTCTTCTTGTGCTGTATCTTATCTTTTGGCCTTCGCTATTCTCTCCCTGTGTTTTCCTATTTCACAACCTTTTCCTTTGAAGCACGCAAACATGTTCTGCCATTACTGATTGACCTATAGGTGCTGTCATAGATTGACTTATCGGGTTGGGAAAAAGCACGACTCAAGGGGGATGTTCTGGTTACATGATGCTTTGTTTTGAATGTTTTCCTATTCGCTAATATTTGGCAGATCTTGCATGTCCATGTTAGGCATTTTTGCATGCTTGTATAAGCTAGGACTGCCCCTTATTTTTATGCTGAGTTTTTTTAACCCTAAGCATATATAAGGCCTCTGTTTTTTGTACTCCTCAGACTGCCTCATTCAGTTGCTAAGGCTTCTGTGTGACGTAGTCTCACTTATTAAGTTTAATAAAGATGTCTTTTCATATTTCAGCTTCTGTGCCAACTTCTTTGTTATCAAGTATTAGTGAGACCCCTGAGAATGAAGATTTCAGTTTCTTCACTGTGTCTAAATGTTTAAATGGTGTCTTCCTTGCTTTTTGAATAGGATTCTTCTGTTGACGAGATTCTTTTGATCCGTATTAATTGAGAAAATGGCAAGTGTTTTTTGAGAGCTGGTTGATGAAAGCTCCCATAGTGTCAAAGATTGTTACCATCTGTTATCTTGGTATAAACACTGGTGGTTAAGTTTACATTTTGTAACTGAACGAGTACATCCAGGATGTGAAACTTATTCTCTCATTAATGTTGTCCAATTCAGAGATAGCCACGGTGAGTTCTTGTTAGGAACCTTTCCACAAAATAAAGATATTGTCTATGTATCTTTTATACATGATTAAGTTGCGGTCCAATTTTTTGAGTTGAGAATATGGTCTAGTTCAAGCCTGTACATGAAAATGTTTGCATAGGCCAGTGCAGCACAATTTCCCATAGACGTGCCGGATGATTGGACAAAAAACTCATCCCTCCACTTAAAATACCTGTGAAATAGGGTAAAGTGAAGCCCTTCCATCAGGAACACCTTTAGATCTTCATCTTTTTCTGACTTTATCAAAAACTATTCTACTGCTTCTATGCCCAGGTTGTGGGGGATGGAGGTGTAGAGGGATTTCACGTCAATGGTACAAAGGATCATGTTATCTGTGAAACTTGAATGAGAATCTCTCCAGATATTTAAGAAGTGATTAGTGTCTTTGATGTATGCTGTCATGTTTTGTCTGATGGGCTATAGATGTTTGTCCAAATATTTTCCCACTGTTTCGTGGATGGATTAGATGGTAGGGAACTCCCAACCTAAAGAAACACGACTGATAATAGATGAACTGATGTTTAGATAAAAAAATAAAAACTGGGCTCTTCTTCCAATAACATCAACCTGACTGCATCTTCTCCTCAGTTGTTGGAAGTCCTCGGGCAGCCATGCGCTTAATAAATTCCTAAACATAAACATAAACAGTCTGCTAGGCTCATAGAAGAGCTTATCATGCAGACCGCCGCAGTCAGAGCAGTGACTGCACCTTCCTGCACGGTGTAAACCATGCAGGAAAGAGGGGGTGCAAATCCAGGGGGGCACTACCCGTGTCCCTCCTGCATGCACCCCAGGACCAAATTCAGCAGGGGGCCCTGTAATGCCCTCTTAGTTGCTATTCCACCACCCTTTTCATGGCAGGTTCACGGCCATGAAAGGGCAGTGAAATGGCAACTCAGAATATGCTCGGCGGTGCTGGCTGCAGCATAACCAGCATATTCCATGTCAGTGAAAGCCTGCTGGCCCAAGTGGGAGCCTTGATCCCGGCGGTGCCGGTGGTCTTGTGGCAGTCCGACCGTAGTTGTAATTCTGCAGACAGTCCCGCAGTGTGGTGGTGGTCATACCACCACCATGGGTTCGGTGGTCCTATACACCATCAAACTCGCAATCAGGTCCTTAGAGGGAGGAGAGATCAGAGAGTCTACCTGCTAGTCAAGAAAAGGTAAGAACTCTAGAGGTGCAAAAATTAAAGGTAGAATTAGAGGAGATGATTAGGGGTTCTCTGGACATTTCCTATTTGGATAGTTATTCGGAAAATGGACTGATATATATGAGTAAAGAAATTACAAGGCATGCAGCTGCAACACATGACAGACTACTTGAATTGGCAGGAAAATATGAAGTAGATCTTTTGAAGAGTGTTCCATTGTAGAGACATTTTAGGTCACAAATGAGATCTTTAGGGATGAAGTTACATACTGTGGAATCGATAACATGGATCAGGCGATTGTGAAATATATTTATGTACCATGAATTGTCAAGTCACTGATTTTCTGAGCCACAAAAACTGTTCTAGCTTGCATTTTGAGAACATACAGCAAGGACAGTTTCTCGAGGACCTTCTTGCAGAATCTGATTTAGTACAACCAAGTGTAAACCAAGGAGAGTCCAAGGTCCCACATACCACAATACCATAATAGATTATATTTTTATTACCCCAGGCCTGTTAACCTAGGTGGTATCCTACAACGCGCTGGGGGCTCATTTTAGTGACCATACTCCCATACACTTAATATTGGGTAGGGCACAGGGGTAGTTGGAAAATCAGGGAAGGCACCCTAAAGCAAGTGCTTAAAGTTAAAAGACCAGGGTCGTATGATGAAAAGGAGTCCCAGACTTTTTTCTCTATGATCATTGTGAAATCTCTAGGGAGGATATTAGTCTCTGTCTTGGTCATGCCAAGAAGGGGGTAGAAAACCTCACAGCATTTAAAAGGATCTGCAAATAGGTGGCTAGATGTCTCACATGCCGAAGTGGTAATCACATTGAAAAGTGCGAGAGGTGGTTTGATCATGATTATATTTAGGGCTCCCGGTTTTATAGTATTTATTTTTTTGCCATTTCCGTCTGTATTTATCCATATTTATTTTTTGGGCATTTTATCTGTATTTATCCACATTTATTTTTGCCACAAGCAGAAGGCAACGCTGCAGCTAATATTTTTCCACATTTATTTAAATTGACAATGCACACATGCATTCGGTTGGTATTGGTCAACACAATACATTGATCGGAAAACTGTGCCATTCACAGAATGTCCCAAATACGTTTAAAAGTGCTATCAAAAGCCATTTGTCTCAGAGCCTTGCAGTTTCTGTCATCAGCACAGAGTGCTACAACCTCTTCCCCACTGAACACCATCCTGCCCCACTGAGAGAAACTCTCACTCCCTTCAGCTACAACCCAATTGTGCCCAGCTATAAACACCTAGTAACAAATCAATTCAAACTATGTAAAAGACAAGAGTAATTTGCTGCCTGAAATAAGTAACAATATTCTAGCAAAATTAAACATTCATAGGGAATACAACTTAAAGCTTTTACACTCATTATTCAGAAAGCTAAGGACATGAAAAGAAAAGTAGCACTTGACTGGCAAACTCTGTAAGGTGGCGCTAATGTGTTTGGGTTTGAATAAAACCAATCTAGCAACTTTACAACTACTCTGTCTTGTTTTATTTAGTTATGTATTTATTGTTTCTATTTTTAAACCTTTTTTCTCTCCCCTGAAGCTGCGTTTTGGAATAGAAAAATGTCAGAAAAAGAGTTTTGTAAGACAAGTGTCCTTTTTTGGATCCATTTCACAGGGGAATGAATGACCGAAAGGAAAGGAAAGAACAGTCACGGTTTTCTGCAAGTGAGGAGGAGCGCGACAAAGAGAGGGAGTACGAGGAAGAAAGAGGAGGGGCAGCAGAATTGGACACTGTCCTTGACTTGTCCTGTCCGGGCAAGAAGGAAGAGACCGCAATGGTTATGGACTCTGCAAGTACTCTGTTTCTGAGTCTCACTTACACCCTCTTCCCACTGCTTAATTTGTGCCACTTACTACTGGGAGACTGGGGGACACTTACTTATGAGGGCCTGGTCTGCGCGTCTGCTGCTTGCACGTCAAATTATTTGCATGATGTGGTTGACTTGCCTTAAATGATATTAAATACCATCTTCTCCTCCTCACTGACTCGGCACACATGAGCGTGCGGAGCGCGCCCCGCAAGTCCTGATCAGCCTGCATTAAGGGAGGCAGCCCCACGACGTTGAGCGCGGCAGGCAGCACCAGACCCAGTTTTTACTAGGTCCTAGGCAGTGTGCCCTGGCCCAGCCCACCACATAACGGTCAGTCTGTAAGTAAGTACTAAATACTTACTAGCAGTATTATGTATATTAGTAAATTATAGCAGTAGCCATAAATGCGGAGTCATTACTGTCTGCCCACAGACTGTAGCATATCTTGGGCCGCGGCCGCCAAAAAAGCCTCATGGTGTGACACTAACCCCGCCATATAAAATCTGACAATCCTGTATCAAAGCGACAGAATATACGAACAGCTGTGAAGAATGGAGTACAGTACACGCACAGTGTCGGAGGGGAGACTTGGGAAGGCTCACAAAGAAGTTGTCAAAGCAGTCGCGCATAAAAAGTATGAACATGTGTGAGGGCTTCTGCAGAGGGTAGAACTGTGAATATGCTCTATTTTGTCAGCAAGACTTTCCAGTCACTTCTTGTGTCTCCACTTACAGTTTGATAAGACAGTGTTCATCAACAGTCTTCTCTCTATGTCCATTTCTTCAGATGTTCATACTGTGGCTTAATCTGCTTCTAAGAGTTGGCGTAGTAAGAGAACAGAGCTAAGGCACTTGAAGTTAAGACTGGTTGCCCAGGATCACACAATCTGGACATAACGGGAAAGCAGATTTACAACTCCAGAGGTGCGTTTTGTCAGCAAGACACTCTTCCATTAGAACCTGCTGGATTCAGTGCTTAGTTTGAGCCAGGCGGAATAAAAAAATACAGAGAAAAGCATCAACATAGGAAAGAAGGAGGAAGAGAGGGAGAAACGGTGCCAGGGGAGGAAAACAAGGATGCAAATGAACGTGCCAAAGTGAATTAAAATGGCAAGGAAAGTATGCCAGTGAGTGAGCGAGGCAAGGAACTGAATCAATACGAGATCGAGGGCGGCAGGCTGCTAAAGAACACTTTGGGCACCGGTACTTATCACTTTACAAATGAAGCACTGCTTCCCTGTGTGTGTCTGACTGAGCCCTGCCTTCCTGCGCAGTCTGGGCTGGAAACACAAGGATTGGGTTTCTTCTCTCTGTTGCCCACTCCCCCCTGTCCACCCCAGGCGTGTCTGTGAGAGTGAGATCGTCGCCCAAGCCAAGGGAAGGGAGGGGGGCTGAATGCGGTGTGTGTGAGAGTGATTCATCTCGAGGTGGAGCGCTGAGAACAATGTGGGCCTCTTGGCGCTGGCAGCCTTGGATCATCTGGGAGCTCAGGGCCCAGTGCCTCCTGCCACGACCCCCATAGTGCAGGCACTTACTGAAGGCTAACACAATTAACAGGATTAGCACATACTTGCCTTTCTTTTGAAATGGCTGGCCAGGCTCACTCAAGGGGCGGAGCAGAGCCCCAGACATGGCTGGGGCAGGTAAGAAAAGGTCGACAGCAGTGCAAGAAAGACCCCACAGCCCTTGAATCAGCAAGAGGGCGTGGTGAGACAACTCTGCCGGAGCACAGCAGCGCGCAAAATGTGCTAGTATTTTCCCGTTTTTACATATAAATACAGACAAAGGAAAACATGTTTTCCGTCTGTATTTATATGTAAAAATCCATTTAAACGGAAAACCGGGAGCCCTAATTATATTGCAGCCCATCAAAACCTTTTAATGCCTTTAAGCAAGTCCCCCTAGACAAATCCCAAATAACTGTTCTTAGAAAGATATATAAGTGTGTGATAGAAAATTGTAAAACTGTAATCAAACAAGAAGCCTGGAATGACCTACTTTCTGTGGACGTTCTAAAGATTCTGGGAGATTCTGGGAGATTGTAAATAAATCTTTTTTTACTGGAACCAGAAATTCCCCGCTGGAATGTTGCATACCTGAGGGTCAATGATTCACTCATTTTAAACTTATATATGATAACCAGGATGATGTGGGAACCCTACGCCCGCCCACACTGACTATGAGTAGAGACAGTCTGATTTTTCATGTAGAGGAAGTAGGTGGTCAATAATGCGGATGACTAGTAATAAAACCCCTATTCCGGATGGCGTACCGGCGTACCTTTATAAGCAGAATGTGGCACTTTGGTCTAAAATTTGAACTCATGTTTTTAATGTGACAGGTCAGCATGGTTCCCGAGATCCTGGTCCCAGTCTATTATCGTACCTGTTTGAAAGAAGGGTCTAAGAGGAGATTCGCAATTATATAGGCCCAGATTCTTGATAGATTCCGCTGTGAAAGTATTGGGGAGAGTGATCCTTAGCAAACTAACAGAATGGTTAGAAGAGAGCTGTGTATTATCAGATCTGCAGTATGGGTTCAGGAATGGTAGGAATACAACGGACAAATGCTTAAATCTCCAGCGATTAGTGGGGAAATGCACAGCTGCCAAGATAGGGACCGTAGACATGGCCTTTATGGACCTGTCCTCGGCCTTTGACCGAGTACATAGATCAAAATTATGGGTTCTATTAATTGAAATGGGAATGGACCAGAATATAGTTAATTTCCTGTCAGATTTGCATGTGGGCCTCTCCGCCACGGTAAGATACGATCTGAGGGGTAATCATACCAAGCACATTCGCATTGGAAGGGTTGCATTTTAGCTCCCCTTCTTTTTACTCTTTATATAAATAGCTTAAACCCCTCTTTGTGTACAGCCGGCAAAGACATTCCCCGAGTGGGGGACCGGCTAATCCCAGCCCTGTTATATGCAGATGATGCGGTTCTATTAGCTCGCACATCGGTGGGGCTCAGGAGCCTTCTGGATTCCTTTGCAGGCTTAATGCGATCCCTGGATTTAAGCCCTCATTTTTCCAAATCCCATACGGCCTTGCGTCAGAGACCAAAAAAGCTAAAAACTTATTTTTGCGAAGGAATTGAAATAACAAGGGTAACAACTTTCACATATTTAGGGATCTTGTTTAATGCTATGACAAATCTACAGTAGCAGTCTTTGCATCTAGACTGGAGACCAAGCCAATTGAAGCCATGCTTATTATTTATAGAGCTAAATGTGTAGCAATTTCCAAATTTGGGTCTGAAATACGGGGCTACAAGGAGGCCGAGGAGAACAAGTTTCTTAGAAATCTGCTCTCGTTCCCGTAATCAATTTCCACTTATATTGCCCATCAAGAACTAGGCATATGCTTCATTTCAGATTTGAAAGGTTTGGTGCCACTCACAAGCTGGCTATCAATCTGGATTAATCCAGAATTGGTGGTGAATCATGAGAATGCCCGAGATTGTCTATCTTTGGTCAGAGTCAGCAGTATCCGTGGTTAGGGTATGTAAAGAACCTAACAAAAAGAAACTTGGGCACCCCAATACCTTTGAGACCCCAGATAATCTTAGGAAAGAGAACTTACCTTGGGTCAAAGAATATTTTTTAAATAGGATGCCTATGGGAAGAGAGGCAAATGAGCAAGTGAAACCCAAGGTATGAGCCTATCTTCTGCTGAAAACAGCCCCAACAGAACCTTATTTAAGTATAGTAACAAACCATTACCACGGTTTTCTTTTCACCAGATTCAGATCCAACCTCAGGGTTGGAGTAAAGTAATAGATTTGGCCCCCTGTTACTTCGATAATTTTTCTACCCAAGACTCCTTGCACTTTATTATGTTTTGCTACCACTTTCACAATATTCGTAAACTTTTTTTAGTGTCTGTCTTAAAGGAAAAACTTTTATTTAGGTTAGGCCGGCCCTACTCTACTAACAGATGCTGAATAATACTTGGGAGGGTTTTAATATTCATGAAAACAAATTGGACTGGCCCACTGTGTGGAAGTAGTTGAATATTAGTTGATATTCCAAGTCACTTGTAAAATGAGCTTGTGAGCTGGGCACAATAGAGTTTGTTTATAACCCCTCACACACCAACCTGGTTGGTGTCATGCTTCATCATTGGGGTCCAACCAGGCAGCCGAATGCTGCCTGGTTGTGCTTCAACGCCTGACTACAGCGGAGCAGGTGTGGTGCAGTAGTGTGATGTGGATGGAGGTGAGTAATAAAATGCACCTCTGGGAAACCTTGCCCAATATTTTATTCGTGGCGGCCCAGGGTGTGAGATAAAAGTATGTGATGCAACTACAAGTAGAACAAATATGACTGCTTAGTTGGCTAAGTGTTGGCGGTCTACATGTTTCAGTCCCAGGAGAAAAGTGTGTGGGACTTTCATCAGGACCAGGTTGTGAGTGGCAAAAAGTAGTGCCACGTGTGAATAATATCCAGCACACGCGCTAAGGTGTGTGGAAAAAGGGTAAAAACGCAGTTGTTCAACTTACATATACTGCAGGGAAGCGAGAAAAATCCTGTAGGGAGGAAGAAGAACAATACACAATAAGGCATTATCAGGGTCTGCTAAAGGCAGTATCAACCATGCAGGATCTGGTAAGATGTGACATGCATGGCTGTGCCTGTTGTGTTGAGAAAAAGTGACAATCGTTGAAGCATGCAATCAGAGCATGCTGGCTTCATAATTTTTGTTTGTGTGTTTGTCTCACTGTATATTTACAGCGCACTCAGGCGCATCACGTTGATAGCACGTAATTTTTATGTGTCTGTATTGTCTTACTACTTACTCCCTAAACAATAGTGACACCAGGGCCAGTCACCTTCACCATAGGGATCGGCCCTGTGATAGATAGATACTAGACACTGCTATGTGACTGAATGCGCCTAGACTTATTGGCGATTCACCGTGCACTACGCACGTAGCCTGTTCAAGCCAGCATGCTCTGATTGCATGCTTCAACGATTGTCACTTGTTCTCAACCCTAAGGTTTTAATATTGCCAATTTGTTTGTTGCAGCCGTTAGGGAGAGAAAAAGAAGGACCACTATGTCATGAAATGTAGTTTTTATTTTTTACTACTTTGATGATCTGTGTTTTAAACTCATGTCCTTTTAAAATTGAAATGTATTTTTATGAATGCCGTGATAAAATGTTTTTTTTAAATGTCTGTCCTCTGTGCCTTAGAAAAGTTATTTTCAATTAATTTTTGAATATGCTTATTCCAGCATAACAAAAAGGCGGAGGACTGTTTATTTGCTGAAATTTTTAGGGTATCTAAGATTATTTCGATACAAATTTTGTTTAGGATGTATAGGATGTTGGTAGTGTACTTTTATGGTTTTTATTAACCTAATAAAGTGGATATAACTGAAAAAAACATGCATCCACAAATGGAGTGATTTTGACAGATTAAAGAGCAAATTCACAAAGAAGAAGGAAAAGAAAAAGAAACTGTCAAATGTAGCAGAAACAAATAGTAAGCCACCACCAGTACCTCCAGATGAAGATGATGCATTTACTTTTCCAATGAGGGAAATACCAGGTGGCGTTTATGTGCATGTGTCAAGGAGTAGAGGTGATCTTGCAAGATTTACGAAGAATTTTGTGAAACTGAGAGGGAATCCTGTACAGTGGTATATGCAGATCTGTTCAAATTTCAATAGTTTTGTTGACAGATTTGAATACTTTCTTTGCACTTTCTACTTTGTAGTGTCGAGTGATGTGTGGGCTGATTATAGCTGTGCAATGGCAACATTCTGAACCTCCGAGAGATGTACATACTCGTTCATCCTCACCTGTTGTCAAAGGCTCCAGATGCTTCGCAGAGGCTGAACAGCTGCTAATCCCAAACTCCCACTCACTGGTGTCGCAGCGAATTTATCTACTTGACCAGCAAGGGGGGGAAGGGGAAGTGGAGTGAGAAAGAAGAGACACTCTGTTGCTGGCACCCCGGTCAGACTCTGGAATCTTCCACTGCTTCTCCAGACATCTTAAGTGGGGTGTCTAATGCACACAAAAGAGGGATGGGGGTTTTGAGAACACTACACTCAGAATCATTTAACATTCTATACTCTATATAGCTTTCATCCTACCAGCTCACTACAGAGTTTTCGTCTCTCTTCTATATTAAGTAAGTATGGAGTTTTGAAGATTCTATCTAAAAGAGAAATAAACTACATTAATGACATTTTCCTATTCAGCAGAAGGATTCTTGGAATGCTCCACTCAGAACTATCCTACCTGTTGAATCTCCAGTATCGACTTTCTTTTGTCTGTACCTTTATTGTCTTTCTATTCCGCTGGACATATGTACAAGCTGCGCAAGTCTTTGAACATCCGTAGCGCGCAAAAAGGAATCAAGGAAGGAGAGAAGGGAAGGAAAAAATAAGGGTAAGCGCAATGAAGGGAGGTTCAGCAAAGCACACAGTACCTTTACTTTGTAAAGTATGAAGTCTTCAGATCTCCGAGGTTACTGAGTTGTCTCCAATGTCTCCAAACAGCTTGCGCTGACGAAGGTCTTTGAACTGGCTTAAGTAATTTGCTTGCTGCCTCGAAAATCCACAAACAGCCTTCTAGTAGAAGATTATAATGCCTGGATGAAAGAGTCTTCAAGGAAGCAAGCGCAATCCCAAACAGACTGAATTTCAGGATCTGCTTCCTGACTGCTAACCCTGACAATGTAGGAAATGTTTGTCTAGGAAATTCCGTTCTTCACCAAACGGACCAGGAACTCACTCTGACGTTTCACACTGGAACTACGAGATAAAAGAGGCTTCTTTTATCTACCGACTGAAAACTACTCTGAAATACTAATTCCGTTTCCTCCCGCTATGAACACAAACGCGGAGGAACGGGCACAGACTTCTCCTCAGGAAACTTTCAAAATTGAAGTGCGCAGCTCGCCCGGCTCGCGCTCCCCACATAGACTAAACCGCCTAGCCAAGCAACTACTGACAGCTACCTGGCGACTTTGGCGGCCCTCTTAGGAAGGACCGTTAATATTACAGATACTGCCATACGTTGACAGTTCTAGGTTTGATCAGGAATCGAGAGTGCCTAACCCTTCTAGAACTACCAACTGCAGCCACGACATGCCTCCTGACAGTATCCCCTCTCAACGACCGATTCATCGGTCCTGGCTTGGATGGTTTCTGTGCATGAAATCTTTTAATCAGGGATGGGGCATGAATATTATCTGCTGGCTCCCAGGATCTGTCTGCAGGACCATACCCCTTCCAGTCCACCAGATAGTGTAATTTCCCTCTTCGGAACTTGGAGTCCAAAATATCCTTCACCACATGCTCCGGATGACCAGCAACAAGTATAGGATCAGGTGGCTTAGACAATCGTAACTTAGGAGCAACTGGTTTTAGAAGAGAGACATGAAACACCGGGTGAATTCCTAACTTGGCCGGTAATTTTAATCTGACAGTGACTGGGCCCAATACCTCCTCAATTACATAAGGACCTACAAATCTTGGTTGAAACTTCCTGTTACCTTTCAAATGTAGATTTTTTTAAGATAACCAAACCTGATCTCCTGCTCTGTATGGGGGAGCTAATTTTCTATGTTTATCTGCACCTTTCTTGTAAGACTGTTTAACTCTGATCAGATTGGTCTCAGCAGATTTGTGTAAGGAATCCATTTCTTTCATTAATGTCCCCACTGCAGGAACCTCAGAATCAGCATTTATCAAAAATGGATTAGGATGACGACCAAAATTCAAATAAAACGGAGAGTACCCAGTAGAAGCACTCCTCGCATTATTGTTAGCGAATTCAGCCATCCACAGCATGTCCGCCCAATCACCTCCCGCTTCAACCAGAAACAAGCGCAAATATTGCTCCAGTTCCTGATTTATGCGCTCTGTCTGCCCATCTGCTTCAGGATGATAGCTAGTGGTCAATCTTCTCTCCACTCCCAACCCCTGTAAAAAGGCCTTCCAAAAATGAGACACAAATTGAGGACCCCTATCGGAGACTACCACTTGTGGAATTCCATGAATCTTGACAATATGTTCACCAAACACTCTGGCTAACTCTGGGGCAGAAAGAGAACCTTTCAAAGGAATGAAGTGACTCATCTTAGAAAAGGTATCCACCACAACCAAAATAGTATCATAACCCTTACTCTTAGGAAGTTCCACAATAAAGTCCATTGAAACAGTGTGCCAGGGATGAGTGGGAGTGGGCAAAGGCTGCAACAGCCCGAAAGGTGCCTGTCTGCTAGGTTTACTTCGAGCACATAACTCACAGGATAAGACATAACTTTTGACATGAGAGGATAACCCAGGCCACCAGAAGTACCGCTGCACCAAATCCAAAGTCTTAGCGATTCCTTTGTGACTACCCAACGGATGGTCGTGACATTTCTGAAGAGCCTTCACTTGTAAAGCTGTAGTCGGTAGATACAAGGCTTCTTTGTGATACGGCAACTGCTGATGAACTCTTTGATCACTATCCTGAGCTGCCCAATCCTGAATTTCTTCGACGGACAAGCTCTTCCCAACTTCCTCTTGAAAATTGTCTATGGCAATGGTACAAATTATTTTGGAGGCGGGAATAATAGGCTGAGCTTCCACAAGATGTTCACTTTCTAGCGTGTCAATGCGTGACAAAGCATCCGCTTTTCCGTTCTTGGGGCCTGGACGGTAGGTGATCACAAAATTGAAGTCAGCAAAATAAAGTGACCACCGCAACTGTCGAGGCGTCAAAGTCTTGGCGGATTTGAGGAATTGCAAATTCTTATGATCCGAATACACAGTAACAGTGTGTTTAGCCCCTAGCAAATAGTGTCTCCAGTCCTCAAAGGAATCCTTCACCGCCAATAATTCTTTCTCGGCAATCGTATAATTCAACTCTGCAGAACTTAACTTTCGTGAGCGGTAGGCCACCGGATGAAGTTGCCCAGTGCTCCGATGCCTTTGAGAAAGTACTCCTCCAATCGCCTGATCCGAAGCGTCCGCTTCCACATAAAAAGGTTCAGAAGGGTCAGCATGAAGGAGGATAGGAGCCGACGTGAACCTTTTCTTTAACAGACGAAAAGCTTGCTCAGCATCAGAAGTCCATTCAAATCTCACTCCTTTCTTAAGTAGACGAGTAATGGGCACGATGAGCTGAGAGAATCCTTGAATGAAACGTCGATAAAAGTTAGCAAAACCCAGAAATCTCTGAATTTCTTTCACATCCTGAGGTGATGGCCAATCTTCCACAGCACGCACTTTCTTAGGATCCATGACCACACCTGAGGGAGACAAGATGAATCCCAAGAACTCCACTTGTGTAGTATTGAAGACACACTTTTCCAACTTAACATACAGGCGATATTGTTGTAAACGTTCCAAAACTCTTCGGACATGTTCGGGATGATCTTTGGGATCTTTAGAAAATACCAATATGTCATCCAGATAAATGATGGCAATTTTATCAAGGAGATCTCCCATCACATCATTGATAAAATGTTGGAACACTGCTGGAGCGTTGCAAAGGCCAAAGGGCATTACCCTATATTCGAATAAACCAAATTTTGTACGAAACGCTGTCTTCCACTCGTGTCCCTTCTTCATACGAACCAGATGATAAGCTCCTCGTAAATCCAGTTTCGTAAAGATCTGTGCCTCCATTACCTGGTCTAGGAGAACCGAAATCAAAGGTAAAGGGTAACGATTCTTAATGGTTACCTGATTTAAGGCGCGATAATCAATACACATCCTTAATTTTCCTTCTTCCTTCTTTGGAATGAAAAACAAAGGAGAGGACACAGGAGACTGTGAAGGTCTAATAAATCCGTTTGCAAGGTAACGATCTAAATACTCCTTCAAGTGTTGATTTTCCGCTTCTGTTAACGCATAGATTCTACTGCAAGGAAGAACTGCTCCAGGTTCTAGTTCTATGGTACAGTCATATGGACGATGTGGTGGCAAGTGTTCAGCTTCCACCTCACTGAAGACGTCTTGAAACTCTTGATACTCCTCTGGGATATCGACAAAATTAATTACTCCAATGGACTGCCCTCCAAACGATAACAGATTGGCTAGCGAGGGAACCTCTATCCTTTTTAAATCCTGATAGCAATGTTCCTGACAAAAGGAAGACTGCATCCTCACCGTCCGATTTTCCCAATCGATAGTCGGATTATGCTGGGACAACCATGGCAGACCTAAAATGAATTGAAACTGCGGGGCATCTATGAGGTTGCACTGGAGGATTTCTCGATGCCCATCAGCTTGAATTAACTCCAGACATTCAGTGTGACTTGTAATAGGACCAGACGACAAGTTGGTACCACCCACCGCTCATACTGGTTCACTTTTCTCTTTTTTAATTGCCCGAATACCCATCCTTTTAGCATACTTTAGGTCACAAAAATTGCCTGTTGCACCAGAGTCCAACATAATTGCCACACTAGGAAACTCATATTCTCAGAATTTCAAAGTCATATGAAGAATAACGTATGGTAACTTCATCAACAAGAGAGTAAGGGCCGGAAGAAAACACTGTCATGCCCCTCATAAATCCATATATCAAACAACAAGAGAGTGTTAAAACGAGTAACAAACACAGTAGATAAACAAATTTCTGTTCAGGACGCTACCATACCCCCATAAAAAGCAGTTGTATGCAGTAGGAAAAATAGAGTGCACGTGCTCAAAGATCTAGCTAAAAGAACCCTCAGGCTCCAATGGAACATTGGTAGCCAGTTGTCTTCATTGGGTCCTCTTTAGTAGCTAGAGAAATGAAAGTGAGTTAAAAAGAGTGTGGACCACTCCTCAAAATTACTTTAATAAGAGGGTGGCTCTAACTCTCTTAAAAACAGTGAGTGAAAAACGTGATAATTTTTCTGGACTAGAAAAAGGTTTGTTCAATGAACCATTTAGTCCAATTCAACAAGTGAAAGAGAAGAAATAGTAAAAAATACGGTCAACATGTTTCTGCTTTAGGAGCGGTAATTAAGCTCAGCATTCTTCAGGACCAAAAAATACAATACTCAACCACTCAGTTATCTGAGCACGCTAAAGCGCTCGGACCTGAGCAGTGAACATAGGGAACCATACGACCTGCAGTTGTCGAAGCTCCTTTTAGGAAAATCTTCCTCAAAATCATTAACCTCCTTATTGTAGGGGAAACAATCAGAATCTACAGGGATGAATAAAAACAATAAAGTATCCAAAATACGAACTCTTAAAAACATACATCCACTCAGGTAGATTCTTAATACGTGCACAACTATACTTAATTCAACTCATTTATAAGTTGAAGAAATTGTTCCTTTTGTAAATTAACCAAAGGAGGAACAAAAATGATGATAACGCTGTTTGTATTTCAAACCCTGTTCTATCATTAGGCATTGTGTATCAACTGCCTACACAGAGTCAGTAATAGCATAAAAAGCAGTGCTCATTTAAACCAGATGTATTAAAAAACTTGGGAAAATCAACCAAGAAGACACCCTTGCAAGGAGTATACGCAGCACGAAAACACTCCAAAGAAGGAGCAATCAATCAGACACTCACATTGTTTTACGAGGTGTAGTGCCCCATGGGCATAGCGGCAGAAGGAAATCTTCACGTTTGGTCTCTGAATGGAGTAAAACCAAAAGAGAGAAGAAAAAAAAAAAAAAAAAAAAGAGAAAAAAAAAGAGAACAAAAAAAAAAAAAAAAAGAGAAAAAAAGAGAGAAAAAAAAAAAAGAGAAAAATAAGAAGGAAAAAAAAAAAAAAAAAAAAAAAAAAAAAAAAAGAATAACGTATGGTGACATCCTCTGCAAAGTATTCATGATCAAATGAACTTCAGGAGCCGTCTTAACTTCCTCGACCACCAGAGCGACTCCATCTACTGGTGGCTGGAGTCGTTTCCCTTTATGGGAGTCTTGGGACGCTTGGTACATTCTCTAACGAAATGACCTGGACTTCCACAATAAAGGCATAATTTCTTCTGCCGTCTTTGCTCTTTTTCTTCTTTACTCAGAGGGCCACGGACAGCTCCAATCTGCATTGGCTCTGCTTCATTACTACCTTTTCCACTGTCAATCTTCATTCTATCCAGACGAGGAAAATTCATTCTCCAATCCTTCCTCTTTTCTCCTTTCCTCTCGGAATTTCTAAAATCTAATTCTAAAACAAGATCCACTAGAGCAGATAATTCTTTAGGTCGATTGGGGATCTGCGACAGAATGTCTTTGAGCTCATCACGCAATCCTCTGTAGAACAAAGCAGCTCTTTTCTCTTCCGGCCAATTGGTTTCTATAATCAGCTTATTAAACTGCGTTAGGTATGTCAGCAAATCCTTAGTTCCTTGACGCAACTCCAACAGTTCATTGTCGGTGGCCTGAGAAACCCGTCTCCTGTCAAAAATCCTCAAAAACTCCCTCTCAAACTGAACAAAATCATAAAGAAAGGGGTCGTCACGGGATACTAAAGGCATAGCCCAATTTGCCGCATCTCCGCCCAGATATGAAAGAACAAAAGCTACCTTTGATTTTGCATCAGGAAATAAATTTGGGCGGCACAGACTCTGGAATCTCCTACTGCTTCTCCAGACATCTTAAGTGGGGTGTCTAATGCACACAAAAGAGGGATGGGGGTTTTGAGAACACTACACTCAGGATCATTTAACATTCTATACTCTATATAGCTTTCATTCTACCAGCTCACTGCAGAGTTTTCGTCTCTCTTCTATATTAAGTAAGTATGGAGTTTTGAAGATTCTATCTAAAAGAGAAATAAACTACATTAATGACATTTTCCTATTCAGCAGAAGGATTCTTGGAATGCTCCACTCAGAACTATCCTACCTTTTGAATCTCCAGTATCGACTTTCTTTTGTCTGTACCTTTATTGTCTTTCTATTCCGCTGGACATATGTACAAGCTGCGCAAGTCTTTGAACATCCGTAGCGCGCAAAAAGGAATCAAGGAAGGAGAGAAGGGAAGGAAAAAATAAGGGTAAGCGCAATGAAGGGAGGTTCAGCACAGCACACAGTACCTTTACTTCGTAAAGTCTGAAGTCTTCAAATCTCCGAGGTTACTGAGTTTTCTACAATGTCTCCAAACAAATTGCGCTGACGAAGGTCTTCGAACTGGCTTAAGTAAACTGCTTGCTGCCTCGAAAATCCACAAACAGCCTTCTAGTCGAAGATTATAATGCCTGGATGAAAGAGTCTTCAAGGAAGCAAGCGCAATCCCAAACAGACTGAATTTCAGGATCTGCTTCCTGACTGCTAACCCTGACAATGTAGGAAATGTTTGTCTAGGAAATTCCGTTCTTCACCAAACGGACCAGGAACTCACTCTGACGTTTCACACTGGAACTACGAGATAAAAGAGGCTTCTTTTATCTCCCGACTGAAAACTACTCTGAAATACTAATTCCGTTTCCTCCCACTATGAACTCAAATGCGGAGGAACGGTCACAGACTTTTCCTCAGGAAACGTTCAAAATTGAAGTGCGCAGCTCGCCCGGCTCGCGCGCCCCACATAGACTAAACCGCCTAGCCAAGCAACTACGGACAGCTACCTGGCGACTTTGGCGGCCATCTTAGGAAGGACCGTTAATATTACAGATACTGTCATACGTTGACAGTTCTAGGTTTGATCAGGAATCGAGAGTGCCTAACCCTTCTAGAACTACCAACTGCAGCCATGACATGCCTCCTGACACCTGTGGTAATGACAAAACATTGGTGATTCTGTTTTTGAAAGGAAAAGTTCTAGTGAGGGACATTGATTGGCTGAAAACCAGCAGAACTACACAAGGAGCAAAGCAATCAGTGCACGCTTATTATGAACAATTGTTACAGGTGTTTAAACAACACAGTGGACAAGAAAATACAGAGAAAAGTGATATGGGAGTTTCGTGCCACAGTTTGTTCTCGGGGTGCGATGAGAGATCAGTATGCACATGGTGCTCCAATTGATCAGAATTTTGGGATAGACATTGAAACGTTGAAGAAGTAGACTCCTTGTCATTATTACAACATAATTGGGCATTGGAAGAGGGAGTGTAGAAAGAATCCTAGTTAGTGGTGGTGGCAATTGCAGGGAGTAAATCAAGCACCGATGTAATATATTCCCTTTCACATGCCTGCACAAAGCATGCAAATGCCAGTGCATTTGCAGTTCCTATGACGCAAGTTCTGCAAGCCCCAATAGCCTTACAAAACAAGAGAAATCCTAGATTGAATGTAAATAAGGTATCAAGAGCAAATCCAAAACCATACCAAAATGAGAACCCATTCCAGAAGTTCCCCCATGTTGAAAAACGAGAACTTTGACTGACAATCCCCAAAGAAGGTGCCTGAGGGGGGGGGCTGCATACTTGGCACAATCTTAGAGGTAGACCAAAGTGGACAATTTGTCGAAGGACAAGTTAATGGCCATCAAGTGTAATTTCTTATTGACACCGGAGCTACCTGATCCACTGGCAGAACAGTGGAAGTCCCAGAACTACTCCTCTCAGAAAATAAGATCCAAATTGCAGGAGTTACAAATAAACAAATAACAAATCAAGTGTCAGGGAAAAGGCATGTAAAAATAGGTTCATTTGAAGAAAATCATAAGCTTGCAATATGTGATTCTAGCCTTGTAAACCTAATAGGAAGAGAACTTTTGTGCAAGCTAAACTTGTGTGCAAGTTTAGCTTGCACTTTTGTGCAAGCTAAACTGCCCTATTTACTGCACACTGGAGGATACTGAATTCCAAATGCATGATGTAGATGGTGAATTTAAAATGGCCCAACAAGGAACAGCTGTAGGATTGTACCCAGTGAGAACAGTTTGCCTCCCGATTTGAAAGATACAGCACATTTAGAAGTAAGGGATTTTATAGGAAAGGATCTAATATTAATTTAAGGTGTAGAACCTGTCCGAATTATAATAAAACGAAATGCAATCTCCCCAAGAACACCACTTTTTAATTTGACACCAGAGACAGTTGCAGAAAAAACACCAGCAACAGTAAATGATATAACAGGAAATTTTGAAGGAAATTGTTGGAAGCTCCTGCAATTTGTCTGTTATGGGTAATTATGCTGGTACATGAATCCAGAAACAATCACTTTCCAGACCTTGCACTGCAGAATGGTTTTCGATTGAGGATCTCTGTCAGGCATTCTGTTGCATGAGGACAGCCAGTACTTGTTCTCATTTGTGATTAGAGATAGAGTTTTAGTGTGGTGTTGAGTTGCAAACTGGTATACAGAGAGTCCATCAATTTTTACTCAACTCTTGAAAAAGAATCTTGAAACTCTGAAGATGGCTTGCAACTCAGTTCTCCTGCAGTACATTGATGACCTACTTGTGGACCTACTTGTGGATTCAAATACACGAGAAGCCTGCAGACAGAAATCAATTGTGTTATCAAATCATTTGGCTGAGAATGGACATATAGTGTCTCCAAACAAACTGCAATCTTGTCAAAATGAAGTTCAGGTTTTTTTTTTTTCTTTTTTTGGGAACGAGAAAGGTGTCACAAGAGAGAGTGGAAACTAGTTTGCCTATGAATCCACCAAGAACTGAAGTCAAGACATCAGAATGCTCCTGGTTATGGTTTGGCTACTGTAGACAGTGGATACCAACATTTTTCCTAGTGGCCAAACAGGATCGGTTCATGCAGGTAAGAGTGGTGGGGCTGGGTTGGGGAGGACTCAAAAGAGGACAACAATGAAAAATTAATGTTGAGTACCCTGCCCCCATCTGGCACCACTGCCCCACTGCTGTTACCTGCACAGGCTGCTCCTTTACAGAGGCTGAGGCACAAAGATATTCCTGATCCACTTTTATTGGATTGCTTGAAAGCTTTTCTAGAGCTGAGATAAAGTCTCTGTCATGCCCCGGCACTAGTAATTCCTGATTACAAAAGGATGTTTACAATATTCTGCAGTGAGAGGCAGTGTTGACACAAATGTATAGAGATTCACGAAGAACTGTGCCATATTTTTCAACCACTCTTGACCATGTTGCTGCAGGTTTGCCTGGCTGCCTTAAAGTGGTTGCAGCAGTGGATGCCAGATTCAAAAGATGTGAAGTCATAGTGATGCACAAATTAGAGTGACCTTAGTTTTAGATAGCCAATACGGCTTTGGTGTGGTCCATGATTTTGGACACTTACGGTCACAAAGCACACAAAGGGGGTTTATTACATCTCCAGGCTACCCCATCCAGAATGGGAAATATGTAAAATAATTGCTAGATACATTATAGTTGCCTCAAGGCATTAGAGTGGTAAACTGGGGTGCTCACTGATCAGAAAATGATTATCTTACATTTGGAAATTGATCTGCAGATGAAGTTACATGATATTGTGCAATTGTGGGTTTAACGGAGATTACACAAATGAATCTGATGAGGACTTATTTCTCTAGGTTGCTGTCAGTAGCTGACACTTGAGAAAAGATCAAAAGGTTGCAAGAAGAGGTTTCATAAGCAGAGGGTTGGGTCAGAGCAGAACAGAGTTGTGTTAAGGATGAGAAATACATTTGGGTTTCAGCTGGTGGAAGACCTGTGTTGCCAGACTGTTTGTTGTTTTCTATGACACAAAATTGTCATTGTCCTGCACACATCAGAAGAGATGCAATGGTTATGTTGTTTAGACAAAATTGGTTTAATTCCCAATTCAGACTTCTAGCTGAAGAGTTGTGCCACAGATGTGTAACATGCCAACAGCTGCATGTAGGAACACACATAACCATGAGTCATGTAGGAAGGTAAGGTAGACCATGCAATAGGAGGCAGCTGGACTTTATCAAGATGCTTGTCTGTAACGGACTAAGATACATCCTGGTAAAAGTGTGCATTTTCTCTCAATGAGTGGAAGCCTAACCAATGCAGAGGAATGCACTTATCTAAACAATGGTTACATGAACTGATATCTTGGTCTGGATTTCTGGTATCTCTAGAGTCAGACCGAGGGACTTATTTCACTAATGAGGTCCTTAGAATGCTCAGAGTAGCTCTTCAAGTTGAATAGAGATTAGACTGTAGCTACTGTCCTGAGGCTTCAGGAATAGTGGAGCAAGTAAACCAAACCTTGAAATCCTAATGGGCTAAAGTTTATGCTTCCACTTTTTTTAAATGACCAGATGCATTACCACTGGTTCTGATAAGTCTTCAAAGTACCCCTGGCAGGAAAACAGAATTATAGCCTCATGAAATCCTTATGGGACATTCAATAAGATGGACTGTTGTGCATGCAAATGGACTTTGGAACCTCACAGAAGCTACTCGATTACTGCAATGGAATGGCTGGCATGGTGTTTTCTGTTTCTCACTAGGTTGGATCTGCCAATCCACATCAGGAACAGTACTATGATCTTAGCCCCGGTGACTGGGTTTGGTGAAGAAGCATGTGTGGAAGTTATGTTTGGAGGCAAGGTGGAAAGGACCCTACCAAGTTATTCTGATCACAAACACTGCTTTCAAATGTGCTGCAAAACCTAATTGGGTGACGCATTACTCAGAGAGAAAGTGTCCAGATGAAGAAGTAGTGCTCTTTGAACCAAGTCAGAGAGCAGCGGTGACAGCACTTTAAGAAGAACAAGAAAAGGGTGAAGAACTGCAAGATATAACACCTGTGCAATTTTCAGAAATATCACAGAGTGCTGTGGAAGTACCCTATGAATAAACTTTTAGAAGTTCATTAAGACAGTAGAATGACCGTGATGAAGGAACAAGTGTGAAACAAGAAGGACAGATCTGTAGATTCTATTGGCCAAGTGGTAAAAGACAATTGAGATCAAGTGTGTCAATCAACCGAATACTACCTACAATGATTAAAGAAACAGAATCCAGTGATATAAGTGACACAGAAAAGGATCAGCAGTCACTGAGGAGATCCAAAATAGCAAGAGTATCTTGTCAAAGGTATTCATCACCTGCGTGGGCCTATCGCTGAAGAAATGTGCCAAGTGGCTCAAGGCAATGAACTGAGTTCTTTAAGCCTCCATTATATGCTCCACTGACAAACCGTATTATTTAAAACAAAATATTTGAAACAAACATTGCAATTGTAAACTTGATGAGCATTGTTATTTGAACTTGAGACTGAATACAGCTTCAATGACGAGTGATTTTATGGCTCTCAGACCAGTGGCAGCTTACCTGAGAGAACGAGGGGTATGTCTAATTATTTATTTAGGAGACATCCTTATAATGGATCAAGCCAAATCAAGAGTGTCGGACCATACCTCTTTAGCAGTAAATCTTTTGGAGAACCTGGGCTTTGTGGTAAACAGGCAAACCCCAAGCCAAATCACTCAATTTCTATGGCTTATGATAGACACGGTTCAAGTTCAAATAAGTCTCCCAAGAGAAAAATGTAAGCGCATTAAAAGGGAACTAAGAAATGTTCTTTCCCTGGACAAGATCTCTCTTCGAATGCTTGCCAGAATTATAGGCCTTTTCTCCTCTACGATTCAGGCCATTTTTCCAGGACCTTAGAACTATTGGGCTCTCCAACGCCTGAAGACCAAACACCTGAGAAATGGCTTGAATTATTCTCAAGAGTTGTCCCTCACCCAGGAGGCGAGGGAGGAAATTCTTTGGTGGCTCAGGAATATGGAAGCTTGGAATGGGAGAGAAATCTTTGGCTCTCACCCAGACCTTGTGATAGAATCATATGTGAGCTTGTCGGGTTGGGGAGCGAACTGTGGTTCTACCTCTACTGGTGGCCTATTGAAGGAGGAAGACAAGTCCTTACACATAAACTGTTTGGAGCTTCTAGCAGGCTCCTTTGCAATAAAGTCTTTTACAAAGAACTCCGCAAGATGTTCCATTCTCTTAAGGATGGGCAACGGTATGTCAACAAACTCGGGGGTCCGAAATTCAAGGACTTAGCAGATTTGGCCAAGTTCTTTTGGGACTACGGTCTCAAACTGAATATTTTAGTTTAAGCTGAACATATTCCTGGTTTAATCAACGCAGAGGCAGACTGGTTCTCCAGGAATCACAGGGACTCAGCAATTGGCGTCTGGACAGAAATGTTTTTCTGACTCTGATGGACATCTTGCGTCCTTGTCAAGTGGACCTATTTGCAGACAGATTAAACACCCAGCTGAAAACCTTTTTCAGTTGGTATCCAGATCCGGACTCTACGGGAGTGGATTCAGACAAAATTGGAAAACCCTGAAGGACTACGCCTTTGCCCCCTTTTCGATGATTACTCGGGTAGCAGCAATGGTCTGCAAGTCGAGTTCTTCCCTGGTTCTCATGACCCCTCTTTGGAAGTCTCAAGTGTGGTACCCTATGCTTTTGGAGATGCTGGTCGATTACCCCGTCTTGCTACCAGTTGTTCCTCAAATTCTTCTAGGCCCCTCAGGAGAACCCCACGATCTGGTTCTAGATGGAGTCCCGAGGTTGATGGCTTGGAAAGTTTCAGGAATATATGGGAACTGCCAGGACTTTCTGTGCAGTCATCAACTCTCATTAGAGAATCTTGGGCACCAGGGACCCGTAAACTCTATCGATTGTCTTGGCAAAAATGGGTTAGCTGGTGTCTTGCAAGACACTTTGATCCCATTTCAGTGCATGTAGTAGAAGTAGCTAACTACCTTTCCGAATTATTTGCTAAAGGTCTTGCTTACAGGACCATTAATGTCCATCGTTCTGCTATTGCTTCCGGTAATGCTTTAGTTAACGGTTCCTCTGTGGGCCAGAACGTTCTTATTAGGAGACTGTTGAGGTGTATTAGGATCTCCAAACCTCTCATTTTTAAATATAATTCCCTTTGGGATGTCTCTATAGTTCTGCAAATTATTGATAACTTAGGCTCAAATAGCTCTTTATCTCTTAAGTTCCTTTCCTTTAAACTCACTACTCTTCTCTATTTAATTTCTTTTAGAAGAGTCTCTGATGTTAGAGCTTTTGATGTTTCTAACAGAGTTTTTTCCCCTAAAAGTATTTGTTTTTACTTAAACAACAGAACCAAAACTAACTCTCAGTCCCTCTTTTATCCTTGTTTTGATGATCATGTTAATTTATGTGTTGTCAGATGTGTTAAGGAATATGAGTTGAAGACTTCTCCTTTAAGATCTAATGTTAATCAGTCATTGATTTCTTTCAGGAAACCTCACAAAGGCGTTTCTCCATCAACTCTAGCTAGATGGGTAAAGAGATCATGAAATTGTCCAATATTGATGTTACACTCTTTGGCGCTCACTCTCTCCGTGGTGCTTCTGCCTCTCAAGCATTTATTCATGGTGCTTCTTTGGATGATATTCTTAAATGTGCTGATTGGTCAAATGATATGATATTTAGCAAGTTTTACTTTAGACCTATTGAAAATACTGCCTCTTGTTTATTACAGATGCTTTAAACTTGCAATAAGATTAGCCTCCGGTCTTGCCATAAAATGTATTTTCCCCAACTATGTTGCCCAGAAAATCTGGATTTTTTTAAAGACTCGGAGGCTAATATTATTCCCTCCCTTTTTTCCCATCTATTTTCACCTTCTGTTTTGCCTTTTAGGTGGTGGTCAACAATAAATTGGATGCTCTTTTGAAGATTTTCACTCTGAAGTTCTATTCAGCTTTCTCTATTGTTGCAAAGATGAAGAGGAAGTTTATCTGGATTGTTTCATCTATTGGTTTATTCATTCATTACTATTTTGTTTTGTTTTTTCCTTAAAAAAGAAGGATGTGTTTCTGATATTCTGACCTTTTATAGGTTTGGAATTTTTAATGTGTCACAATACTCTTTATTTCTTTAAAGTGTCTGTGGTTGGCTAAATAAAGAAGATTGCAATAAGATTATCCTCTGAGTCTTTAATAGTCAGGTTCAGGTGGTCCAGAACAGGTGGCAGATCCTTCTCTGCCATTGCTTCTCGGCTATGGAACACTCTCCCTTTGGATCTACATCAGGTCCAAAGTCTTATGGATTTCAGGAAAAAGTTGGAAACATTTTTATTCCCTAGGCTGGAGTAATTTTTCCTTCTGATATCCTCTCTTTTTCTCCCTTTCTGTATTACACCTCGGCTGCCCCTATTAACTTCTGGTGGGGACTCTCTTTTTTAAGCGCTAGGATACCCGCCGGGTGATAGAGCGCTATATAAGCACCTCATTACATTACATTAATAACATCCAGATTTTCTGGGTAACAAAGTTGGGGAAAATCTACAGTAACTGTGTTCAAGTCAAGAAGTAAAAGAGACTGAAATAATAAAAAACAACAAATAAAAACAAAATAAAAAGAATTAAGAAGAAATCCTTAGATGCCAGGTTTCCAAAGAAGAGTAGGGATAATACATTTAAAAGAAGACGGAGAAGGGTTAAGATGATTCATAAAGATCATATTTCTATATGTCAGTATACAATCTGAATGAAATACCTTTTGGAAGTAAGAATATGTTAGCTTTTTGCACAAGTAGAAGGTAAGGCAAACAAATGGATCTGCTTGCTTTATTTTCTACTCAAAGGTCTGACTACAGAAAAACATGTAATTCCTTAACAAAACAAGATGTAGGATCATTTTAGGTGTCACATTAATAGTTGTGTTAATAGTAATCATAACGTTGATAGTGAGATTACATTTTACATCAGAGATAGAGATGCCTGTATCTACACCTGAAACTCCAACATCTGTACACACAAAAGATGAAACAAAATTGAAAGCCTCATTTGTAGATTATACAAAGAAGAATCCTCAACTAACGTTTATTCTAGATTAGTTCAAGAATACACACAAGCTTAAGATGTCAAAGATTGATAAGTCTGTGCTCATTTTCCTTCTTCAACCTCATGTGACTTAACACCACATCCCGTTGTTATATGCAATTACATGTAGAATACTGCTTAGCTTATTCCATAGACAGGAAAGCTTTGAAAATGATTAGAAACTGCTGGTATGTTAGACGGTTTTGGCCAATGGGCTTCGTCTATTAGTAATTGCTTTACAATGGTAGGAGGTGGAGGTTTTAGAACCATTTTGGAACCAGTACTTATTATATGTGCTTGTTTAATAATTGTACATGCTGTATATAAAATAGTTAGATGTTCTATAAACAGAAGAAAGAATAGACAAAGAAACAGAGAATTCAGGGGAGAGGTAGAATTGCAGGAGAAACACAATAGGGAATACAACAAACTGAGTGAATTTGGAAAACATAAAAGTCAAAAAGAAGGCTCAACAGTAAGTGAGACTATTTTAAAGATTTATTTGTGAAGGGGGAAACTGCTAACACAAATGTGATTATTTACCAAATACTTTATTATAAATACAAATGTGCAGAACTTAGGTTCAAGTATTAAGTTTGTTTCATGCAAAAATTGTAGTAGACAACCATACTTGAATGTTATTTATTTATTTATTTATTTATTTATCTTATATAGCGCGTTATAACCACCGGGGTCTCTAAGCGCTGTTTGTCCAGATTTGCATAATGAGGTATAGCATTCATTTGATCCCACTTCTGCGCCTAGGAACTGCTCCATGCTTGTTTAAAAAGTACAGTTTTTAATTTTCTCCTAAAGGATAGTAAATTACTTTCCTTCCTAAGTTCTGGAGCCAATTTGTTCCACAGGGCTGGGAGTGTGTTAGAAAAAGCACGACCCCCCACCGTGGTCAATTTAAAGCGGGATTGGGACAAAAGGGTAGCATCCGACGAGCGCAAAGTCCTTCCAGGTATATAAGGGAATAGGCGGGATTTCACATAACTTGGTGCTTTGCCATACAGCGCCTTGTGTACAATGCACATTCCTTTGAAGACAACCCTCTGACGAATCGGGAGCCAGTGTAACTCCTGCATCAGGGGGGAAGAACGGGCAGATCTGTTTTTTTTATAGATCAACCTGGCTGCATCGTTCATAACCCCCTGTAGTTTGTCCAGCAGCCGCTGGGGTAGGCCTATGTATAAGGAGTTCCCGTAGTCCAGCCTAGCCAAAATTGTGGCTGAGACCACGTGCCTCAAAGTGGAGAATGAAAGTAAGGCAGAGATCTTCCTTAGTTGTCGTAGCAGGCCAATGCAGGTGCCCACTACCGAGGTGACTTGTTTGTTCATGGATAGTTTGTCATCCACGTACAGGCCTAAACTTTTAACTGCGGACGCCGGTTTTGGTGGCACACCCAGCTCCACAGGCCAAAATTTCTCACTCCAGGGGTTGCCCGAGATGGAAATGGGCAACACTTCCGTCTTGTCCGGGTTGACTTTTAGATGGTTCTCGGACATCCAGTTGACCGTAGCTTTTAGTATGTCCTGCAACCTGGTGGGCGCTCCCAAACCATCGTCCAGCCGAACGATAATCTGAGTATCGTCGGCGTAATTATACACCAGGCAATCCATCCTGTTCAGAAGAGCGATTAATGGCTGCAGGTAGATATTAAAAAGTAGGGGTGACAGGGCAGATCCCTGTGGAACCCCGCAGGTGATCGGAGCAGAGGTGGAAAGTAAATCTCCCAACTGTACTCTTTGCACCCTACCCTGCAAAAATGATGTAAGCCAGGCATGTGCTGTACCCCTGATACCAAAGGATCTCAACCGCGACAAAAGTTGTTCATGACACACGGTATCAAAAGCCGCGGAGAGATCCAGTAGTATCAGGGCGCTCGGTGTTTTTACATCAGCCCGAGTTCTCAGTTCATCCAGGATGGACAGCATAACTAGTTCCGTGCTATGATTAGCACGGAACCCTGCCTGATTGGTCTCCAGCAGGTTGCTACTCTCTAGATGACCCGAGAGTGATGTTAACACATGCTGTTCAATCACTTTAGCCAAGAAAGGCAACTGGGAGATGGGCCGGAAGTTTTTCAAACACTTCGTGTCTGATCCAGGCTTCTTTAGTAGGGGAATCAGGTGAGCCTCTTTAAAAGCTAAAGGGACCTGTCCTGTGCGAAGGGAGGTGTTCAATAAATGCAAAACCTCTTCCTCAATTCCTGGTACTGCCAACTTGAATACATCAGGAGGGCATGGATCCGCCCAGGAACCCAATTTAACTCGGTCCATAATTTTGAATAGTTCCTGTGCAGAGATTGGGGAAAACTCCACTAATGATGGAATGTCTAGCGGAGCAATGAGGTCCGGTGGACAGGGACATTCGAGAGGTACAGTCGCAGCAATTTCGCCCAGAATATCGGAGATCTTATTTACAAAGAAGTCCTGAAACCTCTGGCAATCCTCCTGGGTGAACTCAGCACTTTGCTCTTTATTTATCCTGAGCTCCGCCAGGACCCGAAAAATTTCCTTCTGCGGATTTCTTGCTGCGGCTATTCTTTCCTCGAAGAACACAGCCTTCCTGGTTTGTATGGCTAGTTTATAGTTAGCCAAGGAGGAGATATACTCTTTTTTGGCTACGGCGTCATACTGTTTGCGCCATGCCCGTTCTTTCTTCCTCACCCCACGTTTCATCTCCCTTAGGGAATCAATGTACCATGGGGCCCCAGCTCCTCTCGCCACCTTCTTCACCCTGCGAAGGGGTGCCACCACATCAATGGCGCTCCCCATTTTGTGCTGAAGGTGACCACAAAGGACATCGATGTTGACATCCTGCTCCTTCACTGAAGTGGAGTGTTCCAAGAGGTAAACCATTTTCTCCCCGTCGAGGTTTCTCCACTTCCGGGCCATTTTCCAGCCATCTCCAGGCTTGGACGAGTGGCCCTTCAGTATGAGTCTGCCCTTTATTAAAAAGTGGTCAGACCATACACAAGGCAGGATTTCCGTAGCGCCCTGAGCTGGCATGGTAGTCCAGGCCTGTAATCTAGAAACGAAGTACAAATTCTAATATTGACATAAGTGAAGATGCAATGTTTTTAACGTGAAGATCCATTAATATTGAAAGGATTGCTTTCACTTTAAATGACAATTGTTTTACTCTTTGCTGCAGATGCTGCATTTTCCAGAAGCTAGTGTTTATTATTTAATGAATAGACATTTATTGTATTTAATGACTGATAGTGAGGTTCACACCACAGAACATGTAGATGACAGGGAAGATGATTCCTGGGAAGAAGATCTTAGAAACAAGAAAGGAAGTGCTCACAACATTAAAGGACACATGGTTAAAAGAAGATTGTACTCTGGTGAGAAGATGGGCAGTAGACCTCTTCCCAAGAGTGTGCTGAAATCTTATTGGTCAACATAAAGAAGAAAGAGCATTAATGTTGCAACATAGAAAACATGTGTTCATATTAGTGTGCATTCCTAGACTAGTTAGGCAGACTCGATTAGGGAGATTTTTCCACCTTCTTCAACCCAGAACAGAGTAGCATATCATTCTGCTTCCTATTCGTGGACACTCTCAGAGGATACCTTGTACTGAGTTTTTTGGACATCTCTTTAGGAGAAGCCTTGGTTTATTCCTTGCTCTGCTATTATTTGAGCTGAGAATAATTTCCAGCTTATTCTGATAAAGCATTATACTTATGCTCGAATCTCTCTTCAGAACTCTTCATGGGTTTCTGAACTGACAAGTGTGAATGAATACTAACACCATTAAGCTATCAGCCCTGTGCGCTCACAGAGGCAGGGATCGACGCCTAACACTTAGCGAACATCTAGGAGGAGGAGTCGTGGGGGCCCCAGGAGACGGAGCGACACCAACAGAGGGCCCCACACCCCTTTGGAGCAAGCGTCTTCGATACGTGAAGAATGAAGGGCGGCCGTTGGCTGACCGGACGGCGCTCACCTTATGCCACCCAAAAGAGCCAAAAATAACAAGGTCTCGCAATTTGTCGCTGCTACTGTAACTAGGTAGAGAATGTGCCTGGGACCAGGGCGCCTGTTGGGTCTCTGGGGCAGAGTAAACAGAGCAGAGGCAGCGATGGAGCAGAGGTGAACGAGGGGTGGAAGTGACCACCACCTGATAAACGCACAATGACAATCTCTGAGTATACTCCTGATCTCTAGCCTGACAGCGAAGTCCGAGCACTATCTGCGATGCCCGGTGGAGCTCCTCTGTTCAGCTATTGAGTAGATCAGCCTTGGTTCAACCCCTGATCGCCACCTACCCAGCCGGACTTTGGGCACAGTTTTTCTCCCCGTCTCCCTGTCACGCCCACCCCCCTCATCGTATTTCTGTAACTCTGCTTTTTCCTTATCTCCTATCTATCTATCTGTTCCCATTTAGCACTCTTTCATTCTTTGTCTACTTCTTTTGCTCCTTTCCCCTCTCACCTGAATCGTTCCCCTTGCCCACTACACCGGCTATCCCCTTGTCCTTTTGTGCCCTTTGACTAAGCACTCCTTCTCCCCTTGTTGGGGAAAGCTCCAATACATATACTCTGGAGTCTCAGCGAACCCATTGAGACAGTCCACAGCGCTAAAGGAGCCACTCACAGTTGAGGTATGGTATGGCACCCCTTGCCAAAGTACTCCCTCTCCCCTTTTTGGGGAAGGATCCAGTATGTAGGCCTTGGAGTCTCAGAGACCCCTCTGAGAGAGTCCACTACGTTAAGGGTGCCTCTTGCAACAGAGATGGGGAAATTATACCACTTCCCCTGGATCACAGATTACTGGACTTTGGAAACAGCTTTGACTCGTCTACCGGTTTGTGTGTCCGTCACCCTCCCCCTCCACTTTCCATGCTATTTTCTCACCCTCCCCTCCTCTTTCCCTCCTCCATTCTCTGTCTACTTCCCCTGCTCTTACCCCCCTCCCCGGAATCTCTCCCCTTTTTCTCTTACGTATGAGTCCTTTTTGTTTGTCTCAACCTTACTTGTAACTATGTTGCCAGGCTCTAATTACTGTATAACCTTTGTAACTATGCAACTTGCAATAATTGACTGATACTCATGTAAAGCACACTGAAACCTCCAGGTCTAGCCAGCGCTATATGAAACCTTTTAAATAAACTAAAATAAAATTAAAATAATACTTTAATTTAAAAAAATGAATAATAAAAAGATTTAAATAAAACCCTTTATCTCAACTGTGTTTATTGACTGAACTAAAGTAATAATAAATGATAATGATTTGTGTTGAGATTTACCTTTATGTCTCAGCTGACAACAAAGATCCATTGACTTGAAATGTAAGTGGGGTTCTGGGTGAGGAGTAAGTGATGAGCGGAACCCTATGCTCCAGCAGTAAGAAACCAACTGTGTGCATGAAGAATAATGTGTGGTATAGCAAAGTGTCAAGGAGAACTTGTGGGTTTGTGTCGGGGATGGAGGTGATAATTAGACCATAGTGTTCCTACCAGGATTATGCAATTTCATCATACTAGCAATGAGAGGGAAAAAGGCTGAAGGACATGCTGGGCAAATGTGGCAGGAAGAGCATCATCAGTGACATTTGGTACCAATAGTGGCATAACGGTTTATCACAAAAGGAAGGTTGCACTACAACGCCGTGACTGAATATCAGGGAGGTGGGTTTATACTTTGAATTTTTACTGATAATATATTATGTGGATTATCTCTATGGCTACACTGATGTTCAATTATATCTTCTTTACACATTCATCCTACATAATGTGCAGATGATGCAATGATTGAGGTCAGGTTCAATGTATCATATATGGAGCTACACAGGTTTTGAGTTGGAAGCCACAGAGTTGCTGGTTTATAGGGACCACAGTCAGTCAGCTTTGGATGCTTAATAATCACTAATAAACTGCATTACTAGGCCATATCTATGAACTTGACAGAAGTTTTACCATGCAGGTCAGTAGATAATTCTTCCCAATTGCATCCTGTGGTGTGAAACACAATGCACCGGCTGCTCCACTATCACACTCAACAGCAGTACATGTACAAACAGGGTCTAATTCATAAAGGCATGTTACACTTATGAGTAAGTTTGCACTTTTTCGTAAATTTATAACTTTTGGTATTCATAAAATCTGAGTGTAAACTTACTACAAAAGTGTAAGTTGCATGTGTCAACCCCAGAGTAATGCGACAGGCTTGTATGGATGAGTAGGTGATGTCCCTCTCTAACCCTTTCCCGGACTCCTCTTACTCCTCCCTCATCCCATCCCCTTTAGTTGCAAGTCCGCCCCTTTTCCTTCTCACTCACCTGTGTCCCTTCGACATTTATTGATAAAATATATACTAACATGTGCTGAGACTCTGCAGTCAGGGCGGAGATCTCCGCACATGTAGGTTAAGGCAAATCTTACACTTTGTAGTATATTTGGTAGCACGTTTTGTTTTAATACAAGATGCACTACAAAGTGTAGTTTGAGATTCAAGCCCAGAGTGTTATCTCAGTTAAGCATTTATGTTTTTTTAATTAACTAGGGAGGGAAAACAAGCATAGAGACCAGGTCGCATTCTGTGCAATTAGAAAAAAGGTGGCAGATGACCATAATGCTTTCCCACTCCCAAACAGTTGGAGACAGCAATGGTTGGCTCCTGAATCCCTTTAAAATGGCTGTGAATGAAAATCTGCCCTACAATGATTGTCTCTCTGGCTGTTTTCATCTGGCCTCTGTGAGAATGTTCTCCATTGTTTATAAAGATTAGGATCTTGTTTCAGGTTGTTGTAAAAAAAACATTTTTTTCCTGTTTAATACTTTGAATGTGGTAAAACTAGACTGTAATGTAATTGGAACAACTTGCAAGAATAACCACCTTTGTAAACTGCATTAGGAGAGTAAAGGTGCCTGTAGGCTGCTGCATCTCGAGTGATAATGGGGCCCACATTCATGGATGAAAGCTCTGCTGATTGCTTGGTTTCTACAAACAGGGGCTTTTCTTTGCAGTGCCGTGTGGGGATGCATCTGTCAGGTCATTTAATTATCTCGACCATTGCAGGTAATTGATAGGAATAACAATGACACGGCCCAGCTCTTACTATAAGGTTTGCGATTACCAAGCAGGAAGAGCTTCTTGGAAAATAGACGCTCTGGAGTGAGCGTTAGAACCATAAAGCAGATGTCGATAAGGTAGAGCAGTTTTCCAGCTGTCAAATGATATGAGGGCAGCAGCATTCATCCAGCAACTGATCAATGGGTTGCTTTAGACAAATTAAACAATATTTTAACATCTGTTTGTAGAAACTGGCTTTTTAAAATTATCTCAAATAGAGGTTGGCGTTAGTATAATCTTAGTGTTGTGGAAAGAGGTGACATAAGACATCTTAGGTGTCAGTACAGCTCAGTTGCAGGTATACAGGTAAGGTGCTGTAAAAAGTTAAGGCACTATACCATTATTCAAAACAAGCACTGGCAAAGTCGATAGGTCTGGAATTTGCAAGGTGATGCAATGTTTTGTATTGCAAGCATAAGGCAATATGGCCTGCCCAAGAGATTAAACGAAAAATGGGGGAGCATACACTGCTATGGAGACTCCCGCCGCTCCGTAGCACAGGTGATTGATGCCCCGCCCACTGCAGAGGAGACGGCAGTGAAGGGTGGAATGGTGGATTGCTCCGAGGTGCGGAGAACGAGGAAAAGCTGCCCAGACTTTTTATCGGTCTGGAGAGGCGGAAATAAGTTAATGTGAACCGAGCACTGGCGTTACGAGCCTGGGGGCCTAAACGGAGCTAATTGTTATTTCGGGACTCAGCCTGGGAACACGGAATGCGAAGATTGAATCCTCCAGTTTTAAGGAGGTACGACAGTTGTTAAACTGCTGGAGGCTGCTGGTGGGCGCTGGCAGGAGCTGTGTTCGTGCTCGATGAGAGCGTAAAGAGCGTAAAATGCGTTGCTTAGCCCAACTTATATTCCTGCTTGAGGCACTTTAGGCACAATTGGTTGCGCAGCCTGGCTGGGTTTTTGACATTTAGGCTACTGTTGGTAAAGCTTATAAGGACTGCTGGCAAAAGAACTTGAAGGAGAATATGTTGACTGTTAGCAGGGACTGGGAACAGCAGGAGATACCAGAGAGGCGAGAGAGTAGCTTTTGTTTAGTTCTGACGACGGTACTCGCTGGCTGACAAGGAGCTTGAGACTTTTGAGAAAAGAAAAAATATATGAGATGGGCAGACATCACAAACAAGCCAATGCCGTAGCAAAGGTGGATGGGGCGAGCGGGCTGAAAGCCAAAGAACGCCTGGTACAAGCAAAAGGTGCACGAACTCTGGCCAAAGAGTCAGGTCTGATTAATTGCTCAGGACTAACTTCAAGCTCTGAGAGCTCTACAGAATATTTGTTTGACCCACTGCTCAAGCTACAGCCGCAGCAAGGGGGTAGGGGCGATGGTCCTACTGAAGGGGAAAAGGGCCAGTCCAGCGAGCTGACTGAGACCACGCCTGGAACCATTAAGACACAACAACAAATTTCTAAAGATGTTCCCTTATTTACTAAGAAGTGCACCCATTTGTTAGCCACCCAAGACTTAGTACATATAAGTACAGCCTTGCCAGTAATCTCAGGGGAAGAGTCAGCAGTACTCCTTCTGAGAGGTTGAATATTTCTCAACCTTCCCAAGAAGAACGGCAACTTTTGTCCACCGGGGTAACACATACCAGGTGGAAATTAAGACTTTGCTTAATCTCATTTTGGAGGAGATTAGAGCTATTAAAAAGTCCCAGGCACTCGAGACTGCTGCATTTCATCTCTGGCTGAAAAAAATGGAGGAAACAACCTCTGGCATTCCTGTTAGACTTGATGAGGCAGAAACAAGGATAGCTCATTTAGAGGATCAGATGAGCTCTACAATTCAGAAAATCAATACTGTGACGGTGGAGAAGACTGCTCTGGAGAATAAGCTGGAGGACTTGGAAAATCACTCACGTCGTTCTAACCTTAGAATTGTGGGAGTGCCAGAGGGGAGAGAGGGCACCAATACCCTCCTCTTGCTTCAAACCCTCCTTAAAGAAAAAGTGCTACCGGATTTTACTGGAGATTTGAAATTAACCAGGGCTCATCGGGTCCCAGCCTACCCCATCCCTAACTCTAAATATCCCTGCACAATCTAAATGAACTTTGCTGACTATAGAATTAAAAAGAACATCCTGACTAAAGCTATTCAGTAGAGACAGTTTTTATTGGCAAGGGTTCCAATTGTCAGATTTTTCCGGAAATGTCTGCAGGAGCAGCACATAGGCATAAATAATTTGTTAAACTTTTGTATTTATTTAAGGCCCAAGGAGCGCAGGCGTCCATTGCACAAAAATCTGAACTAAGGGTGCTGGCTAAAGGAAAGATCCATATGCTTTTGTGGGTAGAAGAAGCTCAGGAGCTACTGAGTGAGATTACTATGGCAAGATGAATTCCTGTTGTTTTTGTTCAATTTGGTCAATTTGATCTACGTTTGATTCATGTCCACCGGGGTATTTAGGTCTCCTTTGTTGTATGGGTTGGGGCCGATCACCTAGGGTGCAGCTACAGGGCACCCCATTGACTAAGGGAGGGAGAGATGTGGGATGTGGGGCCAGAAGGGTTGACCACATTTCTGGGGGGGTTGGTTCAGGGTTGTTATTTTTTTGTGGGGGGTGCATAGATGCAGGAAACAATTAACAGGAAATATTTAATCGATTTTACAGATTTATTTTACTCAATGCAGTCCACGTTACCTGTGTTTTTCAAAAAGAATATTCAGATTTACAGATTAAAATGTTTAAATGTAGAATGTGAAAATTGTATCCAGTAATGTGAATGGATTACATAACGTGCGGAACAGTGCTGCTTTTTTTAAATTGGCTTACTTCTCTTTCTCCTGAGATTGTGTTTTTACAGGAAACTCATTTCAGATCTGATAACCCAAAGATTGTACTTCCCAAAAGGTAATCACAGGCATTTTTCTCTTCCGCTAATTAAGCTGTTCGAGGGGTAGGGATTCTACTTGCACACATAGTTGACTGGCAAGTTAAGGATGTCCAACGAGATGGGAAAGACAGATGGCTGTGGGTAAAAGTCGAGCTGCAGGAAACAACGCTGAATATGGTAAATTATTATGGCCCTATCGAGGATGATATTGCAGCACTCGGCCAAATTTACCAATTAGTAATAAGTATGGAAAGTGTTTTAGTTCTGGGCATTGATTTTAATATTATTCAGAATCTAGTCCTGGATTAGTGAAATAAAGTGAAGCGTCAACTAAAACCTAAAACCGCAAAATCAATTAATAGCCTAACAAAAGATTTCTCACTAGCAGATCCCCGGAGATTAGCCTCGCCTGCTCTCTCACAATTTACCTGCTACTCCAGTAGATTTAGAGCAGCCTCACGTTTGGATTATTTTTTAGTGGATAAATTAGTTGCTAGGGGTCTAGCAGAAATAGTCACCAACTCTTTTTCCGACCACTCTCTAGTCTCTTTTATATTATTATATAACGCATGGGTTGGATGAGGCAGATCTTGGGAGATATTTTCATTCATTGGAGCTACCTTTGCTATCACAGCAGCTCTCAGAGGCATTGAGCTCTCAAATTGGAATCCCTGAAGCACAAGTAGTATTGAAAAGTATGGCTAATGCTAAGGCTAGTGGCGCAGACAGGATTCCTGTAGAAATGTATAAGGTATTTCAAGATGAACTGCTTCCCTTTTTGGTAAAATTGTTTAATGAAATCAAGGATGGTATAGATACTCCCAAAGTTTTAAGGAATCGGTAGTAATAGTTTTTCTTAAAAAGGATAAGAATCCTTCGGATCCAAGCTCTTATCGTCCTATAAGTCTGTTCAACACAGATTATAAATTTCTTATGAAAATCTGGGCAAAAAGGATAGCTCGCTGTGCACAACAGGTGGTTCATAATGATCAAAATGGTTTTATTCATGGACGTTTAATAACACTGAATACGTATTTTTTAATGCAAGTCACCAATTACTTTTCTATTAATCAGACTGATTATGATGATGGATGTTGAAAAAGCTTTTGATTTGGTAGACTGGAGTGCGTTATTTTTTATTTTACGGAAGTTTTGTTTTCCACAACAACTTATACAGATGTTAAGAAAAATGTACAGAGGGGCAGAAGTTACCATCATGATTAACGGTTTAGTAAATGGTAAGGTTACTATCAAACGAGGCACCCGTCAGGGGTGCCCGTTGTCTCCTCTCCTATTTTCATTGTTTATCGAACCCCTAGCTGAGAAGATCCGGAAGAGCATAATAATCATGCCTCCCATTGATGGTATGGCAAAAATTAAGCTTTATGCAGACAATATCATTCTATATCTGAAGGCAGGGGCAGATAACCTACAGAATGTGTAGGATGAAATTCAAAACTTTACACAAGAAGGAGAATACAAAGTTAACCATGCAAAACATTTTTTGCATTTAATATGACTCCTTTGGATTTTCCACCTGCCATCCATCTAAAACCTCCGCACCCAATTAGATATTTGGGTATACATGTCACTAATGATTTTGGGCAATTATTTTCTTTGAATTACACTAGATTGCTCACGAAAGTCAAAAAGTTATTTGATAACTGGTCTCTGCTTCAACTGTCCTGAGTTGGGAGGGTCTCTATGGTTAAAATGACGGTCCTTCCACTGTTTTTGTTTCTATTTATTAATCTGCCCATGAAAATCCAAAATTATTATTTTAAGGAGCTGGATCAATTAATAAGGAAGATCATTGGGAATAATAAACAACCTAGGGTTATTTTCTCTATTTTGCAACTTGATGTAACTTCAGGAGGACTGGCACTCCCACTTTTTTAACATATCATCAGGCTTCTTTACTTAATTTATTTTCCCAATTGGGTAAGGAGAATTCTGTTTTTGATTAAAAAAAATTGATATGTATTTTGAATGAAAGCGCCATTGGACTCCCTGTGTTCCTACGTTTGGCGAAACTCCCAAAAGAAAATGCAATATAAGGTTATCTTCACACTGGCAGAAAGAATGCAGTTATGTTTTAAATCACGATAAGTCCCTTTATTTTACGCTTACACCCGTATACAGGATGGGGTAGTAGGAGGTCTTAAACTCTCCAGAGGGCTTTTTCAGGACTGGCAAGAACTGAGTTATCTCCAGCTCGGTGATTTCTATAACCATGATTCCTTAATTAACTGGGAAACGGTTTGTCTCCAGGCCACTACACCGAATAACGCGCTGGCCCTGAGCTTTGTACAAATATCCAACTTCCTAGCAATGCTAGATGATGAGACGGTACTGTCAATTGTTAAGCAGTTAGTAAGTGAAATGGTAGGGGTTGGCTGTTGGTATCAGTTACTTCATCAAAAAGCCAACTCGGAGGAGATCTTGACAAAAGAGCTCCAAAAAATTCATTCACAGACAGGCTGTAAGTTCAATACCAGAGATTGGAAACAGCTTAGGGCCATATGTAGGTAACTTCCATTTAGTGAGTCCTTAATAGCGATTTTTACCGAATCGCTATTAAGGACTTGCTAAATGGAATGTAGGTAGGAATCACTAAAAAATCAGCCTTGCCTTAACATTCCTTAATAATGAATCAGTAATTGAGATTTGTTATTAAGGAATACATAGCCATTCATTCCAATGGGCTGGGAGGCCCATAGGAATGAATGGAAAGAGATTCATTATTAGTGATTCGGTATTACCGAATCGCTAATAGCGGAAGCTATTTCAAGGGTGCCAGGGGGTCCAAAGGACACCCTGTTGCACCCCTGAAATGTGCATGTGTGCACATGTGGCACACATAAATGCCCTAAGGGCATGGATGTGTGCCACATGGCACATTTCAAAAAGCAAAAAAATGCTTTTTGAAAGGAAATCGCTACTTACCACCAACTTGAAGTTGGTGGTAAATAGCGATTCCTTAAGGCTGAAGTCCACTGTTTTAAGTGCTACGTACATTGCATTTAAGAAATCGGTATTTCCAGTTCCTTAAATGCAAGAGCAAAAAAAGGAATTGCTAGTTTGCGATTCCTTATTTTGCATGTAGGTTTAAAATCACCTACTTTGCACGCAGCCAAATACCGGTCGGTAATGCTGAAATTCTGCGAATTTCTGCGTTACCGCTCGGTATTTGGCCACCTACATCTGGCCCCAAGTGATCTAGCGAATAAAGCTCTCAGAGGTGCCAATTTTAAAAGAATTAATGTTTTATCTAGATGGTTACTATATTTTACACCCCTGAAATTGTCTAAAATGTTTCAAACCTGCCCAAATAAATGCTTTTGCTGTAAATAAAGAGGGTGAAGGGGGCTGGTTACATATATTTTTCGAATGTAATGATTTAAAATATTTCTGGAAGAGGGTTTTTGTGGAAATTTCTTTGATTCTATCCTTGGAAATCAGTCTGTCAGCCATGCTGGTGTTATTTGGTTCTTCAGGAGAAGTGAAATGTTTTACAAAAAATCAGCAATATTTTACATTAATTGCCATTGCAGTTGACAGATCACTGGTTCTGCAAAACTGGAGAACCAGTCTACAACCTAGCATTGAACATTGGTTTAATAAAATGACAAGGACTTGTAGACTAGAAGAGGCCTATGCCAAGCGTATAGGAGCTGTGGTAAGATTTAGGGGTATATGGCGACCTTTTTTCCCTTATGGGTTCATAGATGAAACTTGATGATGATGGATTAGTTAAAAATAGGCTATATATTCGCGAGGCACTTTGAAGAAATTATGGTATTCTTATATTTGTTAGAAACAAAACAAAATGATTTGCACTTGGCACTTTGCACTTTATTTATTAATCCTACTTAATGTAATTTACTATTTAATAGTTTAGTCAGGATGTACTAGTTAAAGGCTGTGGAAGTCTGATTCCTTATAAGTTGCCATTGAGAAAGTGTAATAAGGAATGCTTTTTATAACTGTTGACTATGCTTGATTAATTTATTGGTCTTGCTATTGATATGTAAATTGACATGTAAACTATTCATTTTATCTATTTTTACTGTTTTAATAAAAATATTTAATAATAAAAAAGAAAAATGGGGGAGCAAGATGTAATTGGCGGGATGTCGAGTCAAAGGCTTTTTTAGCTCAGCTTGTAGAAAATAGGAGAGAACAGTTTGTGCTCTGTTTCACCGCTGACCCTTATTCTGGGACGGTCTTGGGAGCCTTTTCTGCTATTTATGAAATGACATCTGAGCGATTAATGGAACCATATAAAAACAATAGGATCAAAGGATGGATGGAATGCAGAACAATGCAAACATTCACCCCCAGTCACAAAGATCTGGGTTTAATCTATTGTTCTTTTGAGCAAAATGCCACCCCAGTTTGGACCAAGCCATATGCAAATCAGTCTTGACCCTGCTTCTCATTGGAACAGTCCAGACCGAACTGACAAGCCAGGTCCTTCCTGGACTGGGAACAAGCCATCTGGAACTGGTTTCAGGCATCACCACTCATCAGCCAAGCTAACTTGAATCCAGTGGCACAGTGAGCACAGGACCCACGTCTGGGCACACCCTTCCCACTTAGGACGACAAAAGGAACAAATGATGGATGGAATTCTGGAAAATGCAAACATTCACCTCCAGTCATAAAGATTTGGGTTTAATCCATTGTTCTTTTGCTCACCACGTCACCACAGTTTGGACCCAGCCATACGCAACTCATTCTTGGCCCTGCTCCTCATTGGGACAGTCCATTCCGAACTGCCAAGTCAGGTCCTCTCTTGACTGGAAGCAAGCATCTTGGGACCGGTTTTGGGACATCACCCCTCATCAGCCAGGCGCAGTGAGCAGAACCCCCATGTCTGGGCATACCCTTCCTACTTAAGGCAACAAAAGGAACAAACGATGGAGGTATGCTAAACAATGCAAACATTTACCCCCAGTCATAAAGATGTGGGTTTAGTCCATAATTCTTTTGCTCACCATTCATCCCAGTTTGGACCCAGCCATATGCAAGTCAGTTTTGACCCTGCTCCTCATGGTAACGGTCATTGGCCGTTATCACTATGGAGAGCGAGAGAAAGTCAGATCAGTTGTACTCTCCCGCTGTCAATGCTTACACACACTAGCAACTGATGAATTAAGATTTCCAAGAAAACTTCAAATTTCCTGTTGTGTCAGGATGTTAGATTTTGTCTCTGCTCTGTCCTACATGTTTGGGATATCCAAACGATAACGGGGTAGATGCCTCACTGTTGTGACATGCTTCATCATCTGTGCCTATCCACACCTGGGTAAGATGGTACTACCCGGGCGGACTCAACCATAGATGGAATAGGAGTTCTTAGATAAAGCAAAACTGGATAAGCAGGGTTCCAGAAGAGCGATACTTTAAAAATACCTCAAGTTATACCCAAATCATTTTTTTATTGCGAGGGTACCTGGGGTATAGATAAAAACGTGAGTTTTAGGGTTCTATTGAATTCAGTTATTCAATTATACCCTTGTTTCTGTGCCAACATGTTTCGGACCTCTCTAGGAGTCAAATCAGGTCTGGGGCCTTCGTCAGGGCTGTATTTTGTGTATCCCTGCTTTGTCGTGTGCACGCACACCGTGCACATTCGTGAGGCCTAATGCTCTCTCCTGTCTTGGTTTTTTCTCCAGAGGATTTTCTGTAAGACAGGAGAAAAAACAGAGAGACAACTTTTACTTCAGTCATCCATCCTGAATTAGTTCATGCATCTCAAACACATCTAGTGTTGGATCATTTTCTTGAATTTACAGATATCATTAATCCGTAGTCATCCAACCTGACAACATTCTTCCTTCCTTATTTTCTCTTTATAAAAGGCAAAAGATTTGGTGCTCCCATTGTGAATGTGAGGTATATTTTAATATGACTGTGTATCCATAATTGTCTGAATTATGGGTTACTTTCCTATGGCATGATATATTCTAGGTCCTAATATTCTTAGTGACTTAAGTGTGGGGTGGATGGTCTATGTTGTGAGCTTACTTTTTCTGTCACCTGCATACTGTATCAATTATACTCAGTCAGATTGTATTTACCCTCTAGTATGTTTTTTCAAGGGTCGTGTTTCCTTTTTTTCTTTCTTCAAATTTTACATGCCCATACTACTATAGTTTTTTTTAAGAGGTGCTTTAAGAACAAGTAAACTGTTCGGATCTTACACCCTTCACCTCACATCATAGTGCCTATTGGTGAGGGATCCTCACTCATACCCATATGACTCTTCCAATTTTAGATTTATTAGACCTTACACTCACAGCCTCAGACTCATTGCACCAGGGTATGTGTCCTCAAATACTGGCATTGCGGTATCACACTCAGCCTTTTTTTTTTGAGTTTTATATAGCGCAAACTGGACCCGAGGCATCGGGTATCAGAGCGCTTTATATGAGCACCAGTTTCGTTACACGAGCCTGCTACTACCTTTGTCATTCATGCCCCATTTTTAAACTAACAATTCCTGGCATGCTTTCTAGAAGGTTAAAGCCCTTCTGCCCCACAGGGGGTGGACTTTTCACATCTCTCAATGGGCCAGTGGTATGTTGAGAGAAGCCGCCATGTCCATTAGTTTTGCAAACACACAATCACCTACTTCGTCAAAGAGCCAGGCACCGTGGGATTACCTCGGTCATTCCGCTCCGATCGCTGCCAAATGACTGGTTTTGCATCGGGGGTCAGTTTAAAAATTTTCTGTCTCACTCGTGACTGTTACGCAGTGGTAGACGTGGGCGGGGACGGAAGGGCACGGCGTGCCCATACTTCTAAAAATTATTCCCGTCCGTTCCCCTACTTCTTACTCACAAAAAAGCATAGGCAAGAATAGTTCTCCTTAAAAACGATCACTTTTTTTCCCCATTAGATTCCAGGGGCTGCTCGCACTTCTCTGTGAACTCCAGAGGCTGCAGCAGCCCCTCCCTGAGCTCGCACAGACCGAGGGCAGGCCCATTGTCATTCCGATTGAGGCCGATTAGCCCCTTTCGAATGACAATGCGCCAGCCGTGCTCACTTAAAACTTGGCTATTCAGTAAAGTGTTTGGCTCTGACACATAATGTCGCCTCTCCCCGGAGTTTTAGCGCCATGATACCTTCAGGTGAAAGTGCACTCTATAAATTTCAAGACTGTAACCATATTTAATGGGTACCAATGGGAGAATACGTGACTACTTTCACTCTTGTTTAGCAAGGTATGTTTTTCCCACAATTACTTGGCACCTTTGTGAGTCCCCTTTCAAACTCCCCCAAGAAGATCCAGGAGCGAAGCGAGCATCTGCTTCTGTTAGTCACTACAAGACTTGTGAACCTGAAAATTGTGATGGTAGAGCTACAGGACCCCCTTTTGCCCTCCGTGGCTGTCCAGGAAAGCATAATTTCTGCAACAGCAGGAATGAGTGGCAGGAGGTTGTAATTCCTGTTCACTCTTTGACTCCGGGCAGAGACCTCTTGCCAATGGTTGGCATCTTTTGGCACCTGTTACACAATCACAAAAGCGTGAGGTTCTGGGGCACTTTGATAAGAAGAAAGCCTTCTTGTACTACACAAAAACATAGAATTATTGCAGAAACCGCCTGGAGTGGCGGGATGATAGAAAAGCAAAGGGGAAGCATCCCTGATATACCTTTCAGTAGATACTGTGCGGAGAAGTAATAGGGCAGGAGAGGTGAGCGGAGCAGGAGAAGTGACGGGCGGGAGAAGTAACGGGAAAGGAGAGGTGACGGGAAAGGAGAGGTGACGGGAAAGGAGAGGTGACGGGAAAGGAGAGGTGACGGGGAAGGAGAGGTGACGGGGAAGGAGAGGTGACGGGGCAGGAGCAGTGAACGGACAGGAGCAGTGAACGGGGCAGGAGCAGTGAACGGGGCAGGAGCAGTGAACGGGGCAGGAGCAGTGAACGGGGCAGGAGCAGTGAACGGGGCAGGAGCAGTGACCGGGGCAGGAGAAGTGACGGGCAGGAGAAGTGACGGGCAGGTGACGTGACGGGCAGCTGACGTGATGGGCAGGTGACGTGATGGGCAGGTGACGTGACAGGGCAGGAGAGGTGACAGGGTAGGAGAGGTGATGGGGCAGGAGAAGTGATGAAGCAGATAAGTGATGGGGCAGGGGCGGTCATTAGGCATGAGCAAGAGCAGTAACCGGGCAGGAGCGGTGAACGGACAGGAGCAGTGAACGGAGCAGGAGCAGTGAACGGGGCAGGAGCAGTGAACAGGGTAGGAGAAGTGACGGGCAGGAGAAGTGACGGGCAGGAGAAGTGACGGGCAGGAGAAGTGACGGGCAGGAGAAGTGACGGGCAGGAGAAGTGACGGGCAGGAGAAGTGAAGCGCCAGGAGAAGTGACGGGCAGTAGAAGGGAGGGGGCCGGGCAATTGACGAAGCAGGAGTGTTGATCGAGCATGAGCAGGAGTACTGACTGGACAGGAGCAGTGAAAGGGCAGGAGCAGGCATTTCCCAGGGCAACTGGAAGGGTAGGGGGCTAGTTTAGTTTGGGGGGACGGGTTTTGTACAAGTGCAGGAGTTTTAAAAACACTTCGTATATTCAGCAGGTTTCGGTCAACAATACAAGTGCCAAAATAACTTTGGTGATCAATCTACCTGCTGGAGAGAGATGGGAGTATGTTTTGTCTAGTGGCTGTTTTACTCATCTAAGGTAGCGCAGAGGGGTAATATGCCTGCTGCAAAGAACATGTACCATGTATATCAAAGAGCAATATTTTATGTGCATAGTTCAGTGGGTACTGCTTTGTGTTCACTTCCCGAATGAAAAGACACTTGAATACATATGGCCTGGCAGTTCGGGCTGGACTGTTCACATTGGATGCAGGATCAAGACTGATTTGCATATGGCTGGGATCAAAGTGGAATTGCATGGTTTTAGGCCCAGATCTTTGTACTGGGGTGAATGTATGACATTTTTCAGAATTTTGTCCATCAGTTGTTCTATTTGCTTTTGTCACCTAGAGTGGGACGGGTATGCCCAGACGTCGGTCCCGTGCTCTCCATGTCACTGGAATCAAGCTATCCTGGCTGATGAGGGCTGAAAGCCCGAAACCGGTCCCAGGATTCTTGTTTCCAGTCCAGGGAGGACCTGGCCTGGCAGTTCGGGCTGGACTGTTCCCATTGGGCGTGGGATCAAGACTGATTTCCATTTGGCTGGGGCCAGACTGGAATGGCGAGCAAAGAAACGATGGAGTTAGGCCCAGATCTCTGTACTGGGGTGAATGTATGACATTGTTCTGCATTGTGTCCACTAATTATTCTTTTTGCTATATTATGATTGAGCTGCTACTTGGCTGACATGAATGTGAAGGAACCTTTGTTGGTTTCCGTGAGTCTAGATTCTCCTGAAGAGTCCCTTTCTCTTCTGAGCCCTGCTTAACACATGTGTACAGGAGGAGCCCTGTATACATGACCTCAATGTTTGAGACAAAAAATAATCATGAATTTCTGAACAATGAGAGTAAAAGCATTAAGGTAACATGTTGTTCCTGCTTATATTTCGCACGCTTTACATAAACCTGTATTCCCTATGAGTGTTTGCTTTTTCCTGAATTAAACCTCAAATAAACATGTTTATCCATTGTTTGAATTAAATAATGTTATAAGCTGTAACTGGTCAGTGAAATGCTAAACGTACTAAAAATTGGCATGTTTTGCTTTTTCTAGCCACACCTCTGACTCCGCCCACTGATTCAATCTTCGGTTATTCCCGCCCCCTGGTTCTCCACCCACAGTTCCCCTACTTTTTTTTCCCACTACGACCACTGCTGTTACGTCATAGAGCTGCATCCGCATGATACCGAGGGCATGCTGGGAATGGACTTCCGGCTTCGGCATTTCATTTCCCTTCTAGTTGAGGAATCTGACCCGTTCATTTGTATTGAGGAGGTTCAGAAGTGAAATAAATATAGACACATAATGTTGTTTAAAGTTTTGCTAGTTCACTCTTTTGATTCTGCTTTTTTTATCACCATAATGTTTTAGGTGCTGGGTACCTTGTTTTTACATATAATGGACAATAAAGTATTTTTGTAGAAAAATAGAAATATTTTACTGTATGTTTTTGTGTTTCCTTTTTTTTATTTCTCTCCACTTGCATCGTTCCCAAATAGGGGTGAAGTTATCTCATCCAATTTTGACTATGAGTATGTGGTCATGTTTTCATTGACATATATGGTGGGTATTTGTAGTGCATAGTTTATATTCTTTTTTCTGGTCATTTGAGAATGTAAGAGATATACTTTCAGCTGCGGGAATCCTATGATATTCCTGAGTATTACACAGGCCCGTTTAGTTGTATCCGTGGTGGGACATATATTTTGCTGGATTCTTGTTCATTATGTCCCGCGTAATCAAACGAGTCTGGTATCCTGGACGTCTGTAAATATAACGTTCCTACGGGAGATGGAAGGTATATTTCTAGGTGCAATAGACACCCAACAGGTGAGGTCTATGCCAGAGATGTTCATGGGATTTTCTCATTTTATCCCCTTGTGGTACTTCACAGACGGTAAATCCATTTCTGTTCTAGCTTTAGAACTGTTCTTGCAGTGGCTGGTAATTTCTCAATCATTGTCCATGTAAAATAATTTTCTGTATATCCTGCCGTTTGAAAATGACGCATCAGATTAATAAAAGTTTTCTCACATCTAAATGTGTTCCTGTGTTCGTTGATACATGTTTTGATTTCACGTGTGGTCATGCTCACGTATCTTAATTGCCATTTACATGTGATGACAGACCCAACTTTGCTACTGTTACAATTTGTATGTTTTTACAATACCATGGGGTATGTAGTCCAATCTCGTATTCTTTGCTTGCCTTTGTCAGGGAACAGATATTGCAATTTCCACAAGGGTAGTGACCTATCTCCTCGGGTAAGTTGAACTTGGTTTGCCATGTGCGGTCTCCATTGGTAATCTGTCTGGGTCGGGTGTGTACTACGAGGTCTCTGAGTGACCTGTCTTGCTTGAAAGCGAACATAGGTCTATCCATTCTAAGGGAAGCAGAATTCAGAGTCTTCCAGTGTCGCAGTGTTAATATTTTCACTGTGTTTGCTTCTGTACAATAAGCAGTGATGCACATCTGTTATTTTGGGGCTTTGTTTGTGTCTCCAAGAGTGAGTCTCTTGGGTTGTGTCTTGCCCTTTTTATGGCTCTCTTGACTAGCCTCTCAGGGTAAGATTTCTCAACCAGTTTAATTGCGAATATTTCTACGTGATCTTCAAACGTCTTTCTGTGCAGTTCCTTCGTAGTCTGAGGAACTGGCCCACCGGCAGATTGGGCTTTCGGATGAAAACTATAATAGCAGAGTAGGTTATTTACGTCAGTTGGTTTGTAAAAACACTCGGTTTTCAACTCCTCATTCTCAGGCCATATTCTCAGATCATGAATTGCAATGGGCTTTTTGCTCATAGTCTTAGTGAAATTCAGAAACTTGTCATGTGTGTTCATCCATTCAACAAATGTTGCTTCTGTTTCCGATCCCCTCCATATTATAAAGATATTGTCTTAAAATCTTCTCCATTTCACTAGGCCCGCTTCATAGGGATTGTGGTTGTTATAGATGTTTCTCATTTCAAAGTCATGTAGATACAGGCAGGCTATGCTTGGGGCGAAAGTACTCCCCATGGATGTTCCGCGGATCTGTAGAAAGAAGTCACCTTCAAACTGGAAGAAGTTCCTTGTAAAAGTCATATGTGCACAGTCCAGGATGAACGTTTTTTGGTGTAATGGAGTCCAGCCCGAACTGCCAAGCCACATCCTCCCTGGACCGGAAACAAGCATCCAGGGACCGGTTTCTGAGCCTCACCCCTCATCAGCCAGGCTAGCTTGAATCGAGTGGCACGGGGACACAGAACTCACATCTGGGCATACCCTTCCAACTTAGGGCAACAAACAGAACAAAGGATGGACACAATGCTGAAGAATGTAAACATTCACTCCCAGTCACAAAGATCTGGATTTAATCCATCGTTCTTTTGAGCACCACACCATCCCAGTTTGAGCCCAGCTGTATGCAAATCAGTCTTGACCATGCTCCTCATCAGAATAGTTCAGCACAAACTGGCAAGCCAGGTCCTCGGTGGAACGGAAACAAGCATTCTAGGACTGGTTTCAACGCATCACCTCTCATCAGCCAGGTTAGCTTGAATCCAGTAGCACAGTGAACACGGGACCCACGTCTAGAAATACCCTTCCCACTTAGGGTGACAAAGGAACAAAGGATGGATGGAATGCTGAAAAATGCAAACATTAATACCAAGTCACAAAGATCTGGATTTAATCCATCATTGTTTTCCTCATCACTCCACCCCAGTTTAAACCCAGCCATATACAAAGACCCAGTCTTGACCCTGCTCCTCATGGGAACAGCTTGCTGTGTTTACTATGTTCGCCCTAATTGGCCAAGAGTATGCCCAGACATGGGGTTCTTGCTTGCTGTGCCAGCCTGGCAGATATGGAGTGATATCCCGAAACAGGTCCCAGGATGTTTGTTTCCGGTCCAGGGAGGGGCTGACCTGGCAGTTCGGGCTAGACCATTCCCATGAGGAGCAGGATCAAGACTGATTTGCATATGGCTGAATCCAAATCTGGGTGGCATAGTGAGCAAAAGAACAATGGATTATACCCAGATCTCTTGACTGGGGTGAGTGACTGAAAAGTTTCAGCACTCCGTCCATTACATTATTGTGTTTGCTATGTTCGCCAAGGGTATGCCCAGATGTGGGTCCCTTGCTCGCTGTGCCACTGGATTCAAGCTAGCCTGGCTGATGAGGGGTGATACAGCAAACCTGTACCAGGATGTTTATTTCTGGTCCAGGAAGAACCTGGCCTGGCAGTGCAGGCTGGACTGTACCCATGAGGAGCAGGAACAAGACTGATTTGCATATGGCTGGGTCCAAACTGGGTGGCATAATGAGCAAAAGAACGATGAATGAAACCCAGATCGCTTAACTGGGGGTGGTGGCTGGAAAGTGTCAGCACTCCATCCATCACCTAGTTGTGTTATCTAAAAAAAAAAACTATGCCCAAAGGATGCATAAATGGTTTCATAAATCATGCTCACGTGACCATAGCAGCCTTGCACAAGCTCTTAAAACCTTGCCTGGTGCTTTTCCTGAAATTTGAAACTGTTGGAGGCTATAAAAAGCAGTAATCAAGATACAAAAAGAGGATATGTGGAGGGAGGCCAGGGAACAGTTGTCTATTACATGTGCTAGAAATGATGCATCCCAATTCTGGAAGGTTATCAATGCAACGGATGTATGACGTTACAACGCATACTTTTAGCACGCATACCTTTACAGCGTAATTTTTACAACGCAGGATCCATTACAACGAACTACCATTACAACGCATTTTTTTACATCGCAGATGCCTTTACAACGCATACCATTACAATGTAAGTATTGGTAAGTATGTATTATTTTTAAAAATGTAAGTAATTAAAATTAATATAATTTAATTTATTTTTAATTTATTTTATTTAAAACCCAAACCTAGCCTTGAACCCTAAAAATACCCCTGTACCCCAAAAGCCAAACCTAGCCCTGAACCCTAAAAATACCCATGTACCCAAAAACCCAAACCTAGCCCTGAACCCTAAAAATACCCCTTTACCCAAAAACCCAAACCTAGCCCTGAACCATAAAAATACCCCTGTACCCAAAAACCCAAACCTAGCCCTGAACCCTAAAAATACCCCTTTACTCAAAAACCCAAACCTAGCCCTGAACCCTAAAAATACCCCTTTACCCAAAAACCCAAACATAACCCTGAACCCTAAAAATACCCCTTTACACAAAAACCCAAACCTAGCCCTGAACCCTAAAAATACCCCTCTACCCCAAAACCCAAACCTAACCCTGAACCCTAAAAATACCCCTTTACCCAAAAACCCAAACCTAGCCCTGAACCCTAAAAATACCCCTTTACCCAAAAACCCAAACCTAGCCCTGAACCCTAAAAATACCCCTTTACCCAAAAACCCAAACCTAGCCCTGAACCCTAAAAATACCCCTTTACCCAAAAACCCAAACCTAGCCCTGAACCCTAAAAATACCCCTTTACCCAAAGACCCAAACCTAGCACTGAACCCTAAAAATACCCCTTTACCCAAAAACCCAAACCTAGCCCTGAACCCTAAAAATACCCCTTTACCCAAAAACCCAAACCTAGCCCTGAACCCTAAAAATACCCCTTTACCCAAAAACCCAAACCTAGCTCTCAACCCTAAAAATACCCCTTTACCCGAAAACCCAAACCTAGCCCTGAACCCTAAAAATACCCCTTTTCCCAAAAACCCAAACCTAGCCCTAAAACCTAAAAATACCCCTTTACCCAAAAACCCAAACCTAGCCCTGAAACCTAAAAATACCCCTTTACCCAAAAACCCAAACTTATAAAATGTTTAATATAATTATATACTTACCAATACTTACGTTGTAATGGCATGCGTTGTAAAGGCATCTGCGATGTAAAAAAATGCGTTGTAATAGTAGTTCGTTGTAATGGATCCTGCGTTGTAAAAGTTGCATTGTAAAAGTAGTCCGTTGTAATAGTTGCGTTGTAACAGTTGTTTACCCAATGCAACCTTTCTTCTTAAACAACTCCCCCAGCAGCATAGATGCTCTGATACCCGCGCATGCCTGGGTAAAGCACTTCACAAATTTATAGGACCTTAATAAATTGGTGTCCACTGAGTGTAGTAGCATCACTAAGGTTTTACTCAGCCCAGAAGTCAAAGGAGAGATAAGCTAGGGATATGAGGGATGTCATTTTGGCCCTGAATAGATGCCCAAGCAATGAAACACTGGGACATGACGGGGTCCCTGTTTATGTTTTCAAGGACAATCTAGTATTCTGGGCCCCTATACATGTAAATGAGCTTCAGAGCATGAGCCGGTTATGCCCTCCTAGATCCTGGCCTAGGGCCATCAACGTTCCAATTTTTAAAAAAGGGGGAACAAGAGTGGCCTCTATTGCTACCGGTCAATATCACTAATTGATTCCACTGCTAAGGTTTTGGGTTGAGTTTTATTGGGCCAATTGGAGGACTGGGCTGGTGAGAAATATATCCTAACTTCTGCCCAGTAAGGCTTTAGACAAAGACTAGGGAGGCTAGATCAGTTTGTGAATTTACATCTAATAGAGAGCAAATACGTGGCTGCCAAAGAAGCATGTCTCTTTTTGGTGTTCATGGACCTAGGTGCAGCCTTTGAAACTAGAGTAAAGGGGAATGTGTGGAGTATGCTAATAAGTAAGGGTGCCAACCCCAATATTGACCACCTACTATCCCAGTTGCATGTGGACATATTGGATAGCATTAGGTTTTGGCCAAATGGGGAATGCAACCTCTAACTAAAGATATGATAATGGGCCAGGCAAGGCAACCTTCCTTTTTAGTTTATATATTAGTGACCTAGATGATTGTTTGATTGGGACAGCAGCTGATCCTCCTAGGCTAGGGGTTCATCAGCTACCTACACTCATGCATGCAGATGATTGTGTGCTCCTGACCAGAATGGGGAGGGGTATACAAAGGCTTCTAGATAGCTTTGTGACTTTTAAGTCTAAATTAGCATCGCTAAGAAAAAAGCAAAAATGTTCGCCATGGTGTACGGCTGCCCCTGGAGTAGCTAACTTCCTTACATATTCGTGGCACCTCATTCACCTATCTGGGAGTTACTTTGGACGATTTAAGCACCTGAAAGCACGCATGTTTTTACATCGCAGATGCCTTTACAACGCATACCATTACAACGTAAGTATTGGTAAGTATATATTATTTTGAAAAATGTAAGTAATTAAAATTAATATAATTTAATTTATTTTTAATTTAATTGTATTCAAAACCCAAACCTAGCCTTGAACCCTAAAAATACCCCTGTACCCCAAAACCCAAACCTAGCCCTGAACCCTAAAAATACCCATGTACCCAAAAACCCAAACCTAGCCCTGAACCCTAAAAATACCCCTTTACCCAAAAACCCAAACCTAGCCCTGAACCTTAAAAATACCCCTGTACCCAAAAACCCAAACCTAACCCTGAACCCTAAAAATACCCCTTTACCCAAAAACCCAAACCTAGCCCTGAACCCTAAAAATACCCCTCTACCCAAAAACCCAAACCTAGCCCCGAACCCTAAAAATACCCCTTTACGCAAAAACCCAAACCTAACCCTGAACCCTAAAAATACCCCTTTACCCAAAAACCCAAACCTAGCCCTGAACCCTAAAAATACCCCTTTACCCAAAAACCCAATCCTAGCCCTGAACCCTAAAAATACCTCTTTACCCAAAAACCCAAACCTAGCCCTGAACCCTAAAAATACCCCTTTACCCAAAAACCCAAACCTACCTCTGAACCCTAAAAATACCCCTTTACCCAAAAACCCAAACCTAGCCCTGAACCCTAAAAATACCCCTTTACCCAAAAACCCAAACCTAGCCCTGAACCCTAAAAATACCCCTCTACCCAAAAACCCAAACCTAGCCCCGAACCCTAAAAATACCCCTTTACGCAAAAACCCAAACCTAACCCTGAACCCTAAAAATACCCCTTTACCCAAAAACCCAAACCTAGCCCTGAACCCTAAAAATACCCCTTTACCCAAAAACCCAATCCTAGCCCTGAACCCTAAAAATACCCCTTTACCCAAAAACCCAAACTTAACCCTGAACCCTAAAAATACCCCTTTACCCAAAAACCCAAACCTAGCCCTGAACCCTAAAAATACCCCTTTACCCAAAAACCCAAACCTAGCTCTGAACCCTAAAAATACCCCTTTACCCAAAAACCCAAACCTAGCCCTGAACCCTAAAAATACCCCTTTACCCAAAAACCCAAACCTAGCTCTGAACCCTAAAAATTCCCCTTTACCCAAAAACACAAACCTAACCCTGAACCCTAAAAATACCCCTTTACCCAAAAACCCAAACCTAGCCCTGAACACTAAAAATACCCCTTTACCCAAAAACCCAAACCTAGCCCTGAACCCTAAAAATACCCCTTTACCCAAAAAACCCAAACCTAGCTCTCAACCCTAAAAATACCCCTTTACCCAAAAACCCAAACCTAGCCCTGAACCCTAAAAATACCCCTTTACCCAAAAACCCAAACCTAGCCCTGAAACCTAAAAATACCCCTTTACCCAAAAACCCAAACCTAGCCCTGAAACCTAAAAATACCCCTTTACCCAAAAACCCAAACTTATAAAAATTTTAATATAATTATATACTTACCAATACTTACGTTGTAATGGCATGCGTTGTAAAGGCATCTGCGATGTAAAAAAATGCATTGTAATAGTAGTTCGTTGTAATGGATCCTGCGTTGTAAAAGTTGCGTTGTAAAAGTAGTCCGTTGTAATAGTTGCGTTGTAACGGTTGTTTACCCAATGCAACCTTTCTTCTCAAACAACTCCCCCAGCAGCATAGATGCTCTGATACCCGCGCATGCCTGGGTAAAGCACTTCACAAATTTATATGACCTTAATAAATTGGTGTCCACTGAGTGTAGTAGCATCACTAAGGTTTCACTCAGCCCAGAAGTCAAAGGAGAGATAAGCTAGGGATATGAGGGATGTCATTTCGGCCCTGAATAGATGCCCAAGCAATGAAACACTGGGACATGACGGGGTCCCTGTTTATGTTTTCAAGGACAATCTGGTGTTCTGGGCCCCTATACATGTAAATGAGCTTCAGAGCATGAGCCGGTTATGCCCTCCTAGATCCTGGCCTAGGGCCATCAACGTTCCAATTTTTAAAAAAGGGGGAACAAGAGTGGCCTCTATTGCTAGCGGTCAATATCACTAATTGATTCCACTGCTAAGGTTTTGGGTTGAGTTTTATTGGACCAATTGGAGAACTGGGCTGGTGAGAAATATATCCTAACTTCTGCCCAGTAAGGCTTTAGACAAAGACTAGGGAGGGTAGATCAGTGTGTGAATTTACATCTAATAGAGAGCAAATACGTGGCTGCCAAAGAAGCATGTCTCTTTTTGGTGTTCATGGACCTAGGTGCAGCCTTTGAAACTGTAGTAAAGGGGAATGCGTGGAGTATGCTAATAAGTAAGGGTGCCAACCCCAATATTGACCACCTACTATCCCAGTTGCATGTGGACATATTGGATAGCATTAGGTTTTGGCCAAATGCGGAATGCAACCTCTAACTAAAGATATGATAATGGGCCAGGCAAGGCTGTGTGTTGGCAACCTTCCTTTTTAGTTTATATATTAGTGACCTAGATGATTGTTTGATTGGGACAGCAGCTGATCCTCCTAGGCTAGGGGTTCATCAGCTACCTACACTCATGTATGCAGATGATTGTGTGCTCCTGACCAGAATGGGGAGGGGTATACAAAGGCTTCTAGATAGCTTTGTGACTTTTAAGTCTAAATTAGCATTGCTAAGAACAAAGCAAAAATGTTCGCCATGGTGTACGGCTGCCCCTGAAGTAGCTAACTTCCTTACATATTCGTGGCACCTCATTCACCTATCTGGGAGTTACTTTGGACGATTTGAGCACCTGAAAGCACCTGAATAATGTAAGGCTAACACAGTTGCTTCAAAGGTAGGTCTATGCCCTTAGATGCTGCTCTAACAACATATAAAGCTTGACCAATATCAATTGCCACCTATGGAGCAGGAGTTTGGGGGAACACCAAGGGGCATACTTACAAGAATTGCCTCTTAGCAGTTTTCACGCTGTTTAGTGGCAATGTTTTACTGCTGCCGATCACCAAATTCTAACGCCATGTTTGTGACGTATTTACAATATGTTGCTATGTGGCTTAGGATCAGCTAGTGGGCATGAAAAAATATGCTAACTCTAGCGTCTCGGTGATAAAAAAAATTCATATTAGCATGAAAAATTGACCGCTGGACAAATAGTGGTAAAAAGGTTCATGCTAGTCAGCCCTACGTAACTTTTCAGCATCTAACAGCAAAATGAGCTTAGAAATATGCCGCTAAGGAACTGATTTATTTTTTAATTACCTGAATGCAGATTTGAATAGCCAGGACCAATTTCAGCACAGGACAACAACACCCCCAACAGCAGGGATGACCAGCCAGAGTCCCAGGAGACAAGATAGAGAAAACTCTGATTCAGTCAGGAAGAGAATGAGATCTTGATTGTGGAGTTGATGGAGCATCGACACCAGCCCTTAATCACATCCAAGGTGTCATTGGGGACCAAAAAGGTTTTATGTGGCAGTCCATTGTCAACAAGGTGAACTCCATCACAGAAGTCAGGAGGACAGTGATGGACTGCAAGAAACGCTGGCATGATGCCAAGCACAAAACTAAGCAGAAACTGCTGAGCAATCGACAGGCAGCCTTGCAGACTGGAGGTGGCAGTCCAGTGTAGTTTGTATGAATGTTTGCACCGCAAACGGTTAAGAGTTGAATTTCCATTGACAACTCATGTAGTTTGCTATTTTTTTTATTTTGGCTATGGAAATTTAATGCTAACGTGTAATGTGCTTAATAAATTAACACTAAGTGGTATTTGACCAGTATTTGTACCATTTGTGTTAGCTGTTGAATGCCTGCCAACAGTCTATGACTTTGGCATGTGACATATGTTGTGTATGTGGCTGTGATTGGTCAGATGTCTTTGGTTCAAAATGTATCTGGGCTCTCAACATGCAAACCTTCACAGATGCATGCTGCGCCATACTTCACAATGTTTGATTGGCAATGCATGCAATGGTACAAGTGACACTGTTTTCCAAATGTTGTATGTGTGACTAAATATGTGGATAGTACTTACTCCATTCCAGTAAAGTGTCTACCACTGTCACAGGGTTAAAACACATGCATGTGTCAACCAAGTATGTACTACTTGTGTCAAAGATTTGGGGAGCTGAATTCAAGGCACAAATGCCAATGGGACAGCACAATTGTTTATGTTCTTGTGGTGTTGAAAACATCCCCATATTTACAGGGTTGCACAAAGCCAGTTAACGTTGATGTACGCCACCTTGTTCGTATTTGCCTTGCCACAGCAGTCCACTACATCAAATGGGTGGGCAATTGGTGTTGGGTTGGATGTTCCACCACAACATCTATAGCTTTTGATGCTGCTCCAGATTCACATACCAGGGCTGAGTCAAATTTGACAGCTCTGAAAATGAGACATCAGACAGGCAAGACTAGCAGACTTGTATTTGGTCTTGAGTGTTTCAGCTCATTCCATGTGTGATGCATGCTACAGCACACATGGATGAGGCAAATCCCCTTTCTAGATTATTAATGTGCTCTAAGGTGTCCCTTCATGCACAGAATAAATCACCATGCAGGCTAGTCACCCTTGCTACAAGGCACAAGTGTGCCGGCACTGGCACTGCCCAGATTTCTTGGCACCAGCGCAAGGGGACACACCATGAATGTGGTACATATGTCTCATCCCTGTGTGTTGGGATAAAACAAAGCAGCCTGCGACCAATGTTTGCACAACACCAGCCTCAGACCTTTCATCATGGATTACCCCTAACAATTCTGGGAATTTACTGTTTCTATGTGTGAGACATGGACATGAAAGTGGATGTATGGGACCCTGTGAGATGTTTTATGACACATGGCGGTGCAGTGTCCACTGTAGGGACACTACAGAGAAGTTAGTAGATGTGTTGTGAGGGGGAAACAACCAATATAATGTGGCTGTAACCATGCAGAACCTTTACCACGCATTCATAAAAATGCATGCACTTTTACTATGCAGTCATTACCACGCATTTTTTTACTACGTGTATGCATTTACCATGCATGTGTTGCATGGGTGATAATGGCTATGTGAGTAACTGACTGGTGCTATCGGCATCGTTGTGGTTGTTGTGGTAAAGGTACTGGTGTGGTGGTGTCATCAGAGGAAATGGAGAGCGTTCCTCTTACTCCTAACGATCTGTGCCATGTCTGAGAAGAGGAGCCTCTTCATCCTGTAAGGGGGATTGGGCCTCGATACAGGGCTTTAGACTGGGGGTGTTTTGAGTTCTAAAAGTACCTGGGTGGTTTTAGGGCTCAGGGCAGGTGTCGGGTGTTTTTAAAAATTGCCCGGAGGAGTGGTGGGGTCGTGCTGGGGCCTAGTATTAGGGCTTAGGGAAGGGGTTGGGTAACTATTAAAAAGAGCTTGAGGACGGGTCATTGTGGTGGGGTTCAGTCTTAGGGCTTAGGGCAGGGATCGGATCAGGTATTTTTATGTAGGCCTTTTGGCATTGTGGGGGAGGTGCGCTGGGATGTACTGTTAGGGCTCAGGGCAGGGGTTGAATATTTTAGCAAAGGGTGGGAGCTGGTGGTGGGGGGGCAACGGGGACTGATTTAAACAAGGGTGGGAGAGAAAATGTTTATCACGCATAGGGCTTTACCATAGATGCCTTTACAACAGAAATTGTTGTAAAGGCGTGTGTGGTAATAAAAGAAATGCAAGGTAAAAGTTATGAATGGTACAGGTGTTCGAGTTGTAACGCATGCGTGGTAAAGGCATGCATTGCAAAGGAATGCACTGTACTGTCATACAACCGTTGTGAGGTTGCACAGAATGATTGAACAAGTATCCTACATACACTGTAATGCAAGACACCTTGGGGCCAGGCAGGCAGTAGCTTTAACTGTAATTGGTATCCATTCATTGTGTGTCAGCACTGGCAATAGCAGTGCAGATTTCCTCTGTGACAGTCACAATATGCCCTTTGAGACATCATTGTTAGCTGTTAGGCATCCAGGACAGTGGGAGGAACCTGGAAAAGGATGTCTGTGATACTCCTGCCACTCTGGCGGTGGTATGTTGAAATGTTTCTGACACCAGCATGTTGAGGTCAGTGAGTAGCTTGGTCTGTGGATAGATGTTGGTGCAGTGCTGGGATGTGTGCTGCAGGCTGGGCGCTATCTGGTTCAGGAGGCGGACAATGGAACCCTTCTTAAGCATATAATGGGTTATGACCTCCCTTTGCAAAAGGTCAATGAGGGTGATCCTCTGACAGTAGATTATCTCCCTTTTATGGCACTACCGTGGTGGCGGTTGTCATGACCCTGCTTGCCGCTGTCCTTGCACATTGTGCGCATTCACGCTTGTCTAATGTGGAGTGTAAATAGTGCTAGTATTATGGAACTGTCCCCCATGTTGGTAGTTCAACTGTCCCAATGTATCATGTGTGCTACTGATCTGAGTAATCCCTGGTGGCAGTGGTTGCTACATCAATTACATGTTTGTGCACTCTGGATATGTCCAACAATGATTGTACACTTCAGGAGCATTAGTTACGTGAAAGACATTAGGAATGTTTCATTTGCAAACATGGCACGTCACGACACAACCGTAGACACGTTGTCATCACACCTCTACATGTGGCAGCTCTAGCACTAGGCTATAAAAGACGCTCAAACTATCTGCACGAGCTAGCCCTTGTCAATGATACCTTAACTGAGCACCTCCTGTCTTCAGCAACAATCTTGCCAGTTGGGTGTCTCTGCTCCCCAGGTGTTTCTGTTTGTGCGTCTCTCATTCTTTCATAGTTCCCGTCGGCATTAGAGAGTCTCTGGCTTTCCACGGTTCCCTGTTCCAGCTTTCTGTTGCTGATGCTCTGACCTTCCTAGGTCAACAGAAAAAAGAAAGACAAATAACAGTCTCAGGTAATCTCGACGCCGCATCTTGCGGTTGTCGTTTTGAGCTTCCTACAACATTGAGGTATTTTGAAAAATATTGACATAGAACTGTTTTGTTTATTTTGAACATTTATTCTTTTGTGGAACATTATTTTATTTGAACAGTGCACTTCTGTATGTGAATAGTATGTGTGATATGATCTTCTGAGGCACATGACTGCCTTTCTGTAGCACATGACAGAAGTTTCCTCCAACACAAAGTGCACACATTGCACAATGCAACTAGTAAAAGACATTTCCCTGTATTACTAAAAAGCAGATATTAAGGACAGAATTGCTTAATTTATTTTCTTTTTTAATTGGCTATTGTGAATCTCCTGGCATCCTCGTTCTTTATGGAAAGCAGTAGACATAGGTGTGTGTTGTTCTGGAAATTCAGACTTCAGTCAATACAGATCACATTGATTCTCCACAATAGGGGCTTTCAAGATTTGTAAAAAGTGCTACATGAAAATCTAGATTTATAACTAATGCTATGAAGAACCTTGCTTGGTATGTTTGTTTCTTGTATACATGTACAGAATATTTCACTGCACTTTGACTTCAGGGGTACTAGCCATTTCTTATTCTACTACACATTAGATTCCACCAACAAAGGAGGGCCAGTCAGAAGACCACCCCACCCTGATCCAGTGCGTCCTTGATCCAGCACCTGTCCACACGTAGATCCTGAGACCTGGATTACCTTTTTTGGATTCCTTCCCATTCACCCTTCCCTTTCCTTTGAGAACTTCCAATGGTGCTGTGTTACTATTATCACTACTACCGAGGTCATCACTTAGAGGGGATCAGGTCCAGTTGTCACCCAAAGTGAATGAAGCAGGTGTTCGGGTGAGTGACACATGACAGTGGCGATGGTGGGCTCCTTGGTGTTCCTAGCTGCAATGGCAGGAGGTCCATGGTGTTGTAGTGCATGCCAAGGATGTATTGGGCGTCCTAGCGGCACTTTTTCACCACCAAAATGTCACTTTTTAGACGTTCCGATGGCGCAATGTGCCACAGCATATTTATAAGGCCATGTATGTTTACGTGGCTTTTCATGGCCTTGTAAATATGTGCCCCTTTCACACAGAACACTGGTTTAAAGAGTCATTCCATGGGTGTTGCTGTGGATGTTGCCACATAAGATTTACAAGAAATTGTAAACCTGGTAATGTGGCAGAATCTAATGCCACATCCTTTTTCTATTGTGCAGCATTCTGCGGCATATATAGAAAGAGGAAATCACCTTTTGTGATTGAATTTGTGCGGGAAGGTGTCCCTTGCTGCACAAAATCAATGAGCCCCACAACTCAGGCACCCTGGTCCTGGCGTTGGCGCATGGCAGCCCATTGTGTGCCAGCGCTGGGGAAAAGGGCAGGAATGTTTTATAGATACAGGTCATTGCTGGCCTTTTCTTGTGATGCAGGGCAGCCCAGAAAGATTCCTTGTGGCACTGCCCTGCATCAAAACCTCATAATGGAGGCCGCTCTTATACAAGTTTGTTAGAGTCATTTTTAAGACCAAGTAATTCCTAGCGGTAAGAAATTGCCACTAATGTGACTTAGCAGCAGTTTTTTATTTTCAGCGACATACCAGGAAATCCTTGTAAATATGTCATTGTGTGTTTGCTGGAGTTTTTACGTGGGAACTCCTACCTTGTATCTCATTTTCTGTAAGACACGCTAACGGAATTGGCTCTGTGGGAAATTCTGAGAAATTGCCGCAAAACTGTGAAACTGTTGCAACAGGTCTTTGAGGCAACTTCGAAATATGCGATAAAAAAACCCGCTGTTGAGTAAAAAAAATTACGCTACGGTGGTGTTAAATCCTTTTAAATATACCAGAGTGTCCACAACTGTAAATGATTGAAAAACTGTTTTTGAGGAGACTTTGGTCACTACCCTGCAGTGTCCCTTCCATAATAGTGCATGAGGAAGTGGGATTATTTTACAATTAAGAGGCAGTAATATTGACAATTATTCTGTTATGGTTATCAATCTGGAATTGGTCAAAAGTAGCACTCACAAACATAGTGAACACATCTTTCTAAATCAGTTATGGGCGCATAAAACTAATTGGCTTATGTATGTGAAAGAGGGTCTTTGAGCAATGAATAGTTTGGTCTTGTTTGAGAATATGATATGTATAGATTCATTAGCTTAATTCCTGGTTAAAACCGAATTCTAAGGGTTATTAGCTGTAAAGAGACTCAAGGTCAAATTGAGATAGAAGATGACCATGAAATATCACCCACTCTACACAACGAGCCATACCTACTTAAGGTGTCACACCAGCAGATATTTTACCTGATTAGATTTAGGCTTGACTTGGCCCACTTTTTGGTCTCCTATCCCTCTAATGTGTAGACCAAGAAAATTTTTATATTATGGTCTTGTAACTCTGCAGTACCTCAAACCCAACTGCACATGTTTTTCTTTTGTGAACTGTGCAAAAAGCAGAGAATTTGTTTATCGAGACCTCTTTTGCGGAACCTAAATATCAGGAAATGTAAAGATGCATTGGAGCATTTACAGCTACTCCAAACTGATGTGATTTGTGTTTATAGATACCTCTGTGGTCAAGCACAGGAGAATAGTTGGGAAATAGTGGACAATTAGTGGGCGGTTTTACAATGTTACTTTATGCTTTATTTTCAAATTGTTTTTTAACTTTTGATTCCTTGTTAATGAATTGAACAGTTTTTTTCTCACTTATCTATGCACTTGGTTACTTTATCTAAGAAATGTTCTACAATCATTGATATATATATTGCGGTTGGTGGAAATGATGGATATTGTTTTAGAGGCATTTTAATGTTTTTAACTGATTTGTATTTTATATGTGCTTTTATGTTTTGTATTAAACTGAATAAAGGAGCTGATTATGATTAAGGTGGGATCCCACCGACAGCCCTTCGGTGGCGGTCCCACCGCCATTGGGACCATGTTATCCACCCGCCATATTACCATGGCGGGTGGATACCTACATGTGCGGCTGGATCGGACTGTAGGTTCCCCATCGTTACTGCCACTTATTAAGACTATCGACTACCTACGTCGTACACATTTCGACCACAATCCCCAATTATTTGCAGCTAAGCTGGGAGGCCGGCCCACCTGTGGCTCCTACCTGGTATCTCCAACCGGCGGTGCTGGAGGACCCCATGTTTCTCTCCTCACTGGAAGCAGCCCCAAAGCACTTCTTTGAGGACAACACTGGCTCCCCACACAGCACATCTTCCAAGTGGGAAGCATTCAAAGTGGTCATCAGGGGACACAGCATGGGGCTGATCTGGAATATGTGCAAGCAACTCACCCGGGAAATAGGGATATTAGAACAGCATCTTTTACCCTACGAAATCCAAGTGGCATTAGATGCGAAAGAACACAGCAACTGCACAAGAAACAAAGTGAACACATTAGCCTGTTAGAACAGCTGCGATGCCTCAAGTACAAAGCACACTATGAGTGCACACATGCATTATCAGACATGCCTGGTAGGCTGTTGGCCTGGCTGTTGTGACAGGAGCAACCTAGACTCCCCATACACGCCATACAACCTGCAGGCAGCAATTTCATACTCAGAGATGACCAAACACTGCACAGCCCTCCACAAGGCTGCCACCCAATCGGACCGAGACAGAACAAGAGTAAAGTGAGACGATGTGTGTGCCCCAAATGAACAGGAAGGGATCAGAGAATTTATAGCAGCATTAGCAACAGGGAAATCCCCTGGCTCGGGTGGGCTCCTATCAGAATTGTATACAGTGTACACAACAGCGGTGGCACAGTGCCACCAGGCAGTCTATGCCACAGCAATACAGGATTTCACCCTCCCACAAACACTGAACAAAGCGAGATTGGTCTTGCTACTCAAGCCGGATAGAAACCCTATGGAGGTGGGATCGAATAGACCTTTGGCTCTATTACACACTGATTATAGAATTTTGGCGAAACTGTTAACGGACCGGCTGGTGCCACCGGTTTAATCACTTGTACACAAAGACCAAAGCAGGTTTGTCCCAACATGAAGCACCTCTTTGAACCTCTGTGTGTTCTTCAGGGTCACCAAATATGTGCCGTATTAATTACCCCATGCAGGATGCCCGATTTTAGACCTAGAGAAGGTATTCAACACCCTAGATTGGGACTTCCTCTTTGCGGTGCTGCCACTATACGGGATTGGGGAGACATTAATTAGGATGGTCCGGCTTTTAAAAAGAGATCCAGTAGTGAGTGTACGGACAGGCCCGTGCATATCTGCTCCGGTCAAAGTACGAAGGGGCACCAGGCAAGGACATCCGTTATCCCCATTACTGTTCTCACTCGCTTTAGACTAGAGCCGCCAGCTGCGATGTTTCCGGTGAAGAGCGTGGATTGGGGGATCCCTATGGGAGGTAATATGCACATTATCTCTTTATACGCAGATAACCTCCTCCTATATCTGAGAGATGTGCTTTCAATCCCAGGGGAGGTCAAACACATTCTAGGAGAATTTGCTGCAGTGTCTGGACTTGTCGTCAATGCATCCAAGTCTTGTCTTTACCCATTTGATGAGGCATCTCCCAACCCACACTATGTACTCAACGGCACGAACATTGAGTGGCAAACACAAGCTTTCCAGTACCTTGGGATCCAGGTATTCCATCGCCCCGAGGACATACTTGCTGGAAATCTGCCACGACTGCTATATTACCTTGCTAACCTTCCCATATATCTCCCACCAGCCCTTTTCAAAACCTTAGAAGGGATGGTAAGAGGGCACATCTGGGGGTCCTACTACAACAGAGTAGCTCTCTGGAAGCTCTACGTACTGATAGGCGAAGGGGGGCTTGCACTACCCAATCTAGAGCTCTACTACCTAGCAGCCTAACTACAAGGCGTGGCTGGATGGCTCTCAGAGCAGAGTGTGGCATACATGGCAATGGGTCTTCCGGTCTCGACCCACCAAGTCCTTCTTTCCCTATCTCACCTGTGCAGCAAATAGAAACCACTGCCACAACTATTACTAAACATAGCATGTAGATGCTATCGTAGAAGCTTGCGCTTGACATGTGGCATTGAGCCATAAGCCCCCACATTCATGCTAACATGTATGCTGTCGAGCTATGGCCCCATCACCACCCGAGAGATACGATGCCTAATGGAAAGCAGAATCTAAGATGTGGGAGACCTATACCATGAAGGAAACCTAATGTCGTTTGCCTACTCTTCTCTGGGGTAGCATCAGGGCAATTCCTCATGCACTGAACAATCATAGCTGTGCTGCACAAACACTTGGGAGAAATGATAAGGGAACCCCCAACACATTTAACCATCCAATACTTACACATAATGGGCCAGGGTAGGCACCGTATTAAGTGGTTCACTGCCTCCCTTAGGTTTCATACAGCGACACCATTACTCTCTCTACGGGCGTGATGGAAGGGCGACCCGTAGAGCCCTTTTACAGATGTCGAATGGAGCAAGGTGTTGGAAGGACCGACTAACGTCCGGCGAAACATGCAATTCCTCCCCACACAGTATTTTGTCACCCAGAGGGCATCTTACCCCTGCGAAAATGAACAAATTCTATGTTGGCGCAGCCTGTACACGCAGCCGGGCTGCAGATGCAGACCTATTGCACATGATATGGAGCTGCCCGAGACTAGGAGAGTATTGGGAGTCGGTAGTGTCCACACTGAGCCTCTGTACAGATTGAATAATACCTCTGAATTGGGAGACCTGCATTCTACATCTCTACACAAACGCCAAAGCCTGAGAGTCACCTCCCGGTTCATGGCGTTTGGGCTGATTGTTGCAAAGAGACTGATCACAAAAAGATGGCTCTCACCCGAGCCCCCAGATGCATGCACCTGGGAGCGCTCCCTGCAGGTGTAGGGCAAGGCAGAAACCATAGCACTACGCAAGGACATCACATTGGGCCTACGTATAATCTTGATTGTAGAATGTTGGGATGCAATACTGCAGGAACTCCCGGGTAGGAACGAGACTCTGGAGCCTGAAACAGAACCAAAAGCAAGTTGATAGCAACAGGGCCCCCCATGCACACCTTGAAATAGTCTTTCACATACATGACACCCATACAATGCGCCTATGAAGGAAAATACTGAACATGCAATGAGTAGAACCTGCATGCCACACAAAGAATACGCGCCGGCCCCAGTAAACATTACAACTCAGCGACTATCACTTTGGTGGCTTGGAGGTGCCCCGCCAACCTAAACCCCAGCCCAGTTATTCTTAGTTATCCCTGATTTTTGAGCACCCCCCCCCCCCCACTATCATTATCACTGAACAGTAATATATGCACAATTCATCAATAGGTGAACCTTCTTTCGGTGATCAGCAACAAATTATGGGTCGCTTCCCGCCTGTTGTAAACCTGCGACCCTATTCGTTGCATGTAATAGCTGGGAAGTTAGGTTTGTACCTCAATATCCTGCATTATGTAATAGTAACAATTAGCACAGGAGATGTTATGTATTGTACTACTTATGTTGTATTTGCTTGTGATATAAGTAGTGGGGCCCTGCACACACTGCTATTACTGTGGTGCAAGCACCCTCACCATCTTCCCCGCTTATTACATACAACTCTGCAATGTTGGAGCTCAGTGCTACATTACACAAGCACATACCCTGCCTATGCAGCCAACATCCCCTTATTGGGTGTACCACTAGCAGCCGAGAGACTCACAAAACGTACTATAACGCCTTGGTACAAGAAGGAATCAGCACGGTATCTGGCTTATTTAATGATGAGCAGCTACTGGATCATGACAACTTCGTTTGGGAGACGGGGGCACTGGGACACTTGTATATGTTACATGCAGCATTAACCCACTATGTCAAAACAAATTGGACTCCACAATGGCAGGAACCCACTGAACACGAACTGATTAAAGCAGTATATTATATGGGCCATGGGAGACACCAGATAAAATGGCTATATGTAGGGATTCTGGCTCATACAGAGATCGCCCTTCTTCCATTACGTAATGCATGGTTAGATGACATAGGAAGGGCTATAGAGGACAAGGAATGGGAGGGATTCATAGAACACCCCTGGAAAACCTCACATAATGCCAAATGTAATTTTATTCGAACAATAATTTTACATAGGGCATATCTTACCCCACACAGATTGGATAGGATGTTCCCGCAGACCCAACATCACTGCCCGAGATGCCACTACGAGGGAGCTGACCTGGCCCATATGGTCTTGCCCGCACCTAGGAGAATTTTGGGATGCGGTTAGACGTTACACGCAGGAGGCCACGCATAGGAACATATCTAATTCTATGGAAGAGTGTATTCTGGGTCTCCATAAATCTTATACCAAACACTATCTTTGCTCCTGGCAACGCAGGCAATTACTACGCAATGGAAGTCCAAGAACCCCCCTTCAGCACGTGCGTGGTACAATGATCTGATTTGCTGAGGCAGTGCAGAAAGTGCGTAAATACGGAGGGAGGAGGCCAGGGGCCTGCGTAGAAATCCAATAGCGTTAGATTGGGATGTTATGTTAGAAGCCCTGAAAGCACAAGATTTGGACTCTAATACCAACCTCCCAGGACACGCAGTAAAGACAGATTGAAGAGCAAATTATAGTAACGCCCGAGCGATGTACATGCAAGTATGTGGTTATGTACCACAAACAGGTTTGAAATATATTTATAAGTTGAATGCAAAATAGTTATTTGTACAGTGCTGCTGTAAGCTAAAATTATGGATAATATGTGTACTTGGAAGATCTAAATGTAAACAAAAGGACTGTAGGGAGGGGGTTTGTTTCCTAGTTTTGTAGCAACCTGAAGTGTGAAGGGATGTGGAAGTAGATATGATCTGGAAGATGTGAGGCTTACAATCACAGATGTGATAGCTACTATAGGAGGTGTAGAACACTGAAAACGAGTATATATTGTTTTCAGCAAAGTCATCCGTTTACCTCTGTACTGATTAGCAGTATCTAATATACTTTTGTTCAAACAAGTATCATCCCACATGCTTCATGTAAAGTAACAGTTTATTAAGATAAAAGAAACTAATAAAAATGTGTTTAAAAAAATTTATTTGCTTGTTTATCAATTGAAATGATGATAAATACAATAAAAACAGATTTTTTTTTAAAACATGGAGGGCGGATAGTTGGCGGTCACAAAGACTGACCGCCACTTATCCGATGGGCTGTGGGAGGGGAATAATATTCCTAATAAGGATTATGATGTCCCTTTCCGCCTGCCTTTTCATGGCGGGCAACCCACCATGAAAAGACAGGCAGAAAGGGAATTTGGGGGCCAGTAGAAGGCCCCTGTACCCTCTGGCCCTAAGCTGTGGGTTTTAAGGGGCTCATATGGTTCCCCCTACATATCCCTGCACCATGTGGCAGACAGTGCATGGTGTCTGCCTTGTAGTGATATGTCAGGTGTTCTCTTTTTGCATTGCTGCATGTGTTGTAGCCAGCCGTGGTGACAGTCGCATTGTAATGCCTCTGTCAGGACCGGCGACAGCTTGTCGGGTGGTCCCGTTTCCGATAGGGTCCAACCAAAGTCTTTTGAAATGTACTGCGAGCATATGCAATAAAAAGGTAAAAATTAAAACATGCTGCTGCCTAAATGTGTCAGACATATTCTTGCAATAGAACTTTCCAAGGAAACAAAAACCTAATATGATTGCATATAATTTTAATAGAAGAGTGCATTGCAGCCAGGTTAGTACCTGGTACTTTTGGAGGGCACTTTAGTGACCATTTTGTAAGTGAAATAATTGTTGAACAGAGCATTGCTGTTCTGGTAGGATGTTAAATCGCAATAAAATGTTTCTACAAAAAAATAAGAGTACATTCCAAATCGGCAGTTGGACGGGTAAAGAAACCCATTTCAGTTTATTGTACTTCACAGAATCATATGACCTTTTTCGGCAAAAAAAAAAAGTGTCTATTGGGTTTGAAGTACTGTGACATGAAGGCCTAGTTTAAAAAACATGTGTGAATAAAAACAAACATAAAAGAAGGATAAAGAATGGAAAGAAACAAGCCCTGGAAGAGTAAAACATTGGCCCAGCAGCCCTTGGTACTGAATTGCACTTCTAGTACACTAACGTACACCACTGGTTATTGGAATTGTCAGGAAGGGTGTTAGCCATCCATGAAGCAAACAAGAAATCCTGCATCACTCTGGGCCTCATTTCAATTTGTTGATGCAGGGCAGCGCAATAAGCCACATTGCTGTGTCATATTTAAGAGATATGGCAAATTCCTGCCCCCTTCCACTGCACTGGTGCACAATTGACTGCCTTGCGCCAACACAGGCACCCTTGCACCAGAATACAGCACACAAGGAAAGTGGAAAAACGAGGAGAATAAAGCTATTTCTCCTTGTTACACCTCCCCTGGGGAGGTGCAGTCTTTTCACGCATTCCCTGGGAATGCGTCAAAATCCATGGGTGTTGCATGGAAACACCCACCGCGACGCTCATAAAACGCCTTTTTGACACAAAGAAAGGCAACGCAGTGACTTGCACTGCTGTGCCTTACTCCATATCTGCGAGGCCATGAAAAGCCATGTAAACTGGCTTTGTGTGGCCTTGTATGTATGGGTCAGCACTCTGCACCACCAGTGCATCGCCTAAAAAAGTGACACACCGGTGGCGCAATAGACTTGTGAATAAGCTTCTCAGTGTTTTATGAATAGCAATCCTTTTCCGAGACGAACAATGAATTGTGCTTAAAGATCCCACATGAGATGGCAAAGGGTTCATGTCACCAGTGGATCCCTGGAAAACTGGCTATATCCTCACCAGCTGTGGAGTCTAAGGCAACTGTTCTTGTGACAGAAGTTGTCCAAATGCCTTTTCGGGAAGGTCATAGAAGATATTTCACTGCCACTGAATTTTTTAGCAGTAAGCGCAGCCTGCAGTCCATATTTTTAATTTGTCTCAAGAGACTAAACCCACCCAAAACAACTCAGAATTGACCATATGCCACTCTGCCACACCACACCACATAAGTATTCAGAAATTGGGAACAATCAGCAGCTAATGTAACCCCTAAAGGTAAAATTTAGTCTTGGTAGAAAAACAAGACTAAGAGTTAACCTATGTTACTTCCCGTAGCTCCTGAAAGCTTTCCGCCATCAAATAGGAGACCATAAGGTCCATGCTACAATCCCATAATAGAGAGGCTCCTTAACTAGTTCACAGTGGCTTCTGTGCAAGTAGATCAAAGCTGTATTTACAGGTGCTTCAAAATGTTAAAAACACGGCCTTTCAGAATCTCATGTTACTCTGTCAAATATAAGAATCATGCCAATTCTGTTTTTTTGTATGGCTTTCCTATAATAAACAACAATCTCCAAGTACCAAAACGCTCTGCAATAATTCATTCCATGCTGAGATTCCAGCATCAAATAACAGTCATAACAATTAAATGACCGAGAAGAGCAAGCAAAATATAACATATTGAGGGTTTTTAGATTGTTGTTCTAATACATGAGGCAGACTAGAATAACTGTTGCATGCAAATGTTTTAAAAATTAACAAGGATTTCTCAGTCATACAATATACGTTGATTCACCAAAAGGCCAGGGGTAGCAGAAGTGATGTCACATGTCATGTGACCCACCCTGATGACCCACCCGATGATGTCACAGGAAGTGACATCACACAAACATTGACCTGATGACATCACAGAAAGTGACATCACCTGCTCTTCTTTGGACCCCCATGAAATCGAAGGAAGCCACATAGTATTACCTTTGACGTGGTTCTATCACAGGAAGTGATGTATCTCACTTTTGGTTACTTACACCACACACAGAGGCTGGAAAATCTCTACAGATACAAAAGAAGTACCCCATAAACAGAAATCCTCAATTAATATAATAATGCATTGATTAAGAACTTATCAAATAATATACAACAACGGAAAATATGCTAGTCAAGTTGAAATCAGCCATTATCAATATCAAATAACTGATAAAATGGGAAGGTTGAGGGGTCTATTATGTTAAAAACAAGTTCACTTTAGCACTTATTTTAGTTTTGGAATGTAGATAACAGTGCTATTTAATGCAGTTCAAGTTCTCCCAGCAGCCTTCCTTTTCATGACATGGTATACATACTTCTAAACCTGTGTAGTCATTGAATCTTTCCAGGTTTACTAACATTAAGTTGTTATACAGTAAAAATGCACATCATAGGGACAGTCCTTGCATTGATCAATAATATGCTTGTTCTGCATTAGCATGTTTAAAGAGTGTTAAGAAAATATGGGCAGATTTTACTCACTTGGACGAAGGTACTGGCTCTCATGTTGGTTCTGCACTACTGATTAAAAGAGAGACTGCTGTTCAGCTTCTTCGAAAAGATGAAGGTGCTGACTGGGTAGATAGAAAGAGGCTAACAGTTCACATGTCCACATCTATAATTCTATCTGTTGGTATGAGCAGCAGCCACTTATAGTGATGATTATGGCATGTTCCTATGTAGAGACTGACTTGAGGATAAGTTGTTGCTCAGCTAGTTTGAAATTCAGACTAGACTGACAGTGCCACAGATACTGTATACAGAACTCTGAATAGGATACTGGCTGGTACAAAAAATAGTTGCTGTACTGATAATTGTCAATCTTGATAAGAGAACAAATAGGTGCACTGCAAGTGCTTGGCTGCAGGAAATCAAAGTGGCTAACAATGTTTTGTAATACTGTTTTCATATTTCTACACATGACAAGATTATGTGATGAGGCTACATATCCATTGTGACTGAAAGAAACGAAATGGACAGCAAGTTGGTGCTTTGCCAATAGTGCTTTGAAGCATAGTGGCTGAATTGTTGTGGATGTTAGGTCCTCCTGCGAAGATGGGGTCGAGAGTGTGTCCTGCTCTGTGTGTGGAGGTGTTGACAAGCTGCTTCAGTCCGAGGTTGAAGAGGTTGTTGAGGAGGGTCGCTGTGGTTGTCAAGGTGGAGGTCGCTGCGGTTGTCTTTGTTTTGGATTTTGGGTCTTTCTAGTAGGGAAAGATATATTTTTATTTTTTCCTTTGTTTTTTTATTTTAACAGCCATTATGTTAATAAACAGTTTACAAGAGATGTTTTATTGCATATATTATTTTCTGTATGTTAACAATGTATTTAATTGTATTCACAACATTGAGAATCAAACTTTATTACAATAAATGAAATCACTATTTACCCAACTTGAGAGGGATTATTAAAGAAACAAGCTCAGCTATAGAAAATGCACGGGAAAGGCTTACAGTGGTTGGGATCGGGTGTTTGAGGATGATGGGTTGATTATGATGGACAGGGCTGGCATATGATAATCAAGGATGTGTATTCCATATGGCCAATACCAGTGTCAGTAAAAAGCTTCAGGGTTGCTCCAGTATGCCCTTCACAACATGTGGGATTGTGCAGCACCAACAACACTAGATATCTTTTGGGGAAAAGGAGTCTAATATGGGGGATTCCTAGAGGAGCATCAACTCTCTTCCATTCAGTGATGCAGGTAAAAACGACGTGTTGCTCTGAAAATTGACTCCTCTATTTTTTGTTTAACTCTTTTTATTATTTTTTAGCATTTGCACAGTTTTAGAAAAAATCCAGACAAAGTACAGTGTATGTGGCAGCGTTAGTCAATAGAACATGTACAAATGCGAAATCGATCAATGTATAACTTTTGAGGTACATGGTAGTCCATTGCAAGAGTCCAAAAACCACGCCCCCAGATAGAAGGAGGTATCTAGACCAAAAGACCGCATCACCAGAGTATATGAAGACAGATAGAACATGGTGCATTATGCATCAACCGTGGACATAGGGTACAACATAATGAGTACAACATAAGATAATGAGGAGTGGAAGGAGTCGTCTGTGACCTGTTTCTGCGCCTAGTAGAACCCATGGGTGTGGGGGTGGAGTGGGAGAAGAGGACTATGGTTTGCCAAACCCAGCGACACAAACAGGATGCAAGACACTTGGAAATCAGTGCTCTTCAGTCTATGTGAGGGCCAGAGTCGAGCCTTGGGTGCCAGCTTCCATCAGCTCGCACGAACCCCCTGCACCAGTGACCATCTCCTGGAGCTTCAGTTCCATCGCATCCCACTGATGTGCTATGGGGAGTTTGCGCAAGCCAAGGAGATCTTCCCCTTCGAGTGCCATCCCCTCCACCCGAGCCCAATTCAGTAGTGATCGTCACCAAACAATTGTGGGGGAGAGAGAGGGGACTTCCATCTCTTGGTTATGAGACGCTCCGCTGTTATTAGCCCCATGTCTAAAAACCTAGTAGTGGCCTTATGTTTCTTGTTTCTGCTGAATAGATGTAGGAGGTGGAACTCCCAGCGGGGGTGGATCACCCAAGCGATACAAGCCGCTAGGATAGTTGATATGTAGGACCAGTAGTCGTGCAGGATAGGGCAAGACCATAACATATGTAGAATGTCAGCGTCTATATGTTGGCAATGGGGCAGTTTGCGTCATTTCGACTGAAATACCGGTTGATTTGGGCGGGAGTGAGGTAAGCTTGGTGCAAAACAAAGAATTGTATCTGTTTAAACCATTGGTTGTGTGGCATATATGTGGGGGCTGCCCCGAACTGTGGTCCATTCTTTATCTGTGAAAGCCCTGCCCAAATCCTCCTCCCAGTGCTGCCTAAGCCGGGTGAGATCAGTTTCTGTGTGCTGTCTAATGGAAGATGTGAACCAACGTATCAGGTGTCGCCATATCCCCATCACATGAAGGTGTGTAGTGCATGGGAGGTACTTGCAAAAGGGTACCCCACGTAGATGCCAGGGAAGCAATAACTGCTAGATGTAGTAGGAACTGCCCAGGGCGTAGGTCCCCTTCTGATATGAGCTCCTGATAGGGGATGAGGGAGCCATCTAGAAAAAAGTCTCCTATGTCCACAATACCCTCCGAGGCCCAATGTTGGACCTCTGCTGTCGAGGTGTAGATGTCTCCCCGTGGAGGTCCCAGAAGTGGGATGGCAGGGGCATATGGAATAGTGGCCCTATTGATGAAAGGACATCTTCAGAAGCATCGGTATGCTACGTTGAGCAGGCGCACGCCAGGGGGTTTGAGTTTGGAGCAAGGATAGAAAATCCGTAACAGAGAGCTCTGGGACAGTGGGGGTTGCAGGGAAGCTGTGTCTAGGAGGCATTGAGATGACATCCATCTGGCAATCCACTGCAGCTGTGATGGTAGATAATAATGTTAAAAATAAGGGGCTGCCAGATCATCTAAGGCGGCAGGGAGGCAAAGCTTTCCCATGGATACTCTGTGACGCGACGCCCCCCATATGAAATCCCTCACTGTCCTTTCCCACTGCCTGAAGAAAGAGGGAGGGATGATAAGAGGTAAGGTGGTAAAGTAGTAAAGAAGACAAGGAAGGGCCACCATTTTTACAAGGTGTGAGTGTTTGATTGGTTCAGATGCTCCATCCATCACCACCCCCTTTTGTACCGCTTTGGCCGCCATAAGTGTGGCAGGGTATGCTCAGACGTGAGTCCCTTGCTCACTTTGCCACTGGATTCAAGCAAGCCGGGCTGGGGATGGCTGGAATGCCAGAAACCGGTCCTCGGAAGCTTGTTTCCGGTCCAGGGAAAGCATGGCTTGGCAGTTCGGGCTGGACTGTTCCCATGAGGCACAGGGTCAGACTGATTTGCATATAGCCATGTCTGAACTGGGGTGGCGGAGTGGGCTAAAGAACGGTGATGGATCAAACCCAGATCTTTTGACTGGGTGTGAGTGTTTGATTGGTTCAGATGCTCCGTCCATCACCACCCCCTTTTGTACTATCATTTTTACAAGGGCAATCCTTCCAGAGATCGCCAGTTTGAGAGTCTTCCACAAACTCATTTGTGACCGGATTGCCGTAGTAGCACGGAGAATGTTACCATCAAAAAGATCAGCTTTAGTTCTGTATATTTAAACTCCCAGGTAACAGAAAGGATCTACACACCATGTGATCGGAGTATCTCCCAGGGCATACCCCGGATCCAGTGTCTTCCTTATTAATATGGAGAGAATAGATTTTGCCGCATTGACCCGAAGTCCCGATGCACGCGCAAAGTGGCTCAGGGCCCTGTCAAGCGTGTTGGGAATGTCGTGTAGATCTTGTGCATAAAGCAACAGGTCATCTGCGTAAAGTGATATGGTGTGCTTGTTGTCCCCTAAAAGGATTCCCATGTCTACATGGGCGCGTATGTGAGCTGCCAGTGGCTCCACTGCCAATGCAAATAAAAGCGGGGAGAGCGGGCAGCCTTGCCGTGTCCCGCGACGCACCCGGATGGGGTCAGATAGATAGGGCCCTGTATGAACCTGAACTGATGGTCCGTAATACAGCAACTGCACCATACTAAGAAAATAAGGTCCCACCCCAAATCGGGCCAGCATGGTGAACAGGAAACTCCAGGCCAGAGAATCGAAAGCCTTCTCGAGGTCTAACATCATGCAAACTGATCGGGGCCAAGTTGCCGGGGCATACTCCGCCACCCGGAAGTAACGTCAAAGGTTTAGGACTGTGTTGCATTGGGGGACAAAGCCTTTCTGGTCAGAGTGCACCAGCTCAGGGGCTAACGGAGTTAAAACGGTTGACCAATATTATTGCGAGGATTTTGTAATCCGTGTTTAGAATCGCGATCGGATGATACGAGCTTGGGGACATTGGATCTTTGCCGGTTTTCAGCAATGAGACCACGTTGGCTGTGCGCATGGTTGGAGGCAGCGCCCCCTCTGAGACCACTGTGTCGAAAAGAGAAAGTAAATGAGGGGTCAAGTGATCGGTGTAGGATTTTAAAAACTCAGACGGGAGGCCATCTGGGCCCGCGTTTTCCCGGATGACGGAGAGCGCAGCACCTCCTTTACCTCGTCCTTGGCAAGTGGTGGGTCCAATTTGAGGGACTGGTCTATGGTAAGAGTAGGTAGCTCTCCAGTGTCCAAGAAGGACGCCACACTCAGAGAATTGCCACCCCTCCAGGCCCAATATAACACGGCGTAATGCTCTGTCATCAGTGCATGAATGTCTCTCTGGGTGTGTCGCTCACGACCGAGAGCGTCCACTAATAGCTGTAAGGGGCGCTGAGGGTGTTCCTGCCAGATCAGGTAAGCCAATAGTCTTCCCGCTGAGGAGTGTGTGTGGGCAGAGAGTGCTAGAAAGTTGTGGCACTGTAATTCCTCAAGTAGGACCACATGTTCCAAATTAGCCGATTCTAATTGGTCTTGCCGGTCTAGGCCAGCAGCCAGAGTAATCACTTCTTGATGGCAGAGAGTGAAATGTCTAGCTGTCAGCGATCGTTCCAGGTTAGCCCAAGGCAGTGTCCCCTAATCACCACCTTGAAGGCCTCCCATTCAGTGAGGAGCGAGTCCACAGAACCCTCATTAAGCATGAAGTAAAAGGCCACCGCCACCTCTAGTGTACCCCGGAAGGTGGGGTCCTCCAAGGCAGGAGTTTGTAGGCACCAGATTGAGGGCAGGAGGGGCTGCACCTCCCAGGCTAAATACAGTACCAAAGGGTTATGATCCGAATGCGTCCGCCCGAGATAGTCAACGGATTGGATCAAAGGAAGCAGCGCACCGGAGGAAAGAATCCTGTCTAGGTGTAGATGTAAGTTATGGACCGATGAGTAAAATGAGTAGGCCCGAGAGTGAGGGTATCGCTCTCGCCAGATATCTGAAAGTGCCCAGTTATCCATCCAAGACTTAAGCGAGTGTGCATTAGAGGAGGCCGTAGTGGTATTAAGAGGGGGAAAGGAGTGGTCAAGGGCAACGTCTAACACTGCATTAAAATCACCGCCGAGTAGCCACTGAACTTCCCTCCATCTAAGCAGTGCCCCTGAAAGGTCCTATAGGAAAGTGCCCTATGCAGTATTGGGTGCATATATGGATCCTAAGAACATTGGCTGACCATTCAATTTGCCTCTTACTAGAACATAGTGTCCCCTTTGGGTCAGTCAGGACTTCTTCCTCCGCCCACGGGACTCCGGCCTTGATCCAGACCACAACCCCCTGGCCATAGCTGAACAGTTGGTGCTATAAATCTGTCACGTTCAGCGGTGGCGAAGGAGGGCTGCCTCCTGGCTCGTGAGATGTGTCTCTTGCAAGAGTGCCACACTAGCAAAATGTCTTCGGAGATATGAGTATATTGCATAATGTATAGTAGGCCTGTGGACGCCCCTGACATTCCACGTCATTATGTTAAGGGTTGTCATTAGGCTTATTCAAAGCAATGTGGCCCCCTGTATGTTGCAACCCCCATGGTACGGTGTAGCCCCCGGGTGAAGGTGTGCAGAGGTACCACAGGTCGGTGGACATGGCGACTCCAGCAAGGGAAAGCAAAGAAAAATAATGCTCTGCAACTGTATTAGAGCGGATCCCCAACAGGGGGAGCTACCCAAACAATCACACCATGACATGGCAGCTAGGTATGCGTCGCTGAGTGACTTCGGGAGGAAAAAGGAGGAATCCTGGTGCAATTACTATCCACCGCAGTTACCCTGAGACGATAGGAGAAAGTTATACTCATAAGAGGCGAAGAAGCTGCGGGCCTGAGGGCCGGCCATCTTAGCCAAAGCCAGGCAGATGGTAGCAGTAGGAGGAGACGTGCCAGGGGGCAACCAGCAGCGGCAGACTGCAGAAGCACTAAATGCGCTAGCAGGGTCCTGAGTCAGACAATGTAATTCGCAGTTTGAGGAGTGAACTTTGGAAGCGGGGGGAAATCTGCATCCATGGACCATTCAGGCGTGGAATTAGAAGTCCCGGATTTTGACTGGGAGCCGGTAGACCTAGCAGGAGAGAGGGATCTGTCGGGCTGGAGGGATGTCACCATCAGCAGGGCCTCCTTATGTTCCTGTCTTATCTGGTCCGGGGATGGGGCTGCAACCGATGAGCTTGTGCCACCGCTCTTTCTCACCCCCTGCCAAGACGGGTACACCCAGGTTGATGGTGGTCTTCCATGATTCGTGGTGCCGTCCCCAGGCCCAGCCCCTCGATCCAGTCCCATGCCTCAGTGGGGGAGTTGAAGTAGGTGGTGGGACCATCTTTAATAACTCGGAGGCGGGCGGGATATAGAAGTGAGTTTTAGAAGTATAGAGCGCGCAGCTGTTTTTTAACTGCAGCAAAGGTAGCCCGTCTCCTCTAGACCCGTGCTGTGTAGTGCGGGAAGAGAGAGAAGGTGACATTCTGCACCTGGGGTCCTGGATGCTTGCCAAGTTCACGTAGGATTACGTCCGGTCCCTGAAATTCATCACACAAAACAGGAAGGGGCAGGGAGGGCCCCCGGCGGAGGTCTTCGGGAAGGCACCCAATGTGCCCGTTCCACCACAAATTGCGGACAGAGCGCCCCGGAAGGTAGGAGTTCCCTCATCCAGGATTCAACAAATGTCTCCAGCTCCCATCCCTCCGCCCCCTCTGGCAGGCTAGCCACGCGAATGCTATTGCGGCGAGATCGCATCTTGCATCGTCGACCTTCTCCTCCCGGGGCATACCTGATCAGCAAGTCCTGCAGGGCAGAGGTGCAGCTTCTGGTGTGGTGATTCAGATCTGCCAAGGTGGTCTCCATCTCTCGGACCCTGTCCGATAGCTTGTGCTGATCCGCCCTGAGGAGCGTGAAGTCTGAGGTGATGGTGTCCATTCTGTTCTCAATGGAGGCGTGGGTCTGCTCTAGCGCATTGTCGATCCGCTCTATTGCTGCGAGGACGCTGTCTAGCTCAGCTGAAATGGCAGACCGGTCCATCCCCGCTGTAGATCCTTGTGCCATGGGTGCTTCTCCGCCTCGTTCCCCGAAGGGCATGTCCTGCTGGGCAGTGTTATGAAGACGGTCCATCACAATCTGCAGAGCGCTTCGCATAAGGAGCTGCTGGGAGGCGGCGGATCCCCGTGCGCCTCTCAACCTTGATGCAGGAGCTCGGCGTGTGGTAGAGGAGAGGTCAGTACAGCTTAAGCGGCCCCCCACTCCGCATGTGACTGAGGCTAAGCCATGGTAATCGCTCTCAGGTGGTGCAGGAACGAGGGAGCCTAGGCCCGACCGACCTCCGGTCCCCCTACCTCAACTAAGATGTGTCACCACGGGCCGGCAGATTGTGACCCAACATCGGGTCCGGTGGTGAGATTGAAGTTCTCTGCAAAGGCTGCCGTAGGCCTAAAGCCTTATGAGGCATTGTCCGGGCCCATGCTGCCAGCGCGACAGTACCCCCCAAATGTTGCACACCGTTTCTTTCCGCTCAAAGCACCTGTTGCGGTGGGCAGGTAAGGTGTGTTTCCCCTCCAGGTTGGAGTGCAGCTCAGGCGGTTTGAGGCATGTCCACACAGGCACAAGATTCACATCCAAATTCCTGTCCCAGAAGAAAGGGGGGAGCCACATCTGACAACACCCGATCTCCTCTATGGCCCCTCACCTAGGGTGCAGCAGCCGCTCGGTGCCCCACAATTGGATGAGGATCCTAGGCCGGAATGAGACCCCTTGGTCCACACCTGCAGCCCAGGGCCCCAGATGAGCAATTGTAGGCTTACCGCAAGGGTAGATGTGCCGGGGGCTGGCGTCTAGACGAGGCAGCTTGTCACTGCGGTCCCTAGCATGTCAGGCACAGCACACGTAAAGGGGTCTCCAGGCAGCAGGGTGGGGAAGCAGGCTGCCGCAGAGTGCAGGACAGTTCGACCCCTGCAGGCCCCAGGGACGGAGAGGACTGGATCCGAGCACCCCCTCAGCAGCAAGCCATGCGGGTCTTTGGACAGGAAGCCGTATAGTGTATTATGTGGAATGCAAATGGAAGAGGTAAAGTTGTAGCAGGACCCTCTCTAGTGGTTCCTGTATAGCGATCACCGCAAGAATGTGAACCTTGGTCAGCTATCCACCCTCTAGACACAGAGAATTTTTGTGATGGGGAAATGACCATAGAGAATGACTGCAGTATTTGAACACACGGTTGGCCAGCACAGAGTGTTAGATACAAAACAAACACAGTTCTTACCTTTGTGACCAAGGAGAATTGGGGTGATGGTGCACAGTTGTTTCAAGCACATTGATCTATTTAAAAAGCCTTCCAAAAAGTCAAACCTATTCCTACAAATTCCATGTCATTTCAATGACCATCAAAGATGACAATTAATTGTGATTAATGAAATCACAAATGGCATAATTCTTGACAACACTGGGCATAAGAAGATCAAAAGTGTGCAAGGCAGTATCCAGTTCAAAACAACGTGTTTATCAAGATATCAACTCCAGACAGTAACACTTAGCTTCAGAGAGCAAAACACACCCTCACCAGGGATGTCCTAGCCTCTAGGAAAATAAGGCAGTGACAGATGGACAGATCAGACAGGTCAGTGTGTGGGGTGTTTTTGAGCAGTTTGTGGAACTGTTTTATGGTCTGTTGAACTGGTGTTTAGTGTTCAATCCCTGCATTACCACAAGCATTGCTGCAGCAAATACAAATGCACTTAGTCTCATATGCCTTGCAAAATACTCATAAAACATTTCTAAAAGCTCAAAGCCGGTATGATTAGCAAATGCGGGCATCATTTTAGCCATCTGGTTCACTAATGGGGCACTTTTATTTTGTGCCCTGGACTATTTTTTGTCCCAGTGCAATCCTACCACACCCATGTCCCCAAACACACTTGCGCACGCTGATTCCATCCTACCCCCGACAGTCACCAACTCGTTCGTCCAAAACCAAGTTATATCCACAGAGACCATCACTCTCAAATACACACATTGTCAATGAAGAACAGATACTAGGAGAGTGGCCACAGAGCTACATAATGAGCAAAAATAAGTCCCATGTTAATTTAATTGCTCCCCAGGGCACCCTCATGTGTCCTAGACATTTTCATATCCAATTTGATATCCCGAGCTTGATCAGAGTGGAGTTGGGTAGATTTGGGTAGAAAGGAGTATATTTGGGTGGATTGCAGTAGATAGGAGTGCCGTAGATTGAGGTAGATTAGAATGAGGTATATTGGGGTAGATTGGAGTTGAGCATGATAGAGTAGAGTGAAGTTGAGTGGGGTAAAGTGGAATGAAGTAATTTGAAGTGGAGTAGATTAGAGGGCTAGAATGGAGCGGGGTAATTGTGGTGGAGTGTGTTAGATTGGAGTGGAGTGTGGTAGATTGGAGTGGGATTGGAGTGGAGTGGGTAAATTGGGTAGAGTGGAGTGGGCCAAATTAGAGTGGAGTAGAGTTGGATAGATTGGATGATTTAAAGTAGGGGGGAGAGGGGTAGATTGGGTTGAATAGAGTAGGGTTGAGTAGAGCGGGGTAGATTGGGATAGAGTACAATATGGAGTGGAATAGAGTTGAGTAGGGTAGATTAGAGTGGAATGAAGTATGGTAGATTGAAGTGGAGTAGAGTGGGGTAAATTAGGGTGGAGTGGGGTACATTGAAGCAGAGTAGATTGTGTGGATTAAAATATAGTAGATTGGAATTTTAGATTAGAATAGAGTGGGGGAGATCGGAATGAAGTAGAGTGGAGTATATTGGAGTGGAGTAGGGTAGATTGGGTAGGGTTTGGCAGAGTGGAATGAGGTAGAATGAAGTGGGTAGAATGTTGTGGGTTGGTGGGGCATGGAGGGATGTAGAGTGGAAGGGTGTTGTGTGGCTAGCTGTGCCATAGTGTGTCGTGGAATGGAGTGGAGTGGAATGGAATGGAGTGCTGTGGTGTGGAGTGGCATGGCATAGAGTGGAAGGGCACTAAGTGGAGCATAGTGCTGTAGAGTGAATAGGTGTAGACTGCAGTAGAGAGAGGTAGTGTCAAGTGGAGTGGTGTAGTATGGAGTATCCATCGTATGATTACAGACACAGTTCCAATTGAAAAAGGCCATTACATTTACACAGACATACAGTATTACTGCACATAAACAATAATGTGTAGAAATGTGATCAGCTAATGTAATAATTTGTTTTGATCGTATTAATATATTTGTTTCCACAACACTTCAGAATTATTTTAAAAAGTGCTTAAGTTCTTCTGTTCTCATTCTGAAGTATTCAGAAATATCAGCAGAGTTCATTTTTGTTGTGTGCTAGAAAACATAACATCCTCCGACCTGTTCTCTCACATGGGTACTCATCAGGATGGATTGTCACATAAATTCTCTCACATTGGAGTTAGCGAAAGAAAAGTAACACCAAGTTCCCTCAGAATGCAAAGCCTCACATTTGACCTCAAATGAAACAAGATAAGAACAACATTTAAAGGCCTGTTTACAGGTAGGTAGGACTCACAGGAGAGATGGAGTCAAGCAGGATAACCTAAAACAATAAGCAAACAACAGAGTCAGCTGGGAAAGATTCACTCTGTGTAGTGGCTCAACAAAAAAAAAAAATAGGTCAGAAAAAGTACGAGCAGTGTAAGCACAAAGGTACTTGAGCCATGATCTAGGAGAGGGTCACATGCAAGAAGAAGGAAGTGCCTGTCACAGATCTGACCAGCAGGAAGCAAGCGAGAGTGGCTTTGAAGCACACTAATGGTTAGTTATAGAGGGCTCCAAGCCTACTAAAAGTAAACAAAATGTCTTGAAGAGACAGTGAATTTGCTATCTAGGTAACACCTAAAAAAGGTAGTCAGGAGGGATAAAGATTGAGGGTGCACTCCAAACTTAGCATGATGAACCAAAACTGCTAGAGGAAATCCTATTTCACGAGATCGACCTGAATCCTAACGTTATCACAGATTGCATTTGCTAGGCAAATATTACCAAAGTGATGCAATGTAACTCAGGGAAATGAAGCTCCAGTATGGATACTTTGGTCACAATAGAAAGAGTTGTGTAAAGGTCCAGTGGGCTACGTTTGGGGTGTAGAAAGGCAAATTTAATGCATAGTCCTGCATATATGTTGAAAGTTGAGAGTTTCACAGCAGGAAACATAATGTTTCGAGTCTGCCTCAACAACCTTGAGTGTCACAATATGGAAATCTGTGGGTATAAGAGAGAGTTATAGAGGCAATGGGTAGCTCTCATGCCCTGCATCACGACCTGGGCAGAGGAACTGCAAAACTGTGAAAATCTCCCTGTCAAGACAATAGGTGGCAAGCTAACAAGAGGGTGAACCCACAGTCTGTAGCACCCTAAGAAAAAAGATTCCTGTTCCAGCTCACCAGAACTGCCTTCACGCCTACCACCTCTGATTCTCAGTGAAATCTGAGCTGTAGGGGTTCAGCAAGCAAAACCTTGTAAAGTGACCACTCCTAAACTCTATCATTTTGAGAGACTATTAATACTATCATTACATATCTATGAGAGTAGAAAGTACACCCAACATAACTGCTTGGAACAGTCCCTGCAAATGTCGCTCTGGTGTGGCCTAAAGATAGAGCTATGCAAGTGTAAATATGTTAACAAGAAAATCAGCACCACTAAATCAAATGTCAAAAGGAATCAATTTGGTATCTCCTGTGCAACATAACACTTGAAATCAGTCTGGGAGGCACCAATACACTACAATTTAACAACATATTCTGTGTCTTTGACTCTCAATTTTAAGTCGAGCCTAGGCAGTGCGCTGTCTGCAAGACCTGCTGTATTCGGTAAAAGGACTTTAATCCATTTTATTGCTTACCATAGCTCGACTCCAGTGTTGCTCTTTGTTGCTGCCTCCTAACTAGTTCTTGCAGCTGATGCGTACCTTCTGTTCTTCGCTGAGCAGCACTGCCCAAGTGCAGTTACCTTGTGCTCCCTGTCCCCAGTGATCTTTGTGCTAGCCATGGAACCACTAGCTGTTCAGTTGTATACCAAGAGCCCAACATGGGGTATTAAGAGGGGGACTGGATTGGCACAATGTGTCTTTATATGCAGCTGATGTCTTTATATGTCGAAAGGACAATGCACTTATCCTACTGGCCCCCTATGCCCTGCTTGATCTTTTTGGTGACATGGCAGACCTCAGGGTAAATTGAGGCAAGTCCTGGGTTGCCCCTAAACTTCCCATGGCGCAGGTAGAGGGGTGTCCCTCCTGGAGCTTTGACATTTTTCATTACTTAGTTGTGAATATCTATCATACTGATAGGGACTTGATCGATGGGAGTTATGGTAGGAACTTGACCTCGCTTCATCAAGCCCCATATTTATGGACTAAACTGCCTCTCTCACCCATGAGTAGGGCTTTAATCGCGAAGATGCTTATTCTCCCGAGGGTTTTATACATTTTAGCTGCCTTGCTGGTGATGCCCCTGAGATCCTTTTTAGTCTGCTCTAGAAAGTTTTGAATCCTAGCTTGTCTAAGGACCCGCTTGGAAGCAAGTTTCGCTTCCAACGATTCAGCGTCCTATGTTCGAGGGAAGGCTTTGGGTTCCTGACTTGGAGCTGTATTTCGCAGTGGCTCAATTGCAGTGACCCATGCGCTTGCTGGCTGGTGATGAGGCTGAAGAGGGTAGACTCATTTGGGCGGACTTAAGGGATTTGAATATACTAGACTGGTTGCTGTCTCCAGGAGGTCCTGCTGGGGGTTTGGGCAGCCTTCTGCATGTGGCCAAGCTGGTCTAGATTTGTTACATGTGCCCTCGCTGCGCACTGGCCTCTTAGGCACCACAACTGCCCCTCAGGAGCATACCTGCTCTCAAAGCCTTGCTTGAGGCACACCACCCTCCCCCTTGGTGGGAGGCGGGGATTACTCAACTGAACGACCTGTATGTAGAGGGCGCTCCGTTCTTCTTATAGGGCCTAAGGGAACTCTATGGACTTGGGCTTGGCCCCTTTTTTGTATATAATGCAAATATGGCAGCAATTAGGGATACATGGTAGACAGGACAGGCCAAGCCCCCACTACATTTGGGTTTGCAATACTTCTTGACGCATGGCCTGCACCATCAGGCGGTATCTGCATTATATGTTGCACTACACTTGGTCACACTGATCTTCGGACTAAAGACAAGCCCAAGTGGGATGAGTGCTTAGAGACAGACTTGATGGGCAAACAATGAAACATGGCCTTGGAGTGGGTCAAACACATTTCCTGTAATGGCCGTCCGACAGGTACACAATTCAACTACCTGCATCGGACCTACCTTACACTGCATCGCCTCCATAGTATGTTCCCGGGACTGTCACTGGACTGTCAGCATTTTGGACATGCAGATGCCATATTTATGTACATGTTGTGGGAGTGTCCTTCATTGCTCCATGCATAGACCCAGGTGATGGAACAAGTGTCAATGATTATTGATGAGAAGGTACCACCAGACCCACTCCTGTGTCTTTTGGGAACTATGCAATGTACTAAGTGCAACAAGCACTAGCTCAAGCTGGTGGACTTGGCGCTAATCCTTTTTAAACAATTAATTGGTATGGCCTGAAATGCCCTGCAGCTGCCCATGCTTAGATGCTGGCTTCTGATGACTCACAAGAGGTATTAGGTGGAGGTAGACGCCATGATACATGATCATCGACTGAGGAAGGGAGGTAGTGCTGTCATTCTTTCGAACACATATTTGACAAACGAGATAAGCCCTCAACTAGATGACAGACTCCGATGTAATGACACTTGGAGATGGTTCAAGGACTGTGGATACCACCGCCCTTATCGTACATGCCTGGGTGCTGGGTGGTGCTGCAGCCCTGGTAGATCCCTGGAGGAGTCCCCATAGGGATACACCTTTATTGCCTCCTCCCCACACCCGCTCCCATGCAAAGATGTGTTTACAAATGCTTCTGATCAGCTCCCTGTTGCTCCCATCAAGCTGCCTCTGAGCGGCATCAGCCAAAAGGTTTTGTTGTCTCTTTGTTCTATTTTATAACCGGAAATTTGACTGCTTCTCTATCAGAGTAGATGCACTATGTCAACCGGGGTTCTTATCCTAAGTGTTTCAATTGCCACATTTCTCTGTTTTCATTGTATGAATTGCTAGCAGGATACTGTGTTTTTATACAGGATCGGCCATATTTGAGTACTCACTCTTGGATGATACCTTTGGCTGCATTTTCTCTAATGTGTTCTCTTTCGTGTATAAATTCCAATAAAGATATTCTAAAAAGCGTTTCTAGCCAAATATTTCAAAAACATTATTATGGTTTATTGATTATTATCAAATACATACCTTAACACAATGTTGGCTGAAGCTTAAAAAAAATGTCAGGGTGAGGTCAACTTTTAAACATCTTGTGCAAGTCTCAGTACATTTAACTTCGCTGCTCAAATAACAAAGCTTGCTTTTAACATTTTGAGGCCTAGTATTAATAGAAATAGTTAGATGCTACAATAAGCACATTTGAATGTCGTGTTCATAATAAATTGCACGTTGTCAATGCACAAGTCTCTTTAAATATATTAACATTTTAATAAAAGTCTTTACCAAATCTACCATCTGATGGTTATCTTAACCATCACCTTTCACATGCTATGTCTGTTCAAAGTGCACTCTCATCATCAGTTGAGTCTTGTCTCTTTCTTTTCAAACTTTTGAATTTCAATGATTCGCTATACTCCTCGTTATTCCCATCATTAAGACAATCGTTTAAAGCTATTTCTTTTTCCATTCACTTGCTCCTTCAATTAATGCAGTATCAGCAGTCTTTGAATAATGCAAATAGGAAAGATAAACAAAGCAATATAATTTGTATTGATAGAAAATTGCCTTGTAAACCAATTTCCAATTGTGTGTTTTCCTTGTGCAAAGTTTTCTAAGATACTAGGGGGCTTATTTACAATCCCCTTGTGCTGCCGGTACATCACTTTTTCCCATAGTAGAAGTGATATACTGGCAGCGCAAGGGGCTTGTAAATAAGCCCCTAGGTGCCTCTAACCCCTCTAATTCAGGTTTCAGGACTGAAATATTATTTGCAAATTCTTGAATTTTCTTACTTTCATCAGGTATGTATGAGCAGCACTCTACTTTCTCTGCGAGTAATATTTCTAATGCTAGATGATTTTGCAAACGATAGATCTAATTGCTGCAAACTCAGTGTTTACAACTAATAAAGCTCCTGATGTACTAGTTTTCGAATCATCTGATCAATGTTTATGACTGCTACAGCTGGAAAGATTGCTTCAAAAATATCTCCTATTAACTGGTTTCCATTCTCTACACTACAAGTGTGTCTGTGTGCAGGTGTCATTGTTATTGCATCTATACTGTATACATGATACATATTTGGAAACAATATGGCATAGTAGCAAACACTCTTCCAATCATTAGATAATTGGAAGTAAGCCTGTTGTCCACAAACAAGATAAACTCCTGGAATTGCATTTTCTTTCCCTTGTAAAATTTGCCATCTGCCTCCTATTAATTCAAATGCATGTTCATAGCTATTAATGTTCATGTCTGTTTCTAGTGTGTTCTTCTTTTGTAAACACAGATATTTCCCTTTTTGTCATCTTCGACAAGGTACTCTTGCTCTTTTTGATCTCCTCTGCCTATGTTGTTCTTCCTCTGTGTCACTTCCATCCCTCGACTCTGTCTTCTCAGTAATAGTTGCTGGGATTTAATCAACTGACACCCCCTTTCTTAGTCTCCTTTGATTACAGATGCATGTCCATTCACTTTACTAGTGACTCTCTTGTTTCAGTGCTTATTCCTTCACCTGTAGAGACTTCAATCTGACATTTAGATGAATCTGTCAACTTGTGTGTATCAAAGCACAGGTTTGTCTCTAAAATTTGGAAATGTGTTTGTAAATGCTGCAAGATCACCTATGCAGCACGAGACATGGACATATACTCGATCCGCTAATTGGATAAGCCGAAGCTCCATCCACATCTTATTAATCAGTCAATTATTTTTTATCTTCCCCATCTACTTCTGATTGTTTCTTTCTTTTCAAGCTTCTGGGACCATTTAATTTCTAACCTCACGCCACTTACAGATGCACTTTACCAACTCAGTTATATGTAAGCACATTCATGGTGCAGAGACAGAATATCAATGTAAAAATATAGCACTGCACAAATATCAAGGTAAAAAATATCGTGGGTCAGAAATATCGTCAGAAAAAATAGTGTGGTCAAGAATATCGATTTTCAGGTAAGTAATATCAAAGTTTAAAAATATCAAAGTGTTTAATATCATTTGAAAAAATATAGTTGTTACAAATATCGATTTTTGTAATTATTGTTGTGTATTTTAGTATATATTTTGTATGCATGTGATGTATGTTTTTTGAATAAGAATGGTGTGTATTTTTATTCTATGTGTTAAACCTTTAGTAGTTATTAATTTTTTTTATTTGAATTTTGCGTTTTTAGTACCGTCGTGGGTTGTGGGTTTATAGGGGAATAGGTTGGGAAGTAATTTCATTATATTAAATGAATTGAATATTGTTTATTTATTAATATTTGTTTAATTGAGATGTTATGGTGTTAAATGTGGAAAGTATTGGTTAATGAATTAATTAATAATTTGTTAATACTTTTTAACAAATTAGTTGGCAAAACATTACGGCAATTGTGTAAATAATTGTATGTGTGTGTTGTGGTATGTACAGGTGTAAATAGTGGGAAAGATGGGAAGTAATATATTTTTAATTGATGATTCACTAATTAGTTGTTGATTAATTTGAATTAATTAGTAATTAATTATGATAATTGTGTAAATAATTTTAGCTGTGTGTTGTCGTGTTTATAGGTGTAAATGGTGGGAAGGGTGGGAAATAATTTATTTTTAATTGATGAATTAATAATTAGTTGTTAATTAATTTAAAACAATTCATTAAAAAATAAATATGGTAATTGTGTAATTAGTTTTAGGTGTGTGTTGTGTATCTTATAGTGTTAAAGCATGTGTATTCAATCAATTTTTATTATTTTTTTATTAATCATTTCTTCATTGATTAATAATGATGTTAATTATGGAAATACATTTAAATACAACTTTTGAAAGTGTTTTTTTATTGGTGTGGTGTTATAGGGTAGGAAACAAACTAAAACATTTATGTTTTACATAATTTTTTTGCGTATTCATATTTGCTCTTTTTAAATATTGTTTTTAAATGTATTTATTAATTTATTTTATAGATTTGTAGCTTTTTGTTATCTGTAATTTATAATATAATATGTGTTCTTTTTATAAATTCCATATTTTGAAATGTATATGTGTTTAATATTGTATATTTATTTTTATGATTTTAAAAAAAAAACTATTGTTTAAATGGTATTAGTAATTTTTGTTTCTCTGCAATCCAGCACTTTCCCTACTGTTGCACTCACTGGAGTAGGAATAGTCATTTTTACCCCTCTGCTATCCAGCACTTTCCCCACTGTTGCACTAACTGGAGTGGGAATAGTACATTTTACACCTCCGCTATCCAACATTTTCCCTACTTTTGCACTCACTGGAGTGGGAATAGTAATTTTTATCCCTCCGCTACCTAACACGTTCTCTACTGTTGCACTCACTATAGTGGGAATAGTAATTTTTACCCCTGGGCTATCCAGCATTTTCCTTACTGTTGCACTCAATGGAGTGGGAATAGTAATTGTTACCCCTCCGCTATCCAGCACTATCCCTGCTGTTGCACTCATTGGAGTGGGAATAGTATTTTTTCCTCTCCGCTATCCAACACTTGCCTTACTATTTCTCTTACTGGAGTGTCAATTGTAATTTTAACCCCTTTGCTAGCCAGCTTTCCCCCACTGTTGCACTCACTGGAGTGGGAATAGTAATTTTTACCCTTCCGCTATCCAACACTTTCCCTCCTGTTGCACTCACCGGAGTGGGAATAGTAATTTACACCCCTCCGCTATCCAGCAGTTTCTCTACTGTTGCATTAATTGCAGTGGGAATAGTAATTTTTTCCTCTCCTCTAACCAACATTTTCCCAACTGTTTCTCTTACTGGAGTGGGAATAGTAATTTGTAACCCTCCGCTATCCAGCATCTTCCCTACTGTTGCACTTACTGAAGTAGGAATAGTAATTTTTACTCCTCCACTAACCAGCACATTCCCGACTGTTAAACTCATTGGAGTGGTAATAGTCATTTTCACCCCTCCCCTATCCATCACTTACCCTACTGTTGCACTCACTGGAGTGATAATAGTAATTTTTACCCCTTCGCTATCCAGTTTAAATTTTTTTAAATAATTTTATCTTTTAAATTATTATAGAATGATTTGTTTTATTTTTAAATATTAATATATTTTTATAAATTATTTTGATATAATTTTAAAGTTTACAAATTAAATGAAGATAATAGTTAAATATATGTATATGTATGAATTATGTTTGTGTGTTTATATTTTTTAAATTAAGTTTATTTGTTATATTTAGTTAAAATGCACATTAAATTTAATTCAGTTTGTTAAAAATAATATTATTATTTAATATATTTTATTTTATTGTATATATATTTTTAATTCAATATTTTTTACATCTATATTTTTACTTTGATATTTTTTAATCAATATTTTTGTACTTACCTGTTTAAGTATGGAGAGTTGATATTTTTGCGTTCTATATTTTTACTTCGATATTTAGAACATCAAAGTTTGTCACATCGATATTCTATCCCTGAACCCACATTCATGAGTAGCGCATTGTCTCAATTGCTCCATCTTCTAATTGAACCATGTAACTTCTTTGCATAGGAAAAACTTTTGAAAGGTCAACGTAAATCTTTTAGCTCAATCACTCAATTTATCATGTGTGATTGCTACTTGTCTTGTGATCTCCTTGCTTAGGTCGATTACTTATTTCTCCTGATACTGGTTCAAGTATTCAAGATCTAAACATCCCCTAATAATTTCTTCAAGTTAAAACTTTAATTTTGAAAAATACAATGGTCTCTCCTTGTTGGGCTCTGGGGTAACTTGTCGTTCTGCGCTTTCTGTCTTTCTAAATCCTGCTGTTTTTTCAGTCCATGGTGGAAAAATCCCATTCTCAAATAAATGTGTTTCTCCCTGAATGTTAGGTGTTATAATCAATGCTGGTGTTGTAAACAATCCTTCACCCATCCCACAATGACTGAATAGATTGCAGTGGTTCCAGGCAATGATTTGTGAATTTTGGGATGTTGAGATAAACCCTGTTGAAGCTAACCCTTCTACAGTTACTTAGGCTTCTCGGTCGGGACAACAATTATTGGGGCAGTCCCTTGTGGGGCAGTTACAATTGAGGAAGTCACATGTACTCTAGCCACTGCCTGTCCAGTTGCACTTTGTGGTAATTGTACCAGAACAATCATAATTGGAGTAGTAGCACCAAGTGTAATAACTGTTGGTGTCTGAACCACAGGTGGTGTGGTAATCTGAAACATATGCAATGGTCTCTCAATCTGTGTTTTACTTGGTTTAACAAGGGCAGTTGCCACTGCAGTACTTGCAGTCACATTTTTATTCGTACTAGTAGTTGGGTTTGCAGAAGGTGGTAGACGCGTGGCTCAGTGGCGGCTAGTGAAGTTTGTAAGTGGTGGGGCTTGGTTTGGTTGGGGTGGGGGAGGGAGAAGGTAACACATTAGAGGTAGGGAATGGGGAATTAACACCAGCCTCCCAGAAGACTTCATTCATCTTCAGTCACTCTAAAATAAATGACTCTTAGTCATAAGTCATTCTGTCTAAGACAATCTTCTAACATGCCCCTCCATCCACCTGGTAAAACCAATCAACCTGTGCACACAGACAGATAGTAATGGTCCTTACAGTCATTACAGGTGTAACTAAGGTAATCCTACAGTTATCCAAGCATCACTTGGCTATGTGTATCACATTGTCATCTGAAACAGCTATTGCGAGCATGCACAGATGTCATCAACTCTCTAAACAGTAATACTCATGTATCTGGCCTTGTCACAAGAGTCACCAGAATACTCAATCTGTCGAGAGTGATCTATTTTTATGAGTAGTAACGTAGTGATTTCTCATGAGGAAAGCATATTGTTCCGGTAGAAAAAAAAGAAACAAGTTGGCAAGTAAGTATGTGCTTGGTTGGACTAAGCACATGTGTAGGCTTTTCTGTTTTCAGTTTCTATTTTTGGTAAATTCTGGTGGGGTTTTTTCCAGTGTTTTTAAGTAATTTCAATATCTTAAAAAAACAGTGGTTATCAGTGGTTACACATTTTTTCGCCAAAAACAACAGATAGTGTTTTCCGGTGTTTATGGAATGTTTTGCTTTTATTATTGCTTGCTTTCTGCACTAATAGCACATGGTATATAGACAGTGTACGTATAGTGTATATGAGGTCTAAATAGATTTTTGCAAATTAACCTTATTGTGGTACATCATACAATACTTCTTCAGTGACTCTTAGACCATGTGCACTCGATCTTTCCTTCCCATGTAACATTCTGGGAAAAGGCCCACTCAACATTGGCACTTGAGACGGGCAACGCCAAAAGAGCCAGTACACAATTTGTTAACTCTGGCCACTGACATAGCTTTCCATGCCAATACTTTTGAACTTGAAGATTGCGATTCTTAGGGCAGGTTCTGCAACATTTGTGTTGAGCTGGGCGCTTATGCCCTCAGAGTTATTGAAGCGGTCAAAAATTAAGCAGCACATTTGAAACTATGAAGGAGATTCCCCTTAATGGAAGGAATCTAGAACTTGTACGGAGTACCACAGTGAGGTTTCATTGACTTCAAATGCCATTGTTCTTGAAGGGACATTTCCATGCATCATTGCAAGCCATTTCTAATACATTGTAAAATAAAAGTTCCTGAATTGCTCTTCAACATTGCTGGCAAGCACTCTAACATGGAACATGTTGCAGTCACTAAAGGTGTTGCCCAGCCTACTCTCAAGGAGATGTTTCACATCTACACCAATTATGTTGAACACGTGTTTTCAGACTCTTGTTTTTTTATTATGTCCACTACGGCAGTTATGTTATCCTGTAAAGAATGCAGTAGAGTGTACTTTTTTCAAATCACTATTAATATGCGGCCAAAGATCCTCACGTTTCTTGCCTTTGGCATCATCACTCACAAAAAATTCCGTAAATGGTTGCCACATGGATAATGTAGAATTCATAGCCCCTTGGACTGAGAACCAACAGCTAAGGGAAACAGTAGCGATGACTAGTTCTTTGATGCCACACAAAGCACAAAATGAGAGATATTTGCATTTTAGTTCCTGTGCATAAGAAAACAGTGCATCAGAATGGAATAAAAAGTCAATAGCATTCCTCATTAACCCGATTGTAAAAATGCTTTCAGCATACCATATAACCAGTGGCAAGGATCTCTTACAGGGAAGCACTTCAGCTCAGGTATACATTTTGACGGGTCATCACACAACTTTTTCATATACGTAGCTGAATCACTGCAAATACAACTAATATCACTCCAATCTTTGTTGAACGTGGAAAGAACCTTTTTGGCAGAGCATTCCAAATGACACTGCATTCCATGTTTTCCAAAAGTCTGGTGTCATGTTTTCACCACTATCCCAGATGGTTGGTGATAGTGCTCTTTTCACATATACTTGTCACTAAACCTTGCATTGAATGTTTAAAGTCTGAGGTGTTGGCAATTCACCTACTATCAATACTGTCTCACTAGAAACTAGGGGCTGATGTATTAAGTGTTTTTACCCATTCTCTGTGGGTAAATGTGATTACACATATTAGGGAAGATTCTTATGAAACCATCCATTTTCCTATGAGTGCAAGAATCAAACATAGCCAAAATATCAAATATGATTTTGATATTTCCGGACTCTCTACAGTTTGTAAAATAATTCAACAAGACCTAAACATGCTTCTAAACCCTGCATTTTTAGACCAAAGACCACAAAACTAAAAAAAGAAAAAGGAAGAAGAAACAATATTTGAGTGGCATCCCTAAACAACAAAACTCAAACAGAATAATGTTAGCCCAGTCTTTGTTATACAAGCTAGCAGGAGGAAAGTTACATTGTATTGACCCCTTCAGGAAGAAAAAAAAATGATTGTCACTTTCTTTTTCGTTTCTTTGAATGGCATTTAGTTTGTGGTTGTGCAGGTGTTTTTTCAGTGTTTATATGTTTCCACTGGTGAGGGCTATTTCTCTTCCATCAGTTTTAGCGTTTTATCAGTTATTATAGGTTCAAACCTAAAACCGGATAGCCTACACATGTGTAATGGTGTCAATCTAAGATGCTATGACTCTATGACTCTCACTGGTGACCTCAGAAGTGAATAAATGTATGTACACCATCCCTATGTCTGTCCTTGCTGTTGCTTATCTGCTCACATTCCTGTCCTCTTGCTGGTAAGCCCATGTGAGGTGATTGCCAGATGAGAGTGGCTGGCATGGGCGAGTGATCTGCAGTGAAAAGGACGCTCCAGGTGTCATCATAGCTGCTATAGCCTGAAAAGCACCCCATATCTTTAATTTCTCACCCACCAGTCCTCGCATGAAAGGCCTTGCCCTAATCTACTGAGAAGTGAAGAATGTGGTGTGACATCAGGTGAGTGTGAGTTTCTTTACCTTGTTCACTGGGGTGTAAGAGAAGGGCCCGTCCTCCTTTGTTAAGCTTTTAGTTCCAGGGTGCAGCTAAAAACTTGCACATTTAGCCAGTTTCTCCCAATTTTTTAGCACCACAACTGCGTTTTGTCACTCAAAGCAATATGATTTTGAACTCTGCTTTTTTTGACTATTAAATTGCTCACTTTAGCACATTAGTATTTGATTCATACTGGCCTCTTGTGACAGTAAATACTTTAATAAAGAAGCCCAAGCAGTTGAACAATGTTTGTCCACAAAGTTATTGGAAATTGATGCTCTAATATTTTCTAATCCTTTTCATATAGAACCTCTATCTATTTTAAGCTAAAAGCAATGCAAACCAGGCTTTCCTCAAGAAAGCTCGTAGATTCCATCAATATGCATGATAAAGTAGTCTTATCTAAATATTGCTTCTGTAAGGTTCTACGTATCCCACTATCAATTTACGGGCAGAATCACCCACGTTGCCTGGTGGGAATCTGATCAGAGCATGTCAACTCAGGATTAACTTGTGTTTCACCAAAAATCTTGGCCTAAGCAGAATCTGCAAAAAATGATGTTACTGTAAGGCGACATCCATGTACACTCATGAACCAATGTTTGCCAAAAACATGAAAGCGGGTAAAACTTCATAACTAAGTATGGGCGAAATTTGCGAATTCGCGTTCCGTGAATTTCCGCGAAAGCAAATTCGCGGTCCTCAAAATCCGCGAATTTGTGCAAACTTGCGCATTTTTTTATTTTGGCATGTTCGCTGTTTTTTTTTTCAGCACGGCTACCGCGAACTTACCCATGCGGTCGTTTTTGGGCGTGACCATCTTGTTCACGGGAGGAAAACAACTCAGCAAACTCAGAATCAAGATAAGTCAACGCAGCGCATGCGAGATTGTATTTTTGAAGCACAAACAAGCAAAAAAAAATTACGATCTTGCGAATTGCGGATTGTTTGGCAATTTGGCGCGATTCGCGGAACGCAAAATTGCCAAAAATCTGCAAATTTCACGAGCCGAACGAATTTTCAGCCCATGCTTATTCATACCTACCAGTGCAATGATTCACAAAAACTCCAATTCAGCCTTCAATAGGTGCAGTTTAAACTGCTACACTCTTGACTTGTCAATAGAATTTGATTACATGGTTAATACTTTAGATTAACAAGCTACACTCTGACTCAATTCTTCTTCCTATAACAGCTGTATGTCTTCTCCTAAACTGATCCAGGAAGATGTACCTGCTTCTTCTTGCCCATCTCCATCATACCCCTTGGTAAACATAGATAGTCTGATAAATTTAAATAACTCAATCGATCAACCAATGAACATTTGTAGAGCGCAGCTGCTTACCCGTGATTGTCTCAAGGCACTGTGAGAATCATGCTGTCTGTTCTTCTATTGGTTAAACATCCAGGTCTTGAGGCCCTTCCTGGGCGGTGATTCCTACATAGCGGGAGTTGCCATAGTTGAGCCTGCTGGTGAAAAAAGCGTGCTTGACTGTTCGCCTGGTGTTGGGTAGGAGCCATCTGAAGACCTTCCTGAGCATTCAGAGGGTGTGAAAGTAAGGGAGGAGAAGGCGCTCACCTGCTCCTTCATGGATAACTGGATGTTGAGGATGAGGCTGAGGTTGCGGGCTTGTTCAGTGGATTTGGGGGTTGGGCACAGCTCTAGGAGACGCTATTTTTTGTTCCAGAGGGTGTCCTTGCCTTTCTTAAATATGAGTACTTCTGTCTTGTTTGTGTTGAGTTAGAGACTGTTTTTGATCAGCCAGATGGCCAAATCTTTCATGGATCTTTGAAACTTGTCTTTGATGGTCGTTGGGTCATTTGTCAGAGAGAGTATGAGTTAGGTATCGTCATCCTAGGAGATGATGTTGAGTCCGTGACTCTTGATGATGTTGACCACGGGTGTCATGTATACGTTGAGGAGGGTTAGGCTGAGGGATGGGTTTTGAGGTACACTGTAGGTGAAGTTCTTAGGGCATTATGGAGGGAGGATGATCTTCAGCATTCTTCCAATCTGGTGAAGTCTGTTGGTCAGTTTGTGGTGGGATATGGTGCCAAAAGCTACTGAGAGGTCGAGGAAGCTTTGTGATGCTGGTTTTCCACAGTCTAGCAGCATTCTGATATCATCCATGGCTGTGACTAGAGCTGTTTGCTCTGAAGCTAAATTGCAAGGGGTCCAGCAGGTTGTAGGTTTCCAGATGTTTGGTGAGCTGGATGCTTGGTGAGCTAACTTGCCAGCAAATAACTTATACAGGGTACACATACCCTTGCAAGAGAACACAGTGGAACCAGAGGACAGTAGCAGTTCAAATGAGGAGCAGGCAGATGGAACGTCATGCAAAGAAAGACTGAGATCATAACATGGTGACAAATGTCAAGCAGTGGGGAACCCTCCTGCCCGATCAGCGACGATTGGCAGGAATACCATTAGGAAGGAGGAGAGGATCACCCACACAGGGCCACCTCATGGAGAGGCCCAGTTGAGGGTACAAACAGAGACAAAGGCAACTGCAGTTTAAAATTAGAAGGCACACCAGACAAGAGACAATTGAATGGGCAGCAAAATCAGACAAAAGGAATTATCACCACTAGCTCTCCACATCATGCACACTGCTCACAGCAGGTGCAGCAGCAACAGAAAAACAGTTCACAGGGGAACAATACCAGCAGCAGCTTGCTTTAAGCATCTAATGCACTGAGAGGAGGATCTGCAGCCAAAACAGTTAAGAGAAGACGGCCAAATAAGAAAGGAGGAATCTCTCGGCTCCGATCATGAGTACAACATGTCTTACCTAGCATCTAAGGAATGGAAGGAGCTGGTTGCCTCCTACACACAAAAAACAAATGGAGACAAGCCAACCTTGCTCAATACAGCCCACACCGATCTCGAGGACAAAAGCGCAACGGACACAGCATTTACTTCAGACCGCTTTTGGGTAACTTTCCTGAGCACCATGCAGCACATAGTGACTGCCTCTCAAAACTAGGCAGACAAGATGGATTTACAACTATCAGTCCTTCACTTTTTAGCATACCCTGTAGCCAGAATCAACAACAAGCTGGCACATTTAAACAAGTTGATATAAAGAGGACAGGCAGCAGCAGTATCACGAATAGACTGTACATGCGCACCAATATTAGATAACATATTCACACTACCAACTATGCTAAATGGCTTGCTAACTGATCTAAAACACACATATGGATCACGAAATTCAGCTAAAGTTTTTGGCCTGACCTTTAAGACTGAAAGGCTGGCTACAGTACCCACATTCAGAAGGAACCCAAAGATCCCAGAAACCCCTCAACTGAACCAAAAGTGCCCACAACACTTCCTTCAGCTCTGTCACAACAATCAACACAACACAAAACTAAAATTAAAACACAAATTCGACGTAAACAAAAAAGGAAAGGCAGAAACCAGAAAAACGTGACACTTGACCACCTACAAACGGTTACTGATGCATCTACCACAGCTGACCTAAACGTGGCAGACCAACAACAGACACAACCCCACTGAAAATCACAATTAAAAACAATCGAAGAGTCCTTAACCCAACAAAATACAACACAAACCAAAAAAATTACTTCTGAGGGCTTCCTCAGTGTCTGAACCAAGAAAGCAAAAGAATTCCAACCACAAGTAAAAGCCACAGGATGAGACTTTGCACAGAGGACAGCCACCAAAAAATTCCTGGAAACAACAAAAGCATTGGCAACGAAAGGAACAGAAACAGCACGATATGCCAAAATGCATCACAGCCACATTGCCCATCAACTCTAGGACACAAATATAGAGCAGACACAAAGCCAAAGTTAGTCCCAATTAAACATACAGAAAACCCCACAACAAAGGTATAGGGCAAAAGGAATTACACACCTATGCTCCTGGCTACGAAGGGCTAACTGGTCGAACGCCATACCCTGGCCTGGACATAAAAACAGAAGAGCAAAGGACAGATTATAACTTGCCAACCTTGAACAAAGAGAATATTGGGCCCGATTCACAAAAGTATTCTATAGACAAAATCCTAACTTTAAGACTTTCGGTATTTTCAAAAGGCATTTAGGAGTAGTAAAGTTATGATTCCTTACTTTAGTACTCCTCAACTGAGACAAAGACCTACCTTTACAACTTTCGGTATTCACAAAAGGTATTTAGGAGTAGTAAAGGTAGGATTTGTTAATGTTGTTCCCAGTGACAGTGAAAAAAACACTTACTTAAGTGTTTTTAGTGTTTTTCTACTGTCATTGGGAGCAGCATTAATAAAACATGTATGTTTCATATGTCCCATACTATATTGTTTCCTTTTGCTGATATTCTTAAATTTGTTTTTTCAGCAATTTTCACCATGAGTCCGTCCCTCTCTGACCCTGGAGCCTGTGGCCCCTTCTTTGTCATTTCCTTCCACCACATGCCCTGGTGGACCAAGGGTAATTATTTTGCCCATTTTTATGGATTTATTCTGTCTCAAATGTATTGTTCCATCATCTAAATGTACTAAAGGCTCCTTTCCCAATTACCTGGAGGTGCCTCCCCATGGTCCCGATGAAGACCCTTCCATAAGGAGCAGAATTTCATACACCAACCCTGGGTCAAAACATTGTCAACTCTATGTTTTGTTTACCGGATGTAGACAACAGTGATAGCTTCATCTTGTCTTTTTATTACATTCTGGTTTTGTAAATGATTTAGCCTTGGTTAAGGCTAGACAAACCTTTTTATGTGTTTGATTTATATACTGTTCACTGCCCTCCCTCTCTCACTTACCTTCACTTTTGCACATTGCTGCACTATTCCCTGCCCCCTCTCCTTTTGGGGAACCTATGCACAACTTTATTGGCAAATGTGCTGTCTTTTGAACATGATAAAATATACATTCAACTTGATTAATTATTTTCAACATGTATAAGTATGGACTGTAATTGATTTAACAGGTGATGTTGATATTTATGTGTTTCCACTGGGACCACCCATCTTTATGTACCGTATTTTACCCATGTCCTAGTGACATGTCTGGATCAGTAACATTGCTTTGTAACTCACTATATATATTGAACGCAACACAAGAAAACTCTATGGAAATTGCATTCAGAATAAACTCAGGGAAAACAAAAGCAATGGCAATAAACATGTCAGAGAAGAAAACATTCCAGTGGTTCCTGGACCCCAATGATTAGAACTGGTAAAGGAATATAAATACCTAGGAATTCTGCTTGACAATAAAGGCTCTTTCCACCCTCAGAAAGAAGCATTACGATGGAAAGGTAACATCATAACATTCACCATGAAGACCCTAAAGAAATTACTCTGCAGGCATTTACTGACACCTCTCCTTGAGGTCATTCAAACCAAGCTCATCCCTACAATAACTTATGGGAGTGAGGCAATGCGAGGAAGAGATGCAATAACTGTGGAATGGATGACAATCAGGACATATAGAGCGTTTTTCCACATTCCAAAATATACCTCTCCTGCGCAAATAAGGTAAGAGTTCAGGCTCCAAGAACAGATTCTAGCTAGAAGTCGGGCCTACATAAAATGTTGGCACACAATCAGAAGAGCAGAGAAAAACACTCTTAACTGGCATCTCTGGGTCGAACTGAAACAAAAAGGAACAACGCCAGCCGCAGTATACCTCAAAGACTCTCTAAAAGAGCTAGGCCCGGAAATTGCATGGGAATCGGCAGCGACACACACCAGTTTTAAGAATGTGGTCTCTAAATCAATTACGGTGTCGTCAACTCTAGAAGAAAAGAACGCACTTGCAAAAAGGGCCCATGGCTGGCTTGTACTCAATGACTATGTTACAGCTAAACCACAATCATACCTAAGTGCAGGGTACAACATCACGCTGAAAGAAAAATACTGAAAGTATCGGCTCAAATTAGGAGAGAAGCTCCTGCACATATCAACAAGTACAGCTGGCAAAAAGAGGTAAATGAATCAAGAGGCATTCTCCGGCGGGTTCTCTTAATCATACACATTTTAATAAAAAAAAATAAGGACTTTTTAATACATTTTAATCTGTACTATTAAGTATTTTATATGCCTTGTAAACGCAATGGTTTTAATTAATCAAGCATAACAAATTGACTTGACTTGACTGGTGAGCTGGATGGTGATAGCTTTCTTGATGACCTTGGCTGCAAAGGGGAGCTGGAAGAGTGGTCGGTAGTACTTAGTTTCTCCTAGGTCCATGGATGGCTTCTTCTTTATGTTGTCATGTTTCCATTTCTCGAGGAAATGAGCCATGGTGATCGAGAAGTTGAGGACCTTGGAAAGTTCTTTGCTTGATTGGATGATTGCTGAGGTAGGATGCGTTGTGGGGATAGCGGTATGCTGGGGCTCCAGAGTAAATGGATCTCATTATGGACGCTGTTCCCTTCTTGGTGAGGGTATTCCACAAGGTACACCAAAACACATATTTACAAAAGAGGGTCCAAGGGAAATAATATTTAACGACCCAGTAGTCTCCATTCCTTAACTTCAAATGAAACAACAAAAGAGGGGACTACCGGTCAACAACCGTAGAGACAGAAGAGATTGGAAAGAAAATCATGGAACTTAGAGCAATACAAATCCAACCTCACTGTGTTGAAATGAATCCTATCAGCCCACCACAATGGCGGAACATCGTCATCTGGGAATAAGCATTCATTCTGTGAATTCGTGCAGCCCACACCTATCAAGGGGGAACCAAACTGCACTTAATTCACAACCAGTGATCGTTCAGACAAAAATGAAATCTCAATCAGTGGTGCTGATGATTTGCAGTGCAAAAGAAAGTGAATGTGAAAAGTTATAAAATTGACTACTAGGATACAAAAAAGAATTTAATGGACGCTATCCTAGTGTCAAGGTTAAAAACACAAACTAATAGTTTAAAAAATAACTATCTATAGCAATAGGACATAGGTCGACATGTTTCAGCCTTGTTGGTCGCACTACCTGGCTTTCATCAGGACCAAAAAGTGATTACGCTACTGCAAAATTCTACAAAATCACGTGAGAAAAATATATGTAATAGGAAACTATTAAAAATTATTGTTATAATACACCCTACCAGAACCTGTGTTTCACAGATGCAAATAAGTTTTCGTTTTCACAGGAGGTGCAATTTCTTTCCTAAAATGACAAATATTGAAGTGATTAGTATTATACTCCGATATACGATAATCATACCAATCTCTGTCTCTTCTTAAATACTGTCTCGAAGAAATGTATGACAATAGATAGCCCAATCCGTGACAAAATAATTAGTACACTCTCTGAACTCAGTAAATATATTAATAAGTACTCACCCAGCTTTATGTGGGAGTATGCCTCACCTCACCTGGCAACTGCTCGGTAGATGAGGTCCCGCTCTGTATCATGGGTAAACAAGAACACACAGGAATGAGAACCTTGTGTGTCCATCTCCCATTTTGCATACAATTAAAAACCTTGATGTCAACACAAATATAGACTGAACATAGACCCACAATGAAGGCCCATGAGGACTTGGCTTCACACAAGGAATCCCATACAGTCCCCAATCAAAGAACCTTTATGCTGTGTCACAACATGCGAGAGCTATGCACTTCTCAATGCTCATACACATTATCAGCTAGCACTGTCTTAGTTTAGAGTAACAGTCTAGCGCTTTGTCCCAAATGCCTCTTGAGACAGACAGGGTAAATAGTACACATCAGTGGCAGCGGCGCACACAATCACCAGCCAAGTTAAACCAAAATAAACAAACAAGCATGGAGGCCTTTACTGACTCACCTGTCCATCCGTACTCCTGGTTGGAACCGAGCCAAAGGGGAGGTAACCAGGCGGCTGGTAGAGTATCCTTAAATAAGCCTGTTGATTGCTTTATTGGCAACAAGTGAACCCTTTGTGATTAGGCCTGAGTGAGAGTGTCAAGGGTCCGCGCATACGCGTGAAAGGGAATGCTATTCCCCGTTAGTCTTAGCACAAGTGCCCCGATCCCGGATGCTCTGCTGGCCAGATGGGAAATGTAGCCTGTCATGTTCACGTGGACTAGAAAAAAGGCATGGCGATAAGGCAGTATCAAGGAATCAAAAAGTTAAAAAGTTAAAAAGTTACACACTGGTCACTCTCGCGCATGCACGGGGACATCAGCGTAACCACACAACCAGTAAAAAAGTACATGAAGATTCAGTAGAACTGAATGATGTCAACTCGTATCGACCTTTAGTGACATATCCCACGCCAAGATTAGCTGCTGAAATTAGTGAACTGGTAGACGAAGCTAGTATGGAAGGTTGGATTAACCCTCAAGAAGCTAAATTCCTGGTTACTATTCATCCTGTTATGCCATACTTTTACTGTTTACCAAAAATTCACAAAATGCAGACACCACCGCCAGAACGCCCTATCATCTCTGGCATCGGTTCATTATTAGAAACTTTGTCGACTTTTGTTGATCATTTTTTGAGGCCCCTGGTGAAGGAAATGCCCACCTACCTTCAGGACACTATTGATGTCCAGAGATTACTCCCTGGTATCGGTTTCGACGTCACAACTGACTTCCTTGTCAGTTTTGAAGTCGAGTCACTGTATACCTGCATCTCACAAGAGGGGACCCTGGAGTCCATCAGAAGTCTCCTGGATACAGGGGATTTGAATAGCATAACTCCAGTGCATTTCATCATGGAGTGTGCACGACTGGCTATGATGGAAAAAAATCTAGACGTGAGGAGCAGATCTTTTTACAGATCTCCGGAACATCAATGGGCAGCACTTTTGCGCCTAGCCTAGCCAATCTCTACATTCATTTATTCGAACAGGAATATGTTCTCGACCACAGCAACCCCTTTTTCCACCGAGTGTTGCTGTGGAAGAGATACATAGATGACATCTTGGTAGTGCGGCGTGGCTCTATGGCTGAGATCTTGGATTTCCATGTATGGCTTAACAGTAAGAATATGTTTCTCAAATTTACGGTTGAGTATTGCAACACTCAATCACCTTTCCTGGACATCTAATTTTTACATTGGATGGGAAACTAGGATGTGAGCTTTTCAAGCAGGCCCTACGAGAGAATCTGCCTGTGGGGCAGTTCCTACGTATACGAAGGAATTGCTCAGAAAGACAACATTTTGAAAGACACGCTAAGGCACTATCAGAGCAACTCAAGGATCGAGATTATCCGAAACATCGGGTACGTCGAGCATGGAAACAGGCTGCCAATAATAATCGAGACGCCTTATTGGATGTTAGAGTTGAGAAAGAACCTTTGAATAGGCTCACTTTTGTGAACACCTTTTGCACTCTTTCTAACCAGGTACAGAAGATGGTACGGAGACATTGGAGGATCTTGAATGTTTGCGACGACAATATTCCTACTCCTCTGTTTTCCTTTAAGAAGGGCCCTAGTTTGCGAGATAGTCTGGTGCACACGAGGCCCATGCTCAAGACCCATGACGCCATGAACACACTTTGGAATCTCCCTGCGGTCCGTGGCCATTACCCCTGTGGTTCCTGTAATGCTTGTCCACAAACCCAGAAAACAGAATTTGTGGACATTGGCACTGGGAATCCTTGGTTTCTGAAGACACACACTAATTGTAATTCCGACAAAGTCATCTATATGATTACTTGTCCATGTTCGCTTAGATATATTGGTTATACTACACGGAAGATCAAGCTGAGGCTCAGCGAACATAAAAGCGTGATTAGATGCAGCAAGCAGTCCACACGCCTCACAAACCATTTTCTGACCCACAAACATAAGGCAGAGGACAAGAAGTGGGTAGTGCTCGAGCAACCCTTTGTTCCATCTCCTATCAGTGACATTGCGAGATTTCTTTTTATCAGGGAACAAAAATGGATCTACAGATTGAAATGTGATAGCCAGGGACCCAATGACGAGATTCCATGGGTGACTTTATGAGTTGACTGTTTCCCTTTGGGACCATAGCTGTATCACTTTGTCTGTATATATGAATCATGTGATTGCATATTTTGGCACTCAGTAGGTGTTGAACTACTGTTTTTATATTGACCGATTTTTGGTTTTCTCGCCACTATAACTTCTGGAGCGCTCCTATGAATACAGCAGGTTTTGATGTCCTAATTGCATCCCCTTCTTTTCATTATCTAGGCCATGGACATTCTTCTATATATTACAATAATTTGTGGTGAGCCTAGGAGCCTCTGCGTCACACCACAGGCCATTGCGTGGTGCACTGATAGGCTACAATCAATTACGAGTTTGTAGTTCTTTTTAAGTCTGTAAGCATGTGTAACTATATTTTAATAGTGGCGCGGGTTTTGATGCAGATACGATCCATTCCATGTAGATAACTTTTTGGTGATGAGTGGACAACGGCATTGAGAAGTGCATAGCTCTCGCATGTTGTGACACAGCATAAAGGTTCTTTGATTGGGGGCTGTATGGGATTCCTTGTGTAAAGTCAAGTCTTCATGAGCCTTCATTGTGGGTCTATGGTCAGTCTATATTTGTGTCAACATCAAGATTTTTAATTGTATGCAAAATGGGAGATGGGCACACAAGGTTCTCCTTCCTGTGTGTTCTTGTTTACCCATGATACTGAGCGGGGCCTCAACTACCGAGGAGTTGCTGGGTAAGGTGAGGCGTACTCCCACATAAAGCTGGGTTAGTACCTACTTATATATTTACTGAGTTCAGAGAGTGTACTAATTATTTTGTCACGGATTGGGCTACCTATTGTCATGAATTTCTTCGAGACAGTATTTAAGAAGAGACAGAGATTGGTATGATTATCGTTTATCTGAGTATAATACAAATCACTTCAATCTTTGTCGTATTAGGAAAGAATTTGCACCTAATGTGAAAACGAAAACTTATTTGCATCTGTGAAACACAGGTTCTGGTAGGGTGTATTATAACAATAATTTTTAATAGTTTCCTATTACATATATTTTTCTCACGTGATTTTGTAGAATTTTGCAGTAGCGTAATCACTTTTTGGTCCTGATGAAAGCCAGGTAGTGCAACCAACAAGGCTGAAACATGTCGACCTATGTCCTATTGCTATAGATAGTTATTTTTTAAACTATTAGTTCGTGTTTTTAACCTTGACACTAGGATAGCGTCCATTAAATTCTTTTTTGTGACCTAGTAGTCAATTTTATAACTTTTCACATTCACTTTCTTTTGCACTGCAAATCATCAGCACCACTGATTGAGATTTCATTTTTGTCGGAATGATCACTGGTTATGAATTAAGTGCAGTTTGGTTCCCCCTTGATAGGTGTGGGCTGCACGAATTCATAGAATGAATGCTTATTCCCAGATGACGATGTTCCGCCATTGTGGTGGGCTGATGGGATTCATTTCAACACAGTGAGGTTGGATTTGTATTGCTCTGAGTTCCACAATTTTCTATCCAATCTCTGTCTCTATGGTTGTTGACCGGTAATCCCCTCTTTTGTTGTTTCTATTCAACAAGGTGAGCTGGTGTGGGTGGGCATCGGTTGGCGTGAGAAGGTTGATGCTGTTCTCAGAAAGGGGGTCAGGAGCAGAGTCTTGGTAGATGGTGTTGATTTTGTCGTGAAAAGAGTCAATGAGGGTGTTAAAGAGGGCTTGGGAGGGTGTGATGTTGTTTTTGGTTGCTGAGAGGTTCACTGCGTTGAAAAGTTCCTTGCTGTTGTTGGAGCAGTCAATGATGCGGGTGACTTGAGCTGTCTTGGTTTGCCAGGAGGTGGTGCTATTGGTTGAGAGCTTTTTAAAAGCATTTCCAGTCCTCAAGGGTCTTAATGGTGCGGCATCTTCTTTCCCTTCATCTGCAGTCATGTTTTCGGTTTTCCAGTTCTGCTGTGAACTAGTTGAGGCATCATGTTGTTTCTTGGGGTTGTAAGGTTTCCTCTGTGCAACTCTGCTGTGCTTGCCGTGACCCATTTTGCGAAACTGTCCGCCGCATGTTCTGTCTCTTCAGTGGTGCTGCATATGCAGGAGTTGGGGGCATTGGTCCATTGTTGCTCTGATGACCAGATGTGTCCTGTCTCACGTGGTGGAGGATTCTAAGATGATGAAGTGGACGCAGTGGTGGTCAGTCACGGTGAGCTTCTTGGTGTGGGTGTATTTTACTCTGTTGCTGAATGAGAAGATAGGGTTGAGCATGTGTCTTGCGGTTTGGGTGGGATCGGTGACCAGTTGCTTGAGTCTGATGTTGGCCATACTTTCAAGGCGGTCAGCTGTGTTGCATTGTCGTTGTTCTTAAGGTGAAAGTTGAGATCTCCTAGAAAGATGTACATATTCGAGTCAATGGCGATTGGGATGATGAAGTTGGGGATAGCATTGCAGAAGGCAGGGCGGCATCCCGGAGGTCTATAGGTGAGGGTGCCTCTGATGGATGTTTTGCTGTTTGTTCGGTGTTGGAAGCTGAGGTGCTCCATGAAGGGGGTGGTGTAGTCTGTGTGGGTTGATCATTCAATGTTCTTTTCGTAGATTATGGCTATGTCGCCTCCACTTTTGTTGGATTGGTCCCAGTGCACAATCTTGTATCTATTGGGGCAGGCTGTGGCGATGTCCAGTGCAGATACGCGGTTCAGCCAAGCCTCTGTGATGAAGATGGAGTCCTGGACATGGGTTGCGATGGTGTCTCAGACTTCCATTATGTGTTTTACGAGTGAGCGAGTGTTGATCAGCAAGCAGTTGATATCTGCAGAGGTGTTGGTATTGGCCTTGTGGGTGGCGCACTGGCTACTGTTTTGTGTCATGTATTAGCTGTGCTGGGAAGAGTGTTTTATGAATGCACTGGGGGTTCTGTTTAGAATTCTACTGGGAGAGGAATTCTATTAGGAGATTCTGTAAAGAGTCAGTTGACAACAGGTTGGCAAACCTGGAGCAGTATACAGCCTTTGGGATTGAGTCTGCAATAAATTCTCCTTTCAGTGTTACCACATTGTGTGGTAAATGAATGTAACAATTTTGGCGATGAGCTCAAGCTCAAGATGGAACCATGCATGTAACACTACTGGATTTGAAGGTGTAACTATAGCTCTCATTGTAAGAAATACAATGTCAGTCCCAAACCTCTGGCGAGGCTTGTTTCAAGGCTGGTGGAGCACAAATGTGACACAAGTGTACAAGGAACTGAGGACCGCCGCTGCTACAAAGCTGTTTTAACCAGATATCTTACTGGCAACATCTGGGCTAGCGTGCGCCCAGTTGTAGTTAAATGCGAGGAGATACACGTGAGGATCGACTATAGCAATTTCTAGAACTTCTGTAGTGTTAGGAGTACGTATGATGTGCGCACCTCAATGGGTATTACATGTATGCATAGGTTCAACCGCCATTTTGGAGATGTAAACTATACTGATATCACTGGAGACCTTGCCGGAACCCTTCAGAGTTTGACTTGCGCATGTGCTTTGACAGCATGTGTGCATATGTCATTCTACAGATTGGTGCCATTTTATGGTTTTAATTCAATGTGCAGGCAATTACCAGACAGTCCACGGGTTGCGATTGTGGTATCCTGATGCAGAAAACGGTGAAGATTGTTTGTTTTTAAAGAATACTGTAGGTAATCGAACCTTGAAGATTATATCAAATTCTTCACAGCTTGGGAAACTTTAATGCTGTATTGGAGGCTGTCCACATCCTGGGTTTAAGTAGTCCGCCTGTCTGTTGCCACCTAGAGTTACCTTGCTAAGGCATACACAATACTATGGCTTCTTTGAACCTGCATCCTCCTTAACCATTTATGATTACAGAAGGAGAACCCATCATGAAATGGGAAGAGTGGAAGGAGTACTTCATTAACTATTGACCTTCTTAATATGATGAAGATTTTTCCCCTGAAAGAAAGAAGGAAAATACTTTGATATTGCATAGGTCTTGGGGGTTTGAAAGTGTATAATTGCATTTTGAGAAAAAAACAAGAGCTGGGGATGTAGGATATGTATTCATGTGTGCTTTAGAGGATTTAGATACATATTGTTTACCTACTTTAGATGTGTGGCCTGCACAAGGTATAGGCCCACAATTCTCATTACTGGGAACCAAGACCCCATTGTTGCTCTTCACTCTCTCAGGGTGATGAAGGAAAGCAGTCCAAGGCTTCCTCAGCGGAGGTGGTGTTGGTTAATAATCACTGTTTGCTGGCACCCAATAAACGATTGTCCAGTCTGTACCGGAGAAGTACATTTAATACAAACACTACTAAATACTATGCAGCAATTAACCACAATCATACCTAAGTACAGGGTACAACATCACGCTGAAAGAAAAATACTGAAAGTATCGGCTCAATTTAGGAGAGAAGCTCCTGCACATATCAACAAGTACAGCTGGCAAAAAGAAGTAAATGAATGAAGAGACATTTTCCAGTGGGTCCTCGTAATAATACACTTTTCAATTAAAAAACAAACAGGACTTTTTAATACATTTTAATCTGTTCTAATAAATATTTTATATGCCTTGTAAACGCAATGGTTTTAATTAATCAAGCATAATAAATTGACTTGACTTGACTGGTGAGCTGGATGGTGATAGCTTTCTTGATGACCTTGGCTGCGAAGGGGAGCAGGAAGAGAGGTCGGTAGTACTTAGTTTCTCCTAGGTCCATGGATGGCTTCTTCTTTACGTTGTCATGTTTCCATTTCTGGAGGAAGTGAGACATGGTGATCGAGAAGTTGAGGACCTTGGAAAGTTCTTTGCTTGATTGGATGATTGCTGAGGTAGAATGCGTTGTGGGGATAGTGGTCTGCTGGGGCTCCAGAGTAAATGGATCTCATTATGGACGCTGTTCCCTTCTTGGTGAGGGTATTCCACAAGGTAAGCTGGTATGGGTGGGCATCGGTTGGTGTGAGGAGGTTGATTCCGTTCTCGGTAGGGGGGTTAGGAGCAAAGTCTTGGTAGATGGTGTTGAATTTATCGTGGAAAGGGTCCATGAGGGTATTGAAGAGCGCTTGGGAGGGTGTGATGTTGTTTTTGGTTGCTGAGAGGTTCACTGTGTTGAAAAGTTCCTTGCTGTTGTTGGAGCAGTCAATGATGCGGGTGACTAGAGATGTCCTGGTTTGTCAGGAGGTGGTGCTATTAGTTGAGAGCTTTTTAAAAGGATTTCCAGTCCTCTAGGATCTTAATGGTGCGGCATCTTCTTTCCTTCTGTCTGCAGTCATGTTTCTGGTTTTTCAGTTCTGCCGTGAACTAGTTGAGGCATCCTGTTGTTTCTTGGGTTTGTAAGGTTTCCTCTGTGCAACTTTGCCTGTGCTTGCTGTGACCCATTTTGCGAAACTGTCCGGCGCATGTTCTGTCTCTTCCGTGGTGGTGCATATGCAGGAGTTGAGGGCATTGGTCCATCTTTACTCTGATGACCAGCTGTCTCCTGTCTCACTGGTGGTGGAGGGTTCTAAGATGATTAAGTGGACGCAGTGGTGGTCAGTTACGGTGAGCTTCTTGTTGTGGGTGCATTTTACTCTGTTGCTGAATTAGAAGAAAGGGTTGAGTATGTGTCTTGCGGTTTGGGTGGGATCGGTGACCAGTTGATTGAGTCTGATGTTGGCCATACTTTTCAAGAAGGTCAGCTGTGTTGTCATTGTCGTTATTCTTGAGGTGAAAGTTGAGATCTCCTAGGAAGATGTACATATTCGAGACAATGGCGATAGGGACGATGAAGTTGGTGATGGCATTGCAGAAGGCAGGGCAGCGTCCCGGAGGTCTGTAGGTGAGGATGCCTTTGATGGATGTTTTGCTGTTTGTTCGGAGTTGGAAGCTGAGGTGCTCCATGAAGGGGGTGGTGTAGTCTGTGTGGGTTGATCTTTCAATGTTCTTTTTGTAGATTATGTCTACGTCGCCTCCACTTCTGTTGGATTGGTCCCAGTGCACAATCTTGTATCTATTGGGGGAGGCTGTGGCGATGTCCAGTGCAGATACACGATTCAGCCAAGTCTCTGTGATGAAGATGGAGTCCGGGACATGGGTTGTGATGGTGTCCCAGACTTCCATGACGTGTTTTACGAGTGAGCGAGTGTTGATGAGCAAGCAGTTGATATCTCCAGAGGTGTTGGTATTGGCCTTGTGGGTGGCGCACTGGCTACTGTTGTGTGTCATATATTAGCTGTGCTGGGAAGAGTGTTTTATGAATGCACTGGGGGTTCTGTTTAGAATTCAACTGGGAGAGGAATTCTATTAGGAGATTCTGTAAAGAGTCAGTTCACAACGGGTTGGCACACCTGCAGCAGTATACAGCCTTCAGGCTTGAGGCTGCAATAAATCTTCCTTTCAGTGTTACCACATTGTGTGGTAAATGAATGTAACAATTTTGGCGATGACCTCAAGCCCAAGATGGAACCATGCATGTAACACTACTGGATTTGAAGGTGTAACTATAGCTCTCATTGTAAGACATACAATGTCAGTCCCAAACCTCTGGAGAGGCTTGTTTCAAGGCTGGTGGAGCACAAATTTGACACAAGTGTACAAGGAACTGAGGACTGCCGCTGATACAAAGCTGTTTTAACCAGATATCTTACTGGCAACATCTGGGCTAGCGTGCGCCCAGTTGTAGTTGAATGCGAGGAGATACACGTGAGGATCGACTATAGCAATTTCTAGAACTTCGGCAGTGTTAGGAGTACGTATGATGTGCGCACCTCAATGGGTTTTTCATGTATGCATAGGTTCAACCGCCATTTTGGAGATGTAAACTATACTGATATCACTGGAGACCTTGCCGGAACCCTTCAGAGTTTGACTTGCGCATGTGCTTTGGCAGCATGTGTGCATATGTCATTCTACAGATTGGTGCCATTTTATGGTTTAATTCAATGTGCAGGCAATTACCAGACAGTCCACGGGTTTCGATTGTGGTATCCTGATGCAGAAAACGGTGAAGATTTTTTTTTTTTAAGAATACTGTAGGTAATCGAACCTTGAAGATTATATCAAATTCTTCACAGCTTGGGAAACTTTAATGCTGTATTGGAGGCTGTCCACATCCTGTGTTTAAGTAGTCCGCCTGTCTGTTGCCACCTAGAGTTACCTTGCTAAGGCATACACAATACTATGGCTTCTTTGAACCTGCATCCTCCTTAACCATTTATGATTACAAAAGGAGAACCCATCATGAAATGGGAAGAGTGGAAGGAGTACTTCATTAACTATTGACCTTCTTAATATGATGAAGATTTTTCCCCTGAAAGAAAGAAGGAAAATACTTTGATATTGCATAGGTCTTGGGGGTTTGAAAGTGTATAATTGCATTTTGAGAAAAAAACAAGAGCTGGGGATGTAGGAGATGTATTCATGTGTGCTTTAGAGGATTTAGATACATATTGTTTACCTACTTTAGATGTGTGGCCTGCACAAGGTATAGGCCCACAATTCTCATTACTGGGAACCAAGACCCCATTGTTGCTCTTCACTCTCTCAGGGTGATGAAGGAAAGCAGTCCAAGGCTTCCTCAGCGGAGGTGGTGTTGGTTAATATTCACTGTTTGCTGGCACACAATAATAATATCCAAGAAACGATTTTCCAGTCTGTACCGGAGAAGTACATTTAATACAAACACTACTAAATACTATGCAGCAATTAACCACAATCATACCTAAGTACAGGGTACAACATCACGCTGAAAGAAAAATACTGAAAGTATCGGCTCAATTTAGGAGAGAAGCTCCTGCACATATCAACAAGTACAGCTGGCAAAAAGAAGTAAATGAATGAAGAGACATTTTCCAGTGGGTCCTCTTAATCATACACATTTTAATTAAAAAAAATAAGGACTTTTTAATACATTTTAATCTGTTCTAATAAATATTTTATATGCCTTGTAAACACAATGGTTTTAATTAATCAAGCATAATACATTGACTTGACTTGACTGGTAAGCTGGATGGTGATAGCTTTCTTGATGACCTTGGCTGCGAAGGGGAGCAGGAAGAGAGGTCGGTAGTACTTAGTTTCTCCTAGGTCCATGGATGGCTTCTTCTTTACGTTGTCATGTTTCCATTTCTGGAGGAAGTGAGCCATGGTGATCGAGAAGTTGAGGACCTTGGAAAGTTCCTTGCTTGATTGGATGATTGCTGAGGTAGAATGCGTTGTGGGGATAGTGGTCTGCTGGGACTCCAGAGTAAATGGATCTCATTATGGACGCTGTTCCCTTCTTGGTGAGGGTATTCCACAAGGTAAGCTGGTATGGGTAGGCATCGGTTGGTGTGAGGAGGTTGATTCCGTTCTCGGAAGGGGGGTTAGGAGCAAAGTCTTGGTAGATGGTGTTGATTTTATCGTGGAAAGAGTCCATGAGGGTATTGAAGAGCGCTTGGGAGGGTGTGATGTTGTTTTTGGTTGCTGAGAGGTTCACTATGTTGAAAAGTTCCTTGCTGTTGTTGCAGCAGTCAATGATGCGGGTGACTAGAGATGTCCTGGTTTGTCAGGAGGTGGTGCTATTAGTTGAGAGCTTTTTAAAAGGATTTCCAGTCCTCTAGGATCTTAATGGTGCGGCATCTTCTTTCCTTCTGTCTGCAGTCATGTTTCTGGTTTTTCAGTTCTGCCGTGAACTAGTTGAGGCATCCTGTTGTTTCTTGGGTTTGTAAGGTTTCCTCTGTGCAACTTTGCCTGTGCTTGCTGTGACCCATTTTGCGAAACTGTCCGGCGCATGTTCTGTCTCTTCCGTGGTGGTGCATATGCAGGAGTTGAGGGCATTGGTCCATCTTTACTCTGATGACCAGCTGTCTCCTGTCTCACTGGTGGTGGAGGGTTCTAAGATGATTAAGTGGACGCAGTGGTGGTCAGTTACGGTGAGCTTCTTGTTGTGGGTGCATTTTACTCTGTTGCTGAATTAGAAGAAAGGGTTGAGTATGTGTCTTGCGGTTTGGGTGGGATCGGTGACCAGTTGATTGAGTCTGATGTTGGCCATACTTTTCAAGAAGGTCAGCTGTGTTGTCATTGTCGTTATTCTTGAGGTGAAAGTTGAGATCTCCTAGGAAGATGTACATATTCGAGACAATGGCGATAGGGACGATGAAGTTGGTGATGGCATTGCAGAAGGCAGGGCAGCGTCCCGGAGGTCTGTAGGTGAGGATGCCTTTGATGGATGTTTTGCTGTTTGTTCGGAGTTGGAAGCTGAGGTGCTCCATGAAGGGGGTGGTGTAGTCTGTGTGGGTTGATCTTTCAATGTTCTTTTTGTAGATTATGTCTACGTCGCCTCCACTTCTGTTGGATTGGTCCCAGTGCACAATCTTGTATCTATTGGGGGAGGCTGTGGCGATGTCCAGTGCAGATACACGATTCAGCCAAGTCTCTGTGATGAAGATGGAGTCCGGGACATGGGTTGTGATGGTGTCCCAGACTTCCATGACGTGTTTTACGAGTGAGCGAGTGTTGATGAGCAAGCAGTTGATATCTCCAGAGGTGTTGGTATTGGCCTTGTGGGTGGCGCACTGGCTACTGTTGTGTGTCATATATTAGCTGTGCTGGGAAGAGTGTTTTATGAATGCACTGGGGGTTCTGTTTAGAATTCAACTGGGAGAGGAATTCTATTAGGAGATTCTGTAAAGAGTCAGTTCACAACGGGTTGGCACACCTGCAGCAGTATACAGCCTTCAGGCTTGAGGCTGCAATAAATCTTCCTTTCAGTGTTACCACATTGTGTGGTAAATGAATGTAACAATTTTGGCGATGACCTCAAGCCCAAGATGGAACCATGCATGTAACACTACTGGATTTGAAGGTGTAACTATAGCTCTCATTGTAAGACATACAATGTCAGTCCCAAACCTCTGGAGAGGCTTGTTTCAAGGCTGGTGGAGCACAAATTTGACACAAGTGTACAAGGAACTGAGGACTGCCGCTGATACAAAGCTGTTTTAACCAGATATCTTACTGGCAACATCTGGGCTAGCGTGCGCCCAGTTGTAGTTGAATGCGAGGAGATACACGTGAGGATCGACTATAGCAATTTCTAGAACTTCGGCAGTGTTAGGAGTACGTATGATGTGCGCACCTCAATGGGTTTTTCATGTATGCATAGGTTCAACCGCCATTTTGGAGATGTAAACTATACTGATATCACTGGAGACCTTGCCGGAACCCTTCAGAGTTTGACTTGCGCATGTGCTTTGGCAGCATGTGTGCATATGTCATTCTACAGATTGGTGCCATTTTATGGTTTAATTCAATGTGCAGGCAATTACCAGACAGTCCACGGGTTTCGATTGTGGTATCCTGATGCAGAAAACGGTGAAGATTTTTTTTTTTTAAGAATACTGTAGGTAATCGAACCTTGAAGATTATATCAAATTCTTCACAGCTTGGGAAACTTTAATGCTGTATTGGAGGCTGTCCACATCCTGTGTTTAAGTAGTCCGCCTGTCTGTTGCCACCTAGAGTTACCTTGCTAAGGCATACACAATACTATGGCTTCTTTGAACCTGCATCCTCCTTAACCATTTATGATTACAAAAGGAGAACCCATCATGAAATGGGAAGAGTGGAAGGAGTACTTCATTAACTATTGACCTTCTTAATATGATGAAGATTTTTCCCCTGAAAGAAAGAAGGAAAATACTTTGATATTGCATAGGTCTTGGGGGTTTGAAAGTGTATAATTGCATTTTGAGAAAAAAACAAGAGCTGGGGATGTAGGAGATGTATTCATGTGTGCTTTAGAGGATTTAGATACATATTGTTTACCTACTTTAGATGTGTGGCCTGCACAAGGTATAGGCCCACAATTCTCATTACTGGGAACCAAGACCCCATTGTTGCTCTTCACTCTCTCAGGGTGATGAAGGAAAGCAGTCCAAGGCTTCCTCAGCGGAGGTGGTGTTGGTTAATATTCACTGTTTGCTGGCACACAATAATAATATCCAAGAAACGATTTTCCAGTCTGTACCGGAGAAGTACATTTAATACAAACACTACTAAATACTATGCAGCAATTAACCACAATCATACCTAAGTACAGGGTACAACATCACGCTGAAAGAAAAATACTGAAAGTATCGGCTCAATTTAGGAGAGAAGCTCCTGCACATATCAACAAGTACAGCTGGCAAAAAGAAGTAAATGAATGAAGAGACATTTTCCAGTGGGTCCTCTTAATCATACACATTTTAATTAAAAAAAATAAGGACTTTTTAATACATTTTAATCTGTTCTAATAAATATTTTATATGCCTTGTAAACACAATGGTTTTAATTAATCAAGCATAATACATTGACTTGACTTGACTGGTAAGCTGGATGGTGATAGCTTTCTTGATGACCTTGGCTGCGAAGGGGAGCAGGAAGAGAGGTCGGTAGTACTTAGTTTCTCCTAGGTCCATGGATGGCTTCTTCTTTACGTTGTCATGTTTCCATTTCTGGAGGAAGTGAGCCATGGTGATCGAGAAGTTGAGGACCTTGGAAAGTTCTTTGCTTGATTGGATGATTGCTGAGGTAGAATGCGTTGTGGGGATAGTGGTCTGCTGGGACTCCAGAGTAAATGGATCTCATTATGGACGCTGTTCCCTTCTTGGTGAGGGTATTCCACAAGGTAAGCTGGTATGGGTAGGCATCGGTTGGTGTGAGGAGGTTGATTCCGTTCTCGGAAGGGGGGTTAGGAGCAAAGTCTTGGTAGATGGTGTTGATTTTATCGTGGAAAGAGTCCATGAGGGTATTGAAGAGCGCTTGGGAGGGTGTGATGTTGTTTTTGGTTGCTGAGAGGTTCACTATGTTGAAAAGTTCCTTGCTGTTGTTGCAGCAGTCAATGATGCGGGTGACTAGAGATGTCTTGGTTTGTCAGGAGGTGGTGCTATTAGTTGAGAGCTTTTTAAAAGGATTTCCAGTCCTCTAGGATCTTAATGGTGCGGCATCTTCTTTCCTTCTGTCTGCAGTCATGTTTCTGGTTTTTCAGTTCTGCCGTGAACTAGTTGAGGCATCCTGTTGTTTCTTGGGTTTGTAAGGTTTCCTCTGTGCAACTTTGCCTGTGCTTGCTGTGACCCATTTTGCTAAACTGTCCGGCGCATGTTCTGTCTCTTCCGTGGTGGTGCATATGCAGGAGTTGAGGGCATTGGTCCATCTTTACTCTGATGACCAGCTGTCTCCTGTCTCACTGGTGGTGGAGGGTTCTAAGATGATTAAGTGGACGCAGTGGTGGTCAGTTACGGTGAGCTTCTTGTTGTGGGTGCATTTTACTCTGTTGCTGAATTAGAAGAAAGGGTTGCGTATGTGTCTTGCGGTTTGGGTGGGATCGGTGACCAGTTGATTGAGTCTGATGTTGGCCATACTTTCAAGAAGGTCAGCTGTGTTGTCATTGTCGTTGTTCTTGAGGTGAAAGTTGAGATCTCCTAGGAAGATGTACATATTCGAGTCAATGGCGATAGGGACGATGAAGTTGGTGATGGCATTGCAGAAGTCAGGGCAGCGTCCCTGAGGTCTGTAGGTGAGGATGCCTTTGATGGATGTTTTGCTGTTTGTTCGGAGTTGGAAGCTGAGGTGCTCCATGAAGGGGGTGGTGTAGTCTGTGTGGGTTGATCTTTCAATGTTCTTTTTGTAGATTATGTCTACGTCGCCTCCACTTCTGTTGGATTGGTCCCAGTGCACAATCTTGTATCTATTGGGGGAGGCTGTGGTGATGTCCAGTGCAGATACACGATTCAGCCAAGTCTCTGTGATGAAGATGGAGTCCGGGACATGGGTTGTGATGGTGTCCCAGACTTCCATGACGTGTTTTACGAGTGAGCGAGTGTTGATGAGCAAGCAGTTGATATCTCCAGAGGTGTTGGTATTGGCCTTGTGGGTGGCGCACTGGCTACTGTTGTGTGTCATATATTAGCTGTGTTGGGAAGAGTGTTTTATGAATGCACGGGGGTTCTGTTTAGAATTCAACTGGGAGAGGAATTCTATTAGGAGATTCTGTAAAGAGTCAGTTCACAACGGGTTGGCACACCTGGAGCAGTATACAGCCTTCAGGCTTGAGGCTGCAATAAATCTTCCTTTCAGTGTTACCACATTGTGTGGTAATTGTATGTAACAATTTTGGCGATGGGCTCAAGCCCAAGATGGAACCATGCATGTAACGCTACTGGATTTGAAGGTGTAACTATAGCTCTCATTGTAAGACAAACACTGTCTGTCCCAAACCTCTGGAGAGGCTTGGTTCGAGGCTGGTGGAGCACAAATTTGACACAAGTGTGCATGGAACTGAGGACTGCCGCCGCTACAAAACTGTTTTAACCAGATATCTTAATGGCAACATCTGGGCTAGCGTGCGGTCAGTTGTAGTTGAATGTGAGGAGATGCACGTGAGGATCGACTATAGCAATCTCTAGAACTTCGGCTGTGTTAGGAGTACGTATGATGTGCCCACATCATTGGGTATTATATGTATGTATAGGTTCAACCGCTATTTTGGAGATGTAAACTATACTGATACCACTGCAGACCCTGCCGGAACCCTGCAGAGTTTGACTTGCGCATGTGCTTTGACAGCATGTGTGCATATGTCATTCTACAGGTTGGTACCATTTTTTGGTTTAATTCAATTTACAGGCAATTACCAGACAGTCCACAGGTTGCGATTGTGGTATCCAGATGCAGAAACCGGTAAAAATATTTTTTTAAAGAATACTGTAAGTCATCGAACCTTGCAGATTATATCAAATTCTTCACAGCTTGGGAAACTTTAATGCTGTATTGGAGGCTGTCCACATCCTGGGTTTAAGTAGTCCGCATGTCTGGTGACACCTAGAGTTACCTTGCTAAGGCATACACAATACTATGGCTTCTTTGAACCTGCATCCTCCTTAACCATTTATGATTACGGAAGGAGAACCCATCATGAAATGGGAAGAGTGGAAGGAGTACTTCATTAGCTATTGACCTCCTTAAGATGATGAAGGTTTTTCCCCTGAAAGAAAGAAGAAAATACTTTTATATTGCATAGGTCTTGGGGGTTTGAAAGTGTATAATCGCATTTTGAGAAAAAAAACAAGAGCTAGGGATGTAGCAGATGTATTCATGTGTGCTTTAGAGGATTTAGATACATATTGTTTACCTACTTTAGTTGTGTGGCCTGCACAAGTTATTGGCCCACAATTCTCATTACCTGGAACCAAGACCCCATTGTTGCTCTTCACTCTCTCAGGGTGATGAAGGAAAGCAGTCCAAGGCTTCCTCAGCGGAGGTGGTGTTGGTTAGTAATCACTGTTTGCTGGCAGACAATAATAATATCCAATAAACGATTGTCCAGTCTGTACTGGAGAAGTACATTTATTACACACACTACTAAATACTATGCAGTAATTTACAAATATATACAGTGGTAGATGGAAAATGCTACAGATGACATAACCTAATCTCCTTCGACCCCCTAAAGGGGTCATATAAATAGATAAGGTAAGTCTATTGGCTTAGTCAAAGGTTAAAAAGTAACAAACCACATGTTAAAGGCATCGTTTTGATGCAGTCATCAGTAATAATAATCTTGTGTACATCCACTTATTAATGTTAACAAAGCACACTCACTGTGACCAAAAGCACTGCTGCTGGAACAAGAATCAGGTCAATATAAGTATTATGGTTCGCAAATCATCCAGGCTAATGCAAGCTTGGTCAGGCCGGTGGACCTTGCCCAATATTGCATGAAGAGAAATCAAATCGCTAATCATTTCAACAATTTTCATCAATAATCAATATTAGATATTAGCTAATAAAGAGACTTTGAAGAAGTTTAAAGGTTTTATTAATTCAAATCTTTAGTAGCTTATCTTTATTTGGTCAGTTTTATTTATCAAACAGCAATTTAAAAGCATTTTAATATAATACAACGCATAAATCATTATTAAGTGTGTTCCATGAAGAAAATAATCCTTGTTCTAAAGACTTTACAAAAATGGGTTAGTTAGAACTAATAAAGATCTTTATATTAAGAGAGTGAGAGCAAGCATAAAGCTTCAATAATTCAGTTTAATACAATGAGAAAAATCAAAGCAGAACATCCCATAAACAGAAGTTCAAGAACTCAGTAGAGTCTCAACACAATATAACACATCATAACATGTGTTTTTAAAGCGCACAGTCGCCTCTAGGCCTCTTGGTGCTGAAAAACAGATGTTTATTGCAATAATGCACAGGGTCAGGGCAATTGGGGACCAATTCCCAATCAAGGCTCTGCCGACAAGAGCAAACACTAGGCGATGATGGATGGAGCACTGAAACATTTCAGACACTAACCCCCAGTCACAGATCTGGGTTGAATCCATCATCGTTCTTTAGCTTACTTCGCCACCCCAGTTCAGACCAAGCCATATACAAATCAGTCTTGACCCTATTCCTCAAGGGAATAGTCCAGCCTGTCCTGCCAATCAAGGTCTTCCTTGGACCAGAAACAAGCATCCTTGGACCGGTTTCGGGGTAACAAATGCGAGCCAGAATGAGAGGTTTGCGAGGGACTAAAGGAGAGAAATCTGAGACGTCAACCTCAAGAAGTGAAGTCTGAACTAATCTAGGAACACACACTTATATAAACAACACATTTTGTTAAAATCTGCAACAGTTGCCTCTGCCGCCTTCTTACATCCAATCATCATCCAAGATTTTTATGGGAATCAAATTACTCCTCATCATATCTTCAAGAAACAATGGTCTTTCAAATGTGCTAGTTAGCTTTGTTGCAACTAATGTTGAACAAGATTCAGGCCCACTTATAGCTGAGTCCCACATTTACTTGTACCAATCTATCCTTCAACTATAGTAAATTATGTAGAAATTGAAATATATATTTTAATGAAAAATAAACATTTTAAGATGACGTGTTCTTAAAAGGAAATCTAAGTTAGTTTAAGGGATCTCAATTATTTGCTGAATGGGCTTTGGTGATCCCATTGCGGTGCCTTTTGAATAGGCATCACCATGCCGACACCAAAGGACCGACTGATAGACCACAAGATTACTCGTAATCTGGTGGGTGGGCAACAGTCGACTCGTAATCAGGCCCTAATCAATTATAACAATAAGCTCTATTGAAATAGAAACATTTCTACAAGAAATCTGTGAAGCATTTTCAAAAATATTAATGTTATTATGAAATAGCATCTTTTAGCGGAGGTCAAGAGTTACATATTTTTCACATCCCTTACCTCTTTAGGAGTTGGGTGAAGCACTGCTAAATGCTCCCTTTGTGTGGAGAGGCCTTTATTCCTGCTGCTGGAGAGAAATGTAATTAACTAGGCACAGCAGGTTGACAAAAGGCATCAGACAATTCTAGATGACCCATAAACAATATCTTTTTGGAACTTACAGAATTGATTTTCTTGCACCGGTTACACCCCAATTCTCTATGTCACTGGTATCTGTAGGCCAACGGGAAGCAAAACTGCACTCTGAGGCATTTTTCTCCCCATATGTGTTATAAAGTTTCACTACAGACACGACAGTAAATCACTCGCCCTATTAGTGTACTCTAACATTAAAAGGCCTAACCTAGTTCAATATCTAATCTTGCAGAGGATACCTGTGAGCAGTTATTGGGCTACGCACAAAAGTAGTTTCTCGCATACTGCCTGCACATGTGTGCACATGCTTGTTCATGTGTGACCAGTCAAGTGCCCCTTAACCTTGCTGCATCGCACCAGTGTTATCCTTTTAAGTGGAAACTGACAGTAGATAGGTTCAGTCCATTTGCCATGTGATTACCGTGGGTGAGACACATGTATTGAGGCTCACCCACAGTAAAAAGTCCAAAACCGGGTAATCCAAAAAGTAAAAAATCTGGGAGTGCTGAATGGGCAGAACCCAATTGCAACATGAATTGTTTGTGTAGATAGTGACTGTTCCATTTTTTTCCCACAGAAAACAAGGTACCAACAAAAGGTTAAATGATTATGTTTCCGCATTGTAGAAATTGTTCCTTATGTGTATATTTGACAACTTGCATGAGAGACCGATCAGGGAACAAGTCATTATGCATTGCACTAATGTCACCATCCAGGAAAGGTTGGGAGTCTATAGGGAGGCTGAGTTGAAGAATGTGACTACAATTGTTAGGAAAGCAAAGCTTATATCTAGATGTGCTAGGGCAGTCCCAAGCGAAAATGGAAGTAATAAGGTGGAAACAATAGCAAAATTCATCACAAGGAGTGGAAGCAACACTCAAACAGGAGGGATGTTGGAGAGCCAGATACTAAAGAGAAGTGTCATGAATGTGAAAGTGTTGACTACCAACCTTACAATAAAAAAAGCCCTGCAATAAATGAAAAGCGTTTATTTTGTTGCATTAGAGGCCATTTTGCTAGGGTGTGCCAGATGAAGAATCCTTCTGTGAATTGTGTTGTGGGTGATTATACACAGGAGGAGGAGATTTTTGATTTAGAGAATGAGATGGGCAGGTCCTATGAATCCAGGAGGAAGTACTGGGGGTGAATAGGGAACCAAGAAGAAACCTTTCTGTGGAGTTACAGTTGGTGAAGAACAAATACATATGCAAAACCTCTAATCTGACCTGTTAATCATTCAAAGTAGAATTAATCTAAACATTTCACAGAGATGCAACCATGATATAAAATATTCACATGGACATATTATTCTTTAGTTTTTCATTTATTTTCATTTTCATACTTTAAAATTGAAAAAAACATTGTTTGACATTTTTTGGTATTATTAGACATAAAGCAAAACATTTTTGATTCAGTGCTAGAAATTCATTATTAACAGTGGTAAATTAATTTTGAACCCCACATAAAAGCTCCGCAGTGCTATCAATCTCTCTATCACTCAATCCACCTCATTCATTCCAATTCCACACATACTCATACCAGTAACACAGTATAGTAAAAAACAACAAAAGACATCAATGCATCCACATGATCATTTGTGGATGTGTTATCTCGTATTTCCTTGGTATATTATATATCACTCCTTCTTTTGGTTCTCGTTCCTTCTTTGTTTCTTAGTACAGGGGTCCCAGATGCATAGGGCCACAGTTACAGTTACAGTTGGTGAAGTCAATGTAAAGTTGATGCCAAATTCTGATTTTACGTATTTTATATTTAATAGGAAATTATTTGAAAAATATTTTCTGTCTGTGGTTGGAGGATAATTCAAGAGTGCTAACATTAGTCCACAAAGTTTTACAGGTGAGCCTATTGAACTTCTGTGTTATTGGAATTTAAAGGTAGAATTCAAGGAGAGACATTCTGACTGTACAATTTATGTCGGGGTGAAGGGCCCTTCTGTGCTAGGTTGATGGGATTAAGGTGAGTTGGGCATATTATGTCTTCCCAACAGTCTGGAGCCAATGTTGTTAGTGGATTGTGTTGAGAAAACTAAGGAATGTGTTTACAAAGATTTACCCCAAGATTATTCTGGTTGGATTGGTGAACTTGTACGATTTGCATATAAAATTGTTCTTAAGGATGATGGACAATGAAAGAAGAGGTAGTCACTGAAAAGTTGTAGGAAGCTGGGGTTATAGAGCAAATAGTGTCCTCTGATCGGATGGCTCCCTTGGTGGTGGCAATAAAAGCCAATGGATGTATTCAGTTATGCATTGATTTGAGGGATCTGAAAAAAACATCCTTGTGGATGAGATACATTTCCCCTACCCAGTATGAATGGATTGTTTGTTCTTACCAATAAAATGAAGTGGTTTTCTACAATAGTTTTAACTGCGGTGCACCATCACGTTCATTCACACAAAGACAGTAAACATCCGACTGCATTTATCAGACCGACGGGATGTTACCAGTTTAGGAGGGTTCCTCTTGGGCCAGTTACTGTTGCTGCTATGTTTCAATGCCTCATGTATTCATTGTTCAAGCATGTGAGAAATGTTACTTTTTTCCAAAATAATATATTAATTATGGGAGAGCTCAAAGGTAAGCATGATGGTTGCCCTAAGGGTTTTTTTCAAAATTTTGGAAAAATATGGCTTGACTGCTGAAATTTCCAAATGCATGTTTGCAAGAAAAAAACTCACTTATTCATGGCATGAAATGAGTGGTTTGGGAATTTTGCCCAAGGAAAATCTGGTAAAAGCCATTAAGCTGGCTCCCAAAACATGGAACAAAGACAAAGTATGGGCTTTCTTGGGGTTAGCAGAGTTTTATTCAAAATGGGTCAATGTTTTTTGGGGAAAAGACATTCTATGTTGGACAACTGCTAAAATATGAGCCTACATTTGAAGGCTCTCAAAAATGCCAAATTGCATTTGAGAATATCAAAAAAGAAATTAGTGAGGCACCATGTTTACAAGTGATTGAACCTAAATGTAAAACCATAGTTACTAAAGATGCCAGTGGAAGGGGTTTGAGAGCTGTTTTGAGGAGGTGGTCATGGCTGAAGGTTAATACATACAAACAAAAAGGAGCTTTAGAGGGAAGAAAAAGCACAGGTCGCCCTCCTCTCAACAGTCAATCAAAAGCAATAAGACCTGGTTTATAAGGCGCCTTTTGTCAGGCTACACACTTTCAAAACGGGGGTGAGGATTCACAAACTGTAAATACAATATATTCCTCTCTTCCGCTATGAGGTAATCACCAACCGTTTTCCGCCTTTAGTTAAAAATAAAACTGCTTTTACACCTGGCAGTCACCACATCTTCTAATATTTCCATCAACATGTAACAGTGTGAAAAGAACCCAAGAAATTTCAATGGGAAAAATGTGAAAAGACAAAATGACCCCTCACATGCGCACCACCAACATGTTTACTGGTTGGTACTCACCAGTTGTGACCACTTTTCTCATCATTGCTGGTCGTATTTGTCTTGAAAAATTGAAAATGAGTATCCCAAGAAAATAACCTGCAGTGAAGTGAAAAGAGAACATCTCACAATGTGACCGTGTGTAATTAGAATTGAAAAAACACACTATATTCACAACCACTTTATTATTCAAATGTGTATTTTTTCAAATTAAAACCGGTTGATTAGCATGCATACCGTTTACAGCGCCAACATGTTTCTTTGCCACATCAATTTTAGGCAAATTCTTCAGGTCAAACCACTTTGTCAAGGCACCAGTATTGGACACACCATACACCGTTATCGAAGACTGCCAAATGTAAAAACAGAGAAAAGAAGAACACACTCCATCACTCTCACAACTCCCTTTTGGTCAAAAGACCTCCTTATTCATTAAGCATGTAGTTTACATTTATATTTGCCCTCAAAAAGCCACTGTTCCACGTACCGGCTTGATCTGTTGAGGTCACACAGGGAACTCCATCTGTGAGTCCTCAGAGTGGATTGATCATTCAGCTATAATGTCAATCTATAAAGTAATGTATATATTGTTCTGAACAACACAATTCTAGTATTCAGGACAAATTTTGTGCCATTTCATCTCGGCCTCTCAAAAATCTCTTTGTAATTAAAGTCATTCTTTAAAAGGAAACTAATGTAGCATTATATCTTTCCATTTTTTATTTTTTACACCCCTTACTTGTCATTAAAAAATATGTATTCAAAACCAGCTGGTTGTTATCAAACTGGGCCTGCCATCAAAGCAACTGCATTATCTTGCTCAATAACAAAACTCTGTACTATACATCTTAGTTTTCAGAGGACAGGGGGGTCAAGCATCCCACCATTGCATCAACCCTTCTTATTCAGCTGCCCTCATCACTTTCCATTTCAAGCACGATTTAGCAGTTGACACGGCTGTGCCGATTGTTTTTTAAGCAGATCTTATAACTTCTGTGGTTTCGCTGATCGTTTATTAAAGAAACCTTACTCCTTAATCTTTCTGTCACCACACCGCTTGTTTATGGTTCTTAGCGTCTTGCTGGCTCCCCATTCCTCCTTACCAACCAGGAGCCTCACGGAGCACATTTCATCATCCGGTCGTCTCCCTCGACTAGCACGCCTCCTATATCCACTTCCGTGTGATGGATCACGTGGAGGGGCCATGCGGTCACGTAGGGAGGCGCCCCGGAGATAGCACCATCTTTAAAGAGGATCGAATTCCATCTCCTTCAAGTATTGGTCTAAGAGATTTACGTGGGGAATTTTTTAAATAATGCGGTTGTTTTATATTACATAAAAATATCCTCAGCAATAGACCCATATTGTTAAAAAAGGTCAATTACAACTAGTTCAAAGGTGCATTATAAAGTCTTGTAATTAAACATAGACTCTGTACACTTTTTATCCAGACGCTTGCCCGTGACTATGGTCACATGGGGAGGCGGCCAGAAAATAGCGCCATCTTTAAAAAAAGGATCAAATTCCATCTCTTTCAAGTATTGGACAGAGAAAATTGTCAGCAATAGACCCCTATTTTTAAAAAGAGGTCAATTACAACTCATTCAAAGTGCATTGTAAGATCTTGTAATTAAACATAGACACAGTACTCCTTTTTCCAGACATTTTTGTACATACACATGAATTATTTTCTTTTTCTCAAATCATCTTCAAGAGATGTGGGACAAAATAGACCTGCAGTGTACTCTATTTTAAGTCACATACCATTTATTTTTATAGTTATAATAATGGCATGGTCCAGCTGATTTCATATCCGGATTCCTTCACCATACTATACACACTGATCATTCTTAACCAGTTACTATGATGAACTCCCCTCAAAAACACCAAAGAGTCGAATCTGTAGTGGCAGTATCATCTGACCTTATTCCATTCTATAAATTCGTTGAGCCCAATCTGTTCACATTTCTCTTGAAAAATCCAGCGGGCTTCCTTTGAGGCCAAGATTCCATCAATCTTCTGTGGATTTCCCACTACCTTTTCTAGTACTACTCAAGTGAAGGTATGTTTTTGCTCATAACAGTATTGCACTAAGTTGTTAGTCAGTTTTCCTGTCTTTATTGTGCTTAGATGTTCCTGCATACTGATTTTAGTGCTTCTGGTGGTGAGCCCTATATATTTAAGACCGCATTCACACGTAAGTCTATAAACCACATTCATGGTATTACAGTTACTAAAACATGTCAGAAACCATTCTTTACCAGAATTTAGTGTCATACTACACGTTTTCTTTGTAAAACCACAGACTGAACATGACCCACAAGGATAATGTCCATGTGGAATCGTGGTATCATTCGACTTCTGTGTGGGTCTTGTCCAGGTATGGACTAGTTTGTCCTTCAGGTTGCTCTACCTTTTAAAAGCAAACCTTCGTGGTGGCACCTTAAAGTCTCTGTGAGATAGAAGTGACCAATGCTACCGTATTGACTGTCTGACCCGAGTTGCTAAAGGATCAAAGGTCATCACCACCAGAGCACACTCATCTTTTGTTTTTTCATTTTTCTCCAACAGTAGACTGCGGGGAGTATTTAAGGCCCTTTTCTTTGCCTGTCTGACTATATTTTGGGGGTAATTTCTCTGCCTAAGTTTCTCACTTAACTCCTCTGATTGTTCCAGGTACGTGGCAGCGGTGGAGCAGTTCCGGCTGTATCGCAGAAACTGTCCCGCCGGCAAATTATCCCTCAATGCTCTGGGATGGTACGATTCATATAAGAGAATTGAATTTCTACCCGTGGCTTTTTGATGGACACGGGTATACAATGACTCCCCATTGGCCTCAATGTCCAAATCCAGGTATACAGCTGTCGATTACTGTATGTCCAGGTGAACCTTAAACTGGGATCTTGGTGATTTAACCAGTTGAGGAACTCCAACAGGCTATCCTCTCCACCAGACCAAATACAGAGCACATCGTCTATATATCGCTTCCAGAGGCGTACATTCCTCTGGAAGGGGTTGGATTGATGATAGATGATGTGCTCTTCAAACTGGCCTACATAAATGTAAGCCAGACTGGGCGCCATAGTTGCGGTATCGCAGGAACTGTTCCACCAACAAATTATCCCTCAATGCTCTGCGGGGTCCTAGGTTTCTCATTAATCAGTAACTCTGCCTGATTAATGAGAAACCTAGGACCCCCGCTTTTTATATTCTTCCTAAGATTCATAAGCCCCAGCGTCCGCCCCCCGGCCAACCAATTGTGTCGGGGATCCAATCAATCTTGGAACCCCTGTCCAAATTTGCAGATTTTTTTCTCTGTGAATCAGTTATAAAACAGCAGTCTTTCATTAAAGACACCATGGAGGTTGACGACCCTCTTTACTGTTTTGCATCGGATTGACCCCGACACGCCTGCTGCTGCTGTTCTCCTAGATGCGGAGAAGGCATTTGACTCCTTTGAGTGGCCTTTCTTTTTGTCCATCATGAGGTGTATAGGTATGCCCAAATGCTTTGTCTCCACAGTAGCCTTACTCTGTACTCTGCCTACTGATAGGCTACGGCTGAACTGTACCATTTCTGTCCCTTTTTCTTTGACCCGGGGCACACGTCAGGGCTGCCCCCTGCCCCCTCTGCTGTTTATTTTGGCTATGGACCCACTGGTGCGCCACTTTCAAGAAAAACATTTACACCGTGGCATTCAATTTCGCACGGGCCCTCTGTTGATCTCTCTCTATGCAGATGACACTATTTTATATGTTAGGTCACCTCGGCTGAACTTAGAACCACTCATATTGGAAATAATCCGCTTTGGTACATTTTCTGGGCTTCATGTTAATTGGCATATATCGGTCATTTTTCCGCTTACTGCCAGCACCATTGATTGGAGCTGCACGTTTCCACTTGAATGGTGCCATGATTTGGTTAAATACATTGGTGTCCCTATCCATCTCGATACTCCTACTATGATTCGGCTAAACTATGGTAGTGCAATTAGTTCTCTTGAATCGCAGATCACAATATGGCTGCGCCTGCGTTATCCATGGCCGGGAGAGTTGCAAATATTAAAATGGTGGTCCTCCTGCGATTTTTATACCTGTTCAATAACATCCCCGTCCCGCTTACCAAAACTTTCTTCACTCAGCTGCGCTCACTGTTGTTACGCCTGGTTTGGGGCGATAAGGCGCCTAGGGTTAGCTGGCGGACTCTGACAGTTCCATATGCTAGAGGGGGCTTCGCAGTCCCAGACTTCTGTTTGCATTATCTGATCGTGCAATGCTGCTACGCCCACGCCTGGTTTCATCCGGTCGCCCGCATCCCGTATTTGAAACCTGATGCAGATTTGGTACTGCCTCGCCTTCTCTCTGAAATTCTACCTACGGGATTTCCCCGGGATCCCCAGGACATTCAAACAGTATCGACCACATGCCGGGAATGGGATAGATTGCATAGACTGTTGGGTCTTGAACGATAGTATTCTCCGGCACTACCCCTACACAATCCTTCAGTGTTCCCTATCACAGGAGAGACTTTGGTTCGACGCACACTAGTGAAATTCCACATATGCACTGTTGGCGACTTCTTTCCTGAAGGTTACGTTTTTTCAGTGTTAGCGGACACCCGTTTTTCTGAACGGACATTCATGGATACGTTCATTTTGACTCGCTTGCACTCCATGCTTCGTGCATCTTTTTCTTCCTACCAAATGCCCCTGAACCTACTCCACGATTGACATTGCTGATTCAAACCACTTATGGCGCACACTTGGTCTCCAAATTGTATCGGCAGTGTAGTGAATCCATCCCATTTTTGGACGCCATGGTACGGGCGGCATTGGAGGTGGACCTGGGTAATTCCATAACAGATGACCAATGGGAATACTGCTGCAGGGTGACTAAGGAGGTTTCTTTGAACAGTAGACACAAACTTCTACATTTTAAATTTCTTCCTAGAATGCATTATACTCCTGCGCACTCACACAGAATGGACCCTGGTAGACCCCATTGCTGTCAGAAATGTGGAGCTCCTTTCGCTGATTTTGCCCACCTAGCTTGGACCTGCTCGAGGATACACCTCCATTGGTCCGCGATTCACGCCACGCTCGGCGACATGCATTCCATGCGGCTGGAGCCTGTCCCCGAGATCGCATTGCTCGGGTATGTGGCTAACTTTCCTCGAGCGATCAGGAAATTTGCTGCACTGGGTTTCCTGCTAGCCAAAAGAGAGGTGGCCATACTGTGGGGCAGTAAGAGATCCCCAACACGGGCGGCATGGCTGCGTAGTTTGGCATGCTGCAATGTAAACAGCGGGGAATATTCCACCACAATACATGACCCGTCACGTGCAGTTGATATTTGGGGCCCATATAGGAGCTACATTGCTAGGACCAGCACTGTTCAGCCTTCACAAACTTCGCAGGGGGTTACCCCAGAGGGGATAGGCTAGACAAGTGGCTTTTTTTTTGTTTTTCAGAGAACAAAGGTCCTGAGCGAACAATAGAGGTACACACAATGATAGAATATAGACCGTGTTGGGTTACTATATAAATCCAATGTCCAGCCGGACATGGAATTTTATTCATACAATGGAAAAATTAAAGCCAAAACTACTTTGAACAAAAATAATAGTGGGGCACAAGCCTGTACCCTGAAACGAACGGGAAGTGTGGGGGAATGGGGTAACAATACAAACAATAAAACCACAACACAAATACACGCAAAGACTTTGAGCTGTGGTAACTTGCATTCAGAGGTAAATAGCAGCAAGTTTAACCAAAATAGACACCACAATAGTTAGACACAGTGGACATTTGTAAAACTATTTAGAAATGTCGACGTTTAGATCCCAAGCTCATTAGTTAAAACGGGATCATCATCAAGACTAGAACATAACATTTGCCTGGTTTAGAACATTTAGTGCCAAACGGCTGTAGTATCCAGGGATTAGGTGGGTGGAAGGATAATGGGGCGTGGAACAGATAATTATCGCTCTGGTTATTCACGATAAAACAACGATAAAGGCAGCTGCCCGGGATGTAGCGAGGCAAGTCGGAGAAAGCGTCCGCCGTTCTCCTTAGGTGGTTCGTGGGGCCACAGTTAAAGGCTGATGGGGTGCCATACCGGGTTAGGTAGTAGGCACGCTCAGTTAGCGTGGTGGCAGGATCCTTAGACAGCAACGTGTGCTGTTCGGTATCATGCGTGAGAAATATGTCATTTAATTGTTGCCGAATTGCGTTTGACATATACAGGATGCATTATTGAGTATTGTCTGCTACTATTACGATATGTTTGCTACTTTTCTTCATTGCTGATATTCTTCGATGCAATGTACTGTACCTCTTTCTATTCCTGTATGCAAAATTGGGAAAATAAAGTTTTTTAAAAAAAAGACACCATGGAGGTCCTGAATATTTTGGAAAGCATGGAATTTGATTCCATTCGAGAACTATTGGTTACCATTGACATTGAATCACTCTATACCTGCATACCCAAGAATGCCATGCTGGTGGCAGCAGCACGTGCCCTGGGGAAGCAAGAGTGGTTGCATGATGCACCACAGTCCTTTGTACTGCAATGTATCGAACTTGCATTGACTCAAAATTATTTCAGCTATAAAGAGAAGCTGTATTTACAGACCACAGGAACATCTATGGGTGCAACTATGGCGCCCAGTCTGGCCTGCATTTATATAGGCCAGTTTGATGAGCAGGTCGTCTATCATCAATCCAACCCCTTCCAGAGGAATTTAAGCCTCTGGTAGCGATATATAGACGATGTGCTCTGTATTTCGTCTGCTGGAGAGGATATCCTGTTGGAGTTCCTCAACTGGTTAAATCACCAAGATCCAAGTTTAAGGTTGACATGGACATACAGTAATCGAACAGCTTTATACCTGGATGTGGACATTGAGGCCAATGAGGAGTCATTGTAGACCCGTGTCCATCAAAAAGCCACGGATAGAAATTCGCTTCTGTTATATGAAACGTACCATCCCAGAGCATTGAGGGATAATTAGCCAGTGGGACAGTTCCTGCGATACCGCAGGAACTGCTCCACTACTGCCACGTACCTGGAACAATCAGAGGAGTTAAGTGAGAAACTTAGGCAGAGAAATTACCAACAAAAAATAGTGAGACCGGCAAAGAAAAGGGCCTTAAATACTCCCCGCAATGTACTGTTGGAGAAAAATGAAAAAACAAAAGATGAGTGTGTTCTGGTGGTGATGACCTTTGATCCTTTAGCAACTCGGATCAGACAATCAATACGGAAGCATTGGTCACTTCTATCTAACAGAGACTTTAAGATGCCACCACCAAGGTTTGCTTTTAAAAGGTCGAGCAACCTAGTCCATACCCAGACAAGACCCGCACAGAAGTTGAATGATACCAGAATTCCACATGGACATTATACTTGTGGGTCATGTTCAGTCTGTGGTCTTACAAACAAAACTTTGAGTGTGACACTAAATTCTGGTAAAGAATGGTTCCTGACATGTTTCAGTAACTGTAATACCATGAATGTGGTTTATAGACTTACGTGTGAATGCGGTCTTCAATATATAGGGCTCACCACCAGAAAAATTAAAATCAGAATGCAGGAACATCTAAACACAATAAAGACAGGAAAACTGACTACCAAATTAGTGCAACACTGTTACAAGCAATAACACACCTTCACTTGGGTAGTACTAGAGAAGGTAGTGGGAAATCCACAGAACATTGATAGAATCTTGGCCCACTGGATTTTTCAAGAGAAATGTGACCAGATTGGGCTCAACAAATTTATAGAATGGAATTAGGTCAGATAATACTACTACTACAGATTCCACTCGTTGGTGTTCTTGAGGGGAGTACATCATAGAAACTGGTTAAGAATGATCAGTATGTATAGTATGGCGAAGGAATCCGGATATGAAATCAGTGTGACCATGCCATTACTATAATTATAAAAATAAATGGTATGTGAGAACACTGCAGGTCTATTTCGTCTCACATCTCTTGAAGATGATTTCAGAAAAAGAAAATAATTCATTTGTGTATATACAAAAACGTCTGGATAAAAGGAGCACTGTGTCTATGTTTAATTACAAGATCTTACAATGTACTTTTGAATGAGTTATAATTGACTTTTTTTTTTAAATAGTGGTCTATTGCTGACAATTTTCTTTGTCCAATACTTGAAAGAGATGGAATTCAATCCTTTTTTTTAAAATGGCGCTATTTCCGGGCCGCCTCCCCACGTGAATATAGTCACGGGCAAGCGTCTGGATAAAAAGTGTACAGAGTCTATGTTTAATTATAAGACTTTATAATGCACCTTTGTACTAGTTGTAATTGACCTTTTTTAACAATATGGGTCTATTGCTGATGATATTTGCATGTAATATAAAACAACCGCATTTGTCTTAAAAATTCCCCACGTAAATCTCTTAGTCCAATACTTGAAGGAGATGGAATTCGATCCTCTTTAAAGATGGTGCTATCTCCGGGTCACCTCCCCACGTGACTACATGGCCCCTCCACGTGATTCATCACACGGAAGTGGATATAGGAGGCGTGCTAGTTGAGGGAAATGACCGGATGATGAAAAGTGCTCCGTTGGGCGCTGGTTGGTAAGGAGGAATGGGGGAGGCAGCTAGATGCTACAAACCGTAAACAAGTGGCGTGGTGACAGAAAGATTAAGGAGTAAGGTTTCTTTAATAAACGATCAGCAAAACCACAGAAGCTATGAGATCTGCTTAAAAAACAATCGGCACGGCCGTGTAAACTGCTAAACCGTGCTTGAAATGGAAAGTGATGAGGGCAGCTGAATATGGAGGGTTGATGCAATGGTGGTATGCTTGACCTTCCCTGTCCTCTGAAAACTAAGAGGAATAGTACACCGTTTTTTAATGATAATGTCGTTGCTTTGATGGCAGGCCCAGTTTGATAACAACTAGCTGGTTTTGAATACATATTTTTGAATGACAAGTAAGGGGTGTAAAAAATAAAAAATGGAAAGATATAGTGCTCCATTAGTTTCTTTTGTGGTTAAAGAATGGCTGTAATTATAAAGAGATTTTTGAGAGGCCGAGATGAAACGGTGCAAAATTTGTCCTGAATGCTAGAATTGTGTTGTTCAGAACAATATATACATTATTTTATAGATTGACATTATAGCTGCATGATCAATCCACTCTGAGGACTCACAGATGGAGTTCCATGTGTGACCTGAACAGATCAAGCTGGTACGTGGAACAGTGGCATTTTGAGGGTAACTATAAATGTAAACTATATGCCTAATGAATAAGGAGGTCTTTTGACCAAAAGGGATTTGTGAGAGTGATGGCGTGTGTTCTTCTTTTCTCTGTTTTTACATTTGGCAGTCTCCAATAACAGTGTATGGTGTGTCCAATACTGGTGCCTTGACAAAGTGGTTTGCCCTGAAGAATTTGCCTAAAATTGATGTGGCAAAGAAACTTGTTGGCGCTGTAAACGGTATGCATGATAATCAACCGGTTTTAATTTGACAAAAATACACATTTGAATAATAAAGAGGTTGCAAATATAGTGTGTTTTTTTTAATTTTAAATATAGACGGTCACATTGTGAGACGTGATCTGTTCACTTCACTGCACTAAGGTTATTTTCTTTTGGACACTAATTTTCAATTTTTCAAGACAAAATGACCACCAATGATGAGAAAAGTGGGCACAACTGGTGAGTACCAACCAGTGAACCCGTTGGTGCTGCGCATGTGAGGGTAATTTTGTCTTTTCACATTTGACATTTCTAGGGTTCTTTTCACACTGTTACATGTTGATGGAAATATTAGAAGATGTGGTGACTGCCAGGTGTGAAAACAGTTTTATTTTTAAGTAAAGGCAGAAAACGGTTGGTGATTACCTCAGAGCGGAAAAGAGAGAAATATATGGTATTTAAAGTTTGTGAATCCTCACCCCCCTTTTGAAAGTGTGTAGCCTGACAAAAGGCGCCTTATAAACCAGGTTGTGATGTTTTTGATAGCTGAATGTTAACCCTGACCAAAGAAAAATATTCGTTCATAGAAAGCGAAACTTTGGGTTGCGCATTGGGACTGAGGCACTTCTGCCAGTATGTATGGCGAACCAGAGTGTTACTGCGTACCGACCACAAGCCTTTGACTAAGATGCTTACCACACAAGGTTTTAATAAAGCTACTCGAAGAATTGTGAGACTATTAGTTGGATTGTAGGATTAAATTTATGATCTAAATTATGTGCCTGGGGTACGGAATAAAGTGACCGATTTCTCAGTAGAATGCTGCTACCTGTGGAAGTGGAAATGAAGATTGATAGTTGCCAGTATTTTTTTGTTAGCTTGTCTGTAGAAGAGATTTTAGGTGTGAAAACGTAAGATTGGGAGTGTGCGTTTCTCAAGAACAGTCTTTTGGGGAACGTGTCAGGATTTGGGGTGGAGAGACGACTGGAGAAGATAACATTGGATGGAAGTTTATTTCCGTTTTGGGAAGTGAGGAATGTACTTTCATTTGAAAACAATTCCTTGTTCCATCCAGCAGCTACCCGAGGCAGCTTGATGTAGCACAGATTAATTGCTGGCGCAGGCGCGCAACAGCACCTGCACCGGCCATCGAAGATTATCCAGGGCGGGTGAAACCCTCAGCCCTGGCCTCGGGCCCCTGGCACGCCTCTGTGCCTTCCCTATCCGTGACGTTTAAAGCGTCACAGATCAAGGTCGATACGGGCACTGCAGACTGAAGCCCTGCAGTGCCCGTGGCTACATGCCAATCAGCCCTTCACCCCACCCCTTTCTCCACTTGTAACATAGTGGGGTGAAATAGCAGCTACTGAAACTTCGAGACTGCGACTGCGCAGGCTCGAACTTCAAAGTTTCAGTTTTAACTACGTCCCATTGGGAGGAGCTGGCGCCATGCAGAACGTTTCGAAGACATGGAAATATAAAATTATGGTGAGTGACAGGGTTTCACTAATGCGTGCTTGTGTCCGGCCCGGCAGGGTGAGGGATATAACTAGAGACCTGGTACTCAAGCTCATGTGCTCTGCTCTCCCTTCTTAGGTCGTGATCTCAGCTAAACAGTGAGTTCCCACTAAACTCCCTTGTTAAAATAGTCTGGGAGCAACTATCACGTGCGTGGCAGAGTGTCCTGCAGCAGCTACAGTTCCTCAAAAGAATGGCATTGGATAGTTTTTTATTATTTAACGAACTTCTGCTGTACCCTTTGTAAGCCTAGAGCCCTCTTTTACTTGAGCATAAAGCCATTGTCAGTTATTTAATATTCAGCAATTTGCATGAACCCTTCAAAACTGTATGCAAGGCTCCTCCTCATTACTGGGTGGTTATTTCCTTGAAAATTGTACTTTAGGAACGAACACGAACAGCAAACACTGCTTAGTGTTCTGGGAGGTTGTTTGCATGATCTTTTCTATTCAAAGCCCGCTGCCTCTCCTGTTTAAAAAAATGTGTATGCAGAACCACAGTATTCCTGATTGCTGCAAAAATATGCTCGAGTAAAAAAATGTCAGATTTCTTTTATGTGTACAGATGGAAGAATGCGGAATGTGACTGTGATATAGCACAGTAGTCATAATCTAATTTGCCCTTGACTGTTTACATAATTACACACTTTTGCGGTAGGGTGAATGCTGTAGAGTCATGATGATCACAAGACAACTTTATTATATGTGGCCTGATGTCTGTACTGTGGAGCCCGGTGGTCTTCAGGTGTATGCAGGGGATTGTACCTTCTGAAATCCGCTGTAAATGGATCAGAAGATGCACTGATGATTGCTGGAACATGTTTATCAGAGGTCTTGTTGCATGTTACGTTGGCACATATTTGCATAATGTGTTTATACTATAAATGTAGTGTATGTAATTTATAAAATGATTTGTATAAACTGTGGTCCTACTTTATGCTGATAAATTTACTGCTGTAGTAGTTACACATAGGGGTACTTCAGTGTTGTAAATTATTGCTTACATTGCATAGAGTGGAGCAATGGTGGTGGGGTCAATTTTTAATTATGGGTACTGGGATATGCTTAAATGCTGGTGTGAGCACGTGTGTGTGAAAGTGAGAGAGTGGTAGTGAAGGAGTGAGTCAGAGTGAGTGGAAATGAGTGATAGGAAGAGTGCATATGAGTGTAAATGAATGAGAGTGAGGGAGGATCACAGTGAGGGCAACTGAGTTACTGTGTGTGAGACTGAGTGAGTCACAGTCTAAGTGAGTCTTAGTGAGTCAGAGAATGAGAGAGTGAGTCAGGAGGAGTGGAAATGAGTGTGAATGGTAATGAATGAGTGAATCAGATTGATATTGAGTGAATGAGAACGAGTGACACTGATTGAATCAGTGAGGAAAAGTGGGACTGTGAGAGAATGACTGACTGTCAATGAGTGAGACTGAGTGAGTGTAAGTGTGTTACAGTGAGATTTAATGATTTTGAATCAGCTGGGCTGATTGAGTTAGGAGAACAAGTGAGTCAGAGGGAGACTGAATACAAATAAGTGAGAATGAGTGAGTCAGAATGATTGAGAATGGATGAGACTGAGTGAGTTAGAGTGCGTTCGAGTGAATAGAAATGAATGGAATTGAGGTAGAGTAAGTTAGAATGAATGAGACTGAGTAGATCAGGGTGAGAATGAGTGAGACTGAGTCAGTCAGAGTAAGCAAAAGTGAGTGGATATGAGAGTGAGAATTAGTGAATGAGACTGAACGAGAGAGAAAGAATGAATGCAAGCAAGTGTGAGCGAACCCACGTAGATAACGTCAGTCTCTCTTACTCGAATTCCAGCCAAGGTTTATGCCTCACCTCTTTTGAAGGTCACCAGCTGCCACTGCGTATTAGTTGTGTGGAGAAGAGTATTCTATCCATGCACTGGGGGTTCTGTTTAGAATTCTTCTGGGAGAGGTATTCTGTAAAGAGATTCTATAAAAAGTCATTTGACCAGGGATTGGTGAACTTGGAGCAGTGTGCTGCCTTTGGGCTTCAGTTTACAGCAATTCATGCTTTGAGTCTTAACTCATTGTATGGTAATTGAACGTAACACTATCCGGGCATTGTCAAGGCTATCAGAGAAACTGTGTATATAGCTAGGTCTGATGCAAACACTAGCCACTTATGTTGCTGCTATCAAACAAAAAGTCACAAAATGGTTTCAATATAGTGGTCAGTAATAATCAAACTTATAATGTTGGCAGTTATATAATAAACTGAGTACAGAGTATGGCAAGTAGTAAAACCTCCAATCACCAAAAATGAATTAAAGAACAAACCAAGTTAGAGAAAAAAATCTTTGGAGTCAAATCCTCCAGTAGATGTACAATATGACAATTGTACAATTGTCAGTTTTCTCTCATCAGACAAAAAAAAGAAACACATGCGTACCCATTGCAAGAGCTTCTTTAAGCTATGAATCAACAGCCAGGGACCCCAAATATCCAGAAAGAACTTAAAATGGTTAGTGAAATTCAAGAAGAATGGCATTCCTATATGTTCAAAAGGCAATTCACCCTTAAAAAACCTTTCAATCTTTGAAACTTCCAATACTTTTTCTTCCACATAAATACTTTACACATTGCCCTAAGTTACAGGGGATTGGGCTCAGGCTAATTTCATGACTAGAAGGTTTAGCCACATAAGGGTTTTAATTATTCATCGGGGTAGGCAGTCACTCTCTCCCAAAATAATAATACAATGTTTTACAGCTCTCAAATAATGCAACACTACTACCAGATTGGAAATTCCAAATTTCATATCTAGTTGGTAGGAGTGCCCAGCAATGAATGCTTCTATCTGGGGCATTTTGGATCTGCATTTAGAAATTAGCCTCTACTACATTTACTGGAAGTAGGAGACATTTTAATCAGACAAATTACATCTGGTTTACTAATGACCTGAGATGAAAAATTGCTTTGATTGATATAATTACGAACTTGCTGAAACAGGCTAGAAACAAAGTTCTAAGGGACGTCAGATAAATAAGGAAGGAATCCACAAAGGGGTTTCAATGAAGCAACAAAAGTACTATAATGGACAGTGGTCTAACCTTTCCTCATTTGCAGGAGGTTTTAGAAATTCATAAAGGTCCTGAAATATACAGACAATACTGTTGCAATACCATTCTATTAAAATGTACTCCATTCGCTCCCAGAGGGCCATGCATGCCCTCGATAGTTTCAATTGTGTCATTAAATCAAAAACCAATGAACATAAAACAAAGATAAAGGTTTTTGATTAGAAGTTAGTAAAGAGATATTTCTGGACATTGTGTGATAATTGCCTCAAATGAGTGTGATCCTATTACTACCGTGAGGTATGGCTGTACTCACGAGACTGCCCAAGGTATTATCATGCTAAGTTGAAACTACTAAAATGTGAGGGGATTTGGCATGATTCCTTCTGACAGGCTTGCCTAAAAGAGGAAACATCAGTAAATTAAAGCTCAGTAAAGTAGCTTAGGTGAATTATTTCTTCATATATTTGTGAATGTATTAATAGGTTATTGAAATGCAGGTGCGTTACAGAACTTGTATCCAATTACAGATATCTAGGTGCTTTTTTACCACATATGACTCAAACACAGATAATCACCAATGAAAAATGATTAGGCCTAAATCACAATAAAGTTGGAATTCAAATCCAGACATTTAACCCTGTGTGTGGAGTAGATTTGTAATATATTTGGAATTTATATTCTGCGAAGCAGAACAGCGTTTCTTGAAAAACCATTCAATATCCTCATCCATATTAACAAAGGCCTTTGGAAACCATTCAGTTATGCACAATATAAAATATCAAACACATGAACTCATATCTATACATAAATTATAAAATGCAAATGACATGTGCCAGAATAGTTTTATAAATCAGAAACACATGTTAATAATATCATAAAACTGTAAATTATAAAACAAAGTCATCAAAAACTCTTGTAAAATGATGAAATATATTAATAATAACCTTGAAATGATCAATTTTGTTGAGACTGATTAAGAATAGAACCTGGAAAACATTTACAGCTCATTCTAAAATAGTTTAATAATAATGTATTAATGGAGTTTCAAAAAAGTTTTCATTTGTTACCGTGCAGTTGAACATGAAATTTGGAAATTGCCCCCACTGACTGTAGTTACACCTGATAGAAATTAACAAAGAACATTAAGTAGACGTCAGGCAATTCTTGCCATCCCACATGCTATCATTATAAATAAATAATTATAGGGCACATAATGTATACGTTTGCATTTAATTCACACACACTTATATATATATATATATATATACATTTATATATATTTATATATATTTATATAATGGATGTCTGTCGAAGTGCTGCGAGCCAGGGAGGAAGTGGCTGATGAATTATTCAGTAACTTGCTGGAACTGGAGGAGGGCAGCCAGCCTCGGGAGGTGGCATCAGCCTCGGGAGCTGAAGCTGTAAAAACTAAACTAAGAACTCTGTCTGGAGCTACTAATGTAAAATGAGCAAGCAAAATGGTGGGAATTGAGATCTTTACGTAAATACTTGGAGGCAGGGCACATTCCTTGTGGGCTACGTATTTTATTGGTGCTGCACTATGAAAATCCCAACCCAGCATGTTGAAGGAATGGGCCTACAGCAACATGGAGGCACTGACTTGTTTGGTCCAAATCTTGTGAAATATGCCAAAATTGATTGCTATGCATTACAAAACGAGGTACAATTGCTGAATGACTAATTGAGCAAATTGGAATATTAGGAATTAATCTCTAAGTTTTACAAATGTATTAGTCAGCGCCTGAAGAAACAGGAGGAAGTTATAAAAGCCCATAAAGGTCACAAATTCAAACATGACAAGACCAATTAGGGACTTGGGCAGAACTTTACATTTTCCAGGAGGTCTTATACAATGAGAAGACAAAGGTTGGTTGACAAGAATTGTGCCAAAAAGAATGACAATCTGGGCAGAGCTGCATCGGCTACTGAGTCGAGGTTGGCAGTGGAAATTGAAACAGACTCAAAAGATTATAGAACTCCAAGAGTACAACAGAGTGGGCAGCCAAAGCTGTCCTTAGTTGAGGATTTGGATTTTTTATGCAGGGACCATGGCCAAACATTGTGGCCCAATGAAATAAAATTTAGAACAAACAAATGCAAAATTAAAGGAGGTGAGAATGGAAAGAATGTTGAAAGCGGGGCGAGGAAGCAGGTACGAAAAAGAAATGGGTAAAGATACGAATATCAGTAATAGTGGTGACACTAGCAGCAACAATACAGTCATTAATTTATCAAAGATTTAATTGAGATAGGTGGAATTACATCTGCCCTCTTTGGGCTTGTCATACTGCCCTGAGATCACATTCAGCTAAGCCCAAACTAGGATTGATATTTTTAAATATATGTGCAAGTTGAAACTGGCTCAATTTCACTTTATGCAACCAAATAATATAAGGACTGCCCAACATGAAGAGGGCAGTGATGGATTCAACTTACAAATAAGTGATCTATCTTTGCTGCAAGACCTCACCGAAATTCAGTAAGCAAACATCAGTGAGGAACAAGGAGTGACCACTTAACAAGGTATTAGTGACCTTGAACTTAATGTCTGTACATCTGCTCCTACTCCTTTCAAGCCGCGATCTACCTGTATTCCTGCAATGCCCCATGATGCCATCGATCTTTTCAATGGTAAGGTGGTAGATGACATTAAAAATTGTAATCATAAAGTTCAACGTGCAAAAAGGAAATACAATGTGCAACAGGGACATTACTATAACTCTATCAAGAAGCTTCAAAATAATAACCATGTTATCATATGCAATTCGGATAAAATTGGTAACATTGTCCTATGGTCATCAAGTGATTTTCTGCAGAAAGCATACAAGCAAGTAAACAATGGTGGCTGTTACATTAGAAGCAGTTTGGTTACAGCCAATCCATTGGCTTGCAGTATCGTAGGCAATTGACAATGTGAAGAGATGACCCAAAATGCCGAATTTCCATTTACTACCCAAAATGCACAAGAATAAAACGCAGCCCCCAGGTAGACCCATAATTGCTGCTGAAGAGAGTACTTTCGAAAACACATTATGCAATATTGATTTTTTTCTCTAAAGTTTTGTTCACAATTTAGTATTTTTTGTGTTGAACACTGGAGATTTCCTGAAACAGATTGATGACATCCCGTGGCACACGGAATATTTGGTAATGAGACTCTTGATGTCACTTCTTTGTACACCAGTATAAATCATTATGATGGCTTACATGCTGTTGAATACTTTCTTTGAGGCCAACCATTAAGTATGCTTGAACACAGCCGCATGCTGCTTTCTATAATCAAATGGTGTCTAGGGAACAATTTCTTTCATTTCAATCAGGTGATATTCTGATGAGGCGTGGCACGGAGATGGGTACCTGTGTCACCCCCATTTACACATTGCTTCTCATGGGCTGGTGGGAGGAGCAGGTGCTCATCACTGATCATAATGTGTTGTGAAACAAACAAGTAATATGCTGGCTATGGTATATTGATGATTTTTTGTTGTCTGGAGCGGTCACTGGAGTCAGCGGAGTCATTTATTGAGTATATTAACCACAATCCCATCAATCTACATTTTGTAGCTCATATTTGCAAAACAGAGGTGGGATTTCGTAGTTTACAGGTATTAATCAAACACAATAAGATTGAGACACATTTACATATATAAAAGCTACTGCTGGAAACTCTATGCTTCATGCAAGTAGTTTCCATCCTGTACATCTCAAGAATAGCATTCTTTATGGGGAGATGCTTCAACTCAAGAGGAACGGTAGCTGTCCGGAAGATGTAGTTTTAGGCCAGGATGAGGCCATTGTCAGATCTTTACAAAAGATCATGTTAGAAAATGCACTTTAAAAAGGCAATTTGATCAGTAGGAAGCAGCGGCTTTCAATAGGCATCCCAAGAAATAAGACTCTGCTACAAGATTGATTCTGGGATTTCGCAAACATAAGAGGAAATTAAGGACCATTGTAAGGAGTCATTGGTCGTTGGTTATGGTCGACTGTGTAATATGGTCTACCCTGCCTTAAGTACCTTCCGTTGCATTTAGAAAGGCTCCTTCCATGAGAGATACCCTAAAAAAGAGCAGTCCTGCATTGGTGGACAAGAAAAACTGGTTACAACCTAGAGATGGCTTCTATAAGGGCAACTTGTGTAGGGCCTGCGAATACACCACACCCTTCTGTGACAAACCACAGAAAATCAGGGGTGTATTCAACTGAAAACTGAATACACTGTATACGTCTTAGAGTGTGAGTATAAATTGAAATATGATTGGAGTACCTATTTGCAGGCTGTCATGAGTTATCCACACTGCATTAATTTGGATTGAGTTGGACTTTTTGTGTTGTTGGAATAAAACTTCTGTTGCTGATATTGGATGAATTTTGCAACAATAAAATGTTGGAATACAGTATTTATTTATTTATTTTATTTTATTTTTTGCATTTGTATGGCGCACAGCTACCCAACAAGGGTTTCCCGGCGCCTAGTATTTGTACCTAAGACTTTTTTACGAATACGACGCTCCTTCCTTGAAATTTTCATCTATTTGCAGGTCCATGAAAGGATTCTGCAGAATTTACAAGCTGTAAGACCAATCCTATCCAGTTGCCCGTCACTTCGCTCAATGCCATATTAGCAATCTCAACTGTATCAAATATTTTGTCATTGACTCAAGTCCAAAACTGATTTGGCGAGGCAAACGTGAGTGAATGCTAAGGCAGCTGGAGGCAAGATATATTGTGAATTTAGACTCCAGAACTCCAAATAACCTTAACCAGGATTATGATTTTCATACATTTTAGTGATTTTTTACTGATTTAATATTATCTATAATTTAAAGAATGTTATAATAGAAAAATTGGACCGCTTTCTGACCCCAATATTTTATCTAGTACTAGCCGCCCGTCCCGACGATGTCCGGGTATAAAAAAGATTTACCTGAAGGACGGCAAACTTTACCGAACGCTACTCCACCGCTTTCCAATGCAGCAGGCGTCTTAGAATGCACACGCCCACACACAACAACGCTGAAAGGCACACACACCTCACGACGTGCACGAACGATAATATCATCACAGTGAGATTAGCGTTCGTGCACGTCGTGAGGTGTGCGTGCTGTTCAGCGTTGTTGTGTGTGGGCGTGTGCATTCTGAGACGTGTGGGCGTGTGCATTCTGAGACGCCTGCGTTTATCCCCGGTTGAGATCGGTAACGCTTATGCCCTCAAAGGTTGCTTCGCAACATATGTTATAAACGCCGCCTGAATGGCAATGTGCGTGAATGCGGCGCACCTTGTGTCTTCTATACGGACTTGTGAGAAGTGATTAGAACTCGTGAATGGAAAGGCGGGCTACTGAATGACGCGGCCATTTTTTTGTTATAAAATTTGTGGCATGCCCCTCTGAGAACGCTGTTGAGGTACGCCCCTCTCACAAAGTATAATGTGTGTAGTTTGACAAGCCCACGAACACGCACCCGACACGCCCACGCCAATGCCCACGCCCACAAGGGACTACTTTACCCCTAAGGTTATTTGATGTTTTTAATGTATACGGTGGCCACCTGTATAGCCTATGTCCATCTGCTGCAACTCCCCTTTCCAATGCTGTGTTGGGTGTTGTGATTGGTGCTGTACTTCTTGAGTTTACCCGCCTCAAAGGTTTCAGCTCTCTCTTTATAATTTTATAATAGTAGTATGGATTCACATCAAGGGGTTGTATATGAATGATGGTTGCAGGATGATATGCAGCATTAAGTGTACATTTTTATAACTTGTTGATGAAATTATTTTAAAATTCCTTTTTCTTCAGTTGGAATCTTAAGGTCTATGTGTGCCATTTGAAATTGTGAGTTCTGATTGTGGGACTATTTAACATTATGTTGTATTTACTATATGATTTGGCAGTTTTCCAGATATTGTATCTGTGGCTATGGTTTGGTGCAATGTGCATCTGGGCAATATAATATTGTTTTCACCAGATGGCATTGAAGTGCTTTTTAGAGGTTGAGCAGTATTGGACTATAATTATGAATTTGTAAAGGATTTATCCAGTGAATTAATTAGTGTTCATACCACCAATTAAAAGCTAGTGATGACTTTATTCAGTATTGCAATTGTGCAATGCTGCAATGTGATGTGATTTGCCTAAATGCACTATTTTCTAATAATGACTATTTTTATACTAGCCAGATATGTATTAGGCTGTATTAATAAAATCAGAAATTAATTAATGTTTTAGCCCATATTAATGGATTTATCCAGTGATAAAATCTTCTAACTTGTGGTAATATGTTATTTGGTGTTTATCTATCTATACATACATTTATATGTCTATGAGTGTTTTGCACTGAAATATTCCATGGTGTTTTGCACTGAGTTCCATTTTGCACAGAATGTCTTTTATGTCTATACACCATGTGGTTAATATAAGTGTTTCTTTATCGTTGCAGCATGTATGTGATCAAGTCCAGGATTGGTTGAAACATGTAATGGCAGAAACCATCACAATAAAATAGGAGGAAGTAAAGTGGTGTCCGTCTGGCACGGACACCACTTTACTTCCTCCAATTACGGGTTGTTTGATATATATATATATATATATATATATATATATATATATATATGTGCGCAAACTCCAGACAACGCCACTGCAGCTCAAGCGCAAGAACCGGAACAGCGAGGCAAGCAGGAGACGGACCACAGCTGAAAATTCACAGGTCTTTTAATTGCAGGAAAGGTGTGGGGCAAGAGGGCAAGACGCGTTTCGGGCTTACAAAGCCCTTGTTCACATGCAATGACACAGTGATTTATTTTTGTTTTTATAATGCAGTGAAACCCGCCTCCCCGCCAATTTACTAATCAGGTCACATGGTCATAGGGATAGGAAAAAGACTATCCGAACAAAGCACAAATGGGAGAACATAAATGAAAGCTCCTTAAAACAAGACATATTTACAATGCGATGATTAAATAACATTGGCCATACTTGTTCATAATGCAATGTCATTTCTTTTCTGTATAATACAATATATACATAATTACTGGATAAATCCATGTGCAAGAAACGCATTTGTACAAATGTAGCGGCCTGTAAACAGCGGGGGAACGGGAAAAGTTCGGGAAAGTGCAAATAACAAAATCACAATGAATCACTATCTGTAATTCTTGGAGTCATACATTCTATGCATGAATGCATTTCTAAGGGAGGGGAAAATTGAAATAAAGTGCTAATAGTGCATGATGATATTGGCCTATGTATATAATGCATAAATGCTTAACATGAAAATGAAGGTAAGTCTTGACCTTTCAAAAATGTCATATAAAAGCGCATATAGAAAAACATTTCATACTGGTATAAAAACATCATCATATCAAACGGTGAGATAAAAACACCCTATGTGAAATACGTAAAAAAGTAGAGATTTCACATCTAAAATAGTTAAATATGTAAATACAAAAAGTGCACTATATACAAAGAGAGAAAGCCGAATTCATTTATATTTACAAATAATGACTGACAAGGAACTTGACCAGCCACTGCTGTTTTCATAGAGAAACATAACCCACTCAAAGTAAATCAACATTGTCTAGCGCCTATTCCCAGATCACAGGGAACCTGACGTATCTGGGAAATAAATGGGATGGTGGGCCAACAGAGGAGATCTAGTTATATGTGTGGGCATTATATGTTTGATCAAGTCTTTAGAGAAAATGACGTAGATCCTCAGTGTTGTTAAGCCCGTTGGGCCATTTACTGTCATATTCTAGGATCAGGCTTGATTCTAGTCGCCTCAGTATGAGCTCACGGTTGCCACCTCTTCTGAGTTTGGGGACTGCTGCTACCACATAATACGAGAGGCAATTAATGTCTTTGTTGTGGGTACTCTCGAAGTGGCGAGCCACTGGATATGTCTGGTCACAGTGTAGGATGGCTCGAATGTGCTGCAAAATCCTGACGTGCACTTGTTGTTTTGTACTGCCTACGTAGTTAAGGCCACAAGTGCACGTCAGGACGTATACAGCAAACTCAGTTTTGCAAGTATGGCTCCCTCTAATTGGAATCTCACTCATAGAAAATGGAGTTCTGTAATGAGTTTTATTTATGCCAAACTTGCAGGCTCTGCAAGTTGTGCATTTACGGAACCCAGAAGGTGATAACCAATTAGGTTTCTGTTGCAATTCAGGGCTACCTTGGTCCAGAATTGAACCCATACTTTGTGCCCGCCTGAAAGTGACCAAAGGTTTGTTGGGTAACAGACATCCCAAAACTGTATCCGTTAGGACAGTAGACCAATGCTGGTTAATGATTCGTCTGATTTTTGTTTCTTGACTGCTGTAGTTTGTAATAAACCTTGGACAGTCAATGTTGCTCGATTCAATGTCTTTAGCCATTGCCTTGTTCTTATTCACAGTATTTAGCAATAGGCACGATCTAGAGCAATTTTCTGTTTTTGTCAAAGCCTGGTTAAACACTTTTTCAGAGTAACCTCGGGCTTTCATTCGGACTTTTAACTCAGCTACACATTTTTGGAAATCCTCAGCCTTACTGCATATTCTTTTTAGCCTTAGGATTTCTCCATAGGGTATGCTGTGGATAGTGTGCTTGGGGTGGAGACTGGAGGCGTGGAGAGTCGTGTTACCCGCCGTTGCTTTTCTATATAGAGTAGTTTGTATACATCTATTATCATCCACATAAATCCTGACATCTAAAAATTCTGCTTGCTTGGCACTGATATTTGATGTAAACTTTAAGTTTAGGGGGTTGTTGTTTATCTCTGAGATGAACACTTTAGCCTCATTTTCATCCCCTTGCCAAACAATGAAGATGTCATCGATGTAACGGAGATATTTTATTATTTTCTCCCTTACCCAAGTCTTATGTGTGATGTTGAGGACCCGCTCCTCCCACCAGCCAACGTGTAAACACGCATAGCTGGGGGAGAAGCGGGCCCCCATCGCCACCCCTCTTAGCTGTCTCCAAATTTCCTTGCCGAATGAAAAGTAGTTGTTACCAAGACACCATTCGATCAAGCCCAATATCACCTTGTTGTGTTCATAGTATTCCGCCGCACGTTGACCCAGAAAATGACTGACAGCAATTAGACCACACGAGTGGGCAATACTAGTGTACAATTGCTCAACATCAAGGGTGATTAACAACATATCATCTTGCCACTCCAAGTCATCTATTTTTGCCAAGAAATCACTGGTATCACGAACAAAACTTGGAAGAGAGGTCACCCAGCTTTGTAAGAAATAATCAATGTACTGGCCCACATTCTCTCCGCTGCTGCCTATAGCAGAGATAATGGGTCTGCCAGGAACAGGTGACACCCCCTTGTGAACCTTTGGGATTAAATAGAGACATGGCAAGACAGGATGTGCATTGTGCATAAATTTAAATTCATCTGATGAGATAAGACCTTCTCTGCGAAATTGTAGCAGTAGTTTATGTAGATTGTCATTCGCTTTAAGGTACTCTTTGTTGGTAGATTTTAAATAACAAGCAGGATTGTGTAATTGTCTTAATGCCTCTGCAGAGTACTCCGATTTGGGCCAAATGACAATATTCCCCCCTTTATCCGCTGTTTTTACTATGATGTTGGGGTTATCCTTTAGCTTTTTCATCAGTTCAAAATATTTAGCTTTTTGCACATTGTACTTCTTTTTCTGTATGTTGTTCGTTCTTTTATATAACTCCTTGATGTCTGCAATGATACAATCCTGAAAGACGTCAACCGCATCTTTGGTCATCATGGGCACAAAATCAGATTTTCCTTTAAACGGTGTGATGCCTTCACCTTTCTGAGTCATGTTGATTTTTTCCAACCTTTTCTGTGTGCTGGTATCAACCGCATCTGCAGTAGGTTGGGAATTAGTTTCAAAATTAAGATCATGCACATCGAGGAAAACTGGCACATCCGAAGCTGACAATTGGATTGTGCTTGCAGTATTGCTGGTGTTACAGTTTTCCTCATTGCCCACAGTAGATTTTACTTTTTGTAGTACAAAGAATTTCTTTAATTTTAGTTTGCGAATATAGCGATAAACGTCAACTCTGGTGGAAGCATATTTGAAATATATATATATATATATATATATGCAGGCTCGTCGCTCAGTTTTCTTTTTGAAAAAAGAGATTTTAAGCACTCCGGGTAGGTAGCAGGATTTTATTTCGCCAAAGACAGCAGTAAAGTAGACAAACGCGTTTCAGACAAAAAGTCCTTCTTCAGTGTCTATGGTATGCTCTGCATGGCTCATTTTGTATACGTCCTCACATAGGTCGAAAGTGAGGACGGACTATGTTTTCAATACATATTGTAGCGCTGGTAAAATGTGACGGCCATTATTTAGCGTGCGAATCGTCTAAGATTACATATATTACATGAAATGCATGGGATGGGGAGTACATATACGGAACAATCCATTTTATATTTCATCAGCCACCCACCGCACAGAACTTTTAGCCACTGCCAGTAAAGGTTTAAGATCTCGCCGTGTATCGGCATATTACTGGCATAGTTACCAAATACACGCTCATAAAGCTACCCTTTTACATCAACAATGCCCAATACAGTTTTAAAAGTATCATATCAAAATCAAATCATGCCGTGTATCGGCATGTCCACCGTTTCGTGTCCAATGAAATCCATAAAAGAGTTCATATAGGAATATGTCTCCATCCGGAGATGTGCAATACCTTAACAATACATTCCTACTGTTTTAAAGCTGCAGAGAGTAAAATGATATGAAGTGCTCAAATCCGTTAGTCAGTTAGTCAACATATACATTATTCTGACAATTAAGAGTGTTGCATATTCAGAGGTTTTTTGGAACAGCCTTCATTATGATCTAATATAACGCATAAATACATACAATGGTTCAAGATTCATTTTCCCAGATGTACTGTAAGTTCTTCTCCAATATTTAAACCTATAGGGCTCTTGGTCTGCAGTCTGCAGGTCTATAATATAGCGAGACTCTAGTCTTCGGAGACTAAGCAGTCTATCTCAGCCTCTGGGATTTAATGGTACATGATCAAGGCCAAAGTATCGGAGCAACTGTCTATTGCTTCCATGTACTTTGGCAAAGTGTCGAGCCACCGGATAAGTTGTATCCTTATTCGTAATTGATGTTCTAGTATCCTTAATTTTGCATTATTGATGGTGCTTCCTATGTACTTGAGCCCGCAAGGACAGACCAGGCAATACACTACATAGGGTGTTGTACATGTGATGAATTTACTGATCATTTTTGGTTCCCCTAGGCCTGGAATAGTATATGTCAATGTGCGCCTACTATTTTCAAATGCTCGGCATTTGCCACAGGGAAAAAATCCCTTCATCTCTCTTAAGGTACCACTAGTTTTAGATTTGGCAGGCATCAGATGGCTTTGAACTAGACTGTATTTAATTGATTTGAGTTTTCTGAACGTAAGTAACGGTTTCGCTGGGACGTCCTTTCCTATAATAGGATCAGTACGTAATATATGCCAGTTTTTAGCAAGCATATTTCTCAATTTATTTGCCTGATCTGAGTATGTGGTGATCATGCGAAATGTATTAGTTAGTTCAGAATGTTTACTCTTCTTAGGAGTTTGTTCGAGAAGTTGTTTCCTCGGAATTTTTAGCACCCTTTTTAGGGTTTTATCTAAGAGTGCTTGATCATTGGTGGAACTGAGCTGCAAATATATATATATATATATATATATATATATATATATATATATATATATATATATATATATATATATATATATTTTCAAAAGCAAACGTCCCTTGCTGGAGAAGGAGCGGCCAGCCAGCTGGTGCAGGTGACGAGTCAAGGACAAGGCTCGTAAATTATTTGTAATCCAAAGAAAACACTGCACTCTTCTCGGATGATTAAAGCAATTTTAATCCAGTTCTCAAAAACTTCCTTCACCTACGCGTTTCGAACAATAAATGTTCTTGTTCACGGTAGTGAACAAGAACATTTATTGTTCGAAACGCGTAGGTGAAGGAAGTTTTTATGTATATGTATATATATTTATTTAATGAAGTGTACATGATTATATTTGATCCTAAAATGTATATAGGTGACCTAATTCCTAATTCTCTGCTTGGCAAACCTTGTATAACAGAGGTGGTTCAACATCACTGACAAGAACATTTTGATGGATGGAAACAATTCCTCACATTGCCCATCCCACACAGCAGACTAAGTGGGTCTCTGGAATTTCTATTAGACAAGGCATAGAAGAGGGATAAGAAGCAATAAGTGTTCATTGAGACCTGCCTGGTTGCTAATTGATGTAATCACTGCTCTGGCCCTCTGGTCCAGAACTGGTGAGCACCTGGTGCTCCTAGCACAGTCATCTAGGCAGCTAGTGTCATCTGAGCATCACTACCTGAACTGATCAACTCCCTTATGACCATTGCTAATACAGTGAAAATGTAAATTCTGAAAGAATAGAGTGTGCTGGTCATAGATTACACTCTTGGGATAACCATGCATGCATGGCTGCATGCATACCAATCAACATATGGGGGACATATTAGCAGAAATCACGAACCTATTAAATGTTGTGATGAGGGATTGCTAGACTTGGCATACTTGGCATGGTTTTCACCCTAACATTTTGGCTTCAATCCTCCTGTTTTGTTGACTTCATTTTTGCAGGCTTTGGGAATCTGCTGCACTCCTGCCTGAATCAGAGTGATTGGACCTGCACCTGAACCCTGGACTCCCAGAGTGACTCCAATGGCTAGCCTGCTTACCTCCTGTTCAGAGCCACAGGGACATAACAAGCTCACAACCACCTGAACCAGCACCCAGATCCAGCTGGAACAATCCCCTGACCCCCAAGTGGTCCCCGTCAGGTCCTGGACACTTGGTGTGGCCTCAGAGAAGCTGAATTGAAGTTTGGGTTTTTTTGTGACGCAAACAGGCCCATTGGTGACAAAAGCTCATCACGCACAGCCCGCCAATGGGACGGTTTGTTTACCCGACTCTTCTCGCTACAGCATCAACTCCTCACCGAGAGTGCTACTGTGAAGCTCTGGCACGTCTGCTCATGACGACAACAGAATCTTCGGCTTTACCTTGAAGACTGTCTGTGATGCTTTGCTACTCCTTGCAGCCCCCTCCATTTCGAAAGGAAATCTTTGCGCTGGACTGAGAATGTGGCTTTTCAGCAGAACTACCCTGGTCACTTTATCTGACCCACACTCCTTCCTGGTCAGCCTGAACTTGTGGCTTTTTCCCAGTCTTGCATGACCAGATAGCTGCAAGTGGCACTTTGGGCTCTTTGGTGAAATTTTCCCATTAATCCTTAAAACTGTATATCTCCTGTACCACTGATTGGATTTTTGTAGTAGTGGTCTTGATTTATTTATTATGTTCTGCTCTATTGTTCTAAATTGGTGTGGGGGTTTTCTTGTGGTGTGTTTTCACGTTATTGCTGAGTGAAGTGCTGCATTAATACTTTACAAATCACCTCTACTTTAGGCCTGACTGCTCTGCGCCAAGCCACTTGAGGGTTGAGCATAGATTAATTTGGGGTTTGCTTCTGCCTCACCCTAACAAGGATTATGTTTGCTGCTGGAGTAGGATTTCACTCTTCTAACTCAGTGCCCCAATTTCTCACAGGTATATTTGATATATTTTGTGTTTTTGTTAATATGTTGACTGACAGAAATACACAAACACACACATACAGATGTACTTCAAAGACATAAATATACATTCTTGGGAGAGGCGTAATCTGGTAAAAATGAAAATGAAAGTGATACAAATGAATAATTTGATAACAAATAAAAATAAAATTAGGTTAGAATGGTATGATGAAAATTATACATTTCTATTAAGCATGGGATCTAGGGCAGGAGAAATAAATTGCTTCTCAACAGCTGAAAAAAATGCATATTAGTTTTCTATCACAGCATGATTGTAGATATCATAACCCATTGATCACATCATTAGTCTGCTGTGGCCTTAGGGGTAGACATCCAATCATTTATTTGCAGATTAGAAGAAGAACGGCATACCAATTTCAGGACAATTTCACAAAAACCAATTACATTGTATTGTTTTTGGTTCATAGTGTATTTTTTTGCATTATAAAGTAAATTATAGCGAAAATGGTAACATTGTTGGTTAAAATTATGTATTATTTGTAAAATACACTTTTGTAACGAGGTTAATACCTTCAGTGCCAGTTCCAAGTCCCTGCCCTGGAAATACCAATCTCGATGGTCCTGATAATTCAGGGGTAGCGAAACAGAGGTTTTGATATTATTGGGGAAAACACACAGGAACCGGTGTTCCTTCCTGTGTTCCCATGTCTCCATGGGAAAAAGAATGCATTTACGTTTCCTGTTACCGGGTCCATCAGAATTTATGGGCCGCTCATAATCAGAGCCTAGATCTAGCATTTTAGTTGTCCTGTGTGTTCATTGTATGCCCTTTAAACATGGGTGTTATTTACTTCGCAATGTTACCTGCATTTCTGAACAATCTAGCAGCTAAAATAAATGCATGAACATATGTGTACAATTGTTTATTCAACTATATATTTTCATGCAACCCCTTTAAGAATCTTACTCAGTCAAAACAAGACTTGTCCTCAGAGATCACCTATGTATTTCCAAATGTTTTGGTACATCGTCATGGGGAGAAGAGATTGCACATGCTCCCCCTTCCAACCAACATCCTGTAACCGATTTCCAGTTACAACCTGGCAATTCGAGCTAGGCACAAGAAATGGTTAAACTGAAAGAAGACAGCCTTTTCCATCAGAATGTCTAAATTCAAGTTTCAACGGAAGAGGAGTTTATGGGAGCGAGTGCAAAAAGGCAATGTTAGAAAAAAATCCTTCGAAATTGGCTTTTGATTCACGCTTTTACTTCTTTAAAACATACATAGAAATGATGCATTGAAACTCCGCTATGTGATAGGTCGTACACCAGATCCAACCATTTACATGAGGATAAAATGCCATCAAACCAGTCGAGTTTATTGTCAATTTGATTTATTTATTTTTCACGAATTCATATATTTTGCTAGCTAGAGTCCCGGAACGGCTATGCTTTAAGATACGACTGGAAAGACAATGCCGTTTTTGTGGTTTCAGAAACATATTTGCCCTTCAAAAATAGTTCATAAGATATTGGAAGGTATTACTGTTTCTATGATTCATCATTTCAAAAGAGCTAATACCCTGATTTAATAGGTCACATAAACTTGTGGACTTTGGCCCATTGAACGTTTTCTTTCTCAACCTTTCCACAAAAACAAGTTTTCCTCAGCAAAAAAAGATTTTTATGGACCCAATAAAGCCATTTTCTCAACAATACATTTTTTTATGTTAAAACGAGCAGGACCAAAACCACAAAATCGATGCCATTTTGTAGTTCAATAATGAATTTTACAAACATTTGCAAATAAAATAAAGTATCCACAAATATTGCTTTATTTCAAGCCATACTGACGCTGCAGAAAATACTAGATAGTTTAACTCTGGTGCTCGGTTGAAGTCTGCCCGTGTTTCCTGATAATAGCCATGCTGTATGAATTGCACTACTGGTTTAGAATATGCTGAGTCCAATACTTAATTTCTGCCAGTAGTTGTCGGTGATGGGCCCAAACATTAATTTTTAGGGACCATGATTTATTTTTCATCCTCAGAATTTGACCCAATATAATAGATAGAAAGCCATATTAAAAAGAAATAAGATGAAAAACTCAAGAAAACAGCGAAGAATTGGAGAAAGCAGGGCTGAAATAGAAACTTCAAGCGAAAGAGAAAAAAAGTAAGTGTATGATAGTGGAGAAAAGGAGGCATGATGTGGAGTTCGTCAGGGAGTTTCTAACAAAAACTGTATTCCCTGCATTTGTTGCATTTATTTATTTACAAATGAAGGACTGTCGGCGACTGTCTGAAAGTATGATGACTGGATGGATGTCAAGGGGACGATTGGTTCCTCTTTGATGATACAGATTATCCACGTCTACCTCCTGATTAGCGTGATGGCCTACTCAGTGACTGAGTATAGCCAGTGTTGGTTAGTAAATATGCTCCCCAGTTTATTATGCAACCACTGTGCTCATAAAGATAGGCACACTTGCCTGGGCTTTGTGTTGCTGTTTGCTGATTTGTGTGCAGTTTCCTTTCACGTTGATGGCAAGGTGTACTAGCCATCTGTGTGACCCAGTACTTGGGGCTATCGGACTGTGGAACCAGCGGCGGCTCCTCCGCAAATGAAAAATTAAAAGATCTAAATGCAGATATTTTTATTTTTTATCCTGCAGTTAAGACTTGGGGGCATAGCCACAGCTCTGCAGCAGTAGGTGGAGGAGGGGCGGACCCTGCTGTCAGCGTGCATAATGGTTTGGGCGGCCATCTCAGCCTAGCCAAATTGTCATGCGCACTGACATCTCTCCAAACCAGATGTGTTGCTGGGTGGAGAGATCAGAAGGCACAGGCTCCTAGCTCCTAATGGAGTGCAAAACCAGTGGGCTCCACCCAATCCCAACGCCGCTCTCACAATGAGGGCAGCGTTGGGATTGGCTGTAGGAGATGCTGGACGCTTCAGACTTGGCACAGAGGAGTGGAAGACCGTTGAGCAGAAGACCAGCAGGTAAGTTTTTAAAAATCATTATCTCAGGCCCCCTGCAATGCACCTACCCAGCCTCCTCCGTGATGCCCCTCCCCTGCGCTGCCCCACCACATTTCCCTGATGCCAGCCGTTACTATATGGAACGTAGTCTTGTGCAGAAGTGGGTTAACGTAGCTTAGTTTTGTTGTTGCAATGATCTTCCATGGGGGAAATGACAATGTTTAAAATGCTGATGGAAGAGACCCCCCGCCCTTCTGATCCAGGGTTGTAGACCATGCTTTCAGCCTTGAGGAGGAGCCCTATGATGAAGCCTGACACCATGATCATGGGTGATGGCTATCGTCCTTTAAAAATAAGATTTGTTTTGTGACCTACTGATACCCATGCAACAGTGATTGTTCGTCTGGTACCTGAGTTTTATTATGTTCAGTTGTGTCTGTACCCTATTGTTCCTTCCTTTTTCCCCTTGTGTCTTTTCTGGTTGGTAATCATCCCAGAAATCAGTAATTTTGAAATTAATTAAGTTTAATGTAGACTTTGAGTCACTCACTGGAGGATTTAGAAAATCTGGTTATGAGTCTCTGGGTGGTAGATCAGATATCCGTAATTTTAACCCTGCTCTGTCTGGGCTTCTTTTTCAGGACAGAAAAAATTCTTATGCCACCTTCTTATTGTAGTCATGAATCCCAGAACAAATAACAACAGTTACACATGCATAAATTATTAAGTGTGGATTAGAATTTCTTTTCCCAAATCCAATTTGTCATGTGGCTTGACAGAGGCCATACACACAGAGCTCATCTACTAAGACGTCAGACATTGAGTACGAATTTTATTTAGCTGTTTATTGGAAATATTGGAGCCTTAAGGATTCATTGGTCCATACACGCCCCAGGAACCACAGACATGAAGACAAACGCACAGTCCTGAATGCTTGGGGCCTTCCGCCTATCACGGGTCATTATCCGTGCTGTGGCTGCAGCATATGACACCTCACATCTGCAACTAAGGTTCTGGATCTGGAGCAGGGAAAGCAATGGGACCAACGTAAACACATGAATTGCAATTCGCAAAATGTGTTATATCTGATCACTTGCCCGTGCGGATCAAGATGTGTGGGTATGACCACAAGAAAAGTGAAGTAGCGCATTGGAGAACATCGTAGCAACATAGGATGTAAAAGGAACACCACCAAACTGACGGCGCATTACGTACAATTCAACCACACCCGATGATGTTCGATGGACTGTAATAGAACAACTGGAGAATTATGCAGAGACACAAGATCGCCTGTTCGAGAAAGAACAACGGTGGATTTATCCCCTGTCCACACATCAAATAGGGTTGAATGATAATATCCCATGGGGTACAGTAATGCGATGATGAGGGGTTCTCTCCTCTGATCTTCATAGGTATTAGGTTTTCTTAATCTCACTGAAAAACCTTTAATGTGAAGTAAAGAACCGTCTTAATAGGGTGCATGCCACTGGTTGCCCTATTTTCCATTCTCAGTGGGTGACTGTAATAATTCAATCAACTTAACTAGATGCAATACCACCAGACACTGGTCCCTATGATATACAATATGACCAGTCATTCTAGCTATACCCTTTCTGGGATCCGATTGTAATTAGCCCATGTGATTTCACGCCTGTTCATAATAATAAAAAGCCCCTGTCTTCTTAAGATTCGTCCTCCAGAAAAGTCTTACCTTTTTAGAAAGGATTATTTAATATATCCCAATTATTAACAGAGGTATAGTTTGCATTCAGCCTCTGTGGGATTCGAACTATAATTCGAACATTCTGCTTTTTTTGTGGTGATGGATTAAACCCAGATCAGTTGACTGAGGGTGAGTGTTTGATTTGCTCAAACGCTCCGTCCATCATCCCCTTTTGTATCGCTTTGTTCGCCCTAAGTGTGGCAGGGTATGCTCAGACGTGAGTCCCTTGCTCACTTGGCCACTGGATTCAAGATAGCCTGGCTGATGAGGATTATGAATCCGAAACCGGTCCCAGGATGCTTGTTTCCGGTCCAGGGAACACATGGCTTGGCAGTTCGGGCTGGACGGTTCCCATGAGGCACAGGGTCAGACTGATTTGCATATGGCCATGTCTGAACTGGGGTGGCTGAGTGGGCTAAAGAATGGTGATGGATTAAACCCAGATCAGTTGACTGGGGGTGAGTGTTTGATTTGCTCAAACGCTCCGTCCATCATCCCCTTTTGTATCGCTTTGTTCACCCTAAGTGTGGCAGGGTATGCTCAGACGTGAGTCCCTTGCTCACTTGGCCACTGGATTCAAGATAGCCTGGCTGATGAGGATTATGAATCCGAAACCGGTCCCAGGATGCTTGTTTCCGGTCCAGGGAAGACATGGTGGCTTGGCAGTTCGGGCTGGACTGTTCCCATGAGGCACAGGGTCTGACTGATTTGCATATGGCCATGTCTGAACTGGGGTGGCTGAGTGGGCTAAAGAATGGTGATGGATTAAACCTAGATCAGTTGACTGGGGGTGAGTGTTTGATTTGCTCAAACGCTCCGTCCATCATCCCCTTTTGTATCGCTTTGTTCGCCCTAAGTGTGGCAGGGTATGCTCAGACGTGAGTCCCTTGCTCACTTCGCCACTGGTTTCAAGATAGCCTGGCTGATGAGGATTATGAATCCGAAACCGGTCCCAGGATGCTTGTTTCCGGTCCAGGGAAGACATGGCTTGGCAGTTCGGGCTGGACTGTTCCCATGAGGCACAGGGTCAGACTGATTTGCATATGGCCATGTCTGAACTGGGGTGGCTGAGTGGGCTAAAGAATGGTGATGGATTATACCCAGATCAGTTGACTGGGGTGAGTGTTTGATTTGCTCAAACGCTCCGTCCATCATCCCCTTTTGTATCGCTTTGTTCGCCCTAAGTGTGGCAAGGTATGCTCAGACGTGAGTCCCTTGCTCACTTGGCCACTGGATTCAAGATAGCCTGGCTGATGAGGATTATGAATCCGAAACCGGTCCCAGGATGCTTGTTTCCGGTCCAGGGAAGACATGGCTTGGCAGTTCGGGCTGGACTGTTCCCATGAGGCACAGGGTCAGACTGATTTGCATATGGCCATGTCAGAACTGGGGTGGCTGAGTGGGCTAAAGAATGGTGATGGATTAAACCCAGATCAGTTGACTGGGGGTGAGTGTTTGATTTGCTCAAACGCTCCGTCCATCATCCCCTTTTGTATCGCTTTGTTCGCCCTAAGTGTGGCAGGGTATGCTCAGACGTGAGTCCCTTGCTCACTTGGCCACTGGATTCAAGATAGCCTGGCTGATGAGGATTATGAATCCGAAACCGGTCCCAGGATGCTTGTTTCCGGTCCAGGGAACACATGGCTTGGCAGTTCGGGCTGGACGGTTCCCATGAGGCACAGGGTCAGACTGATTTGCATATGGCCATGTCTGAACTGGGGTGGCTGAGTGGGCTAAAGAATGGTGATGGATTAAACCCAGATCAGTTGACTGGGGGTGAGTGTTTGATTTGCTCAAACGCTCCGTCCATCATCCCCTTTTGTATCGCTTTGTTCACCCTAAGTGTGGCAGGGTATGCTCAGACGTGAGTCCCTTGCTCACTTGGCCACTGGATTCAAGATAGCCTGGCTGATGAGGATTATGAATCCGAAACCGGTCCCAGGATGCTTGTTTCCGGTCCAGGGAAGACATGGTGGCTTGGCAGTTCGGGCTGGACTGTTCCCATGAGGCACAGGGTCTGACTGATTTGCATATGGCCATGTCTGAACTGGGGTGGCTGAGTGGGCTAAAGAATGGTGATGGATTAAACCTAGATCAGTTGACTGGGGGTGAGTGTTTGATTTGCTCAAACGCTCCGTCCATCATCCCCTTTTGTATCGCTTTGTTCGCCCTAAGTGTGGCAGGGTATGCTCAGACGTGAGTCCCTTGCTCACTTCGCCACTGGTTTCAAGATAGCCTGGCTGATGAGGATTATGAATCCGAAACCGGTCCCAGGATGCTTGTTTCCGGTCCAGGGAAGACATGACTTGGCAGTTCGGGCTGGACTGTTCCCATGAGGCACAGGGTCAGACTGATTTGCATATGGCCATGTCTGAACTGGGGTGGCTGAGTGGGCTAAAGAATGGTGATGGATTAAACCCAGATCAGTTGACTGGGGGTGAGTGTTTGATTTGCTCAAACGCTCCGTCCATCATCCCCTTTTGTATCGCTTTGTTCGCCCTAAGTGTGGCAAGGTATGCTCAGACGTGAGTCCCTTGCTCACTTGGCCACTGGATTCAAGATAGCCTGGCTGATGAGGATTATGAATCCGAAACCGGTCCCAGGATGCTTGTTTCCGGTCCAGGGAAGACATGGCTTGGCAGTTCGGGCTGGACTGTTCCCATGAGGCACAGGGTCAGACTGATTTGCATATGGCCATGTCTGAACTGGGGTGGCTGAGTGGGCTAAAGAATGGTGATGGATTATACCCAGATCAGTTGACTGGGGTGAGTGTTTGATTTTCTCAAACGCTCCGTCCATCATTCCCTTTTGTATCGCTTTGTTCGCCCTAAGTGTGGCAGGGTATGCTCAGACGTGAGTCCCTTGCTCACTTGGCCACTGGATTCAAGATAGCCTGACTGATGAGGATTATGAATCCGAAACCGGTCTCAGGATGCTTGTTTCCGGTCCAGGGAAGACATGGCTTGGCAGTTCGGGCTGGACTGTTCCCATGAGGCACAGGGTCAGACTGATTTGCATATGGCCATGTCAGAACTGGGGTGGCTGAGTGGGCTAAAGAATGGTGATGGATTAAACCCAGATCAGTTGACTGGGGGTGAGTGTTTGATTTGCTCAAACGCTCCGTCCATCATCCCCTTTTGTATCGCTTTTTTGTGCACAGCGGCATTTTTAAATAAAGTTCTCCTTCAAATAAGGGATTCCCTTTTAAGAAGAATACAGCTAAGAGCCGAATGACGTGAGGATCACGTGACTGAAAAGAAGCACTTCTGCTTCCGCATGTTGCCTTTCCGGCAACATTCGGGCCACGGACGTACAACAGATAGGTGTGCAGGAGGGCAGCCGTCGGATTTTAAGTAAGTCGAAAGTCCCAAATAATGACGTGAGGGTATTTTGATATGCGCATAATTGTAAAAGTATATAAGACACTTAGATCCAGAAAAGATGCTTTTGTTTCAACTGTCACCTCCCTTTTTCTGAAACGAGGCACTCTGTTTAAAACTTCGCCCTCAATCGCACGAAAGGCGCAGCTGTTTTTACTGATGCAGACTTGTTAGGAACGGGGCAGTATGAATAGGATAGACCACAGAGTGGTTTTCTAATTACAAGGGGCTTAAATAGTACCCGGATGCTGTTACCTTTTGTTTATTCTGATGTTGCGGGATATACGGAGGCAGGATAGCAGAGAAGCGCGTGACTGCGGGGAGTGCCTCTATTGTCATAATATCAAATGTTTGGTTTGTTCCGTGTTAAATGGGGCGACCTGACCAAATCATACCCCATAGAGACACTTGATTAAAGGGCCTTTTTCAAATGCCATAATGCTTAACTGTGAAATTCTACAAATGCCGAGTGAGGGCTCCAGGCATTTTTTTCACTACTCCCTCACTCTTTTCATTTCTCCTAAAAACATTATACATCCGGGAACTCTTTTAGGAGTATTGAACATAGCCATTTATGAGGGTTTTGGTGAGATTGTTTTTCATACAAACCAATAATAATCCGATACAATTCCTTTGACGCTGCTACAGGGAAATCTGGCGTGAAGAATACACCGCCATGAGTCCACAGAAGTGGGACATAACTTGTCTACACGTAAGATTTCTCGAGCAATCACAATATATATTTTTTCCATGCTATGGTGGCCGATCCCTGTTTGGAAGCGGCAAATACTCCACGGAGTGTTTAGGGGCACGCACTGTTTAACCACGTGAAACTAGTAGGCAGGCCCATAACTTTGAGAAGCACTGCCGTAGCAATCACTAGAACTAGTGCCAATTTGAAGGCATGTTCATTCGACAACTTGTGCATGCCACACTTCGCATTTGTTTCAACTCAGCATTACACCACAATTCATAATATATTGAATCCACATTGCCATAATATAGCACATTATGGTTTCCCTATGGTGGAGGATGGTGGAGCGATAACCCACGAATGTCAGAGTAAGTGTGTGTCTGCATTCACCACGTGGGCAGCAATAAATTAACTATGATGTTGCTTTGCGTCTCATTTTCCCTTCTTTTTATTTCTTCACAGGGTATTGGACGCTGGGATAATCCAGGACTGTCCACAAAACCATGAGTTTGGTTCATTAACAAATCCAACCCTAAGGTCAGGATACACCTTAGCGTGTGTATATCACCCTGGGCATTTTCTGGTCCTGATGAAAGCTCGGCTGAACAAGCCAATTTGAGCAGAAACATGTAGACCAACAATTTTTTACACTAAGGACACTATTGGTTCAAACTCATGACCTTCTGGCGTCTGTTTCACTTGTTTTTAAACGAACGCAATCTGGTCTCTCAATAAAACGTTTTTTAGAGACACAGACTGCTTTCTTTTAACATCACCAGTTTTTTGCACTATTCACAACACAAAAAACCAGCTCCGCTGTAACATCAGGCGTTGAAGCACACCGGGCAGACATTCGGTCTACCCGGTGGGAACCCTATGATGAAGCATGTCACCGACCAGGTCGGTGAGTGAGGGTTCTTCATACTAAACAAGAAATTGTCCCCTCACTAACCCGCTCCCACCTTCTTTGTTGTGTCCTGTTGCTTTCTTTTGGGGAGTGTAATCTTTAACTTGATTTAGATGCACACCTCGATCACTCTTTTGTTGTTTCAATATAATATTGGAAATATTGTTCCTGATAATTAACTGTGGTATTTTTTCTCACTTTGTGTAATTTCTTTCTGGGTCCCGTATATGGCTCTGGAGAGTGTGCATCTTTGCCTCGAGCCCCCCACAGTAAACTGTGATGATTTTGACCCCCACACACAATTATCATGCATGTGTGCTGGGATCTTTCTGTGGCACTGAGTGACACCCAGATGTGGGTTTGTGGCCAGGAGACTAACAATGGTAAAAATGATCGTAGTGGCAGGAAAGACCTTTTTCACCTGTCGCCTGATACGGTAAGACTGTTCTGCCAGCCCCCAGCAACTGGATCCTTCACTCATTCATGTTGGACATGGATATCAAGTGCATGTGCATTACTTCAAGTGTACAAATGACGTAAATGAAGAACGTGGGACTATATTGCTGTGGCCTCACTGCGTCCTGTTTTGCATTGACTACAAGATAGTATTACCTAACATTGAGGGTTGGAGGGAGAGTCCAGACAGCAAATAAGAATTTCAAGGTTTCCCCGCAGAACATTCAGTTTCTGTTTTTAGTGGGATCGACTGAGGTACGTTAAAGGAGGAGAGAGAGTGTCTGTTGAAGCATTGGAATTTCCCCTTCATGTTCTCACCTGTTGTTGACACTCACAGGATAACAGTTAGTAAGTGAGATAACCTCCCTAGCCTTTGTGCTCTTGTCTTAGGTTGCTTTATTTATTTAACTCTGTTGTTGTTTCATTGTTTTGAAACACTTCATGCCTCACACATTTTTTCTGAGAATTGCTTTGCTGCTCTGTCAAGTTTCTAACGGTACCTTAATGCAGCCTTTTGGCTCTGTGGATCCTTCTGCTTTGGCTGCATGGCATGGCATGGCAGCTCAATTGAAGCTTAGTTCACAACCAGCTGTCTCTCTCCCTCAGCTGGCCATTCCAATGTTCTACTCTGGTCATCAGATTATGAGTAAAAGGGTTAAAACTCTAGCTATGTGAATTTTCAGTTATTGGGCTGAACTCTCTAGGGATACTCAAACGAATGAGTTATTGAAGGGTGGTGTGCTTTTTGAATGAGCCAGAGAGCAAAGAGTGAGGATTTGAGTATTGCATTAAAAGCAAATGCCCAATCTAAGGACCTGACCATTGCTTTCAGTAGTTACAGCTGTTCAAATATGTAGAGATCGGCCCGATCAACTTACAATGCATGTTCAGCTACTTTCCCATGCACATGTACCGCACTAAGTGCTAGAATGTAGGGGAATCACACCGGATCCCGGTTTCCAGCAGCTATTTCTGGCTATATATGGGATCCGCCCAACTCAAGGAAGCATGTTGAATTTGTCCCGGTGTGATGTTCTAACACCTGCACACGTTTTAGGAGCACCTGCTCACTGTCTTCATTCCGTTCAGAGCAGCAGGGTGCAAGGTGCAAGGGAGATTTCTTATTTACAGTTCTATCTGGGCCCAAAACAAAGGCCTGACCAGCAGGTGTAATACTGGATACTTTTGTTGGAGAGCAATCTGGGGCCTGACACCTAGATGACAAGGCAATGGAGGGAAATAAAGGTTTACTGCAAGTTATCGCTTCACAAGTATTTAATAGAAACTCTGATTTGGAGGCAACTTTTTAACTTTTTTCAACTCCGTTTGTACACGATGTGCTTGTACCGTAAGAATGCAAGATGTATCTGTTTGTATGAGTAATTAGCCAAGTATTTATGTAAATGAAACCTACTGTTTATTTTTCTACTTCTTTCTTTTATAGTGCTACTCATCCCAGTGTAGGGTGCAAAGCGCTTTGCATCACATACATAGTCACAATAAATCATACATGTGTGTAAATCAATGTAGAGGAAATGTTACACTAGCCAACGAGGGTTGTAACTTATAAGATGTGGAAATCACAAACCAGCCATACTTGTAGATATTAAATGTTAAGAGTGAATGGTACGGAGAAACACAAATTCAGGATATAAAATGTAATGCAGTATTTGTGGTTGATTGTACTAATAATACTTTATTAATTCCCAAAGGAAACCTTCTTTACAATCTTAGAATAACAACAGATTGAGAAAAAAACACTTAGGGACCCATTATGATTGCGGGCGGATTGCCCCCGCTAGGCTGGCGGTAGCCACCGCCAGCCTGGCGGGGGCAATCCGCCCGCTATCCGCACCCAAATTACCCCCGCCATATTAGGATGGCGGGGTCTCTCCGTCCGCCGCTTTTCCGCCCCGGTCGCCTTGGGTCCGGGGCATAAAAAGGTTGAATATGGTGGCGGTGTCTATTAGACACCGCCAGCCATATTAGCATGGCCCAAAACAGATGCCTTTCCGTGGTGGCGATGCCGCCACGGAAAGGCATGCAGTCTTGACTTTGGGGGCCCCCTGCGGGCCCCCGGAGTGAAGGACAGGTGGGAGGTGCACAGGGGGGGTACCCGAGGTGCCTGCTGCTTTGTTAATGCAAATGCATATGTGCATTTTTAGCATTGTGGCGGGCGGTGCTGAGAGCACCGCCCGCCACAATGCTAAAAATGCAGTATGCGCCCGCCACAGTGGTGGGCGCATACTAATCCCCCCACGGGAGCCCCGCCCTTATGACGGGCGGTCCCAAACACCGATAGTCCGCCCGCCATCCTAATGACCCCCTAAGGATCTAAACCTGGAACTTACAGTTTGCATGCAGATCCTTGATGCTGGTACATAGATCACAATGCATTATCAAAAGGCTTGCAATGAACTAAAAGTAACAAAGTGATCTCAGTCTAAAAGCAGTAGCCCACTTGCCTATCTAAATAAAAAACAAATCTGTGATCTGCATGTTAAATGATGTACTTTGGAGCAGGCACATTAACCCTTTATGCTACTTTGAGTTACAACTGCGACTGGACAAGAACAGAACTGTGTTAACCATTAGAGTTTTGTCACCACTATCATAATCCCTTCAAAATATCTGGAAACACAATGATCTCTGCAGCATGTCTTTTCCCTGTAAGATATTTTAAAATGCTGTCCCATTATGACCAATTCTCTAACCTAGAACAGATTTAATGTCACATATGTTGTTGTTGCCTATTTCTTTAGAGCAGATTTTGTTTAAATACATGTATAGGTTGACTGTCTGATTGCTTTTCAAGCTCCTACCCTTGTGATTCCGCCCCTTCTTTTGTCTGCCACACCTTAACCTTTAATTTATGTGTTCGAGGAGTAAATTCCTTCCAGATCCAGCCCTGGCTGCAATACATCACATTATCAGGTCACTCTGTCAGTCAGTCAGGATAATGTTTATTTAAACCACTGGGCTTTAAACAGCATACAAATATATCAATTTGTATACAACTCTAATGTCATAAATAATTTCATCAACAATTATAAATAAAACAGAAATCCTTATAAAAAAGAAAGTTATCCTGTCTAAAATTCTTCTGCCAGAATCAAGCTAAAATCCTAACCTCTTAGCATTGGTCCTCATTTCCATCATGGCTTTCATTGTTATATCATTTATCCTTGTAGAACTTCTTAGGTCTCACCTGGCGTTAGCAGCGCGCAGGCGTTGCTGTCGCCCTGCGAGGGCCTTTTGGAATCGATACAGATTCCGAAATGACTTCAAGCCCCGCCCCTCTTTCCTATTGGCTTGCGTCATCGTTTATGGTAAACGGTAGCGCATGATTAAATATCGGGCTTTTTTTTTTACCGCCCTGTCCATTTTTCGGACGGCCCATCTGGACAGGCCGTCGTCATCTTGGTTCTCGTGACGTATGAGGGTGTGCTCCTAGCTTGTTATTAGTATAACAGAAGCTCTGCTTCCCTCTGGATACCTCGTACAGTCTGCAGTTCCTTTGGGCAGTGTAATAGGGAACTTCCAGCCAGAGGCAGCTCCACTGATGGCGGTTGCAGGGGTCTCCTCCACTCTTGCTTGTCCCTCTTTTGATGCCCGTGCATGCCCTGTTCCCCTGCCCTCCCCGCCATCCCTCAAAACTCAGACAGTAAAAAGTGAGATTCGTAGAGTTGGCAACACACCGCCTGACACTTCACTGCTGAGTATGTGATGTCATTAGTCATGTGTCTAAACCTATCCACAAAATGATGCGAGCGCAGCAAGCGGTGCGAACCCCGCGAGGGGAAACCACGAACATCGGAGAGCGTGAATGAAGCGTGACTGTGAAGGATTGCTTCCAGATAGCGCGCTCTCGCTCTAATAATGGAAAACAGAAATCACTTCGTAGAAGTGACTCCCCTTCATTGGCAAGTGATCATAGCTTCCAGTTCCGGCGGATCCGCTCAGTCTTTCATCTTCCTGGTGTCCTTGTTAGTGGAGATTAATAATGCACTTTCATAAGGCGCATACAAAAGAATGAATTATGTATAAGCGCAGGTAAAGTGCTAATATCACTGAGCTCGATGCTCAGTTAATGACATCAGATCGGGAATATATCTGCAAGCCAGCCTGCCTGCCTATCATAGCTCTATGACGTCAGGGGTTTACTTAATGACAGTGAAGAGCACTCGCGTGTGTATCACAATGCTTATTTCATGTGTGCTGGGCATCACCGTTCCCTTGAATACATCCTCACACATAGCCCTCGTTCAAGTAAGCGCCTACAGGCCAGCGCTACTTGTTTTCAGTGTTGCTAGGGCTTTAAGGAGGCGATGTCCTGCCATGCTCAGCACAAGTACTTTTTAAAAACCGGTGCTGAGACGGGGCTCTATCTATGTGCCCTCATTCTCAGGATGAGAAAAAATTATCTTAACTCTGTAGCAGTTCACCGGTTTTAAAGTAACTTTTATTTTTTTTCGGTTCTATATTGCAAAACTCAAAGTGCTTTACAAAAGCACCAAAAAGGACATATTAATTTCTTTTTTGGTAGGCACGGAGATTAAGTGATTTGCCCAGAAACACATGCTGTTGGGCGAACGCGAGTCTAGAACCGGCTTCCTCAACGCCAAAATTGGGAGCTCTAGCCATTACGCCACAACCTCTCATGCAAGAGCTAAAGCATTTTCAATATCAACTTCTAACAAGCTTTGACAAAGCCAATAAGTGTAATGTTACTTGTATTATATATGTGGAGGCAATGACAGAACGAGCAAAATACCAGTCGGGCGGCACACTAAATTAAGCACAGAGTTTTAGCATATTTGTTTCAAGGAATGCCCTTAATTATATCAGCCACGCCACTTTGAGAGCCCCCCAGTTTTTTCATCCCACTTAAAGCCCTGACTGTTGCAATTATATCCGTATGATGTTTACCAGGATTTGTTGATATCTGTACTAAAACAAATCAATTGTTCCCATTGATTATTGCATTAGTACCCTTTGTCCTGACTGCGCTATTTAAACAGTCACCGTAATACACTTCCACCGCTGCTCTATGCCCTGCAGGCCTATGTCGTCACTGTGTTGAAACGAAAGTCAGGGGCGCTGTCTGGCGCCTCCCACCACTTCAATTGTGCCTTGCTCGGCGCTGCTTGCAGCTGTTGCGAGAGCCTTGCTCAACAGGGCACTAAAGGGTCGGCTGCAAAGGTGGACAAGAATTGGAGGTGATTAGCACTCAGTGTTTATCATCGAAATTAGTACAACTGGTCACTCATCAGGTGGCTATCTTGCAAGTGCACCTAGGCAGTTTGCTTGTTTGTTCCTCAAATGTTGCATTCTTCTTTGAAATAGAGGAAACAGGAATATGTCTAGGCTCCAAATAGCTTGAGACAGCTGTAGTGACATCATTCAGCATTTGAAGCCCGATGATATCTCAGGGCTGAGCTGTCCTTAGACTCTCAGTAGCGTGGTTCTCTGCTCTGACGGGTGTAGGTCAGGGCACGTGATGGAAACTACAGGAAGTAAACAGGGCTCGCAGAGCACATTCAGCTCCTTTATGACTAGGGTGACCAGATGGCCCCATGTACCCACTGGCCACAACTTTTTCCATTGCTGGTATTTTCCTTTACATACCTTTGTTATCAGATGCTGAGGGCCAACTGGCTCAAATACAATGTACCAAGTCTACAACTCCCATAATGCACTGTTATGTAGGTAAGCCTACTCATGACCCTGAAGAAGTAGCTTGTGTAGAAAAAATTGTCCTAGCCAAGGAACACATAGATGGCAGTCCTGCTAAATCTTCAAGATTATGCTATCTTTGAGAAATGTGACAACGATCAAACCTAGTAATTAATAGTGGCCAAAAGGGTGAGTTTTTGAAAATCAATCGAGATTGAGTAGCCCAGGAATTCAAAATGATTTTGGACTGCATTATAGTGATTAGAATTTTGTTGAATATACTTAAATCAGATTTTTACCTAGCATTATTTGAATCACTTATTTATGTTCGTCAAGTGGTAATCGTGAAGTAACAAGCTCCAAACTCTCAGGACGAACCATAAGAAATGCTTATGGTGATCAAGATGCGTAGTTAAGGCCTCAGATGGTGTATATGGCGTGTCACAGACACTTTAGTCAGATATTATAATGATCTCATATCATTTACTGCAGTGCTTAATTTGAGCTAGTGGTTGCAGCACCCAGAATAATGTAATGCTTGTTTACTGTAGCCATGTACCTACCAATAGTTATTGCAATATCAAGATTAAGCATATCAACAAGGAGTTCTACGGCTTTGGCACGGAACATGATTCCATATTTTAAAAAGATGGGATGTGCGAACACTTTCCTTAAGGGTAATACTTTTAAACAATCCAATAATATGTGCAGAATAACACATTTTGTACCCAATGTACAAGTATATTTCCCATTGGGTTGCGTCATTTCTGTTTTTATTCTTTCATTTATTACATAGGGATGAAGCCCAATTCTTAATCCTAATAATTCACACCTGAGCCAGCGATTTGGTAATATATCCAAAAACCAGGCTTCCTTCTGCCAGCTGCTTAACATAAATTGCACCGATTTTTTCTCTCTCAGATACTGCCAATCTTCTTCCCGAGAGAGTTCCTTCCCTCAGGTTCTTAATTCACTCTTAGTAACTTCTAATTGTAATGTCTGATGGCATATTCTCACCTTCAAATTCCCACATACAGATTCCAATTTCTTTCTAACTCCTTTGGCCCATTTTAAATCACTATGCTGGATCTTGTTCTTGCACCATTAGGAGGCACTCTGATCCTCACCCAGGCCCAATCTTTTCCAAAATCTTAATAAAGCAACTTGGGGCTGTATGTTCAACGAAGTGATACCCAACTCCATTCTTATTGCTTGGATCATGGATAAACCTGGTAGGGACATTAGGATCTTTATACACTTCCCTTCTTCTGTATTCCAGGCACTTTTGCCACTTAGGCAGAGTACTTCTGCTCCATATTGTAAATGTAGGGGTATCATGGCACTAAAAGATTTCATCAAAGGTCTATGGGACTTTTCTCCGTACGCACAATTACATTTTTTCATACCCCATACTGATATATGGGCCCTGACTTTTAGGGCCTCCATATCAAACCAGACCCATAAGTATTTATATTTGTTTAATATTTCTAGTGTTGTGGGGCCCAGGTACCAATTCATCTTATACACTCTTCTCTCAAAGCGCAATACTTTTCTTTTATCCATATTTACAGTTAAGTGCTTTGACCTACAATATTAGCTGAATACATCCAACTTTCTTTGGAGACCCAACTCTGTCTGGTCTAAGATTACTGAGTCCTCTGCGTACAGCAAGCTCAATATTTGTTTTCTGTTCATTCTGGGACTTGCACTTCTATCCGCCTGTAACGCAGTAGGCACATCTACTAAGAATATGGCAAAGAGTTGGGGGCCAGCACACAACCCTGTCTTAAACCATTATTGATTGCTCTTTTCTGAGTTAGTATCACCTCCATGTTCTTAATGACCAGTGCACAATTCTGCCTATGTAACTCCTGTATTATGGTCAGTAGGCCCTTTTGGATATCATATTTTTTCAGGGTTTCTCAAAGGCACCTCTGGTCTACCAAATCAAAGGCTGCACGGAAACCTACAAAACAGCAATACAACTTCCCTCTCTACTCAACTGATTTTCATGCAGTCTGCCTTAGAGCGAAGCAGTGGTCAATTGTGTAGTGTTCCACAGGCACAATTGACCTCTGCTCCACCTTCTATTAAGGAAAACAAGGGGTCCTGTGGGATAATATGTGAAAGCTTATGGTAAAATTACGCACAATGGCAATACAAAGGGTTCAAAGGATGTCAGTAAAAAAGCTGCCTACACACAAGTGAGGTTTGGTATACTATTGCATTGTTTATATAGAAATAGAAAATGGTTCATGCAGTATACGTTCAAATAAACAGTTGTGACTGTGCAATAGTTAAACATTTAGAGAAAAGTGTTTGGTGTCCCAGTAAAAGTACCATTGAACCTAAACTAATCTAGTGACATTACAGTGACATATAAAGAAGGTTTCAATCTTTTAAACAACTAAGGCGACCATGTAATTTATATTCAATTAATCAACAACAATTTGGACAATTGGAAAATGTTGCTGTTTGGTTCGCCTCTTTGAAATGTTGACGGTGTTTCGACCCTTTTAGGATATAAGGCCTCTTCAGGACCAGGCATTATAGGGACACCTAAGGGAAATTATAGTGGTGTATTGTTAGATTGCGGCCCATCTGAATAGAATGCTTGGCTGGAAGCAGAGAAGCTATACGTCAAAGTTTATGTGTATTTATATATACCTGAAGGGGGCCTGTGCTATTCTGTGAATTGCAGTGGCACCGTGAACAAAAGTGTAACAAGAAAATCACAGGGATCCCAGTTGGGAGCTGTGGAATAATGGAAAAAATCAGCTGGTGGTTCTGACTGCGTGAGAAACGGCATTGGCATATTATAGTATGAGGAGCACACTTACCCCATATGAGGGTAGTGAAGGCAGACACGGGATGTGGTGGAGCTGACCCAGGAACTCTGTGTTGATAACACCAAATGATTATCCGGAGTGGTGGAGGACTAAATAGAATAAAAATAGGGCTATCGATACATTCTGTGCTGGATGTGGTATGCGAGAGTACAGGGATTAGAATGCAATATGCTCCTTACCAGCAAGCGCGCGATGGCGCTGTATGTATGTGAGAGCGAGGATTCATGAAGCGATGAATGAGGATTTCCACTTTGCAGTGTAAGATGAGACTTTAGTCGATGCGGCATACGCTGTTGTAGGAAAATACAAAGCGCATTTCAAATAATGTTGGGAGAGAGGTGGGGATCTGTAGCAGTGTGATGCCCGGAAGCATCTGTGCTGTGTACCTGTGATAAGTGTAGCGGCGGCGAGCTTCCTGCGTACTCTGTCCGTGTAGCGTCCTCTTCTGAAGGTACGATGGCAGCGTGTGTCAGGTACCATGCTGTAGATATAGCCGTAATCACGCTAAAAGCATGTCCGCTGTGACTTTGCTGTAGAAGCAAGAGCTGCGATGTGATCAATGAGTCTGCGGGCAGTGATCAAAATCAACAACAGACTGCCAATGTGTCTAGCGCAGGGAAATGAGGGCGGCCTTATTTGCATAGTGTCATTGTAAACAATGACAGGAAAGAGTATTGTACCCAGCTTCGTCTGGGGGAAGGTCATTTACATAGTGCAAGACTGACAACAATAGATGCCCACAAAAGCTGTCTGTATTCAATTTGGTCAACCCTCGTGTGAATCAATAGTGCTGATAATGATATACAATGTCTTATAATTTTATATAGTAACTTACAGAAAAGTGCACATCATGACAGTTGTGGATTACATATTTAACAGTATTTCACAGTATTTTTGACCTTACAGCAACACATATGCGGATATGAAAACAAATTTTCTAGAATCTATGCCTCAACAGACCAAGTATCATCTGAGGTGTATGTAGTGTATGCATATGTGGATGTGCTTGAGGTAGACTTGCGTGAAGCAGGTGTGGTACCTATATTATGTAGGTGGTTTACAAAAGGCATTTATTATACAAAGGAGACGGTCCACTATTATATGCCTGACAATTTGTCCTGGGTAGAGGGCTTAGGCATCTATTCCCCAGTGGGGAGTATCTGACACTACCTGTACTGCGCAGTGTAATGGGTAGTGTGGCCAGTGCATGTTGACCAAGGACATGCAGTGGTGTGGGAGCGGTCATGGGTCTGATGTTTAAATACTAAGCGTAGTGACAAAGCCGTACCACTCTTCTGCAGAATTTAACCCCTGCATGATTGAGTTAGTACGCTCAATTCAGCGACATTCCAGTCGTTGCAATATTTGGGAAAGGTCGCCTCCTCTTAGTGGGATCAGTACTTTGTCTATCACCTGCCATCTGATGTCATCTACAGTGTGATGTTTGTCTGAGTAGTGGTTGCCTAGCGGGGCATTGGGAACTGAGTTTCTGATTCTACTGCAGTGCTGAACAATTCTCGCATTTACTGGTTGTTGGGTTTGGCCTATGTACGGCAGTCCACAGGGGCAGGTAATGCAATACACCACATTTTTGGTGTTGCAGTTGGGAAGAATTCCAGGTTGTGTTTGATATTACCATGCTCAAACGTCTTGTTCCCCCTTCCACCACATAATCCTTCAGCATTCCCAGAGTTGTTTTCATGAATACTTTCTCTACCACATCCAGGAGATTGATTAGCCTATACGTTTTTAGGGCCTTCATATCTCCTTTCCTATGTAATGGTCAAATTAAGGCTCCCCTCCAGCTATCAGGGATTTTGCCTGAATCTAATAGAATTGAGAACATTTGTGATAGCATGTCAGCCCACCACTCAAACTGTATGTTTATTATAATTGCAGCAAGATTGTCTGGTCATGCTGCACGAGTTAGATTTAGCTCTATTATAGTACATTATACACTATCTACTGTAAAGTGTGCTTTTATATCTTAAGCCAACCTTAACAAGGTATTGTGTCTCTTTCTATGGGCTCTATTGTTTCGCCATACTTGTCCCCCAAATGCTCTTCCCATGCAGCTTCTTCCACCACACAACTCATAGCCCCTTGAGTCTTTCCTGAGGCTTCCTGTCTTAGTGTCCAAATTTTTTGTGCGTTTTTTGATTTGATTCCTTTTAGCAGATTCTCCCAACACTTATCTTTGTAATTCCTTTTTTGATTTCTGACTAACGTTTTATACACTTTCCTCATTTTGACAGGATTAGTATGATTGCCCAGATCATATCTAGCTTTGAGGCTTCTCCCTCCTTTTTTTATCAACCTTTTAAATTTCTTACATTCCTCACTAAACCACTTCATTCTCTGGGTAGTTTGATTCTCCTTGCCCATTACATTTTTCATTCTTTAGTTTCACCCTAAAGCATTTCACCACTTGTCTAATCGTTTCTTCATACCATTCCAGTTCCTGTGCCCTGACATTTCCCAGGTTTAAATTCTGTTGGGTCAGCCACTCTTGCGAAGGTTTCCTCAGGTAATCTAGTTGTTAAATGCTTTGGGTAATCTAGATGTAGGGGGATTACTACATCTTGTAAGCTCTGTGTACCTCTGGTTAATTCAAGTATCAAAGGGTTGTGGTCGCTTCCTCTTCTTTAATTTCCTTAGATACTTGACAGACACTGAAACATAATCCTTACTACGTTGACATCCATTATCCCTGCTAAAATAATTGATCAGAAATGGCGATGGCGATCCGGCCGCCATTATTCACTGCCCGCCTCCCATTTCCCCCCGCCATATTAGGATGGCGGGGGGGGACCCCGGCGGACGGAAAGACCGTCTGCCGTTTTTCCGCCGGTCTAACAGGAGACTGGGCTGAAATGGGCATTGATATGGTGGCGGTGTCTGCAAGACACCGCCATTCATATCAAGATGCAGGCGTTGATGTACCTTTCCATGGTGGTGTTGCTGCCATGGAAAGGCATGCAGAGTCTGCATGTGGGGGCCCATTGCGGGCCCCCAGGGTGTTGGGAGGGAGCGGGGTGCACATGGGAGGTACCTATGGTACCACCCTGCATTTGCATGCACCAAGTGGCAAGTATTGCACAGTGCCTGCCACGTTGTGCATGCAAATGCACAAATACCTTTTTAACGTTGGGGCGGGTGCTGCTGAAAGCACCGCCCATCGCAATGTTAAAAATACGGGATGCACCCAGATTTGCGTGTCCGCCCGCCATCGTAATAGACCCCCAGGTGCCTGAACATGGAGAGTCTGAGAGCACGTTGCAAGAGTGAACTTAAACCTCCTTCTGAACTGGAGGACGTCAACGAGCTTGTGGATCATTACAATCTGACGATGGCTGAAATAATTGATAATATACCCTCTCTAAAACTTAAAAAACTTAAAAGAATACAGGTTAAGGATAAAAATTCATGGTTCAATGGTTCTCTTAATGAAGAAAGACGGAAACTCAGATTAACAGAACGGAATTGAAGACAAGACCCATCATCCCCCCATCTAAAACAGTTAAGAAAGACCAGGAAAGCCTACAATAAAAGCATATTTAATTCTAAAAAATAATTTTTTAGAAGTGAACAGGATAATGCAAAGAACAGAAGGAGAAAGCTCTTCGAACTGCTAGATCAACCTGACAAGTTATCCAAAAACTCCTTCTTAAAATGTAAATTGGAATTGACCTGTGAAGAATTTTCATCATTCTTTACAGCTAAACCCAGTTCATTGGAGAGAACTCAAGTATATCGCTGACAAAGCCTTGAATTTAAGGAGTACACTAGAGGAGCATGCAGCAGCACAACCTGCACCTACAATGCCAAAAAATAATGCTCATTGGTCAACCATTACAATGATCCTCTTCACACAAAATGTTGGCCTTCAATCAACCACAAGGTAATCCCACTTTGGACTAAGATAATCAATGCTTGATTAGACCAAGGACCCTTTCCTGACTGTCTAAAAACTGGCCAGGTCATCCCTCTATTGAAAAAACCTACTGAGAACCCTTGGAGCCTGGTTTCGGCTGGTAACAAACATATCCTTACCAGCCAAAGTCTTACAAAAATACGCTCAACAACAATTGGGCCAACACATTACTGAATTTAGGCTACTAAAGGATTGCCAATCGGGATTCAGACCAGGTCACAGTACGGAACCAGCTATTCTACACATAGTAGCTGATGCTCTTTTTGCTCTTGACCGTAACGAAACCTGTCTCCTTGTCCTTTTAGACCTATTGTCAGCATTTGACACCGTAAATCATGCCAAGCTGTTAAACTGACTGGAGAACAGGATGGGCTTCTTGGGAACAGTCTTAAAATGTTTTTATTCCTTCTTAGAGAACAGATTGCAGAGATTCCTGGTGAACCACAAGTTATCCCTGGCATCCCCGATTCAAATTGGCGGCCAACAAGGATCAACTCTATCCCCTCCCCTTTTTAATATGTACATCAAACCATTAACAGAAGTATTACAGCAGGCTAACCTTTCTTTCCACATGTATGCAGATGACACTCAGATGTATATGAAGATTACATCACTGGAAGAGCTCAACATAATGAAGCAAGCACTACAGAGGACAGTTCAATGGCTATCTTGCAATCATTTTAAGCTTAACTCGCAGAAAACATAATTTCTTCTGATCTCCCCTCCTCAAAGCACCACCAGTATTAAGGAATGGACCAAGATGATCACCACGCTAAACGGCTCCCAGATACTGGTAGATTCAACTAAGTCTCTAGGAATCACGCTGGATAAGGAAGTAAACATGTGTACCCACATGAACACACTGGCAAAAAATGCCTGCATCCATCTGAGCTACCTTAGAAGATTGAAGCCGTTTATAGATACAGATGACCTGAAAATTGCAGTCCAGGCGCTGGTCATATCAAGAATTGAGTATGGTTGCTCAACTCTCTCAGTTCTTCCTAAGATTTTACCAGCTCCCCTTAAAGCTTGTCTCAATGCTGCAGCTAGACTTATAACCAGCTCAAAAATATTTGACCGTATCACTCCACATCTGAAAGCCCTTAATTGGCTACCTTAAGAGGCAAGAATACAGCTAAAGATTGCATGTACTACACACAAGGCACTACACCACACAACTCCATGTTACCTTGCCCAGAAAATTACGTTGTCTGAAGGTAATAGATCCTCTAGGGGTGCTGGAGATTGTTTACTGAAACCAGCTTTCTTCCGGAAGAAGAGAACATATGATAGAGTGTTCGCAAGAGCTGCACCAAGAATTCATTCCCACCGAATAGTAGAAGGATCACCGACGCTCCTCGATTCAAGAAGGAGACCCAGGGCCATATTATCAAGAATGGCGATAAAATTATCACTCCTTTATTGGCAGGAAACTGCCGCTAAAACGGCGATAATGGGCATGATAATATGTCTTTGTGAATTCCCATAGCAGCCCAGGTTCTGGTGTTTACCTGGGTTGCTATGGGAATTCACAAGGGCATATTATCAAGCCCATTATCGCCGTTTTAGCTGCAGTTTCCTGCCGCTAAAGTGGCGATAATTTTATCGCCGTTCTTGATAATATGCCCCTAAGTCCTTTCCGGTGAGGAAATTCTACCCATAATAAACAGTGGTCAATACTAGGGATCTGTAAGAGACCTACTGATAATCCTTGGATCTTCTACATTCAGTTGTTGAAGTAGGTGGCTGTAGGCAGGAATAGGGGCCTGCTAATCACAGAACAATGAAACTGAGGACTGTACAAGCCAGTTTGTCTTCATTGATTGGGCTTTACTGTCTACAATTAGCGCGGTTTGAAACTTTAAGGCACTGCTCCTGTCAATTAGGGATGAGGTCTAATGTCAGGTACATGGATCAATCCACTTACTTTTTGGACTTGTTATGCAATACTACAACCATTGTGGATACCTAGTAATTTTCAATAGTTGCTTTTTTTTAAAGTTAAGTGTGACGTGACTTGTATTACGGTAATTCTAGTTGATGTCTAGTAATCTTAAATTGCGTGTTATTTGTAAGTTTTAGAATATGCCACTGTTATATGATTACCTATTCCTTGAAGTAGATGTTAAAGATTGGGATATCATCTGAATTTGAATGCTGTTAAACTGTAAAGCACTTTGACACCTAAGTTTTTGGGTCATGTTTGCGCTATAGAAAACATTGAATAAATGAATAAATAAAAAAAATCAGGAAAGTTGGCCATCCTTATAATAAATGAACCCAACGCAATATTTCTGTAAACCAGGGATATGTCCTTTTTGGGTTCATTTTATGGTTAAAATCTCCTATCATTATATAAGCATATAATTCATATCATATCATAATTTTCACACAGACTTTCCATATTTTCCTTAAAATTCCCCATCTCTATCCTATTTTCCTCAGGGCTCCCCCACTGCAATGTAAACATTCATAATTACCATATTATCATATGTGATATCTGAGTCCAACAGGCATTCTCTGCAAACCAGTAACCCTTTACATTTTACGGTTATAGGTATCATCTTTTTCATAATCTTAGTTGATATTAGGGTCATAATCCCCCTCGCAGGGTGCCCCTGCAGTTTTTTCTTCGCCGGCCTGTTTAGTTGGAGGAATTCTTCGATTATGGGGGTTTTGTCGTACAGCCATGTTTCTTGCAAACACATAGTTTCCAAACCTTTGGCTAGCTCTTGAAGGCTTTCTAGTTTTACCATTCTTCCAAGCCCATTTATGTTCCATGATACAATTTGGCGGTGACCCATTATCCTAATCAATTTCGCTTAGGCAATCCACCTCCTTCAGGAATGGCGAGGGAGGGGAGCTGCCAAACTATTTTTGAGGCCCTAATTACTCCAATGTTTGCTAACCTCTACGTTGCCTATGGTAATTTCAATATTTGCTGTTTCCTTGCACTCTAGATCTATCCACGTGACCTGCCTTTCTCATAGACCTACATGGTACTTCATAAAGGCTCTGACTTGATTCTGGGATTAATCTAATCCCTTCCTTCAATACCTCTTTCTCTGCTTTTACAATAGCTGCTTTACCAACCCTTAGTACATTAAAACCTTAGTGGTTTGGTTTCCTTTGTTGTTCTGACTAAAGCCCACTTGTCTAAGGTCCTTGGTCTCAATTTCCCTTAGGCTAGCACATTTTGAGAATGCAGATATGAGCTGGTACGGATTAAGGGGTTGAAGCTTCTAATTTTTTTCTTACCCCTATCTATTTAGGATGGTTCAAAATACAGCCACATATTGCCTGTATCTTTATTTTCTACATTGTGAGTGTTCCCTCTTTCCTTCCCCATCTTCTTGCTGAGAGTTAAATTTGTTTTTCTTCCTCTTTCTACGTCGTCCCTGGTGTTATCATTACCTCCAAAACCCTTTTCATGTGGTTTTTCCATTCTACCCTCCCTTTTATATATCAGTAGGGGTTTTAATCGATCATTCTTTTTGCCAATTGGGGTTCCATCTCCTTTTCCCCTGGGGTCCCCTTCTTCTCCCATATCTTTTCATTACTTCCAGAAGCTCTCCTCTTTTGATTATTCACTCGTTGTAAACCCCCTCCATACTTTCCTTTCTGCAGTATCCTTCCTTACCCTGCTCCTATTGACAGGCCTTCCTCCCTATTTTTATCCGTAGAATATGTTGCCTATACCGTGAGAGTTCACCACATTTGATCATCAGTATCGGGCATCTAGAGATATACACACTATGAAACTCTTCCGGCTGCAGGATTTCCTCAACACTTCTCATATTCAACAACATGTCTTACTATAGTTGGCATAAGGCCCCTAATACCTTTTAATTCTTCCACAATATTTTGTAGTTGATCTTTTGGGGTTTTTAGGATATCATTATTCATCATAGTTACTTTTAATAACCCTTGCAATGTTTTTTGCAACATCGGTTATTATGTCCAGCATCGAGGCAGAGGGAGTTGCTCAGATATCTAATCCTCGCATAATGTTTTGTGCTGACCCTTCTGTGTTCTCGATCTCTCAGCTTTCCGACTGCCCCCATATTTGTGTCATACTCAGAACTAGAGGCTATATCATGCTCATCCCTCTAGTCACTCCTTACTCCACCAGTAATATTCTCCTCTTGTTGAGACTCTTCTATATCTTGAGGGGAAAAAAGCTGAGGAGATGAGGACAGTCTTGGTTCCATTCTGGCTTAAAATGCGTTGATAGTTTTCAATCGATAATTCTAAATCTAATGTGCATTTGCTAGCATTCTCATCCTCTATTTGTTGCAATTCCTCAGCATCCGTAGGTATCTAATTGCGATTGTTTCCCCTTAAAATGTTTGCCCACAAAATCCTTAATTGACTTTGACACAGACGCTCCCCCTTTCTCTCCCAACTAAGGGTTTTCGGATGCAGGTTTCTTCTTTGAATTTCTCGTTGATGGCCTTTTTTCACTTTCTCAAGAATTTCCCATACTTTCTACTAGTGGAGGTCTCATTATTCACCTTTGAATGCCCATTTCGCCCTTTTCATGATTTACCCTTCCCTGGAGCCATCTCTTGGCAGCTGATATAGAGTTGTTATAGTGAACTATGGTGGGTTTGAATTTAAATGTGCCTTACTTGACCTTCTACAGTCCCTTTTGATTCGCTTCATGTATATTTTGTTCTTCACCCACAACACCCTCCCAACACTTTTTCACAGTATTGCTGCTTCGTAGTTTCCCTCCACCACCCTTATAGGATACTGCACAGTTTTTATAAATCCACCAACTTTAACCAATTGGTTAGTTAAGAAATCATTTATATTCCATAAGTACGGTATAGGTCCCAAACACTAACCTGTGTTATGCCTTTTGGTGCTGACGAGGTGCTTTGGTGCCACCGCCACTCCTCTCTCTGACAGGCTTTCCACTCTTCCTTATGTAAGTTCCTGTATGATCCTTTTGCTTCTGTTGGGTTCCTCCTATTTCCCTGGCATAAGATGGTCAGATGACTTCCAGTTTTCCAATAGTAAGGCCCGACCACCCTTGCATCTAGCCCCTGAAGCCAGGCGCACTGCCGCACACCAAGCACCACGGGGCCTACGCAGTTCCACCCACGCTACAGGAGCAGTGCTTAAATCCAGGGTGGGGCTGAAAGCTAGAAGTGGGGGGGCGCAGGTCTCTAATATCCTTGGTGCCCTGTGGTGCCCTTCAGCTCAACACTCATGTTCCAGTTTCCTCCTTCTACGGTTCACTGCCAGGTTCGTGCAGGCATTTGGCTCCAAACACGCTCAGCTCCTGCAGACCGCCAATGCGTGCTTGTGAGGGAGAGCCTGCATGTGCGCAAGCACGCACACTGTGCATCCAAGCTTTCCATGCCTCACAATCTGACTGCGGCTGTTCAAAGGCGATGGCATGGCAGCACACAGCAGGGCAGCGGCACAACAGAGCACATTAGTAGGAGAACATAACTTTCGAACCCATACATACATTTTAGTACATAAGTATCTGGTTTTTATTCTCTTTTTGTACCAACGATCACATTTTATGCTCCTTTTCCACAGCATTACATCCTATTTTCAGTATTCTTAGCATGGCAGAAACTTAGTACAATCTGGCTGTAGTGTTGTGTGAATTTGTAATAAAGGAATCCTTGTGGATGGACTCCACAGAACTGTGATGTAAGCATTAGAGCATAGTGAAGTGAATGCAGGCTTAGAATGTTGAGTTTGTGGTTACACGCAGAAAAATGAAGACTCGTTATACCGATCTCTATACTAATCTCTGTGTGTGGTGTAGTCATTAGCGAGTATGCGGGCTGTGATGGATGTCACAACTGGCAACACGATAGGGGATAGGTAACCTAAAGATTGACAGTACACTCCTAGAGAGTTTGCCATGGACCAGCAAACTGCTTGTGTGTGCCAGGTGTGCCTTCATTGAAGTGTGGAATAGACGTTTGGCATGTGTGGAGTTAAAGCACAACCCAATCTGTGTAAAGCATTTGAAGATAATTAAAACTTCAAGAAGACCTTTACACCTTGTTGGCCGAAAACCTGCTAGGAAGGTGGCAGAGAGCGGTACTGTGTTTCTACACAACCTAAAGCCATACATCATAACGAGTGATAACGCTTTGAGCAGAAGCGCTGCAAAGCAGAGAGCAGCCAGGTGTCAGGCAGTACCAAGAGACATTTACAGGCACTGAAATTCAAATACAAGAAAAGTTCATTTGCTTACCAGAATTGTGCAGCAGTCATTGTGCCACAGTGCTGGGGGAAGTGACCTCAGGGGAAGCACCCATGGCTGTGTTTGCAGAGCTTCTTTGTGGACAGCAGATGGTGTTGGAGAGAACTCCACCCTCAGGTTCAGCCCATCTTGTAAATGCTTACAATACAGCCACTTTCTTGAAGCTACCATTGCCAGTACCTTAAGAATCTTGCTGGTGAAGGTGTAAAAGATGTCATTAAAAAAATGCATCTAGCTGATGAAATTACATACAATCAAATTCAAGGCAGCTTTAAATCTCAAAGATGAGGCAAATTGACACCAAACGATGTTGATTAACATCTAAATCTTTGTCAAACAGTTCTTGAGTTTCACTGTCAAATTAAAGTGAAGAAGATGGTTGTGCCATGTCGATGTTTTCCTCAGATAAACGTGCATAATGTGAACTAGCCGCATGTGAGGAAAAATACTGGTCCAAGAAAAGTCGACATGGCAAAGCACCAAAGTCATTCAAACATCCGAAAATCACACTAAAGGTCAATGGTTGTTCAATACCTTTTATTATTGCAAGAGGTGCATCAATAAATATTATGCCTGAGAAGAAATATAATGAACTGTCCCAATTGCCCCAAAATATGCCATCGAAAACATAAGTATATACATGGGCTGCATGAGTGCCATTCCAAAAGTCAAGGTTCATTTGTAGCAAAGAAGAAACATAAGGAAACCAAAGTACAAGCACCCATTTGTGTACTTCAAGGTACAGCATCAAGCTCCTGTTTTCTCAGCTTCAGCACAGCTGCTGATATATGACTGTTATCGGTGGACTATAACATGAATGCTTGTCACAAAATAGTAAGCCAATTCCCTTCGTTGTTTCATGGGTATGAAAGGCCAATTACACAATATGAGGACATCCTTCTCACATTGCTCAAAGACACAGATGAATTACTTTCCACCTACAAGAAGCTGTTGAAAAGGTACTGAAAACCTTGCACAAACACAATGTCATTGAGCGTTCCACTGGTGCAACTCCATGGTTTCCCCCATAGCGGTAGCACGCAAAAAAGACAGTGGAGCTGTACACATCTGCGTGGTTATGCATCAAGCGAACAAGGAAATTGAAAGATAACGACATCCAGATCCACACATAGCAGACATGATAACACAATTGAATGGTGCAAAAGTATTCTCTTGTCTTGATCTGAATAAAACATACCATCAGTTGGAGGTCAAGGAGAATTACAGGTACATTGCAACCTTTTCTACACATGTTGGCCTGTTCTATTACAAAAGGCTAAGATTTGGTGTGTCATCAGCTGCAGAGCTATTTCAAGATGTCATTCGACATATCATACAGCCTGCCATGATTGCTTTCAATTATAGTGATGACATATTGTTTTTGGAGCTACACAGAAGGAGCACAACAAAGCTCTCACACAAGTATGTCATTTGCTCGCTGATCCCAGTTTAACTGTAAATGCTAAGAAATGTGAATTCCATTAAACAAAGTTCAAATTCTTTGGCAATATTTTTTCTGACATGGGGAATGACACCTGATCCAGCTAAAGTGCAAGAGCTGTCAACTGCCAGTCCCCCCCAAGATGTTTTTAATATTATGTTCATTCCTTGTCATGGCCAGCTAAAACTTTAGATACATACGAGACTTTGCCACTGCCAGTGCACCGTTAAGAGACTTGACGAAAAAGAATGTTTCTTTTCCTTGGTCACTTGAATGCGGGCAAAGCTTCCAAAAATCAAACAAGCTAGTGAGTACACTCCTGAAATGGCATACTTTCATCCAAAGCTTTCTTCTGAGGTTGTTGTTGACTCTAGCCCTGTCAGGTGATGGACACTTCTACTGCCTGTTCCTAGTTTCTAAAGGCATGGCTGAAACAATTGATTAAAGTGCCATGAACGGACAGGTGAAGAGCCCCTCACTGCTGCTGTTTCTACATCACCAATGCCAGTCATGGACACTTCTACTGCCTGCCCCTAATTTCCAAAGACATGGTCAAGACTTGTTATCAAAGCGCCACAAACTCATTGAAAAACTACAATCGTGTATATATTTAAAAAAAAAAATTTGTTTTATTAAACAGAGGGGGAGATGTAGTGTTGTTTGAGTTTGTAATGATGGAGTCGTTGGAACTGTGACAGAAGCATTATAGCTAGTGAAGGGAATGCAGGTTTAGAATGTTGAGTTCACAGTTACATGCAGAAGAATATAGAGGTATCATACTAAGCTCTGTGTGTGGCATAGTCATTGGCGAGTACCGGGCCGGGAAAGACACTACACTGTGAGATTTTGTTTTCATTTAACTTAATTTGTCAGTATTACTGGCAGGCCTGACCTCCAGAAGCCATTACATGTACTGTTTAATGTGTGCTTGCGCTTAGGAACACCAGCAATGGCAAGTCACAATGAAGCTGCTGCCTTGCTTTTTTATGTGCTCGATTTAATGTACAGGCCGCGGACCTCATTTTATGCCGGCTACTGGTGGACAATGGGTAATCTTTTGGAATTTTTGTTCAATTATCTAGTTTGACGAAATCTTTCTTTGCTGACAATCACTGGATCAGAGAGACGGAAGACTGAAGTGTCATCTCATTTAACAGGGACTGCGGGGAGCTGCTTATTTTACTACCTGTGGTCTGGTGTCCCTGTTCTTTGGATATGCGAAGGAAATCAATTTTGGGCACTGTCAATCCCGTTCGTTCTCTCAATAGTAGTAAATTCACAGTATAGAGGAGAACATAAAAGAAATGCTGCCTTAGGCCTTTTTACTTCTTCATGAAGCAGCAGTTTCAGTCTCGGGAGCGTTGCCGTCTGCCAAGTTAAATAGTGAGCTTAGGTTTAGAAGGATAAATAAATGGAATCGTTTGCACAGAAAACCCATTCAGTACGCGACAGAACCCCTGTGTCTAAAAACAATGCATTTCAAGAGGTTTCTCTATTCTAAATTATCTCTGGGGATACATAGAGGCCGCATCCGCAAGAGAGTGACCTGGCAGGCAGTCGATCACACGGAAAATCTCCATGATGCACGCCTCTCTTGCAAACAGAGCGACACCTCGTGTGCTTCCCCGGAACTGCACCATTCAATGTGCCTGACGTCTCGACCCCTGGTAATGCACTATTTAAATACAATTAATAGTAAACACCTTCATTGCTTGGGCTGCGTACGGGTAAACAATCACAATGAATAAATGTTCTAGTTTGTTTGATGTTCGGTTTTATTCAGTTGTGTTACTGTCAGATAATGTTTTCCAAACATTGTCGTTTGCGTGAAAAGAGTTTGAATGCGATGTTGCTTCACTTTGTATTGCGCATTCACTGCATTTGGAACACTGAAACTCTAATGAACAGATGGCAGCCTTTTATTGTGTTGACACTTCTGGTTGCGGGATTGTACTTCGGCAGATATAAAAGTAACATCCTAACGTAAATGGAGGGCAATTTAGCGATTCAGTGGGACAGATTAAACAAACATTCATAGTGGAATCACGAGTTCGGCTTCCACTTTGCTGTGGGAGCCAGCCTCCTCTCGAATACAACACTTCTCCGGATTCACCGCTATATGTATGAAGCCAAAAATCGATCGCAAACGCTGCGATTCGCAATAAATAGCGTTAGCGACTAAAAATTCGCTATTCGCTATGTATGAAGCAAAATACGCTTGCGAAATAAGGATTCGGTAAATAACGATTTCCAAACGTTGCGAAAGTGCAACATAGCGAATACAAAAGCGAATCCTTATTTAGCGTAGAAATCCGTTAGCGAGATTCGCTAAAGCGGAAATCGCAATTCTGAAATCGCTATGGAATGTATCAACCAATTTGCATTAGCGAATCAAGCAAAATCGCTAAATAGCGCCTCGCAATTACCATCAAGTGGGAGCAGGTGGTAACCAGGTGCAAACTATAAATTGAAACCCAGAATGCAACACACTCCCTACCACAATGTCCGGGTTGTACATGATAGTGAGGAGGCGAAGAGTGAGAGCTCTGGCGCAGAGGAGGAGACGGCAGGAGAGGATATTCCGGTTGCGCATTACCATCTTCCAACGCACTGATGAGGATATCCACACCCATTACAGACTGGAGGAAGAGAGCATAATTGAATTGATTGATGAACTCAGGCCCTACCTAGAACACCCCACCCGCAGGACCCAAGCCATACCCACACACATCCAGGTCCTGTGTTCACTACACCTGCTGTCCTCAGGTAGTTTCCAGGGGGTCATAGCCACTGCAGGAGGGGTGTCTCAAAGTGCCCTGTCGCGCTTTTTCCATGCATTCCTCGACGCCATGACACATAGGATGCAACATCACATCCACTTCCCCAGCACCCCACAGGAACTAGCACAGACTAAGCAGGATTTTTATAATATAGCCCATTTCCCCCACGTCATAGGATGTATAGACGGAACACATATTGCCATTTCACCCCCCACAAACATAGAGTATGTATTCCGGAACAGGAAATGCTACCATTCCCTGAACATACAGATGTTGTGTGATGCCAAAAACATTATCACCGATATAGTGGCAAAGTACCCTGGTAGCACACATGATGCATTTATATTCCGTCACTGTGGCCTATACCGTAGACTCTCAAGAGGGGAATTTGGAGAGGGATACCTACTAGGTAACAGCACACATTGTCAGCCCATATTACTCATGACCTGCATGTGCATCACATTGACTGACCTTTCAACTCTTCCACCCACAGGGGACAGTGCCTATGCAGTCAGGGACTTCATCCTGACACCCTACTTGAATCCTGCCACTGCTGGGGAGCACCGCTACAACCGGGCACACATTACCACAAGAAACACCATCGAGCGAACTTTCGGGATTCTGAAGAGCAGATTCAGATGCATCCACAAAAGTGGAGGTGCCCTTCAATACAGCCCTGAGACATGCTGCAAAATTGTTGTAGCTTGTGCCATGCTCCACAACATTGCGACCAGGAAAGGGACACCTATGGAGTCGAGTGACTCAGATACCTCGGACGTGGAGGGACCCGGACCCATACACATGGAAGCTGGCGTAGCTGCTGCTGCAGCTGGGCGCCAGAGGCGTGATGAGATCATGCGGAACTACTTCTAGGTGAGTAAAAATGATACAATGACAACTTATTGCTCTGCAAACGTGTTTAATTTCCAAAACCAACAATGTGACTTCCAAAAAAATGCAGGATGAACTCTCCTTAACAAAAGCACATGTTCAAATCACAGTGCAACTAAACAGTCATTGGTATAGCAAGTGCTACCCAGTTGCTGGCCCCATATACCCCCTGTGCGGAGTAGTCATTTTGATGCAGTCCCTATTGTTGTGGGGCAGGCCTGCTGCTCCGGCCACTACGGCGCCTCTCAACAGTGGGTGGTGGTGTATTAGTGCTCCGCACCGACTGTGAGTCCTCCTCACTGGGGGTGAGCACCCCGGGTCCAGCAGTACGCAGCGCACGCAGCTCATCCAGGGTGGCAGTTGACTGCACTACCACAGTGGCTATGTCCTGGATACCATGCGAGAACTCTCGCTGGGTCTCTATGGCACGCCTTGCCAGCATATTGTTGGAGGAGGCGAGGCGATTAACAGCACGCGTGTAGTGGTCCATGCGGGCAATTTCTTTGCGCCTGGCTGCGCGTTCAGCTCTCATCTCTGCAGTCAGCTCCTGCACAGCCCCCCTGATTTCCTCGCGTAGTCCTCTGTTCCCTGCCCTGATCTCTCTCTGAATGGCCTTCATGTGTTTCGCTTGCAGGCGGTGAACCTGGAGCATGTGCATTTCAAGACCGGCGAACACTGATTCTTCTTCTTGCACATTGGTGCTGATGGCCGTGCGGGGTCTACGCCTGCCTCTGGACTCTGTTCTGGACTCCTGCTGCTGGGGTACTGGTGCTTCAGACTGGACATTGTCATTTTCCTCTTCCTCATCATCCATTATTCTGAATGGCCTCACGTTCCTCCTACTGTGTCCCTGTGTTTGGATAATAGGACTGTCCTCCCCATCTGGATCATGGCCATGCCTGCCTTCTCCTGAGCCTCTGGCTCCTGTCTCTGTTGCACTGGCTGTAGCTTTCCCACTTGCAGGTGCTGTGGATAGAACAGCACACATTACTTATTTGATCATCACAGGTGATGTACTAATAAATTTTCACAGTGTTCCCTGACTTTACTTGTGTCATTCACCTCTCCTGACCTGCACATGTGTACAATTTGGCAATCTCATGCTACTTTCTACATTGCTGACTGTTGTGACTACATCTCCCATAATGCATTGCTGTGTACTTGGTCTAGCCTGACATGTGGTTGCCCTAATCCCTAGGTCGCCTCAGGGGGTTCTGGGGGTGGTTTAGGGTGGGGAGGCATGCTTCTTACCTGGTCTTGCTGATGGTTGTGCTGAGCTGTCGAGCACGGACACGCCCGCAACACTCTGATGAGGCAGTGTGCCCTCTACCAGCTCCTCCAGTGGTGTAAAGTCTTGGACGTTGGAGGTTCCCCCACCGGTGAGCTGGGACTGCTCCAGCCTGGCAGCCAACCTCTCCTTGGAGCGCTGGCGCAGGTCGTACCAGCGCTTGCGCAGCACATCAACTGTCCTGTGGGTGACTCCTAGGGCATTCACTTTGGCTTGGATGCCCTCCCAAATCCTTCTCTTGCTGGCTTCTGGCACCTTGTGGGAAGTGGCCCCAAATAATGAGTCATGGTGTTGCACCATTTCAGTGATTAGGGTCTCTAGTTCAGGCTCTGAAAACTTGAGCTTCCTCTTCCTGGCTGCTTCCCCTGCTTGCTGCTCCTGCTGGCTTGCTGGGACATCCTGGCTTCCACTTTCTGACATGGCTCAAGAGTTGCACACAACACTCTCACTCTCTCTGTCTCACTCCAGATGCCCCATGGGAAATCACTCTCTTCCTGGTTGTGATGTCATCATATAGCATCAGGATTGCAATTGGATGTTTCCAGTTTGTGCTAATTAGCGATTTTTCACGGGGGTACCTCTCAATTTAGCGCTTTGCTGGGCGCGGTCGCGCTAATTAGCGTATTTAGGGGTGCGGTCGCGCTATTTCACGGCGCGGTCGCGCTAATTAGCGTATTTAGGGGTGCAGTCGCGCTATTTCACGGCGCGGTCGCGCTAATTAGCGTATTTAGGGGCGCGGTCGCGCTATTTAGCGACGCGGTCGCGCAATTTAGCGACGCGGTCGCACAATTTAGCGACGCGGCGCGCTATTTTTGCGTATTTAGGGGCGGGGTCGCGCTATTTTGCGAGTTTGGCCGTTTAGGGAATCGCTGATTCATATTGTGCAAATATTTAGCGATTGTGGCCGAATCGCTAAATATTTGCTAATGCGTTGATACATCCCGATTAGCGATACAGATTTAGCGATTCGGTAATTTTCGCAATTTCTGAATCGCTAATCGGTCCCTTCATACATATAGCGGTATATCTCTAGTTCTGTCTCAATTGCCTTCTCTCTCAAGTTTCAATTAGGAATCAAAATATCAGCAACAAAAACAAATGTGATCTTCACCTCTTCTGTGCTAAATCACCTTCCCATACATTTACACAACACTGGGCCTGTCAGACATGTAAAACCTGACACAGAGGAAACCCCCCACCTCCCCCCACCCCAATATGTGATTAACCTACAAAAGGGATTTAAGAAGAACTCAACTACCAGGAGAGGGGCTTTGGGTCCGCCCAGAAGTTGTGTGCTGCGACAGAAAAAGTGCTTGCCAGCCACGCAGCTGCGATCATTTTGTACATTTGTCCACCTGTCTGAGCAAGAAGCAGAATATACCTGAGATTGAACTTTTAAGGAAAATGGCAGTGAAATGCAGTTAAAGTTTTCTTTAGATAACCAGATACTTTACTGTTTGTTTTTCTTCAGCAGCACAGATGGGAAGACGGACGTCTTTAACTTTATACAGTGCATGGATTTGAGAGCCCAGCACAACACTCATCTACACAGATTTTTTAGGTCTGGGTTAACAATACAACTGTTGGCAGACCTGATGGGATCAATAAAATAGCTTTCAGTCTTCATGAGAGAGGCTTAGGCTCCAATCATGTTAGTTCTCCTGAGTACTAGATTTGTTTGGACCGAGTTTGTGTGCTTATACTAGAAATATTGTTTGTATTACACGTTCTGGCCTGTCATAAAGCTTGAACCCGATACAGCAGGACTACATTACTTATAGTAGCAAGCAAATGATCATGGCTATAACCCAGATCTACTTATTATGAAATGTCAAGATAAAGGCACTAGGGCTGACTTATTTATTGTGAAAAGCCAATTTAAAGTTGCTGGGTATTAAGTGTGAATATTTAAGCCTTCAGATAATTTGTTACATGGAATCTCACAGATTACCGTAGTAAGCAATATTTTGGTTTTGCTCACGCACTGTGGCAAACCATGGATATAGAAGGTTTGCCCTGGGAGACTTCTTGTTATAGCATTTTAGGATGGATAGCATTTTGTTAGCAACTCCAGTTTTAAATACCTTTCAATTTTTATGACCCCATGTATAATGAGTGTCTTGTAGAAAAAGCTTACGCTCAAAAGTGTATGCATAAATTGGTTATTGTGACACGCTATATGCCTGTTTGGTGGACTGGAAACTTTATGTTCGATGTCAAAAGTCTGGTCTGCTTATTATGATACATTCTGGCAAAGGCATTAGTCTAGTTTAGTAATTGTGAAAAGCCTATGTGGAAGCCAGGAAGACTTGAAGAAATAAGAGTTGATTGTTATCACATTGTGGTAAAGGCTATAGGCAGGCCTTTTGTTACATGTAGTGTCACAGATTTCAGAAGCAGCCATGGGTTTTGGTGTTAGCCACCCACTCTCACAAACCCTGACAGTTTTCACTGTGATTATTCTTATTAGGCATTGCTGAGATGGGCTGTACAATGTTTTGCAGCCTGCTTTTTTCTACTTATTTGTAATTGTATGACTGCGTGCATGATGGTGGCCTTTATATGCACAATTGAAAAAGCAGGTGTTAGGTAAAGTCAAAAGTCAATGATAAAGGGTAAAGGCTTCATTGGCTCATTGGGAAAAGTCATGCCAGATTTTCTAGGCTTGATCTCTTTATTATGAAATGGTATGTCAAAGACATTGTGCCTGGCTGATGTATTGCAAAAATCACGGGTAAGAAAAAAGGCTTTTAAGGATGATTGTTATAGACTGTGCTAAAGCATCTGGGCTGATATTTTGTTACATGGAGTTGTACAGATTACTGTAGCAGGCAAGGATTTAGGTGTTGGTTAAAGGCAAAACACTTTTAAGGATGGATTGTTATTAAATTGTGCCAATGGGGGGCGTGGCTTGAGCGCCACCTATGATGGCGCCTTTGTAGCGGAGCTCTGCTGCCGGACATCCGAGGAGGAAAAATAACAGACTTTTCTCTGCACGCTATTGCGGAACGAAGCGTGGTCCCCTGATTAGGGTCATGAGGTGAGCAACATGATCCGTTCTACAGCTTTCACGATGGCCCTCAGACCTTGAATTTTGCCGAAAAACGACCCGTTTTCGCCGCTGCCGCCATTTTGTTTTTTCTTTCTTCATGCTGGATGTGTTTTTCTGTGCAAATTACCACAGAATATGCCCCAATGGTGATTTTTCTGACTAATTCTTCCTTTCTTTCGTTTGGACCCTCATAATAACTCTTGCTATTGTTTTTTCTGGGTCTTTGCATGTCCTGCATTCTTGTTTGCATAACAACGCCGCCATTTTGTCTCAGGAGCCTGTTGGAAAAAATGTTCTCCTCATTAATATCGTCTTCAAGATTCCTGGCCCTCCTTTGCTCCATTATTGTTGACATTCTCATTTAGCTTGTGCGCCTACCATCAATTTCCTTTGGATTATTGAGCTCTATTTGGCTGGACTGACACTTTTCAATTTTTCTACGCTTTCTTATGGGGAAGCTGCGTAATCTTAAACTTTCCCCCTCATCTCAGCCTCGTACTTGTTCAGATTCCGAATCTACTCCTCCTGACATGGAGGACTCTACATTGCAAAGTACAGACGCAACCTCTGGAGCTATTCCGAAATTAAAGTCCTACAGTAAACTCCCGCAATCTTCATCGACTAAAAGGCTCAAGAAAGACCCGCCTTCTCCAGGTACCTCCTCAAACTCTGCTGCCATGGATCTTATCCTGGGAGAAATTCGTGCTCTAAAATCTTTTATGGCTGAAAATACCAAGACATTGCAATTTCTACACGATAAATGATCTTCCTTGGAATCCCGTGTTCTTTTGGTGGAACAATCTACAGAATCTCTTCAAACTTCTTGCTCTCGGATCACAAACCTGGAAAAAGATATATCCCTCCTCAAGCGACAGGCAGAGGATTTGGAAAACCGTAATCGCAGAAATAACCTCCATCTTTATGGTTTGCCGGAACACACAGAAGGTTCAAATCCGACGGAGTTTTTCCAATCATTTCTGCCAAAAATTCTGGGTCTTCCGTCTTCTTCTACTTTCAATATTCAACGAGCACATAGACTGGGTCCGACAATTTCCACTAAAACTCGAGGTGTCATCATGCTCTTCCTACAATATACGGACCTTCTTCAAGTCCTATCTGCTCCAAAGTCTAAAAAACAGATTCTTTGGGAAGGCCATCGTTTATATCTCTCCCAAGATGTGGCTACGGTAACGGCTGATCGATGCAAACAATTCCTAGACTTGCGTCCACAATTACGCGCCCTCAATGCCAGATATGGCCTACTTCACCCATGCCTCTTCAAGGTCACCTACAAAGAAAGAACCACAACTTTTGAAGATCCTCTTGCTCTGCTGGAATTTCTTCGTCGACATGGAGCTGATAATATGGACAACTCTGGAGCTGTTTAATTGTTTTTTCGTTTGTTATGTAATCTAACTTGTTCACATATTCATTGTGGTCTATTGTCCTTTCTGTCCCCTCCCCTCATATATACATATGTACAAATGTGTTTTTATTTCTTTGTCCTAGTATTATTGCTTATTTGGTCTGTTTTCGCTTTCGTCACCTTTTCGTCATCTTTCTCTACCTCCACAGAATTTCCCTTGTTTCTTATCATCCCATTTTACCTGTTAGTCAATTATCATGTTGTCCTCTCCTGGCTGTTCGGTGGTGTTATGCTCTTGCTGTTGATGTCGTCGTCTCCTGGCGTCGTCACCCCCACTCTTCAATTTGTATTTGTAAGTATGTTTTTCATTGTTTCTCTTTGTCATTTACTGTCTATCATCTTTTTCTCTTTCTATTTCTTCTTCTCTCTTTTTTCTCTTCTTTTCTTTCCTTTTCTTTGCTCTTGTGTAACTCTATTACTGATCTGCTTCCCCGGTTTACTCTCAGCTATTTTTCACTTTTACTTACATATCCTTCTTCGCTCACCTCTTCTCTAATGCTTTTTTTCCACATCAATACTACTTTCTCTAAATTCTGAGTTGTTACATGGAACGTTGAAGCGTTGAATAACCCTATCAAGAGGCAACAGGTTTTATCCCATTTGGCCAGACTTAACGCGGATGTGGCTCTTTTGCAAGAGTCCCATCTCTCTGATGCTGAAGCCTTAAAGCTTAAACATTGCTGGGTGGGTCATGTTTTTCACTCACCGGCTTTAGGTAAGAAAAACTGAGTTATATTGCTTTGTCACAAAAAGTTAAATGTTTCTCTTATTTCTGAAGAATGTGATGCTGAAGGTCGGTGGGGTTTGGTTAAATTATCCATAGATAAAATTCCTGTGGTTATATACAATGTTTATGCACCGACTGGTGTTGCTAAATTGTTCTGGCCTGCTATATCAGATAAACTTGCTACTATTACTGATGAATATGTTATTTTAGGTGGGGACTGCAAACAAATTGTAGACCCAATTTTAGACAGAAATTCTAAAGTTAAATTTTCTGCTCCCAAAATGCACTCTCAATTCACTGCTTCTATTCGCAACAATGCTCTAGTTGATATTTGGCGTTTATGTAACCCTGACCTTAGAGAATACAGTTTCTACTCCCCCTCCCATCACTCCCAATCTCGCATTGATTATTTATTTTTGAGTAAATCCTTAGCCCAACTTACTCTACACTCAGACATTGGATCCATTTTCATTTCTGATCACGCTCCTGTGTTTGTGGACATTGATTTACTCCCCTTTTCTCCCCATCCTGGACGTTGGAGATTTAATAATTCACTTCTCCTTGATCCCTCCTTTTGCACCAAATTTAACACTTTTGCTTTATAATTTTTTGCTCTTAATCAAACCCCTAACACTCCTTTTGTTATGATATGGGATTCCTTTAAGGCTGCTTCTAGAGGTTTTATTATAAATTTTGTATCTCAAAAAAAGAGACAAGCCCAGGCTAAGTCAGCACAGCTTTTAGACAATACTAAAAACATTGAATATGCTTATTATCAGTCCAACACTGAATCATCCCTCAAATAACTTATTGATGCTAAATCATCGTGGCAGGCAAGGATTTAGTTTTGGTGATTCACCTGAACATACTGTGGGGATATAAGATGTGCACTATAATAATCTTTGTTAGGCTGTAATTAGTGATAGTATTTTGCTTTGTCAACTGTCATTTTGTTCACATTTGTACTTTTATGACTGTTTGCTGGATGGTTGCAGTAGGCCTGACATATTGATTGTGAAAAGCATATGCTAAATTCAATAGACAATTAACGGTGGATTGGTATTACACTAAATTAAAACATACAGATAGTTTTTTTTGTTTCATGGAAACTCACAGATGACATGGAGCCACTGAGTATGTGGTTTGTCGGCTAGATTGCCGTCTTTGGTGCTGGAAACCAGGGTTCGAGCCTCGGGTCGCGTCCACATCCTGTGATTCTGGGCAAATCACTTAGGGGCATATGTAGGTAGGTGTTTTGCAATCGCAAACACTGCAATTCACAGGATCCCGGGTGTATGCGATCGCAAAAGTGAGTGTTCCAATGTAGATAAGTATGTCGCTTGGCAAAAATGCGAATCGCAAACTTAGCAATAAGCAATTCTGACCAGGTGGTAACCAGGTGCAAACTATTTAAACAGGCCCACTATGCCACTGGGGCTTCTCACAATGGCTGGCCTGTATGTGATAGCCAGGAGAGTGCGTATCCGAGAGGCTGTACAGAGAAGGAGACACCAGGAGAGGATCTACAGAGCACACATCACCCTTTTCCAGCGGACCCAGGAGGACTTCCATGTGCACTACAGGCTGCATCCAGACAGTATCCTGGAGTTGATAGAGGAGCTACACCCATACTTGAGCACCCCACATACAGGGCACACACCATTCCCACCCACATACAGGTTTTGTGCTCACTGCACCTGCTAGCATCAGGGAGTTTTCAGGGGGTAATAGCCGCAGCAGGAGGGGTCTCCCAGAGTGCACTTTTGCGATTCTTCCACGAATTCCTTGATGCTATGATTCAGAGGATGCATCACCACATCCAATTCCCAAGCATACAGTAGGCACTTGACCAGACGAAACAAGATTTTTACCAAATAGCACAACACCCCCACGTGATTGGCTGTGTAGACGGAACCCTTGTCGCACTGTCACCCCATCACACAATGAGTATGTGTTTAGAAACAGAAAATCCTCTCATTCCTTAAACATCCTGGTAGTCTGCAATGCTAAACATGCAATCACAGATATTGTAGCAAAATTCCCAGGAAGCACAGCCGATTCCTTCATTTTCCGACACTGTGGTTTACATCGCAGACTCACAAATGGCGAGTTTGGAGAAGGATACCTGCTAGGTAATTGCATGGCACAAACACACACAAGTAGGAAAGGTATGAACTGGCAGGACAGAACTTAACATCAACCTACTTTTGCCCTGCAGGTGACAGTGCATATGCTGTGCGTGACTACATCCTCACACCCTACCTCAATCCAGCCACAGCTGCAGAGCGAAGGTACAACAGTGCCCACAGATCCACAAGATGCACCATTGAGAGGACCTTCGGAATCCTAAAAAGCCGTTTCCGGTGCCTCCATAGGAGTGGAGGTACCCTACAGTACAGCCCTGAGACGTGTTGCAAAATTGTGGTGGCCTGCGCAATACTATACATCATAGCTTCCAAGAAGGGCACCGAATGGATCTGACAGATGCAGACACATCCGATGAGGAGGATCCAGCTCCCCAATGCAGATGTGCAAGTGGAGCCGGGGCAGCTGCCGGGCGCCTGAGACGTGATGACATCACACAGAACTACTTCTAGGTGATAAATGAGTACCCAATGCGAAATGATGATGCTCAAAAAATATATTTATTCCTTTAACAGCAGGATTAATTATGTCATACAGCGTGACTGAAATGTTGTTGGTTGCACATGTCACAGTGCTATCATTGTTTAGAGTCACTTAGTCCATATGGCATGTGCTACCTCACAAATTGCCATGAGGGCATGCTGCCCCTTTATCTCCTGCGTGCACGCCCTGTTGCCCCTTGTTCGGGATGCGCACTGGCCTCACTGGTGTCTTCCCCTGCTCTGCCCTGATGCCCACTCCGGCGTCTTTCAGCAGGAATTGGAGGAGTTGGGGTGCTCCTGCTTGACTGGCCATCAGTGTCCAAGCTGCCCAGTGTCCCTATCCCGCCAGTCACTACAGCATGCATTTGGTCAACCACATGCGTGACCTGTACCAGGCCCCTACCCACATTCTGGTAGCAGTGTGCCATTTTGTGCTGCATGCTAACGCATCTCCTAGCTAGCAGGGAGATGGCGGTGGATTGGTGGTTCACTGCCTTAGGGAAGAGGTCCAGCCGTGTGTGTAGGCAGTTTTGTTCTTGCGCCTGGCGAGCCGGTCTCTCCTGATCTCCCTATAAAGAGCTTCCAAAGCTCCAGACATGGTATTCACACCGAGCCGCAACTCTGACATATGACGGTTGTGTGTGGCTAGTTGACGCTGTATTGATAGAATGACTTTGCCTTGCAGGCGCTGTGCTCGTAACATGCTGCCCTCCAGGCTTGCAAACACTGTGTCTGTTTCGGAGGAGGCATTGCTGGTGGTGGCCTGTGCCCTGTGTCTTGAACCACTGCAGTTTGCTGTTTGTACACTGGACTGTGGTGTGTTCTGCCTTGGTACTTAGCTTGGACCTGTCTGTGACTCCTCATCGGCATCTGTTGACTCTGCCGCCATCGGTGGCAGCGGTGAAACAATGTAGCGCCGTTTGGTTGGCGCTGGTTGTGTTTGTCTTGATGCACCCTGCTCCTCCTGCCCTGCCACGTCCACATTTGTTGGTGTCTCCAGCCCTTCAGCCACTGTTTCCTGTGTTATTGGTGGTGCTGTAAAATTAAATGCACACATTAGTTGTGTTTCATGTTTTTTTTTCTGCATTAAAGTTTCTTAAACAACTAATCACACGACCTCCACTTGTCTGTTTTGCACATTGCAAGTATGACTCTACCCTATGTACCCTCTGTATGTGTCACAGGACCAAGTATCAGTGCATGGGACTACATTTCCCATAATGCAATTCTAGGTGTGCTTGTAGACATGTACTGGATTTGTACTCAGGTATGAGAGTTTGGGGCTGTGAGTGGGATGGGTATGTTTTTGGGATATTGGCATGCATCTTACCTTGTCTGGTGTCTGTATTTTCAGAGCTGTCCAGATCAGCCACGCCAGTCACAGACTCAGGCATAAGTGTGCCCTCCACCAACTCCTCCAGGGACCTCAGCTCTGGAGCAGTTGAGGTCCCACCTCCAGTCGCTTTTGCCTCAGCTAATCTGGTGGCCACCCTCTCCTTGGACCTTTGTCTCATGTCATACCACCGCTTGCATAAATCATCAATTAAGCAGTGGGTTACGCCAATCGCGTTAACTTTCTCTTGGATGTCATTCCAGATTCTCCTCTTCCTTGCCTCTGTAACAGGGAGTGAGCTCTTGCCAAAAAGGAGATCATGTTGCCTCACTACCTCCTCTGTTAGCACCTCAAGCTCCCTCCCAAAAAACTTTGTTTCCTTTTTCTGCTGGGTTCCTCTGGCTGCTTCTCACCCCCCTGAGAATCCATTTCAGCTTCTTGCAAATGCAGAGTAAAAAGCACACTCCTTCCTCACAGTCTCGCAGGCAGCAAATGACTCAGACACAGGTGCTGGCAATCAGGTACAGCATGGGCAGTCACACTTCCTGGTTGTGATGTCATCATTCTGCACCCAAATTGCTATTTTCAGTTTTTGCGATTCCTTATTAGCAATTTCGCTATTAAGGAATCGCTATTTGAGTAATCGCTGTTTAATTCTCAGAATTTTTGGTAATTGCTATTTTTTAGCGATTTTTTTACCTACATCGCGTTTTGCGATTCTGAAAATGGGATTCGCAGAAAATCGCATTTTCTGAATCGCAAAAAATGTTTTACCTACATATGCCCCTTAATCTCCCCGTGCCTGAATATGTAAAGTAACCGGTGCTCATGTAAAGCGCTCCAATACCTTTGGGTCGAGTTTGTGCTTTATAAATCTGCAAAAAAAAAGCATGCAGCCCGGACAGCCAAGAGGGCCACAACACCCACCTGGCACCCCCTCCCATCCCCCAGGCCACAACAGAGGCTGCGCACACAAAGACAGCGACCACAGGAAATGCACCTGCCTCACAGGCACAACATCTGACCATGTCACTGTCCACTACAGGCTGAAAGGAACAACCATCCTACGCATCCTGGCCATCATCGACCAACAGGCCAGCGGCACCAACACAGCGGACAACCAACATCCCACCCACACCAAGCTGCTGGCTGTGCTGCACCTGTTGTCCCCTGGCACACCCCAGCCAAAACCAGAGTTGGCGGAGTCCCACAACCAGCCACATCCAAGTCCCCCACACCTGTCTTGGACATCACCATCACCCTAGCACCCCAGGCCCTGTACGGCCAACACAATGCACAGGAAGACCATGCAGGGACCATACGCCATAGCCGGATGCACACACGTGTTGGGGGAAATCCACTGCACACATGTCCCAACCGTGCCCACTGGTGACACAGCACACAATCAGCGCAACAGGAAGTACACGTCACACATCAATGTGCAGGCAACATCAGGACACCGTGGGACCTACACCAATGTCACCTCCAAATACACAGCCAGTGTGCATGATTCCTTCATCCTCCGACAGTCCATTAGCAACCTGCGCTCCCAGGATGGCACCAAGGGAAATGCACAGCCCCTTGGCAAGTTCCCAATTAACACCCCACACACTTCAACTCCACAACCATGCAATCCACAACTCTGGCAATGCACATGTCACAAGTTCACAACCAACATGCACAACAACATGACCACCCAGCAGACACGATAGAACAACTTACAACGGTAACCTGGGCAAGCCGTGAACATGACCAATCAATAGCATGGCACCTCAGCCACACAATAGCCGAATGTGGGGAGAGGAGGCAACCAGGAATGTGTGAAGGATAACTAGAACCATGATTGGAAAAGTACACAATGCCAAGAGTGGCAGCGAGGTGCTGGACAGACCACAGTATGCAGAACACAGCCATATCCATGGCGACATACACCTCTGGTGTATGGGTATGGAGTGTGGTAGACAGTGGACGCAACCATGTCACCCTAGGCGGTGGGGCGCCTCGCGGAAATGTTGCCTGTTAGGCCCCATAAGCGTGAGCAGAGTGCGATGGGCCGGCGTACGCCAGGCCAGCGTAGGGGTGTGAATAAAAAGCACAAAAGCCCTGGGTGTGGTTCTCTTCCAGAAAACCAACATCTCTGCCAGGGCGGCACCTCCCACCCCGCCACAAGGCCGATGCCGTCCTTGTCAGCGAAGTTGCCTGAGATCCTGTTCATCTGCTGTACCCCGGCCCGCTGGACCACGAACCCATCAGGCCCGACCGTACGCAGCCAGGCCACACTGATCAGCAGCGGGCACCTGTGTGTGTCAAGGGCGGCCCACGATGTGCCAGTGTAAGTGCGAAGCCCGAGGCCCACGACCCGGCCAGCCTTTCAGATTACTACTGTCTGCCTGACGCTGGCCCACATTTCTCCTTCCTCATTGACATATTCTACCAGCATCCTATGCGTCCTAGTGGGTCCCATATGTGGAACTGTGTCCTGGCTCCTGAATGGCAGTGACCCCAAATCTGGGCCAGTGGCTACAGCACCAGACCCCCCGATCAGTGAGTCAAAGTTCCATATGGGCATCTTGGGACACGTGGTGGCACTAACCCTGTCAATGCCAGCCGGCGACATGTGCTGCCAAAAACCCTGTTCCATGCCAGCCAGCGACGTGTGCTGCCACAAACCCTATTCAACACCAGCTGGTGACACGTGGATGAGGGACCAGGACTACCCTGCGGACCAGTAGGTCTCACATCCAGCACCTAGTTGCGATTCACGAATGGCAGAGTCCACACCAGTGGTCCCATGGAGATGAGTAAGAGGAAGATGCGACGAAAGCCAGGTCACAGTCACGGAGGTGACCAAACACGTGTGCCACTGAACCTGAACTACGCAGGCCGGTGGGGCCACCAACCTATGCCGGCGACACTCGGTGAATGGCCTGTGCTGAGCGCTGCCTCTGGCCTACACTGCTCTCAGCCTAGGCTGCGCTCAAGTAGGTCACAGATACGGAACTGAACATCAAGTATGCAAGGGAATTATTGCATATAATTGCACGCAAGGAGAGGCGTAAGAAGTTGACGCCTTGCATTTTGGCGGAGAGAAAAGGATCATCATTACAGAGGTGTTCGTACACTACCGACAACTGCCCTGGTGTCCCTAGCGCTGTGCACTGCGAGCCAATGATACGTGGTTGTGAGCCAGGGCTGACTGCTGCTCCGGCCTACACTGCAGTCCAGAAGGTCACAGAGGCATGATTTTCCAATGGTGGAGTTGATATCAGTGTACCGGCATCATCGCAGACTGCATCCCCACTCAATCCCGGTGCCACTAAATCTATTCCCCGACATTCATGGACACTTACTGGTCGAACTTTGGTGGTGTCTGAGTCTATGGACTAGGGCACAGTTTTCATCCTCATGTAGCTGATACCGAATTGGTGGTGGCAACGAGGCTGTCGCATTCCACTCCTCCATTTACTGCTTCTGGATAAAATCAAACCTTTCGGCGTCTTGCCCTGGAGGACACCTTCCACTGTCTCCTGAAACCTTCCACAACATACACCTCAGACATTGATGTGACCCGCTCTGGTCCCATGGCCCCTCTGACTGCACGGCAAGTCACCGTCCTGTGGCTGGGTGCCAATGCCGGCCACAGTGCATCCGGGGCCATAACTCTGTGCTGGTCAAGTCCGAGACCCCTTATCCCGAGACATTGGATGGGCCCTGAACTGTAGGCCTTGGAGTCATCAATGCCATTTCTCTGTGGCCTTGCGCTGTACTCAGACTCCGGGCCTGAATGTGTCCTACCAGGGCTCGCACATCAAATCGAGTCCAGACCGGCCCGGATGACGCATCACCGCAGGAGGCACACGCCACCACCGCAAGGACCACCTCCAACTGCCATCTGCCAGAGTTGAAACGGTGGTCCTGACAGACTTGCGGAGTTGCTCAGGCCTGTCGTGGAAGCCATCATCGGTCTGATGCCCTGCTCAGCACTCCAGGTGCCAGTGACTCAGTGCACCGAAGGCCATTGTCCGTTGCTGATTGTGTTTTGTGCTGTGGAGCGGTTGCGCAGGTATGTCACCTCAAACAGTGTGGGGGCCCTGAGACATTGATGAGGAAGGTGATGCAGGTCTAACACACCCCACTGCATCTGCATCGGTATATATTGAAGGGACACAATCCAAAACTTTTTCTTCACATGAGCGTGCTAATCTCTGGTGTACAAAGCCCAGTGCACTGCAACTCACTGACACTTCTGTTTGCATGTTGGCTGTCCTCTGGACTTTCTCCGGCTCACTCCATGGTGCTCAGCAGTTGACTCTGTATTGCATGTGTTTTCTGTTTCCATTGCACTGGTGTCCAAAGTTCAAGTGGTTGCCAGCACAACACATTCCATGCGGAATGGCTTACACTCACCCCACACACATCCAGCACAGGCGTCACTGTGCATGTGGCCCTGCCAATAAAGGGACCGGGCGCACGTGCCCGTAGCCAGTTCAACATGATATCTGCGTGTGTCCCTGTGGTCTTGTATGCATGAGGGCCCTGGGCCCTACGACAATACATTATGCTGTGTACATCAGCAGGTTGGAGCTTGGACATGTAGCTTTGTCGTCACCCACTCAATTTGTAAGGGGAGTGGCCAGGGCTGTCATATGCACAGCCAACATGGGTGTGTGACTGCTATTTGAGCGCCCCTGGGCGTTTTTCTGTGCTGTGAATGTGCATCTTCATGTGTCTCTATGACAGTGTGGGTCTCTTTAGTGGGGTGTTTGTGGGCCCTGAAGGGTGATAGACCCCAATGTATGTGTCCTGGTTTGCATTCCATGGGTTCAGCCCCCACCCACACCGTTGGGCCACCTCCTTTTTGCAAGCTGACACATGGTATTGGGGTGCCATGTGTGGGTGGGTGAAGTTTCATGAGCCAGCTGTGCTTGCAAGTTCTTCCTGCAGTGTGGTCTGTTGCAGGATCAGTGTTTTCCCCTGAGAACCTTGGCTGTGTGGGTCCTTGTGGGGTGTTGCATGAGATATCCATGGGCTGTAATAGGGCGTTGGTGTCGACGGTGTGGTGGTCTTCTCCAGCATCACTGATGTGTTGTGTTCTGTGCTCTGCTGAAGGTGTTGTGTGCCCCTCTGCGATGTGAAGGGGAGGTGCGGGTTGACTTTGTGTTGACATATATGTTGGCACATTGTGCTGGTTTTTATGCAGGCTGTATGGCAATGTACATTGTGACTGTTTGAGGGTGCTGGATTCTTCTGCGGGACAGTGTACATTTGGACTACATGACAGACGTGAGGTCGTACCCGTACATTTCCATTTCACTGTTTCCGGCTCTTTCGGATGTAGTGGGCATGTTTCTGTGCATGTGCGGAGCCATTTGTGTCCTCTGTTCTGCAGTGTTGGCTATGGGCATTGTTCCACGTTGTTGTCAATGTGGGTGTGCTGTTTGTGCTATGTGTGTGTGCACCAGTGTGCCAAGGGGATCTAGGACATGATCCTGCGTGTTTGTGGGTGTGCAGGGTGTGCTACGCCTCGTTTTGCATGTATGGCATTGTGTCCATCTCACCCAGTCCCCCTAGTCCCCCAGTCCCTGTTTGTTGCACTCCCTGTTGATGTTCTGTCAGGTCCTCTCGAGCTCTGTCCATACTCCCTACTCCTTGCACCGTCTCTACACTGATGACTGTGGCCGGGGTTTCCTCGAGCTCCTCCGGTGGGGCTGGACTGCCACCTCCTGTGACCGTTGCTGCCTTCCTGTTGGTAGCGGGGTTGTGCCTGTTTTAGGTAGTCACATCATGCCATCGCCTATTGGCCTCCTGGATTGGCCTCCTCGGCACTCCGACTGCAATCCAGTTGCTTGTAGTGTTCTGTCACCTCCGTGACACTGGTCTTGTTTTTCTTCTCCTTGGCCTTCCCCGACCCCGTTGTTCTTTGCTTTGTGGTCTGTGGGGTCGTGGGGTTCGAGTTTGCCTCTGTAGTGGGCCAGGGTGCATCCATGTTGCTATGTGCTTTGGATTGTTTCTGGTGTATTTTTTATGTGGTTTTTATAGTGCATTGTCCCGCCAGACACGTGGGATTTGCAGGCCTGTGGCTGGTTTTTGCTACTTTTTGTGCCGCGTTTAGCCTCATCGCATTTTTTTTTATTTCAGGTGTCGCATTTTAGCAGCGCGGCGTTGATTTGTCACGCGGATATTTGCCACGTTATCTGGTGTCTATGGCATGCTATCACCTTGTTGTGAATTCCACGTTAACATTTTCCTGCGATAGGCTGCATAGTGCAAAGTTGCGTTACGCTACTCTTGCGGTAGTTATCACACGTTCTTGTGAATATACCCCTTAGTTTCTGTACATTAGAAGTGCAGTAGTATGGCAGGCCCACCTGCGCTGGATCAAAGAACACAGTTTGCCCAATATTAATAATTCTGTCAGCTTTCTAACCTGCACAGTGCACATAAAAGAAAATGTGCGAACAGCGTTTTTACCTGTTTACCGAATGCCAAACAATCCCAACACCGAAGGTTCATGTTGACATCTAGCATAATTAATTGCCTTTGAATTTTAAGTTCTAATGTATTAAAGCACAGTTGAGATTTAACTGACCTTGATCACACAAATTGATGGCATTCATCATAGATCACACATCCTGTGGGTTAAAAATATATTTGTTTGCTGTCTACAATTAACCAGTTATCAACTCTTGCACTCACTTGCTGTCTGTCTCCTTGTTTTCGATTTTTTTTTCATTCATCAATTATAGTTCATAGGTTTGTATACTTGTTGTTATGCATATTTTAAGTGATTCAATTGACATAACTCAAAAACAATCAGTTTTGTATTCTCCATTGTACAAAGAAGCAGTGAAATTACTTGTATTTATTTAATTAACTCCGTGCGAATAAATTATTTAATTTCACATTTCAATTCATACTGACAAAATTCTTTCTGTCCTCCTAATCCAATTCGCTTCCAGGATCATCTTCAAAGAGCAATTTGAGGAACATTATTCAGTCCCTTTTTTAAGTTTCAAAATAGATTTTATTGAAATATATAGAAAATAGACAAAACAGTAGTTACAGCAGTAACGTTGTACAATGTTTGAAGTTGAAGTTTGAATAACAATATATAAAAAAGATCATTTAGTCCCTTTAAAAGATGGATAAAACTCTTTGCAACTCTGTTTTTGTTATTCAAACCATTGCCAAAGTTTTATCTGCAAGGTTAAACCCAGTCAGCCTTCACTTGTGTTTTTGACTCTGTCTAGCTTGACCAGATACCTGCAGTTGGTGCTTTGTCTCTTTAATTAAAAATTAAAAATGCATATCTCTGGTTCTACTTGTTGGATTTTTTTTCTTTTAGTTGTCCTTTTATTTATTAAAATATTCCTTATTTTTCTAAATTTGGTTATGGATTTTTCTTGTGCTGTGTTTTCACTGCTTGTGCTATGACAGGGTTAGCATTTGGTCAGTAACTTCAGTGGTTCATCCTGATAAAATTGTAATCATTGGGAGTGGGTTCTTACCCCCTTCAACTAATACTCCAATTTCTTTTATGTTTAATTTAAACTTGGAATTTCACAATATCTTAGACATGCATTTCAATATTAGATCATTAATCCATTTATCGTGCAATGAGATAACTTTATTCTATGATTGTGAAATAAGCAGTTTATAGAAGGGAGTTGCTGCTTTATGCGCCATATAGGGCATTATATTTGGCACCAGCCCCCTACTCTCACCATTATTGCCCTATCCATTAAGAAGTGCCTTCCTGAGATCTTATGGTCAATCTGAAGGCCCTGAAAAACAACAAAACCTCCCTAAAGATTTAAGCTGCGCAATACAGTATGGTCCCTCTAGCCCTAGTCACGTAGTCCACTCCAGTTTTCCTAGTGTGCATATTGGTATTTTGTATGTGTTCTCTGGAGTGCCCTGCCCAGATGTAGCAGTGTTTTAGCCAGGATGCCTTTGTTTCTAACGTGGATTTTCTTACAATTGTTAAGTAGTATAAATGCGAGTGTGGCATGTTACTGTATTTCCATGTCTCCCTTGCCTGAGACATTCTGATGAGCAGCTTGCAACCTAGGTGCCGAATACAGTTATGCAGCTGGATAGTAGAGCTCATGTCCATGACAGCCAACACTCCCACTCACAGGGAGTCACAGTTTGGCCAGTGCAACCCTGTATCTACCGATTACCTATATCAAGTCTGTAAGCAGCCCGTTCAGCTTGCAGAAGACACCTCGAGGGGCAGAGATACACTAAAATAGCAAAGTCTGGGCATCAAAACCATTTTTAAAAAAGGGTATTCTCCACATTATTAAAATATGTAACATTTGGCAAAATGTACTGGCTTGTCTAAGAAAGGCCAGCGCTGCCATTATATCTCCTTCCAGCAATATTTCTTCTATACCCCAAGGTATTTGACAGGGTTGGTTCCCACTGAACGTGAGTTTCCATCTCATGGTACCAGGGCTATAATAGCATCAACCAACTCTGCTGACTCTTCTTGCGAAAACAATACGTCATCTGCATATAGTAAGATGAATAGAGGTTTACCAATAAACTGGAGACCTGGAAAACAGTAATCCTGTTGAACACATGAGGTCAGCAGTTAAACTGACATCACAAGGCCTTGCTGGGTGCACCCCAAATCATTCTCCTCCATCTTGTGAGTTGCAGCCCACATGTGCCCCAGATTGCTTTGAGCAGAGTCCAGGAAGTGGTAAGGAGACAGACTAGTGCTGTCTCTTAAAGTTGTTTAAAAAACGATTTTCACTTTCTGTGTTTACTGTCTATGCCTGTGGTTGTTACAGTTAAAAATTGTAGTTTTATCCTGCCTGTAATTGCATATTTTATCACCTGTGTTGTGTTTTAAATGTGTGGTTTTCCCTGCCCATGATTGCCTTCATTTAGTGTGTTGAATTGTGGGATTTGCAGTCCAACCTCAGTAGTTTGTCCCTCTAATTCCTTGGTGACAAATCTGTTTTCCCTCCAAATTTCTCCTTTGCTCTGTGCTTAGGCATGTGTGCTCAAACAGTGCACCCCCAGCCACCATTTTGTGTTGACAAGCCAGTGAGGCAAGCCACCCTGCCACCCCCGCCCCCTAGCTACAGGGATTTTCTACATCAGAGGGTGCTTCTGTGAGCTGTATTTACTGGGGCCTGTGCACTTCGTTTTTTTGGCCAGCAGGGGGAGTAAAGCTTTATTCAAACAGTATTGTTAGATTTCGAGTTAGTGAAGCCTTTACCTGCTGAAGTCCAAAGTTGTGGATTGAGCCTGTCTGTCTCCTAGGAGATTCTGAACAGGAGCAAGCAGCTTCCAACTCCCTGGCCAGCAAACCTTGTCTGAGGTTGCTGGGACCTTATATGGTGTGCTGGTGGTTGGCACATGTGTACACTGATTGGTGGTTGTATCTGGTGTTTCTATTGGGTTAGGGTTAATGTCCTCATTGGTTGGGTATTTGAGGTTTCTGACTGGTTTCTCGGTCTGTGATTCAATCATTGCAGGGTTGGGACTAGGGCTAGGGTTCGGATTTCTATAGGAAGTAGGGACTAGGGCTTCCTATGTTATTGGTTGTTGGGAGTAGGGTGGGACTAGGGCTAGGGTTAGACCTTCAATTGGAAGTAGCTATTTAGTGCTTCTGGTGTGATTGGTTGTTGGACCAGGTGTGGGACTAAGAGTGGGGTTAGGCTTGCTATTGGAAGTAGGGACTAGGGCTACCTGTACCATTGGCTACTTGGATTGGGACTAGTGGTAGGGCTAGGGCCTTTACTGGACGTAGAGATCAGGGTTTCTGAACTGATTGGGTGCTTGGACTAGGGTTAAGATTGGCTGCAAGGTCCTGGTCTCCTATTGGTTCTAGAAGTTAGGGCTAATGCAGTGATTGGATAATGTTAGGGCTAGGGTTCCCATTGGCTGAAGGGGTCACCTGATTACTAGGGCTACAAAAAAGGCCAGGCTTAGGGCGTCTCAGCCCGGGCGTCGAGGATAAGGGTGGAGAGGACAAGGGTAGTTGCCTGTTTGGACCTGTTAAGGGTGGAGAGGACAAGGGTAGTTGCCTGTTTGGGCCTGTTCGAGACTGATCGGGACTAGGGACAGAAATGCTGCCCTTTTTCTCATAAAAAAAAAAAAAAATAACCCTTCACTCTTTTATCCCTCCACTATCCTTTTTTTTTCTATAAAAATTAACAGACTAACATGTTCACTTCTCAAATTCCATGTTCCATATTCAACTATACTAATATACTGCCCAAATAACTGAATAACATATCTACTACTCAAATTACTTCATATTTATACTATACTAATTTTCAACACTAATCCTTTATGGGTTCCGGAGTGGCGTGCTACTCGCCAAAAAGCGCTTCAACACCCATCAGGGGTAACAAGTGCTCTATGAAAGCAAATCTTTCTTCTCCTTTTATCCATCCGCTATCCTTCTCACTCCAAGTAACAGACTAATATACACCACTGAAATTACCTCATATTTCATATATCCTTCTGCTATAATTCCAAATCCAAATAACTGACTAACCTCTCCACCACTTAAAATGTACTTGCATGTTTCACTATACTAATTCAACACTAATCCTCTGTGGGTCCCGGAGTAGCGTGCTACCCGCTGAAAAAGCGATTCAACGCCTCGTCAGGGGTAGTAAGCGCTATATAAATGCAATTACAATACAATACAATACAATACAAGCAAAACAGGGAAGAGAATGCAGACCTACTTCGTATCTCTGTCGATGGCCCAGATATCTGAGATTACATTTCATGTTTTAATCTGAGCCATCAGACTGGTGTATAGCTATTTGATCCATCTCAGATATACACAGCGCAATCCCCTAAGAACCATGCCAGTGTACATGAACTCCAATTACAGGGACTTAAAGGCCTTTTTGATACCCCTCAAGAGTACCAGAGCCTTGTGACGATTGTGTGTGGGAAGGTCTAATAACTACACCAATCTCCTGACATAAGGCATCATGCTGCACTTACTGATAGACTTATTTTGGTCGCTATGAATCAGGCAACCAGGGCTTTAAGTGGGATGAAAGAACTGGGGGGTCTCTCAAAGGGGCGTGGCCAATTTAATTAAGGGCGTGGCTTAAAACATTTACATTAAAAATCTGTGCTTAGCATAGTGTACTGCCCGACTTGTATTTTGCTGTTTCTGTCATTTCATCCAGATAAATGACACAACATGTAACATCATACCTACAACAAGTCAGGACTATTGCCATTGTCAACGGTTGTTAGTGGCATAATATAAATAAGCAGCAACTATGGCTCGTTGTATATAATATTGAAAAAGCTTCCACTTAAAGCCCTGGTGACATCACAACAATGTTGCTGCTCCTGAGTTTTCAAAAAGAGAAGGGAAATCCAGAGAGAAAATGACTCTCTTTAAAGGATTTCCCTTTCCCTACAACTCAACGCTCCCCTGGCACAACATCATGCAGTAACTTCTCCACTAGTGAGCAGTGTGAGCAGCGCACATCGATGTGCCTGCTGTCGCTGCAGTCTGGAAAAAAACGTACCGTCTGTGCCAGGGCACAAAACAGAGCCCGATAGGAACCCGTTTCAAGGCCTTCTTAAAAAAACTGCTGTTGCTCAGACCCGGTTGAGACAAGGCCCACAGCAGCACAAAAGATCCTATTTGCTGGTATTTTCCTCGATATTTTGAGGTAAGCATTGAGCATTGATAGCAGTCCATAGTAAGAGCAACATGTTCTTTCTTTGTCTTTCTGTGGGCAGAAATACGATTATCACTTCTCTCATCGTAGAAGGCAGACAACCCAATGACATAGCTTCATTAAAAACGATAGTCAATTTGGGGGCCAATGCCTTCAGTTGCCTAAAATTCAACCGAGCTAGAGACTGCAGTGCAGGGTAGTTTTAATGGCATCCCAGTGGCGCAGCTAGACCTACTGCCACCCGGGACGACCCCTAACGTTCCCACCCGGTGCAGGTAAGAGTGGGGCGACAGATTACTTTTTCCGGGGAGGAGGGGTTGGCGGCAACCGACAGACGACTTGTTTTCAGGGTGCGGGAGGGATGGTAGTAGTCGACAGGCAAGACTTGCTCACTTCTGCTGCCCCCAAATAGAGTACTGCCTGGGGAGGACGACCCACCCCTTACCTACACCACTGTGGGATCTCAAACCTCCTGCTCCATGATGTCCGTACCCAGGAATACCACATCTTCCTCCAAGAGTTTAGCAGATATGGCATTCGAGATAGGGAGGCATATTTACTAGAAAGTGTTGGAGTGCAAAGCAGCGCCACATTTGGTAGCACAGCGCTCCGACATTTTGAAAAAATGCAGGGATGCACCGTATTCAGTACAATACCGCACACCCATATTTTTCTAGCACTGGCGGTGAAGGCAGCTGCCTAGCTCCAACGAAGGGACCCTTTCAACAAAGTGCAAGGGTGTCTGCGTTGCGAAGAATGATTGTTTATGTGCAGAAAGGTGTCACTTTCTGCACATAAACAATTTGCAATGGCTATTTGTCACTTCTATGTGTGCTACATTCTGCAGCACTCACAGAAGTAACAAATCATCATTAATTAATGATTGTTTATGTGCGGGAAAGGACATCTTCCCACATATAAACAATCATTAATGGCTTTTTGGCATTTTGCTATTATTTCTCCTTGTGCGCCATTTTAAAGCCTGCTGTTGTGTGGCATTAGTTTTTGGTGCTGCCTCAGATTTACACCTCCATGTAAATCTGGGGCAGCATAAAAAGGCAATGGATGTTGCAGTGAAATGCTCACAGTAACCCACAATGCACTCCCCTTTGCCGCAGAGGACTGTGGTGGAAAGGGACATATTTACAATTTGGCATTAAGGCTTAGCGCCACCTTGTAAATATTGAAAATGGTACTGCACCACGGGAGCATCAAAAAAGTGATGCTCAGGTGGCAGTAGGGGATTGTAAATATGCCCCATAGTTCTGCAGTGCCTGTTTTCCGATGTTGGCCCTCCAATGCAGACATTCTTAATAACTTTTACACGCTACATTAATTTCTGGCTGTGAGTGTACTAGCGCCAAAGCGACATTGCGAATAGTTAGAATCAGGGATTACTTCCTATCTGAGTTAGCTAACCATGCCAGCAGCCTGGACTGATTTATCCCTTTCATCATGCAATTTAAAGAGGTTTTGCTTATAGTTGTACCCTTTCAGGCATTCTGGCAGTGCCAGACTTTTCTTTATCTCTCTCATCCCTTAGATGGCCACTGTCCTTGGGGTCGTTCAGGGACTTCCTTTCCAGGGCATGTAATAGCTGTTTCTGTTTACATATGCTTTGTCTAACTGTGCTCTTACCTCCACAGAACTGGCTATGCAATGTCCCTTCATTACAATCTTATATACCTCTCAAGTCCACGAACACAGTGAACACTAACAATGTTGTGTCCTAATTTTCACTGAAATGGGTATGAATTGTTTCCCCAAGTACTTCCTTGAATATCGGGTCATCTAGCCTCTCTGTGTCAAGCTTCCAGGCTGGAATGGCTGCACAGGGTGTGTCCAGTTGAGTGATAACGAGGTGGTATGAATAAGAATTCAAGATTTAGCAAAGTATTCTGCTCCAACGACCCCGGCATGCACAGAAATATATTAAACTTTGCATGAACATCATGCATGCCAGAGCCATGGGAGTACTCTCCCATCAGTGGTTTATGGATCCTCTATCAGTCCACCTCCCCCTATCGTGTCATACCAACAGTGAAAAACCCAGTCTACTGCGATGCAGGGGGTAGGTGTAATCCGTCTAACCAAACATCGGCGATGCAGTCAAAATCACCCCCTAAGACACACAGGTAGTGGTAGTATTGACTTTAAGGGGCATATTTTCAATAGAAATGACAGCACAGGTAGTAGTAGTATTGACTTTAAGGGGCATATTTTCAATAGAAGTGACAGCACAGGTAGTAGTAGTATTGACTTTAAGGGGCATATTTTCAATAGAAGTGACAGCACAGGTAGTAGTAGTATTGACTTTAAGGGGCATGTTTTCAATAGAAGTGACAGAGTGCCACTTCTGAAATGCAGGGCTGCACCATATTCACAAAAATATGGTGCAGTCCTGCATTTCCCTCTGGGCTGATGCTAAATTTAGCTGCCTAGTGCCAACGCAGGCACCCCTGCACCATAGTGCAAGGATGTCTGTGTGGCATGGGAAGATTGTTTATGTTCAGGAAGGTGTGTATATATGTATACTGCTAAATGCAGCACACATAGAAGTTGCAAAACGACATTTTTTAATGATTGGTTATGTGCAGGAAGGGACACCTTTCTGCATATAAACAATCAATGGCATTTTGCTGTTTCCATGTGTGCTGCACAACGCGGCACACATGGAAACAGCAAAAGCAAGGAGAAATTAAACATTTCACCTCGTTGCACCAGGGTAAGACCAGGTTTTCCCTGGTCTTAATCTTGGGGCTGCCCCATATTTACACCACCCTTGTTAATTTGGGGCAGGGTCAAAATCAATGGATGTTGAGGTGCAACGCCCAGCGCAACACTCATTGCCCTCCCCTTTCACGCTAACTATAGAGTGAACGGGTACCTTATTTTCAAGGCAGCGTTAAGCCACGTTAAGTGACGTTATGATGTCTTGTAAAGAAAATGAAAAGTGAAACTTCAATTGTGGTGGCAATAGGGGCTTTTAAATATGCCCTAAGAGTTGGGCCATGTTGTCAAGAAAAACCTGTTGTTCTATATTGGGAGCATGGATGTTTATAAAGGCAATATCCTACCCTTTCAGCAGACTCCCCCCCTACTATGATGTATCTCCCCTCATCACTTACAAGATCTATCAGAGGTTTGAAGATTATGCCAGGCCTGATACAGATCACTACCCCTTGGCCAAATGCTGAGTAGGCTATGTAGTATACTAGCCAAAACTATCCTTTCTGCAATATTTGCCCTTCAGTTTTAGTAAGATGTGCTTCCTGATAACACCATTTGACCCTGCCTTTCATATAGGGATTTACATTATACCTTTTCCTGTGAGAGTTGAGGGCCTCACAGTCCATGGGAGCAACATAAGCTGGCCAGTGGCACTAATTATGACAGGCATCAGGGCCGGCCTAAGGCATGTGCAAGTTGTGCACCTGCACAGGGCCGCCAAACCCCAGGGGCCGCCACGCCAATATATATCCTTAGATACATATTTGCGTGTCAGCCCCTGGCAGGGATTTGGCAGCCTCGGGCCCCCTACCTACACTCCCTGCTCAGGGCCTTCATGAGCCTGCAGGCATCAATTATATTATGTGGTGCCCACCTCCCCTGGGTTTGCTATAGCCTGGTTCAGTGTAGCAGTACAACCACCATTCTAGCAAAAACAACTTGTAACAAAATCCACCTGATAAGATTTTTCATAAAACCTCAACATGCCCCTTCCAGGACAGCCTTGGAAAGGCATTCTGTCCAAGCTGTGGTTGAGCATCTCACTACTGCACTTCGAATACAGTCTGGGGCCGAGCCCCTGTTGGTTAGTGCTATGGGTAGGGGTAAGGGGCAAAAGAAAAGTAGGGCAGCAGTCACCATCAAGTCCGCTCTCTTCGACCTCTAGAAAAAGGATACTAGCCTGGCCAAGCCATTTAAAAGAAGGGCTTAATGCAGAAAGATAGTCACCAGTGTTTGATCATAATATTTCATCTGTTACTCCAGGGGTTACTTTTGGGGTGTTGTTGCTGTCATCTGTTCTACTGACACCCTCTTCCCCCAAGCTTGGGTCATCTGCCAAAGCCATCAACGTTCCCGTGTCCCTCAGGATGCTCTCCAGTGTCACAAAAGCAGCAATAATCTGCTTCATCATCATTTTAACCTGCTTGTGTGTGGGGTGGGCTTGGTTGTATGCCTCGTCTAATGGCTCATGCATTAATGAAGCTTCGTGGGACCCTCCTCTGCAGATGCCGCTCCTCCAGTGTCATGCTGATCCATCCATTTCTGAGTCTCAAGCGGGTTGGTAAGAAATGTTTCATCCACTTGGATCCCCAGCTAGACTAGATACAGTAATACATACTGGAGTCCAACATCGTGCATTTTGCTTTTTTCCCAGTTGGGAATGATTCCTTGTGCTTTTGCACTGTTGCTCTAAAGCCCAAGAAAATAAACACATTTGCATTTTCAGTTATGAAAGGGTCCTTGGTGTGTGCCTGCTGCACAATGAAGTCACAATCCCTGAAGTGCAACAGACAGGACACAGAGGCACACCACGTCAAGGTTGGCTTGATGGTGTCTATTAGCTGTCTCAAGGACATAACATTTCGAAAGACCCTCAGGTCCTCTTGCCGTCAGTCTTCAAAAAAGGTGATCATAGAAGTGCCTTCTATTTGTTTGGGCAGCTTCACCACTCTTATGATATTCCATCTTGAACGATCTTCTTGATTTCCTCCTCTGGTTTCCAGCACTTGTACTTGCTCAGACAAGCAGTGAGCTTCTTCCTAAGATCATCTATGGCTGGGGTTCGATTGTGATACGACCAATTCCACTACTCGCTCTCTAATTTTCCCATGGTCATCACATCACAGACCTAGCTCTACAGCGAGCATGTCAATCTTGCTTTCTAGCAAGTCCCTGGCGTTGATAATAGCATCTAGTTTATCAGGTTCAGGATTTTCCACAGTATGTAGGGCCATCATTTTATCTTTGTAATAGCATCTAGATGCTAATGTTTTTAATTGTACCAAGCAGGATGCTTGGGAGCATTTTTGAATTTGTTTTTAAGAAATCAAAAAATGGGAAGATAAGCCTTCGCGTGTTGTAGACATGTATTTTTATATAACTAGATTACCAATGGTTGACTGTATAATGCTGTAAACACTTGCACTATAATTGAAAAAACACAGAAAGGAAAACATTTTTTTTATTACTTTGTAATACCCGGTCCTTCCTGGTTCACCTGGGAAAACTCTCTTCTTTTGGAGGTCATCTTAGCTGCAATTCAGCACCCCAAAGGTTTTGGAGAATTTTTAATGCATTTTCAGCTTTGATATTCGATCTGGGGAGCCAGGATAAATGCAAGCACTCACCCCCAGTCAACTGATCTGGGTTTAATCCATCATCATTCTTTAGCTCACTCCGCCACCCCATTTCAGACATGGCCATAGGCAAATCAGTCTAATCCTGTGCCTCATGGGAACAGTGCAGCCCAAACTGCCAAGCCATGTCTTCCCTGGACCAGAAACAAGCATCCTGAGAACGGTTTCTGGCTAATCAGCCGTCATCAACCAGGCTAGCTTGAATCCAGTGGCAAAGTGAGCAAAGGACCCACGTCTGGGCATACCCTGCCAACTAAGGGTGAACAGAGCGAAACCAAAGGGGATGATGGACGGAGTGTTGAACAATGCAAGCACTCACCCCCTGTCAACTGATCTGGGTTTATTCCACCATCATTCTTTAGCTCACTCTGCCACCCCAGTTCAGACATGGCCATATGCAAATCAGTCTGACACTGTGTCTCATGGGAACAGTCCAGCCCGAACTGCCAAGCCATGTCTTCCCTGCACCGCAAACAAACATCCTGGGACCGGCTGGACTGTTCCCATTTGGCGCAGGGTCAAGAGTGATTTGCATATGATTGGGTCCAAACTGGAATGGCATGGTGAGCAAAAAAATGATGGATTTAGGCCCAGATCTCTGTACTGGGGTGAATGCATGACATTGTTCTGCATTCTGTCCATCAATTTTCTTTTTGCATTTGTCACCCCGAGTGGAACGGGTATGCCCAGACGTGGGTCCTGTGCTCCGCATTTCACTGGAGTCAAGCTATCCTGGCTGATGAGGGCTGAAAGCCCGAAACCGGTCCTAGGATGCTTGTTTGCTGTCCAGGGAGGACCTGATATGGCAGTTCGGGCTAGTCTGTTCCCATTGGGCGCAGAGTCAAGCCTGATTTGCATATGGCTGGGTCTAAACTGGAATGGCATGGTGAGCAAAAAAATGATGGATTTAGGCTCAGATCTCTGTATTGGGGTCAATGTATGACTTTGTTCTGCATTCTGTCCATCAATTTTCTTTTTGCATTTGTCACCACCGAGTAGGACGGGTATGCCCAGACGTGGGTCCCTTGCTCCGCATGCCACTGGAGTCAAGCTATCCTGGCTGATGAGGGATGAAAGCCCGAAACCGGTCCTAAATGCTTGCTTCTCGTCCAGGGAGGACCTGACCTGGCAGTTTGGGCTGGACTGTTCCCATTGTGTGCAGGGTCAAGACTGGTTTGCATATGGCTGGGTCCAAACTGGAATGGCATGGTGAGCAAAAAAATGATGGACTTAGGCTCAGATCTCTGTATTGGGGTCAATGTATGACTTTGTTCTGCATTCTGTCCATCAATTTTCTTTTTGCATTTGTCACACCGAGTGGGACGAGTATGCCCAGACGTGGGTCCTGTGCTCCTCATTTCACTGGAGCCAAGCTATCCTGGCTGATGAGGGCTGAAAGCCCGAAACTGGTCCCAGGATGCTTGTTTCCCGTCCAGGGAGGACCAGACCTGGCAGTTTGGTCTGGACTGTTCCGATTGGGCACAGGGTCAAGGCTGATTTGCATATGGCTGGGTCCAAACTCGAATGGCATGGTGAGCAAAAAAAATATGGATTTAGGCCCAGATCTTTGAACTGGGGTGAATGTATGACATTGTTCTACATTCTGTCCATTCATTTTCATTTTGCATTTGTCACCCCGAGTGGAACGGGTATGCTCAGACGTGGGTCCCGTGCTCCGCATACAACTTGAGTGAAGCTGTCCTGGCTGACAAGGGCTGAAAGCCCGAAACCGGTCCGAGGATGCTTGTTTCCAGTCCAGGGAGGACCTGACCTGGCAGCTCGGGCTGGACTGTTCTCATTGGGCGCAGGGTTAAGACTGATTTGGATATGGCTGGATCCAAACTGGAATGGCATTGTGAGCAAAAAAATGATGGATTTAGGGCCAGGTCTCTGTACTGGTGTGACTGTATGACATTGTTCTACATTCTGTCCATCAATTTTCATTTTGCATTTGTCACCCAAAGTGGGATGGGTATGCCCAGACGTGGGTCCCGTGCTCCGCATGCCACTTGAGTCAAGCTATCCTGGCTGATGAGGGCTGAAAGCATGAAACCGCTCCTAGGATTCTTGTTTTTAGTCCAGGGAGGACCTGACCTGGCAGTCCGGGCTGGACTGTTCCCATTAGGCGCAGGGTCAAGACTGATTTACATATGGCTGGGTCCAAACTGGAATGGCATGGTGAGCAAAGAAATGATGGATTTAGGCTCAGATCACTGTACTGGGGTGAATGTATGATATTGTTCTGCATTCTGTCCATCAATTTTCATTTTGCATTTGTCACCCATAGTGGGATGGGTATGCCCAGACTTGGGTTCCGTGCTCCGCATGCCACTTAAGTCAAGCTTTCCTGGCTGATGAGGGCTGAAAGCATGAAACCGGTCCTAGGATGCTTGTTTTTAGTCCAGGGAGGACCTGACCTGGCAGTCCGGGCTGGATTGTTCCCATTAGGCGCAGGGTCAAGACTGATTTGCATATGGCTGGGTCCAAACTGGAATGGAATGGTGAGCAAAGTAATGATGGATGTAGGCTCAGATCTCTGTACTGGGGTGAATGTATGATATTGTTCTGCATTCTGTTCATCAATTTTCTTTTTGCATGTGTCACCCCGAGTGGGACGAGTATGCCCAGACGTGGGTCCCGTGCTCCGCATGCCACTTGAGTCAAGCTATCCTGGCTGATGAGGGCTGAAAGCCCGAAACCGGTCCTAGGATACTTGCTTCCAGTCCAGGGAGGACCTGACATGGCAGTTCGGGATGGACTGTTCCCATTGGGCGCAGAGTCAAGACCGATTTGCATATGGCTGGGTCCAAACTGGAATGGCATGATGAGCAAAAAAAATATGGATTTAGGCCCAGATCTCTGTACTGGGGTGAATCTATGACATTGTTCTGAATTCTGTCCATCAATTTTATTTTTGCATTTGTCAACCCTAAGTGGGACGGGTATGCCCAGACGTGGATCCCATGCTCCGCATGCCACTGGAGTCAAGCTATCCTAGCTGATGAGGGCTGAAAGCCCAAAACCGATCCTAGGATGCTGGCTTCTAGTCCAGGGAGGACCTGACCTGGCAGTACGGGCTGGACTGTTCCCATTGTGCGCAGGGTCAAGATTGATTTGCACACGGCTGGGTCCAAACTGGAAGGGCATGGTGAGCAAAAAAATGATGGATTTAGGCCCAGATCTCTGTACTGGGGTGAATGTATGACACTGTTCTGCATTCTGCCCATCAATTTTCTTTTTGCATCATTTAATGGCAGCCAAGCTCTCCCCCCCAAACTATATCTCCATGTTAGATCATATTCTGCATATCCTGACTGACAAATAGCAGAGGCTGAAACACCATTTTAGGAACGAATAATACTAGCATTGCTCTAATGTAGCAGAAACCGCATTTTGTTTGTAGGTTGAATTTTGTAGTACTGAAATGTATTTTTCCCTGGAAGCTCTCACTTTAGAATTAGTAGTTACATTTCATGTGTGCTGTGGAATTTTTTCTTTCTCACGTTTTGTGTTGCATGTGAAAGATGCCCTCATGTTAGCCAGAATAATATCTTTGTTTTATTAGTCAGGCAAGGAGGGAAAAGGTTACATTGTTTGGTCTGAATTGATAGGAGAAGACCGTTGTGCTTCACACAGGGGAAGACTTGGGAACCAAGGACAGAAATGGTAAGAAGAAGAACATCGCGGTACCATGGAAACTTACCTTTAGGATGATATCCAGAGCAGATGGCATGACCCGCAAGGAGTGTTGGGAAGGATACCTGTAATAATGGGATGTTGAAAGTAGGGAAAGTGCCCACTTCTCCTTCTGCCTTCGGAGAGAGATCATCTTAGAACAAGATGTCTTGGTAAGTTTATGCTATTGGCCCCATCGATGGTGGAGATACTTCTTAGGAAGACTCCACATGCTGACATCTTTTTCTCTTGTCCCTGAAGATGCTTAAGTAGGGATGTCATTTTAGTGCTTGTGTAGGGAAAGATTGATGCTTTATTTTCATCAACCCTCCATGCAGGGAAATTTTGACTGATGCTTCTGATCCTCTGTATCCTATTTTTTGAGTTAATTGATTTGTGCATGTTGCATCGCCACAGATTGATTCAAAGAGTTGGCTTTAGGCTGCTTCTGATGTATTTCTGCTCTCTCATTTGCAGGTATCTTTATGTCCAGGTATTTTTGGATGTGTAATACATTAACTAACCATATGTAGTTGTTTGTGGTTACTATGTGTCCAGAGAAGTTCCTTTTGAATTGATTGGCATAGTTGATGACTTTCTTCCCTCTACGCTTACATGCTGCTAAAAAGAACCACGGATTGTGATTCTAGTGTAGGTCCAGAACTTATGAGCCCGGCACTTTCAGTTACGATGCACAATGTGCAAAACGCATTGGGAACAAAGAGAAAATATATGGAAAGAGTATAAATTGAAATTAAATTAATTAATTTCATGGAAGTATAAAATGTTGGAATAAAAGAAGAGAAACTGTTACTTTGTACAAAGTAAGTATACAACTTCATGAACTATAATCAACAAATGACTAAAAATCATTGAGCCAGACAGCAAGTAAATGTAAGGTGTCACCAGTAGTTAATTGTCCACAGCAAAATTGATAGTGTATTACTGTCACGTGCCAGGGTACTGCATATATGCACTGAGACATGTTTAGGAGACAGAATAAGGCAATAGTTATAATAAACAGTCAGTAAATACATAAAGCTATAAGAGCATTGGTACAAAGTATTAAGATGTACAATTTCGAGCTTTATACGTTCATAAACATATTTTACAGATATTGCCATCCCAAATCTTGAAGAGGTACGCAGCATAACAGGATAAACAAGGTTACCTGCTCACATTCATTACTTTTTATCATGACCCTTTAATGTTCTAGGGAGCCACATGGTGCAAACAAAACCTCAATCATAGCTTGTTCATACTAAAACAAGCAAACAGATAATGTGATTTGCACTCCAACTATTTTGTCGCTTACATAGACCCATTTATCTTTAGATCTGGCCTTTGAGACAGTTTTAACAGTGTTGACAGACTGTAGTTTCTCAATATAATTCATATATAAGATATGGAGATAGAGGGGCTTTTTTTAATTAAATTTTTTATTTTTATGAGGTTTTGATACATAAAACATACAATTGTTTTATGGGTTACCGCCGTTGGCATTGATACAATAGTACAGTAAATTTTTCGTGGATCTCCCCTCGCTGGCTATATATTTGTAGATAAGTAGGTCTAAAGAAAGGAAAGTACAGGAAAGTTAGGAATAAGCGAAGGTAAGGTATAGGACAGACAAACTGCTATGAGCATGTCGGGTACTACAGTCCTTTATAGCCAAGTCAGAGGGTCTTTTAGTCCGTGGACTTCATCTATTGGTCTTTTACATTTTGCTTCCTCCCACCACAGCATACAACATGGGGAATAGTTCAGCGCTTTTACCTATTGAATTCCTTCATAAAGTCTATGCAACTTGTAATCATCCAAAAAAAGTTAATTTCTCTTCAGTGGCAAAGCTGGTTCAAAATAACTTATTTTTTTTCTTTAAATAACTTCTATTTATTCTGTCTGCCGTTTGGGTGCCCATCTAATGATGATTTATTTAGTGCCTCTTTTTTGAAGTTGTTCTTGAAAGGTGTTCAAGAGAGACTATAAAATAGTTGCAGCCTGCAATTTGAGTGATAAAAATAATATAATGCACAGCACAAAATCAATGGCTAGTCATTTGAAAAAAAAAACTAAAAAACGGACACACCAGTGAATATTTTTAAATTTGAACATTTTATTGCAGACATATGGCAGCTTTGATTATGTGGCAGCATGTTTTTTCTTCAATACGAGACATGTTGCCTTTGCCAAGCCTTGCTTTAAATACTGTGGAGCTTTTTTAAATATTTTAAAGTCTATTGCTCTCTCCGTGAAAACCCTTTTTCCTTGAGGCAGTTTCTACTCAAACCAGACAGCAGAAACATCCTATTTATTTATACATTGAATTAGTTGAAATGCTGCAGGATTAAGTTTGTGATACTTGCTGGCTCAAAGCAGGATCAAAAAACACATTCTGGTTTCAGATTATTTTAAACATAAATCTTCATTAGTCTATAACTGTTGCTACCTAATTAATGCAGGCTAACATCTCCATTTAATAAAGTGAGATCCCTGTCCATAGAATGTTTCCAAAAATATTATTCTTTTATTTTATAGTGTACTGTTTTATTCTATTTTGTTGTGCTGGAAGTAGTAGAGACTGTAGATTTAAATATCTTAATTGTCTCCAAGAAAACTTTATTGTAGGTAAATACTGAAATATTTAGAATATACTTACTCCTTTAGGCCTAAATACATTCTAAAAGGAACTATCAAGTAAACATTGCAGCATTTAGAACTTGGGAACGCAGAGGGGAACCTTGAATTGTTTGAGAGAGAGGCCTGAGTCAAAATTCAAATAGTTTAAAAGTTCACTAAATAAGATATTGAATAGATGGCTGTGAAGACAATTCACTTAGAATCATTTTACAGGGGTAGATAATTACCACAATCATGTTAGAGACTGGGGCCTCATTTATGAGAAATGACGCATCGCTGCGTGAAAGCAGCGATGCGTCACTTCTCAGTGCGCACTCCTTGCGTCATGATTGATACGTCATATTTATAATATGACGCATCATGTCACAAGGAGTTACAGATGCATCAGCATTTCTGACGTATCTGTTGGCCAAAAGTGACGCATTCCTGGAGTGTGTCACAAAAGTGACGCAACTCCAGCAATGTGTACTTTCACAAGGGCAAGTCTCATGTTGTTAGTGCCTGCGTCAGTCTTACGCCTGCCATGATGCAGGCGTAAGATTTTGACGCATTAGCGGCCAAGAAATGGCGCGGTGAAATCTTATAGATTTCACTGCGTCATTTCCATGACCCTTTCTTGCGTCAAAACGCCCCCCTTGCATACATTATACCTGGCGCAGGTATAATGTGGCGCTGGGGTTTTCCAAAGTGATGCGTCACTTTGTAAATATGGCGCAACAAGGCGCATTTTTTACGCCACTGGTGCGTCACAAAAAGTGACACACCCATGGCATAAATGTGACGCACAGCCTCATAAATGAGGCCCTCGGTTTCTATTTGGTGAACTGTAAAGCAAATGGGGTGATTTCAGAACAACATTGACGTGAGATAAAAATTTCAAAAGATGGGGTGAGATTGGTGCTTATAGTGGATAAAAATTAAGTACTTGCCTCTGATTGCCCAGGATTGTTGTATAACTACTTTCATCTTGGCTTTTTGGGAGGAGATTTAGGGCCTGATTATGAGTTTGGTGGTCCGATGAGCCGCCAACCAACGTTGGCGGTGTGGCAACCGTTGCCTCACCGGCGGTCAAGACACCCTACTATGAGTTTGACAGTCGGACCGCCATTGGGCTGCTGCAACTGCCGGGAATCCATGATTACTTGTCAGTGGTGCGGTGGTCAGAGTCTCACAATATGCTGATGTTGCACTTGCAGCACTGCCAAGCATAAGAGAAATCTTGCTGTCACCAAAGATCAAAACGAATACAAATCGAATAGTCTGTGTGACAACATTCTCCCCAGTGTCAAATCCAATTTGCAAGTCCATTCTGAAACACTGGCCAACACTCAATGTTGCTAGTCTGAATATTGAACGTCCCTTGTTTGCATTTCGCAAAAGCTGCAATTTGAAAGGCCACCTAGTACGAGCAGCACTGCCTAGTCCAAGACAACCTCTCACTCTTGTGGTAACTGCAATGTATGCGACTTTACAATTGAAGGTAAGGTTTTCACTTTCAACAATGTTGTAATCAAGTCACGATCTTTTTCTAACTTTAACACTTGTATTGTAATTTATCTGATTCAATGCCCTTGTTTGAAAAACGACATTGAACAAACCACGCAGAAAGTCAAGACTCGCATTGGACAACATCGCAGCAGGGTCCGCTGCCAGACACCAAATGCGCCACTGGTCGAGCATTTCAACCTTGCTTGTTGTGAAACCACCAGCCAGAGGGGCTGATATGACACAACTCTTAAACAAAGAGGAACTAAAACTAATTATCCGCTTGGATAGCATTAGAAACGGATTAAAGAGGAACGAAGACTGGATTACTTTGCTTTAATATTATCGTTTGGTGCTGGCACAGATACTTGCCAACTGAAAGCCACCTAACTGACAATTGTGATATTAGTTGTTTTTTGTCACACTATTACCAAATCTACAGCACCAAAATATGGTCTTGTATTTGTCTGTTTAAAACCTTAATCACCTCAAATGCATAACCAAGTCTGTGCTCTCTACATGCTGATTACAATATCTGTTTTAAAGTCACACTACTACCACATGTACAGCACCAATTTAGGACCTTTATTTACTTGGCTTTCCCTTTCACTGCATAAACTTAATCACCTTAACTACATAACCAAGCTTGTGCTCTCTACATGCTGATTACAATATCTGTTCTTATCCGAAATGTATTTCCACAATGTTCTGAACCAGTGTCCTATTCCCCAAATAAGTGTTTCTATCGCGTCTATCCTTCCCTCCCCCAATTTGGCTGCCGCTCTCTCACTGCTGTTCATATGGGCCCTGCACACTATTTAAATCTGGCTCTTTCATGCCCTTGTATCCCAGCCATTGAGCTCGTGATCAGATGGACGTACCTCTACGCACCTGGTAAGCACCCACTGAGGCATTCTTGCACCCTTGGTAACCTAGTACTCACGAATTCTAACGAATTTGGCTCCTTGTGTATTTTCTCCCCAGGCTGCATGTGTGATTGACACTCAGCCCACTTTTGAACGGAGGCGTACTGTCACCCCTATGCAAGGATGCCGGCCTTCGAACCGAGGCTTATTCTTCCTCGTCCAAGGACACCCTTAAAAGCTGCGATCAGCCTTTACCCTAGGTATGCCCCCCATCAGTTCACCTTTATCGCCCACCCTTACTGCAATGCGAGATAATTTGAACTATTGTCTCTCTCCTTCAGGACCGCTTATCACAGCGTTTCGAGCTCTTTAGGGAGCCACCTTCATTTGCCGCCAATTTCCCGTAGCTCACACTGAGCCCCCACGCCTCTAGGCTAGAAGGTTAGTAGGACGATTCACTGCCGCTTGATTGTGTAAATTGCGAGTCACTCGCTACTGCAGCGTGCCTTCTCTTCCCCGTGACCTGAGCGCCGCCATAGTTACCAGTCATTACCTCACCTTGCCCGCTTACAGCCATACGGGAACTGTCCCCTCTGTCTTGGCGTAATTCTAGTTTCACTTACGATCTTGATTGGCTGCCCGCATCTCTACCTTAGCATTCCCGTTGTTATTATAAATATTACATCACCCTACCACTCGGCCTTATCCATCACGGCTAAACCACCACAATGCAAGATCGGTCACCTGTGCCCAGCATTGATAACTCTGAATCCCCTTTACCACGCGGCCTGATCTATCACAATTCACCACTTCCCGTTCCTTGTCGGTCGTCTTGGCTGTTAAACACACGCACCTTCTGGGCCCGAACCCAGGTAATAATTCTCGCTGTCCCTGGACTCACCATTCACCAGTTGTTCATTCACCTAACACGGCACTAACTTAAGTAAGTCACACAGGAGCCATCACCAGGAGGTCATCGTTTCCCTATATATCTTTAATATTCCTTTGTTTCCTGCCTTTCTTCCCCTTTTCCACTTTTCTCCACAGGCAGCGTATTACTTCAGGTTTGAATTTTTTCCCGTCCTGATGATGATCCTAGCATTTAGTCATGGATCGAAACGTTGTTGACTTGTTTAAACAGTGTGCACGTTAAACCAATGTGTTAAAAGAAGTGCAATAACTGTTTATTTAAAAAGCTTGCCCATATCATCTGTATTGGCCATAAGCTATTTTTTTGTTTTGCCGGAAATGTGTTTGTCCAAACTGTAATTGTTTTGTGTTTTTGTAGGATACAGGACTGTGTCCCACTCTATCGCCGTGCGTTTGATCATTACAAATTGCTTTGATTAATTATATCAGCTGTCTGGCTGGACATCGCTAATATAGTACTGGTTCTAGTCTATATTTATCTTCACTGAATTGTTTAATTGAAGGACCGTTTGTTCTCCGTAACTAATTGACACCCAGGGTCCTTCCTACCTTGCGGGTTCCCTTGTTTGAATTAAATATACATAGCACAATCGCTTGATTGTAAGGGATGTTCTCCCTATTCCCCTCCTTGTGAGTGGGCCATTCCTCCCCCTCCCTCTTTCACCAATTTTTCTGACCCTCCTGCCGACCTCCCATGTGCACGCTACTTGCAATGTCAGATCACACACCTTTGTATTCTGACGACTATATTAAGAAAATACTTGAGGGACCATCCTATTCTCTGATTCAATTGATACTCCCATGAACACAAATGCATCCCTCTCAGAACAGCTAGAGAAATTAAAGAAAAAGCAGATCTGTCTCCAGCTCATGGTCCGCATGCTTACAGAGTACTTGAAAACCGACATAATCCCTGTCAGGCTACAGGTCAGAAATATTCCGGGCATTTTTACAGACAATCCAAAATACATTAATAACTTTAGCTACATTGGCACCACATGTTCGAGACATTGGTTAGTTTTGGGGATTGACACTGCTACTGAAACACTGAAAAAACTCCACAAGGAGATTAGGGATATTGAGAAACAGATTAAAGTATCAAGTTCAGCCACTGAAGGGAAGAAACTGCTTGACCAACTTCATAAAACAGTTGACGATTTCCATAGATTAGAACAGAACAAAAAGTCACTAAGGGTTAAGAAGGATATAAAACTTACTCTGTTGAACTTACTTACCCGTACTTGCAAAAAGATTTTTACACTAATAGGACATACACAAATCCCCAGAATAACAGACCTTGGAGTCTCTTTAATAGACGCAACAATCTGGTAGGATTCTCCAACACATCAGTTGACTCTTCAGACAATTCAGACTCAGGTTAAGGCCCTAGCACATCAAACAAGAACCCAAAATTTGTAGGCAGAGGCTAAACAGAGCAACCAAAATGTGGACAAGTGAAACAAGCCCAACGTTGGTACAATCCAACCGGAGAGCGCCAAACCCGGCAGATGTTTTACCAATGGTAAACCCAAATAACACTGACCCTGGGCTCTCTACTACCATAACCATATTTACCCTGTTCCAACATACCCTCGCTGACTCAGAACTCGCTCTACTCAGTAAAGGTCTTTCCTTCGTCCCTACCATTCATCCCAACTTTCTTGAACTACACACAGAGTTGCTTTGGGTTTTCAGACGCTTACGTTTACACGCTTATTTTTTGCAGAAACCCACACCCATTACCTTTTCCAACACACCGTTCTGCCCCGCTCTACCTTCTCACCCACAGCCAGTATGATCCCTGGAGAAATTGTTACTTTTGAGAAAATGGTTCTGAAAGACATGAGCAAACCAGAAAATAAAAAACACTCCAGGAGAAGAAATTCATTGAGACCCTGAAAAGGAATGACTCCCTAGTTATTAAATCTGCAGACAAATGGGGAGGTATTGTCCTACAAGAAAAAGACTCATATAAAGCAGAAATCCTACGCCAACTATCAAATACTAACCACTACTGCAGACTGCCCACCAATCCCACCAAGGAGTTGCAAGGACTTATTTTGCAAATCACCACTGACGCAAAAACAGAAGGTTAGCTCAACCCCAAAGAATTCCAATTCTTAAACGACAAATCACCCAGAATGCTGGTGATATATACAGTACCCAAAGTACACAAGAGCCTTACTAGTCCCCCAGGACGCCCAATAGTTTCAGGATGTGGTTCCTTACTTGAACCACTTGGCCAGTATGTGGATTACTACATCAATGGCTTTGTCCCTAAGATTGAATGGTATGTTAGGGATAGCATGGCAATGATAAACTTAGTCGAACACCATCCATTCAACCAGACATCGGACCTGTTATGTACAATGGATGTAGAATCCTTTTACAGCAACATCCCTCAGATCCAGGCCATGACAGTCATCCTAAAAATCCTTGATACCAGACCCAGGCCCTTATACTGTCTCAGCACTCTTCATACTCCAACTTTTTGAACTCTGTTTACAGGATTTTTTTTTACTTTTGACAATGAGTACTACCAGCAGGTTAAGGGTACATCAATGGGGGCTGTTTTTGCCCCCAATCTAGCAATACTCTTCATGGATCGCCGAGAAACCACAGTTATTTTATCACCTACAAATCCCTTTCTCTCCGGCGTCATATTATGGCATTATTACGTTGATGACATTTTTGTAATCTGGCACAATAATGAGGTCACACTCCAACAATTCTTACACTGGTTAAACAACAATTGCCTAGGCCTGCAATTCACCTTATATCTAGATCAATCTTCCATTGCGTTCCTGGACATCACCATATACCACTCTAAAAGTGTATTACTAACTAAACGCTACAGAAAGTTTACGGAGCGCAACACGCTTCTTCACTATGAAAACAATCATCCGAGAGCCCTACGGGAGCCCCTACCATATATTCCCAATTCTTACGTATCAGGCACAACTGTTTTGCAAAAGAGGACTATTTTCAAGAAGCCTCTACCTTATCAACCGAACTGAAGACCCGTGGCTACCCCAAACGTTTGGTTCTCAATCCTCAGAAACGAGCATGGTATTGTCCAAGAGAAATCTTGCTGTCACCAAAGATCAAATCAAATACAAATCGAATAGTCTGTGTGACAACATTCTCCCTAGTGCCAAATCCAATTGGGAAGTCCATTCTGAAACACTGGCCAACACTCAATGTTGTTAGTCTGAATATTGAACGTCCCTTGTTTGCATTTTGGTGCAATTTGAAACACCACCTAGTACGAGCAGCACTGCAAGTCACTCGCTATTGCAGCGTGACTTCTCTTCCCCGTGACCTGAGCGCTGCTATAGTTACCGGTAATCATCTCACCTTGCCCGCTTACGGCCATACGGGTATTGTCCCCTATGTCTTACCGTAATTCTAGTATCACTTACGATCTTGATTGGCTGCCTTCACCTCTACCTTAGCATTCCCGTTGTTATTATAAATATTACAACACCCTACCACACGGCCTTATCCATCACGGCTAAATAACCACAATGCAAGATTGGTCACCTGCGCTCAGCATTGATAACTCTGAATCCCCTTTACCACACGGCCTGATCTACCACAATTCACCACTTCCCATTCCTTGTCGGTCGTCTTGGCTGTCAAACGCACGCACCTGCCGGGCCCGAACCCAGGTAATAATCTTCACAGTCCCTGGACTCACCATTCACCGGTTGTTCATTCACTTAACACGGCACTCTTTTAAGTAAGTCACACAGGAGCCATCACCAGGAGGTCCTCGTTTCCCTATATTTCTTTAATATTCCTTTGTTTCCTGCCTTTCTTCCTCTTTTCCACTTTTCTCCACAGTCAGCGTATTACTTCAGGCTTGCATTTTTTCCCATCCTGATGATGATCCTAGCATTTAGTCATGTATCGACACGTCGTTGACTTGTTTAAACAGTGTGCCTGTTAAACCAATGTGCTAAAAGAAGTGCAATAACTGTTTTAAAAAGCTTGCCCATATCATCTGTATTGGCCATAAGCTACTTTTTGTGTTGCCTGAAATGTGTTTGTCCAAACTGTAATTGTTTTGTGCTTTTGTAGGATACAGGACTGTGTCCCACTATTTCGCCGTGCGTTTGATCGTTAGAAATTGCTTTGATTAATTAAATCAGCTGTCCGGCTGGACATCGCTAATATAGTACTGATTCTAGTCTATATTTATCTCCACTGAATTGTTTAATTGAAGGGCTGTTTGTTCTCCATAACTAATGGATACCCAGGGTCCTTCCTACCTTGCGGGTTGCCTTGTTTGAATTAAATCTAATAAGCATATAACAAGCTTCCTCACTGCCACAGTTTTCATGGCATTGAGCCTGTCATAAAAAGTGTGGTGGTGAGGAAACAAAGGGGGACCTACAGGGGCCATTGTTGCTGACTTGTTAAGGCTCACATATGAGCCTTAGCATGGCACCGTCATGGGACAGTGAAAGGACTGCCCACCAGACCAGGAGAAGAATACTAATCTGGAGGGTGGTCAGTGGTTGAGTTTGGCAGTGTGGGCCCTTAGTAGTCGTCAGGGGCAAACAGCTTGGTGTAGCACCCCGACATTTTGTCTACACATTTCACATAAAATTAAAATGTGAATGGCTTTGTAAATAAAGATGTTATGAATAAAAGGCAATGCCTTAATCAAGTGTATAAGCTCTTATAAATTTCAGGGTACCTCAACTAAGTGCCCAAGGCAGTTTTGGGTATATGGAGTCTCCTCTTTAAGGAGCAAAAACCCTCCCCCAACCAAGGTTGGCATGCTTTATCATTAGGTTTAGTTCCTCATTGGGCTGGTGCTGCATTGCCCAACGAGCCCCCAGGAAGGCTCTTTTGAATTGAATTGTAAATTGACTCGAATTGAATTTGAATTTGTAAAGTGCAGGAATCACCCCCGAAAGGGTATCTCCATGCTAATGGAGTGCTAATGCAGAGCCAGGTTGGTCAGTTACTGAACAATTCTGTCTTTAGGGGAATTCAGCCCTGCACAGACCTCATAGATCTCAGATTCCTTCTGTAATTGTGTAAGGAGGATTTTTCGCTGAGAAGGATAGGCTGGTATGTTGAGCAGTTACAATTAACTAGCAGTGTCCACTCCTAATAACGTATACAATGAACCTTTGCTAATAGCTAAAATTATAGTGGAATAGCTAGAAATTAATGCTCCTGATATTCTAAAAAAGGTCAAAATCTATCTTGCCTGTTGTCCTCCGATAGGATCAGTGGCAATTCATCAGGACAATAAATATGACCTAATCTACTCAAAGTGAGTGTTCCGTTTGAATAATATTGTGCTACCACTACAAATTCATCAAATGATTTTTGGGTCAAAACCAATATTAGGGATTCAGAGTTGCCACTCGATTTCAGAATCTGAAATATTTTAAGTACACAAAAATTACCCAATTCATAATATAATCAGGCCACTTACGATCTGTACTCCGCCCGTGATCACTTCAGTAATACTAGCTGCCTACGTGATCCCGGAAGGGGAGCAGAACTTCTGAGTGGCTAATGTTCTTGTGCCTTGTTTCATTCAGTGCAAGCAATCCTAACTTAAAGACTTAGAAGGTCAAGACTTAGAAAATCTTCAGTAACGGGGATCAGTAACTTCTGCATTTTTGGGATTCACAACATTCTCCCCAGGAAATGAATGGCAGTCAATAATTGTCATGTGTAACTCAATAAACTAAATGTACCCTTACGAAACATTCACTGAATGGAAAAGCGTGTGAAAGTAAATGATGTGGCAATATGCATTTACAAATGTATTTTTTCCACTGAGAAAATGTTATCTCTGCAAGGAGACGCCTTCTATAGTCCCTCCCTCCACCAGTTTTCAACCTAGGATGGGACTGCTAGTTTATTATGTATGGAGGCAAAACATATGTAAATTCTGAGCAAATAACCAGAACCTCAAGAGTTTTTTGTGTTCAGTCACCTGGAGCCACAACATTCCCACACTCCCACCTCTGCTCCTGTATCTGTGAATTTGACAAATCTGCCATGTATATATATGATTTCAAATATGAGAATAAAATTCCACCAATTCTAATTTTGTGACTCACAATTTGGAAATTACTTTTACGTATTGCTGTTTTTTGCACCTAGGTAGATCTTAGATATTCAAGAATCTTTGTGAATCATACCATAAGTAATTAAGTAATAATAATCTTTATTGCTTAGTTAATAAAAACCATTGCAATCCACTACATATAACGACACATATAAGAGTGCTTAATTGATAAAAACCAATACAGTCAGCTGCATGGTCGGATACATGTAAAAAGTGCCTAAAACAACCCTTTTTTATAAGTAGAATTAGTTAAAATAAGTTTGAGAAATTACAATGATTCCATAAAACTACAAAAGGAGTATAACAATTGGCATTTAGTACGTGCAGTAAAGTGCAAAGAGAGTCGTAATAAAGTGCAAGTGCAAGATGTCGGATTTGGAGTCCATTCACCTAAAAGTTCCTAGGGCAGTACAAGTTTCTATAAAGTTGGCTTTGCGAAACATGGCCGGGCTAGCGTGGCAGTCAAAAAGGTGGTCCTCCCAAAGAATGTATTGGCTAGTTGCGATCAGCTACATCAATTTTGTGACATAGTAACCAATCCACAGTAGCGCACTGTTTGTGATAAAAAATTATAATAGCATTTGTAGCATGGTTACTTGTAAATGTAAATGCGTTTGTATTTATATAGTGCACTTCCACCCAGAGGTCTTGTGTGATAAAAAATTATAATAGCATTTGTAGCATGGTTACTTGTAAATGTAAATGTGTTTGTATTTATATAGTGCACTTCTACCCAAAGGTCTCGTAGCGCTGTATTCATACCGCTGTGGAACCCTTCCTGGCTTTCCTGTGAGATGTCCACTCCTGGGCACCCCCAAGGTGAAGCCAAGCATCCAAGCGCTGCTGGGGCCGTTGTGGAGATTAAGCTAGCTATTGCCCAGAGTGGGACCCATGATTAGACTAGGGAGATTGAGTCCAAGAGCCCCCGAGGCAGGAATTGAACCCTGGTCCCGGGCCATACCTCTGCATCAGGGTCTGCCGCTCTAACCATTGAGCCATTCTTCAGAAGAAAAGAATTTCGAATGTGCAAACATGTCTGAAAAGGATATGGAGTATTAAAATAAAATGGGCTCTGCCGGGTTGAACATTGCCTCCATAAAGTCAACGCAGCGACGGAAGACAGACAGTTTCGGAAGTGCAAACATGTCTAAAAAGAATGTGGGGTATAGTAATAAAAATGGGCATAGCCGGGTTATCAGAGGTCAGCGCTTAGTTTGGGGAGTAGCCGTATCATTTCATGAGCCTTCTTCAAAACAAAATAGAAGATGGAAGAGTCCGAAGTTTTGCATTTGTATGTTTTAACATGGAGGTAATTAATCCTTATTTTTTGCCAAAAGGCAGTAAGACTTAAGTACGGTATCAAATGTCTTCGTCTAATCGCTCCCTACTAGAATTCCATAACATAGTGAATAGGACTAAACAATGGGATGTGTCACTAACTTCTTAGGGGCTTCCAGAAAAATATGTGCAGCTAACACCTAAAAGCAATCCGTGTGGCACACTCACAACATCAGAATTCAGACCAAGCAAATAAACAGCCTTTATCATGAAGGTGAGACGATAAGTGAACATCCTCTGTTTAGTTAACCTATGTGGAAGTGAGGGGTACTTAGTCAATTCACGGGCATATCACACTGAAAAGTTCAAAGGAGCTAAATAATAAAGTGTCAGAACCATGGTACGCCTCGTCAATACTAACAAACTCAACTACTTCAGATTTCAAAGTAGCCTTGCAAGTAAGCTAGATGGGAAGCATTAGAGGGACAAGAAAGGAGGGGAGGGACACAAAAATGTGCCTAGAGAAATATGTAGGGGTGATAATCGGGGTACAATTCATTAATAACATTAGCATGTGTTATGACATCAGGGAGGCGAGTAACAGCTCGAAAATAATATCAGTAGCATGTGATATACACTTTAATGTTCGACCTATGTGTTTATTATCATTTTAGGGATATTCTACATTTGTGGCCTTTCCCACCTTGTGTTATCTTTATAATAAGATGCAATATGAGAGGTTCAGGAAGTTTACCTTTCTGCAGCTACATAACTGCATTTTCATTGTGTGTTCCAGTACATAATTGTGTGTTTCAGTAAAACAATTGTTTGAAATCAGTTTCCTCGATACTGCTGCAACACTCAGAGTTTTGTTGTCGTACAAGTTATCTCTATATTTTCTTTTTGAGAAATAAAACAAAAAGGTTTTTCAGTTTAACTTAGTAATAAATAACAAAATGCTCAAAGTATACTGGAAAGTGAGGATCTGCCATTCAGTACAGGTAATTCACTTTTGTGCTCCGCATGTAATATATTCACATTTCGTATCACTTCAAAATTGTATTAAAGACCATCAATATGAATATTTGCAGACATTAGAAGGGAAATAACGGGGTTTTTAGGTCATGAATAATAGTCTGTGTAATTACGTGACTAATTACAGCTCCGCAAGAATGAAATTACTTCAGTAATTCACAAAGGGGGGTAAGTCATTTACTCTGAGAAATAAGACCATCATAGCCTATAGAAGGAATTTGACACCTTTAATTAGCTGTTAGTGAAGAGTCGTTTTCGTTTATTGTGATTACAATTTAATTAGATGCAGTTTTGCACATGCTTCAGGGGTTGTCAAATCCTTAAATGCACAAGCTTCCTACAAGTTGCTGATTGTCATCATGAGTTACATTTCAAAGAGTGCGAGCAATAACTATGAACTTGAATTGTATTTTATATTTATTTCTATTTAATTTAATTTGTCTTCAGTTCTCATCATGCAGCCAAAAAGTATTATATTTTTATTTAAACTGCCAATATAAAACTATCAGGCTAAAATCAGAGACAGGCCTTTAACAATTCATGAGTCTTTGCTCTTGGACAGATTGCCCGAGGGACACCTAATGAAGTACTTTTTAGATTGGCTTAGCAGCACAGTTTTCTACAAGAACCATTGTTACCATTCGTTAACATATACATGGAGTGGGCTTTGGCTCTGCCCCACAGGAGCTTTACCTCCCACTTCAGGCGATTGCCAGTTTTGCGTATCATTCCATCATCTGTGAAGTGCAGGCATTACAATGAATGACGACTGTGTAACTGACTGAAAAATCCCTCACTACATTGTTTATCTTATTGTCGCATTTTATACAGACAGCAGTAGTTTGTATTTTTTTTCAAGCTTTTTTTAAATATTTTAGTCAGGACTCGAAATTGAAACCAGAACTATTGGCTTTGCTACTGCTTGTTTGGAAAGCTTTTGCTGTTTTGTTTGTATAGGATTATCGTTACTTTTATATTCAACTCACTCCTCATGCTTTCTTGTTGCTTATCTGTCTATTCTTGCATGTTTAACCTTTTAGATCAGTACTGACTAGTTAGCCTCTAGGTTGTTACAGCTTTCTGTCTGTAAATAAGCATGAAATAGGATTAGTTTATTCCTAAAATGATTTTTATGAGCGGAACAGCAAAACATCCTTTTGCAGGGAGATGAGAAAGAAGGTAGAAAACAATAAAAACACAATTTGCTTGAAAAGGCCCACATTTTTGTACTCTTCCAGACATAACCCTGAAAGTACCTTTGTAGTAAGAAATTCAATATTGAAAAGAAAAAAATATTTTGTTTAATGGAACGACCTCAATGATCTACAGAAATGATGAAAACCGTATAAACTGCAAAGTGAAAATTAAAATATAGTTTCCGCATGAAAATGACAACATCCACCTGGAGCCCTTTCTTTTGGTATTTTACTCAAGAGTAAAAGTACAAGCACTTGTTGTGATAGTGCATCTGTGCTAATGTAGAATCTTCTCGAGAGGTGCCCAAATCACATTTAAAGTGGCAGTACCTGGATATTGTGAGCATTTGCCTGGAACCTAAAACTTACAAATAGTTTTCACATCTGCTCTGTGTACATCAACTTCAGGCCACCAGGAGAAATGATCAATAATTACAATGCACCATTTTTTTCCTAAGAGCCTTATTACAAGTTTGGCAGTCCATGAATCTCTGTACCAGCAGTCGCAGTCCGAATGCCATGAGCTCAGTGGTCTGACCGCTGTATTGCGAGTTTTGCATATTGCTAATGAAAGACCATGACTGAAACGCTGACACCACAAGCACACCACCGGGATCGGGGAAAGGCAGCTGCCATGCGGCGGTACAGAGAAGTTTCACAACCGTCCATATTATGAGTTGGCTTTCGGCGAGCCGACGGCCGTAGTGGGACCACTAGCTTTAAGTTGGCAAAAATTAAGAATTTGGGGTGCGTACTCCCTCCTTTCTTGTTATTTGGGTCAGAGCTTGACATGGATCCCTTTATTCAGGTCTCCCCTTCACAGCAACATCTTCACCCTGAGGATTACGACTCTGTTTTTGGCGATGTACCGGTAAGTCCTTTTTGTATGATATAGCCATTGCCAGGACTGCCAACATATAGGCTAGACTCTGGCAATGGGTAGGTGGTATTTTACCACATGTGTCATGCATATGTGTGCATCCGACACATATGGAGTCAAAATGCTCACACAGGCATTCATATATATGGGAAAGTAATCACCACTGCCACAAGATCTCCGCTGCCACACCACAGGCATGGTGGTAACTCGTAATATGGCCTTAAATTTGACCTAGAATGTTTATACCAATCTCATTCATGGCATGCATGGACTGGGGGCGCAAAGGTGATCTAACTGTCACTTGACACTTGCCTTTCCTTTCAATATCTTCATCAAGTTCCAGTCACCAACAGAAGCCTTAACGTTTATTGTTGTGTTTCTCAAATTCCCAGATGACCCTCATGACATTTTTGAAGTACTCTTTCCCTCATTTTAATGGGGGAATCGCTCAGCCTTTTCTCCTGAAAAGGTAATATGCAATAGCCAGCTCATTTCTTACTTACCAAAATGTATATCAATGTTTTGCAATGCCACTCTTCTTTAGCCAACCTTCTTTACTGTAACGCTTCATAGTACACAAATCCTCATTTATCCCCATCTCCTTTTTCCATTCTGCTTCACTGATACCATGTTGTTCATTGTTCCACACATTTCCCAAGTAGCACTCATCCCAATCATTTATGACACATCCTTGGTTGGGAGTGGAATGTGGTCCAGAAAATCTTCCACTCTATTCTTAACCCCTGGCACATAAAGTACTTCATAGATGAAATCCCATAATCTCATTGACAGTCTTGCAAGCCTAGGAGATACATTTTCATTGCCACAAGTGGTACGTACCTTTGTAAGGGTCTTGTAATTACATGTCAGCATCACTAATGCAACCACATTGACATCCGTTTTACCATTGTCTTCTAGTTGTGTCAAAACAACCCCCAGACCTTTACGAATTGCATCAGTGCTCAATATGAGTCATTTTCTGGGGTAGAATCCTTGTAACGGTGGTGTGCTGCAGATGGCCTTTTATAGATTGCAAAATGTGCTTTGGCATTCTGCTGTCCATTTAAATCTTGCATTGTTTTTCAAAAATTGCCTTCTAGCATAAGCCTTTATTTCAAAGTTCTCCACAAATTTGGCATAAGATTTCACACATCCTAAGAAAGATCTCACATCATCCTTGTTTTTGGGTGAAGATCTGTCACTAATAGCCTAAAGCAGAACCTGTTTTGGTTTACTTCATGTGCCAGGTAAGTCACACTTTTCATTAAGAATTTTAATTTCATGTACTCATCTGTGAGCCCCTTGTTCTTCAAAATCTCCAGAATGTCTCTCAGTTTCCAACGTTCCCCTTCCCATAATCAAAATGTCTTTGAAAAGTTTAAATCCTTTAAATTGCTCAAACACCAACCTCTTTAACATATTTGCAGCTGAGGCAAGACCAAAAGGAACTCGAAGAAATTATAAACAACCCATACTAGTAATATACTTAGTCAGCCTTCTGCTACTGGAATGCAAGGCAACCTGATGGTATGCCGAAGTAAAGTATACAGTAGAGAACCATTGAATTCCTTTGGGCAAGATAATAATAAATGAATCCTTGACAGTCTAAACATGACTAATAAAATGTTCTTATTAAGGTCTGTAAGGTCGACAGTCATCCTCACTTTTCCATTTGCACTTTGCATCACTATCAACAGAGGAACCCAATCAGGTGATTCCACTGCATTTCACAATTTCTTTTTTAACTTCTTCACTGAGGAAAATGTGAACATTCCCTACTTTATGTAAACGTAGCTTGGCATCCTCTTTCAATACAATGTTGTGCAAAAAAATCTACTTCAACTTTACCTGAAAAATGCTAGGGGAAATTACACAACACATCTTTTCGAATACATCCTTCTTTGTCAATCATCACTGTTTGGATTTAATATCTTACCCAATTCTCCTTGGTCCATGCAACCTAAAACTGGAGGAACCTTGGCTACATGTACAGCTTTTCTGTATCCTTTCTGGCCTAGAATTCCAATAATAATCTTCTGAAACCCAGCATTTCAATGGGTTCACCAGTGAAACTTTGTACTCTGATGTCAGGTGCTTCTCCCACACAACTAACAAACCTATCTCTTCATACCTACTGTTGATTATAATAAATGGTGAAACTCAATCCACTACAATACTCATTTTAATACCACCTACTTTTATTCCATCCAAGCCCTTTTTCAAGAACCAAAATCCTCCCCCAAAACACCACCACCAACATCAAGAAACACTCATCTTCATTACAATCATACAATTGAGTAAACCTCTTGTCCAAGATTCTTTGTTTGCTTTCCACAAGGGTTGCACTTATTATTTACTTAGGTACTTTTACACCTAGTATGCTTTCCTTTGGGTATGTGTGGCATGGTGGAATGAAATAAGAGGCAGGGAAAATATGTAGAGATCCAAATGAAGCTCTATTTGCGTAGTAGATGACCCACGACCAAGGACACGTCTGGATGCTCCTAGGAACACAGAAAACTGACCTCAACTCAGCTGACATTCCTAGAATCATCCAGCCAGTTCCAAAGAACATGGAACACACATCCTGAGTATACAGCAGGACATTCAGAGCCTCAAGCAATATATAGAATCCCAGCAAACAATACAAAGAATCCAAGAATCCTAGCATACCGCATCACCCTGCCCAATAAAAGCAAAAACAAAGTTTGAAAATTACATCAACATATAACAAACTATTTGCAATTGCATGGTACTCTCACAACCTTGGAACACCGAGTTGTCATTGTTTCCTGAACATTAGAAGAAGCTGAAGGAGATGAAATGGTAATTAAACTAGTTGCATCACGTCCAGGTTGGCTAATGGAACCATGTGAGATAACTTTATGGATACCGTTGAATCAAAATCATCAATTGGTGTACATGTTTGATTGTAAATGCTGGCTTGACTTTTAGAAATTGGAATTAAACTGTTCTTGATCCACCAACCTCTACTCTGAAGCAGAACAGAACTGGAGGCCACAAGGAGAAGAGACCCCTACACGGAAAGCCTGTGGGAAACCAACATCGTAATCCTGCTGTCTTGAAGGGATTACATGCCAGTTCCAACTGGCCGATGGGCTCCTGTCGGAAGCCAGCCGGAATGCCCAGCCGGTTTCCCTTCCAACCACCGTCAATGTAATACGGCGGTCTAAAGTGAAACCTATGTCGGTCAGAAAGCCTCCAGCCACCGGTTGGAGGCTTTCTGACCCACATCCTAATAGGGCCTTTACTGTGCAAAACAGCCACTCACACACACTCACTTTCCCATCCATCCATCCAGACAACCAATAACTTACCCATAGAGCTACAAATATCCACTCTTCCACCCATAGAGACAGTCAGACACCCACCCAGTCACTAAAACTGCCACTCAGACACTCCCCGATCCATATAGCCACTAAGGCAGCCACTTACTCACAGATACAGCCAATCACACTTAATCACCAATACAGCCACTCCCACAGTCATTCACATACCCATATGGCTACTCACAAACACCCTTATTTACCTATACATTCACTCACACACATACAGTACTCAGACACCCACTATCACATTAATACAGTCGCACACCCACTCCGATGACATATGTTAGATAGAGTACCAATCATTACTAGTTTAGAAAGAATATGAATTTAACTTATGCAACAGCATACAATCTATCTTTAAGTCTCAGAAACATTTATGAAACACTTTAACTCACTGCATGATGTCATCAATGATGTCATTTGAGATGCCATCAGTATTGTCATAAGTAATGTCACTGACCACGTTATGAGTGAAGTAATATGTGAGATCATAAATAGTGCATTGCGGGGTGGCCTAAGTTATAGTTAGCTCAGGTAACTATAGCTGCTGCATTTCAATGGTTTTGCATGAGTGATATTGGGTGAGGCTATATTTTTTACTATTCATATGTTTATATAAACTTAAACGATATTTCAGGTTTCAAGATTTTAGTTTTTGATATAAGTACAAAACTATCCTTTTAACAGCGATATGTGTGTCCTGGATATATGTGGTTTTATTAGTTAAGTATAGGAAGGCAATATTTGTGTTAATGATATTAAATTTCTGATATTTTTGTACATCGATATTGTAAGGCCTGATATTGTGTCTTTGAACCCTATTAATATACATCTACCTGACAAGTAAAATAAATCCCCTGAATGAATGCCAATTAGTCATATACAATATATAGAACACAGGAGATTCTTTAAATGACTTCAATCTTGTGATATAGAATAAACCCCCAGACTTTAAAGGTCGTAGACGATAAGTTAGTTTTAACTGTGAGTGACTATAAATTACCTGGAAAATACATTGTGATTTCACTGTATGAAGTTTTGGTAAGACTTAACAAAGGATAATGTTTTCAAATCAAGAGGCCACAACTCAGAAGGGGCATATAATTGGACAGAAGGCAGGGAATGGTTTGGTTCACAAATATATAACCATGGGTGTCATTTCCTACACTTCGTCCCAGGTTGAAAAGCTGCTCTCTATTCTGAGATTATGTTCTTCACTTCTGTTCATATGTCTTACACTTCAGGCCTGGCATCTGTCTTGTTCTGTTTGCTTCATAGGGGTGCATCTTCCTTGCTCTTCTATCACTGTGTTTCTGAAAGGACGTGCAGAGCCAGAGTTGTGTAGGTAAGTCCTTTATTGACCATCAGCCTCGACTACCTAGCAGCAACTGCCGCCAGGAGAATCCCCCATCCCCAACATTCCCAATTCCATCACAGAACCCCACAGATATCACTTCTTACAAAATGAAGAGGAAGAAAGAACAACCATAAAATGAAAACAATATATAACGATTGGTGAAGAAAAGAAAACACAGCGCAATGAAGAAAAATGCCAAATACATGCACATTACACTGACATGGAATTAACCTTAACCAGAGCAATAAGATGAGGATACAGAAGAAAAATAGCAGAGATTAATGCATAACATATTTATTAAAATGTCCAGGAGGTCTCCTGTTTCTGGCAACACAACAGCTATTTGTCTTGAAATAGTGGCATCATTGACAGGATAACCAATCTAGTAAACACCCAAACTGTCATGCACAACAGAAGTCTTGCTCACTGAAACAACAGAAACCATACTCTTACTCCACACTTTACCACCATCAACCACAATCACACAATCACAAACACCAACCACCCTCCTGGGAGGATAAAATTTGGAACAACCCTTCCTCACAAAACCGGGTTTTTGAATGCGAACCCAATCACCAGGCTTGACCGACAAGGTCCTCTCCGGGGTTTTCACACTTGCTCCACCAGATACAGCCTTACCCACATACAATACCTTTCCAAGAACATCACTGTTCACAATTTTCCGATTCATCCAATCTCTGTTCAAATTAGATCCAGCCACTCTTCCTCTCGTCAAGGTGAAAGGGGACACTCTAGTTACACTATGTGGAGTTGGTCTATGCGCCCACAACACATGTTTGGGCCTCCCTCTCAATAGTAGAGTAAGTGGCATCAGCGACAATCTCCTTACTCCCATTCGAACGCTTCTTTAATAGTACTGCTCCCAAACCCACACTTCTAGCATCAGTGATTAAAATGCCTAAATCATGCGTGTTGAAATACTTTAAGGGATGTGCAGAAACTATGCATTTGTTAATTTATTTGAAGACCCATTCACACTCATTCGTCCACTCATATCTACCATTCTTTTTTAGAAGATTGCCTAATTCTGCAGTTTTGCTGGCGAATTGCAGAACAAGTTTGGGATACAATTCAACTAAACCTAAGAAAGGTCTGAGTTGATCCTTATCATAGGGTGATGGCGCATCCTCAATAATTTTGTCTGAAATGGGGTGGCTGAGTGGGCTAAAGAATGGTGATGGATTAAACCCAGATCAGTTGACTGGGGTGAGTGTTTGATTTGCTCAAACGCTCCGTCCATCATCCCCTTTTGTATCGCCCCGCATCCTCAATAGCTTTCAAAATGTTCAATGTAGGTTTAACCCCATCAGCAGACCCGTGGTGTTCTAAATAGTCAACACCAGACTGAGCAATTTACATTTGCCTTTCCTCAAAGTCATGCCGTTTTTCTTCAAAACTTCTAAAACCATTGTAACTCTTGTATCATGCTGTTCGTTATCCTTGCCATAAATTAAAATATCATTTAGAAAACAGGCAATTCCTTTCATACCTTTGAACAAAATGTCCATCACTCTTTGAAACACAGAAGATGCCGACGCTAAACCGAAAGGGATGTGGATATAGCGAAAAGCACCTTCTGGTGTAATAAATTAAGTTAAGTGTCTGGAATCATGGTCCAACTCCACTTGGTGGTATGCTGCTGACATGTCAAGAAACGTAAATACTGCAGCATGATCTAAAGTAGCCAAGATTTCATTGATGTTCGGTAAAGGCTGATGATGCATCCAGATATTGCGATTAAGATTGCGGAGATACACACATAATCGCAAAGATTTGCCAGCCTTATGGGCCAAAACGATTAGAGACAACCGTTCTAAACCTTCAGTGGGTTCAATGATTGACATGGCACACAATTTATCAAGCTCTTTTTTCAACTCTTGTCTCAGACACAAAAGTACCTTCCTGACTTTATGAACCAAAGGAACGGCATTACTCTTTAGGACAATGTGATGTTTGAAATTGCCAAGCTAGCCTAAACGGTCACAAAATACCTCACTGAATTCACTGATCCATCTAGCGGTATTAACATCTTGCAACTCTCCAACAGCATTTAAACAAGAATTCAGCAAACGATCTGTAGTTAACACTAGATCAGGGTGATTGGGATCTAAAACTATGTTGAGATCACCTTGGTCATCTCGCCCCGATAAATTTGATCCATTTTTTACCACAAACACACTGGTATTGACAGAACTGTCACAAAACTTTAGATTAGCCTTGAACTTGCCAACGACTTCCAATTGTTTGCCCACATAAGCAAACAGCTTAAAATCAGATAGCTCAAGTACAACATCATGACATTTGGCAAATGGAGATCCAGAATCCGCCATAATCTTCACATCATGGCCATTGATGAAAGATCACACAACTGAGGTTTTCTTTTACCAATTTGTTTGGTCAGTGTACACTTCTCATCACATTGAATACACTCCTCTTTTCTAATCATTAAAAGATAACCATCCTAACTCATACTTCTGGAGTCATCATCAACCACAATGTCAACCTGGCACACCGCACTCACAGCTTGTCTATTTTGACTACTTGCTCTACAAATACGAGAAAAATGACCTTTGTTGCCACATTTAAAGTAAGTTTGACTTAACGCTGGACAATGTTTGAAATTTCCTAAATGGGGCCTACTACCACATCTGTAATAAATAACATATTTTTTTGTATTTATTGAGGACCCCACATTTTTTTTTACAAACTTAAAATTCTGCCTTTTGGGTTTATCGCCTCGAATTTTCTGTATAACGTTAGCTTCCTTGCATTCAAACTTAGAACGAGTGGCAGCCAACTCTTTCTTGCAAATATCAGATTGTTCAATACTCCTTGCAATTTTAAAGGCAAGTTCCATACCAGGATCTCACTAGCCAGTAACCGTTCTTGGATTCTCTTATTACATGTTTTCTCAATTAGTTGATCCTGGATTATTTCTTCCTTCACGTCCCTATAATTACAAGTCAAGGACAACGTACCTAAAGATGAGACAGAATCATCAATGGATTCTCCAGGAAGTTGTGCACATTGCAAAAACCTGTGTCTTTCCAAAACAACATTCTTTTTGCTCAACGTCTGGATTAAGGATGCATATTCATCGACAATAGGCTCAGCGTCTCCCTCACCACTGGGAAGAACATGAACAGTTTCAATGTACAGCGTTTTTAGAATTTACCTGCCTTCATGGCCTAAGTTGTACACTAACAATGCTTTCTTTTTCTTAGGTGTGTACGTATCGCTATCTATAGCGTCAAGATACGCTCCAAAAGCCTCACGCCATTGTATCCAGTTCAATGGAGGGGAACCAGGATTTGCCAGGAAAGGAGGTGGCGGAGATATTCCTTCCATAACTGAAAAAAAAATGCACGCAGAGTGAGTTGCTGCTGGAATAATTATCAACTAGGTTATAGAAGTCACGAAATGCTAATTTATTCCACCAAGATAGAGAGAATGAAATTCACATTTGCAGAAAGCAAAGCAAAGCAAAAGTGGTCGTCCACCGGTTGCCGGATGTGAGAAGAAAAGGAATCGCCATCAGAACGCCCGTAGTCTGACGGCACCTCCTGGTGAAATCGCCGCCTGGGCTGCATTTCAAACTGAACGCGGAGACGCTCTGTGAGCTGCATATCGCCACAGCCCCTTGGTCCATCGGAGGAAAACCCATGCGATCATTCAATAGACGGAACATTCTCTAGCAGGCAGAACGCGACCATCTATCCTAATCTGTCTACAGACCACGCTTCCCGCCCACTAAAACATTTATGTAGGATCTCACGAAGGCGCCGAAAACGTGCTAACTTTCAAAAAAGACTGGTCGTCGTCATACCTACAGCACTCTATGCGCTGAGGTGTATCTGAACGTCAGAGTGCCTGGATATCTGAAGTTTTAATTTTACTGTTCAGCACAACCCCTCCTTCCTTTTCTCTGCCCTGACGAAGGTGCGCCCTATCTTGGGGCCTGGCACCGAAACGCGCGTCGGCGTTGAAACCATCACCCCTGAACATCTTTCCATCTATCTCCGGCCTATGGCTGAGATAAATATTCAGGATGATCTCAAAGCAAATTGTCTTTAATCGTATCTGAGTAGAATGAATGAATGAGTTTTGTTTGAGTATGATTGGGTGCGATGTTTGAAATTGTCTAAGTTTGAATGCTGGAAGGTATGATGGGTTGTGTATATATATGTTTTTATCTTACTATCATGAAAACTGTCTAAAAAATGACTTTGTGTAATTGTGCTATATATAGAGATCTATGAAATAAATAAGAATAAAAATGAATTTTTTCTATCAAATTGCCTCTGTCCAAACTGTATCTGGCCTTGATCTATTGGTGAGTGATTAAATGGGTGACTATTGAAAATTCCGGACTCTAACTGAGCCGATATTTGATCCTACATGGGCAGATCTACCTTCTCTTTTATGTAATTTGACTGTTTTTTCCCCCGCTGATCTGCCTTTTATCGGACCCCGGGGGGCCCCTCACGTTGTGACTTATTTGATACATTTGCAGAAAGCAACTGTGCGCTGGAATAAGCTGTGTGCGTCATAGAGAAACAGTTGCCATAGTTACTTTAAACACTTTTCTGAAAATGAATGCCTGCATCGTATTGATGTATATTAGAAAAGTTGACAGGCAGTGATCAAAGGTGTGCCTGTCACCGTACGCAAAGTAAAACGCAATTGTGCAATCAGCCAAAAGTTGACAAACAAGATTAAAGATGTGCTGGTCACCATATATAAAGTAGTGTAATGCAAAACTCAGACGTCGACAGGCAGTTATTAAGGGTGTGATATCACCGTAACAAAAATGGACCTTAAAGATGGCCGCCGCATGTATGACGGCAGCATCTTGACATCAGACGTAATCCTCTGTAGAAGGCAGCTGCGCGCACAGCTGCGCGGTCACCCACTGCCCGAGCTCCAATGATGTGGCACAGCGCGAGCTCCAACGCTAACTACAGCACACGTCCAGATGGCTCACCAATTCTCAGAAAATGCCATGGACAAGGCTGGAAACACAACTGGGAACATTAACGACGAGAAGAATACCGGAGAGTTGGAAATGCCGCTGGCACCACGACACGAAGGGGAGTATGGGGGGACAGCGCCCTAGTCCCACACATCTGGTGAGCGCAGCCTGCAGCGCGCCCCCGGTGCCGCCCCCCCGGCCATCAGCCAATGGGGAGGGCTCGCTGTGGACGGGGGAGGGCGCTTCCAAGGTATATACCTGGCCAGCAGCTAGGCTCGGCCTTTCTCTCCCGCGCCGTGGCTGCTCTGCGCTGTAATGCCCTTCCCGCGCCTGGTCCGAGGCTGCTCTGCGCTGAATCGCTGTTCGTGCGTCTCGCGTCGTCTGATCATCGTCGAAACGCGAGGTATGTGTGTGCTTCCGGCTTGCCTCCCCCGGCCTGGTCCCTGGGCATAACCAGGTTGTACGGGGCCCTGTGGTATCGACCACGGGGGGGGGTTAGTGGTGGCAGGGCGAAGAGCGGTTGGGCAGTCACGGGGTTTGGGCGGGAGCGAGCTCGCAACACCGCACCGGGCCGTGGTAAACGTTTTTAATCGATCGCGGGAGAGTTCTATGTAGCCCCTCTAGGCCTGGGCGGGGAATGGTGCACAGTCGCAAGCGCGTGAGGGGGAAGGGCCCAACGGGCTGTCCACGTGGGAGTTGCGAGAGACTTACTCCGCTCCATCAATGGAGTCGGGTGTTACCCCGATGACTGCAGGCGCCACGAAAGATGTGGAGCTAAAGCCCCCCCCCTCGGGGAATAACAGGTTGCTAATAGCACCAGCAACCGATGGAGAGGAGAGTGTCCTTCACAAAAAACATGCTTTCCCTGCGTAGTTAATTAATACCGTGGAGCTACCTCCCCTAGGATAAGCCCCCCTGCGTAGCTTGTGAATTGGACAAATGCACCACTGTCACGATGTTCGTTACCGAAGCAACGGGAACCGGGTGGCGCCAAAAAAGCAATCGCCTGCATCGGCCCCAGTTGTAGAGGCCCTCCGAATACCAGGCAAGGCAGCTCAAACTGTAGCGCCTATGCCAGCGCTGGATCCCTTCGTTTGTACCACCCGAGCTATACGGGTGTTATAAACGATCAGGCGTCAGTCGATTATGATGGGCCCCGATCAAGCTACGCCAAAAAGCAATCGCCTGCATCGGACCCGTTGTAGAGGCCCTCCGAATACCAGGCAAGGCGGCTCAAACTGTAGCGCCTATGCGAGCGCTGGATCCCTTCGTTTGTACCAACAAAGTTTTACGGGTGTTATAAACGATTAGGCGTCAGTCGGTTATGTACGGGCCCCGATCAAGCTACGCCAAAAAGCAATCGCCTGCATCGGCCCCGTTGTAGAGGCCCTCCGAATACCAGGCAAGGCTGCTCAAACTGTAGCGCCTATGCGAGCGCTGGATCCCTGCGTCTACCAACCAAGCTATACGGGTGTTATAAACGATTAGGCGTAAGTCGGTTATGTATGGGCACCGATCAAGCTACGGAGTTATAAATAATTAGGCGAGAGCCCAACGCACGAGGGCGGTATGATGTGACCTCCGTAAGCAGGTTATGGCAGCAGAAGAATGCCGTTCTGCGGCACTGGTGAGCCAGGCGCCGAACCGGACGCAGCTTTAAGAGAAGTGTGCTGCGATTCGGCTTTACATTGCCATTGCTCGGACTGATCAGCTCCTGTAATTTTCGTTGTCGTATTCTCCGTCAAGGGACGGTCATCAGCACTGGGCAGCCCCTCTCTTTTCATTAATAGGAAAATTAGGCCATTAGGGTGTGGGCAGGGGAAGCATGTGTTAATGATTCACCACTTTTCACCATATTCGTGGTTCAGGTAGGCAGGATGAACAACTCACAAATTTCGTTCTCCGCCAAAAAGGGTCGAGCACGGCATTGGTGCCTTGAGCTACTCAGGCCACCTGGTGGCACGGCAGCACAGTTTTACCATCACTAGGCCTGGCGAGCGGTGAGCCCTCACCGAGGTACAGCAGTAAGAAGCGACTGTGATATGGCACGTAGAGTAGGAGGACTGCGGGTCAGGCCTGGCTGCTAGATAGAAGTTGGCTTAACGGCTAGGGCTTTCGACTTCGGCCCAGGGGATCCGGGTTCGATTACCGGTAACGACGCCGAAACACCCTGTAATTCTGGGCTAATCACTTAATCTCCCGTGCCTAAGTGTAGTGGTTATCACGTTTGCCTCTCACACGAAAGGTCCCCGGTTCGAGACCGGGCGGAAACATTTTCACTATTTGGCAGATTCCTTTAGTGTCGGCCCGCACAAGGCGCATGCATGTTATGAGGCGGATCTCTGTCGCAACACAGACGTTGGGAGAGCGTGAGTCGGAGGAGCTAAGGGCCCTGGTTCGATCCCGCTATTCGGCAGATTCCTTTAGATATGTCGGCCCTTACAAAGCGCCTTGGCCGGCCATGCGGCTGTACGCCGCCGTTGCCTATTGAGCGCAGCTTCAGACTCTTGGAGCACCATCTGAACACCCTCAATTGGCTCTCCTATCACAAGGCACATTGAGGGGAGAGCGCGAATGATGCATATCGAGAGTTTGTCCGCCATGTAACGGCTAGGTTGGAGGTTTTAGACAGAAACAGCTCATGACCATTGCCGAGGGAGAGCTATTGAGCGCCATAGAAATGGCGCTACTGCTGGTGATTAAGCGTCGGAAATGTTATTGTGTGAGCGAGAAAGTTTGCATTTACAGTTTCCTTGGCCACGCCGGCTTGCGCTTGAGTGCGCGAGAAGTTGCATTGCATTTCTGTTGACTATGCCGGCCTGCGCTCTTTTGCGGGGCACCTTGTCCGGCCACGCGTCTGTGCGCCTCCATTGCCGGTCAGGAGACAACCGGCGGCGTGGTCGGCTTCGCGTTCGACCACCATGGCCTGCCATGCGTTTCCCGCAGTCCTGCGGTGCAGATCCCTGCCGCGACACAGGCGGCCAGGCGTCTATCTACGGCCATGCCACGTGTTGCGATCCAGATTTAATGCCGCAATCCGCGCGTTGTGCTCACCTCGGGCACTTTTGCAGGTCTTTTCTTGTGTTCACTGACGGGGTTCCGGCGGAATGTAGTCTGGGATACGCGGAGCTCCAGTGCTGGGGTGGGAGCAAATTCCTTAGAGCGCAGCGACGCGCGTCGTGACCTGCTCGAGCGGGCTCTTTCGGCTACGTACACCGCAGGAGGATAATTCACCAGGTGATGAGGCACGCAAGGTAGGACGCATCTTTTGTCTAGTAGGAGGGAAGCGCCCCGTCACTTCCCCAGGTGTCCCTTTGGGGTGTGCCTCAATGGTACAGCGGAGGACGAGGACAGGAGGCTTCTCTTGAGGCCCCTTTTCCCGTGGCTGTGGATACATGGAGTTGATATGACCAGCTGAGGGCATGAGAGCTCGATTCGAATGGGGACATCCTTGGAGGGCTCGCTGCTCCGTGGTCGGTGTGTTCGCATGAGGCAGGAACACATTGTGCCGATGATAACGATAGATAAATTGTATCTGAGTGTTGCAATGTTATGTCGGTCACGCGTAGGAATGACAAGGGTAGTTTAAACTCTGGAGTGCAATGTGGGCAGGTACGGATTGTTCCACCCAATGAGCTCCTTGTGAATGAAGTAGCAAACTGCCAGAGACAATGAAAATAGTATCTACTAACATGTTTGCGAGACAATGAACATCGTATCTACTAACATGTTTGTGCGTGGCATGTTTTGGGTAGACGTTCCAGTATACCCCAACGAATATGAAAGTGGTCAGAGGGGGCCAATTTTGGATTGCAGATGACGTGTAACTCCGCTGTAGCGCTGATACCACTCCCTCTCCCGAAAGTTGAGACGCCGGGTCAACTCTGCCGGTTAAACTTTGGCATATCTGTCAGCAGGATCTCGGCTTCGGTGAGCTAATTTTAGCACGGGTTTAGTGAGAGGTGGTTCATTTCTGGGGGTGTATCGACTGACTATCACAGAGAAATTGGGGCTATTTCTCAAATGGCTGAGGTCTTTCCAGAGCGCCACAAGTGCACCGATTATTAATCTCAGACGGATTGGCCGATGGCCCCGATTCCGCTGGGAGTATACATGCGTGGGTAGCTGTAGCTCGCGCTGCACATCTCAATGTTTCCGCTGCCCCCTCAGACGGATTGGCCGATGGCCCCGATTCCGCCGGGAGAACATGCGTGGGTAGTTGTAGCTCCGGTGTCCTCCGCTTCCCCGCGGAGAAGTACATTTTACATTATCAACCCCCTTTGTGAGGCGCTCAGTGGCGACCGCGCGCTGTACTGGCACAAAAGGCTCAGTGAATAAGAGCCGCCAGTGTTCTTACAGCGAGGGGGGGGGCAGTTGGAGGGTCCCAATGGGACCACGCAGCAGACATATTGGAGAACGACGCGTCCGACCCAACAGTCTTTACTGTCGTTGACTCTGCCTAGTATGAGCTGACCGCCAAGCGCATTGAAGCCTTGGTCACGTCAAGCGCATTGAAGCCTTTGTGCAGCTCTGTGCTTACGCAGCGCGCACTTCCGCCCTGCCAGGAGGGCCCATTTGTGAGAATGGAGCATTGGACGGCTGGAAACCAGAGTTGTTACTGCAACGAAGCGGGCGCTATGTAAGTACCCTGGGGCCTGTATCTTTACCGGACCTAGCCGGTTGCCTTTGAAGGTGGTGCGGGCGCAGCGAACCCCCGCCTCCGGACTGTATTCTTGTTTCAGTTCTTCAAAACATTCTTGTTTTCAGTTCTTCAATACACTCAGTGAAACGTACGATGCCCGACTAGCCAGTTGGTAGGATGGACTAGATTAACTTTTGAAGTTAGGTAGACTCTATTGAAATGCAATGCACTGGTCTTTCAGGAAGTGTCTTCCATGAAGTGATTAACAGCGGTAAAATAGGAGAGGCGCGCAACGCCCAAGTGGGGTGGCCCCAATAAGGTCCAAACTTTTTAAGACCAACACGGTCAGAGGAGGCCTGGAGTTAGAAAGGTCTGTCTCCAATGCAGGAACTACACTGGGAAATCACCCCACTCACATGGCTCAAGTATCGCCTGATGTAGCAGTTGGTAATTTACAACCTCGGTTGGCTGTAGGAGGTAGACTCAGTCAGGTAGACTTTGTAACGAATGTGACGAACGTCCAATACACCTTATCGTAAGTCGTCTAGGATATAACGCATTGGTAATAGGGCAAATGCATGTGTGTCATATGTGGGAAGGGGTAATCCATTCACGAAAATCAACTCAGGCACTAAGTGTAAGCCGCTAGTGACTTGTGGAACACAGCTAGCGCAGGGGTTTACAACGAATCCAGTGGGCCATGCACAGGGCCAATTTGCCAGATATACATGAACATTGCGATTCACGAACTCTGCGGGACATACACAGTCCAAGAGCAGGCCAGGACCCTCTCTCAAAGGGAAGGTATTCAGTTCAGGTTGGGATAGAGTTGCAAGGCGAAGGCTACAGTAACACCTTCACCTGATTAAGTTGACTAACAACATCTTCCTTGCCAGTAAGATGTAGCTGTTCCAGGTAATGTGTGCACTCCAGGTGGGTAAGTTGTCCATCTCCAAGGATTACCATGACCGATCTTGTTCCTTGGCACACTAGAACTGTTTCACGTAATCTTGTGACTACAATATGCCACTTCACTAGATTAGATGCCCACTTCTTTCCGGAATTGAGCAATCTCCATAAGAGGCATGGCCTATGTAACTAAGGGCGTGACCTAAGAACAGTAGGTAAGAAATCTCCATAGGTGGTGTGGCCTATGTAATTAGGAGCATGACCTGAGAACCATATCTAAGAAATATTCATGGGGCAGGGTGTCCCATATCCTTCATAGTCCACGGTGGTACGTTAGAAGGATTCCTTATGAGCTGCAAGTAAAACTATAACAAATACTAATTTAATCAGTCATCTGTTGATACATGATGGCTTTTTCACTGCAGGCATTAACGTTATGCCTGTCATACCCATCTCTTTGGTTCCTGGGAGCAATATCACCGGTCTTCCATTAGCATCCAATAAAATCTTGCAAATAACATGCAGAATGCAACAGAGAAGCAGGGACCAAGCGAGGATGTGCGGCCCCTCTTGTAGATATTGACGTCTAATGCCAAACAGCTTAAATTTAAACTGCAGGTTTCAATAGAGGTGGAGGGCCCTGGGCCAGGTACATATTAAGAGGGCGCCCTGAGTCAGTGGATTATGGGTCATTCAGATTATGGGTTATTCAGGTCCCAAGGGGCGAGAGCAATATTGTGGTAACAAGTCCTGTGGGAGTGGGACCTACCATGTAGCATAATTAAGTGCCTGCAGGTGCAGATGGGGCGTTACCATGCGACAACTGGGTATCCAGATGTAATAAGGCACTTTGAGGCTCAAACAAGTACGGCACCCTGTGTACAAAGGTGTCTTTTCCACCTGTACCTACACACCTCTGGTGCGGCTTCTGCGACTAAGGGCGTGTCTACGCAATCCTCAATAGAGGTGCGGCTTATGGAATTAAGGGCGTGTCCTAAAAACGTTTTAAGATATCTCCATAGTGGTGTGGCAAAGGGGACTATGATAGATGTGCATGAAACAAAAGGGGAACATGATAGAGGTGCACGAAACAGTGTCATAAAGTAGATAGGTGGGTGGGGGGCTCTGTCATCGACGGAAGCCTCCTCCAGAGCTGTGGCGGAGTACAGGGCGATCTGGAAGCAGATGGACAGTAGGGGTACATCTGCGGCAGAAGGATACAGTCTAAATACCTCTGCCTGGCACAGTAGGGTGCCCGAGCCAAGAACCTGGAGCCGAGGGGGTTCCAGGAAACAGCGTCGGCGCCCCGTTAGTCCTTCGGGCGGTCGGGGGGCCTGACCCGACCGGGGGTGTGCCTCATCTCCCGCCCTGACAGGGGGGGCGGAAGGCTAACAAAATAAAGTGATAATGTACTGCACCGTCTGAGCATCGACTCGCCGTGCAAGATGGCTCCTTGGGCATGCGGGTCAGCGAGAGGCTGCTGCATTGGATCGCCTGTAAGATGACCCACCTATCAGTACCTGTGTTGTACGCAAATAAACCTGCACCACTGCTTTCCCACAAATATGTCTCATGGTATTCTTGGTATGTAAGTGTATGCGCGCAGGGCGAAGTAAGCACTGATGGTGTGGGCACTATGCAAAGACAGCAACACAGTACACAAGCCCAGCATATCATCGACCCCAGGGCAGAGAAACCAACATTCCGGAGAAAGCAGAAACAGGTTCCAGGAAGGGCGCAGGCAGGACAGAGAAGGTGGACGGACTGATGGACAGACTGATGGACAGACTGAAAGGATGTACGCAGCCAGAGTTGTGTAGGTAAGTCCTTTATTGACCTTCAGCCTCGACCACTAAGCAGCAACTGCCACCAGGAGAATCCCCCATCCCCAACATTCTCAATTCCATCCCAGAACCTCACAGTTTCACTTCCTGATTTTACGCGCCTTATTTTGACCTTGTGAACCGGACTCTAATAGACTTTTGCTTTCTTTGCCAGTGCTGTGTCCTTCCGCACTTGGGCTCATAGTCCTCAATTTCCTGTACTTCCACCGGGTTATAGTGTCCTCAGTACAGAGGTGCATGTCTGTCTCTCTCGTACTGCAATTGCTGTAATCTTGCACTATAACCTTGAACCTGTGGTGTCGATCCATGGCTGGCCTCGCCAATGTTAGTTTTGTGTGCTGCCTCACATTAGTAGCATTACCAGTGTGCCATGGGCCGTAGTGCAACGAAGGAAATTGGGTGCAAAGCTGCTGTTTGAATTGAATGCAGCAATAATGAATGCTGAAAGGGCCCCTCTGGGCACCGGGCCCAGGTACCCTTCACCTGCTTCTCCAATTGTAGCTTCGCTCCTACCTCACATGTACTACTGCTACAGCAAGCCTTTCCTTCACTGACTGGTTTCTGAATGTTCAACTACACGATGTCGTTCTCTCTTTTTGGCTTGGAGTGCTGCCTCTGACAGTGCAGAGGTGACTGCTATGTTCATGAAGAATCGAGGACAGCAAAAAAGGGTTTCATTTTCTGCAGATGACAGAGTGACAAGAATAATAACACAATATCAGAATGCAAGATGCTTTTTCCAAAGAGGGCAGTAGTCGTGGTGATATAAAAAACTGAGATTTCCAATAGGCTACGTTGCACATCTACAATTTTAATAATTACAGCAGAGATGGAGCTGTATATCAGAAAATACTCAATATTTAAAAACAAGATATATGAGGATTTGTTGTTGTTCCTATCGGGCCAAGAAGATTTCTACAATTATTCAGATCGCTTTTAGTAGCACACCGCTGTAATGCTTGAATTAGAAATTGTGATCACTGAGTAACAATGATGTATTACCTTAAAACATAGTCTGCATTTATCATGTACTGCCTTGCCTTTTCATATGCTGCTACATCTGATTGTTCGTTGCAAAACTCAGAGAAATGAGACAATTGGCATCTGGGGCAATTGTGTATGAAGCGTGGAGAGCTTTCGATGAGTTCCACTTTTTTCTGCTTGACACATACTGTATCAAACAGAAATATGATTAATTCTACAAATTAAATTTAAATACCCATCAAAGTTCTGCAGTAATTCACGTGTATAACAAAGCAGAAGATCTTCTTCGAGCCAGTCATCAGAACAGGGCAGTGCAGTTTTTGTCATGAATTTAATTACAGTAAATTAAGTACAAAATATAGGGTTCACTGAGGGTAGCATTATAATTCTTCAGCAATTTATCTTGCTAGGAATAAATAGAGAGCAAATGGGCCAAAAACAGAATGATGCACATCAAACACTGTTCTACATTTTTTTAATGTCACTGATTCATTCTAATGGGTCTTGCTACTCTGGTGGTGTCTAGAGAAGACAGAGCCTGACATAACAAGAAGCAGTGAAAATAACCAAAGATGGGGATTCAGCCCAGAAAACGTCTTCCAGCTAAATAGTTGAAATTAAAATAAGCTCTAAAACACATTATCAAAAGTGGAATGTCATACAACAACCCAATGAAACTGTTCTATTCTCTTATTTAGCTTCATTCATAATGTGGCCTTATGCTGCAGTCTAATGTTCCAATGCTTATTAGAATGTTCTACTGTTGCCTAGTTGCCTTGTTGTTGGGTTTTTCATGATTCAAAAGTCTTTGAGGGCGGTTTACCAATAAACCTTTCAAAATCAACAACTGCGTTCCGGCTTCATCACTACAGAAACATGAAAGAACAGTGAAACTGCACAATATTAAAATCATTTTTTTGTCTACCGGTTCATATATGGACAACATTGTCGTAAAAAGAATGGAAAAATAGGAAAATCTACACAGAGCCCTGGTTGCAAGAATTACAACTGCCAGCATAGCATTTCATTTTGCTGCTAGAATGGGTGGATGCTGGCTAGCCCTAAAACCACTGCCCAAGTGGGAGAGAAGGCTGAGGAATGTCGGGACAAGGCTGAAGACGTCCTGAATTGTCTTGGAAATACGTTGGAGCCTAATAAAAGTCATGGGCAGAGCCATTTCTTGCTCACTAAACTCCTTGCTATGTTGGGTTTTGATTACCTGAGAAGGGTAAACCCAAGATAAGTCTCTGGGACCTGGGTAAAGTACAGTTCATAAGAACAGTGGTCCCAGAAAGCAATATATTTACATACAATTCACATGAATCAGAACACAAATGTGAAATCAAAACTAGGACATAAGGTATTTGTGGCTCACAGAGTTTAATTCACACTGGGCGTTAATCTGTTAGTGTCAATATTTACATATCATTGCATACAAAGGTGTCCCTAGTTGGGAAGGGATAGAGAGGGCTAGGTAGGGTGATTGTGATTGAGGTGAGGATAGGGTAGTGACTATAGGATATAGTGTGCATCAAAAATAATACATCACTTAGAAAGTCACAATTTATATCAAAACATTATGTAGCCATGGTTCTAAACAATAACACAGTACAAAATCTCTGTTGTCCAAACTGGCTCAATTGTTAAACCCTTGGGCGCGGCCGCGATTCTGCGCCTGTGCGGCACTTCTGAAGAATGGGCGTGTTCATGATGGCCCCCAGCCATCATCAGCACACGAGCACTGTGATGCATGACGGCCGGGGGCTGTCATCAGCATGGAAGGGGTTAAATGTCAATGTTTTGACCCCAAAAGACCAGTAGGCTGTTGTATCCCTTACGCCAGGTCTTATTCAGGACAGAAGTGTAGGGGTGGGAGGAGGGAGTGATCTAGGGAAAAGCATAAAAAATATCTTAGAAAATGAAATTGTGCTAACCATTGTATTTATTCTACATGATTGAATCTTTAGGGAAGTAAATTACCATGAGCGGCCTCCGGAAGGCGGTTGCAGATGCTGGAGGGCACATAGGCTCCTTGTGTGTGAGAGCGATAAAACGGCACCTGAAAATATAGGGTGAGGCATCATTAGAAGAAATTCTAAGTTTAAAAATGGGATGAAGAGACAAATGGTCACTTACTAATAAAATAGTGAGTGTTACCCATAGCAAATGGTCTGAAGTAGCATGTAACACGCATAAAAAGGGTTCCTTTACCTGGAATAATGGTAGTAAATGGCTCAAATAGGTACTGTACCTAAATCAATCTGGGGGTGAAGTGGAGAAAAATCTGTTTAGGACTGAGCCAGTACAACAAAGGTTGCAAGGCGTGATATACATGGTACCATACATGAACAATTACCTCAGTTTACACCTTACGGGCCAAATCCTTCTGGTTTCTTGGACGCCTGAAACCAAACAAAGACGGGGAATTGGGCCTACCCTGGAGGGCAGGGGGGGTGAAGCAACGACCACAGACAAGATGATAAAGTGTGACAAAGGCCGCTTTATTGGAAGCAGGTGCATCCTAAATAAACAAACCTGGCCTGTGCCGAACAAAACTACCCATCACTAAATAAGAACTGCCTGACCAACCCCCCACCCCCTCCCCTAAATGATTTTCCCCATTTCACATACACAACACCCACAACATACCGCTGCATACCACCTGAACCATGCCTCGTTACCAAATTTGACCTTCCTTGAACTCAGTGATCCTCCCCCTTTATCAAAACAAGCCCGGCCTCCTACCCTTCATCCCCTTTTAACTCTAGGAAAAGCGCCAACATCCTGAATGGCACAGCAGCACCTGTTCCAGCGACACGATAACCACCAACATCTGAAAAAACTGATGCACCAACCCCCAAGAAAACTCCTCATCGGAACAGAGTCCTTCCCCAACCCTCCCCCTTATGCAGAAGGAAAGGGGGTACTGACCAGCACAGTCACGGAATACCCTGGGGAAAAACCCCGGACCCAAGAAGGAAATCAAGGAGGGCGGGTGGGAAACAACTCGCGACCAAGGGTCCCCTCCGACTGCTGGGTCACTGCCACTAAAATGGTGGTTAGTGACCCAAAATGGCTGTACATAAAGCCTACAGCCCAAAGCTAGCCCAATGAAGAGCCCAAACCGCCTAAGGCAGCCCAACCAGCCCAACAGGCCCAGAAACCCCCGTGGTCTCCTGATCCCTTCCTCCCCCTTCCCTCCAGGCCCCAAAGCCCCCTGGGGGTGGCAGGCCTCCCGATGGTCGGCTGCCCTCCCCCCAAAACCCCATTGGGCCTACCCTGGAGGGCAGGGGGGGGGTAGCAACGACCACAGACAAGATGATAAAGTGTGACAAAGGCCTCTTTATTGGAAGCAGGTGCATCCTAAATAAAAAACCTGGCCTGTGCCGAACAAAACTACCCCTCACTAAATAAGAACTACCTGACCAACCCCCCACCCCCTCCCCTAAATGATTTTCCCCATTTCACATACACAACACCCACAACATACCGCCGCATACCACCTGAACCATGCCTCGTTACCAAATTTGTCCTTCCTTGAACTCAGTGATCCCCCCTTTATCAAAACAAGCCCAAGCCTCCTACCCTTCATCCCCCTTTTAACTCTAGGAAAAGCGCCACTCGAAAGCCACTTAGTGACTTTCGACCCCCCCATAGGAAACCCCCCCCATTGGATACCTATGCACCCCCAGAGCCAAATCCAGGGCCGCTTTCATCTGAACTATATACAGCTCCATCCCGTAACGAGACAAGTGCATCCCGTCCTCTCTGAAAAAATACACCGCCCCGTACTTCAGCTCCAGGTGCTCCATACGCCCAATCCCTTCCTTCGTACAAAAGTCCTTCATGTCCCTGTTGATTTTTCTCCGTGCCCTATCTATAGCCCCTGGGCACTCCGCCCCCCTCCAGACTCTTCTGGGGATGAACTCCGACCATATCACGTGACACCCCACCCACTTCTGTTTAATCTCCAGGAGGTCCCTCTTCATTTGTTTCACTAAGGCCAAACCTTTGCTCACCACCAAATCATTCTCCCCCACATCCTGGCACCCCCCCCCCTCGCACCACATTGTTAAAAACCGACATCAATTCATGCCAACGCATTTCCCCTTTGCCCCGCCAATGACACCTAAACAGTCCGTCGTCTAACTCCAAATTCAAATTCCGATGCCTGTCTTATTCAGCCCTTTCCGCTCTCTTAACAAATGAGTGCCCCACAAAGTATATCTGCATCATCGCCGCCGCCGGTCCCGCCACAGCACCTGCAAAGACACACATGTAAGAGGGCGGAAACACATCCTTGTTACAGCGTCCCACCTACCCCCCGTAACCGGACATACGTCTTGTAACAATCCGACTTCCATCTCCCCAGACGTTTGATGTCCTCCGCCCCCCACCCCTGTCGCGCCATGTCCGTCGCCGCCCCTATTCTAAAGGAATGCGTTCCGAACGCCTTGGGGTCCTCACACATGAACCATAGGACGTGCCGCAGAACCCACAACGGCTGACCCGCCGTCACCCTACCATCCGCCGCGCGACCAAAAACCTCCACCCCCCCATCCTTCGCCCGACTGCCAAACGCTCCCCCCACTCCGCCGGGCACACCCCGTCCAGCCTCCCCGGCCCCATCACCACCCATGTCCCCACCCCTCTCTGATCCGTCTTGGAACGCCGCAAACGCACCGCGACCTCCCTCGCCCACACCTCAACATCCCCCCAGAGCACCCCCTGTCCTCCCTTCAGGCCTACCAATTCCGAAATTCGAAAAGCCCCAAAGAATAGCCAGGACATGAGCATAGCAAACAGCACCATCTCCCCCTCATCGCGATACACCGATGGCAATGCCCGCAGTAGTCCCCCCAGCATCTCCTCCGTAATGGGCCGTCTCTGACTCACCCGGGCACCTCTCTCTCGTGCCCACCCCTCTAACAATCGTGCCCCCAACTCTCCCGCTGACGGGGGATACCCCCACCACATCTTCCCCATGAACGCCACCGCCGACAACTTGCCAGCAATTGTCACCCGTGACAAGCCCTTATCCATCAAGGCTAAAATGAAACGTACCACCTGCTCTTCCCGCCACCATCGGTCCCCCTGCCTTACCGCTCCAGACTGCAGAAATTCCTCCCAGGCCTGAACATACGCCTTCCACATGGACGCTGCCACCGACGCCCTCACCAGTCGAACGACCCTGCATCTCCCACCGACAACAGCTCCCCCGGTACCGGCGTCTTGGTCTCCTCCTCCTCCGTGGCTAGCCCATGGAACCTCTGCCACTGTGAACGAGACAAAACATCCGCAATGTCATTGTCCACCCCCGCCACGTGTCGGGCCTGAAACAAAATATCATGCTCAAGACATCGCAGAACAAACACCCTCATCAGCTTCAGCACCTGTGCATCCCGCGCCGACTGCCTGTTGACCACCTGCACCACCGACATGTTGTCCACTCGGAACAGGACCCGCTTATGGGCCAGTTCCCTTGCCCACACCGAAACCGCCACCACCAATGGGAACAATTCCAGAAAGGCGATGTTCCAGCCTCCCGCCTGCCACTGGGGCGGCCACTGTTCTGCACACCAGCGCCCCGCCCAGTACAAACCGAAACCACCGACCCCCGTCGCACCGGAATACATTGTGACATCCCACTCACAGTCCTCCGGAGGCACCATGGGCACCCCATTGAACCGCCCCAGAAAGGCCAGCCACATCCGCAAGTCCTCCTTAGTCCCCGCCGACAACCGTACGTGATGATGGGGCAATGCGAGGCCGGACAACGCCAAGCCCAATCGTCGACAAAACGTCCGCCCCGCGCGCACCACACGACATGCAAAATTCAGGTGACCCAGCAGCACCTGCACCTCCCGTACCGTCACCTTCAGCCTGTCCAACATGCCGCTCACCAACGCCAGCATTGCTGGCCTCTTGTCATCCGGCAGGCGTGCTTCCATGGCTGCGGAGTCGAGCTCTATGCCTAGAAATGACAGCACCATACTCGGCCCTTGCGTCTTCCCTGGCACCAGGGGAACCCCCAGGTAACCCATTAAGTCCTGAAAATTGTGCTGCAGCCGCTGACAATCCGTCGACCCGGGCCGTCCCACCAAAAAGAAGTCATCCAAGTAGTGCATCACCGTCTCAGAGCCTGTGCGTCAGGAAAAAGCCCACTGCAGAAAAGAGCTGAACCATTCAAACCACGCACATGAAATCGAGCACCCCATTGGCAGCGCCTTGTCCACAAATATACCGCCGTCAAATTGGATTCCCAACAACTGGTAATCCTCGGGTGCACCGGGAGCAACCTGAAAGCCGACTTGATGTCACACTTCGCCATCAACGCCCCCGGGCCTGCCGCCACCACAATCTTCCGCGCCACGTCCACCGACGAGTACGTGACCGACGCGAGATCTGCCGATATGAAGTCGTTCACCGACGCCCCCTCCGGCCACGACAAGTGCTGTATCAGCCAGAACTGCCCCGGCTCCTTCTTGGGTACCACCCCCAATCGGGGAGATTATCAGATTCGGCATCGGCGGCTCAGCGAAGGGGCCTGCCATCCGGCCTTCTTTCACCTCCTTGAACAGCTTCTCCCGCACCACACCTATGTGTGCGCGCACCGACTTCAAATTCTCTGCCCAGTGCGCAATCCGTGGTCCCTCGTATCCCAACCGGAAACCCTCCCTGAAGCCCCGAAGCAGCATGGCCACATCGTCTGCCCGCGGGTATGCCGCCAGCAACGGCTCCAGCCTTCCAGTCTAACCGGCGTATGAAGCCTTTTCCCACCGCTCCTGCCCCCCTGCCTCCCCCCGTCCCCCTGCTTGGTTGCCCGCCGCTGCGCGTTGCTGTCCCGCCGCCGCATGCTGCTGTCCCAACGTGCCTCCAACTCCCCAGCAGCGCAACACTGGGTGTCGACACCTGCACATAGAGCGCTGAAAACGGCACACTTGCCGGCCACAGGCCCCCTTGTTGAAATCCCAACAAGATCCGACTGAGCTCTGCCCGGGGCGAGCCGAAAAGGGGGTCGGCACCAGAGGCAGCCTGCTCGCCGTATACACCGTGCGACCAAACTTCGCCCCTCCCATCGTCTGCTGATACAAGTCGGAGTCCAGCTCTCCCCATTTCGCCTCCGGGTCCGCCGCCATTCGCGCTCGGAACTCCTCGTCATAGTGTGACCAAGCGTAACCGCCATATGTCACCTGCGCCCTCCGTACCACATCCATATATTTGAACAATGCCACGGACCTGTCCAGGTACTTTTCGCAGTATATGCTAGCGTAAATCAGGAACGCCGCCGACCAACTGTCAATCGTCAGCGGCACCTTAGGGCACCTGGCCAACTCCTGTTCCTCCTCCTTGGACCCCTCCTTTGCCATTAGCTCCCTGTGAAGGAGCTTCAACAACTCCAAGTACTCTCCCTTCCATATCTTCTCTTCCCTTCATCGCCATGGAGAGATGCACACCAGCGGCTTTGTCACCCCCATGTCTGGGAGCTTACGCACTGGCACAATGCAACTCTCCGTCCCCCCGGTGCCCGTGCCCACCGCCGCGCTCTCCGCTGGTGCACTCCCCTGTCCACTCCCTCCGGCGGCCTCCGCCTCCACCAACGGTGGCGCCCCCTCCGTGCCTACCCCCGCATCCGTCACATAACGCCCTTCTCCCTACATACGTCCATCAACGCACTCAGATCTCCAACCACTCTCTTTCCGGCAGCCAAACATGACCCTCTCTCAGCGTTCACAATTTCACCACGTGTGCCCCGCCCCCCGGCGGCCGTTGCCACCCTTTGGGGGTGGGCGGGTGGGGACCTCTCGCCCTGGCTCCTGCCGCATTCTCCTGCCAGGTCCCACGTTGGAGCACAACCGCCCTTAAAAGGCAAGAGCCGGCCAATCCTCTCGGTGGACCGGAGCCGCAAGCTGCTCACCCGAGCGCCTCTCCCACTGCTCCTGCCAAGGATAATTTATGAAGATGGCCGCCGGGTAGGAGCTCTTGGTAAGAGCTCCAAGTGCTTGGGATACCATTTGTGGTTTTATCCCTGCTAGCACCCAGCAGCATCTCCACCGTTTCGAGTAACGCAACTCTCAAGTAACTGGATTTGAACAAGTAACTGGATTTGAACAAGTAACTGGATTTGAACAACATCACTCTTACCTGTTTGGCGATGGACGAAACCTGCTGAGGTTCCCCGACCTGCCCGGAGGCTGTGAGCTGCACAGGAGAAGACCGAGTCAACCCCACCTTCTTCTTCGGACCCTGGACTGTCCCTGGCCATATGCGGAGCACGGCACGGATGCGTGTTGCCTGGAGCCCGCTGTGGACAACTGGTACACATTGTGGTTGCCTGCGAGTCAAGCTGTGGCGGTCCACCGGAGGTGTCCGACCCGCCTGAATTCACCGCCGCTAGCGCCGTACTCCGTGAAAGTGGACCTGGACCTGGATCCCTACTGCCGCCACCCGAGGGACCGACAACAAGAGGCGCCGGACGGGCGACTGGCACCCACTGCGGAGTTGTCCTGCCCGTTCTGCAATCACCGCCGGTGTCCCGCTCACGTTGGGAGTGCTCACCCTGTCTTGCCCTGTGAGCTGTGTGACTGTCGGTTCGCTCCGGGCTGAGTCCCGCGCACCACGGCGACACCAGAGGAAGTTGGCACCCTGCTGCCAAGGCGTTGTCCTGCCCGTCTGCAATCACCGCCTGGGTCCCGCTCACGTTGGATGTGCTCACCCTGTCCTGCCCTATGAGCTGTGTGCCTGTCTGTTCGCTCCGGGGCTGAGTCCCGCGCACCACGGCGACACCAGAGGAAGTTGGCACCCTGCCGCCAAGGCGAGCTCTGCGTCCCCCCCACCCCATCCCTAGCGGGATCGTGGAGGCCCGATCGGGAGCCAAGCAGATGTGAGTCAGCTCGGACTGACCTAGCGCAAGCGAGCGAGGACGACCCCACCCCCGTGGAGACTCTCGTGGGAACGAGGATCACTCGTTTTCGTTTTGTTTCAGCCGGATGCCCTTTCCGCCACCCCCTCCCCCCCCAATAAAGGATCTGCGAGAACAGTCTGCCCCCAACTGCCCGCTTCTACACAGGCGAGCTGGGCAATCAGAGCGTCCCCGGTGTGCTCTGCTTGTGTGATCGGACAACTTCAACGCAACACTGCCTTAAATCGCCTGATTTGAACAATATCACTGCAGCCTGATGACCATGATGACCACAATGTTCCTGAAGGTATCTGCACGCAAAATTATTATGTTGAACAATCATGACGGATTCCTATAGTGGTAGCTGCATGCAAAATTATTTTTGCGGACACAGCGGTCTCTGCACTTTCCACTATCTAAAATGGCGGGGGCCATAAACAGGAGCCATAAATTGCCTCCACTGCCCACTAGATGACCATGAGGCTACATACCAATGCGTTCAGGGGTCTCTCTCCTCACCACCAAGCATCACAGAAGCTGTACTCTCTCCTCCCCACCAAGCAACATAGAAGATGGACTAACTCGACTTGCCCCAGAGTAGAAAGGGAAACTAAACTCTCTAAACCACATCAACAACAGACAAAGGACTACTACTCTTGTCTATCCTTATGCTACTCTGGCGGCCATCTTTGACTAGTCCTCCACTTTGGTGGCCATCTTAGACTAGTCATCCTCATCAACTGCCCACACCTAAGACTATCTTCAACTTTTCTTTTCTTTTTAGGCTTACACCCCTGTAACCTCAACCACTCACACCCCCCTCTTCTACCTACTCCTCTTCTATCATGGATCGCATAGGCAAGCACACATACAAAATTAACTACCCACCCGAGTTATCCAAAAAAAACGCCAAACGCTTCAAACACAACTTCGTGAAGGCCCACCCTGAAACCCCGTTTGTGGACACCTACTTCTCACTGATCAATGGTGCCATGAGCACCAATATCATTCTCTACACTCTACGAAGAGCACAGTGGAGGAAAGCGCTCCTTTCCATTCTCACTATCTCCACCACCAGAAAATCCGCCCATGGCCTAACACTTACTATCACACCATCCCAAGTTTTCCCAGGCAGAGCCACCATCACCATCTACATCAACGGGACCATCCTATTCCAATCCACTGATAGGAACCTGGACCTGCTTGACAACCTGTTCCCCACCTTCTTAGAACACATCTCCAACCTGCGGACCTCCTTTCCTACCTTTTCAAGCTACACAACCCCCCCACTTCCACTTCCAATCTTCAATCTAACTTGCCTAACCTATCACAACAGCTGAACGACACACACCTCTCCCATCCCCCCATGCTATAGTCAGTCACCCACCCGATGTAACCTCTCCACACCTCTCACCCACGTGCGAAGACTTCTCCCCCTCATACATCCCCAGCACTGTAGTCAGTCACCCACCCGATATAACCTCTCCACACCCCTCTTCCAATGGCGGAGATTATTCACCTTCATACATCCTCCATACCCCCACCCTCCCTACCCCACACCTCTCACCTACTATGAATCTCGCAGAACACTTCATCGACCGGAACTTATCTCCCCCGCCCCGTGGCAGGTCCAGCTCCCCTCCCACTCTCACTCCCCACTACCCCACTCCCCCAACCGGTCTCATAGAACACACCACCTCCCCTACCTCAACCCCTCCTCCTCGCTCCCCCCCCATTCCCATCCCCCACTACCCTCCTCTCACCCCACCGTCTACAGCCTCCCCCATCCCTCAATTCACCTGCGCCGCCCCCCACCAGCACTCTCACCTATGCCTCCAACCTCCCCCCTTCCCCATCCACACCCCCCACCCACAATCTCTCTCACCCATCGAATGGCACCCCACTCACTATTACCGCAGAGCCCGGCACCAACGCTAGCACATCCCCCCCACCCCCTAACCAGTTCCCTCTGCAGCTCCCCCATCAACCACTCGCCCTCGGCTCCCATCCCCTACACCCTCCCCAATCCACCTCTGGACATGATTATATCCACCCTCTTACAAGTCAAAGAAGATCTCCACACCATCAAAGATCTTCTTATCACACACACCAGACAACCCCTACCTACCACCGGCTCCTCACCCAACAAGTTCCCCATCCTCCCCACATACCCTCTCAAGCCATACTCCTGGCGTTGGCCCTCTATCCCCGCTCGCTATCACACCCACCGCCCCCGTCGCGCCCTCAACTCCCTTTCGGACCACGACTTATACACCCTCCTTCGCTCATTTGGCCCTGGTCCCTTAAAACAGACAACCACTACACACCTCCCCATTCCCACAATTCTCACAAATCCCCTTAGGCCCCCCACTCTAAGCAACAGAAGTTCCATCCCCAATAATCTCAGAAAAGTCCCCCTCTCTCTAGAACACTCGACCACCCTTCTCACCCCCAGACTCAAATGCATCCTACTCAACTGTAGATCGGCCCCGAGACACTCCTCCGACATCGCGGATCTCATCATAACAATGGATCTCGACCTAGCCATTCTGACTGAAACGTGGCTAACTGAAACTTCTATGCCTATAATGGACATACTAGTCCCCCCCAACTACCACATCATTAGACTCGACAGGACCGGCAAGTTGGGCGGTGGAATCGCATGCATTTTTAGGAGCAACCTCTCTGTCACCAAAGTCACCTCCCCCTCCCCCTCTTCCTGTGAACTCTTCTGCCTTAATATCTCCAGCGAGAGCAAACCTGTATTGCTCTTTACATGTCATCTACCACCCGCCCGGGGACAACCTCACCTTCACCCAACAACTCATGGACACGATCTCATCCAATGCCGGTCGGCAGATCACTCAAATTTACCTGGGTGACTTCAATCTCCACTGGAACGATCAGAAAGACGCAGTGGTGAATAGTCTCAAATCCTTCCTCAATGCGCTTGACCTCACCCAAATCTGCAACAGCCCGACACATGACAAAGGCTCGATCCTCGACCTTATCATCGCCAAAGAGGACTCTACCCAATTGGGGTCGATCCAACCCTGTGACTGGTCAGACCACCACATTATCACTTTCTTCATCAACGAAAAAGTTAAACCTAACACGGCTCAACGCCACCAAATCCAAGATCTGGAAAAGGGACATGAAGAATCTCAACCCTAACTCCCTGCCTTCTCACACTTGCAGTCTCCTCCTTCCCCCTGCGGGCGCCCCTGATGTTCAATCACTGACTGACCTTTACCTCGATTCTATGAACTCAATAATCAACGAAGCTGCCCCCCTGCAACTGAAGAGAGTCTCCACCAAGAATTCGAACCCTTGGTATGATCGCAGACTCAATGAAGACAGACGTGCTATGCGAATGGCAGAGCGCATCTGGAGATCTGACCCCTCAGCACTGCACCTTAAAACGCTGAAGAACAAGAGAAATGCCTACTTTAGGAAAATCAAGCGTTCGAAATCTGACTTCTTTAGCCTCCAGCTGGACCAAGCAAAGAACCGACCAAGAAAACTGTTCGAACTAGTCAAAACTCAAACCAAGATGCAACCTTTACAATCAAACAGCACAACAAGCGATATTCGACACTGTGAAGACTTTTCTGCTTTCTTTAAGCTAAAGACCGACAACATAAGAAGTGATCTCCTCAATGATGTAAACCGATACTCCAGCCCCATCAGCATGACTACCACTCACCCAAAAACAACGCATCATGGACGTCATTCGACACCTACACTGAAGAAGCAATTCACAAACTGCTTGGCACCTTGAAGCCCTCTAATCCCTTCACAGACCCCCTACCGGCTAATGCTGTGAAAGACTTCACCCCCCTGCTCCTCCCACTCTGGACAAAAATCATTAACAGCTCCCTTCAACAAGGACTCATCCCAGACTCCCTCAAGGTGGGGCAAGTCACACCTATACTCAAGAAACCTACAGCTGACCCGGCTGACCTAAACAATTATCGCCCTATCACCAATATCCCCACCTTGGCCAAACTACTGGAAAAATGTGTACAACTCCAACTGACAAAACACATTGATCAGTTTGACCTCCTCAACCCTCATCAATCAGGCTACAGAGCGAAACACAGCACGGAAACGGCTATGACGCACATAATTGATGACGCCCTCCAAATCCTTGATCGCAACGATTCCTGTCTCCTCATCCTTCTTGACCTCTCCTCAGCTTTTGATACTGTTAAACATGAGAACCTACTGGAGCTGCTAAATACCAGAATGGGTTTATCCGGGACTGTTCTCAAATGGTTCACTTCCTTCCTACATAACCGGTCTCAGATGTTCAAGATCAACAACGTGCTGTCCTCACCTCTGCCTGTATCTTTAGGCGTCCCACAAGGATCCTCCCTATCCCCCACATTGTTCAACCTCGTCATGGAACCACTCACCACCTTGCTTCAAGCATCTAATGTACACTTCCATATGTACGCCGATGACACTCAACTTTATCGCAAGCTACAATCCCCGGAAAACATCAAGCTTCTGAACTCCACACTCAGAAACACCCAATCATGGTTGGCCGATAATCACCTCAAACTAAATGCTCTGAAAACTGAATTCCTTCTGATCTCACCTCCCACGAAAATTGCCATCACCCAAACCTGGCTCAATCACCTAACTGCGCTCAATGTCCAACCCACCATCGTGGAATCTGCGAAATCCTTAGGTATCACACTTGACGCCAAGCTCAACATGCAGCAGCACATTAGCAAAGCAACTAAAGGAGCAAACTTCCAAATCAACACTCTGAGGAAACTTAAACCCTTCTTCCCAGCTAAGGACTTCCAAAATGCTGTACAAGCCCTAGTCATCCCTCGCATAGACTACGGAATTGTGGCCCTTAGCGGACTCCCCCTTTCAACAACGGCATCCCTAAGAGCCTCCTTGAACGCTGCCGCGAGACTCATCACTGGTTCAAGGAAACATTCGCATATATCCACTGACTTAAAATCCCTGAACTGGCTGCCTTTTGAACCGGGAATACATCTGAAAATAGCCGTTATGACACACTCGGCTGTACACCACAAGTCACCCAGCTACCTCACTCAAAAGCTGACTATATCTGGAGGCTCGAGATCCAATAGAATCTACTCCTGAAACCTCGTAGATTCCGGAAGGAAACAACATGCAAACGCTCCTTCTCAGGAATGGCTCCCAGGATCTGGAATGCACTCCCTCCTGAAACCAGGCTTATCTCCTCCACGGCACTTTTTAAGAAAGAGGTAAAAGCCATCCTTATGGCTAAGTTCACCTGAACTCTATTGTTGCTGGAACAGAGACTTTTGCACCGTTGCTGTAGTACTGGTTACCTGATTGTCTGTTGGTATTATATTTGTACAGGGCTGATATCCTAATATGCTATTGCACTTACTACCGACTACTATATTGTACCCAATAGTTGGTCTAACCACCTTCTTGTTGCCCCTACCCCTTGTTTCCTGCAAGTTTTAAGTAAGAGGTAAAGGCCATCCTTATGGCCTAAGCTCACCTGATCTCTATTGTTGCTGGATCAAAGACTCTGCACCGTTTTGTATTATTAGTCACTTGATCGTTTACTGATATCATATCTGTACATGATTGCTATCCTATTATGCTACTATATTGTACCCAATAGTGTATTAATCACCCTCCTGTTGCCCCTACCCCTGTTTCTGTAAAGCGCTCTGATATCTGCAAAGATCTTGTTCGCGCTATATAAAACTTTGAATAAATAAATAAATAAAGAACGTGGAGTCCAGCATGCTGGAGAAACAATGCCCCCCTGCCCCCCAACTGCGCCCCCTTCGCCCCATCCCCACCCGCGGCCCCCGCCCCAACACACCGAATGCCCTCCTCGGGTCGCCCCCATCCCCCACCCACCCCACTCTTCCCAAGGGGCCTGCCGTGGATACCCCCCTGGCCCCCATCCCGGCCCCCCCAGGTCGGCCCCCCACCCCAGGCCCCCACCCCCACCCCATCGCGCTCCGTCCACTCCAACCCCCACCTCCTCCCCGCCCCACCCCCAGGCTACCCCCCACGCCCTCCCCCCATCACTCCTGGCCTCCCCTCAGTGCCCCTCCCCCCCACGCCCCTCCCCCTCTCCCCTCTCCCCCAACCAGGGACGGCGGCCTGCTTGGGCCCACTATGTCCCCATACTCACCGGATGAAGACCCCCAGTCCAAAGCCGTATCCTCGCCCCCCATGCGCCCCTCTCCCTCCTCCTCTGATTCCTCAATTAATAAGGGCGAACACCCACCTCCTACCCCCCTAGCCCCCCACTCCCCTCCCCCAACCCCCCACTACCCCTCCTCCTTCACCTCCAAGCGCCTCTCCCTGCCCTCGCTGTACCGCTTCACCCGCCGCCTCACTCACTTGCGGCATTATCGCCACAGCCTCTCCCCCCACTCCCTCCCAGCAGCCCCCCAGCCCCCTCCACAAACTCCAGGGCCGCCCTCCCCTTCTTTCCCGCCCGCGCCTTCACCGCCGGCACACACCCTGCCCCCTTCCTGCTCCCGCCCCGTCTCTCCCGCTTCCGGCCTCGCCACCCGCCCTCCACAACTCTCCCGCCCCTCCCACCGGCCTCGAGAGCCCTCCGCAGCCGAGACCGCGAGGGGTCGCACGCCACCACAGCTGCCGCGGCGCCATTCGCAGCGTGCCGCGGCGGCCTTGCCTGGACTTCTGGGCGCAGGAGGTCCAGCCACCCGCATCGCCGAGCAGCCTCACCGCCTCCAGAATGCGCGGATCTTGCAAACGCGCCATCGCAAATACACCAGGAAACCGACGCTCCACTGCTCCACACCACGCAACGCCCAACCACAGTGCTAACGCCCTCAAACACCTAAAAACAACTCGAAACAACTCGCGACCAAGGGTCCCCTCCGACTGCTGGGTCACTGCCACTAAAATGGTGGTTAGTGACCCAAAATGGCTGTACATAAAGCCTACAGCCCAACCAGCCCAAAGCTAGCCCAGTGAAGAGCCCAAACCGCCCAAGGCAGCCCAACCAGCCCAACAGGCCCAGAAACCCCCGTGGTCTCCTGATCCCTCCCCCCCCTTCCCTCCAGGCCCCAAAACCCCCCGGGGGGTGGCAGGCCTCCCGATGGTCGGCTGCCCCCCCAAAACCCCATTAGCAATGTGACTGAGTACGTGAGGATAAATCGGCACATGTCAAAGTGTATGCGTCTAATGACAAGCGTTTCCCATGGACTCACCGCTGCTCTGCTTTGGAACCTCCGTGTACGTGGAACGACATGGAGCATTGGAGTCAGCTGTTTAAATACAGCCATCAATCACGCATGACAGTAGAAAACATGCAGACGCTCGATGCTCGCCAGGGATGGAAAGCTCCAAAGGGTCGCTGAAGAAAGACTCAGATCAAGTATTGTAAAAGGCGTGTGTAAAAGAGTCAAGTCCGGTTAAGCACAATATAAATAAAAGGTTGGGGTTTATATGAGTCAGTGTAAAACTGATCAAATTCCTATGCTTGGATATACGGGGATATTTCTCTAAAGAGGGGGACCCAGGCAGAAATGCAGAATACACTTGATTGGCGTGCAATGGACGGGAAATTTACATTTGACATTTCTATTGTTGTACTCGCGTTTGAAGCGTACAGTTTGTACATAACACTTAGTATATGCATATTAGAGATCGTATCATAAACAATGGCAAAGTGGCATACGTTCAAGCAATCATAACAAGCATTTGCAATGCAATAGGTATCGCAATTGCGAGATTTAGAGCTATTGGCATTGTAAATGACAAGGCCTTTTATTTATGTTTTAAAAACCAAAACATAAATAAAAGTAATTGTCAATTACAATGCCAATGGCTCACACTCGCGTAAATGCGAGACCTATTGCATTGCAAATCCTTGTTTGTAGCGTGAACTCAACACAAAGTTATTGGAGCGTTTTACATAGGCATCAGATACAATATACAAGGTCATAATAATTGTTTATAAACACAGGGAGGTTAGGAGCGTGTGCGATTCCTATGTTAGCTTTCAAACCCCCTACAAGAGGTCTCTCGCTGCCCGAACAGGGCTGCACACTGCAACGCTAGGCGCGAGATCTAAAAAGTACATGGGTTTTATCTATTGCTGTATAGGCCGTGTATTATATTAGCTTATACACAGTGATTTGTACATGGACGAGTTACCGGCTGGGTGGGTTACACCGTTCTCCCACATAGGTTATGATAAAGTACATGATTATATTGCCTATTCACATCATACGTGCACATCATTTGGTGTACTACCTATAGTGGAGGTCAGAGGGACGCTCTACTAATTCTTGAATTACAACAAATTAGATAGAAACAGTGCATTGATACCGTTTACAAGACCCATGTTCATTATTCTACAAACAGGCAAATTGTGCATGACTAATTTCTGATTCGTTCAGGCCATTTCTAATGGAGTCCTAGTTTTGATTTTGCATTTGTGTTTTGATTCATGTGATTTTCATGTAAATATATTGCTTTTGGGACCACTGTTCCTATGTAATGTTGGGTTTTAAGGCCCCTGTGGATGCCCTCTTGTATAACCCTCCTCCCTCATTATTTGGGGGTACACCTGATTAGATTTCCCCAGCCCCACATAATTTGGACAAAGCCGTGCTTCTGGCAGAAAGGGTAGCTCGTAAAGGAACACACTTTCTCTTTCTGTGAACTGTTTCCACTTGTAAGACAGGACAACAGACCTACCAGATGGCTTGCAGGGAAGAAGACGAGATTGCCTCATTTCGGACCTACCCAAAAGGGTCACAGATAATAGGCAGCTATATATTAGACAAGTTTAATTGTAATATATTGTAGAAAATATGCTTGAAGTGTCAGTTAGCCTTATGTGTTAATAATAAGCCCTGTCTGCATTTCTTCCCAGTTCAGCAGAGCCATGTAAAACATTCCCCACACACCTCAGCATAGTCCATGTGACAATGCTGCTGGCTTACCAGCAGGAAATATTATTGGGGCAGGCGTTGCTCTAAAGTTTTTCCCCGTTTCTTAGAAAATGCAGGGTTATATAGTCTTTTGTATATACATGACCTGGTGGTTGGTTACTGAGAATAGCATGGCATCCAGGGTTGTCAATAAGTTGTTACTGGGTGAAAGCACTTGGCAAACCATTGCTGGGCTGTGTTGTTTAGTCAGGTTAGTGACCTGATGCTGAGGAAGGTCTCCAGACGTCCACTCATGATAGGGGTTCTCACAAGAACTCTGGGTAGAAGCCATCAGTGAACTGCACACTAATAGTCATTATTACTGTAGCAATTTACATATGCACAATTTTGAGAGAAAGCAGTGTACTAATTGGATCTTATCATTATAGCAATATGTTAAAAATCAGCATTATTTGAACCTTTAGAATATTAAAAAATTGCCTTTATTAGGAGTTATTAGTCAAGCACCATGCCGTACATAATGGTAACCCTGAACCATGAGTGGAATACACATTAAATGTCATAACAAGGGAAGGAATCCCTCTCAGGCGAGGTGAAGCTCACACCACAACACCCTCGTGTGTGAAGATTTGCACTTTAGATATACATGGAGAATCCATGGTGAACAGATAGCAGGAAGTATGTACTGGGTCGTCCCCTTCTGTAGAAGAAGAGATTAATACAATTGCTGAACGGACAATTGTTTAAAATGTTGCACAAAAAATAAAAATGATGTTTGTCACCCGGGCCACCGGACTCCTTCGGCCAGGTAAGACCCCTGGACTCAACAGCATCCCCATCGAATATTGTAAAGCTTGTGCATTTAACGGACTTTCTGGATATGTTTAACGCTGCTCGAGATTCAGAGTCATTAACAACAACGATAAAGCAAGCGGTGATAATTGAGTCCCGCATAACATAAGTATTCAACACATTTATACAAAGCAATACACATATATAGGTACACATCTATAGTACAAATAAATGCATTTATACTGAGAGATTTGCTGCATATTTCTATCTGTTTGTGTATGGTGGTCATGAGGGGAAGAGCCTATTCTTGAGCAGTTTTCTGAAGATAAGGTGGTTAGCCATGGATCTTATGTTGGGGGTAAAGAGTTCCACAGTGAGGCTGCTTGAACAGAGAATGATGTGCCACCCATTGTTTTTTTCTTGTATCTTGGGGTTTTGAGGTGAGGTGCCACTGTATAGCGGAGGTTCCTTTGTTGAATGTGTTTGGTGTTTTATTCCTGATGAAGAGTGGTCCTGTTCCATGTATCACTGTGTGGGTGATACAAAGCAGCTTGAATATGGATCGTCTGGCAACCGGTAACCAATGCAGGGCTTTCAAGGCAGGGGAGATGTGTTCTTGCTGTTTTATATGTAAGAGTAGTCTGGCAGACGACTTCTAAATCTGTTGTAGTCTTTTCATGGTCGATAAAGGTGATCCGCGCAGGGGCTATTGGCGTAATCGAGTTTGGACAATACACGTGAGATGGTAGCCTGGACCTTGTGTGGAAATCTCAAATGGAGGAAGATTTGTACCAGAGTTTTTATACTAACAAAGCTTGATCTTCCTAGCTTGTCCACTTGGGCAGTCATCGATAGCTTGGAGTCCATGGTCATTCTGAGGTTTCTTACTTCCTTCGATATTTTAGGCGGTGTTCCCAGATCATCAGGCCACATGGTGAGTGGGCCATAATGTTTTCAATCGCCACACATGAGTATTTTCATTGTGGCAGTATTCAATTTGAGATGGCCCCACAACATCCATTGAGCCTCGGCTCTAAGACAACTGAAAATTGGTGAGTTTCCAATGTCTTTGGCGCATTGCAGTTGAAGGACTATTTGCGTGTCTTCTGCCTAGTTATAGCATGTGAGGTAAAATTGATTGATCAGTGCAGGTAATGACTTCATGTAGATGTTGAAAAGCATGGGCAAGATAATAGAGCCTTGAGGTACCCCTGCTTTTGGATGAGAAAGATGGGGTATAGACGGCATTAGTTCTGTTGCAAAGGTTGGATGCAATCCATTCTAGAGCAGTCCCCTCTACGCCCCCTTCGTAGAGCCTTTGTATCTGAGTGACATGGTCAGCCGTCTCAAAGGCAGCCAAGAGGTCCAAGAGAAGTAGCGCAGCAACCCTGTTGCAGTCAACTGTGTTCTTCAGGTCATCCCAGATGGGAAGCAGGGCAGATTCTGTACCTCTTACTGATGGAATCCCGTTAGGAAGTCTGAAAGTATGGCATTCTCTTCAATGAATTGTGACATGTGGGCGAAAGCTGCACTTTCTATCAGTTTGCCTAGGAAAAGTCCATTTGAAATCGGTCTGTAATTGTCACGATTCAGCGGGAGTTTACTTCAGTAATGGGTGTATGCATGACTTTTTGAGTTCTCCTGGAAATATTCCGGGGGTTAAAGAGTTGTTGATGATTCTCCTTACTGGAACGGCAGCAGAGGTTGTTAGGAGAATTGTCTTGAAGGTTTGCGGTGGACACAGGTCAAAAGGGCTGCCAGCAGGCCTGCTTGCTTTGACCAGGTCCATAAATTAATTGTGTGAAATGTGTTAAAAGGAATGGAGAGGCAGGGTTAGAGTATTCTTGGAATGTAGCTTTGTAAAATGGTCAGTGCTGATGCTTTGTCTCTGTTTCAAGTATGAGTCCAATGTGTCTGCTTTGTAGGTATAATGATTTGTCAGTTTGTCTATGAACTCTTGAGTAACTGATTGAGCTGCTTCTAGGCAATTTGATTAACAAAATTCATTGAGAATTTTATAGTATTCTTTATTTGCCCATTTTGCATTTTGTATTCTGTCTGAATAGTATTTTTTCTTCACTTTTTTGATAGCTGACTTGTATAATCTGTTAATTCTCTGTAGGCAACGTTTATCTTGGTTGGCGTTTGTTTTGAACCAGGCATATTTCAGCTTTCTAATTTGTTGTTTTATCTCTACTATCTCTATATTTCTCCAAGGTGCTTGTTTTCTTTTGTTCTGTAGTGTGGTTTTTAGTACTATCAGGATATCAAAAGCTTCCTGTAGCCACTCATATAGTTTTTTAACAGAATTTATTGTTTCTAGACATCTACTGAATGTTAGTTGTGTTTTTAAGTGTTCTAAATTGAGTTTGTTCCACAGCGGTTAGATGGATGTATGTAAGGTGGTTTTAGGTACGCTGCTTAGAGTATTATGTTGGAAGGCAAGCAACTGGTGGTGTGACCATGTGACCGGAGTCATTGTTTAAAAAGTAACTAGTTCTGTGCTAGCAAAAAATAAAATGACATTGAGGATGTGTCCAGCGATGTGTGCGGGTTTGTGTACGATCTGATGCTTCTAGGCCAGTGATGATTTTTTTTGGACAGGGCATATTTTGTTTGTCAAACTAAATGTTAAGGTCACCCAGAACACATAGGTTGGAGTGTAGTATTATCAGGTTTGAAACTGTGTCTAGAAGCGCATCTGGTTAAGTTGCCTTGCTAGGTGTAGATCTGTAAAGGTGCAGGAAGTTACATGAGGAAGACAGTGTAGGATTGCATCTGGTGAAAAGGGGCTCACAATTTTTTATGGAGACGTCGTCAACTTTAGTGATATGTAATGTTTGCCTGAACACAACAGCTAGGCTACCTCCTTTTTTGCCTGTATAATATTAGGTGATTGTTTGATAGCATAGAGGAATGGCTTCAAGCAGGACTGGAGCCATATCATCTCCCAACCATGATTCAGTTATGAATAGTATGTCTGGTTTTGCATCAGTGAGAAGGTCGTGTATGTGATGTTTGTTCGTGGAGAGAGATTGAGCATTTATTAGTAGACAGTTTAGAGAATGTGCTTTGGAGATAGTGTAACTTTGTTTTGTAGAGGAGAGAGCAGTATTTTGTGGGCTTGCAGCTGGTGTTTCCTTAGTGTTGGTATTAGGTATATGAGGATAGCAATCATGCAGCTTTTCTGTATCATGTTTTTCGTCCAGCAGGCTAAGAAGGCATTTTGATGGGTCTGGGTGCGTAGGAGTGGATACAGTGTTGGAGAGTGAGTTGGTGTGCTGTGTTGTTTTTGCAGTGTAACCTTGTTGTTCAGTAGACATGGGGAAGCGAAGTTGTGAGATGTGGCAAGTTGCTTATTTTGTTTGTGTCTGTTAAGGGCGGAACGTGTATGAGTTAGGAGTGGTGGTGCAGCAAGAGGGTCATGTAGTTAGGTCTAAATTGTCCAATGGATGAGAGGCGGCTAAAAGAGAGTTGCTGTATATGTGTTGGGGGTGGTGAAAGAGTGAAAGCTTGAAATTGGGATTTGTTTATTTGTGTAATTTGAAAGTTTGGTTTATGTTTGTAGTTTGTGATGGTAAGTATTCTGAGGTGCTGTGCTTGAGAGATTTTGTTGTGCTGGTGTCCGTGAAATGTTTGGTTTTTGAGGAGTAGTGAAAGGAGATGCTGATGTATTTGTTTTATGAGTTAGATTTGTTGGTACAGTATTGTTTGTGAGGGAAAGTTGTAAGGTAAAGGGTATGTGATGTGTTTGTGAGTCGAGTGTATGTTGTATGTAAGAGGGGATGAAGTAGAGTTGTGATCGTTTGTACCACCCCAACTGCGATCGTTTTGGGGAACAGTGTCTTATTGTGTTCCTTTCCATTTGCCTATGATACATGAAAAGTATGCTCCCTTTCGCTGCCACTGTTTGAGATGGCTGTGGACCCCCTCACGGCTATTATTTGGACAAATACATCAAGGTCCTTGCCTGGGTTAAGGTTGCTAAATTCTCCTAGTATGTGGACAGCCACATAATATTCTTGCTAGTTCAGTTCAGGTCTTAGAGCGCTATTGATGCTGGAAGACTTTGATTGATATTCTGGCTTGCGAGCCAACTGGTACAAATGAAACCTATACTTTCTAGGGGCGTTCACGACAGAAACTGGGCACACCAACATTCCCTTAGTCCGGTGACAGATGGAATCAAGCTTCTCAACATTCATGTCTCAGAGAACAGGGACACCACATGGGAGGAGAACATGGCTATACAACTGAATAAACTAAACAAAAGCACTCAGAGCTGGATCCCTCTGCTGATCTCCTTGATGTGAAGGGTTAGCCCTAATAAAAATGGTGTCATTGCTGAGAATGCAAAGCCTCTACAAAATATTCCATTCAAAATCCCAAAGCAATTTTTCAGACATATTTTAACTTTATTACAGTTCTTTCTTTTCCAGAATTAACTCCCACTTATTAGTCTGGCAAAGTAATGCAAACAGCATTTTGATGGCAACGTATGTGTCTAACATAGTGCCATCTATCTTGTTGTGATTAATGTATCTTTGAGGAGAGACCAGCTCACGCCTACCTCATTGAATGTTGGGGCATGGGTGGAAAAGACCTGAAGTACCTACTGTACAGGGGGAAGACCCCTCAAGCTCACCGCTAGTATTAGAACGGTCATCCTGATCTGTAGGGAAATCACTCGCGAAATGGGAAAAAAACGCAAGACTCACAATACAGGTGCCTTTGTTGGTGGGCTCTTTTATCCCCTCAGAACATAACTACCGACATGATGAGGAAGACATTCATGGACATCCAAGAGGAATTCACCAGCTCAGAAATCACTTCTTCAACAAAGGCATGCAGTCACACCTTTTCATGGCCACACAGGAAGAAATCCCTGAATTCAGGCCCTCTGAAGCCAAACTTACCATAGGCCCTTTGTTCACAAGAAAGATTTCCCAATTTTATAAATAACTGATATTACACTTAACCAATTCATTGTGAGTGCTAGGACTTACTTGGAGGAAAGATATTAGAGCCATGGAAGACAGTGATTGGCAGAAGGTCTTAATGACTCCCACGATGATCACAACTGAAGCAAGTTTCAGGCTCATACCGTTTAAATTTCTGTACCTGGTTTAGTATACTAAAAAGCACCTCTGGAGAATGGGACACAAGGCTCTAAAAAATTGCCTTTGATGTACTGGGGGCCAAGGAGATTTCCTGCACTTGATATGTGATTGGAACACAGTAGAATGTAAAGTGGGACAGTACAGTAAGTATAGACACTGACAACATCTGCACCTTATTATTTAACACTTTAAGAGCAGCTTTTGTGTTATTGGCCTCGATACAAACACAATGTCATCTCAGAGTGCATACTGTAGTCCCTCTAACATTTGAGTCTCTGCTGCCATCCTGAGACATTCCACATGATACCTTCTGGCCAAACCTGGCCCCTAACACACTACTACCTTCCACCTTGCAATTGGAATTCTTCAGAATGTCGCACTGCATGCACAGGAACTATTTATGAGTTATCTCAACAGCAATGACCATAGTGTGACTAGTATGAATGTGTTCATTTGTGACTATGCTGTCTGCAGAAATTAAATGAGAAGACAAGTTTACCCATGTTTCCAGATAACACATCCATGCTACTTTTTCATGCACATTTAGCCAGGTAATACCCAAAAATATTTTTATGTGTTCAAAGTAGAGAGGCAGCATAAACATAAAGTATACTAAAAGAGGTTATTCGAGAAACAGAACAAAACAAGTAGGTCCTTTGTGTTTTCTTTTTAATCATACTCTTCATCAAAGTATACAATCAAACACAGCTAAAACGTTTGACCTTGTCACAGGCTTCCTCAGGCCAAAGTTCACTGAAGTCATGGTGTGAGTGATCTAACATTCAGGTCAGTAATAAGCCCACACATTACTGACCTGGATGTTAGATGTAGTCCTTTTGCAGAACACAGCTTGGACATCTGATCTCCTGACTTCTCATACCCGATTCTGACCTAATGTAGGTCATGGAACACTAACGCCATGACTCAAGACTATCTACTCCAATTAAGCTTGGACATGTGAACTTCTTACTTCCTGAACTCATTATCGACCAAAAATTGGTTGTGAACAGTTGCACTCCAACTGAAGACTATCCACATGTTTTTTAATACACCCTGAATATATGACTGAACTTGCCGATGCTGTTGACTAGGATTGCTTCTATACTTTGTCTTCAATAAACTTTGCCCTGAGGAAGCCTGCAACATGCCGAAACCCGTTGGCTGCACTTGCTTGTATACTTTGATGAAGAATATGGTTAAAAAGATAAACACAAACTACTCATTTTGTTCTGTTTCACAAATATTTTCTTTTTCTATGTTTTTACCCTAATTGCAATGTTGGGTGGACTTGAGTTCGGCCAACACCATTTTGTGTGGGAACCGACCATAGGTCGGCGGTTCAGCACACTGTATTATGATGCAACCGCACCAAACTCCTATTTCTCTATGGGAGCTTGTGCTGCAGGTGATTTCCACCCCCAGCTCAAACTCCCAAAGAGAAATGGAAGTTTGTGTAAATCTCTGCACTGTGTGGCAGGCACATTACAGTGCCTGCCACACGGTGTAGGGATTTACACGAGGGCAACATAGGTTGCTCCCAACCAGAGGCCGCTGTAGCCGCGGAGGCATAGTGGCCCTGCCAGGGGCCCCCACAGTTGCTTTCTGACAGGCTTTTCATGTCAGAAAGCCTGACATGAAAAATCTGTCCGAAACCAACATCATAATCCCGATGGCAGAAACACTGTCTGTAGGGGATTATGTGTGGCCTCTGACTGGTGGACGGGCTCCTTGACCCTCTTTAAACTCCGACTGCCTACATTGTTGTTTGGCGATTGGACTTTAAACTAAGGATGTCAGTTTAAAAGCCTCCGACCTGTGGTCGGATGCTTACGACCAACATCCTAATGAGCCACTTTATATTTATGTTGCCTTTCTATTATGAACATGTCTCAAATGTTTGGCCAATTGGTAGCTGATCTTTAGAGGTGGACAACATTTGTTCCTAACCCAGTTCGCAGTGTGGGCTACAACTCTCCTATAAGAAGAAGAGCGTGAGGTGTTTTGATTGTAAATCATCCAATGGAAGTATGGAGTTAGGGGCAGAGTGCAAATAAAGTGAAAAAGTGCATTAAAACGAACTCATGGGAGACAAAATGTACTTTTAATGATGTCTCCGATGGTTAGGACTAAAAAGCTTAGTGAATAGGGGTAAAGGTGTTCCCTATTGGAGTATGGTCAACATGTTTCTGCCTTAGATGACCTGTCAGTTCATGGTATTCATCAGGACCCACTTCTTGACACTCTGCTATCCAAGTGTAAAAATCATATTAAAAAATAAGAAATAACATACTTATTTATGATGGCATCAAACAAAGGGGTATCAGCTGCAGTATGGTCCACAATCTGCAAAAAGTATACATCAGTATTAAACATTATACACATATGTGCCCTTATATGTGTGTACACACACACACCAGTGTGTCCTCCACCTCAAGGAACACGTGATAAACATAATCAATAATGCTTCTGATTAAGCATCTCACCACTATGGTACTATTAATGTACCACCATCTTCCAGAGGTCTTTTACTGATAGATCTCTAGAGTCTAAAAGTGTAAGAATATAAACAATAATGCTATTAATATAGGTAAAATTAACAGCACAGGACCTCACTTTTCATTAGTAACACAGTACAGAGTACTACAAGCAGTGTCACTTTAAAATGGGTTTACATGTTCTAATGTATCATCGCTTACGTGTAACCTGACTTCTAATTAGTCACTAGGTCACCATTATAGCTAATGACATCATTCTGGTAAATGATTTTTTACACTTGGATAGCTTAGTGACATGAAGTGGGTCCTGATAAATGCCATGAACCGACAGGCAGAAACATGTTGACCATACTCCAATAGGGAACAAATATATCCCTATTCACTAAGCGTTTTAGTCCTAACCATCAGATACACCAATAAAAGTACATTTTGTCTCCCATGAGTTAGTTTTAATACACGTTTTCACTTTAATTACACTCTGCCCCTCACTCCGTACTTCCATTGGATGATTTACGATCAAAATACCTCAACCTCCTCTTCTTATAGGAGAGTTGTAGCTCACAGGGTGAACCTAGCGTTCACAGTGTGCAAGAGGGAACCCAATGATGAAGCATGTCACCCTATCACTTCTATGCACCTACACCATAGTTAGTAATAGAATACATCCTGGTGAAAAATATCCAATTATTCACTCTTGGTATAATAAAAATATGCCATCCAGCAAGATCCTGAGACAGCTTGAGGCACTGTCTGATGGCTGGTGCAGGCACACAAAGGCACCTGCACCAACCATTCGATAGATTATCCAGGAATGGCAAAAACCCCAGTGTTGCATTATCACCTGCAGAGAATGCTACCGACCAGATGGGACAGTTGCCAAGGGAAACAAGACAATGCATTTGAGAAGTGGATGGTTGGTTAGCTGTCCGGCAGCTCCCTTATTGATGTATTGTCTTATTTACTAATAACATACATACATATATACCTTCAAGACTGGCCCTGGCCTCAGGGCCCTAGCACCACACAGAGACTTCCCATCTGTGATATGCTAAAGTGTTGCAGCTAAAGGTAGCCATAGGCACCGCAGGCTTAAGCTCGTCAGTGCCCATGGCTACACAGCAATCGACATGTCACCTGCCCATTCCCAACTCCTCACAGAGTTTGGACACAGTGGGGTGAAACAGCAGAGACTGAATCCTCAAATCTGTGACTGTGCAGGTTTGATGTATCAGTTTCATGCTCCAGTGTTGTGAGCTGAAAGGAGCAAGAGTCCAAATGAGACCTAGACAGGCAGCAAGGTAAAAAGCTTTTAAATGTTGCTTGTATTTGGGTGAGTGTATGCAGCTGTGATAAGTATGTGCAAGTGTGGTCATGTCTATGTGTGTGTGAGTGACAGAGTAACTGAAGAGGTGAGAATGAATAAGAGTGAATATGGGATAATAACAGTGAGTGTAACAGAGGGGTACTGTGTGTGAGACTGAGTGAGTCAGAGTGAGGTTGAGTGAGCCACAGTTTAAATCGGTCAGAGAATGAGTTAACTTGAGTGAGTGACAGTGGGAATGAGGTAGACTGATTGCTTCAAAGTGAGTGATAATGAATGGGGCAGAGTATGTCAGAGTGAGATTTAGTGAATCAGAATGAGTCAGATGGAGTTGGGGATGAGTAAAACAGAGTGAGTGGGACTGAATGAATCAACGTGACTGAAGAATTCAGACTGAGACTGAGTTAGAATGAAACTGACTGAGAATGAAAGAGACTCAGTGAGTATGAGTGAATCAGAGTGAGATTCAGGGAATTGAAATAAGTCGAACCAAGTAAATCAATGAGAGCGAGTGAATCAGAGGGAGACTGAATAAGAATCAGTGAAACAGAGTGATAATGAATGAAAATGAAAAGTCAATGTGAGGTTCAGTGAGTCAGAATGAGTCAGACTGTGGGTATTAGTGAGTGAGAGGGAGACTGAGTGAATCAGAAGGAGTGGGACTGTTTGAGAAAAAGGACCTGATTACGATGTCTGTGGGTCCAACATGGACAGCTCGTCGGTGTCAGACCCACCGACATCTGCGGATCCGGCTGCCACATTACAATGCAGCGAACGGAGGCATTTGACTCAGGGACCGTCCACTGTGCTTCCTCCTGTCAGTGCTTCGGACCATCAGTAATCCCTACAATGAGAGCGCTGCCTGAGCTCAGGCACCGCCATATGGATTACAATGTCCCTTTCTACCTACCCTTACATGGCGGTTCACACACCATGAAAAGGAGGGCAGAAGGTGACTTTGGGGGCCCTAGCCGGGATTCCTTACCACCTGGTCCTAGGCTATGGGGCATGTGGGGCACCTGTGGTGCCACTCTAAACCTCCCTGCATCATTTGGCAGGGACCACTTTTTAATGTGTTTTTAATGTGTTCATTTTCTATTGGGGCATGTGCTGCAGCCTGCAGCACACACTGCAATAGATAATTAACACATTGCAACCACCAGTCAGGCGGTCCTGCTTCCACTACAGTGCCGATTGGATGAGAGTCTGACCGGCATCGTAATTAGGCCCTAAGTGAAAATTAGTGGAACTGACTGGGTCAGAGTGAGAATGAGTGACTCAGTGACACTGAGTAAAACTGAGTGAGTCAGAGTAAATCAATTTGAGTGCAAGTGGAAATGAGAGTAAGTGAATGAGACCGGATGAGAATGAGTGCCAGTAAAACAGAGTGCAAGCGTATGTGAGTGACCCCCCCAACCCCTGAAAAGAAGTCAGGCTCCATCACTTGTATTTTAGCGATGGATTACGCCCGTCAATTTGCAAGGTCGCCAGCTGCCACAGCATGCCAAGATACTAGTATAATTTATTAAAGATGCTTGAGCTAAATGTTTGCTATTCCACACCCATCTCCATGTAGGATCTAATTTTAACACATTGTTGAAAGGGTTGTCATGTCCAGAAACTTTAAATTATTATAGTGTTGCTATTAACTGATATGTATGAGACCTTTACCTTCAGGTGATTTTCTCCAACTTAAAACAGCTTAGACAAGGTTTAAAAATGTAAAAAGCTGAATCGGACAATGACCAGCACAGTTATTTCTTGCAATCAATTTTGGTGATCACAGTTTCTATTTCTAAATAATGTATGTACATATGAATAGCTATTCTTATTTTTCACTACTCTATTTCCCAAAATTGATGAGAGCTTTTAAATGTCTTTAACCTGTTGGACTAGGTACATTACCGACATCAGCATACTCCAGCATACTCCATCACATAGACTCCTCTTTAAATCAGTATAATTGTTTTCTTTTCTTAATAAATCATCAGAAAATTATAGCAATAAGAGAATTAAATATAATTCAGCAATAAACTATTGATAATTTTCAGAATATTTTAAATGGGCGCAGCTCAATGTAGCAGTGTGTTATTAAGTGGATTTTAAATATTCCCTAAAACATAGTCTGTCAAAATAATTTTTAATTTAGTAAACAGCACAGTTAAAATTAGAATCATAAGCAGACACAGAAACCTTCCTGGTGCCATAGCTGCCTTGGTGAGACCTGAGTTAAGTACAACTGATCTGACCCATGTTTTTGTTTTCGCCGAGCAGTGCAGCAGGAGGAAGAAGCAGGAGTGGTATTCGGGAGACGGCGAAAGACGGCGAAAGACGCTGAAATTGTCACAGCCCCTCACGCCCCCCGCCCGGCACACATCTTGGCATCTTGGCTCTGTTACCGGCCCCGGGGAGCCAGGCTCTCCTTTCGGGAGGGCAAACAGACTGCGGCTCTGTTTGGGCTGTAAGTGAGCCTTAACAGGAGTGGCAGGAGTTGCTGGCACAGAGCCGGACATCTGCTCGACCCAATCTTCTCCAACCTTTCCCATATCCACTGCACTTCTGCAGTGCCTTTAGACTGGTCGGACCATTTTCTATTAAAATTTAGTATCACTCCTCCTTCCGTTCCTACCTTTCCCGGTCAGCCCTCAAAAATTCCGAGGAGAGACTGGAAAAAACTTGATATAAATGTCCTGAATAGGCGTCTCTGCTCCAATCCACCCTTAGGTCAGTCTAATATTGACGAGATGTCGATAACTGGCTCTCTGGTACCATAAATACCTGTCTGCCCCTCACTCGGAAACAGCCTAAAACCCATCGAAACCTGGCTCTGTGGTTCAGCGAATCCTTAAAAATTGAGAAATCCAAATGTAAGCGCCTTGAACGTGATTGGAGGATTGACTATTCTCCGGACTCCAAGGAAACTTACAAAATGGTAAAAAAATCTTAACACTATCTGTGTACTTCGGCTAGGGCCAGTTTTGTTTCTAAAACCATATCTGAAGCGACTAATTGTTCCAAAACGCTCTTTGGATTGGTCAAAGAGCTGGCAGGCTCCAAGACCTTTACCATACCACCGCCTTTAAATTGTAACCAGTGCGATGAACTCGCACAGTTTTTCACAAAAAAAATTGAAACTACCTGGATATAGCCAAATTACACTCTGACCGGACCCAGTTACCACACACTCCCACTTTTCTCGCCACTGCCTGCCCATCTACCACTGACTCTCCTCTCACCTACCCCCACCTGGACTCTTGGCCCCTTCTTAATTTGGGCTCCCTAACTAACATCTTAGGGAAATTAAAATCTGGGTCGCCCAAAGACTTTCCATCCCTATTATAAAACAACTCGACACTCTCCATTTATCCCTGATATTACACACCCTTAACACTTCTTTGCGTGAATCCTCTGTTCCTGCTCTTTGGAAGCACGCCATGGTAACACCTCTTTTAAAGAAGCCTTCAGCGGATCCCAATGACTTGTCTAACTATCGCCCCATCTCTCTTTTACCAGCCTTCTCTAAGATCCTTGAGAAACACATCCACTTACACCTTTCCCAGTTTATTGAATCCCATCAAATTCTTCATCGCTCTCAGTCTGGTTTTAGAACTGGATTTTCCACCAAACTACATTACTAGGAGTAACGGAGAACCTGCGGCAACACCTAGACAGAGAAGAAATGGCTGTGCTCATATTGCTCGATCTTAGTGCAGCGTTTGATACTATTTCACACACCATACTCTTAAATACACTTAACTCACTAGGTATTCGCGGTTCAGCACTGAATTGGATCTCCTCATTCCTCGCCCACCGTACATTTCAAATCTTCTCTACTACATCCAATTACAAAACTCACACCTCACCTTATGGGGTACCCCAGGGCTCAGTACTTAGTCCTTTACTTTTCAATTTGTACATCAGGCCTCTGGCTGACATTGCGGAACAAGTCGGTCTTACTCTATTCACTTATGCAGACGACTCCCAGATCATCTTTTCCCTTTCTAACAGTGACCCCAGCTCCTCCTCTCTTCTTCAATCTGGTCTTGGGAAAATCGCTACCTGGATGAAAAACAATCTCCTAAAACTTAACGGTGGCAAAACCGAGGTCTTGATTCTTGGGAAAATGAAGGAACTATGGACCGTGGCTCACTGGCCTGCCGAGATGGGTCCACTCCCACTGCCCTCAAAACACGTCCGGAATTTGGGAATTCTGATTGATGATGCCTTGACCATGCACCAACAGACAGTCAAGGTCTCTGCAGTCTGCTTTACAATCTTGCCTTGGCTCAAAAAAATCATCTGGAAGCTACCTAATGACACCCAAAAACAGTGGTCAATGCCCTTTTAACATCCCGTCTGGACTACGGTAACGTCCTTTACTTAGGAGCTAACAAGACAGTGAAGAGACGTTTGCAATTGGTGCAAAACTCTGCAATATTCCCATATATACTCACATTTCGGGATATCTGAGTGACCTACATTGGCTCAGGGTTGAGAATCGCATCAAATTCACTATAGGTTTAAAATCAACCAGGTCACAGCCCCACAATATCTGCAATCCCTTGTACGTCCCTACACTCCTTCTCGCCCCCTCTGATCTTCATCTTATGGTAACTTCACTATAACTAGAGTAAAACTCACTAGGATGGGGGGCAGTTCATTCTCCTACCTTGGCCCCACTCTGTGGAATTCTCTCCCCCTTGATATCCGCAAAGAAACCACGTACACAATTTTTCGCAGAGCCATTAAGACGTGGCTATTCAACCAATAATTCTGTTTATCTGTTGTACTTAGGTTACCAGTTCTCTGACCTTCCAGCGCCGGGAAACCCTTTTTGGGTAGCTGTCGCGCTCTATAAGCTCAATAAATAAATAAAATAAATAAAGACGGTTGAGTGTGTTCAGACCCCCGGTTTCCACAATAATTCCTCGTTGGCAGGGTGCTTATCGCAAAGCATAGTCAAGGGAAACGGCAAAGGCATCTGTGGCAGTGAGGAACCAGAGTTACAGAGGGCTAATGACGTGACCGTGCATACCTGCAATAGCCTTGCCTTTCCTTTCATGGGGACTACATTACTGCTTACCTTGTCCCTCATCCTTTAGCGCTGCAGATTCCTGGATCTCCATCCACAACTGTAACCTCACATGAAGGTAGGAAGGTGCCCGCCCCTCGTTTAATACACCACATACTTATTGGGTTGTTGGTTGATGTTTTCCCATCCAGCCTGGCGCCCGGGGATTTCCTGTTGTTACATATAGTCCAGCTTTGTTTGATGACCACCTCATCACATGTCTTAAACACTTGACAATCTGCCTGAGTAATACCATCCGCCCAGTCAGCACCAGAGACAGCCAGCCTCAGATTTGTCATGGTCAGACGTAAGGTGACACTAGCCCCAGGAGGGGCTGTAGCTGGCACTACTGCCTCAGTAACTACCGTGGACCTGTTTCTTCAACGTGCTGCAGCTGTTTTGGATAAGGAGATTGAGTTAGTTAACCGTTACCTATCCAGGTCACCGGTTGCTGGTACAACTGTCTTGCACACAGATACACCTGAGTTATTGACTAGCATGGACAACAATCCATCCAATTCCACAGATATTACAGATACGCAGGATCACAGTGGGGCCACCTCCTTTCCTACAGCTCAACGAAGGCCCCTCTCGTCGGCTGTTATAATTATTAACCAAGGGAATACTAAGACCAAACCAAGCAAGGAAGGGGTGGCATATACCCCTTGCATGTCCACCTCTCGTCTCGAAGACCCCTCGCCTGGGAACTCTCCTCCGACTACGTTGGGAGTTAAGGGGGCTACTAAAGGCACAAAAAGGAAATCACAAACAATGGAGGGCAAAGCAAAAAAGCTAAAACCTAACCTGCCAACTAAAGTTCAACCACCTGTTACATCCACACCTCCCAATCATGACATGACAGGTGCCTTGGAGACCCTCAGGGTAACGATGGAGGTTATATTGGACTCTAAGTTGGCACCATTATTTCAATGACTAACGGCAATATAAAAGAGTCTATTGGACCTGAAGTGTCCTCTGATAACAGTCCAGAATGAAGGGATAGCCTCTCAACTTGTACATCACTCTGTACCAGGTCCTGCCAATCCAGATCACCCACAAGTTCCCGACAGCAGCCAGCCACAGGGGCAGAGCAGACAAGATACTGAAAGTCATCCACCGTCGACACAGAGAGGTTCTCTTCACCCAAGTAGCAGATCATCTCTGCAGCCACAGCCCTAGCCCCAGTCAGGGACTCATCCAACAGGGGCATGGCCTACAAGGAGAGGTGAAGTTCATTCTTTAGATCTTCAAGTAATACATCTGTCAGCGGAATAAACCCCTTGTGGTACTGGGGAATGTGCCAACTCTTCCAGGGGGTAGGAAAGAGGACTTTTCTCAGTTGAGGAATAAAGTTTTATACTGGCTATCAAATAACACATACTTGGGCTCTAGGGTAGAAAGAAATCTTATCATAAATCACTACCAGGGGACTGTGTCATTATGAATTTTAATAGCCCACACTTGGCAGAAAGAATCTTGTCCTCAAGGTTATACCCCTGTCCACCAAGTCAAGAGTCGGCAATCATGGCCCTTCCACTAGGGTTCTTTTATGGACCTGTTTTTGCAGGGAGCTTTCTCCAGAATTATTTTAATATGGCTCCACCTGTCAACCTGTCGCAGCAAACCCTGTTTATCAGGAAAGTACATTTGAATCCACCAGCTACAACAGCATATCCCGACAATTTGACCCCGTACCGGCATGGACCTGGTTTACTACCGGCATGGACCTGGTTTACTACCCCTAGAGCTGTCAAACAGATTTACCCCTCTGTCTAGATTGGACACATGCGATTGACTTGATAGGTCCCCTGCTTTGGACCCGGACCCGGTAAATTGTATTGTTCAGTGGGACACCCCAGGGGATATATCAGCAAAGTAGCTATGGGCATGATACCAATGTTATATCCTGCAATTTGTGGTGTTCAGCAGGACCCCCAGGGGAAAATCAGCAAAGCATGTGTGGGCATGACACCAATGCTATATTCTAGAATGTCTCAGGCTTGGCTAACAAATTCTCTGACCCACTATAGATGGCTTTTATAAGACGATTTCAAGTGATTTGTTTGCAGACTACATGGCTGGTAGTCTGCAGTTTATTTACAGAGTTTATAAGTCTTTTTTTGTCCCAACTTCACACTCAATGGCTGGAAGAGCCAGGGGTGGTCTAGTTATATTTATTTCCATTGCATTGGATTGTCAGATCCAGGTTTTACCTGTACACAGTCCCTGTATACAACATCTGACTCTAAGAAAGGGATCTAGAAACTTGAGCCTTATTAATTTTTATAATTCAGTAAGTATGTCTGGTGAGTGTAATATTAGTCTATTGCGTTCCCTTATAAGGCATCACTGCACAACAGAACATCTAAATCTTATGAAACAGGGGATTTCAACGTACATCTTTGTGGAGATCCCATGCTGACCAGCCTGGATAACTGAGGTTGCCCTCGGGTGAGGGGGCTGCATTTTGAGCATACTGCCCAGGGGGACGCCCTGAACATACTCCTTCATGAATTTGACTTGATATCTCTTCTGTCATTAGGTGACACCGGTAGCAAGGCAGCCGTTCCTTTGTTTAAAGGAAGAGGATGTGGTACAATCATTGATTTCATGATAATTTAATCACTCCTGAAATATTCATTTTAGGGTTTCTTTATACAAGAAATTGCATACAGTGACCATAACACACTGTGTGTTGAATTGAAAAAATCCAATAATGGTATGTAAAATATTTGAGAGCCCCCCAGAGCTGATTAGTGAGTCCGGTCAGGAAGCAGTTTCTACCACATTGACCTTTGGACTGGGGAGATAGAGGCAGGTATCACAGGGCTGACAAGCAACAAAGCACCGGGCCCTGACAGTATTCTCCTGGATCTTTTTAAATCTGACCACTCCTTTTGGGGCCCGGTCCTCACATATGTTTCAACAGGAGCACAGAGGGAAAGAAAAAGGCATGGTTGTCCTCCACTCATAAAGCATCAATACAACAATAACCCTGTCCTCTGGGTGAATTATACATCAGTTTATTAATTGCAGAAAGAATATCATGTGCTTATTTCTTCTGCTATGACTAAGCATGGGCGGATTTTGCGGATTGGCAATCCGCGAACTTGCGTATTTACGGATTCGCAATCCGCGAAGATCCGCGAACTCTAGCGGATTTGCGGATTTTTCCGTTTTTTGTGTTGGCGCGTGTTCGCGCCGATTTTGGGACAAGTTCGCAATTGCGAACTTACTTTTCGGCTTGCAACGGCCGCGACTATGTTGTTTCTACGTCTGGTTTATCATCACAGGTTCACAGCACCCTCTGTTTCACCACTGCCACCCTCTGGGACACCCATGCCACCCTCTAGTACATCCTCACTGGCACCTATTAGGTTTATTTATCACTGTAGATTATGGTGGTTGAAAAAAGCAAGCACACCTGCCCTTCTTCAACTGCCATCAATTAATTTGTTTCATTAATGTGTCACTAATTTTGAAAGTTCCAGTCTGGCTGGCACCTGCTTCCTTCCTTATCTGTAATTTGCTTTTTGTTGCAGTGAAATTTTTTTTTCACAGGACCTTTATGGTGCTATACTGCTATTCTATGAGCCTGCTGTTTGGGTCATAGCAGGGTCATAGAATAGTTGCAAACTCTGGAGGGGCCCATCAGGAAGCACTACCTTGAATGTTACTAATGTTAAGTTTGAACTTTTGCACCTGCTCATTGCTTTCATTTTAGCTAAAATCGTTTTTTCTGCAATTTCGCGCGTTTTTTGGGGCGCGAATCCGTGCGAGATCGATTTCGGAAGCCGCGAATACGTGCGAATACAAAATTGTTTTTGTTGCGACGTGTATGTTCGCGTGATCTTGCTCGTGTTCGCGAGGCGCTCCTAGCTATTCGTTTGCCAAGTTACCCTATCGGTCGTACACGGGCGCGGCCATCTTGTTGGCGTGACGTAATTCCGTTTCCGCCCGCTATGTGTAATCTCGCAAAGTGTGCTGCTCGCTAGTACAATTTCGCGCGTACTCGCAAGGAAAATCTCGCGCGAACTTACCCACGCGGTCGTGAACGGGCGCGGCCATCTTGTTTCTCATTCATTGCTATGGTTCTGGGCATGCTTTCTCTATCCTCTCTCAATCTCTGCCATCCTTTGCTTGTTTGAAGTTTTTTTGATCTAATTTTACTTATTATCTAACCCTCTATTTTTCTAGCTCTATATTTTTGTGTTTTCTGCAGCTTTTATTTACTTTTAAACTACTTTTTTAAACTCTTTTCTTTTCTTCTTCACTATTCTATTTCTTCTTTATCATTTAAGTTTATTTCTGCCCAGACCATGGTAAAGGGAGCCGGGAAGCACCCTGAGAAGGGGAAGGGTCCCGCACCCCGTGCCCGGCTCCCGTGCGGGCGTTTAAGGGGGGAGCAAGTGGTCCCGAGGGAGATCTTCAGCGCGGAGGAAGTGGCGGCACTGATCTTCCACGTCCAGCGCCGCCTCCCCAAGACGATCCTGGGAGGCGGCAAGATCGCGACCGGCTATGGCATCCGGGAGCGCCGCCAGCGGTGGGAGAAGGTGTGCCGGGCCATGTACAAGATCTCTGGGGTCCGGCGCACATATAACCAGGCCACCCACCGCTGGACCGATGTCATGGACCGGGAGCGGGACTTGCTGGACGCGCTCGGCGTAGAGGTCCCCGGGATTGGTGAGTAGTAGTAGTGGTACATTTACTACTCTGTTTTATCCTGCTCTGTTATTTGCAAATCTTTGTTCTTTACCAAGAGCAATAATGCTGCCGATTACATTGAGGTAAATTATATTTCAAAATCTTCTATGCATTTCATTTTCAGGTGCACTGCTCTCCTTCTCAGTAGCCTTGCTTGCTACTATGCTTCTTTGTTTTGTATGTTGTGTTCAGAAGCATTTCATTGGCCTGAGAAATTATGTATGAGTGTACTGTAAAGAAAAGAACTGCGTAATGCTAGACAGTAAGGGTCATATTTTCAATTACCGGCGCATCCCTGCAAAGTAGCAGGGATGCGGCAGTAATTGTGTGCCATGCCACCACCACCCATTGGCCCAAAACGTCACAGAAGCCTTACGCATCTGTGCCGTAAAGGCAGCGCATTGCTGGAGTTGCGTGCCAACGATGGCGCAGCTCCAGCAATGCTCTGGGGTACCCTATCTCCCCAATGCTGCATCAAGCCGTACGTCGGCTTCAAGCGCGCAGGGTTTGAGTCATGCATCATTGTCCTAAAAGTGACTGATTGACATCTTGTAGATTTCCCCCAGCAACTTTTAGGATTCGTTCCTGCGCAGGTACGCCCTCCCTTGCGCCGGAACGCCCCCTGATGGCGCAGGGCTTTACAACGTGATGCATCGCCCATATGCCCATATGTGTTTTTTTTTTTAATATATACGCCGCACCAACACCATGGCGAGTCTTTTGTTCTGCCGCTGCGTCAGAAAAGGCACGCAACAATGGAGGAAAATCAACCTCTTTAGTAGTCTGTTTATTGAGTTACATAGGAACTTTCTAAGTCAACGTTCCGCAAATCAGGCAATACGAATAACGTAGTATACCACATGAGATAGATCCCGTGGAATAGTTGTCTATCTATTTGCTATTTTTCCAAATATGTTGTTATTGTTCTTTTGAAATGTTTGATTTGGTTGAAAAATCTCATCCATGTTTTCTGGTTTTTCTTTCTTTCATGTTGTACATCAGCTCCCCCCAAGGGCAAGAGGACACAGGAGGAGGGTGCTGAGGATGCAGGCCAGGATCGGGCAGGCGAGGGCTCCTTTGCTGGCCCCAGTAAGTTTACATTTTAATAAACAGTACATATTTTTTCCTAGCGTTCCTCATTCGATTTTTTCTAAATCATCTTTGATCTTCTTGTAGACTGGATATAAATTCTTATCCTGCCTCGAATATGACTCCCTGTGGTATTATTAGACTATTCTTATTAGTCTGTCTGTGTAGCTAACTAAGATTGGACATTTGGCAATTCCATTGGACTCCCATTATATTCAGCAATACCTCTATGCACTGTCTCCTTACTGACTAGATAGTGTGGTAGAGTCATTCAGCTCCCGAAGTCACCGATTATAGATCCCCAATGATCTCTAGATTATCGTACGCAGGACAAGAGAGTAGTACGGAGTCACAGCACAGTCAAGAAGTGTCAGAGGCACTCATGCTTGCAAAAATTCCAAAACCTTTAGCTCATCCACTCTAGTCTAGAGGAACAAAAACCACAGAGTCTATTTAAGTGTAAAAGCTTTATTAAAAGTAAACACATTTATTAAAATCTACTTTGTCATAAAACTATTTAACTGTAAACGGAAAAGTGGTTAGTGCTGACGATTAATTGGACACATTTCTTGTGGTCGAGCCGAACTCTCACCTAGTTTGAACTTGATCCTGGTCATGTTCTTAGGACTCAGTCAGGACAGGAGTCAAGCTTCTGTCTGTTAGGAGAAAAAGTGGTGCGTGTTAAAAATCAAAAGCAAGCATTCATCAGTTGTGCATAAAAGTGCAGCAAGACAACAGCCTTCCCTGGAAAATGGGACATTTTTACTATGGAGTAGACAGTCACAAATTATTACATTGTATTCTGTTTTTTTAACATTTCTCCTAGACCAAATATTATATAGTAGTGAGTGGTGTATTCTAACATTCTTAAATGTACTTTGTAGGTGTAACATCTGGTGACGGGGCCAGCGCGGAGGTGGCTGTGTTGGACTTGGACTCGGAGGCCTCTGGGGAGGAGGCGGCGTTAGAAGAGCTGGTGGCCGTTCCTGTGGGGGATCAAACGGTGGTGGCGGAAACAGGTAAGCTATATATTCCTTACTTATTGAGATTGAAGACTGCATAGTGTGCTTTTTGCACGGGTGTATTACAATTACAAATCAACCAGGTAGTAGCCTCCTCGAAATGTACTTCGACTTAGCTGTGAAGTTTTTGGTGAGAAGAATCCCAATAAGTTCTTAGACGAACGTGATGGATGGGATGAACGAAAAGCGAAAGAAGGGTGTAAGTAAGTGGGACGCGAACTTGTATGATGGCTGGCAAAGAAGAACGATATGTGTTTGCTTGGACCCAGAGGTGGCTGGGAAGGAAAGAATATGGTATGGTGCATGGCTGGGTCAATGATGAAGCAAGGATGGGTGGAAGGACAGCAGCCTGGGTGGGTGAAACAGAAACTGTATGTGTGCGTATACTTTGAATGAATGGATGCCTGGAGCATGGTATTCTCTGACACTTACATAGCAAATGTGTATCTAGAGAGAGTAGATGGTCGCCAGGTGAAGTAAGTGTTACCTTGAAGAGCATGTACCACCGCACCCGCACGTCCGTCCCAGTGCAGGGAAGGCAAGGAAAAGAAATTGTAAATGTGTCCAATACTACCATGAATAGTAGCAGTACTTTGTATTGCGTTTGCATTCACAGCATATATCAGGTTATTACGGTGGACACTCCGTACCTCTCTTAATAACTTTAGTTTACTTGTAGTACGTCATTCATGTGTGGGTGTATCACTGTGTTCACTCAATATTAAGCAAAGCACCTAAAGTCATCTCATCTGTCATTAAATACGTCCCATGTGAAGTGATAGATAATCAAATTAGTTAGCTTCTTCAGTTTCCTTTTCTAGTACTCATTTGCACTGTAGGGTGAAAGGTAAATTAATTAAGCAGTAGCCCTTGTAACAGAGTATTCTCAGTGCCACCCGTAATAGAAAAGTAATAGCTTCACCACCTGCATGTACTGGACCGGTACAGTAACGCAAGTCTGTCTCCATCATCATGGTGTGCAACTTTTTTTCTCGGGTGCAACTTCACTGTGCTGTGTCCATGTCATTCTGCCGGCTTGCATAAGATAACGTACCCATTTCCCTAAACAAGAGAGAAGAAGAAGAATAAGACTGGTGTACTGTCATAGTCGACTGTAATGGAAGTCCATAGTGGTCGTAGAATTAGTTCATTAAACTACCACTACTGTTAGAGCAAGGATGCAGAAGTGGGAGGTTACATAGATACTGTCCTCAATAGTTATGTACTGTGCTTTCAATTTGCTACTTGTACTCTGTGACCCAACTTTCGGCTCAATCACTTTGTGTTATTAATAAGGAGCATTGGTTACAGACTATGTCTTTCTTTCTTCATATAGTTGCTCCTTCCAAATCAACAACAAGGAGGGAGCAGGCTAGATTGGCCCGGCAACGGAGGCTGGAGGCCACAGTCGCCGAGTATCGGCGGCTGGTGGCCCTGGAGGAGGAGGAGGACACGCAGTCGAGCGGGGCAACATCTTCGACTGTGACCACTGCATCCTCCTCCGTGACTAAACCAGCGGGACCGAGCCGGGCTAAGAAAGCCGACCGCCACCGCCAAGCACCCGAAATACCAGCTGCCCCCCACAGGAGCTGCAAGGAACGCCAACGCCGCCTACGAGTCCGCATGTCCAACCTGGAGCAGGAGGTCCTGAGGTATAAGACCTTGGTTAAGGGCCTCCGCTCCGAGCTTGCCACCCTCCGCAAGGAGTATGATGCCCATGCCGCATCATGCACCAGCACCAGCACCCTCCAGTAGTGGAGTGTCCCTTGCCCTTTTTTTATAGACTTTTGGGGGGTGGGATTTGGGAGTTGGGATCGTTTTGGGACGTTTCAGAGACAATCGTTGGGGTTAGGGTGGGTGAGGGAGATTATTTTGTTAGGGATAAATAAATATATTTTTCAACTTTATCTGACCATACCTGTTTTTTACTGCTTTTCAGTCTGGTGGGTGGGGGGCGGGGGTGTAACAGTAACTTTGTTTTCCTGAACAGTCGTAGGACTTTAGTAGTACAACCGTCAATCTCTTGTCTACTCCGAAATAATACTCCATTATACTACCTCCCACCAAACGCTTATCTTACCTGTAATTTGTGTTAGAAATTAGGGCTAGGCCCAGGGCTGGCTCCAGGTGAAATGGGGATTAACGTTGTCATTCCTGGGCGGGTGACATTTCCTCATTGCGGTGTTACTAGTGGTGTGACACAGTGGCAGTTGCATGCCTATGGAAAAAAAGAAAACGAAACCTTGTTTGTACTCCTTACTGTAGCATTACAACGGTTACGGTACGATCGAGAAAATAGCAGGTGACAGTACACTAGAACAGTGCCATAATGTAGCCTAACAAATGGTAAAGTATTGCAAGTATAACTAGTACTTGCGTTGAATTTATTTGACATTGGCTACTACTACTAGAAGATATAGTACTGAAGCTGAGTAAGTCTAGAAGATATCCTCGTATTCCTTCACCAGCCTGTTGCTGCTATCACCTTATCCTCCCCAGCAAGTGTGTGGAATTATTGATGTCATTTTAGTCAGACATCAAGCAAAACAACACAGCCCGGGGGAAGAGGGTTAGGGTTTGTAAAATGGATGGGAATGGGGGTTTCTTTTTGGGTAGGTTTTGTTGAGAGAAGAAAAAAAAAGCAGAGCATGGACAAACAATAATTGAAGATACAGAGTTTACAGACAATCTTTGGTTACAAACTAAAGGTAAGCACATGCAGTCACACTCATAGAATAAAAGACAACAATGGATACTGTATCTGTATTGCGTATGTTGTTGGAGTTGTCCTGTTGAAATTGGTAAGTAAGTTGCATGCAGCAAACAATTCCTCTTATTGGCGGCACTCCTCCATTCCAGCTGACGCTTCGTCCATCAATGTGGTGGTGACCACTGACAGAAGAGACACCTTGTCCACTGCCTGCCTGGCGGATGTTGACTGAAACCCGGCCTGTAATTATTGAACGGAAAACAGGAAGTGCTATTACAATACCACTGATAAATAAATAAAAGGTATGTACGCTGTGTGGTTCAAAAAGTGACACTTTGATTTCCCTAATAGACAGTACAATATTTTTGAAATTGCGTGCTCTGTCTGAGTCACCTTTTTAAGGATCAATAAGTATGGCCAAAATATTATAGCGGATCTTTCCCCTCAAGGTGGGTGTACTACTGTGTTTTAGAACAAAATTTGACCTTCCCAGCAATGCTCCCACCAAGACCCTTACTAAAGCCAGTCGCAAAAATGTAGAAGAACCCAATCATATCTCCAAAAACGATGCCTAGCAGAAAAATGGTTACAAAACGTACTTTGAAAGTAACAGTAGACCCAAATACAGACCGTGGATTGTATTCAAACCACTTGCCTGCAAGCAAAAGTATCCATAGCCAGCATCGCTCCAACAGTGCTCTACAACAACAGAACCGCGTTGCAATCGAACCCCCCTAAACACATGCAATCCTGCTGCTAGGGCTAACCCTAACGAACCCTAACTTACAAAAAGTGCCAAAACTGGTGTTTCCTTATGGATTTTGTCCAACTAACTTCTAGCCGGTATTAGACCTTCCCAGGAATGCCCCAGGCAAGACCCGCCAACCCACCCGCAAAAAAACACCCGACACAACACCACCAAACAGCGAAAAAGCTAAATCTCATACTTACAATGTCTCTCGGCCTTCGGTCCAAACGCGGCGCTGTGCAGCTAGGTCGTCATCATCATCAATCATCATAACTCCTGTTTTCCACCACGGATTTCCTGAAAAGCAAATGCAATCAAGATTAGACTGTCGCAGCAGTGCTTCGACAGAGACCCCGGCCGCAACCCACCCACGAACAGCAGGAAGCCCCCCAAAACGCTACATTGAGCAAGATGTCTGAAGAAATGGCAAAAAAAAGGCTGTTCCTTATGGATTTTGTCCAAAACACTTGTATCCGGTATTAGACCTTCCCAGGAATGCCCCAGGCAAGACCCGCCGGCGCCAACCCACCCGGAAAAAAACACCCGACACAACACCACCAAACAGCGAAAAAGCTAAATCTCATACTTACAATGTCTCTCGGCCTTCGGTCCAAACGCGGCGCTGTGCAGCTAGGTCGTCATCATCATCAATCATCATAACTCCTGTTTTCCACCACGGAGTTCCTGAAAAGCAAATGCAATCAAGATTAGACTGTCGCAGCAGTGCTTCGACAGAGACCCCGGCCGCAACCCACCCACGAACAGCAGGAAGCCCCCCAAAACGCTACATTGAGCAAGATGTCTGAAGAAATGGCAAAAAAAAGGCTGTTCCTTATGGATTTTGTCCAAAACACTTGTATCCGGTATTAGACCTTCCCAGGAATGCCCCAGGCAAGACCCGCCGGCGCCAACCCACCCGGAAAAAAACACCCGACACAACACCACCAAACAGCGAAAAAGCTAAATCTCATACTTACAATGTCTCTCGGCCTTCGGTCCAAACGCGGCGCTGTGCAGCTAGGTCGTCATCATCATCAATCATCATAACTCCTGTTTTCCACCACGGATTTCCTGAAAAGCAAATGCAATCAAGATTAGACTGTCGCAGCAGTGCTTCGACAGAGACCCCGGCCGCAACCCACCCACGAACAGCAGGAAGCCCCCCAAAACGCTACATTGAGCAAGATGTCTGAAGAAATGGCAAAAAAAAGGCTGTTCCTTATGGATTTTGTCCAAAACACTTGTATCCGGTATTAGACCTTCCCAGGAATGCCCCAGGCAAGACCCGCCGGCGCCAACCCACCCGCAAAAAAACACCCGACAACACCCCCAAACAGCGAAAAAGCGAAATCTCATACTTACAAGTTACAATATCTCTCGGCCTTCGTTCCAAATGCCGCGCTGTTCAGCTAGGTCATCATCATCAATCATCATAACTCCTGTTTTCCACCACGGATTTCCTGAAAAGCAAATGCAATCAAGATTAGACTGTCGCAGCAGTGCTTCGACAGACACCAAAAATTACACACAAACCCCCGGAACCCCGCCAAAGAGCACCTCAAAGGCAAGCAAGTCAGCAAAAACGGCAAGAAATTTCCACCTCATATTTGGTCCAAAACACTTTTGTCCATTATTAGAGCTTCACAGCAATGGGCCCAAAACCGTCAACTCACCCGCAAAGAAGTACAACACCCCCACAAGTGCTGAGTCTTTCTTCATTGTGCGTAATCCAGCACTCTGCTTGGAGGTAAATCGCAGTCTGGAGGAGGAGGATAGAGGAGCATGTTCTTCAGAACTTGTGAACCTGAGGAATGTAGACTGCGGCACCTTCAAATCAATAAGCAAACAAGTGAAGACAGTTCTGATGATGGTCTTGTTTTTGGGATTAGGTGATTAAAGTTTGAATTAAATTAACTGTGCAAAACAAAGAAAGAGAGACACAAAGCACACAGGAATAAAAGTGAATAAGGACGAAAAAGAAAGTTCTTGATTGATTGTCTCATTTTCAGGGCTCGGTGTCAGGGAATAAGAACAAGATTTCGTCATCATACTCTGCGAATTCAGGCTGGATGAGGTCAGTGGCACCGAACAGAGAAAAAATCCCCTCATCTACGTTGCTGTCCTCCTCGTCTTCATGTGGCGTGCTTTCTCGCACTTTGTAATCTGGTGGTATGAGGTGCTGATTCATCTTGATCATTGTCAGCCGCTCCACATTTTTGGGCGATAGGCGGCTCCGTTTGGGAGTTACAATGCCACCAGCAGCACTGAAAACACGTTCAGAAGACACACTTGCGAGTGGGCAAGACAAATAGTTTATAGCCAGGTTGTAGAGCTGTGGCCACAATTGTTTTTTGCCATGCCAATACTGCAATGGCTCCTCATTAAGAAAGACCACTGTTGAGTCATTCAGATAGTCCTGCACCATCGACTCAAGGTCATCAACTGTTCCTCCACTTTGCTTACTTTTTGCTGTGCCTGTGACATTTTTTCGAGAACCATACCCCATCAAACTTAGCCAATCCTCCTCCCCAGCCACTGTTAGTGTTGTCATTGTGTGTGGTGCAGATGATCCAGTTGCCGGTGTCTTTAACGGCTGAGAGGTCACTTGTGCCCCAGCCACAGGTGCAGAAGTGGATTCTTGTGACTGCGGATGGCCTGCTGATGCTGATGTACTGGCTTCTCCTTCAATAACCTGCCGTTCTTTTTCAAACCTCTTGGCTGACCAGGCTAACCAATGTTTGTACTTTTGAACATCTGCATCAGCGAAAGGAAAGAATGCGTTGTCTGCCAGCGCCTTTTTGTAGCGTGGATCCAGAATAGTAGCACAAATGTAATGCTGATCTGAGTTGATGTTTTTAAGACGTTCATCACCACGTAGGCGATGTAATAATTTCTCAGACAAAATGAAATGGTTTTTTTTTTTTTCATCTTTTTCAAACTCAGAAGAAACCGCCATCAGTTGGTGCTCCAGTATGCACAACAATGGGATAGCTTTTCCCAAATTACAGTCCTCCTGGCTGACTGCACGCGTGAAGAACTCAAAAGGACGAAGCATGTCTGTCAGGCTTTTAACTATGGCCCATTGCGCCTTACTCATCCGCAGGTCCTCCTTCTGAGATGTAGCCTCTGTCAAGAAATAGTGATCGAGTACCGTATACTGCTCATGCAGACGCTCAAGCATGTAGAAGGTTGAGTTCCAACGTGTTGCCACCTCCTGGATGAGTGCTTTCACTGGCATTCCACGTTGAAGTAGCAGTCTCCGCAGATGCTTCCGGGCCTTAAAAGAATGGCTGAAATGGTTGCACATTTTGCGGCAGGTGGCCATTACCTCGAACGCTGGACTCTCTTTATCACTCAAGAATTTTTGAACTACCAGGTTGATACAGTGCGCCAAACACGGCACTCTGACATGGTCACCCTGTAACATGGCCTTAACTACATTGGCGCCATTATCCGTGGAAACATAACCAATCTTGCGTTTTAGGGGGGATAGCATTGTCAAGACCTTTTTGTTAAACTCTTGCAAAAGGTTTTCTGCTGTGTGACTTTTCTCCAAGCCAAACATGGCTAGTGTTGCATGTTTCCGAGCAGCTTTGAAAACTTGGTCCGGGTCAACACCTGCGTTTAGCTTTGCTATAACACCTGAAAAAGAGACCCAGTGTGCAGTGATGCACATGTAATCATCGCCTGGGCCACTGGTTCACATGTCTGTTGTCAGATGTATTGTGTGAACAGCACTCTTCTGCAAAGCTGCCCCAATCGCCTGCAGCACATCTTCATGTAGTGCTGGAACCGCAACTCTGGCAAAATAGAACCGACTCGGAACCTTCCATTTAGGGCAGAGCGTTGCAACTAATTCAAGAAAACCTACCGCTTCTACAAAAGAAAAAGGTAGAAGGTCCACAGCTAGCATTTTAGCCAGCTTAGTGTTATACAGACGCGTCAGTGGGTGGTTGCGTTCATATAGCACCTCTGAAGTAAGCATTGTTCTAATGTTGCCCTGGACCAAGCATTTACGGGCTGATAATGACTTCGTTGACCCAATTTTGCTCGCTGGTGAACTTTTGTGCGTTGGTGTCTCACTCGCTCCAACACTCTTAGTGTGCCTCACATTGGGTGTGCTGCTGAGAGGGGTACTGGGTGTAAGGGAAGTGTTTGACACGTCTTCTTCCTGCTCGTCAACATCAGATGAAACATCAACGTTTCCTTGATTTTGGCCTTTCTTGATCGCAGCTAGGTGCGCAAACCATTTGACAGCGTGCTTTCTCTCAAGATGACCACTCTGGCCGCCGGTACCATAGTTGCTACCTGGCTTACCACGACTAACTGCAAGCTTACAAAGGGTACAAATGGCAAACTTTGGATTTTTGGGACAAACAGTAAAGAAGTCCCAAACTGGGGACTTGAAGTGTCTGTGGGACCTGGAGGAGGCGGCGATACTGGTGGTGGTGGTCATGAAGCTAATGCCAGATGAAGTGGAGGATCTGGATTGGCCAACTTTTGTACGTTTTCCACTTTCACCGCCACTAATTAAGGTCGAGGTTGACGCAGGTCTCTTCTTGCCAGAAAGAAATATGGAAGCGGGACGAGTTGGTGTACTACTTAACTCCAATGATTGTGGTGTTTCCACTGCCTCCTCATCGACAACATCATCATCATCATCATCACGCGCAGCAGCTCTTCGGGCTAGGGTCAAAATGTCTGTTTGCTGCATGCCCGCTGGGGCTGCAGTGACCTTTATGATGACTGGGTCGTCGTTGGCAGAGTCTTCATCAGCAGCAGTATCCGCCACTTCTTGTTGAGCCTCATCACACTCCATAAGTCTGAGACTTTGGACGAGCTTCCTTTTACGCTTAAGTACCTTTGTTGGATCATGGTGTGCCTCACTCTCAGACGGCTGTGGTGCTGGTTCCCAAGTTTGATCCGTATCATCAGAAGGAGGTGTGCTTGAAGAAGATGTAGACACCACCCTTGATCTCTTCCTTGCTAGGGGTGTGGAAGACAATGAAGGATCATCAGGAGGAGTGGCTTCCTCAAATGATACCTCGCCTTGATTGTCGATTTCCTGATGTGCCCCTACTTCGGGAGGAACAACTATTGTGGGCACTTGTGACCCTCCATGCACCTCTGCTTGCGCATCTCCTTGCGCTGCCTCTCCTTCCACATGTACTTGGGCTTGTACTTGCACATGTGATTGTTGTTGCGGCTGTGGTTGTTCAACACTCGTCAGATGAGCTACAACAACCTGTGTTGATTGAGGGACATTGCTGCTGCTTTCTTGCGATGAGCCAACATCACTGGTCGATGGTGATTGAAGAACTATACTGGCTGCCTCTGCAGCACTCAAGGGCTTGGACTTAAGTTGGCGTGGTGGTGGTGGTGGCACTGAGCCCAATGGAGCGGGGGTGCTGCTGCCAGCTTGGTCCCCAGCAGATCCCGCTGCTGCTGCAGGCATACTTTTTTTTTTACTCCCAAAAAAAGGGGCGGGCGGCACACCAGTGTCCTTGGTAACTTGCTTCTTCTGCTCCTTACTGGCACCTTTCTTGCTAGAGGAGCTACGGGTTACTTTTTTTGGGGCCATCTTCTTCAGAGCAGGTCAGCAGGCAGCAGTTGCACGAGTTGCAGAGGGTTCTGTGTCCAGACGTGACGTCGCGTGACGTTATGCTGCACACACACACCGCTGCAGGACTTCTTCCTGGCACTGGTGGTTCTCTTGAGTCTTCTTGTGCACCTAAAAGCAATGGAAGACAGAGGAACATCAGTTCAGTTATACACCCCAAAAAATCGACAAAACACAGAAAAATGAGCACAATCCCATGCCATCCATGATGTTTACATTGAAGACACCCCACAGAAAGACTACGGACATGCAAGTATGCAACACTCACTACCCCTGGGCATAATGGATGAAAAGTAGGCAAAATAAGTGCAGGCCTCAGACACTGCCTCTCCTCAAAATGGCCCCTTACACCCCAGGCACATGTTGCCTGTACCAGCCAGCACTCAAGATGGCCACCACCACCACCCACATGACCAGTCCACATCAACAGTACACCCCCAAAAAACAGAAAAACAGCCAGAAATCACCACAATCCAACGCCATCCATGATGTTTACATTAAAGAGAGTGAGACCACACCACAGGCACACTCAGTCCATGCACCACCACCCCTGGGCAAAAGGCCACACCAGCAGCCCCCCAAAAACGACAAAAAACAATAAAATAAGCACAATCCCAGCCCATCCATGGCCTCTATTATGTTTAAATTCAAGAAGACACCCCACAGAAAGACTAGGCCCATGCAACACTCACCACCCCTGGGCAAAGGGCCCCACCAGCAGGCCCAAAAAAACGACAAAAAACAATAAAATCAGCACAATCCCAGCCCATCCATGGCCTCAATGGTGTTTAAATTCAAGAAGACACCCCTCAGAAACACTAGGCCCATGCAACACTCACTACCCCTGGGCATAATGGATGAAAAGTAGGCAAAATAAGTGCAGGCCTCAGACACTGCCTCTCCTCAAAATGGCCCCTTACACCCCAAGCACATGTTGCCTGTAGCAGCCAGCACTCAAGATGGCCACCACCACCACCCACATGACCAGTCCACATCAACAGTACACCCCCAAAAAACTGAAAAACAGCCAGAAATCACCACAATCCAATGCCATCCATGATGTTTACATTAAAGAGAGTGAGACCACACCACAGGCACACTCAGTCCATGCACCACCCACCACCCCTGGGCAAAAGGCCACACCAGCAGCCCCCCAAAAACGACAAAAAACAATAAAATAAGCACAATCCCAGCCCATCCATGGCCTCTATTATGTTTAAATTCAAGAAGACACCCCACAGAAAGACTAGGCCCATGCAACACTCACCACCCCTGGGCAAAGGGCCCCACCAGCAGGCCCAAAAAAACGACAAAAAACAATAAAATCAGCACAATCCCAGCCCATCCATGGCCTCAATGGTGTTTAAATTCAAGAAGACACCCCTCAGAAACACTAGGCCCATGCAACACTCACTACCCCTGGGCATAATGGATGAAAAGTAGGCAAAATAAGTGCAGGCCTCAGACACTGCCTCTCCTCAAAATGGCCCCTTACACCCCAGGCACATGTTGCCTGTACCAGCCAGCACTCAAGATGGCCACCACCACCACCCACATGACCAGTCCACATCAACAGTACACCCCCAAAAAACAGAAAAACAGCCAGAAATCACCACAATCCAATGCCATCCATGATGTTTACATTAAAGAGAGTGAGACCACACCACAGGCACACTCAGTCCATGCACCACCACCCCTGGGCAAAAGGCCACACCAGCAGCCCCCCAAAAACGACAAAAAACAATAAAATAAGCACAATCCCAGCCCATCCATGGCCTCTATTATGTTTAAATTCAAGAAGACACCCCACAGAAAGACTAGGCCCATGCAACACTCACCACCCCTGGGCAAAGGGCCCCACCAGCAGGCCCAAAAAACGACAAAAAACAATAAAATCAGCACAATCCCAGCCCATCCATGGCCTCAATGGTGTTTAAATTCAAGAAGACACCCCTCAGAAACACTAGGCCCATGCAACACTCACTACCCCTGGGCATAATGGATGAAAAGTAGGCAAAATAAGTGCAGGCCTCAGACACTGCCTCTCCTCAAAATGGCCCCTTACACCCCAAGCACATGTTGCCTGTAGCAGCCAGCACTCAAGATGGCCACCACCACCACCCACATGACCAGTCCACATCAACAGTACACCCCCAAAAAACAGAAAAACAGCCAGAAATCACCACAATCCAATGCCATCCATGATGTTTACATTAAAGAGAGTGAGACCACACCACAGGCACACTCAGTCCATGCACCACCCACCACCCCTGGGCAAAAGGCCACACCAGCAGCCCCCCAAAAACGACAAAAAACAATAAAATAAGCACAATCCCAGCCCATCCATGGCCTCTATTATGTTTAAATTCAAGAAGACACCCCACAGAAAGACTAGGCCCATGCAACACTCACCACCCCTGGGCAAAGGGCCCCACCAGCAGGCCCAAAAAAACGACAAAAAACAATAAAATCAGCACAATCCCAGCCCATCCATGGCCTCAATGGTGTTTAAATTCAAGAAGACACCCCTCAGAAACACTAGGCCCATGCAACACTCACTACCCCTGGGCATAATGGATGAAAAGTAGGCAAAATAAGTGCAGGCCTCAGACACTGCCTCTCCTCAAAATGGCCCCTTACACCCCAGGCACATGTTGCCTGTACCAGCCAGCACTCAAGATGGCCACCACCACCACCCACATGACCAGTCCACATCAACAGTACACCCCCAAAAAACAGAAAAACAGCCAGAAATCACCACAATCCAATGCCATCCATGATGTTTACATTAAAGAGAGTGAGACCACACCACAGGCACACTCAGTCCATGCACCACCACCCCTGGGCAAAAGGCCACACCAGCAGCCCCCCAAAAACGACAAAAAACAATAAAATAAGCACAATCCCAGCCCATCCATGGCCTCTATTATGTTTAAATTCAAGAAGACACCCCACAGAAAGACTAGGCCCATGCAACACTCACCACCCCTGGGCAAAGGGCCCCACCAGCAGGCCCAAAAAACGACAAAAAACAATAAAATCAGCACAATCCCAGCCCATCCATGGCCTCAATGGTGTTTAAATTCAAGAAGACACCCCTCAGAAACACTAGGCCCATGCAACACTCACTACCCCTGGGCATAATGGATGAAAAGTAGGCAAAATAAGTGCAGGCCTCAGACACTGCCTCTCCTCAAAATGGCCCCTTACACCCCAGGCACATGTTGCCTGTACCAGCCAGCACTCAAGATGGCCACCACCACCACCCACATGACCAGTCCACATCAACAGTACACCCCCAAAAAACAGAAAAACAGCCAGAAATCACCACAATCCAATGCCATCCATGATGTTTACATTAAAGAGAGTGAGACCACACCACAGGCACACTCAGTCCATGCACCACCCACCACCCCTGGGCAAAAGGCCACACCAGCAGCCCCCCAAAAACGACAAAAAACAATAAAATAAGCACAATCCCAGCCCATCCATGGCCTCTATTATTTTTAAATTCAAGAAGACACCCCACAGAAAGACTAGGCCCATGCAACACTCACCACCCCTGGGCAAAGGGCCCCACCAGCAGGCCCAAAAAAACGACAAAAAACAATAGAATCAGCACAATCCCAGCCCATCCATGGCCTCAATGGTGTTTAAATTCAAGAAGACACCCCTCAGAAACACTAGGCCCATGCAACACTCACTACCCCTGGGCATAATGGATGAAAAGTAGGCAAAATAAGTGCAGGCCTCAGACACTGCCTCTCCTCAAAATGGCCCCTTACACCCCAGGCACATGTTGCCTGTACCAGCCAGCACTCAAGATGGCCACCACCACCACCCACATGACCAGTCCACATCAACAGTACACCCCCAAAAAACAGAAAAACAGCCAGAAATCACCACAATCCAATGCCATCCATGATGTTTACATTAAAGAGAGTGAGACCACACCACAGGCACACTCAGTCCATGCACCACCACCCCTGGGCAAAAGGCCACACCAGCAGCCCCCCAAAAACGACAAAAAACAATAAAATAAGCACAATCCCAGCCCATCCATGGCCTCTATTATGTTTAAATTCAAGAAGACACCCCACAGAAAGACTAGGCCCATGCAACACTCACCACCCCTGGGCAAAGGGCCCCACCAGCAGGCCCAAAAAAACGACAAAAAACAATAAAATCAGCACAATCCCAGCCCATCCATGGCCTCAATGGTGTTTAAATTCAAGAAGACACCCCTCAGAAACACTAGGCCCATGCAACACTCACTACCCCTGGGCATAATGGATGAAAAGTAGGCAAAATAAGTGCAGGCCTCAGACACTGCCTCTCCTCAAAATGGCCCCTTACACCCCAGGCACATGTTGCCTGTACCAGCCAGCACTCAAGATGGCCACCACCACCACCCACATGACCAGTCCACATCAACAGTACACCCCCAAAAAACAGAAAAACAGCCAGAAATCACCACAATCCAATGCCATCCATGATGTTTACATTAAAGAGAGTGAGACCACACCACAGGCACACTCAGTCCATGCACCACCACCCCTGGGCAAAAGGCCACACCAGCAGCCCCCCAAAAACGACAAAAAACAATAAAATAAGCACAATCCCAGCCCATCCATGGCCTCTATTATGTTTAAATTCAAGAATACACCCCACAGAAAGACTAGGCCCATGCAACACTCACCACCCCTGGGCAAAGGGCCCCACCAGCAGGCCCAAAAAACGACAAAAAACAATAAAATCAGCACAATCCCAGCCCATCCATGGCCTCAATGGTGTTTAAATTCAAGAAGACACCCCTCAGAAACACTAGGCCCATGCAACACTCACTACCCCTGGGCATAATGGATGAAAAGTAGGCAAAATAAGTGCAGGCCTCAGACACTGCCTCTCCTCAAAATGGCCCCTTACACCCCAGGCACATGTTGCCTGTACCAGCCAGCACTCAAGATGGCCACCACCACCACCCACATGACCAGTCCACATCAACAGTACAACCCCAAAAAACAGAAAAACAGCCAGAAATCACCACAATCCAATGCCATCCATGATGTTTACATTAAAGAGAGTGAGACCACACCACAGGCACACTCAGTCCATGCACCACCCACCACCCCTGGGCAAAAGGCCACACCAGCAGCCCCCCAAAAACGACAAAAAACAATAAAATAAGCACAATCCCAGCCCATCCATGGCCTCAATTATGTTTAAATTTAAGAAGACACCCCACAGAAAGACTAGGCCCATGCAACACTCACCACCCCTGGGCAAAGGGCCCCACCAGCAGTCCCAAAAAAAAGACAAAAATCAGCACAATCCCAGCCCATCCATGGCCTCAATGGTGTTTAAATTCAACAAAACAGTTGTATCATGCACCCCTAACCAACCCTGGTCCTACTGGATACTGTGGCTACCCACAATATAATTTATTTAATGTTCTGAAAAAGTTCCAAAATTTTACTTGCAGCAACTGTAATGCCCCAAACAAACTTACTTGTGAAAGTTGATTTCTAATCCAAAAGTGATCCAAAGACAGTCAAAAAGGCCTCAAATCCAAATATCCAGCAGCACCCACAAAAAGTAATCCTTCCAGCTCCAGATCCAAATGAAAGTGACCAGGAGATGGACAAAGCACTGGGAGGAGCCTGCTGGACAGGAACAGGAAGTTGGAGACTGTGGGGCACTTCCTTCCTCCCCCCCCCCCCAAAATGGACTCCTTGCAAAAAAAAAAAGCCATGCAAATGTCAACCTGAGGAGTGATTCTGATAAAAATCATAATTTTCTGAAGGTTTATCCTGTTTGCTGGTGATTTTCTTGTGCGAAATTGCAAAATCTCTATTTCGCAAGTGCGAGATTGTTCCTTTCCGCCGCAACTACGTGTTCGCAATTGCGAACTCTCGCGAGGTGTGCTGTGCAAGGTGGCAAGCCGCGAGTACGTATTCGCGGGCGACAAACTCCCGCGGGAACACGCAGCAAGATCTAAAATGGCGCGTCACTCGCAAAGAAAAACAACTCGGCAAACGCTAAAATGACGGAAAGTGAACGCCGTGCACCACGCCGCGCGCCGCAACCAAGCAAAATATCCGCCGCGAGCGGATTCACGGATTTTCGACAAATTCGCGAGCGTTCGCGGATTGCGGATTTGCCGAAAATCCGAAAAATCCGCGAGCGGAGCGGATTTTACGCCCATGCTTAGCTATGACCCCTCAATTCTCATTAATCAGGAGGTGTCAAACTGTATATCCCCAAATATTTAAAATTCCAAGCAATTTTCTCATTTTATTTAAATTTTTAATGTAAATAACATTTCCAAATTACAGTCAAAAGAACAAATGTCTAAATCACAAGTTGTTACACACATCAACTAGTGAAAAAATGTGAAGGACAAAAATGACCCCTCACGGGCGCACCACCTTCGGGGTAACTGGCAGGTACTCACCAGATTAGGCCCCATTTCTCATCACAGGCAGTCATTTTATTGTCCAGGAAATGAAAAGAAAGAAACAGTGTCCAAACAATAAAGGAATTATGTGAATTATGTGAAGTGCAGAGGAGCGATAGGCGATCTCACTCCACCAGTGACAAAGAGATTAAAATCAAACAGGCACACCTCTCACAACACTTTATTCTATTTTCTATGGTGTGATCTGTCGAATTAAAAAGGGAAAGGTAGCTGTCATTGCACACCAATACCTATTGCCAACATGTTTCTCTGCCTGCAGTAATTTCCGGCAGATTCTTCAGGGCTGGTAACTTTGTCACACCACCTGTGTTGGACACTACGTTCACTTTGAACCTCTGTCAGCTTTCATCTCTCATACCAGCTGCAGGGTGAGTGAATAGTAAAAGGGTATCTATTGGGTGTCCCTTGTGGCACACCAAATATGGGGCTACACGAGGAACTTGGGGTGCCTTTCTTAAATGATACAATGGCCCTCCGCCCCTTAATGTTCTGGTAAAAAACCTGGTTGAACAAGGACCTGACCCTGAGTCATATGATTTTAAAGGAAAGTATGATTCACGACTGCGCACCCTGCACCCCTTGGCTCAAACACATTAAGGATACTTTTGAAAGGCTAGGCCGAGGTGAACTATATACCGACCCTGTTTTAATAACCAAACAGGATGTGGGGACAATAAAGGAGTCCTTCGGCAACTTCAGGAGATTGGAAAGGGAACCGCTGGAACTGTGTACACCCAGCGCACATAAATTTATAATGTTAAAGACTACATTATCAATCGAGCCTTACCTCCTGGGACCTTTTAGCACCTATAAACGTTTTTTACTGTCAAGGTTCCGATTGGACCTTTTTCACCTCCTGCTCGCCGTACCTAGGGGCAAGTAGAGGGCAAGTTTTAGAACCCTGTGGCTGTGACGAAGAGTCTCCACAGGATTTGCTACACTTTGTTTTATTCTGTGGCTTTTACATGCTCGCTAGGAAGTTTTTTATTGTGCCGATATTGAAAAGGTTGGAGTTTAAACAGGCTCGCCCAGCCCTCCTGTTTTTACAATTATTGAAGGAGGAGTGTATTCCTTTTGTTCTTGGGTATCTGAAATCTGTGGTAAAATCTAGGGCCTGTCTTGATTGAATATTAACTGTCGACAAGGGTCGAGATTGTGGAGAAGTGTGGCTCACTGGTTAGAAGCGGCAGACCCTGAAGCAGAGGTCGGCCCGGGACCAGGGTTCAATTCCTGACGCGGCAGGGTCTTGGGTCAATGTCCCCGGACTCGATAATTCTCGCCTAGGTGCCTACACCAACCATGGGTCCCACTCTGCAACTCTGGGCAATAGCTTGCTTAATCTCCACAATGGCCCTATCAGCGCCGGGGATGCCTGGCTTCACCTTGGGGGTGCCCAGGAGGGACCATCTCACAGGGAAAGCCAGGACGGGTTCCCCAGCAGTATACAGCTCCAGGACACCCCGAGATGGGGTAACAGTGCGCTTTACAAGTATATATACATTGTTTTTTAAATTCAGTTTTAGGTACGGGCGGTGCAATCATGTTGCCAGATGATTAACCTACTGCTTATGCATATTGATACATGAATTTTGTAGTATTATCTTGTCCCATTTGTGACAAGATGTGATTTTATGTAATTAAAATGTGACAATAACTTTTATGGTTTTATATTTCTGAAACCAAATAAAGTTGAATTGAATTGATAGAATCATACGGTTTTGTCTATGGATCATGATTAGTTTTCTTCGGAATTTGTATATTTATTTATATATTTTCCTATAGCCAGCATCATCCTCTCGCTCACCATCAATGTCATCTCCTACCCCGATGACACTCATTCTCTCCCTCACAGACAAGATGCCCAGTACCCGGATCAGTTTCAATGCCTGCATAACTGAAATCGGCCATTAGATGAAGAACAACTGTTCAAAGCGGAACACTGACAAGATTAAACTTGTGAAGAGTACTTCACCATGGGACTCCAGGTGGTAGCCAATAGAGCAAAGACCAACACAAAGTCAAGAACCTCAGAATCATCATCAACAGCAAACTCGACATGATTTCCTAAGTCAATGCCATCACCACCTCATGCTTCCGTACCCTGAAGATACTGATCAAGATTTTCAAATGGCTCCCAATCAGCCCCATGAAAAACATTTTGCATGCCCTGGTCACAAGCAAGGTGGACTAGAGCAACACCCTGTGTGCCGGGATCCACAAAAAATGTTACCAGAGGGCTGAAGACCATTCAGAGCTTGGCATCCGGAATCACTCTCAATCTCCCACGCATTACTCATATCACCCTAACCTGAATGAGCTCCACTAGCTCCCTTTACACAAACAAGCACAATTCAAACTCCTCACCCACAATTCCAAGGCACTACATAACACTGGCTCAGCATACCTCAATAAGTGCATGTGCTTGTCCAGACTCCTACTTGCATACATCTCATGCATATGGACAACTGGATCTGGCAATTGAGCTTCTCCTAAAGCGTGTAACAACCGTTCACTACATCCAAGAGCCTCCTCCTCACTACTTGAGTACTGCAATAAGCTATAGACCTGGATTTTCAAGTAGTCTCCCCCTAGGTTTGGCTAGGCTCTCACATGCTCAGAGCCAGCATACCCTCATGTGGTGATGATACACTCTATAAATCTGCATAACATTACATATTTTTTTAATTTCCTTTGAATTATTTTTTCTTAGATTACAATTTGTATTGAAGGTACAGGGGGTTCACCCCTTCCTTTTACTTTTTTTCCATCCTTTCATTTCATCCTTATAGTTAGCACAAATAGGATATAATAAATCCAGAATTCCTTTTTATGAAAGTCAAGGTAAGTTATGTTGGATATATTTGAGCGCGCAGTAACCTATATATTGTTTTACACAGTTCATTGTAAATAGCATAGAGTTACAATAACAGTGGGTTTCAGTCTCAGTAAAGTTAGGTCTCATTAATTAGCTGATCTGTATTTTTTTTAATGACATGATTATGTGGATAAATGTTTTTTTAAATGTTGAGCATTTTACGTGTCTGTAATGGTGTTACTCACTATTGACAGGTCTTGGTAATAAGAACTCTGAAATAGTGGGGCACTGTAATGGTGGTCTCCGGAGTGACAAAAAATCTTGCTAACCAATTTAGGATGGTCAGAAAAGGCAACATACCATGGTGTCATCGCTTGTGACAAACTGAACACACTTTGTGAATAGCTTATTGACTGCTTCATAAAATACTTGTACATCAAACTGACCCACAGTGTCTGAGGATGCTGTATTCAGTTCACTTGTACTTATGAGAGTCGACTGTATCCTTTCAACTGTAACTCAAAAAGTATAGCGGTGCATATGGGAGTGCATTTTTTTAAATATATTATAGGTCCTAATATTAAGTTTCTTTAAAATAAGGATCTTGTGTACTATTTTTATGCAGCTAACCATAAACTACATTGTTGCTTCAGTGTTTAGCAGAAACCCTGTGATCTGATAAAAGGTGTTAAAATTCCCTGAACGTTTGAGGTTTCTCTCCAGTCTTCATCTGTCACAGTTAATTAGAAATGTATTTTAATAGGTTTGCATTTCTTTTCTATTTTCATTCTAATTAGTTCTGAAGAGACTGCAAGAACACATTTTCTACACGAAGAAGAGATGTAAAACCTAAGAACTGCTGAAAACGGTGTCAGTACAGGAATCCTATTTTGTGAGTGGACGCCTGATGAGTTGTGTTTCACCATAGATTTTGGTTCCAAAATCACAGCATTTGCAACCGTAAAATCTAAAGTCACAATGTTTCAAAAGTACTTCATGATTAAAAAAAATATCTATGCAAATCGCAGTGCACCCTTTGCAAATAGTTACAAAGTATTATGAAAGCGTGCATGAAATATGTGCTCTTCCATGGGCGTCCGCAGGGGGGGCAAGGAGGGGCGCTTGCCCCCCCCTGGAGCACCCCTCCTTGCCCCCCTGCCAGAGTTGGCTCTAGGGCATGCGGCCAGTGCCATCGCACCAGTGCTGGCTTCCTGGGGGCGCCGTGTTTACAAATTAATTATGATTTTAAAAGCATCTACTGAGCGTTCCTTTCCTCTTACAATTATGGGGCCTCACAAAAGTGTCAAGATAACTCCTGTGATTAATGTTTTTCCTGGCCAGAGATCAGAGTTTTGTGTAGTTGAGGTTTAATTTCGAATTATGTTAAGGTAGCACAGAGGGTTAATATGCCTACTGCAAAGAACGTGTGCCAAGTAGATTAGAGTGCATTTAATGTAAATAGATCAGCAGGTTACTGCTTTTAAAAGAGCCATCCTTTTGTTACTTGCAATTTATAACAAAGTCCTAATATAGAATAGTGAGGTATTAACTTTCATTATAGAAGTGCATACACTCTGCTAAATACAGAACATTGATTAATGTTGCAAAAATGTTTAATTTGGGTAGAAATTGATTCTTATTATTAAGGAAAACTCCCAACTATGCTGCTTCTTTTTCGACTCTGAGTTTGTGCTTCTCCACACCAAGCACTCCTAAACTATACTGCCTACCAGTATGGATGACATATGACTCCTACCCTTTTAGTCCTGTGGCTTATGTAACATTTCCTATACACTGATTTACACATGTATGATTGTCTGTGTAATGTGTGTGTGATTCAAAGTGCTCGGACATACTTTAATGGTATGAGTAGCGATATATAACGAATTCAATGCATCTGAGAGAGAGTGGTTAGGTAGACTTGGTCACTGTTAAAGGGTGCTAGTGATAGAATCCGTGGTGGAGGTGGTCATTGGGGGCGCGAAATAACATTGTCGCACTGGATGCCACTAGCGCTAAAGCTGGCCCTGCCCCCTGCGGACGCCCATGCCACTATGCATTACACATGGTGCTCCAGCCACTGTTCCTCTCCAGCTCGCACTCTCTGTTCTAGTCTGAAGCTCCTCTGCGTCTCAGGGCTCAGTAGGACAAGACGCGGGCTTCATTTTCCTGCACCATCCCTTTGGCACTCTCTTCTAGGTGAACTCCTGTGCATCTCATCGCACGTCACATCTAGACAACACCTGGAGACTCTGCTCTTTTCTAGACCCTTCTGAGTACTCTCTGCCCCCCCTCCATCTTATAATTTAGTCAGAAGCACCAGGAGACCTTAGACTTTATAGCGCGCTCTGACACAATAACAAGATTGAGGCAAAGTATTTTCAAATAATTATTGGATTATAGTGATGGGCTGCCTAGAACAGTTGCTGTTAAGTAAATTACTAAGCAGAAAGAAAAGTAACATTTGAATAAAAGAGTATATTTTAAGGGAGACACCGCTCTGACATAAAATGGTGGACATCAATGGATGATTTTTGATTTAATAAGTTGCATTTATCAAGAAAGATAACACAAACAGAAAACGAATGTAAATGAAGTGTTAGACATAAGTCAGTACAGAGGGGGATATCCAGATGGGCTAGGAAGCGTAGATGCTAACAGAGGAGGGGCTGAGTCCATGTGTAGTCACCACTGTAGTCCAGAGGAGGGAGGAGGCACAACGAGCAGGCATATGTAAGATGTATCCATGAGTAGAAATTATCATACAGCCCTTCCGAGTCTTTCTCATCGGAAGTTAGAGCAACTTAAGAGAAGTGAGACCTGTGTCCTAACTCTGCCAGTGAAGACAGCGGGTCCAAAGGAGAAAGAACCAGGCCAGACAGAGTAGGTCCAGGTAGTGTGCACGGAGGCAGGCTCGGTGGGTCCGGAAGAGGGACAGGACAGGCAGAACAGCTCCAGGGAAGGGCGAGCGGAACCGGACCAGGGTGAGCCGATCTGGACCAGCAGATCCTCCCTGAGCAGGAAGACGGCGCGATACACAATCAGAATGTAGTGTTCAGCTTTGGGGTGCCAGGGGGTAACTTTAGAGATCAGGGTGGGTGTGGGTTTTAAGGTGCCAAGGAGTACTTTTAAGGTTCACGGTGGGTTAGGGATTGGGGTGCCAGGGGGATAATTTTAGGGTTCAGGGTGGGTATGGGTTTTAGGGTACCAGGGGGTAATTTTAGCATTCAGTGTGGGTACGGGTTTTGGGGTGCAAGGGGGAAATTTTAGGGTTCAGGGCAGGTATTGGATTTGGGGTGCCAGGGGGGTAATTTTAGGGTTCAGGGTGGGTATGGGTTTTGGGGTGCCAGGGGGACAATTTTAGGGGTCAGGGTGGGTATGGGTTATGGGTGCCAGGGGGGTAATATAGGGTTCAGGGCGGATATGAGTTATGGGGGGGCAGAGTATAATTTTAGTGTTCAGGGTGGGTATGGGTTTTAGGGTGCTAGGGGGTAATTTTAGGGTTCAGGTGGGTATGGGTTTTGGGGTGCCAGGGGTGTAATTTTAGGGTTCAGGGAGGGTATTAGTTTTAGGTGGGGTGGGATAATTTTAGGGTTCAGGATGGATATGGGTTTTGGGGTGCTAGTGGGTAATTTTAGGGACCAGGGCAGGTATGAATGTTGGGGTGCCACAAAAGAAAGAGATGGCTGTGGCACATCAACCCTATGGTGTATGAGATCATATGCGGCCTGCTTCCTGCACCCCATGGCTCCTCCTGCGCCCCAGTGTTTCTTGTGCCCCATCTGGCACACATCATGTCGGAGGATGGTGATGACGTTAACATTTTGCCCCCCCCTGGAAATATTTCTGCGGACGCCCATGTGCTCTTCCTTTGTAATAATTCACAATGAAATTGCAGAAGGCGTCTGAAAGTCATTGGCGCATATTCTCAAGAACGTGTGATAATTATCGTAAAATAAGCTTAAAGCAACTCTTCACATCGCAGTCTATAGTGAGAAAATAACGACGTGTTAATGTTGTATTCTCAATACGGCGGTACCATGTGATAGTCTCACAATAACGTGTCAAATGATTGCATCAAAATCAACGCGATGCCGCAAAATGTGAAACACAAACGCGAGAAATCCGGCAAAGTCCCAACCCGCGATACAAAAATCAGCGATACCCAGTGACAGGCCTGCAATTCCCACGTGTCATGCTGGAAAATGCACCAGAAAAGCAGTGAACAAAATGGTGTGATGACAAAGTACGAGTACAACCCCACATCCATGATGCAGAACAAATGTCCATTGTCCTCACAAACAGTCACAATGTACAGTAACATGCAGTCTGCATGTAAACTGCACCAAGGCGGAAACACACATGATGGAACACACTGTGAAACCGCATCTCCCCTTCACATTGCAGAGGGACAATCAACACCTCCTGCACACAGACGTATCATGCCCATGATCAATCAAGTGTGAAAGCTTGGATGAATGCAGGGGCAGTGAACTCCCCCTTATGTACATGTTGCTCATGTTGTGGGACATGAGTCACAGGGTGCATCCCTGCATCATGATGGTACATAATTGACCCCAAAAGAAGCCCTGTTGTCACTTGTAGGTCACAAATGACAGCCCATATGTAATGATTTGGGACACATGTGAAATGCAGAAGAGTGGATTCTGTACTATCTGTGACACACAGAACTGGCATTTTGAATATGTGACACCCGAAACAGCCTCTCCGTACCCAGGTGACACACCCACCATCTATCATCAAATGATGAAATAGTTAGCACTACATGTCCCACTTACACTTGTCTGAGTAATGTGGTTGTACAGATGAGAGACATGCACTCAGGGAATATGTCTTGGAATGCATTTATTTGCACATACTGTGCCTGTGGTCATTTTGTACTGTCCCTTGATTGCTAAGGACTGTCACAATGTGACTTGCTCATGTGAAGAAATTATCAATGATGGTGTTTCTATGGGCTATTCCTGCTGCAGCTGAAGTGGGGTGTGGTCCACCTGCCTCATCTTCCTCACCATCATCCGGTGCATCTGGCACTTGTACCCATGGGCTATTGGTGCACACACATATCTTGTGCAACACGCAACATGCAACTATTATCTTGAACACAATGCCTGGGCTGTACAGGAGCCTTCAACCTGTGATGTCCAGCAACCTGAATTGTGAGCTCAATATGTCAAATGTGCGTTCCATGAAGCCCCTGGTGCGTTTGTGGGCCGCATTATGCTGCCCCTGGGCCTGTGTGTTCGAGGCTCGGAGGGGTGTCATCATCCAAGCGCAGAGTGCATTTCCTTGATCCCCTGTGACAGTATAAAGGGACATGAGTTAATAGTTTGTTCTGCATGATGTGTTGGCAGGCTCATTGGTTCATTGGTGTGTGATATGTGTGACTGAGTGATTCCTGTTTGACATGTACTGCTGGTAGCAAATGAGCGGCATCAATGTGTATTATGTAGCCTCACTGCTGCTCCTCCCTCCCCGTGCCCATTTACTGGTGTGTGCTGTGCGGCTGCATCACTTGCACTCCTACTGCCCACCATCGTCATGCCTGTCTGTGCATGTCCTGACAACGACACTCTGATGTTGTGCGTTGAAGGTGGGTGGCCACATGTGTGTAGGCCTATGGTAAGGATAGGGCAGACACAGATGTAAAGTGCATGGCTGGCTGAACTTGCGATGCAGTTGAGGGTAGACCTTTGGCTCATGCTGCGGTAATAATGACACACACAACAGTTGGCATGTTTGATCCCGGACCTTGAGCAGGCTTGCGCACCCTCATTTACCCCTTCGGCTGAGCCCTCACTCCGGGGGGATGCTACATACCAGCATTGTATATTGCGTGACGGGTGGGGCAGACACTACAACAGAGACACACGCATTAGTTTCTTCCTTGGCAAGGTCTAAACCTAACCATTTCCAGAGCCCCGGGTTGATTAACCACACCTCTAGGCTGGACTGTCTTATGCAAGTCCACTCCGCTTAAGCTCACAGTAGGGTTCGGTTCAGCTACGTGGCCCAGGTCTACCCCACTGCCTGAGGTGACATGTTTGCATCCGCTGTACACAGCACAATGTAATGTGGTAGGGCCCGGGCCCTCATGCATACATACTGACCACATGGACACACTTAGATAGTTTGTGGAACTGGCTAGAGGTACATGTGCTCGGCCCCTTTCATTGCCAGTGTCACATGTCCAGTGATGCCTGTGCTGGATGTGTGTGGGGAGAGTGTAAGCCACCCCTCAAGGGCAGGTTGGTGCTGGCAACAACTCCAACAGTGATGTGACAATAAGAAGTTAAAAGTTTATACAGCAAATGTCCATTACTTGAGCAGCACAGAGATAGTGGCCTCGGATGCACTGCGGCCAGCAAAGGCACACTGACACGGGACAGTGACTTGCGTTGCACTGAGGTAGGGCCACACGAGCTGAACGGGTCCTCATTGATGTCCAAGGAGAATGTCGTGGAATGTTTTGGGGGGACAGTGGAAGGTGTCCTCCGGGGCATGATGCAGAGGGCAGAAGTCGGCAGCAACAGGCAAATGGAGGAGTGGACTGCTACAGCCTCATTTTTGCCACAAAGTCAGTATCACCTACATGACGAGGAAGACAACCCCCAGGCCATAGACTCAGATGCACCAAAGTTCAACCAGAGAGTGTCCATGAATTGCGGGGCACAGAGTTAGTGGCACCAGGGCTGAAAGGGGATGCAGTCTGCGATGAGGCCTGTACAATGAAATAAACTCTGCCATTAATAAATCAAGACTCAGTTACAAATGTGTGACCTAATCGACCGCAGTGTAGTCCAGAGGCAGCGAACAGCAGGGACCCACAGCCACGTGTCGTTGGCTCACGATGCACAGAGTTAGTGACACCAGGGCAGTTGTTGGTAGTGTACGATCACTTCCGTAACGCTGAACCTTTTTTCCTCCAGACTGAACTGCGTCTTCCTCTTATACCTCTCCTTGCGTGCAATGATATGAACTCTGCCATTGAGAAATCAAGACTCAGTTCCAAATGTGTGACCTACTGGACTGCAGTGTGGGCCGAAGGTAGTAGTCAGCAAGAGACCACAGACACGTGTGGTTGGAATTAGGCCTGTCCGGTAAATTTAGTTACGCTCGCGGAATTTGCGATATTTTGACATTTTTGCGTTCCGCTGAGAGCGCAAAAATGTCAATACTTTCGCAATCTGCCGTAAAACAAAAGTTTTTTCTTGTTCGCGCTTTAAAAATGCATTCTTGCACGCGCAGTAGTGACTTACCGGGTCCCTGTTTTTGCCAACCAGTTTCCCTATAGGTTAGTGTGCGCCACGAGATGTTGGATTGTTGGCAACCGATCACGCTATCCCCAGCGAGTTTAGCGATCGCGAACACGTCATTCGACCCGGAACAGGAAATAAGCATTGTGAGCAAGATGGCCACGTCCATTAGCGACCACATGGGCAAGTTAGAGGTACATTTCCCTGCTAGCACGCAAAAAACATATCACGAACGGGCAGGAAAAGCAATCTCCGCATCTTCGCGAAAGTTCTGCATGCTTGCGGAGATTTTGCACACTTTCGCGATAGTTTGCGAAAGTCAATTTTGCAAATTCCGCCCATCCCTAGTTGGAATGCTATGCACCGAGTTGATGGCACCACATCGAAGGGAGTACAGTGATATCAAACGTCCCATGAACATATGACTCAGTTCAAAATGTGTGACCTACTTGACCTTAGTGTAGGCTGGAGGCAGCAGTGGAGTACGTCAATGAGAAAGGAGTACTGCAGGCCTGTGTCATGGAGGCTGTGATGGTCTGAGGAGGCTGTCATGGTCGCGGGCCTCCGGCTTGCAGCTTGCGCCGGCACTCTTTGACACACGCCAGTGTCAGCAGGTGAGCAGTGAGGCCTGGGTGTGCAGGGGCGAGCAAGACGGGTTTGGGGGCCAGCAGCCTGGAGTGCAGCAGGTACACAGGATTGCAGGCAACAACTCTCATGGCAAAGGTGAGAGGTGCCGCCTTGGCAGACACGTTGGCATTCTGGGAGAGAACCATGCCCGGGGCCACATGCTTTTTATTCACACCCATTCGATGGCCTGGCATGCGCCGGGCCAGTCCACTCTGCTCACGCTTACAGAGGGAGACGTAACAAGCTACATTTCAGCGATCTTCCCCACTGGCTGGGGTAACATGGTTACGTTCACTACCCACTACACTCCAAACACCAGCAGTGTATGTCGACATGGATATGTCTGTGGTATGCATACTGCAGTCTGGCCAGCACTTCCATGCCACACTTGGCATTGTGTACGTTCTCATTCATGGGTCACTTGCCCCCTTCGCCCATGCCTGGTTCCCACCTCTACCCACATTCTGCTATTGTGTGGCTGAGGTACCATGCCATTGATGGCTCATCTACATGACTAGCCCAGGTTACCACAGTAAGTTGTGCTGTCATGTCTGGTGGGTGGGCATGTTGTTTGGCATGTTGTATGTGTGTTAGTAATGTCTGCATTCCCAGAGTTGTGTGTTGCATGGTTGTGGAGTTGGGGTGTGTGGTGTGTTCATTTAGTACTTACCAAGGAGCAGAGCATTTCTATAGGTGCCATCCTGGAAGCGCCGGTTGATGATGGGCTGTCGAAGATGTAGGAATCATGCACACTGCCTGGGTAGTTGGCGGCGACATTGGTGAAGAGTCCCCGGTGGTCCACTATTGCCTGCACATTGATGGAATGTGTGTGCTTTCTGTTGCAGTAATTGTGTGCAGTGTCGGCAGGGGGCACAAGTAGGACATTGTGGCGGTGGGTGTTGTGGCCCTATTGGGGCTCAGAGCTGTGTGATCAATAGCTCCATGGCATCTGTTGTTTTTCAGGTGTGGCTCTGGGCTTGGCTCCCTTTTCTGGTGCAGGTTGTCATCCGATTTTACACGAGGTAAGAGCAGGTGTTAAATTCCTGCTGCTAACATGCCTTATCACCTGTTTTGGGATCTTATCGCTGATCTGGCTTGTCCTGAGAATGTTGTGGAGTGGTGTTGTTGCAGGTTTTTGCACGCAAACGCCTACTGTGGATCTCATTAGCGATTATTGCCTGGCACATCTGTGGTGATGTTTTTTGCGGCTACTATCGCAGGTAAACTGGTGATATGGGCTGTTAGCACCAGCTTGTGAATGGGGTGATATATTTATCACCAATTTGGCTGCAAAAAAGTGCTGAAAACTCAGCGATAGATCTTTGAGAATATGCTCCATTGTTTTACTGGCAGCCTCTGAAAGAGACTGGTACCAGTGCAACAAGTAGAAGCAGCTACTCAGCACTCCATAAGGTGTGGGTATTAGGGGAAGCATGCTCCCCCTTAAAGTCATTTTCCTTATGCCAATTTTTTCCTAATTGCAGTCCATTTTTCCTATAAGAGTGGACTGCAATTCTGCATGCAGAGGTGAAGGTCTGCGGTTCTCTGCAGGCCTCCATCCCTCCTTTGACTTGCAAACAGAGTTCTGACTCATTAATTTTAATGGATCAAAATTATATATACTCTAATGAAAGTCCATTTAATCTGTGAGCAATCTGTCCGTCAGTAAAGGAAAATAAGACGTGATTGGCAAATGAGTCACAGTGCAAATCCGCTCACTGTTTTCCTACCCGGGGCTTTGTACATCAGGTTCAGATGTCAGATTCAGTAGAGCGCATCACAATTATTACATGTGGTATGGTACATTTCCTTTCAAATCCCATTCCTGTCATCAGATATCAGCAAAGATTTGACACATGTCTGCGGCTTCTGTTCACATTAGCGCATAGCTTACAAGAGTGTGTACCTGAGGTTTTCCAGTAGTCGAATCTGTCAGTTACTTGCTAAAGTTGTGGCTAGGGCTACTGAGTATCATGCAAATCATGGGTGCTTTGTGAAGAGCCAAAATGAGTTGTCTAGAGATAACCTGTGATGAAAGATACAGTGCATTACAGTGACACTTGAAACATTCATAGAGTTAACTTTGAAATGTATGGCGCTCAAACCAAAGTGAGTTCATAGTTATTTTATCAAATATTCAGTATGTAAACCCTGCAAGTACCTACATCATCAATTCACGCATTGCTTGAGTCTATATGTAAAATAGGTGTGGTGTCCTTTACTTTATTACATGTACAACATTGTCATCCAAACTGTACTGGTTGTGAAATGCATTGAATAAATTAGGCATGGGGGTCACCGAGAGTTTTTCAGAGCAGGAGTGCTGCTGTAAATTCTCTATACGTTATGGAAAACTGACTGTACCCCTGTCACATAGAGAGATGACTACACCACAGGATTTCATAAGTGAAACCTCAGCCAGTTCTACCAGTGGAAGTTTTTAATAGCGTGGCACATTATTATCGTGATGCAGAAATATTGTGGACATAAATATCAAATTTTAGGTAAGTAATATTGTTTGCAAGAATATTGGTGTTTTTAATACTGTTTGCAATAATATCATTGTAAAAAATACAGGGCTTGATTTGGATGTCGGTCGGAGTTGCCTCCGTCCGACATCACTATGGATGGGGAACCGACCAAAGTCAGGTGGGCTGTACCGACACCGAAATTTGGATTTAGGATTAATATTTTTCAATGGGAGCGTGTGCGGTGGGCCAAAACCACCCACAACATAAGCTCCCATTGAAAAATGTACGTTTTTACTCATCCTTGCACCATGTGGCAGGCACATATGGTGCAGGGATGTGAAGGGGGGCACCTATGGTCACTACCGGTGGGCAGGGGGGAAGGGAGGCATGCTAAGGGCCCCCCAAAGCCACTTCCTGACCGCAGGTCCATGTCGAAAAGGCCAACATGGAATTGCTGTCGGAAAGTGCCTTCATAATCCTGATGGCGGAAACGCCGTCCATAAGGGATTATAAGGCGCTTGCAACTGGCTGTCAAAATCCAGTTAGAATAACCAGCCTGTTGAAACTCCAACCGCCTTCTTTGTGAGACGGCGGTCGGAGTTTAAACCTTAAATGTCGCCAGACAGCCTTTGACCACAGGCTTTCTGACCAACATTCACATCAGGCCCATATTTTTTAAATTATTTAAATGTGTTTTAATACATATTTGATTTGTATATATTAAATATAGTTTGTATCATTGTTGTTAATTTTTAAATATAAGTTTTTAATATAATTGTTAAAAATAATTTTTAGTGTTGTAGCAGGTTGTAAGGTTTGCAGGGGTTCAGGGTGGGATGATAATCAAGAGTAATTAATTACATTTTTTAAGCAATATTCATAATTTAGTTTATAATTAAATATGTAAACTATATAATTATCATTTTTTACGTGAAGCTTCAGGTGAAGGTTGTTTTGTTTGTATGGGTATACGGTTGGACGTTAATAAAGCGATGATTTATTAAATATTATTTCATTATTATCATGAAGTAGTTATGTAAATTGTGTAATTATCTATTTTTTAGTGATATTTTTGGTTTGTTTTATCTGTTTTTTAGGGGCATAGGGTGTGAAGTTAATTAAGTGTCAATTAACTAATGAATAGTTTAATATTAATTATTTAATTGATTAATAATTAGGTACATTGTGTAATTTTTTTCAATGTTATTTTTAGGTGAAGGTTATTGGGTTTGGAGGGATATAGGGTTGGAAGTTAATTAAGTAATAAACAATTATCAATTAATTATTGATTTTATATCATAATGTTTAATCAATCAAGAGCTTAATAATGATATTTTGTGTTGTGTTTGCTTTGTTGGGGAATATGGTGGGAAGATATTCAATTATAATGAATTAACACATAATTATTTATATACAAATAGTTATTTTATATATTACTAAATATGTTAATTGTGTTATCTTTGTTTATTTGAATTGTGTGTTGCTATGTTTGTGGGAATATAATGTGTGTTTTTAATTAAATGAGCACTCAACAATTAAATATCTTTGAAATTAATTATTAAAATAGTCAAAAAATGTAAAAAATATGTAGTCGTTTTTTAAACTTTATATATAAAGTTTTCATATCGGTAGTTTTATATTTTCAGTCCATTAATAGAGTTATTAAAATATGTTAAATCTTTGAAGTGAACTACCTTTTCTACTGTTGCACAGACTGGAGTCGGAATTTTAATTTTACCCTTCTGGTGTCCAACAGTTTCCCTACTGTTGCACAGACTGGAGTGGGAATAGTACATTTTAACCCTTTAGTGTCCAACGTTTTGCCTACTGTTGTACAGATTGCAGTGCTAATAGTACTTTTTTCCTCTCTGGAGTTCAATGCTTTCCCTACTGTTGCACAGACTTCAGTGGCAATAGTAAATTATACGCCTTCAGCATCCAATGTTTTCCCTACAGTTGCACAGACTAGAACGGGAATAATAAATGTTACCCCTACGGAGTAAAACATTTTCCCTACTATTGCTCACAATGGAGTGAGACTAGTAAATGTTCCCCTCTGGAGTCCAACACTTTTCTTACTGTTGCACAGACTGTAGGAGAAATGGTATGTCGAGTTTTCATAGAGTTTTCTGTATTTTCATTATTGTTTAAATACATGTCATTTTATTATGTGTTTATTTTTTACATTTAAATTATCTATATGTATATATACATATATATGTATACAAGAAAGAAGGAGCCTACAGCTTCGGTATCACTTCATGCTGAGACTTTATTGCTCTGGTTAGCGTGGCAGCGGAAACAACTCTAACACCTTACGCGTTTCAGTGCACAGCGCCTTGCTCACAGGTATGTTGGATTTTTTAATTTTATGTCCAAGTGGTTGTTAGAGTTGTTTCAGCTGCAGCGATTAGCAGAACAATAAAGTCTCAGCATGAAGTTATACCGAAGCTGTGGGCTCTGTCTTTCTTGTGTGTCTAATTCAAACAGGATTCTCCATTCCTGCCTGTGACCCCGCCCTGCAGAGTTGGAGACCCCGGTAAAGTGGAGTATTGTGTGTACATTCATCGGAGGGGGCATGACTCGCGCTATGTCACACCAGTTTACAGTGGATTTCCAAGCTTATTCATGCTGGCACAAGCGAAAGGGAAATGAAGGAGGAGTTGTAATCTTTCCGACGGACTTTGTGTTTTCAAGTCAAGCAAGTACTCAGTGTGAGTTAGCAAAGTGTACCATGCTTTTTAAAGTTTTTCCTGAATGCAATGTGAAAAATCGTATAATTGGACTTTGAAAAAAGGAGAACGCTACTAATGCAGAATATAATACGAAGTCAAGCCCAGCTCAGAATTTGAATAATAATGCATTCTGGGAATTGTAGCCGATAGCGAAGATCACATGGCCACTTGGACATAAAACGAAAAAATTCAACTCACCTGTGAGCAAGGCGCTGTGTGCTGAAACGCATAAGGTGTTAGAGTTGTTTTCTGCTGCCGCGCAAACCAGAGCAATAAATCTCACCATGAAGTGATACCGAAGCTGTGTGATCCGTCTTTCTTGAGTGCCTAATTCAAACAGGATTCTCCATTCCTGCCTGTGAGCCCGCCCGCAGAGTTGGAGGCCCCCGGTAAAGTGGAGTATTGTGTGTACATATATATATATATATTCACTGAAAAAACCATAGGTTATAGACCATATATAGTTAGGAATTAGCATTTACAAAACCTTGAAAATTCACTGAAAAAACCATAGGTTATAGACCATATATAGTTAGGAATTAGCATTTAAAAAACCTTATTTTACTCACACAAAACCATTGAAATTCCATATATAGTTAGTTGCACTAACTATATATCGCGCACCCGCAATCCACTGCTGATGATGTCACATATTACATCATTCATGACATGGTCAGTGACATCACTGATGACATCACTGATGACATCTCAAATGACATCACTGATGACATCATTGATGACATCATCCAGTGACTGTGTGTTTCTGTAAAGTTTAAATATGTTTTACATATTGAAGAATGAGTAGATGTATAAGTGTCTGGACGAAGGATTTAGTAGGTGCATGACTGAATGTATGAGTGAGTGATTAAATGTGTCTCACTGAGTGCATGGGTTAGTGACTAAACTGTCTTAATTTGTGCATCATTATGTCTGTTGTTCTGTAAACTGCTGCATGTGTTGATCAGTAGCTATATGATTAACTATATGGGTTATTGATTGATTGTCCAAGTATTTGTATGGGAGACTGAGTGTGTGTGTGGCTGGCTGGGAGGTGTGTGACTCTCTGCAGATCAATGTGTACTTGTATCAATGATTGTATAAGAAAGTAAGTATGTGTTAGTATATGTTTGAAAATGTAAGGTGCTCTATGTTTAACTGTATAGACAAGAAAATGGAAGTGTGATTGATTCTTTACAGGACTGACTAGGTGTGTGAGTAACTCCATGGATGAGTGGCAGAGTGTGAGTGTCTGTATAGGTGTATGAGTGCATATGATAGTGTTGTAAAGATGAGTGATTGTATGTATGAATGATTGTATGGGTGAATGAGTGAATGTGTGTGTAGACGTAGGAATCAGTGAGTGCGTATGTAGTAACTAGTATTGGTGTGTCAATGGTTTCAAAAATTATACTCTGTATTTAACACTGGGTGAAACAGAGGTTATATTAAAATGTGAGGAGATGCATTGTATTGTCACATGAATGATATCATCAGTGATGTGGTCATTGATGTCAAATGAGATGTCATCAGTGATGTCATCAGTTAAGTCATTTGAGATGTCATCAGTGATGTCATCAGTGATGTCACTGACCATGTCATGAATGATGTAATATGTGACATCATCAGCAGTGGATTGCGGGTGCGCGATATATAGTTAGTGCAACTAACTATATATGGAATTTCAATGGTTTTGTGTGAGTAAAATAAGGTTTTTTAAATGCTAATTCCTAACTATATATGGTCTATAACCTATGGTTTTTTCAGTGAATTTTCAAGGTTTTGTAAATGCTAATTCCTAACTATATATGGTCTATAACCTATGGTTTTTTCAGTGAATTTCAATGGTTTTTTAATAGCAAATATCATAAGCTGTCGAATGTCAAGTACGTGGTAAGTGAAAACATTTTCGTGTTTATGCAGACTGATCTGCTTTGAATGGTGCCCCCCCCCCTCATTTCTATTAGGAGTACTCTCTCTTTGCAGATAGTGAAAGGTAGTTAACGCAGGCCTTTGCCCCCGTTGTAATACGTCGTGCCTGCTTCTCTCTCCATTTGATTGATTGTTATCCAAGCATTTACTGTTTTAGAATTGGTTCTCTTTGGTTCATTCTCTATTTACAAACAGACACAGAGTCGCAATACTCTGTTTAGTCTTTGCAGATAACGAAAAATCGTGTAAAAAAAAAGAAAAGGAACCGAGCAAAATCAGTAGGCCACTAATAGGATCTCTTTTTGACCTCGCTAAAATAGAAACATTAGGAACAACCCCTCATGACAAATACAAAACTAGTGAGATGAACTGAACTCCACACAATGATGGCTGCAAAACAGCTCGGCTCCGCCACCCACCCCGCCCAAAATAACGATAAAGAGCGGCTGCCATGATTGGTTGCGGAATGGCCACGACGGAGCTACGAAATGGTGGTGCTCTCATGCTAACCCCAGCTTCAGTCTGAAACATCCAGAAACACTGTAGACTACCAATTCGATCAGTTCCGGTAGCGCCCCAATGTAACCCGGTAGAGAAGAACTAGCCCTCCCCTCTTTGACTGATGGTTCTTGTTGCCTGTCCCTTCTGTTGTCATTTAACAGAACTATTTAGCCTGCTGAAAGGGGTTGTGTTCCGACCGCTGGTTGGTGGAGACATTTTGACTATATTCTGGACCTGCGTTGTCGCGTAATGCGTCATATGATGCGCCGCGTTAGCGCATCCGGAAGTCATCCGGGGCGCGACGCGCAGCGCGTAACGTTAGCATAACAAGTCATGTGACTTGTTAATAAAACTTTTCATTGGTCCATTTTACTTTTCTTATTCTAATGATGAAAGGCTTGGTCATATGACCTAAAAATTACGCTTTTTATTACTTCCGAACATTATTTTTTCTTAAATATATGTTATAATGTTCCAGGCTAATGTACTTTCCCGGAAAATTTACAACTGTCCTGCAAGTAAAATATATTCTTTTTTCGAGAAAAAGAGCGTTTCTTCGTCCCATGACGGAGCCGTTGAGCAAAAGAGGGTCGACCTGCTGTCTTAGTCGCCGATACGCCTGAATATGAGATTCTTATCGATCACTTTATGTTGCAGGAGTAGAAAACACAACAGCCCTTGACCATTTATCTTTACTGCGTTCCTAAGTATTATACCTTTTACCCTTCATGTAATTGGTCTGCTTTATTTCACTTGCCTTTTAATGATTCTAAAACAGTGACTATTATTAAAAACTTTACCAATGTATATACTACTACCATGTTTTCTTTTAAAAACCTTTATTGTGAAAATTTCATTATACAAATACGAGCCTATAACCACGTGGGCCGGCCACGGAGCAAACTGTAATCGTATATGATGAGTAGACATTTACATTGTAGAGGAACGTAACGGGCGGGCCATTAGGTTGCAAGAACTAAGGTGTCTAACAGTTGCGGAATCGGTGGACGTACATTTTATAATTAAAATACGACAGGGCCAGTTACAATAAAATTATCTAGATATACATTTGCGGGCAAGTACCATGGGTGACGTTAATTCGAACTTTCAATAGTACAGTAATCAATAACACATCAGAACTTAATATCAATAGGGATGTCGAAATATTCAATCAATTCTCGTCCCCGCCCGCCATATGCTTCAAAACTGCATACGTATCTCGTGATTTCAAGGTTCTGCAACCAGTACACAACAAGGAGTTACGAGTCCCATTTATTCCGGCGCCATTTTGGGCGAGGACGGGCAGGTCCAGGATATAGTCAAAATGTCTCTACCAACCATCGACTATGATGATGTTCATATGCTGTATTTATTAGAGTAACACTCATCTGTCCACATGAAATTAATTTGCCACAATCTAAACATGTCATTTTAATCTTTCCAAAGTTCTAAATATTTGGGACCATTTCCCTTGCCTCTGATGCTGTCAGTGCCACTTCTTTGATGAATGTACTGGCAGGTCGGGGGTTCTCCTCCAAATCTCTCTTTTATGCAGCACTATAATTAATTGGTGCCACCTCTCCATATGACGATGCATGGTATAGTTACCATAACTATATTTTTTTTCGGTTCCTCTGGAGAGTACATCGTGGCAGATGAAGCGTGTAACGTACCGGGCATTTACCTTTTTTTGCATGTACAGGAAAGGAAAAAAAAAAATCGAGCGTCCGAGTTCTAAAGTGTCCCAGGGCCATTTTAGTAGACCAGGCCCAAATCCAAAGAACAAGCCGCCATTTTAAGAGTCCTGTTGCAGCCGCCTGTCGCTGTAGCATCAAGAGCAGCCGAAACTCAGCTGAATGGCAACTGAAACGGTAAAGGGGCGCCCCACTACAGCAGACGAGCCTCCACCTAGGAAGGCCCGTTCACGCCGCCTCCCCCCCCCCCTTCGGGCACCCCACGCCGTTATTCGGAGCAGTATTGTAGGATGGCAACACCAGTGCGGCAACTTGCTAGACATCACCTCGGTGGTAACCGAATCTCAGCGCCTTGTGGTGTCTTCTATTCAGAAAACATTGTTGTGCTGCCTTCGACCTATTCGCCGCAAGTGCGCACGCAACTCAGCTGCATAGCTTGCTAGACACCACCTCGGTGCCATCCGGATCTTGGAATCTCAGCGCCTTTTGGTGTCTTCTCTTCAGAAAATATTGTTGCGCTGCCTTTGGCCCCATTCGCACATCGGTCCGCTACTGACGCCATCTCACAGGCTAATGGGGCGCCCCACGCCGAGTTTCAGCATTGTAGGATGACCACACCAGTACAGCAACTTGCTAGACATCACCTCGGTGCCATCCGGATCTTCGCATCTCAACGCCTAGTGGTATCTTCCATACAGAAAATATTGTTGCGCTGCCTTTGGCCCCATTCGCACATCGGTCCGCTACTGACACCATCTCACAGGCCAACAGGGCGCCCCACGCCGACTTTCAGCATTGTAAGATAGCCACACCAGTGAACCTTACTAGACACCACCTCGGTGCCATCCGGATCTTGGCATCTCAGCGCCTTGTGGTGTCTTCTATTCAGAAAATATTGTTGCGCTGCCTTTGGCCCCATTCGCACATCGGTCCGCTACTGACGCCATCTCACAGGCCAACGGGGCGCCCCACGCCGACTTTCAACATTGTAGGATGGCCACACCAGTGCGGCAACTTGCTAGACACCACCTCGGTGCCATCCGGATCTTGGCATCTCAGCGCCTTGTGGTGTCTTCTATTCAGAAAATATTGTTGCGCTGCCTTTGGCCCCATTCGCACATCGGTCCGCTACTGATGCCATCTCACAGGCCAACGGGGCGCCCCACGCCGACTTTCAGCATTGTAGGATGGCCACACCAGTGCTGCAACTTGCTGGACACCACCTCGGTGCCATCCGGATCTTGGCGCGTTGTGTTGCCTTCGGCCTATTCGCACATCGGTCCGCTACTGACGCCGCCTCACGTGCCAACGTATTTTCTCCGCATATTATACCCTATGCCGCATAACAGGTCATGTGACTTGTTTATAAAACTTTTCATTGGTTAATTTTACTTTTGGTTTCCTAATGATGGAAGGCTTGATCATATGACCTAAAAACAACACTTTTCATTGGATGAAAACTTTTTTTTTTCCCCAAACGATGAAAGCCCCACCTTGTTTCTGGATGTTTCAGACTGAAGCTGGCGTCACCATGAAAGCACCACCATCTCGTGGCTCCGTCGTAGTCATTCCGCGAGCAATCATGGCAGCCGCTCCCCACCAGAAGCCTGCAGGAGTCGGGGGCCCCCAAAACTTTTGATGAATCCTCAAGGCGGAGGGGACGCTTTCGAGAGTGGGGTCCAAGACCTAGCAGACAAGCGTCCGATTTCCAAGGTGTCCCAGGGCCATTTCAGTGGACCAGGCCCAAAAAGGAAACAGCCTGCCGCCATTTTGAGAGTCCTGTGACAGCCGCCTATCGCTGCACCGCAAGAGTGGGCGCAACTCAGCTGAATTGCGGCTTTTGACACAGTGGACCAAAAGCGGACGGAATGGCAACTGAAACGGTAAAGGGGCGCCCCACTACAACAGACGAGACTCCACCTGGAGAGGCCCGTTCACGCCGCCTCCCCCGGGGCGCCCCACGCCGTTATTCGGAGCAGCATTGTAGGATACCAAAACCAGTGCGGCAACTTACTGGACATCACCTTGGTGCCATCGTTCTGCTGCCTTGGAACTATTCGCACAACAGTTTGCTACTGATGACCCACCCCCCGCGACGCCCCACGCCGGATTCCGAAATCAGTGAAATCTGGACGTTGTGCTGCGTTGGGATTATTCGCACAGCCGACCGCTACTTCGTTGTTTTTCCCTAAAAATGTTTATATGTTATTACTGTTTTTGTTTTCTTGTTTATATTTATAAGTTATTAAAGTTTTATAATCTTATTACTTTGTTGGAGTGCTATATATTTTTAATGTGACACATAATTGTAAAAACTTTGATGTACAAAGAGTCATCCCTGGAATCTTCCGCTTCAGGCTCGGTCCCCTCCCCAATCACAATACAGGATGGTTTTCAGATAATAGGAACGCGTCTGCTGTGACGGATCTCATCGAGTGTGGGCCTTGATCTACTATAACTCCTTTGAAGAGGGGTGATTCTTTACAGCTGGGGCCATAAACTACATCTGCAGGGCTAGCTGATACCCTAGGACCGGCCTGGACAATCGGACACAGAGGAAAAGGAGTGTCAGAGGGTGCGGTAGTGAATAGGGCGAAAGGGAGGTGTCGGGCGGGCACAGGGTGTGATTCTCAGGGAAGAGCAGCGCAGATGGGGGGTGGTTTATTACCCATGCATAAGACAGAGAGCGGGGGTGACCACTGCCTGGGGGAGATGCTTGCGAGGGTGGGGAGCCATGCTAAGGATCGACAGCGTGCAGAGAGTGGGTCTGGTCAAGGCATCTAAAATGACTGCCGTGCACGACAAAAGTGTGGCATTTGAAAAAAGGCAAGATGGCGCAGACAATGTTTTTCAACACTTCCTGATTTCCTTCGAATCGAACGTTAACAGACGTTGGGGCATATTACCAAAGTTAAGCGATATTTATCCCTAACGATGCTTAGCTACAAATTTTTTACCGCTAAGCATCTTCAGAAATTATCGCAGATAAACCTTGCTATTATCAAGGTTTATCGCAAATACGATAAAAAACGACCGCAATGCATTAATATCGCTGAAAACTCAGCGATATTCATGCATTACCGAGCTAATGCTCTTAGCCATGTTATCCACCTCCCATTGGATAACATGGCTAAGAACTGCTCAGGGCAGGTGGTAGCTTTTGGAGATATTCGCGCTTATCGCGAATATTTCCAAAAGTTGGTAATAGGGATAGCGATGTTAGCGACTGTTTCCAGTCGCTAACATCTTGGCACGCCCACTTTGCATGTCATTAGTGATAAATATCACTCACATGCAAAGTGGGGCCCAAGATGGTCGCTATCTCCTACTAGCCGTCGCTAACTGGTGTTAGCAACAGCTAGGTAATACAGAGATAATTTTATCTCCGCGAAGCGGAGCGCTGTTACAGATATATATCTTGTTTTTGAACGTTAATTTCTCAAAATCCACTGAAGCACATATATTGAGACCTAGCAAAGGCACATCGAGCTACCAGTCCCTACAATTTTGCCAAGTTTCGTGCAAATCCATTCAGCCGTTCGATTAATATTATTATTATTTTTTTTGCCCCGCTGGGCCCTTTTAAAGCCTCCATATCAAACCTAAGAGGTCAAGGAGGATCTACTATGCCCCCTTATGGTCATTTGCCCCTTCGCTTTGGCCTCCTCTTGTCTCTCGATCCTACCGAGAGACAAGATGGCGGCCGCTACGGACTGTTTGCAATGTTTACAGACGCCGGAGAACCAATCAGCTTCGCAAACCTCCGTTACGCGAAGCGGAGCGCTGTTACAGATATATATCTTTTTTTGAACGTTAATTTCTCAAAATCCACTGGAGCACATATATTGAGACCTAGCAAAGGCACATCGGGCTACCAGTCCCCAATATTTTACCAAGTTTCGTGCAAATCCATTCAGCCGTTCGATTATTATTATTATTATTTTTTTTGCCCCGCGGGGCCCTTTTAAAACCTCCACATCAAACCTAGGGGGTCAGCGAGGATCTACTATGCCCCCTTATGGTCATTTGCCCCTTCGCTTTGGCCTCCTCTTGTCTCTCGATCCTACCGAGAGACAAGATGGCGGCCGCTACGGACTGTTTGGAATGTTCACAGACGCCGGAGAACCAATCAGCTTCGCTTCACAAAGCTCCGTACCGCGAAAAGTCCGCGAACCGGAGCGCTGCCCGGTCCGCTGTTACAGATATATATCTTTTTTTTAACGTTAATTTCTCAAAATCCACTGAAGCACATATATTGAGACCTAGCAAAGGCACATCGGGCTACCAGTCCCTACAATTTTGCCAAGTTTCGTGCAAATCCATTCAGCCGTTCGGGCTAAAAGTGAGGCCAACCGCCCTATGGAAAACTCAATGTTAAAAACACGTTTTGGGACCCCCCTTTTTTCTCGGCCCCCCCTTGACGAACCCCCCCCAAATTTTCAAGGGCTGCTCAGAAACAAAATGTGCCATTTTCCTGAAAATTTCAGCCAATTCCGTCCACAAACGCCAAAGTTATTAGACATAGAATTTTCAAAAATCCCATAGAGAAAAAATCCTAACTATATATACCTACTGGCTATCGCCAGTAGGTAATATGTATATATATATGTATATGTATATATTACCTACTGGCGGTCGCCAGTAGGTATATATAGTTAGGATTTTTTCTCTATGGGATTTTTGAAAATTCTATGTCTAATAACTTTGGCGTTTGTGGACGGAATTGGCTGAAATTTTCAGGAAAATGGCACATTTTGTTTCTGAGTAGCCCTTGAAAATTTGGGGGGGGGTTCGTCAAGGGGGGGTCGAGAAAAAAGGGGGGTCCCAAAACGTGTTTTTAACATTGAGTTTTCCATAGGGCGGTTGGCCTCACTTTTAGCCCGAACGGCTGAATGGATTTGCACGAAACTTGGCAAAATTGTAGGGACTGGTAGCCCGATGTGCCTTTGCTAGGTCTCAATATATGTGCTTCAGTGGATTTTGAGAAATTAACGTTCAAAAAAAGATATATATCTGTAACAGCGGACCGGGCAGCGCTCCGGTTCGCGGACTTTTCGCGGTACGGAGCTTTGTGAAGCGAAGCTGATTGGTTCTCCGGCGTCTGTGAACATTCCAAACAGTCCGTAGCGGCCGCCATCTTGTCTCTCGGTAGGATCGAGAGACAAGAGGGGGCCAAAGCGAAGGGGCAAATGACCATAAGGGGGCATAGTAGATCCTCGCTGACCCCCTAGGTTTGATGTGGAGGTTTTAAAAGGGCCCCGCGGGGCAAAAAAATAAAATAATAATAATAATCGAATGGCTGAATGGATTTGCACGAAACTTGGTAAAATATTAGGGACTGGTAGCCCGATGTGCCTTTGCTAGGTCTCAATATATGTGCTCCAGTGGATTTTGAGAAATTAACGTTCAAAAAAAGATATATATCTGTAGCAGCGCTCCGCTTCGCGTAACGGAGGTTTGCGAAGCTGATTGGTTCTCCGGCGTCTGTAAACATTGCAAACAGTCCGTAGCGGCCGCCATCTTGTCTCTCGGTAGGATCGAGAGACAAGAGGAGGCCAAAGCGAAGGGGCAAATGACCATAAGCGGGCATAGTAGATCCTCCTTGACCTCTTAGGTTTGATGTGGAGGTTTTAAAAGGGCCCCGCGGGGCAAAAAAAATTATAATAATAATAATCGAACGGCTGAATGGATTTGCACGAAACTTGGCAAAATTGTAGGGACTGGTAGCTCGATGTGCCTTTGCTAGGTCTCAATATATGTGCTTCAGTGGATTTTGAGAAATTAACGTTCAAAAAGAAGATATATATCTGTAACAGCGCTCCGCTTCGCGGAGATAAAATTATATCTGTATTACCTAGCTGTTGCTAACACCAGTTAGCGACGGCTAGTAGGAGATAGCGACCATCTTGGGCCCCACTTTGCATGTGAGTGATATTTATCACTAATGACATGCAAAGTGGGCATGCCAAGATGTTAGCGACTGGAAACAGTCGCTAACATCGCTATCTCCTATTATCAACTTTTGGAAATATTCGCGATAAGCGCGAATATCTCCAAAAGCTAGCACCTGCCCTGAGCAGTTCTTAGCCATGTTATCCAATGGGAGGTGGATAACATGGCTAAGAGCATTAGCTCGGTAATGCATGAATATCGCTGAGTTTTCAGCGATATTAATGCATTGCGGTCGTTTTTTATCGTATTTGCGATAAACCTTGATAATAGCAAGGTTTATCTGCGATAATTTCTGACGATGCTTAGCGGTAAAAAAATCGTTGCTAAGCATCGTTAGGGATAAATATCGCTTAACTTTGGTAATATGCCCCAACGTCTGTTAACGTTCGATTCGAAGGAAATCAGGAAGTGTTGAAAAACATTGTCTGCGCCATCTTGCCTTTTTTCAAATGCCACACTTTTGTCGTGCACGGCAGTCATTTTAGATGCCTTGACCAGACCCACTCTGTGCACGCTGTCGATCCTTAGCATGGCTCCCCACCCTCGCAAGCATCTCCCCCAGGCAGTGGTCACCCCCGCTCTCTGTCTTATGCATGGGTAATAAACCACCCCCCATCTGCGCTGCTCTTCCCTGAGAATCACACCCTGTGCCCGCCCGACACCTCCCTTTCTCCCTATTCACTTCCGCACCCTCTGACACTCCTTTTCCTCTGTGTCCGATTGTCCAGGCCGGTCCTAGGGTATCAGCTAGCCCTGCAGATGTAGTTTATGGCCCCAGCTGTAAAGAATCACCCCTCTTCAAAGGAGTTATAGTAGATCAAGGCCCACACTCGATGAGATCCGTCACAGCAGACGCGTTCCTATTATCTGAAAACCATCCTGTATTGTGATTGGGGAGGGGACCGAGCCTGAAGCGGAAGATTCCAGGGATGACTCTTTGTACATCAAAGTTTTTACAATTATGTGTCACATTAAAAATATATAGCACTCCAACAAAGTAGTAAGATTATAAAACTTTAATAACTTATAAATATATACAAGAAAACAAAAACAGTAATAACATATAAACATTTTTAGGGAAAAACAACGAAGTAGCGGTCGGCTGTGCGAATAGTCCCAACGCAGCACAACGTCCAGATTTCTGGCGTGGGGCGTCGCGGGGGGTGGGTCATCAGTAGCAAACTGTTGTGCGAATAGTTCCAAGGCAGCAGAACGATGGCACCAAGGTGATGTCCAGTAAGTTGCCGCACTGGTTTTGGTATCCTACAATGCTGCTCCGAATAACGGCGTGGGGCGCCCCGGGGGAGGCGGCGTGAACGGGCCTCTCCAGGTGGAGTCTCGTCTGTTGTAGTAGGGCGCCCCTTTACCGTTTCAGTTGCCATTCCGTCCGCTTTTGGTCCACTGTGTCAAAAGCCGCAATTCAGCTGAGTTGCGCCCACTCTTGCGGTGCAGCGATAGGCGGCTGTCACAGGACTCTCAAAATGGCGGCAGGCTGTTTCCTTTTTGGGCCTGGTCCACTGAAATGGCCCTGGGACACCTTGGAAATCGGACGCTTGTCTGCTAGGTCTTGGACCCCATTCTAGAAAGCGTCCCCTCCGCCTTGAAGATTCTACAAAAGTCTTTGGGGCCCCCGACTCCTGCAGGTTTCCGGTGGGGAGCGGCTGCCATGATTGCTCGCGGAATGACCACGACGGAGCTACGAGATGGTGGTGCTCTCATGCTGACGCCAGCTTCAGTCTGAAACATCCAGAAACAAGGTGGGGCTTTCATCGTTTGGGAAAAAAAAAAAGTTTTCATCCAATGAAAAGTGTTGTTTTTAGGTCATATGATCAAGCCTTCCATCATTAGGAAACCAAAAGTAAAATGAACCAATGAAAAGTTTTATAAACAAGTCACATGACCTATTATGCGGCATAGGGTATAAAATGCGGAGAAAATACGTTGGCACGTGAGGCGGCGTCAGTAGCGGACCGATGTGCGAATAGGCCGAAGGCAACACAACGCGCCAAGATCCGGATGGCACCGAGGTGGTGTCCAGCAAGTTGCAGCACTGGTGTGGCCATCCTACAATGCTGAAAGTCGGCGTGGGGCGCCCCGTTGGCCTGTGAGTTTGCGTCAGTAGCGGACCGATGTGCGAATAGGCCGAAGGCAGCACAACGCGCCAAGATCCGGATGGCACCGAGGTGGTGTCTAGTAAGTTGCCGCACTGGTGTGGCCATCCTACAATGTTGAAAGTCGGCGTGGGGCGCCCCGTTGGCCTGTGAGATGGCGTCAGTAGCGGACCGATGTGCGAATGGGGCCAAAGGCAGCGCAACAATATTTTCTGACTAGAAGACACCACAAGGCGCTGAGATGCCAAGATTCGGATGGCACCGAGGTGGTGTCTAGCAAGTTGTGGCACTGGTGTGGCCATCCTACAATGGTAAAAGTCGGCGTGGGGCGCCCTGTTGGCCTGTGAGATGGTGTCAGTTGCGGACCGATGTGCGAATGGGGCCAAAGGCAGCGCAACAATATTTTCTGAATAGAAGACACCACAAGGCGCTGAGATGCCAAGATCCGGATGGCACCGAGGTAGTGTCTAGCAAGTTGTGGCACTGGTGTGGCCATCCTACAATGGTAAAAGTCGGCGTGGGGCGCCCTGTTGGCCTGTGAGATGGTGTCAGTAGCGGACCGATGTGCGAATGGGGCCAAAGGCAGCGCAACAATATTTTCTGTATGGAAGATACCACTAGGCGTTGAGATGCCAAGATCCGGATGGCACCGAGGTGATGTCTAGCAAGTTGCTGTACTGGTGTGGCCATCCTACAATGCTGAAACTCGGCGTGGGGCGCCCCGTTGGCCTGTGAGGTGGCGTCAGTAGCGGACCGATGTGTGAATAGGCCGGAACCAGCACAAGGCGCCAAGATCCGGATGTCACCGTGGTGGTTTCATAGTTGAGAGGCACTTCATCTGCAGTGGGGCGCCGAGATCCGGATGGCACCGAGGTGATGTCTAGCAAGTTGCTGTACTGGTGTGGTCATCCTACAATGCTGAAACTCGGCTTGGGGCGCCCCATTAGCCTGTGAGATGGCGTCAGTAGCGGACCGATGTGCGAATGGGGCCAAAGGCAGCGCAACAATATTTTTGGAATAGAAGACACCACAAGGCGCTGAGATTCGGTTAGCACCGAGGTGGTGTCTAGCAAGCTATGCAGCTGAGTTGCGTGCGCACTTGCGGCGAATAGGTCGAAGGCAGCACAACAATGTTTTCTGAATAGAAGACACCACAAGGCGCTGAGATTCGGTTACCACCGAGGTGATGTCTAGCAAGTTGCCGCACTGGTGTGGCCATCCTACAATACTGCTCCGAATAACGGCGTGGGGTGCCCGAAGGGGGGGGGGGAGGCGGCGTGAACGGGCCTTCCTAGGTGGAGGCTCGTCTGCTGTAGTGGGGCGCCCCTTTACCGTTTCAGTTGCCATTCAGCTGAGTTTCGGCTGCTCTTGATGCTACAGCGACAGGCGGCTGCAACAGGACTCTCAAAATGGCGGCCTGTTCTTTGGATTTGGGCCTGGTCCACTAAAATGGCCCTGGGACACCTTAGAACTCGGACGCTCGATTTTTTTTCCTTTCCTGTACATGCAAAAAAAGGTAAATGCCCGGTACGTTACACGCTTCATCTGCCACGATGAACTCTCCAGAGGAACCGAAAAAAAATATAGTTATGGTAACTATACCATGCATCGTCATATGGAGAGGTGGCACCAATTAATTATAGTGCTGCATAAAAGAGAGATTTGGAGGAGAACCCCTGACCTGCTAGTACATTCATCAAAGAAGTGGCACTGACAGCATCAGAGGCAAGGGAAACGGTCCCAAATATTTAGAAGAACTTTGGAAAGATTAAAATGACATGTTTAGATTGTGGCAAATTAATTTCATGTGGACAGATGAGTGTTACTCTAATAAATACAGCATATGAACATCATCATAGTCGATGGTTGGTAGAGACATTTTGACTATATCCTGGACCTGCCCGTCCTCGCCCAAAATGGCGCCGGAATAAATGGGACTCGTAACTCCTTGTTGTGTACTGGTTGCAGAACCTTGAAATCACGAGATACGTATGCAGTTTTGAAGCACATGGCGGGCGGGTACGAGAATTGATTGAATATTTCGACATCCCTATTGATATTAAGTTCTGATGTGTTATTGATTACTGTACTATTGAAAGTTCGAATTAACGTCACCCATGGTACTTGCCCGCAAATGTATATCTAGATAATTTTATTGTAACTGGCCCTGTCGTATTTTAATTATAAAATGTACGTCCACTGATTCCGTAACTGTTAGACACCTTAGTTCTTGCAACCTAATGGCCCGCCCGTTACGTTCCTCTACAGTGTAAATGTCTACTCATCATATACGATTACAGTTTGCTCCGTGGCCGGCCCACGTGGTTATAGGCTCGTATTTGTATAATGAAATTTTCACAATAAAGGTTTTTAAAAGAAAACATGGTAGTAGTATATACATTGGTAAAGTTTTTAATAATAGTCACTGTTTTAGAATCATTAAAAGGCAAGTGAAATAAAGCAGACCAATTACATGAAGGGTAAAAGGTATAATACGAAGGAACGCAGTAAAGATAAATGGTCAAGGGCTGTTGTGTTTTCTACTCCTGCAACATAAAGTGATCGATAAGAATCTCATATTCAGGCGTATCGGCGACTAAGACAGCAGGTCGACCCTCTTTTGCTCAACGGCTCCGTCATGGGACGAAGAAACGCTATTTTTCTCGAAAAAAGAATATATTTTACTTGCAGGACAGTTGTAAATTTTCCGGGAAAGTACATTAGCCTGGAACATTATAACATATATTTAAGAAAAAATAATGTTCGGAAGTAATAAAAAGCGTAATTTTTAGGTCATATGACCAAGCCTTTCATCATTAGAATAAGAAAAGTAAAATGAACCAATGAAAAGTTTTATTAACAAGTCACATGACTTGTTATGCTTACGTTACGCGCTGCGCACCCCGGATGACTTCCGGATGCGCTAATGCGGCGCGTCATATGACGCATTACGCGACAACGCAGGTCCAGAATATAGTCAAAATGTCTCCACCAACCAGCGGTCGGAACACAACCCCTTTCTGCAGGCTAAATAGTTCTGTTAAATGACAACAGAAGGGACAGGCAACAAGAACCATCAGTCAAAGAGGGGAGGGCTACTTCTTCTCTACCGGGTTACATTGGGGCGCTACCGGAACTGATCGAATTGGTAGTCTACAGTGTTTCTGGATGTTTCAGACTGAAGCTGGGTTTAGCATGAGAGCAGCACCATTTCGTAGCTCCGTCGTGGCCATTCCGCAACCAATCATGGCAGCCGCTCTTTATCGTTATTTTGGGCGGGGTGGGTGGCGGAGCCGAGCTGTTTTGCAGCCATCATTGTGTGGAGTTCAGTTCATCTCACTAGTTTTGTATTTGTCATGAGGGATTGTTCCTAATGTTTCTATTTTAGCGAGGTCAAAAAGAGATCCCATTAGTGGCCTACTGATTTTGCTCGATTCCTTTTCTTTTTTTTTTACACGATTTTTCGTTATCTGCAAAGACTAAACAGAGTATTGCGACTCTGTGTTTGTTTGTAAATAGAGAATGAACCAAAGAGAACCAATTCTAAAACAGTAAATACTTGGATAACAATCAATCAAATGGAGAGAGAAGCAGGCACGACCTATTACAACGGGGGTAAAGGCCTGCGTTAACTACCTTTCACTATCTGCAAAGAGAGAGTACTCCTAATAGAAATGAGGGGGGGGCACCATTCAAAGCAGATCAGTGTGCATAAACACGAAAATGTTTTCACTTACCACGTACTTGACATTCGACAGCTTATGATATTTGCTATTAAAAAACCATTGAAATTCACTGAAAAAACCATAGGTTATAGACCATATATAGTTAGGAATTAGCATTTACAAAACCTTGAAAATTCACTGAAAAAACCATAGGTTATAGACCATATATAGTTAGGAATTAGCATTTAAAAAACCTTATTTTACTCACACAAAACCATTGAAATTCCATATATAGTTAGTTGCACTAACTATATATCGCGCACCCGCAATCCACTGCTGATGATGTCACATATTACATGATTCATGACATGGTCAGTGACATCACTGATGACATCACTGATGACATCTCAAATGACATCACTGATGACATCACTGATAACAACATCCAGTGATTTTTTGTTTCTCTAAAGTTTAAATATGTCTTACATATTGAAGAATGAGTGGATGTGTAAGTGTCTGGACGAAGGATTTAGTAGGTGCATGACTGACTGTATGAGTGAGTGATTAAATGTGTCTCACTGAGTGCATGGGTTAGTGACTAAACTGTCTTAATTTGTGCATCATTATGTCTGTTGTTCTGTAAACTGCTGCATGTGTTGATCAGTAGCTATATGACTAACTATATGGGTTATTGATTGATTGCCCAAGTATTTGTATGGGAGACTGAGTGTGTGTGTGGCTAGCTGGGAGGTGTGTGACTCTGTGCAGATCAATGTGTACTTGTATCAATGATTGTATAAGAAGGTAAGTATGTGTTAGTATATGTTTGAAAATGTAAGGTGCTCTATGTTTAACTGTATAGACAAGAAAATGGAAGTGTCATTGATTCTTTACAGGACTGACTAGGTGTGTGAGTAACTCCATGGATGAGTGGCAGACTGTGAGTGTCTGTATAGGTGTATGAGTGCATATGATAGTGTTGTAAAGATGAGTGATTGTATGTATGAATGATTGTATGGGTGAATGAGTGAAGGTGTGTGTAGACGTAGCAATCAGTGAGTGCGTATGTAGTAACTAGTATTGGTGTATCAATGGTTTCAAAAATTATACTCTGTATTTAACACTGGGTGAAACAGAGGTTATATTAAAATGTGAGGAGATGCATTGTATTGTCACATGAATGATATCATCAGTGATGTGGTCATTGATGTCAAATGAGATGTCATCAGTGATGTCATCAGTGATGTCATTTGAGATGTCATCAGTGATGTCATCAGTGATGTCACTGACCATGTCATGAATGATGTAATATGTGACATCATCAGCAGTGGATTGCGGGTGCGCGATATATAGTTAGTGCAACTAACTATATATGGAATTTCAATGGTTTTGTGTGAGTAAAATAAGGTTTTTTAAATGCTAATTCCTAACTATATATGGTCTATAACCTATGGTTTTTTCAGTGAATTTTCAAGGTTTTGTAAATGCTAATTCCTAACTATATATGGTCTATAACCTATGGTTTTTTCAGTGAATATATATATGTATATATATATATATATATATATATATATATATATATATATATATATATATATATATATATATATATATATATATATATGTATATATATATATATGTATATGTATATGTATAGTTGTGTATTTTGGTATTCATAGTTTTAGCAAATGTATTTATTCATGTTTTTAATTGTTTTCATTTTTTTATGTTTTATGTCTTTATATATATAATATATATGTATATATGTGCTTTTTATATTAGTTATTTAAAAACCAACACAAAAAATTAATATAATGAACTATATATATATTTAGTATAGATATGTATATATGAACATACACACACTTATGTTTATGTGTGTGGTTACTTAAGTATGTATTTATATTAAATGTTACTGTAGGTATGTATTTAAATGTTTAAGTTTTACTATTTTAAACTGTGTATTGATTAAAAACTTTATTTTTGTCATATTTTAACTAGACTAGTGTAAACAATATTTTGAACGTACCTTTATAACTATAGAAACATGTATTTGTATGAAGAGTATTTTTGACAAAATATTTGGAAATCATATTTGTGTGTTCAATATGAGGTCAGTGATCCCTTGACAGGCTGTCTGCCACTGGGCCACCAGGCCAAAGTGCTATCACTCCCCTCACCTGTTTAGGAGTGGGTGCCTGTCACTGGGTGCTGATTAGGATGGCGGGCGGACAAAGTCTGCCCGCCATCCTAGCGGTGCTGGGACCGGCCGCCATACGAGCAGCGGTCTCGTACTGCCAATTAGGATTCTACCACCACCCTGGTGGTAGAATCCTAATTGGCACATATTTGACATTGCAGTCAGCACCCGCCGCAATGCCAAAGTGCCTTGTTGTGCATTGCCCTGCACAACGTGGCAGGTACCTTGCAGTGCCGGCCACCTTGTACATGGCAATGTAGGGGGGTACCATAGGTACTCCCCAAGTGTGCTCACTACCCCCATACCCCCTGGGGCCCGCACGGGCCCCCAAAGCAATTTGCCACCAGCCTTTCCATGGCCGCCTTGCCACCATGGAAAGGCCTGTGACACCCTGTATCCTAATATGGATGGCAGTGCCTGCTAGGCACCGCCACCATACTGAGGCCAACGTCCGCCCGACCAGCAATCGGCACGATTGCCGACTGGCGGAAAAGCATGGGACGCACTTTGCATCCACGGCAATACCCCCCACCATCATAATATGTCGGGGGTAAATCGGGTTGGGATGGCGCCTCTGCCGGGCTGATGGTGGCGATCCGAATGACCCCCTTGATTTCTCTGCCTATGACCACTATATAAAGTAGAACAGTTGATTGCTTAATGGCCAAGAAGGACAGCAGGAAAACATATGTTTTTGATCAACTATCCTCCATCTGTTTCCTATCTGCTGCTTGTGTCACCTCTGTGGATAATGGGGGTAACCTGTCAGTAAAGGATTTACACTGGCACCAAGATTACTTATCAGCGTTATTTAGCCTGAGCAGCTCACTGTTGGTTGCCAGAAGTTCTCAGGGTTCTTTCTTTCTTTGTGCGTATGTTACTGCTGTTCTGTAAAAGAGTGTAGAACGAGTCAATGCTGAAATGCCTGTAAAATCATCAATGAAATGTGGTTCAAATTGGAGAGAATGTTTGGGAGTTATAAGTAGGAGCCTGAGGGATCGGATTCAGGAGAAAATCACAGAAGAGGCAGATGCTAGGAGCTAGAGACATTTTTAGGCAACACTGATAGAATCCTTTATAAATAGCCCTAGGGGAAACCTACATAGGAGAGATACCCGAGTACCTCCCAGGATAGAGTGTGATCCTAGGTTCCTGAAACCATCTGCATACTTCAGTGAACCAACCTAAAGTCATCAAGTGCTATATTTCATACACAAAAGAAATTATCAGCAATTCATATTAATGTTAACCCCTTCAACGCTGATGACGAGCTGGGCTCGTCATGAGGTAGCCTCCTCGCACGCTCATGACGAGCCCAGCTCGTCATGAAACATGGGAATCAACAAATCTCAGCACAGGAGGGGAATACCATCAGCATTGATGTGGTTAAGCAACAAAGTACATCTTTAGTTTCACAGTGACAAAAGGAAAATGAGGTTTGTCCCACCAGCGCCTGTGTCCTGAAGAGCTCAGTTTTCACCTTTTACATTTGACTAAACAAACTAGTGTGCTACCTGGTATAACAGATGAATTAACAAAATAATGTGTTACACTGAAGAAAATAGTGTGAACAATTATTTATTTTCCAGTGGTAAATTCCGAGGACTCAGCCAAGCTGTCATCTCCCAATTAACATAGCATAAATAATGGTGAAACAAGAATTATGTTTCAATTTTGACAAATTGGAGGCATTAGCATTAAGTATATAATGTCAGAAAAGTGTTACCTAGTTATCATTGGCCAGTGCTTAACTTGTAAAAAAAAATAAAAAAGGTCCAGAGCTCTCTTCAGCAGGCCACTGCAGCTTGCACAGCACATTCGGACTGCAACAATGCCAATGATAGAATCAACACTACTAACCATCACACTCCTACAAGGTTGACAATTCTGACTATGACATGGCCCTGAGGTATAAGAATAGCTTGGGTATGATGTGGTAGTCATTTTTAATGCACATTAAAGTAGTAATTGACTTCTGTTGCTGGAGATGGAAGAATGCGGCCAAGAGGGCGGCCTCTCAACCGCTGTATTCTGAGTACACCACTGGAATGGCGGTGTTGTGTTAGCGGTGCCACAGCAGCTGCCTGCTCCAGTTCATAGAAAGCCTCAAGCATATGCTGTGTCGCAAGCAGAGAGGGGCCCAACATGTGCCCCCCTTCACTTTACCAAATGAGCAAAATAATCCTGGTGCCTTGTGAGGAGTCCTATACCTGCCTTTCCACCAGCCAAGAAACGTTCAGAGGTAAGGCAGGTAAGGCAGGTCGAGAAGGAGTGGGGCAGTAAGTAGGTATGTTAGTGTCTCACTGGGTCTGTGAGTGGGCTTGTGAGTCTCTGATAGGGGTGTGTGGTAAACTCTGCACTGCCAGCAAAGCTTGTGGAGTTCTGCCAATCCATACTCTGCTTGTAATGCGAAGTTCAGCACAAACTCTGCCACCCACCGGCGGAGCTGAGTTTAGAGTCACACTCACCCGTATACTTTATCCCCCAACTAGTAGTGCATCAGGAGGCCCCTTTCAAGAGTGGTTGAGAAAGGGGATGGGGCCTCTGATAAGGTCTGAGCAAGTGCACCGTGGGGGCCTACATGTGGCAACAATAGTGGTTCTTGGCCCCCAATGACTCTCAGCAACCAAGGGGACTTCATTCCCCAACCATTAGTGAGCCAGAATGCCCCATTGCAGAGTGATTTAGAAAGGGAACAGGGCCCCCAATGAGATCTGAGCAATCCCACTGTGGGGGACTTACTTGTGGCAACAATAGGGGTTCTTGGCCCCAATGACCCTCATCAACTAAGGGGATGTCATCCCCCAACCAGTTGTGCACCATGAGGCCCCTCTGCAGAGTGGTTGTGAAAGATAGTGGGGCATCCGAAGATGTCTGAGTAATCATGCTGTTTAAGGCTTACTTGTGGCAACAATAGTGATTCTTGGCCTTCGATGACCCTCAGTAGCAAAGGGGACTTCATTCCCAACCAGTAGTTCATCAGGAGACCCCTTTGCAGAGAGGTTGATAAAGAGTCAGGTACTGACTTGTGGTTGTTACCTAGGCCCAGCGAGGTGGTGGTCACTGGGGATCGGGTAGGTCTGAGAGGCCCCCATTAATCTTTCTTTAGCCCCCGGGAGGTGGTGGTCCCTGGGGCTCAAGGAACCTTGTGTCCCCCCTCCATTTAAAAAAAAAAACGACCCCGGGACGAACTAGCGTTAAAAAAATAATAATGGTCCTCATTACTAGAGATAAGGGGTCAGGGCGTTCCTACCCTGCCCCCTTTTCTTTAAATGTTTTTTGTGGGACTCGGCTGAAGCCGAGTACCAAGATGGCTGACAGCACTACCTGGTAAAGTGTTAGCAGCCAATCATATCTCAGCAGGATATTAGGAGTGTTTGCGAAGCCTTCGCGTCCATCTGGTCAGTAAATATGGAGTTAATAAAGAAAAAAGATTTCTAGATATCTAGGAATGCAAATCCTACATGGATCTGATAGATCTCATGATGACATCTGATTGGCTGCCACACTTTAACCAGGAAGTGTTGGCAGCCATATTGGGAGCCCCCAGAGATTCCATTCCCTAGGGCCAGCTTCAGCTATTTCCTGGAGTACCCACCCCTAAGACACAGCAGTTTCCCTTCCTACACTGGTGTGAAATCTGTGTTTGCTCTCACTGAGTTGGAGGAATTTCAAAGCCCCTGTCATGCGAGAGCTAAAACAAAGGGCCCGATTACGCTAGCCGGGAGACCGCCTGTCGGTGGTGGTCTCCCCGCCTTTGTAACCAACTTTGCTGCCTGCCATATTATGATTATGGGCAGATGTGTGGAGGTCATGAAGACTGACCGCCACATATCCAATGGGCTCCCTGAGCCCGCCGGGGCAGCGGAGGGGCTCATAGTCCCTACAATGGTGGCTGTGCCTACCAGGCCCTGCCGTAGGGATTATGATCTACCTAAGGTGCCCCCTATATATCCCGGCACCATGTAGAAGGCACCGCATGGTGCCTGCCACGTAGTGCAGGAATATGTCAATAGTCTTTTTTTTGCATTGATGTGGTTGCAGCAGCTAGCAGCACCCGCCACAATGCAAAACATAGGCAGTGCAATCGCTTAGGTGGCGGATGCATCGTAATTCGTACTGTGGGACTGCCGCCTTGAAGGCGGATGGTCCCAAATAGGAAATTATGGCAGCGGACTGAAGTCCTTCCGCCATCGTAATCAGACCCTAAGTCTGCTCCTAGCATGCAGGAGCATGAAAAATGCTTCTACCCACTGGTAGCGAACTTTTCATTTGAAGCAGGCAGGGAAACAGTTGAAAAATTGTTCTCCCCAGCAAGGAGAAGCATTTTTAGCCACTGGAGCGGGGGAGCCTGGTGGGCTGCAGGGGCATTGGGGCTTCCCCCGCCATCTCCAACAAAGAGGAAGTAGGTGCCATTGGTGGGCTTCAGGGCACCCACTATTTACTGGTTGGCCCCCAGGGAATAGGGTCCCTGGAGACAAAAGTGGCCCAGAGCGAAGGGGCATGTCTACTCCTCCCCCTTTAATTATGACCGGGTCCCGGGAGATGGGGTCTCAGGTAACTATAACTTATGTCCTCCCCATGCACTGCTCATTACCCCACATATTACATCAGTGATGGCATGAAATAATTAATAATATCACCACAACATTTGTAGTAATATTATGAATTAGAAAAATGTGCATGGCGGGGGCATGAGTTATAGTTACCTTAGGACATTCGTTATAATTTCTTGAGATAACCCTAACTATATCAGCTGATTTTCTATGGTTTTGTGCATATAAATGTTGAATCTAACTAATATACCCCGTAAACTTTGTTGTTTTTGTTACATTTCTAAGTTTTTTTAAATTCTATGTAATAACTATAATGATCCTGTAACTTTAGCTTTTTGAGGCAATTGATATATATATATATATATATATATATATATATATATATATATATATATATATATATATTTTTTTTTTTTTTTTTAATTATAGACAATGTAGTATGGTGAGTGGGGTTACAAAACAGTATAGGGAGGCGGTTGATATATAGTAATTGAGCAACTTGTGCACCAGAGTGGAATTTGAGACAGAGATGGACAATTGGATCATTAAACTTGAGAAAGCCAGAGTGGAAATCAAGGCCTAAAAACAAAGAAAGTTTTGCTAAGGTTACAAAGATTATCAGACTGACCAAGTATTAACTTTTGGAAAGAAATTTTAACAAATAAACATGAACCAACAAGGGTTGATCAACCTGTGGAACAAACAGTGTCAGAAAAAGGAGGAGAAAAAGAGGGAAATACCGCACTAGCTGAGAGAAACACAGCCAATCAGGAAATGGAAGGGGTAAGTAATACAAGTGAGAGTGATGCTTCAGTAAGTTCTGAAATAGTTAAAGTAAAAACTAACTTTTTAAAGGATTTCCAACTCCTCACCTTAGGAAGACTGGAAGCACAGCTAGTAAAATGAGCTCCAAGAAGACAAGTCGAGGAGGACGAGGAGCAAGCAGAAGAGCTATAAAGAGAACAGGAAACACCAGAAGCTCAATGGGATTTAAACCAAGGGGCCAATCAGCAACAAAATAATGGATCAACAAACTTGTTAAATTTATATAATTACATTTTAAGTGTTTCAAAAATGGAAGTACTATCATTAGGACTCACTTTTTGTCCAAACATCTAACCTTGACTATACACAAAGTTGCATTGACCTTTTTCACTGAACCAGAAAACTTACATTGAAAACGTGGTTTGAGTTAAGACAAAACAAAAGTAAAGTATAAGTGGATACCAGACCATTGAATCTGTGCATAAGTGATGTTGATCTAATGCTCACTCTGAGTTCTTTGGATGGGGGGACTGCACTTCAACTGATCCAGTGCTTAACCTCTTTAATGTTTAAATTGATTTTGACATGAGCTGCCCCAGTGTGTTTGTTTAAACCCAAATCTGTATTTGTGCCCCCCATGATAAATGATTCAATTGATCTATTTGAAAGGGGGGTGAATAAGGAATTGAATACATTGAGATACAAAAAAAACACCAAGCAGGGGCAATTTGTAGGCTTGTTACTATTAGGTTATCAGAGATTTGAAGAATAATCATCTTATAATGGTTAAACTATCAGATAAAGGGGCAATGTGGTGATCCTACCATTAGAAATACATTTGAAGGAAGGGCTTAGGCAACTAGATGAAAAACAACTATGTACTATCTAATAGGAGTGAGGCACAACAAGATAACAGAAACCATTATAATAAGCTGATTGATTGGCGCAACCAAGGCTTGCTTGAATGGGAGGAGAATCAGTTTCTCAGGTGTGCGTTTCCCAAAATCTTGGTAGTTTACTTCCTCCTCAAACTAAATAAAAATGCTACATGTCCTCTTGGAAGACCTATTGTCTCCTTAATATCAATAGGCAGTTTGCTGGAGAACACATTGAGATATGTTGATTTTTTTGTCAAATCATTTGTTGAAAATCTATCCTCCTACATTAGGGATATGGGTGATTTCCGACATATTATTGATGGTGTCTATTAGGAGGAAAGTTAATCGCTCATAAGTCGGGATGTTAATAATCTCTAAACATGAATCCTTCATGACTCAGGCCTACAGTCAAGTAGGCATCTCCTCAGAACTCGCTCACTTTCCTCACTGAGATATTGAGTGGTATGATGTGGTACTGCCTCATCAATACCTATTTTCTTTTTGATTAAAGATCTATTGCAAAACCCAGGGAATGGCAGGTCTTTTTCTGGGCTGGTTGGAGGAATAGGTGGTCAGCAACATAAATCATTTTGATGACCATGTCGTTCTCTGGGTGAATTACATAGATGATATCTTCTGCATTTGTAAAAAGTGGGATTTACTGGAGGTAAGGGGAGGGGTTGTTTGCCCACAAGGACCCTCAAAGGTCAAGGGGACTTCATCCCCCAATTAGTAATGCCTGAGGAGGTGTGTTTGCAGAGTGGTAGAGAAAGGGGGCACGTCCAGGAAGACTTCTCAGCAATCCTTCAGTGTTGGACTTACTGAAGGTAACTGGAGGGGTAGTTGGCCCACAAGAATGTCCATGGGGGCCAAAAGTATTCCTGTTACCTCCAGTAAGTCCCACACTGTGCGATTACTTAGAATTCATTGGAGGCCATGCCCCCTTTCTCCACCACTCTGCAAATGCGCCTCCTGGCTCACTGATGGTTGGGGGATAAATACCCCTGGCTCAAGAGGGTCCTTGGGGGCCGACATGCCCTCCTGTTACATTCAGTAAAGCCCATACAGTGGGACTGCTGAGAGGTCTTCGGAGGGGTGGCAGGGCCCCAGGCAAATTGCAGAGGTATTAAAAAAAATGTTGTAAGGAAAGGGCCTGTGTGGCTCTAGGACATTTTGCCAAGCCTTTTTACAACAGGGAAGAGGCCCAGCCCCATCTTTTTCTTTTACATTTATAGGGAGGGGGGACCAAGCGGCCCCATTTCAGGGCCATTTTTGGCACAAGTACCCCATTCCCAGGGCCTGCCCCTTTTTATTATTATTATTTTTTAAAAGGGAGGGGGCTGCATTGCCCCACCTCCCTGTGCTGATTTCAGTCCCGGGGACCCTATCTCCTGGCCTGGCCTCTCTGTTGGTGACCGCAGGGGAACCCGAAGGCACCCGCCATCCCTGTCAGTTCCCCACATCCTTGCATTGTTTTTAGACAGAGGGAGCAGCTAAACAAGCAGCTCCCTCTGCTTAAAAGCAATTCTGCTCCGCTTCATGCAAGCAAGAGCATTTAAAATGCTCTCGCTTGTAGGAAGCAGAGCAGCATTTGCTATATCTTGGCTGGAGCGGTGGTCCTGCCAAGCCATAGCAAACTGCAATGTCCTGGGGATGGGCACCGTAGGACATTACTGGAGCCAGATCTGGGGATATGGTGGGTTCTGCAGCTTTGGGTGGTCTGCTTGGCCCCTGCTTCAGGTAAATACAGAGTCCCAGGTAGGTTATGGTCCCCGGGGGGCATTTTAAAATGTTTATAAATTTTAAGCCCTGTGGCAGTGCTAGGCTCTGGGGCATTAATATGTACCACAAGGAGGGCCCCATGCACCCCTTCTATAATTTCAAATGCCCTCAGGTCCGGCCCCACCCAGCTGCCAATAATGAGCACTGGATCCTGCGCTTAATTTTTAATTTTATTTTAATTTTCATCCTGATCCGTGAATCATGCCAACATTTTTAAAACATCCTTCATTTAGCCCTGTGGGATCCTAGTGGGACCCCCCAAAGAGGCCGAGGGTTTTAGGGTGTTTCTGCTCTGCCCCTCGTTAAGGTGTTGACAGCCAATGAAATTTCATTAGGGTTTCAGTAGGATTTTAGGATCCCAGATATCTACAGTTTTTTAACTGTAATAGCTCCGAAACTACTGAACAGATTTACACCTAGTCAAAAGAAGCACTCTTTATGGACCAACATCTAGCTTTCTGCCAAATTTGGTGTAATTTCGTTCAGTGGTTTGGGCTGTAGTCATGATGAAAAAAAGAAAAATCCCATTTACATAACATGGGGAAATTTAAGATGGAAAAGTTAGTAATATTAGTGTTCAAGGATATTTCGCAGAGATGTAGCAATTGTTCACGACGACGTGAGCCAACAGGAATGCAGTAATAGGACAGCTGTAACCTGAATATAAAGCTGCAGCCACCATTTTATGTCTTGGGGGAATAGTTCTCAGGGCTGAAAATGTGTATGATAGGTGATATAAAGGGTCAGAGGGAAGGTACCCAGACCCCATTTTTGACAACTGGATGTGTTAATTACACAAGATATGTGTCCAAATGTTATTTTTTTTTCACTACGTACTAGATTTGCAAGGATGCTGCGACTGCAAGTGTGGCCTCCATGTAATTCCGTGATCCGTTTGTGGCTATCGCAATGTCTTTGCGAATACTGGTGAAACAAAAAAATATAGAAATATATTCACACGCTCACTCTCAGTTTTACTTAAACACTCAAACACCCACTCACAGACACTCATGCACCTACTGATACATACCCATTTAGAGACTTGTACATCCACTCACAGTCGCACTCCACCACTAACACAGCAACAGACTTGTGCACCTATTCACAAACTCACTCAGCCATGTTCAAACCCACTCAGGGACTGACACACCTACTCACAGACCCACTCAGAGACTAACACACCTACTCACAGACCCACTCTGAGACTCATGCAAATACTCAAACATCTACTCAGACATTGATGCACCCACTATCATATCCAATCAGACACTGGTGCGCTCACTGAGAAACCCACTCAAAGAATAGGATACCCACTCAGAGTCTCATGCACCCACTTTCAAATCCACTCAGAGACTCACATACCCACAGACACACTCAGAGAGTCACACACCCACTCACAGACCCACTTGGAGACTCACATACCTACTCAGAGACCCACTCAGAGACTCATACACCCACCCACTCACACGACTACTCAGACACTAATGCACTCACTAACAGAACCACTCACACACTGATGCACTCACTGACATACCCACTCAAAGATGTAAATACCCATTTACGGTCCCATTTTGAGACTCATGCACCCATTTGCACACCCACTCAGAGACTCATGCACCGACTCGCAGACCCACTCAGAGACCTACACATTTATGTATAGACCCACTCAGGGACTCACACACCTACTCACAGACCCACTCATTGACTCACACATTTACTCATAGACCCTCTCAGAGACTCATGCACCTACTCACACATCTACTCAGATACCAATGCACCTACTAATAGACCCAGTCAGACACAGATGCATTCACTAACATACCCACTCAAAGACTTAGAAACTCAGTTACAGACCCATTCAGAGAATCAATCAATACAACGCATGCTCCACATGGAGTCATCAATCAATGCAATGTATGCTCTAGAGAATCTCTCCCTATCCTGTGGTTGGGTGCTCATATCATAAATCTGTACAGCTCCTTACGAGTGTTGTGATGTAATATATGATTACAATCCTTCCTTTCTTTATGTTGGGTTTTTCTTGGTATTTCCCCACAAAGGCAGATTTAATCTGAGCAATTCGGTAGTCTTGAACAATTGTGGCCCCATAGCTGACACAGTAATCAAGTGCGTAAATCAAGAATCTTATATGTTATTCAGAGTCAATCAACCACTCGACAGTTAGGTAACAGCTTATTTCATTTCCCCCACAGAGACAACAAGGTCTTTATTCACGACCATTCTTAATTTATCGTGTGTCCTTCATGACATCACTGAAAAGGATTATTTTTAAAGAACAGCTTCTTAAGTAAGTTACATCATAGAACATGAGAGCTATAGTGGGCACATCAATTTGTACACCCATTAAGCGCCTTCCTAAATAATGTGATTTTGTGCTTTTCAGAATCATATCTACCCAGAATTACATCACTTCAGACAATATAGCAAAGCCATCCATGTCTTGCTGTGTTTTCATGTTTTAAGTAAGTTGACCTTCACAATACTGTAAGAAGAGTATTAGCACATTTCATTTTTTACCATCAAGTATTTTACTTTTAAGTTGATCTTTGTACTTTTTTCAGAATTTATTCTCTTTAGAAATGTATCATGTCCAGCTAACACTGCAGGACCATCTAAGTTTTGCATGTCCTCACATAATACAAGTAAGTTTAAATGGAAAAGCATCATTTTTTTCGGTGTCTTTCCCTTGGTGATGCAAATTTCTACTCAAAACAGACAGGCATGTGATACGCATTTGCGCGTTTTATATGTAAATACTAATGGAGGTGCTCTTGAAAACTGGATTATGTGTCTTTATTGTATTTATGTATTAGTTTATAGCCATGTGAAAATATTAAGTTATATATAAAGAATATGTTTTATTTGTTAAGTTCGAATTTATTTGTCTATGTGAATTGACACCATATGTTAGGAAATGTATTGTTTATATAAATGTTATTTGTTTGTTTTTCTCATAATATTTTTATTTTATCATAGGTGTGGTAATTTCCTGAAGAAGGCGTTTGATACGCCAAAACGCGCGTCGATAAATACTACTGTACTTTGATTATTGAACAAAGTTTTTTTACGAAGATTTTAATGTATTGTTTAAGATAAATGGATTTGATGCTATGTTTTGATTCATTTTTTATATCACTGTAGTAGTTCTATAATATAAAATAAAATATACTGCATTTTTAGACATAGAACTCTCTGTTTTTTGTTGAGTCCTCCATGTAGTACTGTTATTATTATCCAATAATTGCCTAGGAAGTATTTTTTCGCACCATTCAGAGAATCATGCACCCACTTGCAGACCAATTCAGAGATTCATACACCGACTCACAAACCCACTCAGAGACTGACACACCTACTCAGACACTTATACACCTACTCGCACATCTACTCCGACACTGATGCAACCACTAACAGACCGAGTCAGACACTGATGCACTCATTGACACACCCACTCAAAGACTTAAATACTTAGTTACAGACCCACACAGAGACTCATGCAACCATCCACACACCCACTTAGAGAGTTATGCAGCCACTCACAGATGCATTCACACAGTCAGTCACTCAATGTCAGACACTAATGCACTCAGTGACAAATCCACTCAATTTTTTAGGCACTTAGTAACACTTGCCACTCAAAGAGTCGTACACACTGTGAGAGGCACATTAAACAGTCATGCTTGTTTTTAAGGCTTATTTAGATAGCAATATATGTGGTGTAATGGTTAGAATCACTTTTTGTACTTACATTTTTTTAATGTGCTGTTGGCCATTGAATGTGTGCTTTTGGTTTCCACTTTTGTGACACTTTTGCGATTATCGTGACTGTGTCGCTAATATTTTGAAAAACAAAATGACATGTGGAAAGAAAATTAAGAAAAAGTTGATTGTGTGTATATGACAGCTACACATAAGACCGGATGCCGAGTTTCAGAATGCTTAGAAACACTCTTGCCTTCATCTGTAAAGTGAGCTCCATCACTTCTGTTGATTCCATGTATGTCAAAACGCAAGTTGTTATTGTAGTTTGACCCCATGTAATGGTCTCTGAGGAATGCTGAAACTGTTTTATCAACATGCATCCTGGCCTTTCAATCTGATGACAGAATGTATTAGGTCACTTCCGTTTCTGTCTCTGGCATATGTTAAAGTACACAAAATAGGGTGAGGGAAAAAGAGTCAATAATTGTGTACATATATCTTCCATTAAGTTTTCCAGTACTACCCCAGTCAGTGTGCTAGGTCATTGCTACCACAGAGCACAAACATGAGGTCAGGGGAAGGGAATCCATAATGTTTTTAACCAAAGACAGCAATTGATGACATTTTAAACTTCTCTGGCCAATCCACTTAATATCCATATTAGCCAAACCCACGTCTCTGTCAATATTTTCTAGCAGCTTCTCTCACAAGACATAGCTGTGGCCCCAAACCCACATTTTGAAGTGAGGCAGCAGTAGCAGACAAGAGAAGGCCGGAGCTGAATAAAGCAGTTTTCCACATGAAAGACATTTAAAATTGTTCTCCTGGTTTAAAAAAAGCACATATTTGATTGCATGTTGTGAGCATGCAGTTGGATAAAATTGGGTAATATGTGGAGAGGATTATTAACTACATTTGTGATTGGCTCTGGTAAATAAAAAAGTAATACCGACATTGATAATATTTTTATGTGTGCGATAAACCACACCTGCAATAGCTGTTGTAACAAGTATGGTCCTTTTAGAATGTGGTATGAACTTGTGACCTAGTGGTTCTAGTGGGTGGGTATGGAGGCTGTGCTGAGCATCTATTGGGGAAAGGATGTTAAAGAGACAAGCCACTATTGCTTCTAAATGTGAGGTGTCACTTTTTAGACTAATTTTAGAGTAACAAGGGTTTTATTTCATAGTGAGGGCTAGCTAAAAATGTGTACTGTAGTCTTAAAGTTGTAAAACTATGAAGGTAAATATGTTTTTGGAATCCCATTTTTTTGTGAATTCATCGCAATCATCATCAAATAGGCATCCATTTTGGTAGGCTTTATGAAAGGGGACAAAAGGGTTAACATATACTAACCATTCAGAAGTGCACCCACAACACAAATATATGAAAATAATGTTTTAACTTGCTTCATTCTACAGAATCAGAAAGTGAAAATTTGAAAAGGTTGCCATTTATGGTTGCTTTGTATGAGAGTGCTGTGCCATTCTTGTGCTCAGTTTTTACAAACCCTGGTATTATTACATCTTTATAATAAGATCACCAAAAGCTATTTTATCAATGAACTCAATCTTCTGGTATGTGAATTATGTTTCTTTTTCACCAAGAAATTAATTTAGAAGGTATACGTGTATGTGGGATAATAAAAAAAGAGTCTGACAGTCATACAAAATTATTTAAAGAAAATGAAATGCTTTATAAGTAGTAACATATACATGATATGGTGGTTAGAGAGAATAATATTTTTGCTTTCTGGGACTTGTCATATCTATACAATTGTAAAACAGAATAGGAAGAGTTATAGTTGAAATAGAAAAAAATGCACTGCAGGTGTACATACAGTATGAGACTCTGAAACTTGCCAGGTATATCTTACTTATTCTTGAGCTCTTTCCAAATTATAAATAAGGTTTGTTTATGCTTAGATGGGGAGATGAGTTCTTTTAGCTTGTACTAAGTCACATGCGTACTATGAGACTGAAAGGCATACTTAAACATGCACTGTTTAAAGATGGGCTATGTTTTGTATTGTAGACTGTGTTTCTGGAGTGCCAATATGAGCTTGACTTTGCATATATTATCTGTTTCTGAAGTGGTAAATACGTGTTTTACAACAGACAATTCACCTGTGACATATGCTGTAGGTATGTCATAAAGCATGGCCTTTTCTGCTTATAAAAGTGAAAATTCCTTTTTTTAGTTCTAGTAACTTAGTTATGTATGCACACACTGGTATAATAATCATTAAATGTGCTATACCAGGTATAATGCATGCAAAATAGATGCTCGCAAAGTATATATACTCTCTCTGTCACTCGCTGACAGACTAACTAGTGGAGTTCTACACTCACTAAGATACTTCTGAAGTAGTTACATATGCATCTTACAAGGTAACAAATGTAGTCTGAACTTTCAGTGAGCTACATGCCGTTGTAGCGATCCATATGACCAATTATACATGCACCCTACCACCTACACTTAAAGCTGGCATACCTAAAGAGAAAAGGAGACATACATTTGAACACATAGTAAACTAATGACAGAAGCACCAAATCATTTATTTGTACAAAGACGCACAACTTAGATGTATAAAGTGCTAAGGGAGACAGTTACACATACACTTCAAAGACCGTATACTCATTAACACAGTGAGAATGCTAGCCATGCAGCCCATTTCATTTCATATTAAAAAACCAGAGAGGTCACAAACAGAGGCACTCATTTACCCACAAACTTACAGGTATATGTATTCACATGCACAGATTGGGACAGAGACACTAATTTGTATATGTAGTAAAGAAGTGACATTTTCTACAGATAGGCTGCCCTTCCATCTTGTTTGAGGCCTTGCACATTTCAGTCAGTGAATGGAGTTTTTGCAGTTAGGCCAACTGTCTCATTTAAAAGTCCTACACAAGACATACCTGCTCTTCTATTATGTGTAAGTGACGACTGAGGTTGCCTACAGCTAGAGTGTAAGGTATGGTGCTATGTGCTTTAGATGTAGCACATGCACCCTGTATGATCTCTTACCTACATGCACTTGTACAGCACCATGTGTGCAATTATACATCCACCCTGCCACCCAGATTTAAATCTAACATACTTAAACAGAAGAGGAGGCAGACACCTGAATATCCTGTAAAAATAGTGACAGAAGCAGCTAAACATTTACTCGTACAGAGAGACATAACTCATATGTACCTAGTGCTATGGAAAGCAGCTGCACATAGTCTTCCAGAAGCTAATACTTACTAGCACACCTAGGACACAATCTATGCAGGTCATTTTATTCTGTTTTACATAACCTAAAATGTAACAAATTGTAGCAGTCATTTGTCGAAAAATGTACCTGTACATGCAATCAAAGCTCAAAGAAGGGGCTGAGACACTCATTCGGATATGGGGTAAACAACTGAAACTTTCTAGTGTAACATGCATAAGAAATAAATTTTTATTATGTTTTGGGGCTTTTACACATCAGGCAGTGCATGCACGTTCACAGTTAGCCTGACTATGAAATTTAGAACTCCTACATAAGGAATAAAGTGCTCTTCTACCATCTATACGTCACCATAGAGGTAGCTTTTAAGTGGGACATTAGGGGGGATTATTATGTACTTAAAATATACTAAATGTACTCTCAATAGTTTCTGAGCTATGTGCAGTTTTAGAGATCCATGTGCCCAATTTTACATCAACCTTTCCACCCAGACTTCAGTGTGACATAGATACATAGAAAAGGAGGCAGGCAGGAAAACTGTGAAAAAGGGACAGAATCACCTAAAGATGTAATGTAATGTAATGCAGTATTTATAAAGCACTGACTGCCACTCCGAAAGGAGCATCCCAGGCCTGGTTGGAGGTGAGAGGGGGCCCGAGTAATCCTAAATGAGTGAAAGACAGAATTCATCTGAGGAGCTGAATACCCAGTTTTGAAGTGCCTTCCTAAATTGGGTTTCTGTTTTTAGCAATCTTAGATGAGTTGGCAACAGGTTCCAGGCCTTGGTTCCCAAGGCGGCCACTGCTTTTCCTCCTTTTGTTTTACATCTGAAAATGGGTGGTTTAAGGAGGTTGGCTGATGAGGACCTAAGGGTCCTGGTTGTGATGTAGGGAGTGAACCGTGCTGGTATTTTGGTCCCAATTTTAGGGTGGCTCTAAAAGTGATTGGAGGATTTTAAAGAGTATTCTCTTGTGCAGTGGGAGCTAATGAAGGACTTTCAAGGCAGCCGATGCCGATGACCTACGTGGAAGTTTTAGAACTAGACATGCCACAGCGTGTTGGACCACTTGGAGTAATTTTTGTGTTGATTTGTTGGCTCCTGCCAGAAGGCGGTTGCAGTAGTCCAGGCATGAGAGAATCAGGTCCACTGCCACTGATTTTCTTGCGGCAAGTGTGATTGGGTTAACATTTTTTTAGGGATTTGATGAGGCTAAAGCAGGTCCCTGCAACAGCCATAGCGTGTGGAAGGAAGGAAAGCACAGTATTGAACTGTACTCCTAACTTTTTGGCCACCTTAACCATATCAGGGAAAGATGTTGTCCCCTCTGGCCACCAATCACAAGGCCGAAATGAAGCATCTTTCCCTATGTGAAGGATCTCGGTCTTGGCGGTGTTGCATCTGAGGTGGTTGTCCTTCATCCACTGGATGACTTAAGCTAGGCAACGTTTAACGTTAAGTTCAGCGTCTGTAGAGTTGTTGTCCAGAGGAAGGATCATTTGGGTATTGTCTGAGTAGGACGTAACTTCAATCTCAAAGGATGCGATCAAGGAGATGAGTGGGGTCATATAAATGTTGAACAACAGTGGGCTCAGCGATGAGCTCAGTGGCACTACAGTTGTTATGTTGTGTTCCACAGAGAGGAAAGTTCCAACGGTCACTGCTTGTCTGAGGTTAGTGAGAAAGATTAACTCATACAGACTGGCACAGCTGATTGTATCCAGCGCTAAGGGAGGTAGTTGCACACACCCTTAAAAATCCTATATTTACAAACTCAGCGAGCAGACTCACTATGCAGCCCATTTCATTTCATTTCAAAGAAACCAGAGCGATAACAAACAGAGGCAGTCATTTACCCACAAATCCACCCACATATGTAATCACAGGCCCAGTTAGGGACAGAGGCACTCATTTGGATATGGGTAAAACACTGACATGTTCTACTCTAAGATTGAGACAAGTTGCCCTTTTGTCATGTTTGTGGTCTGAAATACTAAATTGAGCCAGTGCTTGGAGTTCTACAGCTAGACCAACCATCTGATTTAAAATGGCTACACAAGTCATACACTGCTCTTCTACTACATACATATAACTTACCAATAAGGTACTCTGCAGCTAGGCCACAGGGTAAGGTGCTATGTGCTTAAAATGTATCACATGTATTCTGTATGTTCCCTGAGTGATATGGATACCTACAGACCTTGTTTGAAATTAATGGTATACTATTAGATATAGCAGAATGGTTTATAGTTCTTGAAAAATAAAACCTCATAGTATATAATTAAAAAGTAACTGTGCTTATGTTGTTTTTTCTTTTTACACATCCATTTGAAAATAACTACAGACACATAGAATTCCATCAAAAAGTGTGAGAAGAAAGAACAACAGAAAAATATCATGTTCTCAGAACGGAGGAACAAAAGGGGCAAAAAGCTGAAAAAAGTGGTAAAAGAGAAAAGAGCTGCTGGTAAGAGGACAAAGACATTTCTTAAAATTGTTTCTGTTCAATTGGAAGCTGTGGAAAATAAGGTAAATAAAAAAGGAACTATCAGATGCAGTAAGAAAATTGAAAAGAAACATGGGGAAAAGATTGAGAAACCTAATGGAATGACCTGACTATAAATAGAAGGCAGAATTAATTTAAGGAAATTAGACTTAGAATGTTCCGTAGTAGAGTAGTACAAAATGTAACTACAAGTATTAAGAGGTATAAAAGAAGATAGGAAGCAGTGAGACAAAAGGAATGTGTTGTGGGTGTAGTCGATAAAGCCTTTGATCTAAAGAGGAAGCTATTTGTTTTGATACAAAACAGAATAAAAACACTAGACAAAATTGTATTGTCAATGAAAAGATGAAGCGAAAAGAAGGCTACTTTCAAGACAACACATTAGGGTATGCAATTGATGAATCTGGATTATGTTATGAGATGAAGAAAGTTACTCCTATTCCAAAAGAATTAATATTACTAAGGAATATAGAGGAAGTGATTGCTGAAGAGGTGCAAGGAACGTTTAGACAGGCCCTTGTGAACAAGTGGAATTGAAGTAGTGTTTGCAGTATTTCACAACAATTCATTTCATAGACAGAGAAATGTGTTATGTATATATTTTAAGGAAAGGTCTGAAACAGAAAATTATGACTTTACAAAGTTTAGATAATTGCAAACTGAGGAATCACACTAATTTACAGAGACACTCACCAGCATGTCTATCAAAGAAAGTGTTCCAAAGTACCATTCATCATTTCAGAATTGTAGGTGTGCGCCACTCAAAATGCAAACATTTGTTAGGAGACTTTAATATGTGAAAACTCCAGCTCTAAGTTTAAGAGAAATGAATGCATGGTACTGCTGTTGATGTAGAAAAGATTTGTGATGATGTACAGTTTTCTTTCTTTGGTCCTGAACAAGCGAGTAGGGAAAATGAAGAGTTGGCTACAAAAGGAGTTGCAGAACAAGAGACAGGCAATACTGTAAAAATTACAAACTTTAACAAAGTGTGTTCAGAGAAACTAAACTGTGTTTGTATATGTTGTCAACACCTTCACCGGAAAAGTCAAACTCAGAAAGTTAATTGGTACATCGAAAGTGAAAAAGAGAATAATGATAAGTGGCTTGAATTAGTTGTTTACTTATTTGTAGAGGAAAATGTTTGACTTGCCCACCAGTTCCAGAAGTACTTACATATTTGAAGGTTTACGAATACATGCGTATCCAATGTATACATCCATTTCAAACTTTAATCCACATGAAGCCAAAGACAGACAAATTACCTTCAACTGAGGTCCAGAAATATTGAAACTATAGGGGTGCAGAGAGATTTGGAAGAGGGACTTTCTAGTAAATGGTGTTCCTGTCAAGAGTATAAATATAAGGCAAGAGTTGTTAGATGTTTCTAAAGTTAAAAAGGAAACTTTATATTTGGTACAAAATAACATACATTGTAAAAATATAGGTATTCTTCAAGAAATCACAAATATGAAGGATGACACATCACTATTGACAAGTCAGAAAAAGTGGATCAATCCAGATCAGAAGATGTTTATGAACATTACTGCCTCCAAGCCCTATATTCTAAATAAATTATTGGTGATCCTATTGATCTGTACCAATTGAAAGAAGCAAAGGGAGCTCCCTTAAGTGTGTGGGGAAAAACATTTAGAAGCGTGCTTTTTCCCACAGCTCTTTCCTACTGGACTAGGTGGTAGGTATGAGGACCCTAGATTTCGCCAAGGTATCTCTTATATGTTTCATCTACTATTTGAAAGTGACTTGTCTGGGTTGTCTCATGCAGTAAATCGCATTGTGAAAACAGGTGTGTAGCTGTAAAATCTATCAGCAAGGGAATTTGTTAAGAACGTTCAAGGAAAAGATGAACGGCTGTAATACAACTTTATTAATTTCCTGGCATGTCAACGTGGGACTAACATGTATTGCTATCATTGTCATGGTGAGCTGATGGTGAGGAACCTAGGAACACCTACATGGATTCGAAGTCTCAGTTGTGCTGAGTATGCAAGGGATAACCTGCTGGTATTTTTGAAAGAAGCAAATTCAAATATAAAAGACATCAATCTGAAGACATCAGGAGAACTCTTTTCATCGGACCCTGCACACGTTTTCAGATACTTTAACCACAGATTTCAAGCCATGATGGCTTTTATCTGCAACAACACTAATCCTCCTCTCGGTGAAGCAACTGATTTAATTTTGTGCAAAGAGAATCAAGCTAGAGGTTCTCCACATATTCACATGCTGATATGGATATAAGATGCCCCAAAATTAGAAACATAGAGCAGTATGTAATTCCAAAGGATAGTGGTGTCAAGATGTTAAGACAAAAATTTCTATGATTCCAAAATCATAGATGTGGAAAATATTGTCGTCAAACTACAGATGCAAAAGAAACATTTACACCAGATGTCATTTTGGATTCCCATGACCTGTCATCTCACAAGGAAGAGTAAATAGCATTTTGACTGCAGTGAGACACATCATTTCACTGAAATCACCCAAAAATACATACGATCTGAAAAGTTAAGCATGGCTTGTTTATTGTCTAAGTCAAGAGGAATTGGGTGGGTGAGCCTTGGGCTTGTAAACAGTCAAAAAAGAGTATTTAAGTCTTTTCCAGAAATACAGTATCTTGCTGAATTAGAATTTTTCGAATTTTAATATGAGAGTACAGACGTTCTGAAAACTAACATGCTGGATACATACCATCCAAGCACAAGTACACATCTTGAAAGCATGTGTCTATATGAAATACTTCAACATTATAAATATAGAAGTAACACTACTGAAAAATATAAGAGAGAAGATATGGAGTGCTTGGATATGCTGGTTGTTTGGTGAGATATAAGAAAATATATCTAATCAACCATATAAAGCTACGTTTCCAATCGCAAGAGAAAAAACTGTTTTTCTACTTGGCAGTTTTGTAGTTGTTCAAGCCATAGCATGCAGAATTATTTGGAGAGCATGAGTGTTATGAAAACCTTTTCAATGCTGTGAAAGATACCATTTAGTGCTCAGTATTTCTAAAATTTGAGAGATGAGATTGAACAGGAGGAAACAATTGCGGCTGTGATAGCCAGGGAGAGTTCTAAGAGCAGTCAAAGTTCAGCATCAGGAAGTCAAGATCCATTTAGAGAGCCAATGATTCAAAATTAGGCAGGTATAGCTATAACTAAGGTGAAGAATGCAATTTAGCATGCAAGAGTGGAAACTGAACAGTTCCACCAGTTAGTATAGCAACTGAATACCGAACAGAAATAATCTGTTAACAAAGTTCAAGATAAAGTAGAGCATGGATACCTGCATGAGAAAAAACTGTGTGATTGTTCTTCATTTAAACCAGTTTTAATATATATAAGTGGTCAAGCTCGGACTTGAAAACATTTCTCAATCAAATTGGTATCCAGTTATCTACAAAAGACTACAGATTCAAATTTGTCATGTGTAGTTACTGCACCAACAGGATGTGCTGTTTGGTGGAAAACATTTAATTGTATTTGGAGACCGTCTACAACTAACACCTGCAAAAGGAAAACTTGTTGTCAAGGTACTTCTACATAATGAAACAAGAAAGTCTCTAGGCTGTATTTGAAGCGTAAATATTTGGCAATACTTTGAATATAATATATTTAGTTAAAAAAATTTGCCAAGCAACAGATGTGGAATATGGAGATATACTAAAGGACATTCGAGTAGACGTTCTGACAAAAAAGGAAAACATGCTTTGGAAACTAGTCTTATCAACAAACAATTTCCATTGAATATTACACTAACTCAAGTAATGTATAATTTAAATAAAGAAACAAGTCTTAAGTTTGTTTAATGCCAACCCGACAAGAGTGTTCCGACTTGAATGAACATTTACTCCAATTGGAGAAAGAAGATATTTTAGAAATTACAACTGCTGATAAAATGGAACATCATGGAGTAACAGTAATACTGACAGATACACTACAAACAAAATTGGATTCTTAGGAAAAGGTTTTATTAAAAAAATTCAGTAATAGGGTAATGGTTACATCTTTGTAAAAACTGTCAAATAATTTTACGTTGGAATCTAAATGTTGAAGAAGATTCAGTAAAAGGCGCAATGGGTAATGTTGTACATTTTGTTAATTTAATAGAGATGATGTGAAATACTTGAAGATAAAATTTGATGAGGTTGCCTGTGTCAAGCAGAGTGGTCAATGTGCTGTACATTTTGTTAGTGAAAGATTTATATCTGCAGCGAAAGCAGTTTCCAGTAATACTAACATATGCTGTAACAATTCCCAAATCACAAGGGTTAAGTGTAGATGCAGCGTTTGTAAATATTGGAAGCACTGTATTCAAATAGTAATGTCATCTGTAGCATTATCACAAATTAGGAACCTTGTCCAGTTTGTATTTGATTGACTTTGATGAGAAAACAATTAGTGCTAACACAAGCTGCGTAATGGAGTATAATCATTTAAAGAGTGTGTTTGCTCCTCATTTTGGACAGTTCCCTATTTATGAGAGTTGAGTAACCTGTCCAAAGCAGAAGATAACAAAACAGAATATAGATGTTGAACAAAAGTAAGTACAGAAGAAAAATCCCCAACAATTAAAGAAAAGGAAAGTACTACGTGATGGGGAAATTGTAGTATACAAGTTAGACAACAGTTCAGTGGTGAAATGCTATGCAAATGTTGTTGTCAGTGTACTATTCCATCTGTCAGATGTCATTATCAAAATCAAAAGAAAAAGAGATAAGAGAATTTGTCCTGCACTATATGGTTTGATGCAATGCTCACTTAGTGACAAAACTACAATATACTGTCCTTCAGAAATACAAGAAGTTGAAGATGTATTTAAAGGATCGGTAGACCTTTCTTTCAATATTCAACAAGATGCACAAGAGGTTGCTATGGTGATGCTAATAAAATTAGAGGAAGAAGAAGTAAACATGAATGAGTTATTTTGATCAAGTTACAAATGGGCACATAAGTGTGAAGATTGTGATTTCAAATCTAACACTGTAATCGATTCAGAACTATTCCTCTACTTGAAATTAACAAATTGTGAAATGTTTCTTTTCATCAATTAACCAAAACCGACAACCAAAACCTGACGTGTCTAAACTGCAGGTCAGACCTTATATCACCATTGTTTCTAGAAGGAACAGGAATATATATTATAATAATGTTATAACGATGCAGAGCAGATGGTTCAAAACTGGATACTGAAAAAACATACTTTGCAGCAGGACAATTATCAGTCCCAGGAAGGACTTTTACTACTTTGGCAATTATCTTTCATGAAGGAGTAAATACAATGTCTGGACACTACACTGTCTATTAAGGATCACAGCCTGGATGAACAGAATGCAATTACATTAATCTAAAACGTAAACCAAAACTACCTGGAAGATTAAACTCTGAAACTGGATACACATTCTCTAATTTTCCCAGCTTTAAGATAAAACCAAACAATGCCTTCAAACGTAAAAATGTATACATTATTTGACCTACCAGGTGTGAGGTTTTCAAAACAATCTCCAAAATTGAAGAGTACTTCCCATTTATTCCTGATATTTTATCAATTATAATAATATGAGAACTATTTTAACATACATGTTGCCAGATTACTGTAGTAAGTCTACAAAAAGCCACTAATTAATAACTTATAGTGAGTGAAATGCATAGTATCACTTATTTGTAGTAATCTACTGTGCAGCTATGTTTTTTTGTACAATACATTGATTGTTTTTCCCCACTGTTCAAAGATGAAGCTTTATACAAATCACTGTTTAGGGTGAAGAAGTATAAAAGCTGAGAACAGTAAAAAAAACAATTGTATTTGCAGTATATTGTAATATACTCTTACATTGTAAGCAGCATGTATTATTATTTATGTGTACTTTTGAAGAATAAATACTGACATATTTTAACTTCTTTTTCTTTTTCAATAGGTGCTGCAGTTCAACATTGCTAGAAAAAATTTCTTCCACTTGAGAAATGTTTGTTAGTAATATATAGAAGTTACATCATCCATCTACCACTCATTCACAGATTCTAACATACATGCCCTCGCATGTACTAATTAAAGGATGCATGCACCTCCCATGTACTCATTCAGTCATCACGGCACTACTCATACATTCATTGAATCATTCATACACTCTTTTAATCATCCATGTGCCAGTAACATGCTTATTCATTCATCCATACACCGCTCACACCCTTATTCAATCATACATGAACCACTTATGTACTCATTCAATCATCCATACACCACTCACATCCTCATTCAACCATCCATAGACTACTCATACACTCATTCAATAATGCATGCTGCACTCATGCCCTCATGCATTCATCCGTGCACCTCTCATGAACTCATTCTAACAAGCATGCATGACTTGTACTCATCCATGCGCCACTCATGCACTCATCAAATCATCCATGCAGCACTCACATCCTTATTCAATCATTCATGCAGCACTCATACGCTCATTCAATCATCCATGCACCACTTATGCATTAATTGAATCATCCATGTGCCAAACATTCACTCATTCAATCATTCATGCACCACGCTTGCATTAATTCAATCATGCTTACACTACTTATGCGCTCATTCAATCATCCATGCATCACTCAAGCAATTATTCCAGCATCTATGCACCACTCATTTAATCATATATGCATCACCATCACTCATGCACTCATTCAATCAAGGATAACACACTCATTCAATTATGCATGCCTCAATCATATACCCATTCAGTCATCCATCAACCAGCCAAGTCCCAAACGGTAAAAAGCCTAGGGGTTACTTTTAATGAAGACCTTTCTCTTAAAAGTCAGGTAGGGACAGTGGTATCCTCAAGTTTTTTCCAACGGATTATCTGACTTCTTTCAAGAGAAGATAATCAAACTGTCTTCCTCCTTTGCAGTGTCTACATCTGATCATGCTGATGATCACCTTGGCCCCCCCCACTGTTCTTTTGACTCTTTTAGTGAGCTGACTTCAGACCTTGCGTTAGCCTTACTACGCAATGTCAAGTCCGGCTCCCCCCTGGACCCAGTCCCGGCCAAAGTTATGGGCACGCTTGCCCCAATCCTACTGAATCCTTACCTTTCCATCTGGAATGCCTCCCTGTCAGGCGGCCAATTCCCCTCAGTTTGGAAGCAGGCTAGGCTTGTCCCTTTATTGAAGAAACCTGGTGCCGACCCTTCACTTTTTTGTAATTACCGACCTATTTCACTTTTGCCAAAACCTGCCAAGATTTTGGAGAAAGTGGTACAAAAACAAATGGCACTTTACTTAGAGTCGAACCAGTTGCTACACGATTCTCAGTCCGGCTTTAGGACCGGATATAGCACTGAGACTGCGCTGATTGAGGTCTCTGAAATCATCAGGGAATCAGTGGATAGGGGCGAGGAGGCCATGTTGGTCCTCCTCGACCTATCCGCTGCTTTTGATACTGTCTCCCACAAAATACTTATCACCCGCCTACAACAGCTGGGGATTGGTGGGACAGTGCTTGCCTGGATCACTTCTTTTCTCACCAGTCGCCTCCAAAGGGTCACCATGCACCCTTTTGAATCTGAAGACAAACCCCTCTTGTGCGGAGTTCCCCAGGGCTCCGCCCTAAGCCCTCTATTGTTTAACGCTTATGTGGCCCCCCTAGCCAAGGTAATTGAGTCTTGGGGTGTCAGGGTGGTCTCGTATGCTGATGATACTCAGCTTATCTTTTCCTTTCGAGACCATTCTGACTCCCTTTTCGCTAACTTTAGGAAGTGCCTTGGCAACATCTGCTCTTGGATGTCTACCAATCATCTTGCCCTGAACACCGATAAAACGGAGGTCCTTTTCTTCAGCAAAAAATCCCCCCCCCCATCTATCTTATGGTGGCCTACTATCTTGAACCCTCCCCCTACGCCAGTACAGGCAGCCCGTAATTTGGGCTACATTTTTGATAATGCCCTGTCTGGTAAAGCTCAAGTTAATAAAGTGGTCGGAGCTTGTTTTTCCAAACTACGCATGATAAAGAAAATCCTCCCTTTTCTCCCTCAATCAGCACGTAAAACTGTGGTCCATGCTCTCATTACCTCCCACTTGGACTACGCCAACAGTCTTTACTCAGGTGCCCCACTTTTCCTGGTTGACCGCCTGCAAATTGTGCAAAATGCAGCCGCTCGGCTCATTGGCAATATTCCTGCCCGCACCTCAGTCAGAGCCTTTCGAGAAAAACTTCATTGGCTTCCAATATTACGACGCATTGAATTCAAGATTTTGACTTTGACATTCCGGGCTATCCATGGTACTGGCCCGTCATATCTGAAAAAGCGTCTTAAAATCTCGGTATCAGCCAAACATCTTAGATCTAACAACCTGCGCCTGTTGATAGTGCCCAGATTTAAGCTCTCTCGGACTGGCGGCAGATCTTTTACCATCACTGCCGCCAAGCTCTGGAACAGCCTCCCTCTTGACCTCAGGTTCTGCGAAGCTGAGCCTGTTTTTCGCCGTAAACTCAAGACTTGGCTGTTCACTAAGCAGTAGGACCTGGCTGGGTGGGTCAGAACCCTATATGAGATCTGTCTCTGTTTTCTTGCCCTGGGGACAATTCAGTAATCTTAGCGCCGGGACACTTCCTTCGGAGGTAGCTGTGCGCTCTACAAGCTTCAAAATAAATAAATAAATAAATAAATAACTCCGTAAGATCAGGAAGATTGCCCACCTGTTAACTTACTCTGCTCTGATCCAAGTTATCATCGCTCTCGTGCTGTCCCGCCTGGACTATTCCAACAGTTTGTATTTGGGTCTTCCAGCCGGGCAGCTCAAGAGACTACAACTGGTTCAGAACCAAGCGTCCAGGTTGATTTGTAAGATACCCAAGTGGCAGTCCATCAGGCCGGGTCTGGCCGGTCTCCTCTGGTTGCCAGTAGCGCAGAGAGCAACCTTTAAAGCTGGATGCATTATCTTTAGGGCTCTACAAGGTAAGGGCCCTGGATTTATTAGCAGCCTGCTTGTTAGGTACATTCCTTCACGTGCTCTTCGCTCAGGTCACAAGAACTTGCTAGTTGTGCCTCGTATTAGGAAACAATGCCAGGGAGGCGGTTCTTTTCACTATCTAGCCTCCTCCCTTTGGAATTCTCTGCCACTGACATTGAGACTTCATGAAGACCTTCTGGCTTTCAGACAAGCTTTCAAAACTTGGCTTTTTAGGCAAGCCTACCCATAGTTAATTTCTGCCTCTTTCTGTTGCTGTGTTATGTTTCTGCAAATCTTCCAATAGCGCCATGAAGCCTACGGGCGTACGTGCGCTCAATAAATTCTATTTAACATAACATAACATAACCTTCAATTTATCATTTATGCATGACTCACACCCTCATTCAATCATGCATGCACTATTTGTGCACACATTCAATCATCCAGACACCACTCATGCACTCATTCAACCATCCGTGCAGCATGCATCCAGTCATTCCCACAAGCATGCACCACTCATGCACTCTTTCAATTATTTCTACACCACTCACACCCTTATTTAATTATGCATGCACCATTCATGCAGTCTTTCAATCATCCATGAACCACTCATGCACTCATCAATCATCCATGCAGCACTCACACCTCATTCAATTATGCATGCACCACTCATACACACATTTAATCATCCATGCACCATGCAACCCCTTATTTATTCATGCATGCACCACGTGTGCACTCATTCAATCATCCATATACCACTCATGCACTCATTCAATCATCCATACTCCACTTAAATCCTCACTTAATCAGCCATGCACCACTTATGAACTCATTCAATTATCTATGCAGTACCCATCCACTCATTCTAACATCTATGTACCTCTCATGCACTCATTGACTCACTCATGCACTGCTCATGCACTCATTGAATCACCCATGCACCACATACGCACTCATTCAATCATGCATGCAAAGCTCATACACTCATTCAATCTTCCATACATAATGCACACCCTGATTCAATCATCCATGCACTACTCATGCACTTATTCAATCATCCATGCACCACTCATCCACTTATGCAGTCATGCATGCACCACTCATGCACTCATTCAATCATGCATACATCACTCACATCTTCATGTAATCTTCCATGCACCATCATGCATGCACCACTCATGCACTCATTCAATCATGCATGCACCACTCACATCCTCATTTATTCATCCATGCACTACTCATGCACTCAATCAATCATCTATGCAGCACCCATCCACTCGTTCTAACATCTATACACCACTCATGCACTCATTGACTCACTCATGCACTCATCATGCACTCATTGAATCACCCATGCAACACTCATTCAATAATCCATACATTACTCATGCACTCAGTCAATCATCCAGGCACTACTCATACACTCATTCAATAGTGCATGCTGCACTGTGGGCACTCATTCATTCATCCATGCACCTCTCATGAACTCATTTTAACAAGCATGCACCACTCACACTCTGTTAGAAACGGGGATTCCCGGTAGGCTAGGGCATGCACCAAAGCCAGGCAGACCCGGGAGCAGAAGTCGGCCCGGGACCAGGGTTCAATTCCCGACGCGGCAGGGTCGTGGACTTGGGTCAGCGGACTCGATAATTCTCGCTTCGGTGCTTACTCTAATCAAGGGTTCTACTCGGCAACTCTGGGCATTAGCTTGACTAATCTCCACAACGGCCCCATCAATTCCGGGGATGTCTGGCTCCACCTTGGGGACTCCCAGCAGGGACCATCCCACAGGGAAAGCCAGGACGGGTTCCCCAGAGTTATACAGCGCCAGGAAACCTACGGACGGGTAGCAGTGCGCTTTACAAGCTCAAATACATACAAACCCCCATTTCTGGTCAGGGCGAGGGAGTTACACACTGATGATAATCCCTGCTCACCCCCTTTGTTAGCTTGGCATGAGCAGTCAGGCTTATCCTAGAGGCAATGTGTAAAGCATTTGCACAACACACACACAACGGCAATACACTAGGCACACTACAAAAGAGACTCCACACAAGGTTGTATAAAAATTGCCTTTGTATTATGTAAAACACATTAGAGTACAATCACAGATATATGCACTGTGCCTACAGGCACCAGGTTGTAATTTATAAAGAGGACTGTGTACAAGGCAGCGCCAATCCGGTCGCTGCTAGAATCATCACAAACTGATTTTTAACATATGAATTGTTTTTAAATTCGTTAATAATGTTATGTAACTGCTTTTATGATTTTAATTAATCGAATAAAGCTTGGTTTGACTGACTGACATCACAAACACCACCAATAAATGCCAAACAACCAGTAACTACCGATAAGGTAATGTACTCAGCATCATCATATTACCATGAGGCCTAAACACATTAGATCAGGCATGAAATGCAAGCATCATAGCACAACATTAGGTAAAATCACATGAGCATGTCATTAGGCATAAACCACTTTAGTATGAGTACATTAGGCATCATCATACCACATTAGGTAATCATCAGCAGGTATCGCCTTAGGCATAAAATACCTTATGCAGAGAACTGTTAGGCATAACATATACATTAGAGCACCTGTAGGGTCTACCTTGGCACCTAAAACAACCAGGACCTATGTTGTAGATCAGCCTCTGGCATCACTCATTCCTGGGGAGCCCCTACTCTGGGACTCCAAAAGAAAGTAAAAAGTTCCCCACACATTGCAGCTGCCGCTAACGGGCGGTACAGCTGTGCCAACTAGTCTGGTCACCCTTGTGCCCCATTCTGATGATAGTTATGCCACAAACGTTGCAGCGACCCGCAACTGCGGCTCCGCTGGGTAACTCAAGGGACACTGTGTCACGGTCCACGCTGGAGCCCCTCTCTTGGACTTTAAGAATAGTTGTACCCAAAAGAAAAAAAACGTTGCAGCGGTCAGCACCTGCGGCACCGCTGTGCAGCCCAAGGAGCACTGACAACACGTCGAGGATTTCCTCGCAGCCTTGTGCTGTAGGCGCCAGCTCCTCAACTCCTGGGCAATAAAGGCAAAGCGCTCACGGTGTAGTGTTGTTCCTATATTCCCAATAGGCTCTGCGCATTGTAATAATATATCCTATAGATTAGAAGTAGGACTAAGGTCTACTCAGTCTCTATCGAATATATTAGACTTAATTGTGAGTGCCAGCTAGCTCAGAGGTCACTAGAAACATTCTGGAATTCACAAGAAGGGATTAGTTTCTGACAACCGCATAAACATGACAACTTTGTTTCCCCAAGATAAAACTGATCTTCAGAGTCGTGGAAACAATAGATAGATATTTCACTCAGTCGATCGTGCATGCTTCGTTTCACCAGAGGTGCAGAGAAATAGAGAGACGGGCGTTTTCAATAAAAGGTATTTATTGAACAGTCTTCTTTCTCAAGCATAAGAATTGAACTGCTACAATCGTAAAACTGGTTGTAAAATATAATGCATACAGTATAAAAAGTCAGCATGGGCGTAAAATCCGTTCCGCTCATGGAATTTGCGAATTTTTGACAAATTCGCGTTCCGCGAATCGCGCAAATTTGTCAAAAAATTCGCAATTCGCAAGCTTGCGGATTTCGTTGCTTGGTCGCGAGACTTTTTGTCCACGAGCATGCAAAAACAGACGCGAACACGCATTTGCACAACGCGAGCATTCAACTAGCCCATGAAGGACCGCATGGGTAACCTCGCGGTAGCCGCGCTGAAAAAATCCCGCGAACACGCAAAAAGCCCCATGAACACGCAAAACACTCCGCGAACACGCAAAAAGCCCCGCGAACAGGCAAAAAAAAAGAATTTCGCAAATTCGCGGATTTCGCTGACGGCGAATTTGCATTTGCGCGAATTCACGGAACGCGAATTTGCAAATTTCCCCCATACTTAATAAAAAGTAGGATGAAATAATACTGTAGGAGCATTGTATGGTTCCTAAACTATAGATAAATACATACATAAATAACAGAGGCTAAAGGTACTCAACTGGTGCTTCTAAAATACGCCTACCCCGATGTACCTAACCTAAACTTAGTACGAGGGAAGAAGTAAGTGAGGTGTAGCATAAATGTAGTATTCTTTTGCCAATAATCTGTCCAATATTTCTCTTAGGGTCTAATCAGCTCCGTACCTTTGTTTAGAATGGTTTGCTAAGGCAAATGTGGGCATATTTACACCTTGAAGTTGGCGAGTTTGACTTAAAGGTGGACATAATAACGTCATCAAACAGTCTCAGTTCTTTGAAAACTCCATGAGTTCTTGGACAAGTCAGTTCTCGAGCAAGGGAAAGTCCCTAGCTGCTGAAGCCGAGTCTTCCAAGAAATGGTTGTAGATTTTCGGAACTAGTGGAAGTAGACCTGTCGTATTTGGACTGCATGTGCTATGTCTAAATATGGTTATGATTCTTATGCCTATATAAGGACATAGTGATCTATACCTATATGAGGGCATGAATCGGGATATTTACAATAGTGTCCTAAAATGGTTTACAACACCCACTGCATGCTATTATGTTCATCTAAGAGTAAATACTAAAACATAGAAGGCAGAGTATGTGTTTTTACAATCCCACCCAAAAAATACATGACATTTTTTTTTTAAATGGTCGTACACAAAAATAAGCATTTGTACAATATGCATCTAAAAGCAATGATATCATTGTAAGCATATGATATGATATTAGAAATGCTAACCAAATGAATCACGAAATTTACATTTATGAAATGGCTCTGGATACAGAAAAAAGGTCAAGACCATTCCATAACAGAATATACAAGCTAGTTTGATTTGTGCATTAGGTCAATACTGTTTCTTGAAAGGAGTCTTGGAAGTAGTCAAAGAATTCTTGTTCTCTAAAAATAGTTCTACTTTAAGCAGATTACTTTGTGTCAAAGTTCAGTCTATTTTGGAAAAAAATCAAATAAATCTGTAGTGGAAATAGATTTTCAAACTTTGGAAGCTTTTGTTTTGTAAAACTGAAGGTCGAATTTCAGAGTTCCAAAAGAACGCTGTGTGATAATTTCAAAAGTTATTCTCGGTGTCAGGAGAAAACATTAAGTCATCAAGGCTGGCAAAGAAATCGTCTACCACAGTCGGTGAAAGTTCGACCACTTCATTAAGAAGGTCAATTGTACTCAGATGTGAAGCATCGCAGTCAGTGTCAGCCGCGTTAGCAATGTTCATAGCAGATGGTACCTGTGTGCCTGTTGGTCCACGTATCTCACCTCCAGTTGGATTTGCCGGTGAGATCTCAATGAATGCCATCATCAGGATTGGTAGCCGTTGGTGGCAACACAACACATGAGCTGTTACCGGACCCAGTAATGCGTCAGCGTCCGTTGGCATAACTGATGGTAGTGTTAGACAGATACCCAACACGCATTCCTCTCCACAAAGCAGGCATCGTAGAACAGGTAAGATGCAATCTTGCCAGATTGGTCTGAATGACAGGAATCATGTGATATTCAGATCTCTCAAACGAGCCAATCCAAGTTTCTGTGTTATGCGTTCACGATACCTCATGGCCTGGAGCGCATCCTCCATGCTGACTTGGATATCGCTGGTGGCCGGATTTGCCATAACGGAGCAGGAGGAATAAAAATAAGATCCCTGCTACGAGTCTCAAAATGAGAGGCAGGCCGCCGAACACAGAGTGTACGAAATTAGAAAAAATGCCAAGGACTTCTTGAAAGAGTGCTAACAGTCCCGAAAAAATCTTCTTAAATACATGTGTAATAGCGCTGGTATCAGACATGTTAAAGATAGGACCTAATATTTCTGTAAAATGTATTTGGCAATTTGTTGATAATAATGCATGTATCTCTGCAGAAGTCCTTGCAACTTACAGATCATACATTCTCTGGACGAGTTCAGTGGCACAGTTTTTTGTAACAGAATGGCTTTCATTCTACTTAAAGTATCAATTCAAATAGAAGAGATGTTCAGTGAAGGCCAGAGCGGCGACTCCCCGTCTGTCTTAGTTTTAGGAAACAATACTTGACACACTAACGAGATAGGCTATTCCTGGCCTCATTTCACAACAGCTGTGATCATTTAACATAATGTAGCTACCAATGGAAAGCTGCCTGAAAATTGGATCTATCACCGCTGTGGGCGAACCTTGCAGGTGGCAAGAAAGGTTACCTTGACACAATAGTGTACCGCTTAGTGAGTTTTCACAAGTTTTACCACTAAGAAATACCTCCTTTCCCCATTCCAACATTTGTGTATGTATGGTAAATCCCAGGTCGACTTAATGTATCCTTTATTCAACCTTTCATACAGGCCTGCTAGTATGTGTTTTAAGAAATATTGAAACTGGAAAGTCATCACTGGTATTGTGATGGTGCCATGTATTATCCATTCAACTGATAGTTTCTCAGAAATGGTCAATGGTAATCTCTACAGTTTTTCTATGCTCAGCACCGTATAGTCTGCTCCCCTCTGTGCCAACAAGATTTGTTTATCTGTAAGGTTAAATACAGTAAACAATGATGTAGTGTTGATTAAACGCCAAGGCACATAGCCAGAATGAAGGTTTTGTAACATCCAGCCTAACAGCATTATAGAACGTAATTGAGACTGGCCATGTTGTAACATTAGCAAGTCTTGTTCCATTATGTCTATGGTAGAGGATACAATGCTGTCCAAAGAATATATTCTGGACGACAGAGTTGTTAACTCATTGTCAACTACAGAGAGTGATTTCTCTAAATTAATACGATCTATTTCTCGTATTCTTTCAGCTGTTTCAATTTGCGTAACTTTCCATGCTTCATTGTATGCAGCGTATATACCGGCGAATAGGAAACGTTTATGACGTGGATTACGAGGTCCCAGTAAGAATTCTCGTAAATCAACGCCATCTTTAAGCAATGGTAAGTGTTGTTTTATTTCTGGAAGTGTGGATCTCTGCAGCCACTCAAGGCATAGTTTTCCTACACTATAAGTTGTTATTATCCCTGGATGTTGTCTTTGGATATATCTTGGATCTGACCTAGTTACTGTAAACCCTTGTGTCTTGTTCAGGAATCTTTCTTGACAGTTATTCGTGTCTGTGGGCCAGATTAACCATTTTTTCCATTCAGGATGTGTTCTGTTTTGTAGAAAAACATAGTCCTCACTTTAAGTAAAATTACTATCAGGTGTGGGCTTAGGTATGCACGGTTTGTTTAAATCTTTTATCTTAGCAATGCCAAGACAAGATGTCTGTTGAACAGTGTCATTTAAAAACATAATTTCTTCTGGGATGATGCAGGCTCTGAACAATGCTTCTAAACCTTGTACCTGCCAGTCCTTTGTGCCACAAACAGTTTTTGTCTCAATGCTGTCTTTCCAAAAGTCAAAGCCTAAGGTGGACATTTGAGCATAAAAGGCCACAGAATAAATTTGTTTAGTATTTGTCAACATGCTTTTCATGCCTGTCTTATTCACATTTTTAAAATACAAACTTTCTGGGTATGTGTCATTAAAGTGTGTGAAATATGGACATTTTCCAATAAATGTTTAGAACTACCTTTTGGAGGTGTTGGACAATGTTCCCATTGATTATAAGTTAAAACACTTCTAGGGTTTGCAGATTTATGCAAGTAATGATGGCTAAAATGATTAAAACAATACATTTCTTCATAATTAGATGAACCTTCTAAGTGTTCATGTTTTGTACATTTTGCTGACATTTCTAAGTCTGCCATCATGTTTGTTATTAACAGTTTCAAAGTCCCAATCATCAGAAAATGTGCTGGGTGAAACAAAGTCACTCAAGGAAACCTTAAATTGGTGTGGAATTTTCAGCAGATCGACAGGGCCATAAATGTCATAATCAGTTGTATCCCAAGCTACTCCACCAGGTAGAGGAACCGCTGTGATGTTCACTGATGACAGGTCTCGTTGTTCACAATGAGATGATTTGTGTGGCTTCAGAAGCAAGTTGATGTTCTTACTTGCTGGGTCCATTTTAATGTGTTTTCCATCTATCAGCTTTCCAAGACTTAAAACAAGAATGAGCCATAGCAGGAGAAAAAATACACCTAACCCAATCCAAAATGTAACCCATGGTGAAACAAGATATGTTTTAGCAAGCTTTTGACCAGGTTCCGTTAATTTTTCCTTGAAGGTTTTATTTGCTGGCGTAGTTTCAGGTTCACTGGGATCCTCAGAAAAGTTATCAAAGTTGATAAAATAGCCAGAGGCAGTTCTGTCAATAGTTGGTATTGCATCCGGATTCTTTGAAATCGCTGGAGTTGCCTGTTCCCTTGACATGTTTGTATAGTCAGATGCTACATCATTGTAGACGGGAGTTTCTTGACGCACTGTTATTTGGGTTTCAAGAGGCACAAGTTCCATGGCTTTGTTGCATAGTCCTTCTTTTCTTACTTTAGATTCTTCAAAGGTGATGAGTCATTCAGTTTGAACCTCTTGGATAGTAGCAAGATTTGGTCGTCTGCTACATCTTGGGAGCCCATTGGGCCTACTACTTATTATCGGCCACATGGGGTGGTTTTACCAGGTCAATCGATACAGACCGGTTCTCCTTTCTTCCAGCAAGCGGCGGCAGTAGCACAGTTCTCGATCCATGGATTGCTAGTACAGGTACTGGTTTTCTGTAAGAAGGCCCAAATTCCTTCTTGTCCGCTATTTTCTCCCTGACTAGATCCCCAACCTTTGGAATCCAGACAGGTCTTGCTGGGACAGGTGGTTTTTCTTCAGTGGTCATTGGCTTTTCACTGGTGTTGCTTAGACTTCTTCTTGTTTCATTTAAGTCCTGTAAAACAGCCAAACGATCTTTGATACCAAATGGCTTTTATTCCACCACTGAAGTGTGATGATCGAGGTCTTCAACCAACATTCTAGTACCAAAAAGGAGTTCATATGGAGTGATTCCACCCAGGGAGAATTTCTTGGCAGGTTATTAAGACTACGTTGGACATTTATTAGATGTTTGACCCACCCATCACTCAAATCTAATACCCTAGCTGTTATAGATTGCTTTATGTCACAGTTTTTTGTCTCCACAACCGAATTTCCCTCAGGATGGAAGTAACACGAAAATCGCAATGCAATGCCCAAGCTGTCCATGGTCTCTTTGTAAGCTCGAGAGCTAAACGCAAGACCCTGGTCAGAATGTAGCGTGCCGATTGGATATGTGCCAAAAAAAAGACAAATCTTTTATAACAATTCGGGCGTCAGCCGAGCGCTGAGGCCACATCCAAATGAATCTTGAGCATGAATCCACTGCGACCATGATATATTTATAGTTGCCATCCCTTTGTAAGGGGCCACAGTGGTCCTGATAAACACATGCGAGTGGTTTATCTGAAATCAGAAGGCGTGTCTGTGCCGGGCGTTTCACTGTTGAAACCTTCACTTTCTGGCAGATTTCACATTCCAAAACATAGTTTCTGGTTTGTTTCCTCATGCGTGGCCACCGGTATCGCTGTTTTAATAATGAAACTGTGGCGGAAACACCTGCATGTGCAGAAGCAAGCCCTTCATGTGCTGCTAAGATTAGTCCTAACCTGTGTTCCATGTTTGGGATTACCCTATCCCCCACTCCAGGGATTCGAGCAAAAGGAACATTATTTGCATCAGTTATATATGAGTACTTGAGTGGAAAGCCTTTTGGAAGTGTTTTACCACTGTCTTTCACTGGGGCAATGACAGCTTACATTATTTCGCTGTCTATTTTTGTTTTTGAAAGAGTGATTGCAGCTACGGAAGCCGTTTGTACAGCTGCCTTTGCGGCTTCATCAGCCAATGAATACCTGCAACGTGAACGCCATCACACTGATGACTCAGTGTATGGATCACCTGAGTCTTTTGTAGTTCTTTCTGTAATAGAACTACTTGTTCCAAAAGCAGTTCATGCTTGATTGTGCCACCTTTTGTGTCTTTGAAACCACTTTGAACCCAGTTCTGCAAGTATTCTTTGTAAGACTTGACGCAGTAATACGAATCGCACACTGTGAGTGTGGGGAATTCGCGATCGGTATTTCCAAGTGCCATCTTGAAAGCCTGTAGTTCAGCTCGCTGAGCTGTACAGTCTCCTAGTGATTGAGTTTTTGTGACCATAGGTCTGAATTTACCATCGCGTCAGTAACCTTTAACAATCGCGCACGCTGCACTATAAGCTTGTTTACCCCCAATCGCGGGCTGTGCTGATCCGTCTGTATAAATTATACAGCCGTAATGTTCTAGAGGTAGAATTTCAATGGGAAGAGGACATTCGTGTTTGTATTGTAGAAATTCTTGAATTTTCAAAACGTATTCAACGTCTGTTGCAGCAAGAGAGGTAACCCATTGTATCCATCTCGGATGTAAAGCCTTTACATTCAGGTACAGGTGTAACAACTTTTATGCGTTTACCCTGCGCGAGTGCTCTCTCTTTTGCTACTGCAGTTTGAACCGCTGTCAGAATTTTTTCTGTTGAAGTGACTTTCATTTCAGCTTGTGTGTACAAGTGAGATTTGTAAGCTATTGGTACCTTTTCCCCTTCATTAAAGGTTAGATAGGTGAATCCGCAACTCCCTGGGATGATTCGGATTAAAAGGTTGCATACATTATCGGAAGTCTGTAAATGTGTTGTTGCCAACATGTCTATTTGCACTGAACGCAAAATTTCTGTCTGTTTTTGAGTCCAATTAGTTGGTTTGAAATCAGGTTTGATTAGTTCATTGAGCGGTTTAACCCTTTCTGCGTAATTCAAAATGTAAGTTCTTCCGAAGTATAGGAATCCTAGAATTTACTGTACGTTTTTCAGCGTTTTTGGAGGTTGGAGCAGCGCACATTTTTCTAAAACGTTTGCTGCTACGCTTTTGCCTTCACTTGAAAGTTCGTATCCCAGGAATAGGAGGTTTAGGTGGGCAATTCGTGATTTCTTAAAATTGAATTTGTACCCTTCAGATGCGAAACCAAGTATTATGGTGTTCACCCTGTTCAAGTGCCTGTCCAAATCATTGTCTGTTAGATAGATGTCATCGACATAAGATAATGCCTCATCATCATACGTTTGTAGTAACTCTGTTATTCTGGCTGAAAATAACCATGGACTATTCTTGAATCCTTGGGGGAGACGGAAAAATTGACCCTGTGTCCCCATTATTGAGAAAGCGGTTAAATACCTGGGGCAGATTTATGAAGGCCTTCATTTTTAAAATGGGAAAAAGTGACGCACCGGCGGCGCAAGGCCTTCATAAATCTGTCCCCTGCTTTCTGGTGCGATATTGTGACAGAATAAACCGTTTGAAATGTCTAATGTTGTTTTGTATTTTTTGCACACGATGTTATTCATCAGTGCTGCACTGTGTGCGTTTTGTACTGCAAAAGTTTTGCAACAAGAGTTTAGATGTCTGTAATCCAAAACTAGATGATATGATTCATCTGGTTTGGAGACAGGAAACAAAGGATTGTTTATTGACAAGGTGCATGTTTCAATCACTCCTTGGTATTCAAGTTGATCTAAGATCTCCCTGACTTGCTTTTTAGCTTCTTGCTTTACTGGATACTGCCTTTGAGCAGTCGGTTGATTTTTCAACTGGATTTTATGGTGAGGAGAGTCCTCATCCCATCCCCAATGATTTTTATATAATGCTGCATCCTGGGCCACAGCCCATTTCCTGGCATAGGTATATTTTTAATGAATAGGAATCTGATTAGAGAAGGCTGGCATAATGATTTCTTCAAAAACAAATATAAAGAGGGGTCTCAGGGGAAAGGTGTTTTTTAGAGACCTGCTTGCATCCTATCCCCCATTCTAACTATCTATAAACACACGGGGATGCTAAAAAAATATTATTTTATTGGGGGGAGACCATCATAGTGGCAAGGTTAAAAGCAGCGTGAAGATAGTGTACAAAACAAATATCACTATCAATTGTTGGAATTATCTGGTCAACATGTTTCAGCCTTACCAAGGCTTTCGTCAGGACCTGTCTAATTACACTACTGCAACATAAAGAAGAAAGAAATGACCTACCATTTATGGTTTGCTTTAAGGTGGTCTTGCATCTTTGTGACTAAAGAAACTCTCCTAAAAATTCTAGGGAGATTACCTCACCTCGCCTGGCGCTCGCTCAGGTCAAATGAGGCCCCGCTCTATCCGTTGGTACCTCCGGCTATCATCAGATGAGGTGCCACTATGATGGTCTCCCCCCAATAAAATAATATTTTTTTGACATCATATTAGGCAATTTTAACACTTTTTCTTTCACTACTTTCTACACTTTCTCCTTGCACTGCAACTTTCTTGTTCCCTCAGACCCTCAAAAAACGTATCCTGTTGACTTTCTCTCACTGGTGGATCTAAGGCTAGTATTCCTCTACACATCAGAGAGGTACCTAGCAGATACCAGTCTTAAAACAACCCAGAGGATGAGATTCCGCCAATAGGTGGGCTGATGGGTATCTTTCTACACTTTTTTGTCTCTCCTTATAAACACTTGCCACTCACCTACACTACTTATTGAGTGTACATAATTTTTAGACCCTTAGCATCCCCGTGTGTATAATGATTTCTTCGCCATGTGGGCACTCCCTGACAAATTCAGGTGGCCAGTCTTGTTCAGCTAGAAGAATGTCATAACCCTTAGAGAGCTACTCCCAAAAGAGTGCTTTTATTTTTCTTGTTATGTCCCCCTCTATACGGAGTGTTACTTCATATAACTTATGGGGTACACTCACCCTGGTATCAGCAGTTTCAACCTGAATGCATTCATTCAGATTCACTGTCTCCAGATGATCCTTCAGGATCCTGCGAGCTATGGTGACCTCTGCGCTGTCCAGCATTGTCTGGGCCCAATCCCCATTCCTGAGTTGTGTCCTCAAGATCCTCGGCATGTCTGATTTTAATACTTGCTACCTCCTTTTTGGAGAATTGAGTTTTCTTATTTTTTGGAACGTGTTGATCGTCTTTTGACTTCATGCGTTCTTTTTTGTGTTCTGATCGTCCTCTTCTTTTGGATTTCTGTGAGGAAGTCTGAAAGGTATGAGAGGATCATGTATCAGTATCTTGATATCTATCAGGTTTTCTTAAATAATCCTTATTTTTAAGGTAATACCTCTTTTCAGAGTGCTCCTTTTGAGGAGATCTACCTCTGGACTGTGAGCACTTCTCTTTAGGAAGTGACTGTCTACTATTTTCCCATTTCTTTTTAGGAGTAGTTAGATTATTTTTGATTAAAAACTTTTTCAGGATTTTCCGTTAGTTCAGGCTTTACAGGTTTCCCTCCCAAACTATCTCTTCCTAGTACTTCATAGGATTTTTCAATAAATCTGGCAATTTCATACGGTTGCTCAGTAATATTGAGTTCTTTTAATTTTTGACGGATTGCCACCGATGCTATTTCACCTTTAATGTTAGCTAATAAGATAGCTGAGACCTGTTTGAAATCTTTCAGTAATTTCATACCAAGAGTCAAGGCTGGTTCTGGACCATATTCAATTTGAATCTGTCTCAGAACGTCTGGTATTACCGCCATAGATGGGACACCATGTGTTTTTGTGTAGAATGAAGCAAAGACTGTACCCCAAGTGTCACAGTCCTGCACGTGTGGTTCAATCCCCATTGGTAAACAGATTGCTAGAATCCTGTGTTTTTCATGAGGTGTACTATCGGGACATACTGCAGCTATTTGAGTAATTTTCTGGGCCAACCAGAATGGAATTTGTTCCCTTTTTGCAGGCAATTTACCAATGACTGATTGTATAGTCTGTGGTGTGATTTTGTTTGTGTTCCCCTGATGAGGGGTGTGTTGTGGAATTCTAATAGCAGGTTGGACCGTTAAGGTCCGCATGACATATTGTACCAATTGTCTATGTATTTTAATTAATTGTTTTAGCTGAGCTAACAGTTCTACATCTGACATTCTTTCAATGTTAGGATATGGTGTATTGCTGGCTAGTACTGGCCATGTTGCTCCTGGTATACTAGTGGACCGAGCCTGGTAATGTGATTTTGATGTTGTAGAGTGGAGAAGTGTGGCTCACTGGTTAAATAACGGTGATGGATCAAGCCCTGATCTTTGGACTGGGTAAGAGTGGTCTGCTTAATTCAGACACTCTGTTCATCACCACCCCCTTTTCTGAATCGTTTTTGGCCACTATAGGTGTGGCAGGGTATACTCAGACATGAGTCCCTTGCTCACTGCTCCATCAGGATTCAAGCAAGCCGGGCCGACGAGGCTGAAATGCCAGAAACCGGTCCCCGGTAGCTTGTATCCTTTCTGGTGAAGAATTGGCTTGGTAGTTTTTGTCTGCCCTGTTCCCATGATGCACTGGGCCAGGGACAGACTAATTTGCATAGAGCCAGGTTCTGAGCTGGGATGGGGCAGTGAGCTAAATAACGGTGATGGATCAAGCCCTGATCTTTGGACTGGGTAAGAGTGGTCTGCTTAATTCAGACACTCTGTTCATCACCACCCCCTTTTCTAAATCGTTTTTGGCCACTATAGGTGTGGCAGGGTATACTCACATATGAGTCCCTTGCTCACTGCTCCATCAGGATTCAAGCAAGCCGGGCCGACGAGACTGAAATGCCAGAAACCGGTCCCCGGTAGCTTGTATCCTTTCTGGTGAAGAATTGGCTTGGTAGTTTGGTCTGCCCTGTTCCCATGATGCACTGGGCCAGGGACAGACTAATTTGCATAGAGCCAGGTTCTGAGCTGGGATGGGGCAGTGAGCTAAATAACGGTGATGGATCAAGCCCTGATCTTTGGACTGGGTAAGAGTGGTCTGCTTAATTCAGACACTCTGTTCATCACCACCCCCTTTTCTGAATCGTTTTTGGCCACTATAGGTGTGGCAGGGTATACTCAGACATGAGTCCCTTGCTCACTGCTCCATCAGGATTCAAGCAAGCCGGGCCGACGAGGCTGAAATGCCAGAAACCGGTCCCCGGTAGCTTGTATCCTTTCTGGTGAAGAATTGGCTTGGTAGTTTGGTCTGCCCTGTTCCCATGATGCACTGGGCCAGGGACAGACTAATTTGCATAGAGCCAGGTTCTGAGCTGGGATGGGGCAGTGAGCTAAATAACGGTGATGGATCAAGCCCTGATCTTTGGACTGGGTAAGAGTGGTCTGCTTAATTCAGACACTCTGTTCATCACCACCCCCTTTTCTGAATCGTTTTTGGCCACTATAGGTGTGGCAGGGTATACTCAGACATGAGTCCCTTGCTCACTGCTCCATCAGGATTCAAGCAAGCCGGGCCGACGAGGCTGAAATGCCAGAAACCGGTCCCCGGTAGCTTGTATCCTTTCTGGTGAAGAATTGGCTTGGTAGTTTGGTCTGCCCTGTTCCCATGATGCACTGGGCCAGGGACAGACTAATTTGCATAGAGCCAGGTTCTGAGCTGGGATGGGGCAGTGAGCTAAATAACGGTGATGGATCAAGCCCTGATCTTTGGACTGGGTAAGAGTGGTCTGCTTAATTCAGACACTCTGTTCATCACCACCCCCTTTTCTGAATCACTGGTTAGAGGAGGCAGACCCGGAAGCCGAGATCAGACCCGGGACCAGGGTTCAATTCCCGACGCGGCAGGGTCTTGAGCCCAAAATGTCCACGGACTCGGTAATTCTCGCTTCGGTGCCTACTCAAATCACAGGTTCACACTCTGCAACTCTGGGCAATAGCTTGCTTAATCTCCACTACGGCCCCCCGCGGCGGGATGCCTGGCTTTCACCTTGGGGAACCCAGTAGGGGCTATCTCACAGGGAAAAACCAGGACGGGTTCCCAATGCAAAGCGCTTTGAGACCTGGCGGTGATATTGCGCTATATAAAAACCCATCCATCCATCCATCCATAGGGCGCCTTTAAACCAGAGCTGATGCTCTTGGTAAATTAGTGGAATTTCAACGTCCTCAAAAGGAATGTATTCCACTGGATGTTCCTCTATTTTATACATGTTGTTGGATTTGCTTGTGGAAAGACAATTCATGAATAGAATACCTCTGTCTGCCGATATTCATGTGCCTCTATGATGAATATAACCGTACCACCTCTCGGTGATAGGGCATTTTCTATAAGCTTTATAGATATGGCTTTTCTTACGTTTTCCGGGATGTCTATAGCATCCGGGTCATTTTCATTAAACCCTGTGGTGTCTAAACCTACTTAGTTATTGCGGATATTTTATCCTTTCACCCACTCCAGACGTCTATTGGAGTATTTACGGGAAAAAGGGGTATGTGTGAAAAGCACGACTGAGTTACTCTAGTATCTAACGTTAAATTAGTGCCTTACCAAACGTTGGGCGCCATTTAGTGTAGTTCCTATATTCCCAATAGGCTCTGCGCATTGGAATAATATATCCTGTAGATTAGACGTAGGACTGAGGTCTACTAGGTCTCTATCAAATATATTAGACTTAATTGTGAGTGCCAGCTAGCTCAGAGGTCACTAGAAACTTTCTCGAATTCACAAGAAGGGATTAGTTTCTGACAACCGCATAAACATGACAACTTTGTTTACTCAAGATAAAACTGATCCTCAGAGTTGTGGAAACAATAGATAGATATTTCACTCAGTCAATCATGCATGCTTTGTTTCACCAGAGGTGCAGGGAAATAGAGAGAAGGGCGTTTTCAATAAAAGGTATTAATTGAACAGTCTTCTTTCTCAAGCATAATAAATGAACTGCTACAATCATAAAACTGGTTGTAAAATATAATGCATACAGTATAAAAAGTAGGATGAAATAATACTGTAAGAGCATTGTATGGTTCCTAAACCATAGATAAATACATACATAAATAACAGAGGCTAAAAGTACTCAACTGGTGCATCTAATATACGCCTACACCGATGTACCTAACCTAAGCTTAGTACGAGGCAAGTGAGGTGTAGCATAAATGTAGTATTCTTTTGCCAAGAATCTGTCCAAGATTTCTCAGGGTCTAATCAGCTCCGTACCTTAGTTTAGAATGGAGAAGGTCAGTCTTGGGACTCAATTTCCCAACAACCCGCAAGGGTAGCTTGGAAACTCTGGAGCTGGATTTCTCAGGAGAAAACACAGCACCTCTCTCAGTGCGTCTGCTGGAGGGTTGGCTTCCTTCGGCACTTGCTGTAGCAGGATGCGTCAGGCAAGTAGATAGTCGTACTGCTCCAAACCACTGTGTGTTTGCTAAGGCAAGTGTGGGCATATTTATACCTTGAAGTTGCCGAGTTTGACGTAAAGGTGGACCTAATAACGTCATCAACGACTCTCAGTTCTTTGAAAACTCCATGAGTTCTTGGACAAGTCAGTTCTCGAGCATGGGAAAGTCCCTAGCTGTTGAAGCCGAGTATTCCAAGAAATCGTTGTAGATTTTCAGAACTAGTGGAAGTAGCCTTGCCGTATTTGGACTGCATGAGCTATGTCTAAATATGGTTATAATTCTTATGCCTATATAAGGTCATAGTGATTTATACCTATATAAGGGCATGAATCGGGAAATTTACAATAGTGTCCTAAAATGGTTTACAACAACGGGGTGCTAGAAAGCAGGCAGAACTGGAATAGAGTTGTGACGCTCACAAGGTGCTGGATTCCACGGGGTAGAGGCAAGGCTGGGCATGGTCAGCAGACATGGGGACAGCACACTATGCAGAGCAGCAATTCCTAAGAACAGTCAGGCACAACATTGAGGCAACCCTTCCAGTGCGGCAGCCTTTAGTCCTGCAGAGTCTCTTCCTGAGTCCAGCAAAAGGCAGAGGGGCAAGTTGGGCACAGGGGCCAGCGCACAGGGTCCCGCGGTAGTCCTGGCAGAGTTTCCCCTCCAAGTGAACACAAGCACACACCAACATGGGGCTACAGCCCTTCTATTTATATTATACTTCTTTTTTATTAGCCCCCTTCTAGAAGCCTCTGGAAGGGTCTTTGGGGAAACCAGTCCCAACTGGTTTTGGGGGAGTGTAGAACACTTTGTTTACCAGGCTTCCCTCCTCCCTTTGTGAGCTGGGGCTTGGTAATCAGACACACCACAGGGGGGGCGGAGTTAGCATTGTACAGGGCAGGCACAGACCTATTAAGGGACAGGAGACTTCTCTGCCCGCTACTATAATTGCAGATCTCCTATTCAGCCTGTGGCTGACTCACTTGCCCTCCCTGGAGCCACCCACACCTTACCAGCCCCGTTCACTTCTGGAACCAGACATGCAGGCAGGCACACAGCACACAGAAATGCCATCTTATAAAAGTGGCATTCCTAAAACAGTGAAAATAAATCTGTGCACATCATTTATTATTTCCATTCTACACATACCAAACATTCTGTTCCATTTAGGAGTTATCCCACAGAGTGGGGTTCTCAACGTTATGCTATGGAGGGCAGAGAGCACACACACATTGTACTGCTAAACAGTGCAAAAAGGCCCAGAGTCTTAAAACCACCAACACCATGTTAGGAAAAAGGCTAGGAGGAAAACAAAAAGTTTAGGGATGACCCTGTAAAAAGGGCCATGTCTAACACACTCATTCAGTCATTAACACAACACTCATACCCTCATTCAATCATGCATGCAGCAGTCATTCAATCATCCATGCACCACTCATGCATTCATTAAATCATCCATGCAGCACTCACACCCTTATCCAATCATGCATGCAGAGCTCATACACGCATTCAATCATCCATGCATCACTCACACATTCATTCAATCGTGCATGCACCACTTATGCATTCATTGAATCATCCATGTAACACTCATTCAGTCATTTATGCACCACTCATGCATTCATTCAATCATGCTTACCCCACGTATGCACTCATTGTATCATCCATGCACCACTCATGCAATCATTCAATGATCCATGCATCACTCATGCACTCATTCAAACAAGGATGTCCCACCCATTCAATGATGCATGCCTCACTCATATACTTATTCATTCATCCATCAACCATCAACACCTCATTTTATCATCTATGCATGACTCACACCACTATTCAATCATGCATTCACTATTTAGGCACTCATTCTATCATCCAGGCACCACTTGTGCACTCTGTTAATCACCATACACCACTTACAACTTCATTCAGTCAATAAACCATTCATGCACTCATTCAACCATCCATGCAGCATTCATCCAGTCATTCTCACAAGCATGAGCCACTCATACACTATTTTAATCATTTCTACACCACTCACACTTATTTAATCATCCATAAACCACTCATGCACTCATTCAATCATCCCTACACCACTTAAATTCTCATTTAGTTAGCCATGTGCCACTCATGTACTCATTCAATCATCTAAGCAGCAACCATCCACTCATTCTAACATCTATGCTCTTCGCATGCTCTCAGTGACTCGCTCATGCACTGCTCATGCACTCATTGAATCATTCATGCACCACTCATGCACTCATTCAATCATGCATGCACCACTCATATACTCATTCAATCATCCACACACCATTCACACGCTCATACAATCATCCATCCACCACTCATCCACTCATTCAATCATCCACGCACCACTCATGCATTTATTCAATCATGCATGCACCATTCATGCACTCATTCTATCATGCATACCCCATGCACGTCCTCATTTAATCATCCATGCACTACTCATGCACTCATTCAATCATCTATGCAGCACCCATCCCCTTGTTCTAACATCTATGCAACATCCATGCATTCATTGACTCACTCCTGCACTGCTCGTGCATTTATTGAATCACCCATGCACCACTCATGTACTCATTCAATCATCCATGTACCGCTCATGCACTCATTCAATCATGCATGCACCACTCATACACTCATTCAAACAAGGATGTCCCACCCATTCAATGATGCATGGCTCACTCATATACGCATTCATTCATCCATCAACCATCAACACCTCATTTTATCATCTATGCATGACTCACACCATTATTCATTCATGCATGCACTATTTAGGCACTCATTCAATCATCCAGGCACCACTTGTGCACTCATGTAATCACCATACACCACTTACAACTTCATTCAATCAATGAACCATTCATGCACTCATTCAACCATCCATACAGCATTCATCCAGTCATTCTCACAAGCATGAGACACTCATACACTCTTTTAATCATTTCTACACCACTCACACTTATTTAATCATCCATATACCACTCATGCACTCATTCAATCATCCCTAGACCACTTAAATTCTCATTTAGTTAGCCATGTGCCACTCATGTACTCATTCAATCATCTAAGCAGCAACCATCCACTCATTCTAACATCTATGCACTTCTCATGCTCTCAGTGACTCGGTCATGCACTGCTCATGCACTCATTGAATCATTCATGCACCACTCATGCACTCATTCAATCATGCATGCACCACTCATATACTCATTCAATCATCCATACACCATTCACACCCTCATACAATCATCCATCCACCACTCATCCACTCATTCAATCATCCACGCACCACTCATGCATTTATTCAATCATGCATGCACCACTCATGCACTCATTCTATCATGCATACCCCACGCACGTCCTCATTTAATCATCCATGCACTACTCATGCACTCATTCAATCATCTATGCAGCACCCATCCCCTTGTTCTAACATCTATGCAACATCCATGCATTCATTGACTCACTCCTGTACTGCTCATGCACTTATTGAATCACCCATGCACCACTCATGTACTCATTCAATCATCCATGTACCACTCATGCACTCATTCAATCATGCATGCACCACTTATACACTCATTCAATCATCCATACACCATCCACACCCTCATTGAATCATTCATACACCACTTATTCAATCTTCCATGCACCACTCATGCATTTATTTATTCATGCATGCACCACTCATGCACTCATTCAATCATGCATACACCACTCACATCCTCTTTTAATTAATCATGCACTACGCATGCACTCATTCAATCATCTATGCAGCACCCATCCACTTGTTCTTACGTCTATGCAGCACCCATGCATTCTTTGACACACTCATGCACTGCTCATGCACTCATTCAATCACCCACGCACCACTCATGCACTCGTTCAATCATGCATGCACCACTCATGCACTCATTCAATCATCCATATACCATTCACACCCTCATTAAATCATCCATGCATCACTCATGCACTCATTCAATCATCCATGCACCCCTCATGCACTTATTCAATCATGCATGCACCACTCATGCACTCCTTGACTCACTCATGCATACAACACTCACATCCTCATTTAATCATGCATGCACTACTCATGCACTCATTCAATCACCTATGCAGCACCCATCTTCTTGTTCTAAGATCTATGTACCACTCATGCACTCATTGACTCACTCATGCACCACTCATGCACTCATTGCATCACCCATGCACCACTCATGCACTCATTCAATCAACCATATACTACTCATGCCCTCATTCAATCATCCATGCACCACTCACACCCTAATCCAATCATGCATGCACCACTCATTCAATCATCCACACACAATGCATACCCTAATTCAATCATCCATGCACCACTCATGCAATTATTCAATCATCCATGCCCCGCTTATACACTCATTCAATTACCCATGCACCATTCATGTACCCATTCAATCATTCACTCATCACTCATGCACTCATTTAATCATGCATGCACAAGTCATGCACTTATTCATTCACCCATGAACCACTCATGTATTTAATCATGCACCACTCATGCACTCATTCCAACACCCATGCACCACTGATGTACTCATTCTATGATCTATGCGCCTCTCATGCACTCATTTAATAATGCATGCACCACTCATTCAGTCATCCATGCACCACTCTTGCACTCATTCAACTACCCTTACACCAATCATGCACTCATTCATTCATTCAGCTTATCTTTTTTTAAATGCAAATGTGTTTTGCTTTGTTGTAGGTTTTTCATTTTTTGTGATTTTTAAAGTTGTAATTTTTTTATGGTAATAAAAATGGCAACTGGGAGTGCAAAACCTTCAAGAAGCACTCAAAAACATCCAAAAACTAAGAAGGGCAAAAAAATAAATCAGTATTTGTGATTCTTTGCAACATTGCAAAGAGGTATTATGGACTGCTCTCCGGCACTCAACATAACTCCATATCATGATTGCCGGCACAAAGTTCAGGATTGCAGACGTGGAGGCTCACAGAGTCTCGCGACCTCCCAAGATGGCCCCCGATAGGACGCATGCGCAGGGTTAGACAGAGCAGATTAAAGCCTTGCCTTCCCTAAGGGAATGCGCTTCGCTTTCTAGTTGCCAGTACCTGTTCCCGTCACGTCACTTCTGGTGCGCCGCATTTCCCTCACTTCCGTGTCGCTGGGCGTCCTGTTCCCTCGTTGGGGCGTTTGTCTCCCTGTACCTACCTCGTTTGCTTTCCTATCCTGGATACCTGGTTAAAGAAGAAAGGAGTCACGAAAGAACGCTACTCGAGCCGTGGGTACGATATTCAGCGCGTTGCGCCGCCTTTTTATTTTTTTTATTTCCTTGTTGCCTTTGTTATCAGTTTAAGGAGCAAGTAGCTCTGGAAAGTATTGGGTATTATCATTTTAAAGAGCAAGTCGCTCTGGAACTTGGTGATTATTATAGGTGGCGATTGTCTGAAGACAAGGAGAGTCATGCAATAATAATAGCATTACCCTGTCCAGACCATGTACTGATCCACCTGTACATTCCTGATTTCATGAAGGGAGCCCCCTATACATTCCTGACTAGAAGAAGGGAATTTAGGTATATATTACACTACTAAGAAGGCTAGTACTTACTGTTTGTGGTGTTTTCTCTCTAACTGGTGTTCCCTATATTTACAGTTTTGTCTGTTTAGTTCTAACATGTTCCAGCCGTTTCCTGAGTGGTGACATAATTCTGCAGTTCCCGGTTCGCCACGGAGGAGTGTCTTCCCTTCCTTACATTGTTTTGTTTCCCTTCTTCCCTTGATTACCTTTTGTTGCCTGTTCCGTATTGGCACAATAGGTGGTTGGGGGAGGTTGTGGAATTTTCTTCAGATCATTGACATTTCTTGACGTTCCGGTAAGAAAAAACAGGTGAGACCTTGACACTCCACAGTCCATACAGTTTGATGCTGTCTGGCAAAACTCTGGAGCCAAATCTTCAACTTAATTTGGAAACTCTGAAGGGACTCTCTGCCCTGGTGTTATTGCTGTTGCCAATGAAGTTGAGGGTCCTACAGCCTCTCATTGTCTTCTTGCTGCTTTCAGACCAGTGCCATGGTATGTTTTTAAGTGACATAGCATGGACGTAGTACCCAAAAAATATTTTTTTGTTGTGTCCTCTGACAGTGTCTTCTCCATATTGTTCATTGCACACATTTGGCAACCATCTTTGATTCACCTGAAGGAATCCTAAAGAACTCCAGGCAATGTTGGATTTTTTTGGGGGAGACCCCTCATATTTGGAATTCTCAAAATACACCTGCTGGACTTCCTGCTACTCCTGCTGCTCTACCTTGTCTCCCTCTGCAGGCTGAGTTGCCATTTTTACCCAAAAGGTGAAAAAGAAACACTGCAGTAAATTTTACTGTGCCACTCATGTACTCATTCAATCATCTAAGCAGCAACCATCCACTCATTCTAACATCTATGCTCTTCGCATGCTCTCAGTGACTCGCTCATGCACTGCTCATGCACTCATTGAATCATTCATGCACCACTCATGCACTCATTCAATCATGCATGCACCACTCATATACTCATTCAATCATCCACACACCATTCACACGCTCATACAATCATCCATCCACCACTCATCCACTCATTCAATCATCCACGCACCACTCATGCATTTATTCAATCATGCATGCACCATTCATGCACTCATTCTATCATGCATACCCCATGCACGTCCTCATTTAATCATCCATGCACTACTCATGCACTCATTCAATCATCTATGCAGCACCCATCCCCTTGTTCTAACATCTATGCAACATCCATGCATTCATTGACTCACTCCTGCACTGCTCGTGCATTTATTGAATCACCCATGCACCACTCATGTACTCATTCAATCATCCATGTACCACTCATGCACTCATTCAATCATGCATGCACCACTCATACACTCATTCAAACAAGGATGTCCCACCCATTCAATGATGCATGGCTCACTCATATACGCATTCATTCATCCATCAACCATCAACACCTCATTTTATCATCTATGCATGACTCACACCATTATTCATTCATGCATGCACTATTTAGGCACTCATTCAATCATCCAGGCACCACTTGTGCACTCATGTAATCACCATACACCACTTACAACTTCATTCAATCAATGAACCATTCATGCACTCATTCAACCATCCATACAGCATTCATCCAGTCATTCTCACAAGCATGAGACACTCATACACTCTTTTAATCATTTCTACACCACTCACACTTATTTAATCATCCATATACCACTCATGCACTCATTCAATCATCCCTAGACCACTTAAATTCTCATTTAGTTAGCCATGTGCCACTCATGTACTCATTCAATCATCTAAGCAGCAACCATCCACTCATTCTAACATCTATGCACTTCTCATGCTCTCAGTGACTCGGTCATGCACTGCTCATGCACTCATTGAATCATTCATGCACCACTCATGCACTCATTCAATCATGCATGCACCACTCATATACTCATTCAATCATCCATACACCATTCACACCCTCATACAATCATCCATCCACCACTCATCCACTCATTCAATCATCCACGCACCACTCATGCATTTATTCAATCATGCATGCACCACTCATGCACTCATTCTATCATGCATACCCCACGCACGTCCTCATTTAATCATCCATGCACTACTCATGCACTCATTCAATCATCTATGCAGCACCCATCCCCTTGTTCTAACATCTATGCAACATCCATGCATTCATTGACTCACTCCTGTACTGCTCATGCACTTATTGAATCACCCATGCACCACTCATGTACTCATTCAATCATCCATGTACCACTCATGCACTCATTCAATCATGCATGCACCACTCATACACTCATTCAATCATCCATACACCATCCACACCCTCATTGAATCATTCATACACCACTTATTCAATCTTCCATGCACCACTCATGCATTTATTTATTCATGCATGCACCACTCATGCACTCATTCAATCATGCATACACCACTCACATCCTCTTTTAATTAATCATGCACTACGCATGCACTCATTCAATCATCTACTCAGCACCCATCCACTTGTTCTTACGTCTATGCAGCACCCATGCATTCTTTGACACACTCATGCACTGCTCATGCACTCATTCAATCACCCACGCACCACTCATGCACTCGTTCAATCATGCATGCACCACTCATGCACTCATTCAATCATCCATATACCATTCACACCCTCATTAAATCATCCATGCATCACTCATGCACTCATTCAATCATCCATGCACCCCTCATGCACTTATTCAATCATGCATGCACCACTCATGCACTCCTTGACTCACTCATGCATACAACACTCACATCCTCATTTAATCATGCATGCACTACTCATGCACTCATTCAATCACCTATGCAGCACCCATCTTCTTGTTCTAAGATCTATGTACCACTCATGCACTCATTGACTCACTCATGCACCACTCATGCACTCATTGCATCACCCATGCACCACTCATGCACTCATTCAATCAACCATATACTACTCATGCCCTCATTCAATCATCCATGCACCACTCACACCCTAATCCAATCATGCATGCACCACTCATTCAATCATCCACACACAATGCATACCCTAATTCAATCATCCATGCACCACTCATGCAATTATTCAATCATCCATGCCCCGCTTATACACTCATTCAATTACCCATGCACCATTCATGTACCCATTCAATCATTCACTCATCACTCATGCACTCATTTAATCATGCATGCACAAGTCATGCACTTATTCATTCACCCATGAACCACTCATGTATTTAATCATGCACCACTCATGCACTCATTCCAACACCCATGCACCACTGATGTACTCATTCTATGATCTATGCGCCTCTCATGCACTCATTTAATAATGCATGCACCACTCATTCAGTCATCCATGCACCACTCTTGCACTCATTCAACTACCCTTACACCAATCATGCACTCATTCATTCATTCAGCTTATCTTTTTTTAAATGCAAATGTGTTTTGCTTTGTTGTAGGTTTTTCATTTTTTGTGATTTTTAAAGTTGTAATTTTTTTATGGTAATAAAAATGGCAACTGGGAGTGCAAAACCTTCAAGAAGCACTCAAAAACATCCAAAAACTAAGAAGGGCAAAAAAATAAATCAGTATTTGTGATTCTTTGCAACATTGCAAAGAGGTATTATGGACTGCTCTCCGGCACTCAACATAACTCCATATCATGATTGCCGGCACAAAGTTCAGGATTGCAGACGTGGAGGCTCACAGAGTCTCGCGACCTCCCAAGATGGCCCCCGATAGGACGCATGCGCAGGGTTAGACAGAGCAGATTAAAGCCTTGCCTTCCCTAAGGGAATGCGCTTCGCTTTCTAGTTGCCAGTACCTGTTCCCGTCACGTCACTTCTGGTGCGCCGCATTTCCCTCACTTCCGTGTCGCTGGGCGTCCTGTTCCCTCGTTGGGGCGTTTGTCTCCCTGTACCTACCTCGTTTGCTTTCCTATCCTGGATACCTGGTTAAAGAAGAAAGGAGTCACGAAAGAACGCTACTCGAGCCGTGGGTACGATATTCAGCGCGTTGCGCCGCCTTTTTATTTTTTTTATTTCCTTGTTGCCTTTGTTATCAGTTTAAGGAGCAAGTAGCTCTGGAAAGTATTGGGTATTATCATTTTAAAGAGCAAGTCGCTCTGGAACTTGGTGATTATTATAGGTGGCGATTGTCTGAAGACAAGGAGAGTCATGCAATAATAATAGCATTACCCTGTCCAGACCATGTACTGATCCACCTGTACATTCCTGATTTCATGAAGGGAGCCCCCTATACATTCCTGACTAGAAGAAGGGAATTTAGGTATATATTACACTACTAAGAAGGCTAGTACTTACTGTTTGTGGTGTTTTCTCTCTAACTGGTGTTCCCTATATTTACAGTTTTGTCTGCTTAGTTCTAACATGTTCCAGCCGTTTCCTGAGTGGTGACATAATTCTGCAGTTCCCGGTTCGCCACGGAGGAGTGTCTTCCCTTCCTTACATTGTTTTGTTTCCCTTCTTCCCTTGATTACCTTTTGTTGCCTGTTCCGTATTGGCACAATAGGTGGTTGGGGGAGGTTGTGGAATTTTCTTCAGATCATTGACATTTCTTGACGTTCCGGTAAGAAAAAACAGGTGAGACCTTGACACTCCACAGTCCATACAGTTTGATGCTGTCTGGCAAAACTCTGGAGCCAAATCTTCAACTTAATTTGGAAACTCTGAAGGGACTCTCTGCCCTGGTGTTATTGCTGTTGCCAATGAAGTTGAGGGTCCTACAGCCTCTCATTGTCTTCTTGCTGCTTTCAGACCAGTGCCATGGTATGTTTTTAAGTGACATAGCATGGACGTAGTACCCAAAAAATATTTTTTTGTTGTGTCCTCTGACAGTGTCTTCTCCATATTGTTCATTGCACACATTTGGCAACCATCTTTGATTCACCTGAAGGAATCCTAAAGAACTCCAGGCAATGTTGGATTTTTTTGGGGGAGACCCCTCATATTTGGAATTCTCAAAATACACCTGCTGGACTTCCTGCTACTCCTGCTGCTCTACCTTGTCTCCCTCTGCAGGCTGAGTTGCCATTTTTACCCAAAAGGTGAAAAAGAAACACTGCAGTAAATTTTACTGAGCTGCTCACAATGAAGCCCTCTCAAAGAATGTTCAAGAAAGATAAATAGGTGTGTTCTTCCTATTCTTATACTTGAAAAGTGTATCATCCAATCATTTTTCCAGGTCACATGATTTTCACAACGACCACCGTCATTGTGAACACCGGACATTGCTAAATAAATGATGAATTAGGTACAGCAACATGAATGTAAACTTATCATACTAAACCCCAACATGTAATACAATATGTATAAACATCTATTATACACTTTCCCAAAAACATGCTGTCAGTGCAGTTATTAATGCCTTTGAGTCAAGTGCCCTGGATGCGCAAAGTAAAGAGGGGGAACACATGGGCGCACCAACGTGACTTGCCCATATGCCTCCCAAAAAATTACAAGGTCTTAAGCTACTTTGGAAACTCTAACAAGGTAGACGTACAAGAGCTAGGGTATAAACAGCCAAAGGGATGGGGCTGACCCGCGATGATCTCCTGGCCACACTCATGAACTTTAAAAGAGAGATGCACGACAACAATAAAGCCAACATCAGCGCTTCTCTCAATGCCTTCAAATCTGCCCCTTACCCTTCCTTGGTCCATCCACCTTGTTCCCTTTGTTCCCCTTACCCTTCCTTGCTCCATCCACCTTCTCCCCATGTTCTTTAAATGCTTTTTTCGATACTAATGTAACTTTTAACTGATGCAAATTGCAACATTATTGTTCCTCATGTAAAGCGCTCTGATTCCTTTGGGTCTAGCCAGTGCTATATAAAACTCATTAATTAAATATGTTCCCATTTTTTTAAAACATTTTTTTTTTTTTTTTTTTGCAGAGTTTTATATAGCGCGAACTAGACCCGAACCGAATCAGGTATCAGAGCGCTTTACATATTTTCCAGTTATGTTACATGAGGACACACTTTCATTTTAGGCATGGGGAGATGAAGTGATTTGCCCAGAATCACAGAAGGTTTTGGCGTTGTTACCGAGACTCGAACCCAGATCCCTAGGTCCGAGGTCGGGCGCCCTAGCCGTTAGGCCAACTCCTCTTTCTCTCTTTGTCTACTTCCCTAGTTCCTATCCCCTCTCCCCTGAATTTCTCCCCTTGCCTGCTACTCTGCCTAGCCCCCTGTCCTTTGTGCCCTTTGACTAAGCACTTCTTCTCCCCTTGTTGGGCAAAGATCCAATACTTATACTCTGGAGTCTCAGCGAACCTGCTGAGAGAGTCAACTACGCCAAGGGAGCCACTCACAGCTGAGGTATGGTATGGCCCCCCTTGCCAAAGTACTCCCTCTCCCCTTTTTGGGGTAGGATTAAGCATGGGCGGATTGTGCGAATTGGCAATCCGTGAAATTGCGTATTTACGGATTCGCAATCCGCAAAATCCGCGAACTCTCGCAAATTTGCGGATTTTTTATTTTTTTTTGTGTTCGCAAGGGTTTCTGCCAGTTCGTGGGGGTTTTGTACCAGTTCGCAATTGCGAACTGACTTGTCGGCTCGCAACGGCCGCGACTATGTTGTTTCTACGTCTGGTTCATCATCACAGGTTCACAGCACCCTCTGTTTCACCACTGCCACCCTCTGGTACACCCATGCCACCCTCTGGTACATCACTGCCACCCTCTGGTTGGTTTATCACTGTAGATTATGGGGGTGAAAAAAAGCAAGCACACCTGCCCTGCTTCAACTGACATGAATTAATTTGGGGTTGATTAATGTGTCACTGAATGTAAACTTCCAGTCTGGCTGGCACCTGCTTCCTTATCTGTAATTTGCTTTCTGTTGCAGTGCAATTTTTTTTCACAGGACCTTTGTGGCCTATAGTTGCAAGTTGCCACCTGAACTCTGAAGGGGCCCCTCAGGAAGCACTACAGGGAATGGTTACTAATGATAAGATTGAACTTTTGCACCTGCTGAGTGCTTTCAGTTTTGTCTGTAATTGCTTTCTGTTGCAGTGTAATTTTTTTAACAGGACCTTTGTTGTATACTTGTAGCTATTCTCTGAGCCTGCTGTGAGGGTCAGAGCAAGGTCATAGAATAGTTGCAAGTAGGCAAATGAACTCTGAAGGGGCCCCTCAGGAAGCACTACAGGGAATGGTTACTAATGATAAGATTGAACTTTTGCACCTGCTGAGTGCTTTCAGTTTTGCAAAAATCCAAATATCCAGCAGCATCCACAAAAAGTAATCCTTCCAGGTCAAGATTCAAATCAAAGTGACCAGCACATGAAGAAAGCACTGGGAGGAGCCTGCTGGACAGGAACAGGAAGTTGGAGACTGTGGGGCACTTCCTTCCTCCCCCCCCCCCAAAAATGGACTCCTTGCAAAGAAAAAGTGCAGGCAAATGTCAACCTGAGGAGTTATTCAGATAAAAATCATAATTTTCAAGGTTTATGCTGCCTGCTGGTGGATTTCTAGTGCGAAATTGCAAATTTTGCAATCTCGCAATTGCGAGATTGTCGCTGCCCGCCGCATCTACGTGTTCGCAAGTGTTTACTCCCGCGAAATTGTAGTTGGCAAGTGCGACCAAGCAAAAAATCCGCTTCGCACGGATTTTACGAATTTTCGGCAAGTTCGCGAGAGTTTGCCGAAAATCCGCAAAATCCGCGAGCGGAACAGATTTTACGCCCATGCTTACCTTAGGTAGGTTCCAGTATGTAGGCCTTGGAGTCTCAGAGACCCCTAAGAGAGAGTCCACTGCGTAAAGGGAGCCTCTCGCAACAGAGATAGGGAAATGGTACCACTTCCCCTGGGATCACAGCTTACTGGACTTTGGACGTTTCTTTGAGTCATCTACCAGTTTGTGTCCCCGTCACCCTTCTCCTCCTCTTTCCATGCTGTGTCTCTCACCCTCCTCTCCTCTTTCTTGCCTTCAGTATCTGTTTTCTTCCCCTGCTCCTACCCCCCTTCCCTTGAATCTCTCCCCTTGCCTGCTTTTCCCCTTACGTATTGGTGCTTATTTTTTATCTCAACCTTACAAGTAACTATGTTGCCATGCTCTAATAACTGTGTAACCTTTGTAATGATGTAACCTGTAACTATGATCTGATACTCATGGAAAGCGGTCTGATACCTCCGGGTCTAGCCAGCACTATATAAAACCTTTAAAATAAAAATGTTTTTTAAAGTCATATTTTATCACACTGAAATATAAAACAGAGATCCATACGGTATGGTAGTAAACCATTAATGTGTAGTCATTTTAAATTATATTTAGATAAGTGTTTTATAATTTATATAAAACACACAAACGTCACAGATCTGATGTCACTGCAACAATAGGAATTTAATTTGAAACTACTTTTCAACAAAACTTAAATCAAGACCGCAAGGTTAAATATTATTCTTTAAAAAAATCAAATGTCCATCCTACTTTAGAACATGTCCATGTATGTGTTTTATTCTCCCTAAAAAAAGAAAATGCTCATCGTGGTTACTTTACTTGCTGCAACGGAATATTCACAAATACCAACATCCCTGCGATGACCAGTAACACTCGTAAAGTCGCTGCAATGAAAAAAACAAAAAAACTGGAACATAATAATAACCTAAAACAAATCAGAGGAACTCACTCATACAGATGAATGAATTAGTTGGTCATAACATAGCTATAATCAACAATATCCAATTTTTTAATGAAAAAATAAAAAATATAAAAAATACAGTAAAAAAATACATTACAATATGTTATAGGTAGAAAATATAATTTTAGAACGTTATGAATTAACTATAAAAAACAAAGAATACAGCAACGTAAAACTTATCAAAGACTTTTTTTTAAACCTTACAAATTCACTGCAAAAACCCAAAGATTACAAGTATGTGATAGTTAAGCTCACATTTCACATTTCACGCATACAAAACTAGAGAAATTCAGCTAACTATAACTCACGCCCCCGCAATGCACTGCTTATGACATCACATATTACATCACTCATGACATGGTCAGTAACATCACTGATGAAATCACTGATGACATCTAAAATGACCTCACTGATGATACCACTGATGACACCATCCACAGTACCACTCACATACCCACTCACCCACTCATACAACCTTTCGTACACTCAAACCCACTCAACCACTCATATATTTATTGACAGACCCATACAAACAGTTAACACACCTACTCACTGATTGATACAGAAACTTACAGATGAACTCATTCATACAGTTACTAACACAACCTCTAACTTACATACATAACCACTGATGCATGTACTCACTAACCAATACAGCCACTCAGACATCCAGTCAATAGTCATAAATGGAGTTTTATGGGGAAGCAGATTCTGTCTTCCATTTGCACTCTGTATCACGCCAGTATGTCCCAGACTCACACATGATATACACGTTTTGAAAACACTGCAAAAATCAATACACATACTCACATTGTCCCTTCACATCCCCTACACCATGCACATAGATAAAGGATTCTACCTGTGTTTCCTGAGACTTGACCGATTGTTGGCCTTGGTCTATCACAAATCCACAACAGCACACATAAACATGAGCACAAGACCTCTATATGGGAGCTCCCATAGTAGGAAATATGAGACGCATATACGTATTGGATTCTTAAAATTGCTTCATGGTCGCATTATGGTATAGCATAACTTGATGAGGCTCATTTACCATTAAACATGTCTGTGTGCTGATTTACATTAGAATAATTATGCATTGTTCGCATGTGAAGTTAAAGTTATTTGCGCAATGGCGCTTAATAAATGCATCATGGAAATCAGGTAATACTGCTCACAAAGAGACTGCCAAGGAAAGGGCTGCGAGTTATATATTAAAATGTGGTTATTATAATTGTAGAGGCATTTGGCTACCATCAATGCCTACATCGCCCATAAAGCAATGGGGCGGTAATCAAAATATACGAATGCTTACTGTTCAAAAACGTCAGCAGATCAGTAACTCTCATATCGAAAATAATGATATCCATGCATATATTTCATATGTGTGATCAATTGTAGGGCCGCGCATGGTCATTTTGAGTAATTTGCTGAAAAACACGTTTTTTTCAAACATGAAAGCACAATACTAAATGAAATGCCTTGAATTTTATGTAATGTCATTATGATTTGTGATACAAAAGGGGATGATGGACGGAGCGTTTGAACAAATCAAACACTCACCCCCAGTCAACTGATCTGGGTTTAATCCATCACCATTCTTTAGTTCACTCAGCCATCCCAGTTCAGACATGGCTATATGCAAATCAGTCTGACCCTGTGACTCATGGGAACAGTCCAGCCCGAACTGCCAAGCCATGTCTTCCCTGGACCGGAAACAAGCATCCTGGGACCAGTTTCGGATTCATAATCCTCATCAGCCAGGCTATCTTGAATCCAGTGGCCAAGTGAACAAGGGACTCACGTCTGAGCATACCCTGCCACACTTAGGGCGAACAAAGCGATACAAAAGGGGATGATGGACGGAGCGTTTGAACAAATCAAACACTCACGCCCAGTCAACTGATCTGGGTTTAATCCATCACCATTCTTTAGTTCACTCAGCCACCCAGTTCAGACATAGCTATATGCAAATCAGTCTGACCCTGTGCCTCATGGGAACAGTCCAGCCCGAACTGCCAAGCCATGTCTTCCCTGGACCGGAAAAAAGCATCCTGAGACCGGTTTCGGATTCATAATCCTCATCAGCCAGGCTATCTTGAATCCAGTGGCCAAGTGAACAAGGGACTCACGTCTGAGCATACCCTGCCACACTTAGGGCGAACAAAGCGATACAAAAGGGGATGATGGACGGAGCGTTTGAACAAATCAAACACTCACCCCCAGTCAACTGATCTGGGTTTAATCCATAACCATTCTTTAGTTCACTCAGCCACCCCAGTTCAGACATGGCTAGATGCAAATCAGTCTGACCCTGTGCCTCATGGGAACAGTCCAGCCCGAACTGCCAAGCCATGTCTTCCCTGGACCGGAAACAAGCATCCTGGGACCGGTTTCGGATTCATAATCCTCATCAGCCAGGCTATCTTGAATCCAGTGGCCAAGTGAACAAGGGACTCACCTCTGAGCATACCCTGCCACACTTAGGGCGAACAAAGCGATACAAAAGGGGATGATGGACGGAGCGTTTGAACAAATCAAACACTCACCCCCAGTCAACTGATCTGGGTTTAATCCATCACCATTCTTTAGTTCACTCAGCCACCCCAGTTGAGACATGGCTATATGCAAATCAGTCTGACCCTGTGCCTCATGGGAACAGTCCAGCCCAGTCAACTGATCTAGGTTTAATCCATGATTATGATTTGTGGCACAATTTATTTGAAAAAGTCCTTCATGTTTTATCAATAATGTATACTGATTGTGAAGTATAGTGCATCTTCTATGTTCCTGACTCTGATGGCATATTTTTGCAGCAATGTAAACACAGGAAGTCACTTGATAAAGGCAAACGCCGATACACGTCATCCTTGTTGATTAGTGCACAATAACGTTTTCGTGACGGTTTCCTTGTGTGTTGTCCTTCGATTCCGGAATTGTTGTGGATTGGAAGAGAGTTATTGGATTACAGGTGGCCGCTGCTACCACCGACGGCATCAACGTTGTAGGCAGGGGACTGCCCGAGCAGCTTTTTTGGAAGTGACTATATATATATATATATATATTGCAGAGAGTGACACACCCATGTACAGACCAACTCAGAGACTCATGCACCTACTTAGAGACTAACTCATAGACTCATGTACACAGTCTCATACCCACTTAGATACTCATTCACCCACTTAAAGAGTAACTCGGAGAGTCACACACCCATTAATAGACTCACTCGGAGACTCACACACCCACTTACAGACCACTCTCACATGCACATATGTACTCAAAGACCCACTGAGACACTCAAAACTCACTGACAGACCCACTGAAGTATTCATAACCCCTATCGTAGATCAACTTAGACACTCACACACCAGAGAAAACCTGGTCTTAAACAGGTGCAATGAGAAATGTTTAATTTCTCCTGGTTTTTGCTGTTTCTATGTGTGCTGCATGGCAGCAAACAAAGAAACAGCAAAAGACCATTGATTGTTTATGTGCAGGAAGGTGACCCTTCATGCACATAAGCAATCAATAAAAAAATTATGCTTTGCAACTTCTATCTGTGCTGCATTAAGCAGCGCACATAGAAGTTTCAAAATGCCATTTCAGCACACCTTCCTGCCCATAAACAATATTCCCCTACAACGCAGGTGCAAGGGTGTCTGCGTTGATGCTAGGCAACCAAAATTAGCACCAGTGCAGGGGGAAATGCAGGGCTGCACCATAACCTTGTATATATGGTGCAGCCCTGCATTTTGGAAATGGCGGTGTGCACGTTAAGCCAAAGTGGCTGACGCCGCCCTCCGCCACTTTCTCATAAATATACCCCACAGTTTTTTTTTAAACTTACTGGAAATATATGTACAAACATGTTTTTTAAGCAGTGATGTAGTTTGTAATGTGTTCGTTGTAATAATTAGAATGAATTTTGCAATTTAACATTTTTGAATGTGGTGGTGTCATTGAATGTCTGCTTTTGCGATTTCGTTATGTGATTGCGATGATCGTCGTGGATTTCACTAGAAAAAGTAAAGTTTACAGGGACGTTATAGTTAGGAAATAGATTTTGAAAAACCATACAAATTCACAGAAAAAATGAAAGGTGACAGGGACATTATAGTTAGGAAATGGAATTTAAAAAACCTTTCAAATTCATTGACAAATCCAAAGGTTAAGGGGACATTATAGTTAGGCTGATATTTCACTCATACCAAACTAGAGAAATTCAGCAGTTATCATTAACTGAGCTAACTATTACTCAGGCCCCCACAATGCACTGCTTATGACCTCACATATTGCATCACTCCTCACATGGCCAGTGACATCAATGATGATATCACTGATGATATCTCAAATGACATCACTGGTGACATAATCAATAGAACCTCTGACGTACCCACTCACACCCCAAAAAGTCTTTCATACACCCAATCCAACTTCCACACTAACATTCTTAGAACCATTAACACACCCATACCAATACTTACACACCCACTCACCAACTTCGATGTCTACACACACATTCACTCAGTCAGTCATAATCCAACTCATTCACTAATAATGCCACTGATATGTCCACTCTTATACCCATACAGCTACTCACACCCTGTCAGTCACCCATTAATGTCACTCATACACCTACTCACTCACAAATGCAGTCACTCATACAGACAGTTATAAACACTCACTTACTTACTCATATATATATATATATTCACTGAAAAAACCATAGGTTATACACCATATATAGTTAGGAATTAGCATTTAAAAAACCTTATTTTACTCACACAAAACCATTGAAATTCCATATATAGTTAGTTGCACTAACTATATATCGCGCACCCGCAATCCACTGCTGATGATGTCACATATTACATCATTCATGACATGGTCAGTGACATCACTGATGACATCACTGATGACATCTCAAATGACATCACTGATGAGATCACTGATGACATCATCCAGTGACTGTGTGTTTTTGTAAAGTTTAAATATGTTTTACATATTGAAGAATGAGTAGATGTATAAGTGTCTGGACGAAGGATTTAGTAGGTGCATGACTGAATGTATGAGTGAGTGATTAAATGTGTCTCACTGAGTGCATGGGTTAGTGACTAAACTGTCTTAATTTGTGCATCATTATGTCTGTTGTTCTGTAAACTGCTGCATGTGTTGATCAGTAGCTATATGATTAACTATATGGGTTATTGATTGATTGTCCAAGTATTTGTATGGGAGACTGAGTGTGTGTGTGGCTGGCTGGGAGGTGTGTGACTCTGTGCAGATCAATGTGTACTTGTATCAATGATTGTATAAGAAAGTAAGTATGTGTTAGTATATGTTTGAAAATGTAAGGTGCTCTATGTTTAACTGTATAGACAAGAAAATGGAAGTGTGATTGATTCTTTACAGGACTGACTAGGTGTGTGAGTAACTCCATGGATGAGTGGCAGACTGTGAGTGTCTGTATAGGTGTATGAGTGCATATGATAGTGTTGTAAAGATGAGTGATTGTATGTATGAATGATTGTATGGGTGAATGAGTGAAGGTGTGTGTAGACGTAGCAATCAGTGAGTGCGTATGTAGTAACTAGTATTGGTGTGTCAATGGTTTCAAAAATTATACTCTTTTTAACACTGGGTGAAACAGAGGTTATATTAAAATGTGAGGAGATGCATTGTATTGTCACATGAATGATATCATCAGTGATGTGGTCATTGATGTCAAATGAGATGTCATCAGTGATGTCATCAGTGATGTCATTTGAGATGTCATCAGTGATGTCATCAGTGATGTCACTGACCATGTCATGAATGATGTAATATGTGACATCATCAGCAGTGGATTGCGGGTGCGCGATATATAGTTAGTGCAACTAACTATATATGGAATTTCAATGGTTTTGTGTGAGTAAAATAAGGTTTTTTAAATGCTAATTCCTAACTATATATGGTGTATAACCTATGGTTTTTTCAGTGAATTTTCAAGGTTTTGTAAATGTTAATTCCTAACTATATATGGTCTATAACCTATGGTTTTTTCAGTGAATTTCATTGGTTTTTTAAAAGCTAATATCTATACCTGTAAAATGTATTCTTCTTTAAATCCAAAAATATATTTTATATGTTTATTAATAACTTTTTTTTTTAATATTTTTTTTTCTTCGTTCCCGCTTCGCGAATCGGGAAGCTTCCCGTTAGCTGACCTTGATGCCGCGAAATAGACCGCGAGCATATAAACGTTTCTTTACCGCAACTGCCGCGTTAGAAAACAACATCATCACGCCTCCCGTCCGCATGACGTTTCGCGTTGTCGTGTGATACGTCATATGACGTGCTACGTTAGCGAACTGGTACGCTTACCGAGTCGCAAAGCACAGGTTTCTGGAAGCAAACCGGGAGGCCCTGCAAAGCGCGTAACGTAAACACAGCAGGTCATGTGACTTGGTAATAACACTTTTCATTGGTTCATTTCACTTTTGGTTTCCTAATGATGTAAGAAGCTTCCCGTTAGCTCAATTTGATGCCGCGACCCGGTCCGCGAACCGGTAAATGTTCCGTTAGCGCAACTGCCACGTTAGAAATCATTATCGTGACGCATCGCGGAAGCGTGACGTATCACGTTATCGTGTAATGCGTCTTATGACGCGCCGCGTTAGCGCACCCGGAAGTGCTCCTGGGCGCGGACCGAGGCGCGAAACGCAGCTCCCCGGAAGCGATCCGCGGCGCGTCGCGTAAGCGCGACGTATCGCGTTACCGCGTAATGCGTCTTATGACGTACCGCGTTAGCGCACCCGGAAGTGCTCCGGGGCGCGGACCAAGGCGCGAAGCGCAGCGACCCGGAAGCTATCCGGGGCGCGTTCCGCAGCGCGTAACATAAGCGTGAGAGGTCATGTGACTTGTTAATAACACTTTTCATTGGTTCATTTCACTTTTGGTTTCATAATGTTGTTAGGCTTGGTCATGTGACCTAAAAATAACACTTTTCATTGGTTTAGAACTATTTTTTTTTCTCAAATGATGAAAACCCCTCCTTCTTTTTACCTCATTCTTACTTTCTATTTCCAGAGAGCAAGACCTATTTTTCACAATGGCTTCTGTAATAGCTGCAGCTGGTGCTTCTCAGCAACCACCACCACCACCACCACCAAAAGGACCACCACCAACACTGGACTTTGGTAGAGAGGAAGATAATGAGGACGAAGAGGAGGAGGAGGAGGAAGAGCAAGTAAGGCAGTTCCTGCCAGAAACACCAAGGCAGAGCCATATTAAAGACCACTACATATGGCAATTCTTTAAAATTCCACCTGGACAAAAGAAGGTCAATGCACCCCAGGTGTCTTGTTTGATTTGCAAAAATATACTTTCTCGTGGCAACCCCAACAAGAAATACAGCTTTGGCAATCATACAATGATTCGCCACATGGAGCGATGGCATCCTAATAATCTTTCCCAAGCACAAGTAAGGGATCTTGCTGCCAACCCCCCAGATGTCATCCCCAGCACCAACAGGGGTCAAAGCTCATTCGCCGGACCAGAAGGCCGAGAAATAGTGATGTCATTTGAGATGTCATCAGTGATGTCATCAGTGATGTCACTGACCATGTCATGAATGATGTAATATGTGACATCATCAGCAGTGGATTGCGGGTGCGCGATATATAGTTAGTGCAACTAACTATATATGGAATTTCAATGGTTTTGTGTGAGTAAAATAAGGTTTTTTAAATGCTAATTCCTAACTATATATGGTCTATAACCTATGGTTTTTTCAGTGAATTTTCAAGGTTTTGTAAATGCTAATTCCTAACTATATATGGTCTATAACCTATGGTTTTTTCAGTGAATTTCAATGGTTTTTTAATAGCAAATATCATAAGCTGTCGAATGTCAAGTACGTGGTAAGTGAAAACATTTTCGTGTTTATGCACACTGATCTGCTTTGAATGGTGCCCCCCCCCCTCATTTCTATTAGGAGTACTCTCTCTTTGCAGATAGTGAAAGGTAGTTAACGCAGGCCTTTACCCCCGTTGTAATACGTCGTGCCTGCTTCTCTCTCCATTTGATTGATTGTTATCCAAGTATTTACTGTTTTAGAATTGGTTCTCTTTGGTTCATTCTCTATTTACAAACAAACACAGAGTCGCAATACTCTGTTTAGTCTTTGCAGATAACGAAAAATCATGTAAAAAAAAAAGAAAAGGAATCGAGCAAAATCAGTAGGCCACTAATGGGATCTCTTTTTGACCTCGCTAAAATAGAAACATTAGGAACAATCCCTCATGACAAATACAAAACTAGTGAGATGAACTGAACTCCACACAATGATGGCTGCAAAACAGCTCGGCTCCGCCACCCACCCCGCCCAAAATAACGATAAAGAGCGGCTGCCATGATTGGTTGCGGAATGGCCACGACGGAGCTACGAAATGGTGCTGCTCTCATGCTAAACCCAGCTTCAGTCTGAAACATCCAGAAACACTGTAGACTACCAATTCGATCAGTTCCGGTAGCGCCCCAATGTAACCCGGTAGAGAAGAACTAGCCCTCCCCTCTTTGACTGATGGTTCTTGTTGCCTGTCCCTTCTGTTGTCATTTAACAGAACTATTTAGCCTGCTGAAAGGGGTTGTGTTCCGACCGCTGGTTGGTGGAGACATTTTGACTATATTCTGGACCTGCGTTGTCGCGTAATGCGTCATATGACGCGCCGCGTTAGCGCATCCGGAAGTCATCCGGGGCGCGCAGCTTGTAACGTAAGCATAACAAGTCATGTGACTTGTTAAAACTTTTCATTGGTTCATTTTACTTTTCTTATTCTAATGATGAAAGGCTTGGTCATATGACCTAAAAATGACGCTTTTTATTACTTCCGAACATTATTTTTTCTTAAATATATGTTATAATGTTCCAGGCTAATGTACTTTCCCGGAAAATTTACAACTGTCCTGCAAGTAAAATATATTCTTTTTTCGAGAAAAAGAGCGTTTCTTCGTCCCATGACGGAGCCGTTGAGCAAAAGAGGGTCGACCTGCTGTCTTAGTCGCCGATACGCCTGAATATGAGATTCTTATCGATCACTTTATGTTGCAGGAGTAGAAAACACAACAGCCCTTGACCATTTATCTTTACTGCGTTCCTTCGTATTATACCTTTTACCCTTCATGTAATTGGTCTGCTTTATTTCACTTGCCTTTTAATGATTCTAAAACAGTGACTATTATTAAAAACTTTACCAATGTATATACTACTACCATGTTTTCTTTTAAAAACCTTTATTGTGAAAATTTCATTATACAAATACGAGCCTATAACCACGTGGGCCGGCCACGGAGCAAACTGTAATCGTATATGATGAGTAGACATTTACACTGTAGAGGAACGTAACGGGCGGGCCATTAGGTTGCAAGAACTAAGGTGTCTAACAGTTAGGGAATCGGTGGACGTACATTTTATAATTAAAATACGACAGGGCCAGTTACAATAAAATTATCTAGATATACATTTGCGGGCAAGTACCATGGGTGACGTTAATTCGAACTTTCAATAGTACAGTAATCAATAACACATCAGAACTTAATATCAATAGGGATGTCGAAATATTCAATCAATTCTCGTCCCCGCCCGCCATGTGCTTCAAAACTGCATACGTATCTCGTGATTTCAAGGTTCTGCAACCAGTACACAACAAGGAGTTACGAGTCCCATTTATTCCGGCGCCGTTTTGGGCGAGGACGGGCAGGTCCAGGATATAGTCAAAATGTCTCTACCAACCATCGACTATGATGATGTTCATATGCTGTATTTATTAGAGTAACACTCATCTGTCCACATGAAATTAATTTGCCACAATCTAAACATGTCATTTTAATCTTTCCAAAGTTCTTCTAAATATTTGGGACTGTTTCCCTTGCCTCTGATGCTGTCAGTGCCACTTCTTTGATGAATGTACTAGCAGGTCAGGGGTTCTCCTCCAAATCTCTCTTTTATGCAGCACTATAATTAATTGGTGCCACCTCTCCATATGACGATGCATGGTATAGTTACCATAACTATATTTTTTTTCGGTTCCTCTGGAGAGTTCATCGTGGCAGATGAAGCGTGTAACGTACCGGGCATTTACCTTTTTTTGCATGTACAGGAAAGGAAAAAAAAATCGAGCGTCCGAGTTCTAAGGTGTCCCAGGGCCATTTTAGTGGACCAGGCCCAAATCCAAAGAACAGGCCGCCATTTTGAGAGTCCTGTTGCAGCCGCCTGTCGCTGTAGCATCAAGAGCAGCCGAAACTCAGCTGAATGGCAACTGAAACGGTAAAGGGGCGCCCCACTACAGCAGACGAGCCTCCACCTAGGAAGGCCCGTTCACGCCGCCTCCCCCCCCCCCCCCTTCGGGCACCCCACGCCGTTATTCGGAGCAGTATTGTAGGATGGCCACACCAGTGCGGCAACTTGCTAGACATCACCTCGGTGGTAACCGAATCTCAGCGCCTTGTGGTGTCTTCTATTCAGAAAACATTGTTGTGCTGCCTTCGACCTATTCGCCGCAAGTGCGCACGCAACTCAGCTGCATAGCTTGCTAGACACCACCTCGGTGCTAACCGAATCTCAGCGCCTTGTGGTGTCTTCTATTCCAAAAATATTGTTGCGCTGCCTTTGGCCCCATTCGCACATCGGTCCACTACTGACGCCATCTCACAGGCTAATGGGGCGCCCCACGCCGAGTTTCAGCATTGTAGGATGACCACACCAGTACAGCAACTTGCTAGACATCACCTCGGTGCCATCCGGATCTCGGCGCCCCACTGCAGATGAAGTGCCTCTCAACTATAAAACCACCACGGTGACATCCGGATCTTGGCGCCTTGTGCTGGTTCCGGCCTATTCACACATCGGTCCGCTACTGACGCCACCTCACAGGCCAACAGGGCGCCCCACGCCGAGTTTCAGCATTGTAGGATGGCCACACCAGTACAGCAACTTGCTAGACATCCCCTCGGTGCTATCCGGATCTTGGCATCTCAGCGCCTTGTGGTATCTTCCATACAGAAAATATTGTTGCGCTGCCTTTGGCCCCATTCGCACATCGGTCCGCTACTGACACCATCTCACAGGCCAACAGGGCGCCCCACGCCGACTTTTACCATTGTAGGATGGCCACACCAGTGCCACAACTTGCTAGACACCACCTCGGTGCCATCCGGATCTTGGCATCTCAGCGCCTTGTGGTGTCTTCTAGTCAGAAAATATTGTTGCGCTGCCTTTGGCCCCATTCGCACATCGGTCCGCTACTGACGCCATCTCACAGGCCAACGGGGCGCCCCACGCCGACTTTCAACATTGTAGGATGGCCACACCAGTGCGGCAACTTACTAGACACCACCTCGGTGCCATCCGGATCTTGGCGTGTTGTGCTGCCTTCGGCCTATTCGCACATCGGTCCGCTACTGACGCAAACTCACAGGCCAACGGGGCGCCCCACGCCGACTTTCAGCATTGTAGGATGGCCACACCAGTGCTGCAACTTGCTGGACACCACCTCGGTGCCATCCGGATCTTGGCGCGTTGTGTTGCCTTCGGCCTATTCGCACATCGGTCCGCTACTGACGCCGCCTCACGTGCCAACGTATTTTCTCCGCATTTTATACCCTATGCCGCATAACAGGTCATGTGACTTGTTTATAAAACTTTTCATTGGTTCATTTTACTTTTGGTTTCCTAATGATGGAAGGTTTGATCATATGACCTAAAAACAACACTTTTCATTGGATGAAAACTTTTTTTTTTTCCCAAACGATGAAAGCCCCACCTTGTTTCTGGATGTTTCAGACTGAAGCTGGCGTCAGCATGAGAGCACCACCATCTCGTAGCTCCGTCGTGGTCATTCCGCGAGCAATCATGGCAGCCGCTCCCCACCGGAAACCTGCAGGAGTCGGGGGCCCCCAAGACTTTTGTAGAATCTTCAAGGCGGAGGGGACGCTTTCTAGAATGGGGTCCAAGACCTAGCAGACAAGCGTCCGATTTCCAAGGTGTCCCAGGGCCATTTCAGTGGACCAGGCCCAAAAAGGAAACAGCCTGCCGCCATTTTGAGAGTCCTGTGACAGCCGCCTATAGCTGCACCGCAAGAGTGGGCGCAACTCAGCTGAATTGCGGCTTTTGACACAGTGGACCAAAAGCGGACGGAATGGCAACTGAAACGGTAAAGGGGCGCCCCACTACAACAGACGAGACTCCACCTGGAGAGGCCCGTTCACGCCGCCTCCCCAGGGGCGCCCCACGCCGTTATTCGGAGCAGCATTGTAGGATACCAAAACCAGTGCGGCAACTTACTGGACATCACCTTGGTGCCATCGTTCTGCTGCCTTGGAACTATTCGCACAACAGTTTGCTACTGATGACCCACCCCCCGCGACGCCCCACGCCAGAAATCTGGACGTTGTGCTGCGTTGGGACTATTCGCACAGCCGACCGCTACTTCGTTGTTTTTCCCTAAAAATGTTTATATGTTAATACTGTTTTTGTTTTCTTGTATATATTTATAAGTTATTAAAGTTTTATAATCTTACTACTTTGTTGGAGTGCTATATATTTTTAATGTGACACATAATTGTAAAAACTTTGATGTACAAAGAGTCATCCCTGGAATCTTCCGCTTCAGGCTCGGTCCCCTCCCCAATCACAATACAGGATGGTTTTCAGATAATAGGAACGCGTCTGCTGTGACGGATCTCATCGAGTGTGGGCCTTGATCTACTATAACTCCTTTGAAGAGGGGTGATTCTTTACAGCTGGGGCCATAAACTACATCTGCAGGGCTAGCTGATACCCTAGGACCGGCCTGGACAATCGGACACAGAGGAAAAGGAGTGTCAGAGAGTGCGGAAGTGAATAGGGCGAAAGGGAGGTGTCGGGCGGGCACAGGGTGTGATTCTCAGGGAAGAGCAGCGCAGATGGGGGGTGGTTTATTACCCATGCATAAGACAGAGAGCGGGGGTGACCACTGCCTGGGGGAGATGCTTGCGAGGGTGGGGAGCCATGCTAAGGATCGACAGCGTGCACAGAGTGGGTCTGGTCAAGGCATCTAAAATGACTGCCGTGCACGACAAAAGTGTGGCATTTGAAAAAAGGCAAGATGGCGCAGACAATGTTTTTCAACACTTCCTGATTTCCTTCGAATTGAACGTTAACAGACGTTGGGGCATATTACCAAAGTTAAGCGATATTTATCCCTAACGATGCTTAGCAACGATTTTTTTACCGCTAAGCATCGTCAGAAATTATCGCAGATAAACCTTGCTATTATCAAGGTTTATCGCAAATACGATAAAAAACGACCGCAATGCATTAATATCGCTGAAAACTCAGCGATATTCATGCATTACCGAGCTAATTCTCTTAGCCATGTTATCCACCTCCCATTGGATAACATGGCTAAGAACTGCTCAGGGCAGGTGCTAGCTTTTGGAGATATTCACGCTTATCGCGAATATTTCCAAAAGTTGATAATAGGAGATAGCGATGTTAGCGACTGTTTCCAGTCGCTAACATCTTGGCATGCCCACTTTGCATGTCATTAGTGATAAATATCACTCACATGCAAAGTGGGGCCCAAGATGGTCGCTATCTCCTACTAGCCGTCGCTAACTGGTGTTAGCAACAGCTAGGTAATACAGATATAATTTTATCTCCGCGAAGCGGAGCGCTGTTACAGATATATATCTTCTTTTTGAACGTTAATTTCTCAAAATCCACTGAAGCACATATATTGAGACCTAGCAAAGGCACATCGAGCTACCAGTCCCTACAATTTTGCCAAGTTTCGTGCAAATCCATTCAGCCGTTCGATTATTATTATTATTTTTTTTTTTGCCCCGCGGGGCCCTTTTAAAACCTCCACATCAAACCTAAGAGGTCAAGGAGGATCTACTATGCCCCCTTATGGTCATTTGCCCCTTCGCTTTGGCCTCCTCTTGTCTCTCGATCCTACCGAGAGACAAGATGGCGGCCGCTACGGACTGTTTGCAATGTTTACAGACGCCGGAGAACCAATCAGCTTCGCAAACCTCCGTTACGCAAAGCGGAGCGCTGTTACAGATATATATCTTTTTTTGAACGTTAATTTCTCAAAATCCACTGGAGCACATATATTAAGACCTAGCAAAGGCACATCGGGCTACCAGTCCCTAATATTTTACCAAGTTTCGTGCAAATCCATTCAGCCGTTCGATTATTATTATTATTTTTTTTTTTTGCCCCGCGGGGCCCTTTTAAAACCTCCACATCAAACCTAGGGGGTCAGCGAGGATCTACTATGCCCCCTTATGGTCATTTGCCCCTTCGCTTTGGCCTCCTCTTGTCTCTCGATCCTACCGAGAGACAAGATGGTGGCCGCTACGGACTGTTTGGAATGTTCACAGACGCCGGAGAACCAATCAGCTTCGCTTCACAAAGCTCCGTACCGCGAAAAGTCCGCGAACCGGAGCGCTGCCCGGTCCGCTGTTACAGATATATATCTTTTTTTGAACGTTAATTTCTCAAAATCCACTGAAGCACATATATTGAGACCTAGCAAAGGCACATCGGGCTACCAGTCCCTACAATTTTGCCAAGTTTCGTGCAAATCCATTCAGCCGTTCGGGCTAAAAGTGAGGCCAACCGCCCTATGGAAAACTCAATGTTAAAAACACGTTTTGGGACCCCCCTTTTTTCTCGGCCCCCCCTTGACGAACCCCCCCCCAAATTTTCAAGGGCTACTCAGAAACAAAATGTGCAATTTTCCTGAAAATTTCAGCCAATTCCGTCCACAAACGCCAAAGTTATTAGACATAGAATTTTCAAAAATCCCATAGAGAAAAAATCCTAACTATATATACCTACTGGCGACCGCCAGTAGGTAATATATATATATATATATATATATATATATATATATATATATATATATATATATATATATATATATATATATATATATATATATATATATAAATTCACGGAAAAAACCATAGGTTATAGACCGTATATAGTTAGGAATTAGCATTTACAAAACCTTGAAAATTCACTGAAAAAACCATAGGTTATAGACCATATATAGTTAGGAATTAGCATTTAAAAAACCTTTTTTTACTCACACAAAACCATTGAAATTCCATATATAGTTAGTTGTACTAACTATATATCGCGCACCCGCAATCCACTGCTGATCATGTCACATATTACATCATTCATGACATGGTCAGTGACATCACTGATGACATCACTGATGACATCTCAAATGACATCACTGATGACATCACTGATGACATCTCAAATGACATCACTGATGACATCACTGATGACATCTCAAATGACATCACTGATAACATCTCAAATGACATCACTGATGACATCTCATTTGACATTACTGATCACATCACTGATGACATATCATTTGACATTACTGATCACATCACTGATGACATCATTCATGTGATAATATGATGAACCTCTTCAGACTGTAATATAACCTTAGATACACTCAGTGTAAACAGACACTCACAGACTGTCACACATCCATGGAGTTACTCACACATCTAGTCAGTCATGCAAAGAATCAATCACACCTCCATTTCCTCAACTATACAGTTATACACACCTTACTTATTCAAACATATACTAACACATATTTACTCTCTTTTACAATGCCTGATACAAGTTCACAATGATCAATACAGCCACTCACACATTCACTGGCTCTTATGCACAGTTATTTATATAAGTCAACTGTCACATGTACTGTGTTTTACATATGTACTTACTTTGACATGTAGCACTGAGATATCCATTCACTCACCAATGCACTCAGTCAACCGCCCATACAGGTGTTTCTACATGCACTTTTGAACCCATACATCTAGTGAATCAACTGCTCACACATCTATGCACAGAGTCATACACCTCCCAGCCACCCACACACACACACTCAGTCTCCCATACAAATACTTGGGCAACCAATCAATAACCCATATACTTACTCATATAGCTACTGATCAACACATGCAGCAGTTTACAGAACAACAGACATAATGATGCACAAATTAAGACAGTTTAGTCACTAACCCATGCACTCAGTGACACACATTTAATCAGTCACTCATACAGTCAGTCATGCCCCTACTAAATCCTTCATCAAGACACTTATACATCCACTCATTCTTCAATATGTAAGACATATTTTAACTTTACAGAATTATACAGTCACTGGATGTAGTCATCAGTGATGTCATCAGTGATGTCATTTGAGATGTCATCAGTGATGTCATCAGTGATGTCATTTGAGATGTCATCAGTGATGTCATCAGTGATGTCACTGACCATGTCATGAATGATGTAATATGTGACATGATCAGCAGTGGATTGCGGGTGCGCGATATATAGTTAGTACCACTAACTATATATGGAATTTCAATGGTTTTGTGTGAATAAAAAAAGGTTTTTAAATGCTAATTCCTAACTATATATGGTCTATAACCTATGGTTGTTTCAGTGAATTTTCAAGGTTTTGTAAATGCTAATTCCTAACTATATATGATCTATAACCTATGGTTTTTTCAGTGAATTTCATTGGTTTTTTAAAAGCTAATATCTATAGCTGTACAATGTATTCTTCTTTAAATCAAAAAATATATTTTATATGTTTATTAATATTTTTTTTATTATTATGTTTTGGTTCGCTCCCGGTTCGCGAACCGGGTAGCTTACGTTAGCTCAATTTGGTGCCGCGACTCGGTACGCGAACCGGTAAACGTTCCGTTTGCGCAACTGCCGCGTTAGAAATCAACATCATGACGCGTCGCGGAAGCGCGACGTATCGCGTTGCCGCGTAATGCGTCTTATGACACGCCGCGTTAGTGCACCTGGAAGTGCTCCAGAGCGCGAAACGAGGCGCGAAGCGCAGCTCCCCGGAAGCGATCCGGGGCGCGTCCCGCAGCGCGTAACATAAGCGTAACAGGTCATGTGACTTGTAAATAAAACTTTTCATTGGTTCATTTCACTTTTGGTTTCCTAATGATGTAAGGCTAGGTCATGTGACCTAAAAATAACACTTTTCATTGGTTTAGAACTATTTTTTTCAAAATGATGAAAGTCCCCACCTTTTTTCTCACTCTGACTTTCAACTTTGTGAAAGGAAGACCTATTTGCTGAGTAGAAAATGGCTTCAGTAGTAGCTGCAGCTGGTGCACCCCCACCACCACCACCACCACCATCAAGGAAGAGAGGACCACCTCCACAGTTCCTTCCCAACACAGAGGAGGAAGAGGATGAAGAAGAGGAAGAGGAAATACAGCCAACACAGTTTTTACATGAGGAGCCCCGGATATCTCACCACAAAAATAGTTTTATTTGGCAGTTTTTTTCTTTTCCTCAAGGACAAAAAAAAGTAAATGCTCGCTATGTGACATGCCTCATATGCAAAGAAGATTTATCTAGAGGCACAGATAAAAAGTATAGTTTCGGCAACTATACTATGCACCGTCACATGCAGAGGTGGCATCCACTGAATTACAGCAGGGCAGAGATGCGTGACCTGCAAGACAACCCACCAACTCCTGTGGCCAGGACATCGGCACAGGTAACTCTGTCGGGGCCAGAGGCACGGGAAACAGTGTCAAGAAAATTTTGTGCACATGAAGATAGTGTGTATATATTGCGGTAACCTACTCTCATGTGGCAATATGAGTATTAATTTGATAAACAGAGCCTATGAAAATCACAAGTGCTCTAAACGCCCCAAAAAATAAAAAATTTTTTGCTCCTGTTGAGCCCTTTCTAATGCCTGTTTTTCGTTGTTTCCCCCCCAAAAAACCCAAAAAAACATAAAATTGTTCAGAAAATACAAAAAAAACAAAAAATGTTCAGAAAAATACAAAAAAAATTATAAAACAACAAAAACATTAAAAAAAAGTTCTTTTCAGAACTACCTCCCCTTTATAAAAAAATTGCTAGAATGTTTAGCACTCTGGCAACCTCTATTTCTTTTGGTTCGCTTCCCGGTTCGCTCCTCGGTACGCGAACCGGTAGCGAACCCAAAACATTTTTACAAAAAAAAAGAAGAGTAAGTATAAGGGAAGTAAACAGAGAGTAATGTTAAAAGAAAGACAGCTATAGGGACTAAACCAGAGATACTGTTTAATAGATTTATTTACCGAAGAAAAGATGGAAGAGGATATAATTGTGAAAAACAAAATAGATAAGGAAGTGAAAGAAAAAAAAGAGAGTAGAAGAATAACAAAGAAGAGTTTCTTTGAGAATATGAGTGAATGTTCAAAATAAGATTAAAACATGTGGAATAACAGAGAGAAAAAACAGAAAGCAGAAAAGAAGAAGTAACAGAAAAAGAATAATTGAAACAGCAAAGAAATCTAAATAACATAGGGGCATATTATCAACATAGGCAATAAAAGTTTTGCAGCTTTTATCGGCAGAAATGTGTCGCTAAAGCCGCTTTTGCGGCAGAAAACTGCTGCTAAAGCCGCTTTTGCAGCAGTTTTCTGCCGATAAAAACAGCAATAATTTTATTGGCTGTGTTCATAATATGCCCCTTATTGTTCTTCAACTACACAGAGAAAGCATAATGAACAAGTAGTGAAAGAGTGATCAGTCAGAGACACTAAGAGTAATAGAGACGGAGTGAGTGAACAAGAGTGAGGAACTATGAGAAGAGAGGGACTGAGAAAAGGAGTGGGAGTAGTAGAGTAAGTAAGTAATAGAGAAAGGAATGAGGGAAGTAGCAAAGGCAGGAAAGTGAGGGTTAAAGAAATGAAGCAGTGGAACTAATAGTAGTTAAATGTGATAGAAATGTAATGAAAAGAGTACAAAACATTTACCTTATAATTGTCGTTAACTTAGTCACTTGTTATTTTTATACTTTCAATCTGTGAAAGAGAGAACAAACATTTGAAAAATATTAAAACATGTATTTAAAAATTAGAAAAGACAAGGGAAAAGATTGAAGGACAAACAGTTTTTCTAAAACTTTGACACTTACAGAAGCTTCTGCTTCTCCAGGCCCCCTACACAGTCCTAAAGATATACATTTTAAACTAACAGTATCTTGATGCAGATGAAGTGAGGCCTATCTTGGAACATGGTGCATCTTTTGCACTGCTGTTGTCTGACAAAAGTGACGCAATGGCAGCGCAAAAGAGGTGCACAATCATCATAAAACTGTTCCTAACATTTTAAATGATTGTTTCAGGATGGCTATAAATTGTGTCCTATCCAGACGTTTGTTTCAGGTGAGGCCTACTCAGGGTTACAGATGAAATTTAGGCTTGTTGAAGAGTACAGAGGAGATAATACATGTGCAGGCCAACCAATAAAGTTCACACCTCCTCTGTTTCCCTGGACAGGCCTAAACTTCATCTGCACAATGTGATTCGTAATGTTAGGAAACACAGGTAATGTATTTGAAAAACGTGCAATTTCATTTGCTCATTTCACAATCACATCACTTGTGTTTCCTTTGATTAGGTATCTCATTGTGTAGATGTAGTCCAGCATATGAAAGAGTACGCACTGCATGCAACAACTTTGACACTTACTGAAGCCTCAGCTTCTCCATGCCCCCTACACAGTCCTAATTATATACATTTTAAACTGACGGTATCTTGCTGGAAATGAACTGAGGCCTATCTTGCAACATGGTGCATCTTTTACACAAAAGTGACGGAACAGCGGCGTAAAAGAGGCACACAGCCTTCATAAAACTGCCCTTAACATTTTAAATGATTGTTTCTAGATGCTGATAAGGTGTAACCTATCCACAGATTTGTTTCAGGTAAGTCCTACTCAGGGTTGCAGATGAAATTTAGGCTTGTTGAAGAGTATAGAGGAGATAATACATGTGCAGGCCTAATAACGAAGTGAGTCATGTCCACTGCACTCTTGAACAAATGTCAGACCTCCTCTGTCTCCTGGAACAGGCCTAAACCTCATCTACACAATGTGATGTGTAATGTTAGGAAACACAGGTAATATAATTGAAAAACGTGCAATTTTTTTGCTCATTCCACAATCACATCACCTGTGTTTCCTTTGCTTAGGTATCTCATTGTGGAAATGTAGTCTATCATATGAAAGACTATGTAGAATGTGAGCACTGTATGCAACAACTTTGACACTTACAGAAGCCTCAGCTTCTCCATGTCTACTACACATTTCTAAATGTAGATCATAAGTACAAAAAGTACAGAATTAATTATACATGTTAAATGGTTTATTTTTGCTGTTCTCAGAATTTATCAAATTTCACTAAAAATAGTGACTTGAAGGTATTCATCATATAACAGCGGGGGAAAAAAAACACAATCAAAATGATTGTGTTTAAAAAACCCATATAACATAACCAAACAGAAATCAGAACTCCTAAAAAGTAACTTACTTTCCATGACGTCGAAGGATATCCTATGAACAGCTTACACTCTGTTGTGCTGCTATTATTTTCAGCCCGCCACTTTCTGAAAGAAAAGCTCTATCGTTTTGAAAAATATGTTACATACAATAAATGACTTCTCGCTCTCTACCGCACGTTTCCACAAGGCCAAATCGTGTAAGAGCCATTTATAACTCTTGGAATTCTTCTAAGCAAATCCCGTCATTTTGTATTTCCGCAACTTTCAGAAAGAAAACGTTCAAGATCACTTTCACAATCCTGGACTAGTAATATCTTACCCTTCTTGCTCACTCACGTTCTACATTTCCTATGACACTGATACTGCTTACTATGAAGCAGACTTACACTACCTCTATGACTACTACAATTATTTAATTCTCTACATCACTTTTAATCACAAAGCAATATAAAACAGTAGATAAAATTATATCAACCCCTAGAATCATTATACGCCAGTTACCTACCCTAAATTCTCTTTTCTGAAAACAGAAAGTAAGAATATTTTTAAATAAAAAGGCAACATTGTATCGTAGTCAAATGGGAATAATTTCCGAAACAGCAAATTTTTTTACATTTTCAATAAGCTGTGTAATAAGCGGATCTGTCAAATGACCATCATGCCATATAATAGCTGCAGTTACAAATGTTCTTCCTAAAATCAACGACTGTGTAGCCACAACATTTGTAATTAAAGTTGAAGACTTACTTTCATCAGGTTTATATAGTTGGATTTTCAAAATGACATTATAATCAAAAGTTTGGACCAATAATCTAGACAGCATTGCAGACTTACATTCCCTCTACTCCATGTTTTGATTGGCAGCTTGAATTAGCTTATAAAAAGAAACAGTTTTTCTGAACTCATACAAAGTGCAGTTATTTTTCCATGACGTCAAGTTTTATGGTAAGAACACCGTTTGCTTTGGGAAATACTCTGTTGTCCTTCAACTAATCTCTGGCCACCACTTTCTGTAAGAAAATCTTCTTTTTTTCCAGGAACTATTTAAAACTCAAAAATAACTTTTGACTCTGTACTACACTTATCCTCAAGGCCAAATCGTGTAGGAGCCATTAGAACCTCTTGAAATTCCTCAGAGCAAATCCTGAGATTCCTTCCCTAAAATTTTGGTTTTAAAAACACCAGGTAAGAATTTTTAAGGTCAAAAGGCATTTTTTTTTTTTAAGTTAAAACAGAATCATTGCAGAATGATCAGCCATTTCTAGACTTTAAATAAGCTGTGTAATGTCCTGATGTTATTGAAGGACCGTCATGATATATAATTGCTGAAGTTACAAAAGTCCTTCCTGATATTGACAACTGTGAAGCCATAACATTTTTAATTAAAGTTGTCAATTTTGTTCCATCAGGCCTACATCGTTGGAACATTAAAATGACATACTGGCCATATGTTCGTATAAATAATGTTGACAACATTTCAGACTTACATTGGCTACACTCCATGTTGTGATCAGCTGCTTTTACTAGGTTATTAAAGGACACTGATTTACTGTCTGGCAAAGTTAAATATATAAATCTTTCTGAGTCTACACTAGTAGTACTTGATACCCTACAGTTCTCGCAGTCATGCTGCCATTGATAAGAAAGCCCAAACAGGTGATCTACATCTACACCTTCAGCATGCAATACATCAAGCATATACATTAAAAACTCCTGACAATCTTGCTGAATATTTTGAGAGAATTGTGTTTGACCTGAACATCTGTCTAACAGATTTCGAATTTCAGACACACTTTCTATTTTTGTTCTATCAGTGCTACATTTCTCTAACACAGAATTTAACAAACTGCAAAATCTTTGATCAGAATTGACCACAATCTCTTCTTTTACATTTTCTAGAGAAAACAAAACATTAACCACTACATTAGCATAGCAGTTGACACCAGAACTGTTTTCAAATTGAAAACCAACAACATCTTCAACAGAATCCTTTTTCTTTCTGCTTATAATTTCAGGTTCATCCCCTCCTTGAACACAGAACTGCCAATATTTACCAATGCACTGTCTACACTTAAACCTTGCGATTTATGGATTCTCACCGCATATGCCAAGCAAACAGGAAACTGCATACGGCGAACATATAAGTCTTTTACAAGCAAAAATCTAGCAGAACAACGACCAATTAGCTGTACTTCCTCAATGCCATCAAATTTAATTTTTAAAAATTCAATTCCATCTCTATTTCTGTATTTCACAAAATCAACAACATTACCCATTGATCCATTTACCAGACCTCTTTCAACATGTAAATTCCTTCTTAAAATTATACGGCAGTTTAAGCACACATTCAGAGTCTTTTCAAAACCTGCAGTTTTAGATATAGTCTTCTCTAATGAATCCAATTTTGTTTTCAAATTCTCAGACAACATAATTGTTGATCCCATATGCTCTACTCTGTCAATAGCTTCCAGTTTCACAATCTCTTGGTTTTCTAAATGCAACATTTTGTTGTTGAAGATGGCACATTCTGCAAGAGTTGGCATCAAACATATTCCAGATTTCTTCTCAGTAATTTTCTGAAAAATATTCTCAGTCACAACGTCTTGTTCTGGATATAAATTTGACAGTAATCGTGCATGTAAAGCTTCTTTCCCATGCTCGGTCACTTTTCCAATTCTAACATCTTGTAGAATATTCTTGTAATCTTCATCCTTCGCCTGACGCATATTTTCATGCAGTTCAGCATAATTGAAGTTTAACCATATATTGACGTTGCCAATGCTCCCTAGGCACTTCCTGGTATCTTCATGCGTGAGCATTTTGAACACAGGTTGTCCTTTCACTGGTGTCAGCTGCAGAAGATCTCCGAAAACAATGATGTGTTTGCCACCAAATAACACATCATACTCTGTTTTAAGAACTTCTTGCATTCTCAAATGCACAAAGGCAAGCATGACATTAGAAACCATGCTTACTTCGTCAATGATAAGAAGTTTAATTTTCCTCAAGACTCTTGAAACTTCACAACAAGCATCTCCAGATAACTTGTGGTATTGTAATTTGTTATCATGCTCCACTGGCAGCATCAGTACACGATGTAAAGTAATACCTTTAATGTTATGTGCTGCCAGTCCAGTTGGATTGGTGACAACACAAGACAGCGATGACTCAGTCCTTTCCTGCAAATAACATGAAATTGCTTTAATGAGGAAACTTTTTCCAGTTCCCGCTTCTCCACTCACGTACAGTCGGACAGGCTTCAACGACGTACATGAGCACTCTTTCTTCTCATGACTTAATCCATGATAAATTTGCTTGGTAACTTCGTCATATATTTTCCTCTGCTCAACGTTGAGTTGTCTTTCCAAGTCTTCTAAGTTAACCACATCCTCCTGAGCATGTGCCATGGCTCTTTCCACTTCATTCATGGCAGTGGCAGCTTCATTTTCGATAACAGGTCCTCCTAGTGGATCCTGACTCAAGGAAACAGAACTCTGACTGTCCTTAGAACTGTCTCTGGCAATCTCGGCTACAATCGTTGCTTCCTGCTCGATTTCCGCATTCAACATTTCTAGATATTTGGGAAAAGCAGGACATTCTATGGTCTCCTTGGCGGCAGTGAAAGAGTCTTCGTAACAGAGGAAATCTCCAAGCAGTTCCTCTTCTGCACGCCAAGGCTTGAAAAGTTGCAAAAGTGCTAAATAAAAAAACTCATTTTTTTCAGGAGATTCGCCACTCAATTTTTGATGGTTTACCAAGTGGCATTTTCTTTGCTTGACCAGACATCCCTCACTTCCAATTACAGCATACACTCCTTTATCAATATCTTCTTTGATGTTCCTCTTGACTATGTAATTTTGTAGAACCTCATACAGACAAAACATTCTCGAGGTGACTGCTTCGATTTGGATAATATGTATCCAACATGTTGGTCTTCAAAATATCGGTACTGTTTGGCTCCTTTTCCGCCAAATACTCAATTTCCCGCACAGGTTTCAGAACTCGATTACGCGTTGCAGCAAGACCAAGACTCGCCCAAACGATACTCCTAGATTTGGCATAGAGACTTGCTGAAGACAACCGGTCAGAACATCCGTAAGCTCCGATTTCTCGATGCGACAACATCTTCAGACTGAAACTGTACAACTTCTTACTGAGGCACTTTTCATGGGAAATGTCCTCCCACATGTCCTTCAATTCTGTCTTTTCTTTTTTGGTGATGTAAGATGTCACATACCGAGCCACAGCCATACAGTTATCAGCCACAAACTGTATATCCATGTTAGCATTCCACATGGACAAAATCACTGGGTTGTAGTCGTTGATGTACTTGGACTCTTCGTTCCTTTTCAAATTGTATGTGTTTTTAGGTGATTTCTTCATCACATTATGTCGCAGCGAAGACATCAAACTGTTTACTCTTCCTTTAGAAATCACCGGTCGTGGAAAGCCGAAACGACATTTGGTGTAGAACTTGTCCTTGTTTCTGAATTTACGACGACAGTACTTTCCACAACGATGGCTTTGGAAACGTAGAACTTGTTCTCTTAGGCTTTTCTTCTCCTTTGCGTTTGGAACAGCACACGTAGAATACTGTTGTATGAAACTCATCACTAAGTCTTCTGGATCTGTTCCAAATTTAGGTGCATCCTTGATCCACAGCAGCATATGTATATGAGGAGCACCTCTTGCTTGGTACTCCTTTCTCCAGAAGAAATCCAACACCTCTCCAAGAGGTGGATTCTTCTTGTTCATGATGAAAGACATCATAGCTTCAAATCTATGATTGAAGGACCTGCATACATTCACTGGATCCAAAGAGCACAGTTCTCCGGGTGTCTTGAATTCGATATTTTCAATGTTTCCATTTGCCTCTCGTAGAAATTCAAGTAAGTCTTCCCAGCCATACTCGGCACAGCTCAGAGTGAGGAACCATGTGGGAGTTCCTAAGTTCCTCAGCATACATTTTAAATCACCATGACGACGGTACCAGTACTCATTAGTACCACGCTGACACGCCATGAGATTAATCAGGTGACAATCCAAAATACTGTCTTGGACATTGACTTTATCCATAAAGTCACTTGCTGAGATGTTTTGCATCTGTATACCACTTTTCAAGATGTGGTTCACTGCATATGACAGTCCAGACAGATCGCTTTCAAACAGTAGATGAAACAAATAGGGAATGCATTGTCGAAACCTAGCATCTTCTGCATACAATCGTAAAGTCCGGTATTCAGAAGCAGGAATTTGATGAGGTCGCTCATCATATCTTCCTCCTTGACCTGTTGGAAATAGCTGTGGGAAACACCGAGCTTCCAAACTTTCCTCCCAAACACTAATGGGACTCCCTTTGGCTTGTTTCATTTGAAACAACTCAATAGCATTCCCCATGACTTCCTTGGAATGCTAAGGATGAACACTATAATGTTCATATATTTCTTCACTTTTAGAGGGTTCTACTTTCTCAATTTGACCAGCACACAAATCGCTATCCTCTTCCTCACTTACTTCCTCTTCTACAACATATACATTCTTATAGTACTTATTATTTTTTTTCAAATACAATGTTGCCTTTTTGACTTTCCTAACATCCACTAAATCTTGCCATATTTTCTTATTCTTTGTCGGAACCCCATTAACTAAGATAACCAGAGGTTCCTCTTCCACTTTTTCTACTCCAATTGTGTTAATGTTTTTCTTCAAATCTAGAGGCAAATAAACAACTCTTCCCTTTAATCCTCTCTGTAAATCTGATGGAGGCAATTTCCCTGTCTTTGGCTCCATTCTTACAATAGCCTGAAAGGGATGGATACTTTGAATCAAAATAGATTCATAAGTATTTAAATCCTTCAATTCAGAAGGAATCTCAACCAATTCCAGATTATTATGAACCGCTCTAGCAGGCATCTGGTTTTGATTTAATTTGTTACAACAATCAGTACACACACGTTGATCCGATCCCAAATCAAAACAATTTTCTACCATCAAGTATGTTGCGAAATCCTTCCATTCACTATTATTTTCCCTTTCACTTTTTGCATATAAATCCACTAACTTAGTCTGATTCTTATAATAAGTGCGTCGACAACACACACAAGTGAAATTAGGCCTCTCACTTGATTTCACCTGAAACGTGGCAATTTCCTTCTGAAAATTATCTGTACTGGAAACCTGTACACTATCTTCCACATTACCCTCTTCTTCTGGGTCAATTTCAACATTCTCCTCTTTACTTCCAAAGTAACAAAACTCAATTTCTTCACAAATATTTTTCACATCTATTTCAGAACCATGCAAAAGAGCAGCGCATAATTGTTTAAGCATAATTGCTGGACTCTTAGCATAATACAACATTCTAACTAATCTCCTCACTTTATTATGATGCACTGCTAGCATCCTGAAATGATGAAAAACACTCTGGCATACTCTCCTGGAAAGACAAGCCAGTGAATGACCATGCAAACCTGTCACTTCTCTCACTCTGCAAGGATCTAATTCTTGCAACAACATCATTTTCTGCTTCAAACGTTTCTTATTAAATGTCCGTACAAAATCACAAAGCAAATTGATGGAATCCTGTCGTACACTGCAAATACTACTACACTTCCAGGTGTACACAGGACCCTTAGGACGTCTTCCTAAAACCTCATTACCTAACACCTCTTCTGTCTCTGTTGTCACAAGTTTTTCTTTTTCAACTGGACAACCATCTTTCACCTCATAAGCTCGACCACTGGTGTCAACTGCATGCACCAAATCATTTTCCTGGAAATAACTCTCCTCATTAAAAAATGCCTCACAACTTGAACTATGCATCCATTCTCCGGAAAAAACTTCACAAAAATTACTACGATTAACTATTCTCTTCCATCTACTATTTCTTTTGAAATCATAAATTGCCTTGTTTAGCTTCCTAATTCTATTGATTATCAAAATAAATAACTTTCGTTTAATTTCAAATGCCTGATCAATAACTTTCTCAACTTTTTTTCTCTTATAAGAAACCACTTTCTGTTGACCTTTCTTAATATTTTTTAACAAATTGCCAATTATCCTGTTGCGGAACATTCGTTTACGAATGTCCCTAAACTGTTGTTTCCTTCTACTATCATGCACAGAGTTATCTCTTGCTCTAGCAGTAACATTTTTGATTGGCCTTTCCTTTCCGTTTAAATTGCTTCTCTTTTTCTGGACTAAAACATTTTCTGTAGTACTACTTTTTTTTTTACAAATGTTTCTTATGAATGATTTCGTGGTCTTACCCGGTGCTTTCTTGGTGACTTGACGATTTTTTATTGTAGAGGACTGCTGCAACAATTGATGAACCTGCTGTCTTTGACGTTTTGTAGCCTTTCTGATTCTATCCTTAGACGGCATTCTCAAAATTTGAAATGATCTGCAGTTGAATCTGTGGTAAAATATAATAAAAAATGTTATTAACCACTATTACCAAACAGTAAATCAATAACAGTCATCAAAAACTTAACACACTACTTGACATTTTTACATAGAATAATTTTTAGTGATTTGGCAAATTTAGAATACACAAATAGCAGAAAAGAAATGGAATGCTTCTACATTTTACCTGTGCTGTTTTATATGTGAATCTGATCTAATTTTATGAGCATATTTTAATATTTTATTGAAGACACTACACATAACCTGTTTTTGAAGGTGTGTTTAATTTTAAATGAAACGGTTTACATTTTTACTTATCATTTATTGTAAATTTTAAAAATAAATGTTTATAGTTCCATAGGCTCAAGCAGGTCAGCTTCCCACCCTATGTCATACAATTCTGACAAATCGGCATCCTCATCATGTTCTTCATCATCCTCAGGATTTAAATCATCCAAGGGATCTACTTCCACTGAGGTTTCAATTACAAGTTCAATGATAAGGTCGAGATCAACTGATTGCTTATTATCACTCATGGTTGATGTTGTCGTTATCTTTACAGAAAGAGAACAACAATGAGATGTTGCAGAGTAAGAGACATATCTCAGAGATTATAATAGTAAAATTGTTTAACAAGAGTAACATTTTGCAGCTATTATTTAGCCATGTCCAGCGATGCTGAGGAGGTGAGGCCTATGTCCAAGTTTTCAGTGAACAGGACTCATCTCTTTTTAACCTTGGATAAGCCTCACCGACTCTGTGTCCCCTGCTCATACTTAAATGTAATGGGGCAGATTTATGTTAACTGGCGCATCCCCACGGATGCACCAGTTAATGTGCACCGATGCTCTGCCACCATGGTGTGCCGCATTTACAATCCCCGGAAGCTTGTTTCCTTCCCAGTGTAAGAATTGGCTTTTGTAGTCTGGTCTGCCCTGTTCCCATGATGCACTGGGCCAGGGACAGACTAATTTGCATACAGCCAGGTTCTGAAACTGGGATGGTGCAATGAGCTAAAAAACGGTGTTGGATCTAGCCCTGATCTCTTGACTGGGTGAGAGTATTCTGCTTAATTCAGAGACTCTGTCCATCACCACCCCTTGTTGTAAGCATTTACAATGTGGAGCACCATTGAGCAAAAACAGCACAGATGCGTCACGCATCTGTGCCGCAAAAGCAGCACATTGCAGGAATCACGTCGTAAGCGCGACATGTCTACTGCAATGCACAGGAGGAAGCCTCACATTGCATGGTGCATCACTTCTTATGCCTGTTTCAAACAGGCATAAGGATTTGATTCAGCAATGCTATAAAGCTGACTCAGTGAAATCTTCTAAATTTCACTGTGTTAGTTTTACAGGGCTTTCATGCAAATAAATGCATACCCTGCAACAAAACACCTATATGAAAACTGACGCAGGTTTCATGTGGCACAGGACTTTACAGCATGACACATCTGCCTAGATGCATCAAGTTGTAAATATGTCGCCACATAGCAAATCTTTTGCACCGCTGCTGCGTCACAAAAGTGACGCACAGTGACGCAAAAGAGGCATACACCTATCATAAATCTGTCCCTAACATTTTAAATGATTGATTCAAGATGACGATAAAGTGTGGCCTATCCAGAGGTTTGTTTGAGGTGAGGCCTACTCAGGGTTGCAGATGAAATGTACGCTTGTTGAAGAGTACAGAGGAGATAATACATGTGAAGGCCTACCAATGAAGTAAGTCATATCCACTTCACTCTTGAACAAAGGCCAGACCTTTTCTGTGTCCGTGGACAGACCTAAACCTCATCTGCACAATGTCATTCGTAAACTTAGGAAACACAGGTGATGTAATTGAAAAATGTGGAGTTTCTTTTCCTCATTTCACAATCACATCACCTGTGTTTCCTTTGCTTAGGTATCTCATAGTGCAGATGGACTCTAGCATATCAAAGAGTACACATAAGTTGAGCAGTGTATACAACAATTTTGACATTTACAGAAGATTCAGCTTCTTATCTTGTTGGAGATGAAATGAGGCCTGTCTTGCAACATGGTGCATCTTTTGCATCACTGCTGCATCGGTTTCATGTGGCACAGGACTTTACAGCATGACACATCTGCCTAGATGCATCAAGTTGTAAATATGTCGCCACATAGCAAATCTTTTGCACCGCCGCTGCGTCACAAAAGTGACGCACAGTGACGCAAAAGAGGCATACACCTATCATAAATCTGTCCCTAACATTTTAAATGATTGAATCAGGATGACGATAAGGTGTGGCCTATCCAGAGGTTTGTTTAAGGTGAGGCCTACTCAGGGTTGCAGATGACATTTACGCTTGTTGAAGAGTACAGAGGAGATAATACATGTGAAAGCCTACCAATGAAGTAAGTCATGTCCACTTCACTCTTGAACAAAGGCCAGACCTCTTCTGTGTCCATGGACAGACCTAAACCTCATCTGCACAATGTCATTCGTAAACTTAGGAAACACAGGTGATGTAATTGAAAAATGTGGAGTTTCTTTTCCTCATTTCACAATCACATCACCTATGTTTCCTTTGCTTAGGTATCTCACAGTGCAGATGGACTGTAGCATATCAAAGAGTACACATAAGTTGAGCAGTGTATACAACAATTTTGACATTTACAGAAGATTCAGCTTCTTATCTTGTTGGAGATTAAATGAGGCCTGTCTTGCAACATGGTGCATGTTTTGCATCACTGCTGCATCGGTTTCATGTGGCACGGGACTTTACAGCAGGACACATCTGCCTAGATGCATCAAGTTGTACATATGTCGCCACATAGCAAATCTTTTGCACCGCCGCTGCGTCACAAAAGTCACGCACAGTGACGCAAAAGAGGCATACACCTATCATAAATCTGTCCCTAACATTTTAAATGATTGATTCAGGATGACGATAAAGTGTGACCTATCCAGAGGTTTGTTTGAGGTGAGGCCTACTCAGGGTTGCAGATGAAATTTACGCTTGTTGAAGAGTACAGAGGAGATAATATATGTGAAGGCCTACCAATGAAGTAAGTCATGTCCACTTCACTCTTGAACAAAGGCCAGACCTCTTCTGTGTCCGTGGACAGACCTAAACCTCATCTGCACAATGTCATTAGTAAACTTAGGAAACACAGGTGATGTAATTGAAAAATGTGGAGTTTCTTTTCCTCATTTCACAATCACATCACCTGTGTTTCCTTTGCTTAGGTATCTCATAGTGCAGATGGACTCTAGCATATCAAAGAGTACACATAAGTTCAGCAGTGTATACAACAATTTTGACATTTACAGAAGGTTCAGCTTCTTATCTTGTTGGAGATGAAATGAGGCCTGTCTTGCAACATGGTGCATCTTTTGCATCACTGCTGCATCGGTTTCATGTGGCATGGGACTTTACAGCATGACACATCTGCCTAGATGCATCAAGTTGTAAATATGTCGCCACATAGCAAATCTTTTGCACCGCCGCTGCGTCACAAAAGTGACGCACAGTGACGCAAAAGAGTCATACACCTATCATAAATCTGTCCCTAACATTTTAAATGATTGATTCAGGATGACGATAAGGTGTGGCCTATCCAGAAGTTTGTTTAAGGTGAGGCCTACTCAGGGTTGCAGATGAAATTTACGCTTGTTGAAGAGTACAGAGGAGATAATACATGTGAAAGCCTACCAATGAAGTAAGTCATGTCCACTTCACTCTTGAACAAAGGCCAGACCTCTTCTGTGTCCGTGGACAGACCTAAACCTCATCTGCACAATGTCATTCGTAAACTTAGAAAACACAGGTGATGTAATTGAAAAATGTGGAGTTTCTTTTCCTCATTTCACAATCACATCACCTGTGTTTCCTTTGCTTAGGTATCTCATAGTGCAGATGGAGTCTAGCATATCAAAGACTACGCAGAAGGTGAGAACTGTATGGAACATGGCTATGTAAGTCAAATAATCAAAATCTAAATTTGCCAAGCACACATGGGGGCGTATTTACAAGGACCTTGCACCACAGGGAAAGGTCCTAAATTAAAATGGGAAAAATAACATCAGAGAGACTCAAAGGCCTTATAAATATGCCCCAAGCAACCTATGAAGCTCTAGCATTACATATCAAGAAACCTAATTGATTTCAAAAATCGTTTTTAAACACATCATCTAAATCAATTATATACCTACATTCATCGGGAAGTGACTTAAAATGCCCTAAGACACATGAACGCGTTTTTTTTAAGCCCTTGCTCCATTTTTAGATCACTTTTAACATGGCTATGTAAGTCAAATAATCAAGATCTAAATTTGCCAAACACAGATGGGGGCGTATTTACAAGGACCTTGCACCACAGGGAAAGGTCTTAAATTAAAATGGGAAAAATAACATCAGAGAGACACAAAGGCCTTATAAATATGCACCAAGCAACCTATGAAGCTCTAGCATTACATATCAAGAAACCTAATTGATTTCAAAAATCGTTTTTAAACACATCATCTAAATCAATTATATACCTACATTCATCGGGAAGTGACTTAAAATGCCCTAAGACACATGAAAGCGTTTTTTTAAGCCCTTGCTCCATTTTTAGATCACTTTTAACATGGCTATGTAAGTCAAATAATCAAGATCTAAATTTGACAAGCACAGATGGGGGCGTATTTACAAGGACCTTGCACCACAGGGAAAGGTCTTAAATTAAAATGGGAAAAATAACATCAGAGAGACACAAAGGCCTTATAAATATGCCCCAAGCAACCTATGAAGCTCTAGCAGTACATATCAAGAAACCTAATTGTTTTCATAAATCGTTTTTAAACACATCATCTAAATCAATTATATACCTACATTCAAGGGGAAATGACTTAAAATGGCCTAAGACACATGAAAGCGTTTTTTTAAGGTTCTTGCAACATTTTTGGGTCACTTTTAACATGGCTATGTTAGTCAAAGAATTAAAATCTAAATTTGCCAAGCACAGATGGGGGCATATTTACAAGGACCTTGCACCACAGAGAAAGGTCTTAAATTAAAATGTGAAAAATAACATCAGAGAGACTCAAAGGCCTTATAAATATGCCCCAAGCAACCTATGAATCTCTAGCAGTACATATCCAGAAACCTAATTGTTTTCTTAAATCGTTTTTAAACACAACATCTAAATCAATTATATACCTACATTCATGAGGAAGTGAGTTAAAATACCCTAAGACACATGAAAGCATTTTTGTAAGACCCTTGCACTATTTTTGCGTCACTTTTAACATGGCTATGTAACACAAAGAAACAAAATCTATTTGTAAAACCCTTGACACAAAGCAACATTTTAAATACACAACTTTCTTCATAATGTTCTCCCTAAACCATACTATTCTATATCTAAATTAAATGAATCTTTTCTCACCTTAGCAAATACTTTATGAGTTTCAAAACAGTCTCAGAAACACACCAAATTGTCTTTAGCAGAGCAAAAGGTATGCACTCCAGAGTCTGCAGCTATAAAAAGCACAGAAAAGCTGTAATTCATCACACATATCTCTCATGTCACCCAATCAAAACTCTTCCCTCACTTTTTTCAAATCAACACCCTTCCCCCCTCTGCCCTTTCTGCCTTTTTTGCATAGCAACCACCTCCTGAAAGACCTCTCATGTTTGCAAGTTCACACAACAATGTTTCAATTGAACTCTGAACTCTCAGTACACCTGCGTATCCAGTGCAATCTTTCATAAAATTATTTTTTCTTGACCATTCAAATTACATCTTTCAAAGAACTCATCCATGCACCCTAACTTTCTGTTTTCAGCAATCAAAATCCACCAATCACTGCTACGGCTTCATTAACACAGAAACTCCACAGTTTTTTTCATTTTAAACTCTTATTTTTTCAACTGCCATTTCATTGCCACACTTCATCTGACTGCAGCAGAACCTTCTCTCACCATGTTTTCTGTCTGGATTGTTGGACATAGTTACATCTACTGGGCTCAGAGGTATGCTGATAACAGAAATTTACCTAACCTCAATTTACAAGATGTGGAAATTAAGAGGTTTGGCCACAGAGGATTAAAATGTCACCAATTGATACCATTGGTGAAAACCTTTATGCATTTGCCTAAACCTGACCTGTTAATTGTGCACTGTGGAGGAAATGACTTGGGCACTTTGACTGGGGTAGGTCTGGAAATGCTTTTAAAGGACACCTTTGAGCAATTGATGGCACTTTTTCCTCAAACTGCCTTGGTATATTCAAATATATGCCAAAGACAGAAATGAAGGTGGTCGAACCAATTTTGTCCACAAATTGAGAAATCGAGGAAGCATGTAAACAAATCTGTTTCAGCTTACATGAGAGACCATGGAATGGGCTCCATCTACAACAATAACTTACGTTACTACATGCAAGATATCTACAGAGGAGATGGAGTTCACTTCTCAGATGAAGGGAACCGAATTTTCATTCTGAATTTAAAACTGTGCATTGGTACCTACTTATAAGTACCTAAATGTACCATAAACCCAAAAGCTCTTCTCAGAGCTACCCTACATCTGATCACTCACAATTATTATTTTACTCTAACTTTTTTCACTAATTTTCAACAAAGTACACTCCCCGGAGCGCTACCCGGTACGCGAACCGGAAGCTAACCGCGCGAAATTTAAAAAAAAAAATGATTTTTTTTCACACATATGGGCCTCCTCAGCCACCCTCAGAAAACCTAGGGGGTCAAAATACGTCTACCGTGCCCCCTTCTACCCATTCTGAACATTATTTGCCCTCCATCTTGTATCTTAATTCGACCGAAACACAAAATGGTGGACTCCCGTAACGCTGCCGGTTCGCGTACCGGGGCGCTCACCGGGAAGCGCTCCATTAAAAAAGGTGGGAAAGTAATTTACAGAAGAAACCCTGGAGACACTTTCACCAAATATAGATTAGCTCATACTACATACCAATCCCTACCATTTTCACACATTTGGTTGGAATTCCATTTAGCCATTTAGCCTGTAGACCTCTCTAAATACCCTGAGGTAAATTACTTCACAAAAAACACCTGAAGTGTTGGAATTGACAACCAATTAAAATGTTACTTTCATTTTCTACTTTTTTTACCTGACATTTGATTGGTTATGTACCTGAATATATATAAAAAAAGAGAGAGAAACACAGCCATTTTGACTACTACTTCCTGAACTACATTGCAAGATCATTTTTACTCACAACTTAAACTTGTTTTTAAAAGGTAAGATATTATTTTATAAATTTGAAAACATTTTCAGATAGTTATATACTATCCCTCTGTAAGAGTTAGACATTGAGAAAGGCTTGTTTATTATAATTATGGATTGATTTAGGTTTCTGTGGTATTATTATGAATTTACATAGGCTTTCTCACAGGCACTTTTTAATAGTACTACTTCATGCCTCAAAAGTACCTGTCTGAACTTAAACCCAACAGTGCCCTATCTCTACTGATATATTTATTTTTTATTCAAATTTCAGCACAAAAATGCAAGGAGAACAGAACGTTTCCTTTGAAATTGTCCTACACATGAATAATGAGGAAATAATTGAACCCATTGACTTGGAATTCATGGATGAATCACGAGACCATGAACTTCTACAATGTGTAGAATCTGTGGATTATTTACTTCATTATGATGACGGTCAAATGTGGGAAGTTATGTTCACTCAACAAGAGGACATATCGGACAGTCAAATGTTAGACGTTCTATTAAATTTTGAAAAAGAATCAGAAAAATAAAATTATATTTAATATTAAAAAATTGTTTGAGTCTTTAATCATTTTTATATGTAATTCATAAACTTGTACCAAATTGATTATAATGTAAAGTCAGACTTATAGTATACTGTGCACAATTCCAAAAATACATTTATATTTAATAATCATTAATACTGCTACTTAAATAAATAAAAAAAAACAACAAAAAGAACAATCAATAAACATACAATATTTCAAAATATCATAGTCTATCATTCTTTTTTCCTTATAGTACGCTCCCAGGACCGCTTCCCGGTGCGCGTACCGGGCGCTACCCACGCAAAAAAACCAAAAAAAATTTATTTATTTTTTGCCCCGCGGGGCCCTTTTAAAGCCTCCACATCAAACCTAGGGGGTCAGGAAGGATCTACTATGCCCCCTTATGGTCATTTCCCAATTTGTTTTGGCCTCCTCTTGTCTCTCGATCCTACCGAGAGACAAGATGACGGCCGCTCCGGACTGTTTAGAATGTTGACAGACACCGGAGAGCCAATCAGCTTCGCTTCACGAAGTTCCGTTACGCGTCAGGTACGCGAACCGGGGCGCTGCCCGGAGCGCGCTTACAGATATATATATTTTTTTGAACGTTAATTTCTCAAAATCCACTGGAGCACATATATTGAGACCTAGCAAAGGCACATCGGGCTACCAGTCCCTACAATTTTGCCAAGTTTCGTGCAAATCCATTCAGCCGTTCGGGCTAAAAGTGAGGCCAACCGCCCTATGGAAATTAACATGGGAAAAACGTGTTTTGGGACCCTCCTTTTTTCTCGGCCCCCCCTTGACGAACACCCCCCAAATTTTCAGGGGCTGCTCAGAAACAAAATGTTCCATTTTCCTACCGCCAGTAGGTATATATAGTTAGGATTTTTTCTCTATGGGATTTTTGAAAATTCTATGTCTAATAACTTTGGCGTTTGTGGACGGAATTTTCTGAAATTTTTAGGAAAATGGAACATTTTGTTTCTGAGCAGCCCCTGAAAATTTGGGGGGGGTTCGTCAAGGGGGGGCCGAGAAAAAAGGGGGTCCCAAAACGCGTTTTTCCCATTCATTTTTCCATAGGGCGGTTGGCCTCACTTTTAGCCCGAACGGCTGAATGGATTTGCACAAAACTTGGCAAAATTGTAGGGACTGGTAGCCCGATGTGCCTTTGCTAGGTCTCAATATATGTGCACCAGTGGATTTTGAGAAATTAACGTTCAAAAATATATATATATCTGTAACAGCGCTCCGGGTAGCGCTCCGGTTCGCGTACTTGACGCGTAATGGAACTTCGCAAAGCGAAGCTGATTCGCTCTCCGGTGTCTGTCAACATTCTAAACAGTCCGGAGCGGCCGCCATCTTGTCTCTCGGTAGGATGGAGAGACAAGAGGAGGCCAAAACAAAGGGGGAAATGACCATAAGGGGGCATAGTAGATCCTCCCTGACCCCCTAGGTTTGATGTGGAGGCTTTAAAAGGGCCCCGCGGGGGAAAAAAAAAAAAAATAAGAATAATTTCCGGACGCCATCTTGTCTCTCGGTAGGATCGAGAGACAAGAGGAGGCCAAAACAAAGGGGGAAATGACTATAAGGGGGCATAGTAGATCCTCCCTGACCCCCTAGGTTTGATGTGGAGGCTTTAAAAGGGCCCCGCGGGGCCCAAAAAAAAAAAATCGTTTTTTTTGCGTGGGGTGCGCCCGGTACGCGCACCGGAAAGCGGTCCGGGGAGCGTACTATGAGGAAAAAAGAATGATAGACTTTTCAAATATTGTATGTTTAATGATTGTTCGTTTTGTTGTTTTTTGTTGTTTTTTTTTATTGATTGTTCGTTTTGTTGGTTTTTTTTAGTTTTTTTTTATTTATTTATTTATTTTGGTTGTACTTAATCAATTAGATATAAAAATGAATAATGTCTCAAACAATTTTTAATTATTAAATAAAAATGTATTGGTCAGAATTTTCATAGTTCAATAAAACTTCCAGTATTACATCATCTGGAATCTCCTCAAACATGCATGTTTCTACGTCTTGTAAGCATTCAATAAATTGTTCATCCAAAGACTGATCCATAAAATCTTCATCTAAAAATTCTTCATTTAAAATCTCCTCAGATGTAATGTCGAAGGAAACATTGATATTTTCGTGCTCCCCTTCCATTTTTTTGGTGTAAATAGCATAAAAATAACTATATCAGAAGAGTTAGGGCACTGTTGGGTTTAAGTTCAGACAAGTAATTCTAATTTTTTAACAGTGAAGTTAACTTTGGGTAGTGTATGGTAACAGGCAGGAAGTAGAAATATAAAAAAGTGCCTGTGAAGAAGTGTAAGTAAATTCATAATTATAGCAGAGAAGCCTAAGTCAATCTATAAATATAAAAGAGGAGCCTATCTGTATCTATAACTATAGCAGAGGGACAGTAAATAATTATCAAAAAACGTTTTTACAAATTAACTTAAAGTGCTCCTTACAAATTATCAACTTACTTTACAGAGAGGTAAAAATGCTATTGAAATGTACTTCAGGAAGTAGTAGTCAAAATGGCTGTGTTTCTCTCTCTTTCTTTATATATATTCAGGTACATAACCATTCAAATGTCAGGTAAAAAAAGTTGAAAATGAAACTAACATTTTAATTGGTTGTCAATTCCAACACTTCAGATGTGTTTTGTGAAGTAATTTACCTCAGGGAATTTAGAGAGGTCTGCAGGCTAAATGGTTAAATGGAATTCCAACCAAATTTGTGAAAATGGTAGGGATTGGTATGTAGTATGAGCTAATCTATATTTGGTGAAAGTGTCTCCAGTGGTTTTTCTGTAAATTACTTTCCCACCTTTTTTATGCGATCGCTTCTCACTGCGCGCCCCGGTACGCGAACCGGCAGTGTTACGGGAGTCCTCCATTTTGTGTTTTGGTAGAATTGAGATACAAGATGGAGGGCAAATAATGTTCAGAATGGGTAGAAGGGGGCCTGGTAGACGTATCCTGACCCCCTAGGTTTTCTAAGGGTGGCTGAGGAGGCCCATATGTGCGAAAAAAAACATTTTTTTTCAAATTTTCGCATGGTTTGCGTCCGGTGCGCGTACCGGGTAGCGATCCGGAAAGCGTAAATTGTGAAAATTATTGAAAAAAAGTTACATTTAAAATTTGTTTATAGTGATCATAGTTAGGGTAGCTCTGAGAAGAGCTTTGGGGTCTGTGGTACATTTAGGTACTTATAAGTAGGTACCAATACATAGTCTTAAATTCAGGATGAAAACTCTGTTCCCCTCATCTGAGAAGTGAACTCCATCTCCTCTGTAGATATCTTGCATGTAGTAACGCAAGTTATTGTTGTAGATGCAGCCCATTCCATGGTCTCTAATGTAAGCTGAAACAGACTTATTTACATGCTTCCTCGATTTCTCAATTTGTGGACAAAATTGGTTCGACCACCTCCATTTCTGTCTTTGGCATATATTTGAATATACCAAGGCAGTTTGAGGAAAAAGTGCCATCAATTGGTCAAAGGTGTCCTTTAAAAGCATTTCCAGACCTACCCCAGTCAAAGTGCCCAAGTCATTTCCTCCACAGTGCACAATTAACAGGTCAGGTTTTGGCAAATGCAAAAAGGTTTTCACCAATGGTATCAATTGGTGACATTGTAATCCTCTGTGGCCAATCCACTTGATTTCCACATTTTGTAAATTGAGGTTAGGTACATTTCTGTTATCAGCATACCTTTGAGCCCAGTAGATTTAACTATGTCCAACAATCCAGACAGAAAACATGGTGAGAGAAGGTTCTGCTGCAGTTAGATGAAGTGTGGGAATGAAATGGCAGTTGAAAAAATAAGAGTTTATAATGAAAAAAACTGTGGAGTTTCTGTGCTAATGATTCAGTAGCAGTGATTGGTGGATTTTGATTGCTGAATACAGAAAGTTAGGGAGCATGGGTGAGTTCTTTGAAAGATGTAATTTGAATGGTCAAGAAAAAATCATTTTATGAAAGATTGCACTGGATACGCAGGTGCACTGAGAGTTCAGAGTTCAATTGAAACATTGTTGTGTGAACTTTCAAACACCAGAGGTCTTTCAGGAGGTGGTTGCTATGGAAAAAAGGCAGAAAGGGCAGAAGGGGGAAGGGTGTTGATTTGAAAAAAGTGAGGGAAGAGTTTTGATTGGGTGACATTAGAGATATGTGTGATGAATTACAGCATTTGTGTGCCATTGTTGGTTGCAATCTCTGGAGTGCATACCCTTTGCTCTTCTGAAGACAAATTGGTGTGTGTCTGAGACTGTTTTCAAACTCAAAAAGTATTTGCTTAGGTGAGAAAAGATTCATTTAATTTAAATAGAGAATAGTATGCTTTAGGGAGAAAATTAAGAAGAAAGTTGTGTATTTAAAATGTTGCTTTGTGTCAAGTGTTTTACAAATAGATTTTGATTCTTTGAGTTACATAGCCATGTTAAAAGTGACGCAAAAATGGTGCAAGGGCCTTAAAAAAACGCTTTCATGTGTCTTAGGGCATTTTAAGTCACTTTCCATGAATATGGTTGAATAATTGTTTTACATGATGGGTTTAAAAACGTTTTTTGAAATCAATTAGGTTTCTTAATATGTACTGCTAGAGTTTCATAGGTTGCTTGGGATATATTAACAAGCAATTGAGGGCCCGATGTAGGTCGGTCGGTAACGGCCGAAAATCGGTATTTTCGGCCGTTACCGACCGGGATTTGAGCTTTGGTATGTAGGGACACATATTTCACCGAATCGGTTTATTTACCGATTGGTAAATTTACCGATTTTGTAAAATACCGAATCGGTATTTCTACCGATTAGGTAAATTTGGTATGTAGGTGGGACTCTTCTGAGTCCCACAAGACTTATTGATTCGGTATTTTAGCATCAAATTGAATTTGATGTTAAAATACCGATTCAGGTGTGCATGCATATGTGTGCATGCACACCTGTGCCATATGACTTAAGACCATAAGGCTTCAAAGCCCATAGGAATGAATGGAGCATTACCGGTCGGTATTTACCGAATCGGTAAATACAGATATTTACCGATTCGGTAAATGGAACATCTGGATGTTCCTACATACCCCCCCTTCTTATTTAGCGATTCTTAATTACCGAATCGGTAACATTTCGGTAATTAAAAATCGGTAAATAAGTCCTACCTACATCGGGCCCCAGGTGTGCATGCACATGTGTGCATGCACACCTGTGCCATATGACAGGCAGACCTGCCCTTAGGGCAGGTATGCCTGCCACATGGCACCCAAACCTTTTTTGGGGGTGCTAGAGGGTGTCAAAGTGACACCCCCTGCACCCTTGTCAAAATCTGTATTTACCGATTCGGTAAATACCGACCGGTAATGCCCCATTCATTCCTATGGGCTTCAAAGCCCATAGGAATGAATGGAGCATTACCGGTCGGTATTTACCGAATCGGTAAATACAGATATTTACCGATTCGGTAAATGGAACATCTGGATGTTCCTACATACCCCCCCTTCTTATTTAGCGATTCTTAATTACCGAATCGGTAAAATTCGGTAAATAAAAATCGGTAAATAAGTCCTACCTACATCTGGCCTTCGAGTCCCTTTGATGTTATTTTTCCCATTTTAATTTAAGACATTTCCCCGTGGTGCAAAGTCCTTGTAAATACGCTCCCATGTGTGGTTGGCAAATTTAGATTTTGATTGTTTGAGTTACATAGCCATGTTAAAAGTGATGGAAAAAAAGGTGCAAGGGCCTAAAAAAAACGCTTTCTTGTGTGTTAGGGCATTTTAAGTCACTGTAGGTATATAATTGTTTTACATGATAGATTTAAAAACGTTTTTTAAAATCAATTAGGTTTCTTGATATCTACTGCTAGAGTTTCATAGGTTGCTTGGGGCATATTTACAAGGTCTTTGAGTCCCTTTGATGTTATTTTTCCCATTTTAATTTTAGACATTTCCCCGTGGTGCAAGGTCCTTGTAAATACGCCTCCATGTGTGCTTGGCTAATTTAAGTATTGATAGGGTGTGCTTCTACATAGGACCTGTGTTGTGTATTCAAATTTAGACCAGAAAATCACATTTATGAGAAGGTCATATTGGTGTCTGCTTCTTCAAATAAATATTGAACTGAGAAGTATTAAACTGAGGCTAAATTTCATCTGCAACCCTGAGTAGGCCTCACCTCAAACAAACCTCTAGATAGTCCACACCTTATCGTCATCTTGAATCAATCATTTAAAGTGTTAGGTGCAGATTTATGATGGCCGTGCGCCTCTTTTGTGCTGCTGTTCCGTCACTTTTATAATGCAGCAGTGATTTACAAGATGTACCATGTTGCAAGATAGGCCTCACTTCATTGGTAGACCTGCACATGTATTATCTCCTCTATATTCTTCAACAAGCCTAAATTTCATCAGCAAGCCTGAGTAGGCCTCACCTCAAACTTTTGTGACGCAGCGGCGGAGCAAAAGATGCGCTATGTTGTGACATATTTACAACTTGAAGCATCAAGGAAGATGTGTCATGCTGTAAAGTCCTGCCCCACATGAAACGTGCGTTAGGTTTCATGTGGGCGTTTTGTTGCAGGGTGGACAGTCATTTGCATGAAAGCCCTGTAAAACTAACACAGTAAAATTAGGAAGATTTCACTGAGTCACCTTTATGGGATTGCTGAATCAAATCTTTACGCCTGTTTGCACCATGCAATGTGTGGCTTGCCCCTGTGAATTGCAGTAGATATGTCGCGTTTATGACGTGATTCCTGCAATGCGCCGTTTTTGTGGAACAGATGCGTGATGCATCTGTGCTGTTTTTGCTCAATGGTGCTCTGCATTGTAAATGCGGTACATCATGGGTGGCAGAGCAGTGGCGCACGTTAACTGGTGCATCCCTGGGGATGCGCCATTTAACATAAATCTGCTCCTTTAAATTTAAGTATGAGCAGGGGACACAGTGTTGGTGAGGTTGTCCAAGGTTAAGAAGAGATGAGTCTTGTTCACTGAAAACTTGGACATAGGCCTCACCTCCTCAGCATCGCTGGACATGGTTAAATAATATCTGCAAAATGTTACTCTTGGTAAACAATTTTACTATTATAGTGTCTGATATTTGTCTCCTACTCTACAACATCTCATTGTTGTTCTCTTTCTTTAATGATAACGACAACATCAAGCATGAGTGATAATGAGCAATCTGTTGAACTTGATCTTATCATTGAACTTGTCATTGAAACGTCAGTGGAAGTAGATCCCTTGGATGATTTATATCCTGTGGATGATGAAGTAGTTGAAGAGGATGCTGATTTGTCAGAATTGTATGACATAGGGTGGGCATCTGACCTGCTCGAGCCTATTAACCTATAAAGACTTTTAAAAATAAATTTAAGTTACTCGAAATGAAAAGTAACCATGTAAACCGTTTTATAAAAAATTAAATACAACTTCAAAAACAAATTGTGTGAAGTGTCTTTAATGAAATAGTAAAATATACTAATAAAATTAGTTCAGATTCACATATAAAAGATCACAGGTCAAATGTAGAAGCATTCCATTTCTTTGCAACTATTTGTGAGTTTAAATTTTCATAATGCACTAAAAATTATTGTATGTAGAATTTATAACTAGTATGTTAATTTTTTGACGACTGTTATTGATTTACTGTTTTGGTAATAGTGGTTAATAACATTTTTTATTATATTTTACTACAGATTCAACTGCAGATCATTTCGAAATTAGACAATGCCGTCTAAGGATAGAATCCGAAAGGTTACAAAACGTCAAAGACAGCAGATTAGTAAATGCTTGGAGCAGTCCTCTACAATAAAATCTCGTCAAGTCACCAAGAAAGCTCCGGGTAAGAGTACAAAATCATTCCTTAGAAACATTTGTAGAAACAAAAGTAAACCTACAGAACAAGTTTTAGTCCAGAAAAAGAGAGCCAATTTAAACGGAAAGGAAAGGCCAAACAAAAATGTTACTGGTAGAGCAGGAGATAACTCTGTGCATGGTAGTAGAAGGAAAAATCAGTTTAGGGACATTCGTAGACGAATGTTCCGCAACAGGATAATTGGTAATTTGTTAAAAAATATTAAGAAAGGTCAACAGAAAGTGGTTTTTTATAAGAGAAAAAAAAAGTTGAGAAAATTATTGATCAGGCTTTTGAAATTAAGCGAAAGTTATTTATTTTGATAATCAATAGAATTAGGAAACTAAACAAGGTAATTTATGATTTAAAAACAAATAGTAGATGGAAGAGAACAGTTAATCGTAGTAAGTTTTGTGAAGTTTTTTCAGGAGAATGGATGCATAGTTCAAGTTCTGAGGCATTTTTTAATGAGGAGAGTTACTTTCAGGATAATGATTTGGTGCATGCAGTTGACACCAGTGGTCGAGCTTATGAGGTGAAAGATGGTTGTCCAGTTGAAAAAGAAAAACTTGTGACAACAGAGGCAGAAGAGGTGTTAGGTAATGAGGTTTTAGGAAGACGTCCTAAGGGACCTGTGTACACCTGGAAGTGTAGTAGTATTTGCAGTGTGCGACAGGATTCCATCAATTTGCTTTGTGATTTTGTACGGACATTTAATAAGAAAAGTTTGAAACAGAAAATGAAGATGTTGCAAGAATTAGATCCTTGCAGGGTGAGGGAAGTGACAGGTTTGCATGGTCATTCATTGGCTTGTCTTTCCAGGAGAGTATGCCAGAGTGTTTTTCATCATTTCAGGATGCTAGCAGTGCATCATAATAAAGTGAGGAAATTAGTTAGAATGTTGTATTATGCTAAGAGTCCAGCAATTATGCTTAAACAATTATGCACTGCTCTTTTGCATGGTTCTGAAGTAGATGTGAAGAATATTTGTGAAGAAATTGAGTTTTGTTACTCTACAAGTAAAGAGGAGAATGTTGAAATTTTCCCAGAAGAAGAGGGTAATGTGGAAGATAGTGTACAGGTTTCCAGTACAGATAATTTTCAGAAGGAAATTGCCACGTTTCAGGTAAAATCAAGTGAGAGGCCTAATTTCACTTGTGTGTGTTGTCGACGCACTTATTATAAGAATCAGACTAAGTTAGTGGATTTATATGCGAAAAGTGAAAGGGAAAATAATAGGGAATGGAAGGATTTTGCAACATACTTGATGGTAGACAATTCTTTTGATTTGGGATTGGATGAACGTGTGTGTACTTATTGTTGTAACAAATTAAATCAAAACCGGATGCCTGCCACAGCGGTTCATAATAATCTGGAACTGGTTGAGATTCCTTCTGAATTGAAGGATTTAAATACTTATGAATCTATTTTGATTCAAAGTATCCATCCCTTTCAGGCTATTGTAAGAATGGAGCCAAAGACAGGGAAATTGCCTCCATCAGATTTACAGAGAGGATTAAAGGGAAGAGTTGTTTATTTGCCTCTAGATTTGGAGAAAAACATTAATACAATTGGAGTAGAGAAAGTGGAAGAGGAACCTCTGGTTATCTTAGTTAATGAGGTTCCGACAAAGAGTAAGAAAATATGGCAAGATTTAGTAGATGTTAGGAAAGTCAAAAAGGCAACATTGTATTTGAAGAAAAACAATAAGTACTACAAGAATGTATATGTTGCAGAAGAGGAAGTAAGTGAAGAAGAGGATAGCGATTTGTGTGCTGGTCAAATTGAGAAAGTAGAACCCTCTAAAAATGAAGAAATATATGAACATTATAGTGTTCATCCTTTGCATTCCAAGGAACTCATGGGGAATGCTATTGAGTTGTTTCAAATGAAACAAGCCAAAGGGAGTCCCGTTAGTGTTTGGGAGGAAAGTTTGGAAGCTCGGTGTTTCCCACAGCTATTTCCAACAAGTCAAGGAGGAAGATATGATGAGCGACCTGATCAAATTCCTGCTTCTGAATACCGGACTTTACGATTGTATGCAGAAGATCCTAGGTTTCGTCAATGCATTCCCTATTTGTTTTATCTCCTGTTTGAAAGCGATCTGTCTGGACTGTCATATGCAGTGAACCATATCTTGAAAAGTGGTGTACACATGCAAAACATCTCGGCAAGTGACTTTATGGATAAAGTCAATGTGCAAGACAGTATTTTGGATTCTCACCTGATTAATCTCATGGCGTGTCAGCGTGGTACTAATGAGTACTGGTACCGTCGTCATGGTGATTTAAAATGTATGCTGAGGAACTTAGGAACTCCCACATGGTTCCTCAATCTCAGCTGTGCCGAGTATGGCTGGGAAGACTTACTTGAATTTCTACGAGAGGCAAATGGAAACATTGAAAATATCGAATTCAAGACACCCGGAGAACTGTGCTCTTTGGATCCAGTGAATCTATGCAGGTACTTCAATCATAGATTTGAAGCTATGATGTCTTTCATCATGAACAAGAAAAATCCACCTCTTGGAGAGGTGTTGGATTTCTTCTGGAGGAAGGAGTACCAAGCTAGAGGTGCTCCTCATATACATATGCTGCTGTGGATCAAAGATGCACCCAAATTTGGAACAGATCCAGATGACTTAGTGATGAGTTTCATAGAACAGTATTCTACATGTGCTGTTCCAAAGGCAAAGGAAGACAAAAGCCTAAGAGAACAAGTTTTACGCTTCCAAAGCCATCGATGCGGAAAGTACTGTCGTCGTAAATTCAGAAACAAGGACAAGTTCTACACCAAATGTCGTTTCGCCTTTCCACGACCGGTGATTTCTAAAGGAAGAGTGAACAGTTTGATGTCTTCGCTGCGACATAATGTGATGAAGAAATCACCCAAAAATACATACAATTTGAAAAGGAACGAAGAGTCCAAGTACATCAACGACTACAACCCAGTGATTTTGTCCATGTGGAATGCTAACATGGATATACAGTTTGTGGCTGATAACTGTATGGCTGTGGCTCGGTATGTGACATCTTACATCACCAAAAAAGAAAAGACAGAATTGAAGGATATGTGGGAGGACATTTCCCATGAAAAGAGCCTCAGTAAGAAATTGTACAGTTTCAGTCTGAAGATGTTGTCGCATCGAGAAATCGGAGCTTACGAATGTTCTGACCGGTTGTCTTCAGCAAGTCTCTATGCCAAATCAAGGAGTATCGTTTGGGCGAGTCTTGGTCTTGCTGCAACGCGTAATCGAGTTCTGAAACCTGTACGGGAAATTGAGTATTTGGCGGAAAAGGAGCCAAACAGTACAGATATTTTGAAGACCAACATGTTGGATACATATTATCCAAATAGAAGCAGTCACCTCGAGAATGTTTGTCTGTATGAGGTTCTGCAAAATTACATATTCAAGAGGAACATCAAAGAAGATATTGATAAAGGAGTGTATGCTGTAATTGGAAGTGAGGGATGTCTGGTCAAGCAAAGAGAATGTCAATTGGTAAATCATCGAAAATTGAGTGGTGAATCTCCTGAAAGAAAAGAGTTTTTCTTTTTTAGCTCTTTTGCAACTTTTCAAGCCTTGGCGTGCAGAAGAGGAACTGCTTGGAGATTTCCTCTCTTACGAAGACTCTTTCAATGCCGCCAAAGAGACCATAGAATGTCCTGTTTTTCCCAAATATCTAGAAATGTTGAATGCGGAAATCGAGCAGGAAGCAACGATTGCAGCCGAGATTGCTAGAGACAGTTCTCAGGACAATGAAGCTGCCACTGCCATGATTGAAGTGGAAAGAGCCATGGCACATGCTCAGGAGGATGCGGTTAACTTAGAAGACTTGGAAAGACAATTGAACGTTGAGCAGAAGAAAATATATGACGAAGTTACCAACCAAATTGATCATGGATTAAGTCATGAGAAGAAAGAGTGCTCATGTACGTCGTTGAAGCCTGTCCGACTGTACGTGAGTGGAGAAGCGGGAACTGGAAAAAGTTTCCTCATTAAAGCAATTTCATGTTATTTGCAGAAAAGGACTGAGTCATCGCTGTCTTGTGTTGTCACCGCTCCAACTGGACTGGCAGCACATAAAATTAAAGGTATTACTTTGCATCGTCTACTGATGCTGCCAGTGGAGCATGATAACAAATTACAATACAACAAGTTATCTGGAGATGTTTGTTGTGAAGTTTCAAGAGTGTTGAGGAAAATGAAACTTCTTATCATTGACGAAGTAAGCATGGTTTCCAATGTCATGCTTGCCTTTGTGCATTTGAGAATGCAAGAAGCAAAAAGTTCTCAAAACAGAGTATGATGTGTTATTTGGTGGCAAACACATCATTGTTTTCGGTGATCTTCTGCAGCTGACACCAGTGAAAGGACAACCTGTGTTCAAAATGCTCACGCATGAAGATACCAGGAAGTGCCTAGGGAGCATTGGCAACGTCAATATATGGTTAAACTTCAATTATGCTGAACTGCGTGAAAATATGCCTCAGGCGAAGGATGAAGATTACAAGAATATTATACAAGATGTTAGAATCGTAAAAGTGACCGAGCATGGGAAAGAAGCTTTACATGCACGATTACTGTCAAATTTGTATCCAGAACAAGACGTTGTGCCTGAGAATATTTTTCAGAAAATTACTGAGAAGAAATCTGGAATATGTTTGATGCCAACTCTTGCAGAATGTGCCATCTTCAACAACAAAATGTTGCATTTAGAAAACCAAGAGATTGTGAAACTGGAAGGTATTGACAGAGTAGGACATATGGGATCAACAATTATTTTGTCTGAGAATTTGAAATCAAAATTGGATTCATTAGAGAAGACTATATCTAAAACTGCAGGTTTTGAAAAGACTCTGAATGTGTGCTTAAATTGCCGTATAATTTTAAGAAGGAATTTACATGTTGAAAGAGGTCTGGTAAATGGATCAATGGGTAATGTTGTTGATTTTGTGAAATACAGAAATAGAGATGGAATTGAATTTTTAAAAATTAAATTTGATGGCATTGAGGAAGTACAGCTAATTGGTCATTGCTCTGCTAGGTTTTTGCTTGTAAAAGACTTATATGTTCGCCGTAAGCAGTTTCCTGTTTGCTTGGCATATGCGGTGACAATCCCTAAATCGCAAGGTTTAAGTGTAGACAGTGCATTGGTGAATATTGGCAGTTCTGTGTTCAAGGAGGGTATGGCATATGTGGCATTGTCACGAGTCAGAACTTTATCGGGATTGTACTTGATTGAGTGTGATGTCACAAACATTTGTGCGGATCTAGATTGTGTTAAGGAATACAATAGGTTAAGAAGAGAGTATGCGCCACATTTGCTTCAATATCCTTTGTTTGAGAAACGTGTGGTAGGCCGGAAACGAAGAAATGTGACCAATAGTAGGGAGGTTCTAGCAAAAAGACGAAAAGTCGATGAACCTGAAATTATAAGCAGAAAGAAAAAGGATTCTGTTGAAGATGTTGTTGGTTTTCAATTTGAAAATAGTTCTGGTGTCAACTGCTATGCTAATGTAGTGGTTAATGTTGTCTTTTCTCTAGAAACTTTAAAACAACAGATTGTGATCAATTTGGATCAAAGTTTTTGCTGCTTGCTGAATTCTGTGTTAGAGAAATGTAGCACTGATAGAACAAAATTAGAAAGTGTGTCTGAAATTCTAAATCTGTTAGACAAATGTTCAGGTCAAACGCAATTCTCTCAAAATATTGAGCAAGATTGTCAGGAGTTTTTAATGTATATGCTTGATGTATTGCAAGATGAAGGTGTAGATGTAGATCACCTGTTTGGCCTTTCTTATCAAAGGAAGCATGACTGCGAGAATTGTAGGGTATCAAGTACTAGTAGTGTAGACTCAGAAAGATTTATATATTTAACTTTGCCAGACAGTAAATCAGTGTCCTTTAATAAGCTAGTAAAATCAGCCGATCACAACATGGAGTGTAGCCAATGTAAGTCAGCAATGCTGTCCACATTATTTATACAAACATATGGCCAGTATGTCATTTTAATGTTCCAACGATGTAGGCCTGATGGAACAAAATTGACATCTTTAATTAAAAATTTTGTGGCTTCGCAGTTGTCAATATCAGGAAGGACTTTTGTAACTGCAGCAATTATATATCATGACGGTCCTTCAACAACATCAGGACATTACACAGCTTATTTAAAGTCTAGAAACGGCTGGTCATTCTGCAATGATTCTGTTTTAACTTTCAAAACAAAATTGCCTTTTGACCTTAAAAATTCTTACCTGGTGTTTTTACAACCAAAATTTTAGGGAAATAATCTCGGGATGTGCTCTGAGGAAATTCAAGAGGTTCTAATGGCTCCTACACTATTTGGCCTTGAGGATAAGTGTAGTACAGAGTAAAAAGTTAAATGTGGAAATGTGGAACATGAGTGAGCAAGAAGGGTGAGATATTACTAGTACAGGATTGTGAAAGTGATCTTGAACGTTTTCTTTCTAAAAGTTGCGGAAAAAGAAAATGACGGGATTTGCTTAGAAGAATTCCAAGTGTTATAAATGGCTCCTACACTATTTGGCCTTGAGGAAATGTGCGGTAGCGAGCAAGAAGTCATTTATTGTATGTAACATATTTGTCAAAATGATGGAGCTTTTCTTTCAGAAAGTGGCGGGCAGAAAATAATAGCAGCACAACAGAGTATAAGCTGTTCATAGGACATCCTTCGACGTCATGGAAAGTAAGTTACTTTTGAGGAGTTCTGATTTCTGATTGGATATGTTATATGGGTTTTTTAAACACAATCATTTTGATTGTGGTTTTTTTCCCCCGCTGTTATATGATGAATACCTTCAACTCACTGTTTTTAGTGAAATTTGATACATTCTGAGAACAGCAAAAATAAACCATTTAACATGTATAATATTTCTGTACCTTTTTGTATTTATGATATTCATTTAGAACTGTGTAGGAGGCATGGAGAAACTGAGGCTTCTGTAAGTGTCAAGGGAGGTGAGTAATGTACATTGCTCTGTTGCATACAGTCCTCACCTTCTCCATACTCTTGGATATGCTAGACTAAACCTGCACAATGACATACCTAAGCTGAGGAAATACAGGTGATGTGATTGAGAAATGAGCAAAAAAAAAATGCACGTTTTTCAATTACATTACCTGTGTTTCCTAACATTACGAATCACATTGTGCAGATGAGATTTAGGCCTGTTCAAGGAGATAGAGGAGGTCTGATGTTTGTTCAAGAGTGCATTGGACATGACTCACTTCGTTGGTAGGCCTGCTCATGTATTATCTCCTCTGTACTCTTCAATAACTTAAATTTCATCTGTAAATCTGAGTTGGACTCTCCTGAAACAAATCTGTGGATAGGCCACAACTTATCAGCATTTAGAAACAATCATTTAAAATGTTAGGGGTAGTTTTATGATGGCCGTGCGCCTCTTTTGCGTCGCTGTTCATTCACTTTTGTGACGCAGCAGCAGTGCAAAAGATGCACCATGTTGCAATATAGGCCTCACTTCATCTTCAACAATATACCCTCAGTTTAAACTGTATACATTTAGGACTGTGTAGGGGGCATGGAGAAGCGGAGGCCTCTAACTTTATTTCTTTGTAAAATTGGATGATTGTCAATCTTTTCCCTTGTCTTTTTTAATTTTTAAATACATGTTTTAATATTTTTCAAATTTTTGCTCTTTCTTTCACAGATTGAAAGTATAAAAATAACAAGTGACTAAGTTAACGACAATTATAAGGTAAATGTTTTGTACTCTTTTCGTTTACGTTTCTATCACATTTAACTTCTATTAATTCCACTGGTTCATTTCTTTAACCCTCATTTTTCTGCCTTTGCTACTTACCTCATTCCTTTCTCTATTACTTACTTACTCTACTCCTTCCACTCCTTTTCTCAGTCCCTCTGTTCTCATAGTTACTCACTCTTGTTCACTCACTCCGTCTCTATTACTCTCACTGTCTCTGACTCATCACTCTTTCACTACTTCTTCATTATGCTTTCTCCCTGTAGTTCAAGCATACTAAGGGGCATATTATCAACACAGGCAATAAAATTATCGCTGCTTTTATCGACAGAAAACTGCCGCAAAAGCAGCTTTAGCGGCAGTTTTCTGCCGCAAAAGCGGATTTAGTGGCAGATTTCTGCCGATAAAAGCAGCGATAATTTTATCACCTATGTTGATAATATGCCCCTATGTTATTTACATTTCTTTGCTGTTTCAATCATTCCTTTTCTGTTACTTCTTCTTTTCTGCTTTCTGTTTTTTCTCTATGTTATTCCACATGTTTTAATCTTATTTTGAACATTCACTCACATTCCCAAAAAACTCTTGTTTATTATTCTTCTCCTCTCCTTTTTTTCTTTCATTTCCTAATCTATTTTGTTTTTCACAATTATACCCTCTTCCATCTTTTCTTTGGTAAATAGATCTATTAAACAGTATCTCTGTGTTACTCCCTCTAGCTGTATTTCTTTTAACATTACTCTCTGTTTCCTTCCATTATACTTACTCTTCTTTTTTTTTTTTTTTTTTTTTTTTGGTTCGCTCCCGGTTCGCGTACCGGCGAGCGAACCGGGAAGCGAACCAAAAGAAATAGAGGTTTCCAGAGTGCAAACATTCTAGCAATTTTTTTATAAAGGGGAGGTAGTTCTGAAAAGAACTTTTTTTAAAATTATTTTTGGGGGGGGAACGAAAACGATTTATTGTAAAGGGCTCAACAGGAGCAGCAACAAAAAAAGATAATTTATTATCTGAATCGTTTTGTACAAACATGATTATCAATTGCTAAGTTGATTAGATTGATGCTACTTTCTCTGTAGCAAATCAACTGACCGCAACGCACGCACACTTGTTTGACTGCCCCGAACCTCATCTGTATATTTGGGACCATGTCCCTCGCCTCTGGTCCCATCACTTCCTGTACATTTGATCTACTGGCCACAGGAGGAGGGTTATCCTGCAGGTGACGTACCTGCGCAGCCCTGTAGTTGATAGGGTGCCACCTGTCCATATGGCGATGCATTGTATAATTGCCATAACTGTATTTTTTATCTGTCCCTCTGGACAGATCTTTCTTGCAGATAAGGCAAGTTACATACCGGGCATTCACTTTTTTTTGGCCCCGGGGATATTTAAAAAATTGCCAAATATAATTTTCTTTGACATGAGACCTCCTGGGCTCCTCAGGCAAAAACTGCCTCTCTTGCTGCTCTTCCTCTTCTTCCTCTTCTTCCTCCTCTTGCTGAATGATAACTTCAGCAGGTGGTCCTCTCTTCCTAGGAGGTGGTGGTGGTGGTGGGGGTGCACTAGCTGAAGCTACAACACTTGCCATTGCTAAGTGATGAAAAAAGGTCTTCCTCTCACAAAGATGAAAGTCAGAGTGAGGAAACAAGGAGGTGTTTTCATCATTTGGGAAAAAAAAATAGTTCTAAACCAATGAAAAGTGATATTTTTAGGTCACATGACCTAGCCTTACATCATTAGGAAACCAAAAGTGAAATGAACCAATAAAAAGTGTTATTAACAAGTCACATGACCTGTTATGCTTACGTTACGCGCTCCGCGCCGCGGCCCGAATTGCTTCCGGAAGCACTTCGCGTACCGGAGCACTTCCGGGTGCGCTAACGCGGCGCGTCAAATCACGCATTACACGACAACGCGATACGTCGCGCTTACGCGACGCGTCACGATGTTGTTTTCTAACGCGACAGTTGCGCAAACGGAACGTTTACTGGTTCGCGGACCGGGTCGCGGCAGCAAATTGAGCTAACGGAAAGCTAACCGGTTCGCGGACTGGGAGCGAAACAAAAAAAAAAATACAAAAAAAAGTGTATTAATAAACATATAAAATATATTTTTCCTTTAAAAGAATAATACATTTTACAGCTTTTGATATTTGCTATTAAAAAACCATTGAAATTCACTGAAAAAAACATAGGTTATAGACCATATATAGTTAGGAATTAGCATTTACAAAACCTTGAAAATTCACTGAAAAAACCATAGGTTATAGACCATATATAGTTAGGAATTAGCATTTACAAAACCTTATTTTACTCACACAAAACCATTGAAATTCCATATATAGTTAGTTGCACTAACTATATATCGCGCACCCGCAATCCACTGCTGATGATGTCACATATTACATCATTCATGACATGGTCAGTGACATCACTGATGACATCACTGATGACATCTCAAATGACATCACTGATGACATCACTGATGACATCTCAAATGACATCCCTGATGACATCACTGATGGCATCTCAAATGACATCACTGATGACATCACTGATGATATCTCATTTGACATTACTGATCACATCACTGATGACATCATTCATGTGATGATACGATGAACCTCTTCAGACTCTAATATAACCTTAGATACACTCAGTGTAAACAGACACTCACAGACTGTCACTCATCCATGGAGTTACTCACACACCTAGTCAGTCTTGCAAAGAATCAATCACACCTCCATTTCCTCAACTATATAGTTATACACACCTTACTTATTGAAACATATACTAACACATATTTACTCTCTTATACAATCCCTGATACAAGTTCACAATGATCCATACAGCCACTCACACATTCACTGGCTCTTATGCATAGTTATTTATATATGTCAACTCTCACATGTACTGTGTTTTACATATGTACTTACTTTGACATGTAGCACTGAGATATCCATTCACTCACCAATACACTCATGCACACAGTCAACCGCCCATACAGCTGTTTCCACATGCACTTTTGAACCCATACATCTAGTGAATCAACTGCTCACACATCTATGCACAGAGTCATACACCTCCCAGCCACCCACACACACACTCAGTCTCCCATACAAATACTTGGGCAACCAATCAATAACCCATATAGTTAGTCATATAGCTACTGATCAACACATGCAGCAGTTTACAGAACAACAGACATAATGATGCACAAATTAAAACAGTTTAGTCACTAACCCATGCACTCAGTGAGACACATTTAATCACTCACTCATACAGTCAGTCATGCACCTACTAAATCCTTCATCCAGACACTTATACATCCACTCATTCTTCAATATGTAAGACATATTTTAACTTTACAGAAACATACAGTCACTGGATGTTGTCATCAGTGATGTCATCAGTGATGTCATTTGAGATGTCATCAGTGATGTCACTGACCATGTCATGAATGATGTAATATGTGACATCATCAGCAGTGGATTGCGGGTGCGCGATATATAGTTAGTGCAACTAACTATATATGGAATTTCAATGGTTTTGTGTGAGTAAAATAAGGTTTTCTAAATGCTAATTCCTAACTATATATGGTCTATAACCTATGGTTTTTTCAGTGAATTTTCAAGGTTTTGTAAATGCTAATTCCTAACTATATATGGTCTATAACCTATGGTTTTTTCAGTGAATATATATACATATATATATATACACCTAGTCAGTCCTGTGAAGAATCAATCACACTTCGATTTCCTCATCTATAGTTAAACACAGAACACCATACTTTTCACACATATACTAACACATACTTACTCTCTTATACAATCACTGATACAAGTACACATTGATATGCACAGCGTCACACACCTCCCAGCCAGCCACACACACACTCAGTCTTCCATCCATCCAGTCATTCTTCAATATGTAAAACGTATTTAAACTTTACAAAAACACACAGACACTAGATGATGTCATCAGTGATGTCATCAGTGATGTCACTTACCATGTCATGAATGATGTAATATGTGACATCATCAGCAGTGGATTGCGGGTGCGCGATATATAGTTAGTGCAACTAACTATATATGGAATTTCAATGGTTTTGTGTGAGTAAAATAAGCTTTTCTAAATGCTAATTCCTAACTATATATGGTCTATAACCTATGGTTTTTTCAGTGAATTTTCAAGGTTTTGTAAATGCTAATTCCTAACTATATATGGTCTATAACCTATGGTTTTTTGAGTGAATTTCATTGGTTTTTTAACAGCTAATATCTGTAGCTGTAAAATGTATTCTTCTTTAAATCCCAAAACATATTTTATATGTTTATTAATAATTTTTTTTTTAAATATTTTTTTTTCTTCGTTCCCGCTTCGCGAATCGGGAAGCTTCCCGTTAGCTGACCTTGATGCCGCGAAATAGACCGCGAGCCGGTAAACGTTTCTTTACCGCAACTGCCGCGTTAGAAAACAACATCGTGACGCCTCCCGTCCGCATGACGTTTCGCGTTGTCGCGTGATACGTCATATGACGTGCTACGTTAGCGAACTGGTACGCTTACGAGTCGCAAAGCACAGGTTTCTGGAAGCAAACCGGGAGGCCCTGCAAAGCGCTTAACGTAAACACAGCAGGTCATGTGACTTGGTAATAACACTTTTCATTGGTTCATTTCACTTTTGGTTTCCTAATGATGTAAGACTAGGTCATATAATCTAAAATGAACACTTTTCATTGGTTGAGAACTATTGTTTTTCCCAAATGATGAAAATCCCTCCTTCTTTCCTCACTCTGACTTTCATCATTGTGAGAGAAAGACCCTTTGTTACCAGTGAGCAATGGCTTCTTTAGTAGCTTCAGCTGGTGCTTCCCCACCACCTCCACCACATCCAAGGAAGAGTGGACCACCTGCTCAAGTTATAATTCAGCAAGAAGAGGAAGAAGAGGAACAGGACAACGAGCACGAAGAGAGGCACTTTTTGCCTGAGGAGCCCAGGACGTCTCACCAGAAAGAAAACTTAATTTGGCAATTTTTTAAAATTCCCAAAGGTCAGAAAAAAGTAAATGCAAGATACGTAACTTGCCTTATATGTCAAGATAGACTGTCCAGAGGGACCGACAAAAAATACAGTTTCGGAAACTACACAATGCATCGCCATATGACTAGGTGGCATCCTAACAACTACAGTGCTGCACAGTTTCGTAACGACCTAGATAATCTCCCTATTATGGCCAGAAGATCTGTTGTACCGGAAGTAACGGGACCAGAGGGCAGGGAGATGGTGCCAAATATACAAATGAGATTTCATGAAGTAAAACAAGTCTGCGTATATTGCAGTGGATTCATTTGCTACGGAGAAAGAAGCATCACTCTGATCAACAGAGCTATTGACTATCATATGCAAGTTTGTACGAAACGCCCCAAATAATAAATACTTTTTTTTTGTTTTGTTGCTCCTGTTGAGCCCTTTACAATGAATCGTTTTCATTGCCCCCTCCAAGAAAAACCCAAAAAAATATAAAACTGTTCAGAAAAATTCAAAAAAAGTAAAAAAATGTTCAGAAAAATAATTAAAAAAATATAAAACAACAAAAACAATAAAAAAAAGTTCTTTTCAGAACTACCTCCCCGTTATTAAAAAATTGGTACAATATTTGGAACTGTGCCAACCTCTATTTCTCGTAGTTCGCTTCCCAGTTCGCTCGCCGGTACGCGAACCGGAAGTGAACCAAAATTTTTTTTTAAAAAAAAGAACAGTAAGTATAAGGGAAGGAAACAGACACTTATGTTAAAAGAAAGACAGCTATAGGGGAGTAAACTAGAGATACTATTACCCGTAATCCACTGCTGATGATGTCACATATTACATCATTCATGACATGCTCAGTGACATCATCAGCAGAGGATTGCGGGTTTTTTGGCAACGTGCCTTATCCACGGTTTAATAACGCTGCCTTTTGCTTTATATAAGTTTTCAAATTGTATGAAATATATACCAATAGGTCGTTATGAACCTTTAGGTAGTGCTTTTCTTCATGAGGTCTGGTCGCTTCCATACACATACAGATGTTTCAAAGATGATCAAGAAGTTTATCTGAATGGAGAGGAATGCACTGAGACGCCAGATCATTCACTAATGTGTAGGCACATACAGTTACACGGTTCATGCAACAAACACCGACCAAATATGGCTTGCGTGTTGCAAGGCACGCCAGTTCCTGCTATCATCCCCACGTTCAAGTTGTTGGAAAATGGTAGTTATTTGATGCTCAATAATGAAGATTGTTCTGGGTTAATTAAAAGTATTCCTTTTATCGTAACAGTAAGTGAACGGGTTATTTGCTGCAGAAATGTTCTATTTCCTCCCACACATGAACATAGGGAGTTTTCAATCTGGCCACAAATACCAACCTTGGGAGCAGATTTCAACGGCATGGCAAGAATAAGAGCTCTTTTGTCTCAGAGAGAGGTGGCCTTGAGTTCGGCCCGTGAAACTTTCGTGCTTCACATAGCGAACACCCGTACAGAGGTGCAGACCCTTTTCAATACTGATTCGCCTTTCCATTTCAGCAAGATGGTTCGGACTATCTTTAACGCGTCCTCCACAAAGGCCCTGGCGCACTTTTTTAAAGTTGTTACCAGTGGTCTCGTGACTTCATTTGAGAAAATCTTTGGAGTCATCCCTGCTTTCTTTCATTCTATTTTTTCCACTGTGCTTCGTGGATTCCCATTTTTACTTGCATTACCAGCGGACGCTCTTGTGCTTTTTTACATTTTTAAATATGGATGTCCCTCCTGTGCAAGCTCCCGCCCTGCAGCTGCTGACACTGTTCCGCAATCGCATGCTAGAATATTATGGCACAATGCCGTTGGCGATATTAAGCACGGCATATGGATTATCTTTTCGATTCTCCTACTTCACCTGTGTCCAGCCTGTATTTCACTGCCTGACCTGTGATTTCGATTGGGCCATTGATTTGTGTCTCTGCGGACCGGTTTCTCCTGACGTCGACTTTAATCAGCTGATGACTCCTATCATTACTCACGAGTTGGTTTGTCCTGGCGAAAGGATTATGGCTGTGGCATTGATGCATGGACTAATTGGTCCCTGGAATTTACTGGCGGCAACACAGTCTTTCTTGGAACAGAGCTTTCTTGAAAACCCACCTGTCCTCTGATGGTGATAGAGGATCCGGTGCTGGGAGAGCACGTATGTTCTTTTCCGCTTTTAAATTGGATGGCTGAACTCTTTTCAGATGAAGACGGTGACTTCCTATTGGAGGCTGTTGCAGCTTATTTTCCATACACAGTTATGTCATAGACCTTTTTCATGTTTGATATGCTGAGTACTAGCATTTCATTGACAATTCATTGACTTATTTGTCAAGTTTTTATTATTTAGCTTGCCTATTGGCTTAAGACTCGATAAAGTACTTGGCTGTTTTATTTTTCTTTAGCATTAAATTTTCCTAGTTTTTAATGTTTTACCTTGCGGACCGTCCACATATAAAGTTGCAATCTGCTCTCATGAGATGGCACTTCTATTATCTTATTCAGTTCGTTTCCGGATCATGGGGAGGTGTCATCTAGGTCCTGGATATCTTTACACCGTGTTAAGTTAGCATGGGCTCATTACCGGTTTAAACGCCATTTTTCCTTTTTTGCAACTTCTGCACACGACACTTAGTTGTTGCTTTAGCTTTCAACCTAGTAGTTCATCGTGGTTTACATGAGAATAATATGTTATTGCTCTACTATCTGCTTTGCTTGTTAAACTATATCTGTACAGCGAGTGCTGAAGTTTCAAGAACAACACGATACAGAATTGTTATGAGGTCTGATCTCCACGACTTCATACTCATAACATAAGTGCAGCTTCTGCCAATTCTGGGCATGAGGCGGGTTTTATATTGCTTTGCCGAACACACATACACAACAGTTGATGCGGTTCACATGAAGAGAGAGCTGGTGTATGCTGATGTGATTCCTTCAAATCTAAGACACTAAAGTATGGGCACGCCCTAAACCAACACAAACAGACCTTCTTAGCAAATAATATAATATGTGTATTAGGGAGGGTGAGATATAAGCAGCCGCGGGCCGTGGAGGGAGTTACGGTGGGGCAGGGAGGCGGGCCCCTCCCCCTCCCCGCCTCCCTGCCCCACCGTAACTCCCTCCACGGCCCGTGGCTGCTTATAAGTGTTGCTAACTCTTATTCATTTACAGCATGTTAACATACTGTCACCATTCGCTTTTTATGTACTAGTAACTATGCTGGTAATTTTGCTACTGATAATATGTGTACTTGTATTATCTAAGATACTACGCCTGAGAAGACGGCATTAGTAAATAAACATTTCAAATACACATGTGTTCTTCTTAACTCCATGTTCTGGTTTCTAAGAAATATATAACGACCGACTGTTCATGAGTTCCACGTATCCTGAGGTACTATAAGTTCATATTCTGGATTGTCTAAACATTGAGAGTTTGTTATATCCAATGTGACACTGTACCTAGCTTGCTAAGGGGTTTTTCATTACTAAGGTGAGTTTTGGGGCACCCTAATTCGCCGAGGTTCCAATCCTCTGTCCACAGTTCTGTGTGAGAACAGAAACCCTGCGACAGGGGCACCCCCGACCCTTGCTGGAGCTTCATCACACTTGCGATACAACTCCAGCAATGCGCCACCTTTACGGCACAGATACATCACGCATCTGTGCTGTTTTTGCCCTATGATGCGCCGCATTGTAAATGCAGCACACCATAGGTGACGGAACAGCGGCACAGAATGACTAACACATCCCTGGTGATGCGCCAGTCATCATAAATCTATCCCTATGCTTCTTATCTTGTTAGAGATGAACCGCCATATGTATCATCAAAGTTTTTTGCATTTCCTAAATAGCGAACTTTAAGGAATAAATAGCGATTCTTTACCATTCCTAGTTTGCGATGAGCTATTTGCTAATTACAAATTACCCATTCATTTCCTTCATTTCCATAGGGCGGTTGGACTCACTTTTAGCTCGAACGGCTGAATGGATTTCCACGAAACTTGGCAAAATTGTAGGGACTGGTAGCCCGATGTGCCTTTGCTATGTCTCAAGATATATGCTCCAGTGGTTTTTACGAAAATTAACTTTGAAAAATATATATTGGGCTACATTGGCCTATATATATGTTGGAGCCCAAATGTAGCCCAATGTAGCCCAATGAAGCCCAATGAAGCCCAATGTAGCCCAATGTAGCCCAAAGATGGCCGCCAGAGACAAAAAAAACAAATGTAGCCCAAATATCAGCCAGATGTAGCCCAACTATAGCCCAGTGACAGAATGACCAATCAGCTTCGCAAACCTCCGTTACGCGAAGCGGAGCGCTGTTACAGATATATATCTTTTTTTGAACGTTAATTTCTCAAAATCCACTGGAGCACATATATTGAGACCTAGCAAAGGCACATCGGGCTACCAGTCCCTAATATTTTACCAAGTTTCGTGCAAATCCATTCAGCCGTTCGATTATTATTATTATTTTTTTTTTTTGCCCCGCGGGGCCCTTTTAAAACCTCCACATCAAACCTAGGGGGTCAGCGAGGATCTACTATGCCCCCTTATGGTTATTTGCCCCTTCGCTTTGGCCTCCTCTTGTCTCTCGATCCTACCGAGAGACAAGATGGCGGCCGCTACGGACTGTTTGGAATGTTTACAGACGCCGGAGAACCAATCAGCTTCGCTTCACAAAGCTCCGTTGCGCGAAAAGTACGCGTACTGGAGCGCTGCCCGGTCCGCTGTTACAGATATATATCTTTTTTTAAACGTTAATTTCTCAAAATCCACTGTAGCACATATATTGAGACCTACAAAATGCACATCGGGCTACCAGTCCCTACAATTTTGCCAAGTTTCGTGCAAATCCATTCAGCCGTTCGGGCTAAAAGTGAGGCCAACCGCCCTATGGAAAACTCAATGTTAAAAACACGTTTTGGGACCCCCCTTTTTTCTCGACCCCCCCTGGACGAACCCCCCCCAATTTTCAGGGGCTGCTCAGAAACAAAATGTGCCATTTTCCTGAAAATTTCAGCCAATTCCGTCCACAAACGCCAAAGTTATTTGACATAGAATTTTCAAAAATCCCATAGGAAAAAAATCCTAACTATATATACCTACTGGCGACCGCCAGTAGGTAATATATATATATATATATATATATTACCTACTGGCGGTCGCCAGTAGGTATATATAGTTAGGATTTTTTCTCTATGGGTTTTTTGAAAATTCTATGTCTAATAACTTTGGCGTTTGTGGACGGAATTGGCTGAAATTTTCAGGAAAATGGCACATTTTGTTTCTGAGCAGCCCCTGAAAATTTTGGGGGGGTTCGTCAAGGGGGGGCCGAGAAAAAAGGGGGGTCCCAAAACGCGTTTTTCCCATGTTAATTTCCATAGGGCGGTTGGCCTCACTTTTAGCCCGAACGGCTGAATGGATTTGCACGAAACTTGGCAAAATTGTAGGGACTGGTAGCCCGATGTGCCTTTTGTAGGTCTCAATATATGTGCTCCAGTGGATTTTGAGAAATTAACGTTTAAAAAAAGATATATATCTGTAACAGCGGACCGGGCAGCGGCCCAGGACGCGTACTTGTCGCGCAACGGAGCTTTGTGAAGCGAAGCTGATTGGTTCTCCGGCGTCTGTCAACATTCCAAACAGTCCGTAGCGGCCGCCATCTTGTCTCTCGGTAGGATCGAGAGACAAGAGGAGGCCGAAGCGAAGGGGCAAATGACCATAAGGGGGCATAGTACATTGTCGCTCACCCCCTAGGTTTGATGTGGAGGTTTTAAAAGGGCCCCGCGGGGCAAAAAAAAATAAAAATAATAATAATCGAACAGCTGAATGGATTTGCACGAAAGTTGGCAAAATTGTAGGGACTGGTAGCCCGATGTGCCTTTGCTAGATCTCAATATATGTGCTCCAGTGGATTTTGAGAAATTAACGTTCAAAAAAAGATATATATCTGTAACAGCGCACCGCTTCGCGTACTTTTCGCGTTACGGAGCTTTGCGAAGCGAAGCTGATTGGCTCTCCGGCGTCTGTAAACATTCCAAACAGTCCGTAGCGGCCGCCATCTTGTCTCTCGGTAGGATCAAGAGACAAGAGGAGGCCAAAGCGAAGGGGCAAATGACCATAAGGGGGAATAGTAGATCGTCGGTGACCCCCTACGTTTGATGTGGAGGTTTTAAAAGGGCCCCGCGGGGCAAAAAAAATAATAATAATAATAATCGAACGGCTGAATGGATTTGCACGAAATTTGGCAAAATTGTAGGGACTGGTAGCCCGATGTGCCTTTGCTAGGTCTCAATATATGTGCTCTAGTGGATTTTGAGAAATTAACGTTCAAAAAAAGATATATATCTGTAACAGCGCTCCGCTTCTCGTACTTTTCGCGTTACGGAGGTTTGCGAAGCTGATTGGTTTTTCGGCGTCTGTAAACATTCCAAACAGTCCGTAGCGGCCGCCATCTTGTCTCTCGGTAGGATCGAGAGACAAGAGGAGGCCAAAGCGAAGGGGCAAATGACCATAAGGGGGCATAGTAGATCCTCCCTGACCCCCTAGGTTTGATGTGGAGGCTTTGAAAGGGTCTCGCAGGGCAAAAAAAAAATATACCGTTTTTTTAGTTTTTTTGCGTGGAGTGCGCCCGGTTCGCGAACCGGGAAGCGGTCTGGGGAGCGTACTTTCTTGAAAATTAGTGAAAAAAGTTAGAGTAAAATAATAATTGTGAGTGATCAGATGTAGGGTAGCTCTGAGAAGAGCTTTTGGGTTTATGGTACATTTAGGTACTTATAAGTAGGTACCAATGCACAGTCTTAAATTCAGAGTGAAAACTCTGTTGCCCTCATCTGAGAAGTGAACTCCATCTGCTCTGTAGATATCTTGCATGTAGTAACGCAAGTTATTGTTGTACAGGGAGCCCATTCCATGGTCTCTCATGTAAGCTGAAACAGATTTGTTTACATGCTTCCTCGATTTCTCAATTTGTGGACAAAATTGGTTCGACCACCTCCATTTCTGTCTTTGGCATATATTTGAATATACCAAGGCAGTCTGAGGAAAAAGTGCCATCAATTGCTCAAAGGTGTCCTTTAAAAGCATTTCCAGACCTACCCCAGTCAAAGTGCCCAAATCATTACCTCCACAGTGCACAATTAACAGGTCAGGTTTTGGCAAATGCATAAAGGTTTTCACCAATGGTATCAATTGGTGACATTTTAATCCTCTGTGGCCAAACCACTTAATTTCCACATCTTGTAAATTGAGGTTAGGTAAATTCCTGTTTTCAGCGTACCTTTGAGCCCAATAGATGTAGCTATGTCCAACAATCCAGACAGAAAACATGGCGAGAGAAGGTTCTCCTGCAGTCAGATGAAGTGTGGCAATGAAATGGCAGTTGAAAAAATGAGAGTGTAAAATGAAAAAAACTGAGGAGTTTCTGTGTTAATGAAGCAGTAAGAGTGATTGGTGGATTTTGATTGCTGAAAACAGAAAGTTAGTGTGCATGGATGAGTTCGTTGAAAGATGTATTTTGAGTGGCGAAGAAAAAATCATTAAATGAAAGAATGCTCTGGATATGCAGGTGCACTGAGAGTTCAGAGTTCAATTGCAACATTGTTGTGTGAGAGGTCTTGCAAGAGGTGGTTGCTATGCAGAAAAAGCAGAGAGGGGGCAGAGGGGGGAAGGGTTTTGCTTTGAAAAAAAGTGAGGGAAGAGTTTTGATTGGGTGACATGAGAGATCTGTGTGAGGAATTACAGCATTTCTGTGCTTTTGATAGCTGCAGACTCTGGAGTGCATACCTTTTGCTCTGCTGAAGACAAATTGGTGTGTTTCTGAGACTGTTTTGAAACTCAAAGTATTTGCTAAGGTGAGAAAAAATGTCTTTAATTTAGATAGAAAATAGTGTGCTTTAAGGAGAAAATTATGAAGAAAGTTGTGTTTTTCAAATGTTGCTTTGTCTCAAGTGTTTCACAAATAGATTTTGTTTCTTTCAGAAATTGTAATTGGAGAAAATGTGAAGTATTAGTACTGACAGGGCTTTTATGTGCATAGGAGCTGTGGAGTGTTTTCAAATTATGACTTGTAAATCGTTTTTGAGAAAAAGCAATGGTTTTAATATTGATGAGAAGGACATAATGGTGTCTGCTTCTTTATAAGGTAATTGAGAGTCTCTGATGTTATTTTTCCCATTTCAATGTAAGAAGTTTGTCTGTGGAGCAAATTGCTTGTAAATATGCTCCCACCTGTGCATGGCAAATTTAGATTTTGAATGTTTCCGTTACATAGGCATGTTAAAGGTGACTGAAACATGCTGCAAAGGCAATCAAAAAATGCTTTTATGTGTCTTAAGGACATTTTAAGTCATTTCCCCATGTGCAGTGTTTTCAAATTATGAGTTGAAAATCGTTTTTGAGGTAAAGGAATGTTTTCAAAATTTATGTGCGCCATATGACCCCAAATTTTTTTTTCAGGGGTGCAGCAGGGTGTTCTTGAGACACCCCTGCACCGTCGGAAAAATTCGTAATTTGCGATGAGGTAATTGCTAATCGCAAATTGCACATTCATTCCTATGGCCTCCTGCTGCATGGAAATGAATGGGTAATCTTGCTGAAATGCAAAGTCGAATCTGTATTTAAAAGGGTCTGCACCTCTGTACGGGTGTTCGCTATGTGAAGCACGAAAGTTTCACGGGCCGAACTCAAGGCCACCTCTCTCTGAGACAAAAGAGCTCTTATTCTTGCCATGCCGTTGAAATGTGCTCCCAAGGTTGGTATTTGTGGCCAGATTGAAAACTCCCTATGTTCATGTGTGGGAGGAAATAGAACATTTCTGCAGCAAATAACCCGTTCATTTACTGTTACGATAAAATGAATACTTTTAATTAACCCAGAACAATCTTCATTATTGAGCATCAAATAACTACCATTTTCCAAGAACTTGAACGTGGGGATGATAGCAGGAACTGGCGTGCCTTGCAACACGCAAGCCATATTTGGTCGGTGTTTGTTGCATGAACCGTGTAACTGTATGTGCCTACACATTAGTGAATGATCTGGCGTCTCAGTGCATTCCTCTCCATTCAGATAAAGGTCTTGATCATCTTTGAAAATCTGTATGTGTATGGAAGCGACCAGACCTCATGAAGAAAACCACTACCTAAAGGTTAATAACGACCTATTGGTATATATTTCATACAATTTGAAAACTTATATAAAGCAAAAGGCAGCGTTATTAAACCGTGGATAAGGCACGTTGCCAAAGCAGTGAACCTTTTGGATTTATACTGGAAATGTTAAAGGAAGAATTACGGAGTAGGGCCTGTAAATCTTTAATGGACAACGAGTAAAATTACTCCAACCATCATATTCCTCTAACTCCGGGATAGTAGGGGTGTTTAATTTTTTAGAAGTAGCCAATCCAAAGCATTTGGTCTGGGAAATTGTTTCATTCACAAACAACATATGATTTGGGATGAGACATGCACGGTGGAAAGCCTCAGTGCCTTGTACCTGCCAGGTTCGTGAACCCCAAACTGATGTAGATCCTGGATATTTTTACACTGTGTTACGTTAGCATGGGCTCATTACTGGTTTAAACGCCATTTTTCCTTTTTTGTAACTTCTGCACACGATACTTAGTTGTTGCTTTAGCTTTCAGCCTACCTGCGTCAAGATCTATGCCTGCTTCAAGCAGGCGCAGGGTTTTGATGTAGCTTTGTCCTATCTGATTGTAAATGCGGCACACCGTGGGTGGCAGAGCAGCGGTGCACGTTAACTGGTGCATCCCTGGGGATGTGCTAGTTAATATAAATCTGCCCCTTTACATTTAATTATGTGCAGGGGACACAGAGTAGGTGAGGTTTATCCAAGGTTAAGAAGAGATGAGTCCTGTTCAGTGAAAAATTGGAGATAGGCTTCAGTATATTATATACTTAAGTAGTGTGTTAAGTTTTTGATGACTGTTATTAATTTACTGTTGGGTAATAGTGGTTAATAACATTTTTTATTATATTTTACCACAGATTCAACTGCAGATTATTTCAAGATTTTAGGATGCCTAGCAAAGAAAGAGTAAGAAAGGCTGCAAAACGTCAAAGACAGCAGGACCATGGAAGAATGCAGCAGTCCTCTAACAAAAAGATTTGTCAAGTCACCAAGAAAGCACCGGGTAAGAGTCGAAAAACAGTCATAAGAAATATGTGTAGTAAAAAAAATATTACTACAGAAAATGTTTCAGTCCAGAAAAGGAGACAGAATTCAAATGGTAAGGAAAGGCCAATGAGAAATGTTACTGCTAGAGTAAGAGATAACTCTATGCATGAAAGTAGAAGGAAACAAGAGTTTAGGGATATTCGTAAACGAATGTTCCGCAACAGGATAATTGGGAATTTGTTAAAAAATATTAAGAAAGGTCAGCAGAAAGTGGTTTTTTATAAGAGAAAAAAAATTGTTGAGAAAGTTATTGATCAGGCATTTGAAATTAAACGTAAGTTATTTATTTTGACAATCAATAGAATTCGGAAGCTAAACAAGGTAATTTATGATTTCAAAAGAAATAGTAGATGGAAGAGAATAGTTAATCGTAGTAATTTTTGTGAAGTTTTTTCTGGAGAATGGATGCATAGTTCAAGCTCTGAGGCATTTTTTAATGAGGAGAGTTATTTCCAGGATAATGATTTGGTGCATGCAGTTGACACCAGTGGTCGAGCTTATGAAGTGAAAGATGGTTGTCCAGTTGAAAAAGAAAAACTTGTGACAACAGAGATAGAAGAGGTGTTAGGTAATGAGGTTTTAGGGAGACGTCCTAAGGGTCCTGTGTACACCTGGAAGTGTAGTAGTATTTGCAGTGTACGACAGGATTCCATCAATTTGCTTTGTGATTTTATACGGTCATTTAGTAAGAACAGTTTGAAGCAGAAAATGAAGTTGTTGCAAGAATTAGATCCTTGCAGAGTGAGAGAAGGGATAGGTTTGCATGGTCATTCACTGGCTTGTCTTTCCAGGAGAGTATGCCAGAGTGTTTTTCATCATTTCAGGATGCTAGCAGTGCATCATAATAAAGTGAGGAAATTAGTTAGAATGTTGTATTATGCTAAGAGTCCAGCAATTATGCTTAAACAATTATGCGCTGCTCTTTTGCATGGTTCTGAAATAGATGTGAAGAATATATGTGAAGAAATTGAGTTTTGTTACTTTGGAAGTAAAGAGGAGAATGTTGAAATTGACCAAGAAGAAGAGAGTAATGTGGAAGATAGTGTACAGGTTTCCAGTACAGATAATTTCCAGAGGGAAATTGCGACGTTTGAGGTGAAATCAAGTGAGAGGCCAAATTTCACTTGTGTGTGTTGTCGACGCACTTATTATAAGAATCAGACTAAGTTAGTGGATTTATATGGAAAAAGTGAAAGGGAAAATAATAGTGAATGGAAGGATTTTACAACATACTTGATGGTAGAAAATTGTTTTGATTTGGGATTGGATCAACGTGTGTGTACTTATTGTTGTAACAAATTAAATCAAAACCAGATGCCTGCTAGAGCAGTTCATAATAATCTGGAATTGGTTGAGATTCCTTCTGAATTGAAGGATTTAAATACTTATGAATCTATTTTGATTCAAAGTATCCATCCCTTTCAGGCTATTGTAAGAATGGAGCCAAAGACAGGGAAATTGCCTCCATCAGATTTACAGAGAGGATTAAAGGGAAGAGTTGTTTATTTGCCTCTAGATTTGAAGAAAAACATTAACACAATTGGAGTAGAAAAAGTGGAAGAGGAACCTCTTGTTATCTTAGTTAATGGGGTTCCGACAAAGAATAAGAAAATATGGCAAGATTTAGTAGATGTTAGGAAAGTCAAAAGGGCAACATTGTATTTTAAAAAATATAATAAGTACTATAAAAATGTATATGTTGCAGAAGAGGAAGTAAGTGAGGAAGAGGATAACGATTTGTGTGCTGGTCAAATTGAGAAAGTAGAACCCTGTACTAGTGAAGAAATATATGAACATTATAGTGTTCATCCTTTGCATTCCAAGGAAGTCATGGGGAATGCTATTGAGTTGTTTCAAATGAAACAAGCGAAAGGGAGTCCCATTAGTGTTTGGGAGGAAAGTTTGGAAGCTCAGTGTTTCCCACAGCTTTTTCCAACAGGTCAGGGAGGAAGATATGATGAGCGACCTCATCAAATTCCTGCTTCTGAATACCGGACTTTGCGATTGTATGCAGGAGATCCTAGGTTTCGACAATGCATTCCTTATTTGTTTCATCTCCTGTTTGAAAGCGATCTGTCTGGACTGTCATATGCAGTGAACCACATCTTGAAAAGTGGTATACACATGCAAAACATCTCGGCAAGTGACTTTATGGATAAAGTCAATGTCCAAGACAGTATTTTGGATTCTCACCTGATTAATCTCATGGCGTGTCAGCGTGGTACTAATGAGTACTGGTACCGTCGTCATGGTGATTTAAAATGTATGCTAAGGAACTTAGGAACTCCCACATGGTTCCTCACTTTGAGCTGTGCTGAGTATGGCTGGGAAGACTTACTTGAATTTCTACGAGAGGCAAATGCTAACGTAGAAAACATCGAATTCAAGACACCCGGAGAACTGTGCTCTTTGGATCCAGTCAATGTATGTAGGTACTTCAATCATAGATTTGAAGGTATGATGTCTTTCATCATGAATAAGAAGAATCCACCTCTTGGAGAGGTGTTGGATTTCTTCTGGAGGAAGGAGTACCAAGCAAGAGGTGCTCCTCATATACATATGTTGCTGTGGATCAAGGATGCACCTAAATTTGGAACGGATGCAGAAGACTCAGTGATGAGTTTCATAGAACAGTATTCTACGTGTGCTGTTCCAAACGCAAAGGAGAAAAAAAGCCTACGAGAAAAAGTTCTACGTTTCCAAAGCCATCGATGTGGAAAGTACTGTCGTCGTAAATTCCGGAACAAAGACAAGTTCTACACCAAATGTCGTTTCGGCTTTCCACGACCGGTGATTTCTAAAGGAAGAGTGAACAGTTTGATGTCTTCGCTGCGACATAATGTGATGAAGAAATCACCTAAAAACACATACAATTTGAAGAGGAACGAAGAGTCTAAGTACATTAACGACTACAACCCGGTGATTTTGTCCATGTGGAATGCTAACATGGATATACAGTTTGTGGCTGATAACTGTATGGCTGTGGCTCGGTATGTGACATCTTACATCACCAAAAAAGAGAAGACAGAATTGAAGGATATGTGGGAGGACATTTCCCATGAAAAGAGCCTCAGCAAGAAGTTGTACAGTTTCAGTCTGAAGATGTTGTCGCATCGAGAAATCGGAGCTTACGAATGTTCTGACCGGTTGTCTTCAGCAAGTCTCTATGCCAAGTCCAGGAGTATCGTTTGGGCGAGTGTTGGTCTTGCTGCAACGCGTAATCGAGTTCTGAAACCTGTGCGGGAAATTGAGTATTTGGCGGAAAAGGAGCCAAACAGTACCGACATTTTGAAGAGCAACATGTTGGATACATATTATCCAAATCGAAGCAGTCACCTCGAGAATGTTTGTCTGTATGAGGTTCTGCAAAATTACATATTCAAGAGGAACATCAAAGAAGATACTGAGAAAGGAGTGTATGCTGTAATAGGAAGTGAGGGATGTCTGGTCAAGCAAAGAAAATGCCACTTGATAAACCATCGAAAATTGAGTGGTGAATCTCCTGAAAAAAAGGAGTTTTTCTATTTAGCACTTTTGCAACTTTTTAAGCCTTGGCGTGCAGAAGAGGAACTGCTTGGAGATTTCCTTTGTTACGAAGACTCATTCAATGCTGCCAAGGAGACCATAGAATGTCCTGCTTTTCCCAAATATGTAGAAATGTTGAATGTGGAAATTGAGCAGGAAGCAACGATTGCAGCCGAGATTGCCAGAGACAGTTCTCAGGACAGTCAGAGTTCTGGTTCATTGAGTCAGGATCCACTAGGAGGACCTCTTATCGAAAATGAAGCTGCCACTGCTATGAATGAAGTGGAAAGAGCCATGGCACATGCTCAGGAGGATGCGGTTAACTTAGAAGAGTTGGAAAGACAACTCAACGTTGAGCAGAGGAAAATATATGACGAACTTACCATGCAAATTGATCATGGATTAAGTCATGACAAGAAAGAGTGCTCATGTACGTCGTTGAAGCCTGTCCGACTGTACGTGAGTGGAGAAGCGGGAACTGGAAAAAGTTTCCTTATTAAAGCAATTTCATGTTATTTGCAGGAAATGACAGAGTCATCGCTGTCTTGTGTTGTCACCGCTCCAACTGGACTGGCAGCACATAACATTAAAGGGATTACTTTACATCGTTTACTGATGCTGCCAGTGGAGCATGACAACAAATTAGAATATCACAAGCTATCTGGAGATGCTTGTTTTGAAGTTTCAAGAGTCTTGAGGAAAATGAAACTTCTTATCATTGACGAAGTAAGCATGGTTTCCAATGTCATGCTTGCCTTTGTGCATTTGAGAATGCAAGAAGTTCTCAAAACAGAGTATGATGTGTTATTTGGTGGCAAACACATCATTGTTTTCGGAGATCTTCTGCAGCTGACACCAGTGAAAGGGCAACCTGTGTTCAAAATGCTCACGCATGAAGATACCAGGAAGTGCTTAGGGAGTATTGGCAACGTCAATATATGGTTAAACTTCAATTATGCTGAACTGCATGAAAATATGCGTCAGGCAAAGGATGAAGTTTACAAGACTATTCTACAAGATGTTAGAATTGGAAAAGTGACCGAGCATGGGAAAGAAGCTTTACATGCACGATTACTGACACATTTATATCCAGACGAAGATGTTGTGCCTGAGAATATTTTTCAGAAAGTTACTGAGAAAAAATCTGGAATATGTTTGATGCCAACTCTTGCAGAATGTGCCAAATTCAACAACAAAATGTTGCATTTAGAAAAGCAAGAGATTGCGAAATTGGAAGCTATTGACAGAGTAGAGCATATGGGATCAACAATTATTTTGTCTGAGAATCTGAAAACAAAATTGGATTCATTAGAGAAGAGTATATCTAAAACTGCGGGTTTTGAAAAGACTCTGAATGTGTGCTTGAACTGCCGTATAATTTTAAGAAGGAATTTACATGTTGAAAGAGGTCTGGTAAATGGATCAATGGGTAATGTTGTTGATTTTGTGAAATACAGAAATAGAGATGGAATTGAATTTGTAAAAATTAAATTTGATGGCATTGAGGAAGTACAGCTAATTGCTCGTTGTTCTGCTAGATTTTTGCTTGTAAAAGACTTATATGTTCGTCGTAAGCAGTTTCCTGTTTGCTTGGCATATGCGGTGACAATCCATAAATCGCAAGGTTTAAGTGTAGACTGTGCATTGGTGAATATTGGCAGTTCTGTGTTCAAGGAGGGTATGGCATATGTGGCATTGTCACGAGTTAGGACTTTATCGGGATTGTACTTGATTGAGTGTGATGTCACAAACATTTGTGCGGATCTAGATTGTGTTAAGGAATACAATAGGTTGAGAAGAGAGTATGCGCCACATTTGCCTCAGTATCCTTTGTTTGAGAAACGTGTGGTAGGCCGGAAACGAAGAAATGTGACCAATACTGGGGAGGTTGTAGCAAAAAGACGAAAAGTCGATGAACCTGAAATTATAAGCAGAAACAAAAAGGATTCTGTTGAAGATGTTGTTGGTTTTCAATTTGAAAACAGTTCTGGTGTCAACTGCTATGCTAATGTAGTGATTAATGTTTTGTTTTCTCTACAAAATGTAAAAGAAGAGATTGTGGTCAATTCTGATCAAAGATTTTGCAGTTTGTTAAATTCTGTGTTAGAGAAATGTAGCACTGATAGAACAAACATAGAAAGTGTGTCTGAAATTCGAAATCTGTTAGACAGATGTTCAGGCCAAACACAATTCTCTCAAAATAGTCAGCAAGATTGTCAGGAGTTTTTAATGTATATGCTTGATGTATTGTATGCTGAAGGTGTAGATGTAGATCATCTGTTTGGGCTTTCTTATCAATGGCAGCATGACTGCGAGAACTGTAGGGTATCAAGTAGTACTAGTGTAGACTCAGAAAGATTTATATATTTAACTTTGCCAGACAGTAAATCAGTCTCTTTTAATAAGCTAGTAAAAGCAGCTGATCACAATATGGAGTGTAGGCAATGTAAATCTGAAATGATGTCCACATTATTTATACGAACATATGGCCAGTATGTCATTTTAATGTTCCAACGATGTAGGCCTGATGGAACAAAATTGACAACTTTAATTAAAAATTTTGTGGCTTCACAGTTGTCAATATCAGGAAGGACTTTTGTAACTGTAGCAATTATATATCATGATGGTTCTTCAATAACATCAGGACATTATACAGCTTATTTAAAGTGTAGAAATGGCTGGTCATTCTGCAATGATTCTGTTTTAATTTTCAAAAAAAATTTGCCATATGACCTTAAAAACTCTTACCTGGTGTTTTTAAAACCAAAATTTTAGGGAAAGAATCTCGGGATGTGCTCTGAGGAATTTCAAGAAGTTCTCATGGCTCCTACACTATTTGGCCTTGAAGATAAGTGTAGTACAGAGACATAACTTTTTACCATAACACTGGACGTTATTGAGAAATATGTGCACTTTGAATGAGTTCAGAAAAACTATTTCTTTTTATAAGCTAATTGAAGCAGCGAATCAAAACATGGAGTAGAGGGAATGTAAGTCTGCAATGCTGTCTACTGTTTTACATTGCTTTGTGATTAAAAGTGATGTAGAGAATTAAATAATTGTACTAGTCATAAAGGTAGTGTAAGTCTGCTTCATAGTAAGCAGTATCAGTGTGATAGGAAATGTAGAACATGATTGAGCAAGAAGGGGAAGATATTACTAGTCCAGGATTGTGTAAATGATCTTCAACATTTTAATTCTGAAAGTTGTGGAAATGCGAAAAGACGGGATTGGCTAACAAGAAATCCAAGAGTTATACATGGCTCTGACAAGATTTGGCCTTGTGGAATCTTGTGGTAGAGAGCAAGAAGTCATTTATTGTATGTAACATGTTTTTGAAAACGATGGAGGTTTTCTTTCAGAAAGTGGCGGGTTGAAAGTAATAACAGCACAACAGAGTGTAAGCTGTTCATAGGACATCCTTGGCCGTCATGGAAAGTAAGTTAACTTTAAGGAGTTCTGAATTCTGATTTCTAATGTTGTATGGGTTTTTTAAACACAATCATTTTGATTGTGTTTTTTTTCCCCGCTGTTATATGATGAATACCTTCAAGTCACTGTTTTAGTGAAATTTGATACATTCTGAGAACAGCAAAAATAAACCATTTAACATGTATAATTAATTCTGTTCTGTTTGCATTTATGATGTACATGTAGAACTGTGTAGGAGGCATGGAGAAGGTGAGGCTTCTGTAAGTGTCAAAGTTGTTGCATACAGTGCTCATATTCTACGTAGTCTTTTATATTTCATTACTTTCACTGTTTCTGACTGATCTAAAAAATTTTTTTTAAAAAGAACAGTAAGTATAAGGGAAGGAAACAGACAGTTATGTTAAAAGAAACACAGCTATAGGGAATAAACTAGGGATACTGTTACCCGCAATCCTCTGCTGATGATGTCACTGAGCATGTCATGAATGATGTAATATGTGACATCATCAGCAGTGGATTACGGGTAATAGTATCTCTAGTTTACTCCCTTATAGCTGTCTTTCTTTTAACATAAGTGTCTGTTTCCTTCCCTTATACTTACTGTTCTTTTTAAAAAAAAAAATTTTTGGGTTCGCTTCCGGTTCGCGTACCGGGGAGCGAACTGGGAAGCGAACTAAGAGAAATAGAGGTTGGCACAGTTGCAAATATTGTACCAATTTTTTAATAACGGGGAGGTAGTTCTGAAAAGAACTTTTTTTTAAATTGTTTTTGTTGTTTTATATTTTTTTTATTATTTTTCTGAACATTTTTTTTACTTTTTTTGAATTTTTCTGAACAGTTTTATATTTTTTTTGTTTTTTTTTCGGAGGGGGCAACGAAAACGATTCATTGTAAAGGGCTCAACAGGAGCAAGAAAACAAAAAAAAAGAATTTATTGTTTGGGGAGTTTCGGACAAACATGAGCATGATTGTCAATAGCTCTGTTGATCAGAGTGATGCTACTTTCTGCGTAGCAAATGAATCCACTGCAATGTACGCAGACTTGTTTTACTTCACGAAATCTCGTTTGTATATTTGGCACCATCTCCCTGCCCTCTGGTCCCGTTACTTCCGGTACAACAGATCTTCTGGCCATAATAGGGAGATTATCTAGGTCGTCCTGTTCCTCTTCTTCCTCTTCTTGCTGAATTATAACTTTAGCAGGTGGTCCACTCTTCCTTGGATGTGGTGGAGGTGGTGGGGAAGCACCAGCTGAAGCTAGTAAAGAAGCCATTGCTCACTGGTAACAAAGGGTCTTTCTCTCACAATGATGAAAGTCAGAGTGAGGAAAGAAGGAGGGATTTTCACCATTTGGGAAAAAAAATAGTTCTCAACCAATGAAAAGTGTTCATTTTAGATCATATGACCTAGTCTTACATCATTAGGAAACCGAAAGTGAAATGAACCAATGAAAAGTGTTATTACCAAGTCACATGACCTGCTTTGTGTATGTTACGCGCTTTGCAGGGCCTCCCGGTTTGCTTCCAGAAACCTGTGCTTTGCGACTCGGTAAGCGTACGAGTTCGCTAACGTAGCACGTCATATGACGTATCACGCGACAACGCGAAACGTCATGCGGACGGGAGGCGTCACGATGTTGTTTTCTAACGCGGCAGTTGCGGTAAAGAAACGTTTACCGGCTCGCGGTCTATTTCGCGGCATCAAGGTCAGCTAACGGGAAGCTTCCCGATTCGCGAAGCGGGAACGAAGAAAAAAAAATATAAAAAAAAAAAGTTATTAATAAACATATAAAATATATTTTTGGATTTAAAGAAGAATACATTTTACAGCTACAGATATTAGCTGTTAAAAAACCAATGAAATTCACTGAAAAAACCATAGGTTATAGACCATATATAGTTAGGAATTAGCATTTACAAAACCTTGAAAATTCACTGAAAAAACCATAGGTTATAGACCATATATAGTTAGGAATTAGCATTTAAAAAACCTTATTTTACTCACACAAAACCATTGAAATTCCATATATAGTTAGTTGCACTAACTATATATCGCGCACCCGCAATCCACTGCTGATGATGTCACATATTACATCATTCATGACATGGTCAGTGACATCACTGATGACATCACTGATGACAACATCAAGTGATTATGTGTTTCTGTAAAGTTTAAATATGTTTTACATATTGAAGAATGAGTGGATGTATAAGTGTCTGAATGAAGGTTTTAGTAGGTGCGTGATTGACTGTATGAGTGAGTGATTAAATGCGTCTTACTGAATGCACGGGTTAGTGACTAAACTGTCTGAAAGTGTGCATCAGTATGTCTGTTGTTGTGCAAGCTGCTGCATGTGTTGATCAGTAGCTATATAAGTAGCTATATGGGTTATTGATTGGTTGCACAAGTATTTGTATGGGAGACTGAGTGTGTGTATGGCTGGCTGGGAGGTGTGTGACTCTGTGCAGATCAATGTGTACTTGTATCAGTGATTCTATAAGAGAGTAACTATGTGTTAGTATATGTTTCAAAAATGTAAGGTGTTCTGTGTTTAACTGTATAGATGAGAAAATGGAAGTGTGATTGATTCTTTTCAGGACTGACTAGGTGTGTGAGTAACTCCATGGATGAGTGGCAGAGTGTGAGTGTCTGTATAGGTGTATGAGTGCATATGATAGTGTTGTAAAGATGAGTGATTGTATGTATGAATGATTGTATGAGTGAATGTGTGTGTAGACATAGGAATCAGTGAGTGCGTATGTAGTAACTAGTATTGGTGTGTCAATGGTTTCAAAAATGATACTCTCTATTTAACACTGGGTGTAACAGAGGTTATATTACAGTGTGAGGAGATGCATTGTATTATCACATGAATGATATCATCAGTGATGTGATCATTGATGTCAAGTGAGATGTCATCAGTGATGTCATTTGAGATGTCATCAGTGATGTCATCAGTGATGTCATTTGAGATGTCATCAGTGATGTCATCAGTGATGTCACTGACCATGTCATGAATGATGTAATATGTGACATCATCAGCAGTGGATTGCGGGTGCGCGATATATAGTTAGTGCAACTAACTATATATGGAATTTCAATGGTTTTGTGTGAGTAAAATAAGGTTTTTTAAATGCTAATTCCTAACTATATATGGTCTATAACCTATGGTTTTTTCAGTGAATATATATATATATATATATATATATATATATATATATATATATATATATATATATATATATATATATATAACATTTCTATGGCAAAATGAAACCCCTCATTTTGTTCCTTTTCAAATTAAATGTATTAAGTGTTACCACTTTATTCCAATCAAGATGACTTCAGGTGTGCCATACTTTTGTCATAAGTAAGACTGTTAGCGTTCTAGTTGTTCTTTATAACACTCTGGAACATTCTGTCATTGGGCTATAGTTGGGCTACATCTGGCTGATATTTGGGCTACATTTGGGCTCTTTTGTCTCTGGTGGCCATCTTGGGAGACTGCATATCAGAATTTTTTTAATGAAATATAAGAGGATTTGAGAAGTCACTCAAAATGTGCCCTAATTTTTCTTTCTTCAGCACTAATCATAATTTCTATGGCAAAATGAACCCCCTCATTTTGTTCCTTTGCAAATTAAATGTTTTAAGTGTTAACACTTTATTCCAATCAAGATGACTTCAGGTGTGCCATACTTTTGTCATAAGTAAGACTGTTAGCGCTCTAGTTGTTCTTTAGAACACTCTGGGACATTCTGTCACTGGGCTATAGTTGGGCTACATCTGGCTGATATTTGGGCTACATTTGTTTTTTTTGTCTCTGGTGGCCATCTTTGGGCTACATTGGGCTACATTGGGCTACATTGGGCTACACTTGGGCTCTAACATATATATAGCCTTTTGTAGCCCAATATATATTTTTTAAAGTAAATTTTCGTAAAAACCACTGGAGCATATATCTTGAGACATAGCAAAGGCACATTGGGCTACCAGTACCTACAATTTTGCCAAGTTTTGTGGAAATCCATTCAGCCGTTCGAGCTAAAAGTGAGTCCAACCGCCCTATGGAAAACTCAATGTTAAAAATACGTTTTGGGACCCCACTTTTTTCTCAGCCCCCGCTTGATGAAACCCCCCCAAACTTTCAGGGGACGCTCAGAAACAAAATGTGCCATTTTCCTGAAAATATCAGCCAATTCCGTCCATCAACGCCAAAGTTATTCAACATAGAATTTTCAGAAATCCCTATTCAAAAAAATCCTAACTATATATACCTACTGGCGACCGCCAGTAGGTAATATATATATATATATATATATATTCCTCTGTGATCTGCGGGGCAGGATAATTATCGTAGCAAGCACAGTCTCATTCAAGGCTCAATGGAGGGCTGTGAAATTGGTCCAGAAATTACGTGAACCACTTAACCCACTGGAGGGCTGTAAGGAGTGCGAAATGACTGCAAGTCCCAGCGTGCACTTAGAAGGCTGATGCAACTAATTGGCACACCGGAGGTCAATCATCAATAAAAGCAGCGCGCAGGGGAAGTTGCAGTGCACAGAAGTAAAGATGTCTCACGCTGGCCTCTGATGAAGGGGAAAGAAGCTCAGTCAGAGGGTACTTTCATATCAGGTGCCACATAAGGATGCAAAGATCAGGATTAGCAAGTTTATTACTTGCTCAACTACATTTGTAGTGTACTGCCTGAAGTGTCCCTGCGGACTTCGGTACGTGGGGAGTACCACGAAGGCAGTCAAGCTGAGAATCCTAGAACACCAACGGGCCATCGCGAATAATGATGAGAACTATCCGATGGCCCGACATTTTGCCTCTCACCACAATAGTGATAGAACCCTACTTAGCTTCCTCAGCTTAGACTGTGTCCCACAAGACGTAAGGGGTGGGGACCTCAAGCGGAAGCTAAGGCGGTTGGAGTCAAGATATATCATAGACCTCCAAACTAAATCTCCAGGAAGTCTAAATGCAGGGGAAGAACTACTATCACATCTATAGGATTAGAGACTAAAACGTACATGGGGAGCTGTGTCTATGCCTGAGAGTATATCAAACATTTTTTATAAAAATGCTTTGAAGAAATTCAGTTGGTTGTTGGTTTATGGACCCTTTAAGACAAACTTGATTTTCACGATTTATTTAGAAAGTATGGTGAATGGGATATTGGGCTGTATGATTTGTAGTTTCACTGTTTAGCCCATTAGGGCTTTAAGTAATTAATTAATTTGTCATGGGTTTTCATTAACTAGATTTCTTCTTAAACCTCTACCAAAGGATATAATGAATTTATGTGCAATGCGAATAATGTTGAACCTATCGAAAAACCAACCGCACAGAATACAATCAGAGTGTCAAAGGGAACTGGGAGAAACTCACTGAATGGAAAGATAGAGGACTTATTGAGTGGGAGGAATTCTGTTTTTTGAAAAACGATCATGTATTACCAATACTCTATCTTTTGCCAAAAGTACATAAATGCAAAGTAGACCCACCAGGAAGACCAATAATGTCCTCAAAAGGGAGTGTTTTGGAAAATGTGTCTTGCTATGTTGATCATTTTTTGAGAGAATATGTCACTGCATTTAAATCCCATGTAAGAGACACAAAAGATTTTTTAGAGAAGATTGATCATTTAGTGTGGGAGAATGGCTGGCTTCTCATTACCATGGATATCAATTCCCTCTACAATATAATTGAACATAGACAAGGCATAGAGGCGTGTGCACGCTTCCTAAAGAGTAGAAAACTTTGCTATTTAGAACACACAACGATGCTCCTAGACATGATCAGTTACTGTCTGGAAAATAATTTCTTCTTGTTTAATGACGACATCTTTGTACAAACCCATGGGACAGCGATGGGTACATGCTTTGCCCCTAGTTTTGCGAATCTCTTTATGGGGGCATGGGAGAGTGATATAATGGCATGCAGCAATTTTGTGAATGACTTCGAAAAGGTGTGTGTTTGGCTCCGTTACATTGACGGCATTGAACATCACACTAACATGTAACATCAATGAGAAGGAAGTTGAATACCTCGGCACGAAGGTGCTAGTAAGGGAGAACTCTTTGCACACAGTCCTGTTTCGGAAAGCAACAGCAGGTAACACTCTTCTGCATGGCCTGAGTAGCCACCCGGAAAATCTTAAATGGAGTATTCCGTATGGGGAGCTACTCAGAGCCAAAAGAAACTGCAGTACCGAGTCAGACTACAAAAAAGAGGAATCTGTTATGATAGTAAGATTCTTGGAAAGAGTATACCCAAAATGGGTGTTAAGACGGGCAAGTGAGAAAGTAAAATCAGTCAACCGTGAGACTCTTCTCAATACCGTTATACATACGGAAGTTGAAAACATTGAGACCTCACAAACACGTATCATAATGAACTATAACGGTAACTCAGACCAAATACGCAAATGTATCAATAGGAACTGGAATGTTCTGAAAAGTGATCCAATAATTGGAGATACACTGCCCAAAAGACCCACTACACATACCGCAGAGGTCGCAATCTAGGAGACATTCTAGTACACAACAATTTAAGCAGTGCAAATGAGAACAGAGGTCTCCATCTTTGAGGGTTCTACCCATGTGGGCACTGTAAAGCCTGTAACAATAGCTTTATGGTCAAGGAATATTGGAACACCAGCACCAAAAGCATGATTAAAATTAAACTATTTTTGACTTGCACAAGTAATTTTGTAATCTATGTGTTGGTATGCCCGTGTAATCTGAGATATGTGGGCAGCACCACACATATGGCAAAAAAACGGATTTTAGAACACACCAGAGCCATAAGTAAAAATGACAGGCAATACCCCATTGCACGACACTTTGAAACATTCCATTTCTCTGATCCAACGAAATTATCTTTCTTCGTTGTGGAACAGGTTAATCTAGGACAAAGAGGAGGTAACCGCATTCTAACACTTAGGCAGAAAGAATCTAGGTACATCATTAACATGTGTACCCGTTACCCAAAAGGGCATAATATGGATGAGGAAATGGCCATACACCTGCATAATGAATAATTTCAATGTGTCTTAATACTTGTATATGAATGTGGGGGAGTGGGTGTAGCGGGCCGGAAAATCAGGCGAGGAGGTCGTAGGTAGTGAGCAATAGCGGATATTTATTAGCGTGGAACAACAAGGAAGGTCACAAGCGAGAGGACGGGAGGCTCCAGGCGATGATCTCTGGTCCGGCTCTTCACTGCAGCACGGGGTCTTGAGGCTCTCCAGGGTAGGCTCCGATGTCGGGGAAGGTCCACGGAGGGCAGTGAGAGAGGAAACAAAAATACAAGGGACCGTTAGTCCTATCCAGAACTCTACGCAGTGGTCACCGCTCACCGTCACCCGGATAGTGCGAGGGGGGGCGGAAACAGGCAGTGAGGAAAGGAGGGTACCGGGAAAGGGACTGCAGGGTAGGAAGATAGAGAGGGTGCCAAGGAGGGATGTGTGAGAGGGGGGGGCTGTTGTGAGGTGCTCTACAGTATTTATACAGTGCAGGGGTGGTGAGACTATGGAGAAGGGGGTTTTTTACAGGGACTACACAGGGACTCCTAATGAGTAGGGAATTGGAAGGCAAAAGGCACTCACGCGGTCCGCCGTAACTCTCCGCTGAGTTACGGCCGCTCTCCAGCCACCTCCATTGGATTCCACCACTCCTCCGTCCACACGTCTTCGTCGTACTCCTGCTTTCCTTCTCCGTCTCCGTCTCCAGCCAGAGGGTCCTGCCACGAAACTCCGACGATGGGTTCTGCGTGTTCCTCGTTTTTATCCTGTGCTGGCGCTGCCTTGGGGGCGGGACTTCCGGGGTCAGCGCGATATGGTTCCTCCGGACCAGGTGCTCGGGTTGGTCCCTGCGGGAGAGAGAAGGGCGGGGTTTCCCCTGTCAATGCTGGCGGTCCGAGTCCGGTCTCGGTAATGGCGCTCTGGCTCTGGAGTAGCAGTCCCGGAGGTAATGGTCGAGGAGTGCGCAGGGGGGGGAGGGTGGCGGCCGACGGGGCTCTTTGGGACGCCGTCTCACAATGAACTTTGTATGAATTGTTGGATATGAACAGTAAGAAAACATAAGAAGATTTGAACATGCATCACATTCTTCTTTCAATTATCTAACATTTCTTCTTTTCTCTATCTTTTGCACAGGTAGAAAGGGAGGGATGTTGCTGCACCTGCGGCACCGACACCCTAATCCTTTCTCCGTGACTCATCTTCCATCTCTCTCATGATGCTGGGGCATTCTGTAATCAAGTAACATGGATTTAAATTTTTATCGCACTAATGGATATTGTTATTTGTAGGAGGTTGTTTTTACTTTATTATTTGCACAGTTTATGTAAATGTTGGTTCAATACAGTAGAGGCGATACGGTTCAGTAGAATCCCAACACCCCCTTATTCAAGCGTGGATATAATTTAATATAGGCACTAACCGACCATCCAAGCATTTACAGTTGAGACATCCATAGACATGCCATTGGCATTGCCCAGATAGCTTGCTATTTCGTGGACAAATGAGATAGCACACATATAGGATTGTAATCCTTTTGATTGTAGGCACTAACCAGCCTTCACACAGACAGTCTGGGATACAATTTTAAACACAAGTGAGTAAATCTTGCCGCCTTGTTAATATTGTCATCTTTGCGCTGCTGCACATAGAGTTCCATACACATAGACTATACTAACAACAAGCATGTAGTTACAAGTATAACGTATTTAGAATGGAATATGAGATGTCTATCTCTATATTTGGATGAACAATTGCATTAGACTTCTACTCCCAGGATACACCTGGTCGGGAGTTGGGTGACAGTCATATTGGTGCATACTCTTGCGTAGCAATCACAGTTCTTCAAACAGTTCCAATCATGTATGCATAAAATACTTTAAATTTACATTTATGATTCTGTATTAATATGTTATGCTGTCTGTGATTTCATGAATTGTTAAAAAGGTACTATTCCAAGATGGCGCGATCTATCAAGTCCGCTTTCTATGACAATGTCTGCTCACCTCAGTATGCTTTTAACATGGTGTTTTTCACGTTGTTTTGTTGTGTGAACAAGCGCTCAACGCTTCACGACAAAGGTTTATTACTAAAATAAACCTCGATACTTTGGCATAAGATAGTGGACCCTCTGTTTTTTATGACCTGAGTGCTCACCGGAACCCCGTTCTTTGGATATATATATATATATATATATATATATATATATATATATATATATATTTCTTTAAACACTCTTCTGACATATCAGAAAAATACAGACGCCCTGGATAGTTGCAGAAATGAATTTATTCGCTGCAGAAAAATAAGGCATATCAGCTTTCGCCTTGGTCACGCTGGAAACACAAAGTATTAACACTCCATATGAAGCCACATTCAACAACATAGAAAGAGGACTTATACCAACATCACTCAGTGTAAACAAAATATGGGCGCCATCTTAGTGTGGTGTCGCAAGTAATATCATGTTAAAAGATGTCACAATACATGATATATTTACATCCACATAACAAAATATATGGTGAGTTTCATTTGGTGCATCAAAATAAGTGTTACAGTATAAATAACTTGCCCCAACATGTTTTACCAATCAGTCTCCGGTACTAATGCCCAAATGACATCAATCACATTACTAGATATAAAGCCATCAAATTCATCGTAATATGCACTTGTCAAAATTATGAATAGGAGCCATGCCAATACATGCTTCTCAGAACTCCTAATCCAGTAATAGGACCCGCTCAACACGGATCGATTGATTCGGTGCTAAAGCCTAATTCATTAAACGACAGTCTCGCCCCAGTGAGCATAAGCATCCCCCAAGGCGCGTGATGATTTTGTGACATTCAATGGACAAGTCAATAAACAACACTCTCGCCCAAGTGGGCATAAACACCACTTAAGGCACATGATGATTTCCATACGCTGCCACATGTGCAGAACATAATTGACGACTTAATCATTTCTTACACAACCGCTTCGACGAGCCGGCCAATTAAGTGAATAACCATACCTAAAAAAATCCAAATATACAATAGATTAAAATACAATGGAAAATGTTACAGCTAAATTATATGCCACAATAATACAATACAGTAAATCATTTTAGTTGAATTTAACCCCAAGGGGGTCATAGCCTCCAGTTCCACAATGTATCTGGACTCCAATTGTAGCAGATGAAGTACCCTATTGCCTCCTCGTTCATTCTCGTTCACTGCACCCATAACCACCATACACATCCATTTCTCATTTTGAAAATGGTGGTCAAAAAAGTGTCTTGCCATTGGGTACTGTCTGTTGTTGTGTCTGATCGCCCTAACATGTTCCAACACTCTTTTTTTGGCAGGATGAATGGTGCTGCCTATATATGCCATATTGCATGGACAAATTAAAGCATATACACAATGTGTAGTGTTACATGTTAAGGATTTTGTTTAATCACCCACTCTTTGCTGATACTAGAAATCGAGATTGTGGTGCAGTCAGTGCTGTTACTGCAAGCTTTGCAGTTCCTACAGCACTGAAAACCTGGACAAGAGTTAGTGTTGAGTTTAGTGTTCTTAGTCACTAAATTGGGACTTAGTTCATCTCTTTAAGATCTTATTTTCTTGAATGGTATTTGAGGACAATTATTCAGGTACTTTTGCAAATTGCTGTCAGTCAGCAACACATGCCAATTTTTTTGTAATAACCGTCTTATGTCCTGTGCTTGTCCTGAGTAAGTAGTGATAAATCTCAAGATCTCAGATTCTGCTTGTTCCCTGACTGGATGTAGTAATTGGTTACGAGTGACTAAATCTTCTCTTTTACATGCATCTAGTATGGTCTTATGACTGTAACCTCTGTCTTTGTAGCGTTGAGACAAAGTTATTTGTTGTATAGATGGCTTTAAGATTTATATCTTGGAATGTTAAAGGTTTAGGATCACCGATAAAGCAGCAAAGGGTTTTGTCATATATTTCTGGCGATATTGTTTTATTGCAGGAGAGGGTCCGCCTCCCCCCGTTCAGATCCGAGGCCACCGAAGTCATCTGCGGCGTACCACAAGGATCATCACTCAGCCCCACCCTCTTCAATGTCTACATGAGCCCCCTTGCGGACATCGCACGCCAACACAACCTCAACATCATCTCCTACGCCGACGACACCCAGCTGATCCTCTCCCTCACCAACGACCCCGCCACCGCCAGAACCAGCCTACACGAAGGGATGAAAGACGTCGCCGAGTGGATGAAGAACAGCCGCCTGAAACTGAACTCAGACAAGACGGAAGTCCTCATCCTGGGATAATCGCCCTCCGCCTGGGACGACTCCTGGTGGCCCCCTGCCCTGGGCACCTCTCCCAAGCCAACGGACCACGCATGCAACCTGGGCTTCATCCTGGACTCCTCCCTCTCGATGACCAGACAAGTCAACGCTGTCTCGTCGTCGTGCTTCAACACCCTGCGTATGCTCCGAAAGATCTTCCGGTGGATCTCCTCCGAAACCAGGAAGACGGTCACCCAGGCACTCGTCACCAGCCTTCTGGACTACGTAAACACCCTAGTAGTACATAGTGATACCTTCCCTTCAAGCTGGTCGCAAATTTGACAGCTATGGCAGGAAAATCCTAGTCTTAATTGTGACAGGTTAGTCTTAAAAATGTTGACAAGTCTGGCAGCAAAACCCTAGTCTTAAACTCCTGGCCGGAAATTTTGAAAGTCTGGCAGCAAACCCTAGTCTTAAATTTGAGAGGCCTGGTTTTAAAATGGACAGACCTGGCCTTAAACAGTCCTGGCCTTAAACTGATGGCAGCAACAAGTGACAGGTGGCACTAGTGTTGACAAGGGTGCGCAGCTGCCCCGGAAGGGGGCGAATGAGTCATAGGGGGTGGGTTGTTTTTGGAGACATAGGCATGGCGGAACAGCCCTGAGGCCATGTGTCCCTGTTATGGTGTAGAGGTGTACGCCTCTTTTAGGGGTTGTGGTTTCTTAGACTACATATAAGCCTGTGTCAGGAGCATGGTATAGCAAGCAGCCGCTGGACTACGTGAAGGGTCGCCATGGCAGAAAAGAAGAGCTACACCCCATTTGTGAGAAAACACTGGTTTGGTGGCTCACAGATCCCCGTCAGTAGCTATTACAGAACCATAAGCCCTTTGGTCATGGACGAGAATGCTCAACCAGAAGAACCTAAGGATATGGGTTGCGACGTTACTGCTTATGGCTGTGGGTTTGCTAAGCGATTTAGCGCCCCCGGGCTCAAGAATTGGCGGTGCCCGGTGTCCCCGATAAAGAGCGACAGCGGGTCTAGCCAGGAATCGTGTGGCGACTTGGCGTCTGAGCAAAGCATGGTCTTGGAGTTGGAGGATGAGGAAGAATCCATAGTTCCGCCTAATACACCCGTCTATGAAGACTTGGGTTTTCACGAGGGTGTTGTTCCCGAGAATGTTCCTGTTCAAAAGCCTGATACAAGCGTGGAAGATGAGGGGGCCTCGGATGTTATTATCGCCTCTCAAAATGTCAGAACGGCGGCTGATGGGGCATCGCAGGATATTAACAACTCTCAAGATGACAGAGCCGCCGCCGAGGGTGGTGAAAATGTGGTGGTGAGTTAAAATGTTATGAGCAGCCATTTACATAAGGATGTATTTTTATTTTCTACAAATAGCAAACGCTAATATTTCTTTTTTTTTTGTTTTTGGACCTCTAGAGAGCAACACCGCTGGGATACGCCTACTTCAAAACACCCCAAGAAAATCAAAAGATACCAGCTCCTAACACGCACATCTATGAAACCATGGATGTTCAGAAGGCTATGAGTCCTACGAAGGTAGTTGTGCAACAGCCTGGTACAAGCGTGGAAGATGAAGGGTCCCCTATGGATATTACCGACTCTCAAGATTTCAGAGGCGCTGCAGAGTGTGGTGAAAATGTGGTGGTAAGTTAAAAAAGAAAATGTTAAAAATGTTAGGCGTAGACCCTTTACATGAAAGTTTGTTGTCTTTCTACCGCTAACGGGTTGTCAATATTTATCTTTTGAACCTAGGATGAAACGCCGAAAAGAACTGAGGCCCAGGGGCAGACTGCAAAAGGGCGCAGCTTGAATCTGTCCTGTATATGCTGTGCAAACCAGACGGGAAGTTCCACAAATTCGAGTTCACCTCGGCCCATGGAATGTGAAGCTGGTTCTAAGAACAACGCCTCTGAAAAAGCAACTACAGGGTTCAACAGAGACCCCATATCAAGTGTTAAAGGTTTCGTAGCTGTGGTTGTACACACATGCGTCAAAAGGGACTATTACTGCATGTGTTTCGGCCATCGTATTAGAGACCCTCAACAGGGGGCGCACGAGTGTCTAGCCGGATCATACAGAGACCGTGTAGTCCGGTACATATGTAGTTTGCTTGATCCGTACAAGATGTATAAGCTGTTAAGGGTGGTGCACGGCATGAGCGATGAAAATAATTTTGTCCACCCGAACATGGTGAAGATCATAACGGCGACAGTAAAGGAGATACGCTATGCCAACGACCCCTGCGCAAAACTCAGAAGTATGCCGTGCAAACATGTGAGCTGTGACAAAAAGTTGGCCCAAAGACTTATAGAAAGGCGCATGTGTAATCTGTATCTAAAAAGCAGAAAAGTAGTGGCCCTGGCACCACAAAAGTTGTTTTATAATAGATAAGACCTGATGCATTGTTACGTGCTAGCTTGTATTTAAAGTAAAGTAGTAGAGTGTTACAGCCCAAAAAAACATATATGTGTTAAACCGTACTTACTACGCATACTGTGAAAAGATATGAAACCCCTTTTGTTTGTGATTTGGTAATACTCATTATTTTTAATAAAATGTTCTTACACAAACAAGCGTCTTTCATTTCCTGTACTGTAATGACTGCTAACATGTCGGAGGGCCTGTTAAGAAAACTTTATTATGATACAAGAGGGGTTGGTAGCTTTGGAAGCGGCGCAGCTCTATATAGAAGGGCTGTGGCTGAAAAGGAGTCGGTAAGCAGAGAAGCTGTGAAGACATGGTTATCAGGAGAGGAGGCGTATTCACTACATAAACCAGCAAGAAGACGTTTTAAGAGGCGTCCTACAATCGTCAATGCGTGTATAGATTATCAGTGGCAAGCGGACATAATCAGCCTTCAAGATATAACAAAACGTAACGATGGCGCCTGTTATATATTAACAGTCATAGATGTGTTGTCCAAGTACGCTTACGCAGAGGCGCTGCGTGATAAAAGTGGAGCTAGCGTCACGACCGCTTTTAAAGCCATCTTCGATAAGGGGCGTATTCCTCAAAAACTACAAACAGACGCAGGAAAAGAATTCTTAAACAAGTCATTTCAGAAATTATTAAAGCAGCACAATGTTCAACATTTTGTAACACACACGGAGGTAAAAGCAGCGGTTGTAGAAAGGTTTAACAGAACTTTAAAGTCTAAGATGTGGTGGTATTTTACGGCCAACAATACATACAGATACGTGGATGTTCTACAGGCTTTTTTAGCTGTATATAATGCCAGTTATCATAGGACCATCAAAATGGCAGCTGAAGAGGTAACACCTAGTAATTCGTTAACTGTTTGGAGAAATGTGTATGGGCCTAACTTCGGGACAAAGGTGAAGAAGTCTGTTTTTAAAAATGGTGATCACGTAAGGATTTCAAAACTGAAAGGAGAAGGGTTACCAACAGACCTTTAGTGATGAAATATTTATAGTGGAAAGTGTGGAGCTTAAGGAAGGACTGTATATTTACAGGTTAAAGGACTAGTGGGGAAACGGTGTCGGGATCCTTTTACAAGGAAGAGTTACAAAAGGTGCCCTATGATCCAAACCGCGTGTATAGGGTTGAAAAGGTTCTGAAAAGGAAAGGTACAGGTACTAAGAGACAGGCATATGTCAAATGGCGCGGCTGGCCTGAGAAATTTAACAGTTGGGTGTTGGCCAGCTCCCTGAAGGGTGTGTAAGCTAAAAGCCGCTGCCACGATGGAGACTATACCCTTTTATATAACCTTACCAGCCAATGCTTCTAAGGACATGTTCCCCAACAATCAGATTTCTAATTACACCATCAAATTGGCTAAGGCTGTGGACCTGAAGGGTGACTGGGAGGTTGCCCTAACAGAAATACAATACCCTAGGACATGGAATACATTTACAGCGGCCGAAACCAGGTTTCACATCAAGAGGGAACAGGACCCCATGGGCACACACACATCCTTCCCGCCCGGCTACTACCCACACGTTACAAGCATTATCGAAGCCATCAACAAATCCATAGCCAGTATAGAACCACATCCGAATATTCATCTGGTGCTAGATAATGTGAGAAGGAAGGTGTTTCTTAAATCCATAAATAGAAACACCCTGTTTAACTGCTCAGGTAAATTAAAAAGGATTTTAGGGACAGTACAACATGTGAAAAGCCCCGTGGAACAAGATCACACGTGCCCCGATATTAATGGGGGATTTTACACGCTCTACGTGTACAGCGATATTGTAGAGTCTCAGAGGATAGGTGATAGTTACTCGCCGTTGTTAAGGTGGGTGCATGTACAGGGTGATAATAATACCATGGTCAACATACAATTTAACAAACCTGACTACGTCGCAGTTTCTAAAAACCATTTTGACACTATTTCAATTATGATCTACGATGATCAGTCTGAGCCGGTGGCCTTTAAATACGGGAAAGTTATTGTCAAGCTTCATTTAAGGCCTAGACACGACAGAGGGTATTAAGCAGCCATCATGGTGGTTATGAAAACCTACGGAGATCCGTCTATGTACAGAGACTATTACAGAAGTCAAGCCGGTTATGGAGGACCACTGTACTTTCAAGGGTCACCCGTTATGTACGGGGCTGGATTAGGAGGATTCTTTAGGAGTCTGTTTAGAAGAGCTATGCCTTTCCTGAGAAGAGGCTATGAAATTGCAAAACCTCATGTTAAGGCGGCTGCCACGAACATTGCCCAGGAGGTGGTGGGGTCTGTTACATCGGCGGTTGCAGGGCGCATGAACAAGCAGCCTCAAGAAGGAGCTGGTTTGATGTATAAGCCATGGGCGTGTGTCAAAAGGAAACGGGGTGTTTCCAGACGCCGGGGTCCCCCAGCCCCCTATAAAAAAAGGAGGACCGCTTCAAAACGCCCTCAGAAAAGAAGAGCTCCAAGACGGAAGAGAGCTGCGAAGAAGCGAACCGGCTCTAAAGTAAATATTTTTTAAAGCCTTGTAAACACAGCCATGGCCTTCGTACATTGTGGATCTGGAGAGTGCGTCAAATCAGAGTTAGACTTGTTTAGTCTAAAACCCACACAGACAAGCATCGAAAACAGCTTCTTCATGGAGGTGTCACCTTTTGCAGCATTGACACCGCTGGCACCTATAGAGTTTTATGTGTCAGGGGCCACGGATATGTATTTGGATCTCAACAACACTCTGCTGCATCCTATGTGTAAAATCGTAAAAGCTGATGGGACCGACATTGACGACGGCTCTAAAGTGGCACCGATGGCTTACCCTCTAGCTATCATGTTTAATCAAGTGGACATCACCCTGGGCGACCGACTCATCACCCAGAACGATAACATGTACGCCTACAGAGCCTACATAGAAAGCATTCTAAATTACAGTAGCAACGCCCTTGACACACAACTTTCAGCCGGTCTCTTTCACAGGGATACACACGACCAGTTTGAAAGCACAGCTCTGGATGGTGATAATAAGGGCTTTATAAAAAGAGCAGGGCATGCTGCAGACAGCCGTACCTTTGACCTCCTGGGACGCATACATTCGGACCTCTTCTTCCAAGATAAACTGCTCATCAACGGAATTGATCTTAAGATCAAGCTCAATCGCAACAAGGACTCATTCTGCCTCATCAAAGGGGATGCTGAACAGTACAAGGTGAGCATACAGGCCGCGAGCCTGTTTGTAAAGAGAGTGAAAGTGTCCCCGAGCGTCAGGTTAGCGCACGCCGAAGCTTTGCAAATATCCAACGCCAAGTACGCTGTGGAAAGAGTAGCTCTGAAGGTATTCAGCATCCCTGCAGGTACCCGCTTAACACAACAGCAGAATTTATTTCTGGGACAGCTACCAAAACTCATCATCATAGGGTTTGTGGACAATACCGCTTTTAGTGGCACCTATGCCTCAAACCCCTTCAATTTTAAACACTACAACATCAACTACGCTGCGCTGGTCCATGAGGGCAATGTGATTCCTGCAAAACCCTACACACCCAGTTTTGCAACTAGGCATTACATCAGGGAATATCAGGGACTGGTTTCGATAACAGGAAAGCATCAAAGGGACTGCGGTGTAGCAGTGTCAAGAGAATGCTATGGCCGTGGATACAGGCTGTTCGCATTCGACCTGACACCGGACATGGAAGATGGCGATCACTACAACCTGGTCAAAAATGGGAATCTTAAAGCTGAAATACGATTCGCAGCTCCACTGGCGACTAATGTGAACATGGTCGTATTCTCTGTATTCAACAGCATCATTCAGATCAACCACGCAAGGCAGATTTTGTTTGACTATCTTTAAAAACATTTGTGAAATGGATACGGTGCAGATACGTGACTTCTTAAGCAGACATAAATACGCTAGGAAATGCTTTTTTGGTGTTTTCCCTAGCGATGGGCTACCAGGCGAAATTGGGGCAGAAAGACCATGAACCCTAGTCTTTAACACAGACCCGCATGACCAGGCTGGGACATATTGGGCGGCCATGTTTATAGATGTTGACAAGGTTACAGTGTTTGACAGTACAGCAGAGTTCCCTGAGCACAAACTCTATACAACACCTATATTCAAGTTTGTGAAAAAAGCTGCAGCTGTGGTGGAGTATAACAAACTAAGGGTGCAGGATTCCATGGCCATCACATGCGGGGAACATTGTATTTATTTTATCAGTAAAATGTCACAGGGTCTTTCGTTTAGAAATTTCTTAAAGCTATATCCGGGGGATCTTGTTAACAATGACCGTATAGTTGCGAAATATGTAAAAGAAAACACCAGGGTTTCGGTCAGACCTGTGAAAACAGAATATGTACCTTGTCAAAACTGTAAGAGTTTATAACAGTTGTATGCTTAATGTTGAACGTTTAAAATAAAAGACATATTTTTTAAAAACATGCATTCAGACTCATTATTTCAATATACATGCACCATAAAATGTTTTTTGAAAGACGACTGAGACGGTTTGTAAAGTTATAACAAGGTGTTTATTACAAAATATTTAGTTGACAAAACTTTATTGCAGAAACCTAGGAATAAAAATCACCCACAAACACAATTATTCAAAAATCCATGCGAAGGGTGGCTGGGGCAATGTCTTTTTTTTTCGAGATGTCGTCGGCTGTGTAGACCATTTAGGGGATAGTCTGTGGCCTTCAGAACCTGTAGGCGATGGCAGTAGGGGACTCTTCAAATTGTCTAGCAGGCGACGGTGTTCATTATTACCAACAAGCGTGGAGGGTATATTGAGTTCAGCAGCGGCCTTCAGAAACTGCTCCCAGCCTCTCGGGGCATTTTGAGGCGTTAGGATTTTGGGGTGTGTCAGACCTTTGACTAGATCGTACATATGCGACCCTGCAACCGGTTGGCCCTTGTAGAGAAACTCGCCGCGGTCATTCCAGGAGGCTAGGTCTTTAGAAGCGGCTAGTTTACTCATCAGCATCTGCGCAGCCCCTCTGTGCCTTTGACCTATATTTTTTAGGAGGTCTCCAACAAAGGTACCTGAGGCTGTAGCACCATTGGGAGGCGGTTGTAGGGGCTGAGGGTCGGGGGCCTGAGCAGTTGGTTGTTCAGAGTCTGGGGTATATAGAGTCAGCTTGTTTTTCTCGGTATTCCCCTGGGTGTAGTAATTTAAGAATTTTTTGAGAGTGCTGTTGTAAAGGTTAGCCTTGTCGTAGGGGTTTAGATCAGTCCTGCTCAAAATGTCTTTAATTTCAGTATCCAGGCGTAGAGTCTCATTTCTACGATATCCCAGGCGTTGTCATTGGTGGACCCCAGCTGCTCCATTTGCTGCCCAGGAACCAGATACATTTTTGTGACATGATCCATCACTGACCCGCGAGGAGGCTTGTAATTACAGGTATAGCTATCCCCAGCAAGTTACCTATAAAACCTCCAGACTGTTTCACCAGTTTCTTCTTTGTTATGAGTGAGCCCCTTTTATTACTTAGCTTCTTGATAAGCCCCTTCTTCTTCTTCATAGCCTGTAACTGACGCTTTGATATAGGGACGTTGCCTTTTAGGGTGTTTAGGGCTATTTCTGAAATGGCAGCCAATAAATCGTCAGAAGCGGTGCCCAGGATGGCCTTTCGATGTTGGGGACTGGCTTTAACAAGCATTTTCAGGAGGGCTAAATTGCTGCGTAGGTGTGCAGACATGGTCACCACTGTGCGTTATAAAGGTGGGGCTGTAAATGGCTCTAAAAGACATCAGTGTTGCCTTTTATAGGTCCTGGTCTTGGGCTTTGGGGTGTAAACTACAGGTAGCTCTGGGGGAAAAATATCAGCCCTTAGTCTATAGTCTTCTAGAGTTTCATTTTTTAAGTCTACCAACAGGTACCCGTGGGGTTTTGCTGTAGCGTTGTTAAAGGCCTCCATGAAGAAGTGTGTGTTTCCGGGGTACATCTGTTTAGCTATGATGGATATTTGTTGTTTGTCACGAGGGTTTTTAAATAAAACAAGGTATGAAGCGTTGAGAGCTATAGACCTACTGTTCTTGCCTTTGTAAAACAAGTTCTGCACAATGTAGCAGATACTTAGATTACGATGATGGGAATATTGGGTAAAAGCTCTCTCTAACTCTGGATGATCACCACCTTCACGCATCAGATCATCAACAATTATCATATTTACAAGGGTTGGGGGTAGTAGCTCATCATCGTTGAGATTATCTGGTATACCCTCTATAAATTTGATATGTGGGAACCGGCGGCCCAAGTCTGTATAAAGAGGCTGCCAGCATGAATAAAGCCACACAATGTTGTTAGGGGTTTGTGATAAAGCAGAGCCGGCATTTTCTAAGAGCTTTTTTATAAAGTAGCTTTTGCCGCAGTTTGAGGGTCCTGCTAGCACGCAGGAGAACGGATGCTGTAACCTAGTGTCCATGCTGTGGCGGCTGTCTCTCTAGTGAGTCTAATAACCATAAGGCAGTGTTTTATAGTCGGTGGTCAGGACCCTTTTATCAAAAACAACTCGCAATGTTTTATGTAGAGGCTGAGTTTTGATTTCCCACTTCTTTTTGGATCTGACTATGCAGGGCTGGTTCACGACTATGGTTTTAGCATTCTCAGAATCGTCTGCTGTAGCGTATTCATGCACCAGATTCTTCAAACTATCAAAATTGATTTTTAGGGTGTTGCTGACATTTAATGTTATCCCTTTGACCTTCATACACACCTTGTTCTTGTTGGTACGGTAACTGTATGTTTTAGGCCCGGAGGAAGTGAATTCTTTTATAAACTCATCCTTATCTAGCTCACTGGTTAGATTACCCAGATAATCTCCCAGAGGAGGGTCTTCATCCCCCGGCTTGCTCAGAAAAATCACAGAATCTGTATCGTGATACAAGCAGCGATCCTGGAGGTTATCCATAACCCCGTAAAGCTCTAGACGAGCGTGGGCTGTCGTGAAGCAGGCTATGAAAATGTTTATGTTGTTACTCGATGTGGGGTACTCTTGGGCGTATTTCCAACACAAAGCCGCGGTATCGTCATTGATAAAGTCGCAACGGGACACCTCGTAGCATGGGGCAAACAGGTACTTGAACAGTTCATCAGGATCTGATATTAAGGTAGTATTTGAAAGGTTTGTGCGCTGTGCAAATTTTCCCCATAAGGAGTTGAGACAGAGTTTGGCTAACTGGCGGCGTGCAGGATTGACCACTATCAGATGGGGGCGTAAACGGATACCCTCGTGAGCGTAGTAGTCGTCGATGTATTTCTGTTTTGCATCCTGACTACTACACCATTCAGGATACCCTGAGGCCTCCTGTTTGTCTCTGAGAAACAAATTAATGTAGGGGGCAAAGAGTTGTGTTGTAGTGCTCTTAAAATGCCACACTTCGTGTACTCTACCTAGCCTGTACCCTTTCTCTAAGGCAGCTTGTACCTCGATGCTACACCAGGTCCCTGTGAGCATCCTTTGTTCATCGGTGTGTCTGCAGCCGTCAACTTCTTTAAGCATAGCACATGTTCGACAGAGGGGGAACATCAGCTTGCCATCGACTCTGCATGGTAACACCGGGAAGTAAAGCTGCTTAGGAGGATAGATTTCACATTTGATAAGCCCAAAGTATTCGGATAGGGGCTTAAAATCTCTATAGATGATGGTGGGATGACCCAGCGGGTACAACTTCATCTTGTTCACAAAAGGGTACAGACTGGTGAAATCATTGTAGTGTATTTTCTCACCCTCACCAGCGGCCTTGTACAGTTGTATGGCATTTGTACGCCCCCCAAATAAGGCATCGCGGGGCTCCAGAGGTGTGGGTAAATCACGGTTCTTAAGAAAAGAGCAGAGGTCTGTGTCGGTTTTTAACATGTCTAACCACTCGTGCTCCCAAAGAACTCTCATAGCAAAGCCCTGGTTTTCAACATACTGGGCCTTTGTCAGAGTTCGTCTGTATAAGTGTTCAAATTTGGCCCCCAGCATTTTGTTATACTCGTGGGGTTTGTAACACTTGGGGCAGCCGTGGTAAAAACAACCGTTGATTTTAAAGGCCGTCGGCACACCCTTAATTACAGAGAACCCGTCCAGGTAATAGGGGCCCAGGCGGTATTCACCACCCTGTAAGGCATGCTGAATTTGTATGTCTTCCTTCTCAGAGACGTGTATGAGCCATTGGATAGAGGGTGTTGAATAACGTTTCTGTTTACCGTTATAGAGGTCTGGCGGTACTAGAGCTATTGTTTCGGGCATTAAAAACATGTGTTTGTAGATGGACATACACATGGATGCCAGAGTGACATTTTGAAATGGGTCTATGTATTCGACCGCTTGCAGCATTTCACGCGTTTTGTATATCAAGACCGTGACTTCTTTAGTCATAGACACCACAGCATCTCTGAAGAGGTTACCAGCTTGCCGCAGGATCATTACATCCGCCTGACAATAAGCTTTCAACTCTGTTTGAAAGTGAAACTCCTTTTCACGGTTTTCAGAGTACCATTGTAGAAAGCTCACTTTCTTATCAGGCATCATGTATTCAACACCGTAGCTGTCAGGAGGCGGCATGGGTCCCACATAATTCTGGTTAGCCCAGGTGTTAAAAAAGTGTGGAAAATAACCTTTACACCCTGGGAACCCAAAGGCCTTTGGCAGCTTGCTCAATTTCATGAGCAGGAAATTCAGGGTGTCTATGAACCGTATTTGCAAAGGACATACCGTCATCACCATCAGATTAGACCCCTGGGTTATGAGTTCCACATGTATCTTTTCACGAATCATGTTTCGCAGAATAAAGAAGGAGTCATAGGCTTTTGAGTTGTGGGCGAGCATGGTATACCCTTGGAATTTGGTTTGAATGAAAGTTTTTAGGAAATCACCAATGCACGTTCGTCCCTCAAACTCCCAGCTGTCGTCGGAAGTTAGATGGTGTGCGTAAATATAGTTAGGCTGGTGTACCCCCGTGTCTTGAGTGCACTCTATATCAAACACTATATAGTCTTCGGTCTTGGTCTGAGGTAGACCTTTACCCATATAACACTGGTGGTTGGTGCCGGCCTCGTAAGACACATGACAACGGGGACATATCATACCTTTGCACTTGTGATCCGTTGCCACATACCGCCCACACTCGCTGCAGTCCTTTTTAGGGACGCAGTTAAAAGATTTCTCGTGTATGCTCAAGCAGTTTTGCGAGCGACAAAACATCCTACATGTGCCGCACCTCACCTTCAGGGTAGCGTCTTCTATACACCCGTCCCTCTGACACATCTTACAATGCATTTCACATTGGTGGTATGTTTTATTGCTGTATATATGGTCACAGTGGGCGCACACATTCCTGACACCCAGAAAACCTTTATGGTTCAAGATGCCGTAAAAATGATTTTCGGCGTGGAGGACATATACGGTCTTGTTTCTCACAGGTCCCCCGGTTGTAAAGTACTTTCAGGAACCGTTGTGATAAAGAACTTTCACCGTCACGGCGAAATAGTCCTCAAAAAGACCTATATCGCCAAAGCCGACCATTCGGTCTGGAGGTATTTCAAGAACCTCGTGGGCTTCAGCAGCTCTAGACATGATGACAGCGTCAGGGTTCTTGCGAGCCATCAGCAGCCCCACGATGCTGGCCGCCAGACATGTGTTGGTAGAGGGGCTGTTAAAGTTGAGCAGCCACCGCTGTTTCTTACCAATTATTTGACTGTAGAGTATGCTCTTTAAAGGTCTGGAAACACCCCCCTCAGGTCCCCGTACAATGAGGGCTATGACTCTAAAAGTGCCATAGGCTACTAGTTCTGCCTTACTCTGTAAAAGCCTTGAGAGGTTTTCTAAAAATTGCACAGCGTCAAAAACATCTCGTGTCTTGCGCCTGGTGAACAACGGAGTGTCAAAACCCTGCCCCTGGAAGCGGAGTTGGAAAAAGTCATTAGGCCCCACATTGTGTAACAACCTTTCTATGAGCTCCTGCACAGCCTGATGTATAGCTAGAACGCCATGATCGGATGATGTTATTTGGTGCAGGTTAACAAATCTAAACTCCTCATAGTGTTCTACGGCCCTAAACCTCTCTACATTGCGAGTGTAACTTCTAACACTCTCTAAAAACAAGGGCTCTGGGCCCTCAGCAGTGGGAGTGCGAGTTGCGGAGGTGTTCTCTGCTGTGTCATTTTGGGGGGTCATGGTGGGACATGTCTCAGGAGTCCTTGTAAACCTGCGGGTAGCGCATATTCTCGCCTTCTTCAGCTTATTTATTAAACGCCGGCGTTGCTTTGTACTATTAAGCCACTTTTTTTTTCTTTTACGGACCCATGCTTTTCTGGACACCATGCCCCAGCCTATCTGAACAGGTAGGTTGGTGTCATTGTACGCCTTGTTCATGGAGGCCGCCGCTACAGTTCCGCCCCTATGTCCTTCTGAATGTTGCGTTGTTTGGAGTTTTAAAGCCATCCCCCCTACCCCTTCAAATGGCCGACCCTAGGTATGTTAGACCCTGCCCCTATGTATTGTCGGCGGTGAAGTGCTGGTTTATATGCTTCAGGCGTTGATCTTGAAGCTGTGGTACCGTGGTTGAAGGGGTCTGGGAAACAGGGGTGTCTTGTTTGAAGGGTTCTATGAAAACATTGGGGTCTTGTTTGAGGGTTTGTGGGGCACCAGATGGGCGTTGCTTGAGCAGTTTTAAGAAGCGTCCAGACTTTGTCACTAACCTCTGGACCATACGGCTATATTTTGGGGGTCTCTTATGAGCACCAGTGGTTGTGGGGGTCTTTAGGGTTTGGTACTGACATAGTCATGAATGTGTACCTTGTATGTCGGCCACAGCCGCCTGACACATCTGTATGATGTCTTTTTTACACACCCCAACCCTGGCCACGACCAGATGTTGGGCCTCCATCTTGTTCCTGAGATTGGAATACCCCATATCCATTCTTATGAGCGCGCGGTTCGCCTGCCGTTTTAATTTTCGAACAGCCATCTGTATCTCTCTTACGTGTGTCTTCAATACATCTTCTATGTTTACATACCCATCTTGTTCCTGCTTAGGGGGGCACACCTTGCGAGGTCTTATAAATGGAGGCAACCCCACAGTCCCATCTATACTGCAACCATCGAAGGCGGGGCTGGACACGGGTCTGTACACGGGCATGTCCCATGGGGTGGACACGGACCTGTACACGCGGCTGGCAGAGGTGCTGGCCTCGGGTTTGGACACGGTACTGTACACAGGGTTGGCAGCGGGGCTGACCACGGGACTGGGCACAGGACTGTACACAGGATTGGCAGCTGGGCTGGCCACGGGACTGGACACAGGACTGTACACGGGGTTGGCAGCGGGGCTGGCCACGGGACTGGACATAGGACTGTACACAGGATTGGCAGCTGGGCTGGCCACGGGACTGTACACGGGGTTGGCAGCAGGGCTGGACGCGGGGTTGGCAGCGGGGCTGGACGCGGGACTGTACACGGGGTTGGCATCGGAGCTGGACGCGGGACTGTACACGGGTTTGGCAGCGGGGCTGGACACAGGGTGTACACGGGGTTGGCAGCGGGGCTGGTGGGGTCGTATGCCCCCGAAGGGGTACTAGGGGACAATGGGTATGAGGATTGTGAGGAGCTGTCGATGTAATCATGGGTCCTAGCTGAAATGCTTGTGGCAGGGTGTGGTGACTGGTTAGCTGGGTTCTGTAAACCCTCTGTGCTCAAAGACCCCTGGTACACCGCTTCAGGGGTTCTCCCTATGCTGTCTACCATCCCCCTCATCGCCTCAAGAGCGTGGGTGTTCACGATAGAAGGCCCTTCTAGGGGTTGCGTATTACTACCTGTTGAGACCCTAGGCTGTGCCTGAACACTTACAACCGGCTTTGGGGGTTGCTCAGGGGCGTGCACCTCTACATGTACAGTTATTTTATTTGGTACTATCTGGGGTTTCAGGATGCTGGGTGGTTCCCGCGTTGCATTATGGTTGCTGAGGGACGCTGCTATCTGTAGCTTAGGGACCCCCGGTTTCAGCTTCAGATGTTTTCTTGAGAGGCGCGATGTTTTAGGGGGCTGTGGCGGCGCCACCTCTTCTACACCCACAGGTACAACTACCACCTCCTTGGGGCTCATGGGTGTATAGGCCTCATTCAAGGGCTTAGCATCCCTTTTTACAGATAAGTCTAAGGGTTTAGCTTGGGGTTCAGGGGTCCTAGGTTTCTTCTTCTTCTCAGGGCTTAAGGGCTTTGCCTGGACCTCTGGGAGCCCCGGCACCGTCTTCTTTAGGTTTAAGGGTTCTGTTTGGGGTTCTGTGAATACCTTGGAGGACTTCACACGTTTTAAAGGTTTGGGAAGGTTCTCTGAGTCCCTATGTTTCTTCTTAAGGGAGGCAGTGTTTGAGACACCTTTCCCTTTTGATACCCTGAGAGGGCTCAGACCCTCTGTAGCTGTTTTACACAGACCCTGCCCTGTGTTATCTTTGCTTGTAAACACTCCGCCGGTGCTGACCCCACCCCTGTACAGAACAGATTGTTGTAGAGGATTGTTCATCATGTTTGGTGTGTAGGACGTTGAGAGTTTCTCATGGCGTACACGCCTACTCACGCCGTTTGTAGCGCTTCTGCTGTTCTGGACGGTCGTTGTTATGTCCCTTAAGGGCTTCGCCGACCTCTCTTCAGCAGCATGTTTCTGAGCCGCTTCTAAATATAAACAGAAAAAATATATATATTAAAGAAAGCATAAAAGAACACATACAATCAGCACAATCCTAAGTTCTACACAGCCACCTTTTTTATATAGGCGTTGCTACAAGTCGTTGTACCCTTCTGCTTGAGAGTCTGTAACACCGCTAGTACTTTTTTCACACCCTTTGTAACAAACACACCTGATAGAGGTCTTTTTGCAACTCCTTTCTTTGACGGTGGTCCCACTTTAGAAGGTAAAGCTTTCCTCTTCACAGGGCTTTCTTTTGAACATCGCGCCGCCTCTTGTACCTCGACGTCGTTCGGGCATAACGTGGGGGTGTCTCTAAAGAAAAAATAATACCCTGCCTTAGTCATCTTTCTGAGGAGTCCCACTATACACCAGCAGGGTCAGGACTGTGGCCTACCCCTCCAACTCCCCAGCGTCTTAGACAGTTTAAAATAACAGGGGCCTTTTTAATTACATGTAGGAACTGAAGTGTTTTGCACACTGTTCAGAGCTCCTTGAGCCTCGAGGAACACCATAAGATCTTCAAAAACTTGCTGTAGGTCGGGATCATAAGCTGTAAAAGTATACATACATGAGACCCACATTAGAAAAAGAGAACTTCTGAGAGCTTGTTGTACAAAACTACGTAGAACTACACAACTTAAAATATATATACCTGGCTGCGGTGTTGTCAAGTCTACGGCGTTGCTAGTTATTACAGGGGTGTCCAGCGCCGGGGGTACATTGGTAACGGCTACTTTTGCAGAGTCTTGCATCTGTATTAAAAAAAAAAAAAAAAAGCAGCGGTTTTAAAAACGCCTTTCTTAAACACCAGTATCACAACTTCAAACAATTCAGGTATACATTTACAAGGGTGGGTGCAACAACACACATTTTTTTAAAAACCTCTATCTGTGACACGCTAGGCGACCATTTAAAAAAAAAAAAGGGGGTGACTGTACAGCGCAAAAGCATGTATTGTAATAGTTATGCACCCTTGGGGATAGCGTTAGCAGACATTTTAAAATAAATAGAAGCACCCTACACCATATCCTATGCTTCTGGGTAAATGACTTAATGTACCCCCAACATCCTACCTTGCAACTATTGCGCATATGTGCTTGGCACTCTTTTGTAATATGTACACGCCACTTTTCTCTTGTAACACATTATTTAACACATCTCACATTTTGCAGGCTTTTGATACTTGCGCCAACGCTACATTTTGCCTACATATCGCTTATTCTTAAGCTTGAGTGTCTGCCTTATATTGCAGTATTATGCCTCTAATTGCACTTTGTTTTCTCTTGTACCCTGCACACACCTGGGAATTTCTTCCTCGATTAATGCACCGTTTGCTATCTCATGTATTTTGTTTTGCTCACAATTGTCATTTTTTTCCTCATGTAATGCCCTTTCGCTACCTCATGTATTTTGTTTTGCTCACAAATGGCACTTTTACCACATGTCACTTAACGTTTGCTTTTTGGAATGTGTTCACTTGTAATTTTCTATTCCTATTGTGAAGCGCTCTGACACAGCCAGGGTAAAGTTTGCGCTACTCAATACATTTAAAAAAAAAAAACACACACACCGGAGCTGCAGGGGAAGGCCGGCCCCTTCAGTGATGCACTAGTGACATCCCTGAAGGGGCGGGCTTTGTTAGGCAGCCCCGGAGAAGAAGCCTACCAGCCGCCATGCCCCGAGGCCGTAGGGATCCGCGTGGGCTCCATGGAAATGCCCCTGGACCCTACGGCCTAGAACACATGCCCCGGAGCCCAGCCCCAGACACCACAGCAGCCCCCGAGAAGCGCCAGACACAAGCGGGCTCTGGGGGCCTTTTTTTAAAAAAAAGCTGCAAAACTTGCCTAGCGGGACACCAGGACCCCGACACAGAGCCCCCGAGCAGCGCCAGCCGCAAGCGGGCTCGGGGGTCCTTTTTAAAAAAATGGGACAGAAGCACCATTCGGGGTACGGCGCCCCACAGGACACCAGAGCCCCGAGCAGCGCCAGTCGCAAGTGGGCTCGGGCCATTTTAAAAAAAAGAATCGACAAGCGACCCACGGAGGCTCCGGGACAGCCTCACAGGACCCTCGTACCCCCGAGCAGCGCCATGGAGAAGCGGGCTCGGGGGCATTTTAAAAAAAGCGGCAAACTCGACACCCCCTAGCAGCGCCATGGTAAAGCGGGCTCGGGGGCTTTTTTTTTTTTTTAAAAAGGCGGCAAACTCGACACCCCCGAGCAGCGCCATGGTAAAGCGGGCTCGGGGGCTTTTTTAAACAAAAAAAAGCGGGACAAAGCAGCATTCGGGGCACGAAGCCCCCACCGGACACACAGCCCAAGCCCCAGACACCACAGCAGCCCCCGAGCAGCGCCCTAAGGCAAGCAGGCTCGTGGGGCATTTTTAAAGAAAAAAATCGGCAAACAGTATGAAGTCGGGCCCCACAGAGCCCCCCGGGACACCAGGACAACAGGACCCTCACACCCCCGAGCAGCGCCATGGAGAAGCGGGCTCGGGGGCATTTGATTATAAAAAAAAGAAGCAGCATAAGGGTCCCAGGAGCCACGAGGACACCAGGAACTCAGCACCCTCGCCCCGAGCAGCGCCATGGAGAAGCGGGCTCGTCGCTTATTTTAAAAAAGGGCCTCATACCCCAAAAACCCCCTCAACTCCAAGCATACTGAAGGAACACCCTGCAAGAGCTCCTACAAGGATCCCCACCCATACTTCTGACCCTCAAATAACAACGGCTTGGTGAGTACAACAAAGGCATTATTTATTTTGAATTTGTAAAAACATTTATTTTATTTTGATGGCTGTGGGACCCCTAAAGCAGTAGTAGCCTCTAACATTTATTAGCATTAAATGTACAACATTGTGGTAAAATGTTTCTATGCTTTGTAAAAATACACGTTCCCCTCTGCATGTACCCTCCTAAGGCCTACAACATTATGCCCCTTAAATACAAACCATGCAAAACTCTGCGCCAGCCCAATAACACCGCCTCTATTAACATTAATTTCCTACACACATAGCTTTAAACTCAAGCCTTCAACACAGCCTTTATTCATTTTAAATACATTTAAATTACATTTCACGTCTTGTAAAAAAACTTCATTGGCATCAGTATTCGCATTAAAAACAACACATCGCCTTAAACATTAATAGTTTACAAAGTACTCTTTAGCATTTTCAAAACTACAGTTTTGTATACTTTTTTTCAAAACTGCTTTTATTGAAAGATTAGGCAAAGCATAAGTACAGTTCTCCACAAACAGGAGGATACTGTCCACAGTATACACATCGTAGAATGACTAACAGGCCTAAATTTAGAAGCACCCCCCTCCCCATCCCATGTCCCCCAACCCCCAATAAACCAACCCCAACTTCCTTCCCCTGCTACCCACCCCTTATCCCACCCTAACCCCGTGCACGTGTTCACAGTTCAACAAATACGTGAGTAAGGCAAGACAGGTGTCAGATAACGTCCTAGGTCCCCATGCAATGGTGGCACATCAACTATATCAACTGGGGGTTCCAGCATCAGCCCTCTATAGTCGGCCCACCGCTTCCAGATCTTATAATGTTTCCGGGGGCACCCCCTGGCCTCAAACACAGGTAATTCCAGCCCCATAAGAAAATCTAATCCCGCCTTCCAGGCGCTAAGTGGGGGGGCACGGTCGCTCTTCCAGGCTCTCGCCAGATCCCGTTTAGCTACAACCAACCCCAGGAACAGGAGGTGGCGTTTGTAGATGTTTCCCCCCACATTCTCCAGAACATGAAGGAGGCCCAGTCTGGGTGTACGAGGGAGGTCCCACCCCAGGACTTCCGACAGACAATTCCACACCCCATTCCAAAACCGGGTCAGACCCACACAGGACCATACCGTGTGCAGTAGCGTTCCTCTTTCAGTTCCACAGCGCAAACATTCCGGAGCGACAATGAGGCCCGCTCTCCACAATCGCTCCCTAGTATAGTATGCCCTATGTATGTATTTAAATTGTATAAACCTGAGGCGTATAGGTATGGCAGCCCCGCGGGGGGACTCAAGGGCCTCCCTCCAGTCATCTTCATCCAACGGGCCTACGTCCGTCTCCCAGGAGGCCTTCAGTGACAGGAGAGAAGAAGAGCAGTGAGTAACCAGCGTTCGATACATTTTGGAAACCTTCTTATCCCCCAGGTCCCCCATGAAAAGCTTGGCTTCAACCGGGCTAAATTCGGGAAGCTGGTCCATCCCCACCAGGCTCGGTGCGAGGGCATGTCGAAATTGTAGGTACTTGAAAAATTGAGTCTTGGGCATATTAAATTCGGTGCTACGGTCTTGAAATGATTTGAGCGTAGTCCCTGTGAGGACATGGCTGAGTGAGGAAATCCCTATGGCGTCCCAGCCTCCAAAGCCCGATAGGGAGGCCAGTGCTGGAAGCTGTCCGTTTTCCCACAGCGGAGTTTCGGCTGTCAGCCTGCCCCACCATCCCATACGGCGCAGCGCCTGTCTCCATATCATGAAGACCACCTAGGTGACCCGCGGCAGCGCCCTTCGCCGTCTGGCCGAGTACAGCAGCGTATGTAGCGTGGCATCTCCCATCAAAAAGTGTTCCAACGCATACGCCGGGTCACTGTGGTCACCATACCACCACTCATTAAGCACCAGTAGATGCGAAGCCTGGTAGTAGGACAGAAGGTCGGAGGTAGCCAGGCCGCCACAGTATGTGGAAAGAAAGCAAGTCCGCAGCGCTACCCTGGAGGCACCTCCAGCCCACAAAAATCGGCCAAGTACTGAATTCACCCGACGGAACCACTGTGGGTCAATCCTGTATGGGTGATTCTGCAGTTGATACAGGAGCCGTGGCAGGGCAACCATCTTAAAGATGGCAGATCTGCCATAGATATTATGGGGCATGCGTGACCAGGTCTTGATGTCCGATTGGACCCTGTCCCATACCGGCAGCACGTTGCGTTCCCATGCTACAGCAGCAGAGTCTGACAGGAAGACACCTAGGTATTTTAGACCACCGACCACCACCTGCAGAGTCGAGGCCCAGGGATATGTCTCCGGCTCGTCACCCAGCACCCACAGGGTCGATTTACGCGGGTTGAGGAAGAGTCCCGAGACCTCCCCAAACATTCGCATTATATCCAGCATGCGAGGGCCAGAGCGGGGAAGATCGGTCATAAAGAAGAGGACATCAATCAATCAATCAATCAATCAATCAGGTCATTTATAGAGCGCACTACTCACCCGTAGGGTCTCAAGGCGCTGGGGTGGGGGGGGTGCCGTTACTGCTCGAACAGCCAGGTCTTCAGCTTCTTCCTGAAGGAGAGGTGGTCTTGGGTCAGGCGCAGGTCGGTTGGGAGTGAGTTCCAGGTCTTGGCGGCCAGGTAGGAGAAGGACCTTCCTCCTGTTGTCGCTCTTCGGATGCGGGGGACGGCGGCGAGGGCGTGGCTGGTTGATCTGAGGAGGCGCTTGGGAGTGTAGAAGTTGATCCGGTTGTTGAGGTAGCTCGGGCCTTGGTCGTGTATGGCTTTGTGCGCGTGGGTGAGGAGACGGAAGGTGATTCTCTTGCTGACCGGGAGCCAATGCAGATCTCTCAGGTGTCCGGAGATGTGGCTGCGTCGGGGGATGTCGAGGATGAGTCTGGCCGATGCGTTCTGGATCCGCTGGAGTCTCTTCTGGAGCTTGGCGGTGGTTCCGGCGTAGAGGGCGTTGCCGTAGTCCAGTCGGCTGGTGACGAGGGCCTGGGTGACCGTCTTCCTCGTCTCGGTGGGGATCCACCGGAAGATCTTCCGTAGCATGCGCAGGATGCATACAATGCGATGCGGTCCGAGAGTTCCGCCCCCCACACAAAACCTCGATACTGTGTATCAAGACGCACCCGCGCGGCCAATGGCTCCATGGCCAGCGCGAAGAGGTAGGGAGAAAGGGGGCATCCCTGACGGGTACCCCTAGCAATTGGGAACTTCTCAGAGATCGCCCCTGCAATACGCACCGAGGCGGTGATGTCTGTGTACAGCAGTCTCACATAGGAAATGAACACCGGTCCCAGATTGAGAAGCGGCAGGAGGGCAAAGAGGTAGGTCCAGCTGACCGAGTCAAACGCTCTGTCAATGTCTGCGAGCAACAATGCTGCCCGATCCCCGGTCGTCCCCACCGCATCTACCGCCGCCTGTGCACGCCGAATGTTGTGTCTAGTCGCCCGGTGCGGCATAAAGCCTGCTTGGTCTGGGTGGACCAGATCTGCAATATATGGGAGTAGGCGGTTCGCCAGTGCCTTGGCCAGGAGTTTGGCCTCAAAGTTAATTAAGGAGATAGGGCGATAAGACTCATGGCGGTCGGGGGGCCTACCCGGCTTCTGGAATACCACAATTTCGGCATGGCGCCAATCCGGTGGCAGGCTACCTCGTTCCCGCGCCAATTCCAATGCCCGCCTATAATGCGGCCCAAGCTGCAGGTGGAATTTCTTGTAAAATTCACTGGGGAACCCACTCGGACCCGGCGCCTTGCCTGCATTGAGCTGGCCCAGTGCATCACCCAGCTCCTCCGCCGTCAAGGGGAGGTCTAGGGCCCCTCTGACCTCTTCCGATACTGCCCGGGGGGGAATATCCGTGAGGAACCCATCAATCGCTTCAGGTGGGAGGCATTCCCGAGACGCGTACTGCTCGGTATAATAGCGTGCAAAGCTCATCGCAAGAGTCGCCGGGTCCGTTATCGCGGTCCCTTCCCCGTCAGTGAGGCCCGGTAGGGTGATCGGTTGTAGCGTCTGCTGACAAAGCCTATGTAGCATGGTGCAGGACTTATCCCCCCATTGGTATACCCTGCTCCGCGTAGCCAGCCGCGCCTGACGAGCCTCATCGAGCAACACCGAGGCGTAGGATTGTTGTGCCTGGAGCAGCAGACGCAGCGCAGCGTCATCACCCTCTCCCCGGCATCGGCCCTCCAGCACCCCTACCCGCTCCGCAGCTGCAAAGATGGTCTCCTGTCGAGTACGACGGGCAGCAGCGCACCAGGCAATGTCAATACTTCTCATAGTGGGTTTCATGGCTTCCCACACCGTCACCGCGTCCACCCCTCCCGCCAGATTCTCCTGCCAATAGTGGGCAATCGCACTGCGCATATGCTGGGTGTAGGCCGTTTGCTGCAGATGCCATGAGGACATCCGCCACCGAAATGGTTGGCACGTCTTGCGCAGGTCAATCTGTACCGCTACTGGGGAATGATCAGACAGCCCCCGAGGCCGAATAGTAGCCCATTTCACCCTGTCAAGGAAGGCCCCTGGCACAAATACACAATCCAGGCGTGAGAAGGAGCCGTGCACCGCTGACACATAGGTATATTCACGCGCCCTGGCGTGCAGGTGTCTCCAGGCATCTGCCCACCCCAACCCATCCATCATCGCCCGCAGCCGTGTAGGGGAGGCCGCCGCCGCGACCCCCTGCAATCTCTGCCTATCCAAGCTCACATCTACTACATCGTTCCAGTCACCACCAATCACTGCTAGGGAGCGGGGGATCTCGGCCCAGAGGTCAAAAAGTTTCTCCGCCAAGGACCACTGCAGCGGGGGGGGGCATACACACTGCCAAACACCACTGGCTCCGCTCCAATCCTCCCCTTCACAAACACATACCGACCCTGGGGATCAAGCCAGTGACGCTCGTGGGTATATGACAGTCGTCTGTGGACAAGAATCGCCACCCCCCTCGAGCCCCTGGAAAACCCTGCATGAAATACTTGGTGGAAGCCAAATCGCTGCAGGCACAGTGCCTTAGTACCCAGCATGTGTGTTTCTTGGAGGAGCATTACATCAGCCGAGTCCCTTTTACCCCAGCGCAACACGGCCCCCCGCTTGATTTTATCCAACAGCCCCCGGACATTCCAGCTCAAAATTTGCATAGAGTCACTAGCAGATTCCTGTCCCGAGGTGTCAGCCATAGTCTCGATGAACAAATCTCTGCAACCACCAGGGCCCGACCCAGGACTCCCACACCACACAAGCCAAAATATCAGATGTCACGTGCACCCCTTTCAGAACACCCACAACCCCCTTTGTCCCCATCCACCTACCCCGACCCCTAAACTGCCCAACCCCCAGAGCCCACCCCCCACCCCTATACCTCAGACAACATTGAAGTACCTGTCGCGGCATGTGAAGTTTCAGGCCCAACACAGAGCGCCTAAAACCCACCATGCCAATGGATCCCAACTACTCCCCCCAACTAACAGGGCTCGCTCCCTATGACCACCCCCAACCCTGGGAGGACTAGGCGGCCCAAAAACAGTACCCCGAACCCCATTGTACCAAGCATCCGGTGCAAAGGGAGGGCGCAGTAGACAGGCGCCAGCCCGGCGAAGGCCCCCAAACCCCACCAAGGCCCAAGTCATACTGCACCAGTCGTCGTCCACTCCATCACCAGAGCTAAGTCTTCCATAGAGTCCATCCACGGACCAGGGTTAGTTGACAAAGGCCAGATCCAAATGGTGTTCAGTTTTCTTTGCCAGATTGATCAGTGTCAGGCTGTGTTCCGCCCAAGTGGCCCTCCCTGGACCGGGACCGCCGTCGCGAACGTGACTTCGGATGCCGTTTACCCTTGCAGGCGGGGTCGCTCCTCTCCTGCGATGAGCTTCGCGAAGGGCCCGAGCTCAGACCCGGTTGGGCGTTCGGTCGGATCCTGACCGTCTCATCCGTCCAGTTGAATACGTCTTCCGGGGAGTCAAAGAAGTGGGTTCTGGAGTTGAAGACAACCCGCAGACGGGCCGGGTACAACAATGAATATTGGATTTTAAGGCCACGCAGTTTAGCCTTTGCCGCCAGGAAGGAATGACGCTGCTGCTGGACCTGCTTGGTATAGTCCGGGAAGATCATGATTCTATGACTGTCGAACAGCAGTGTCTCCTTGACCCTTGCTTCCCGGAGTATGACGTCTCTGTCATGGAAGTTCAGGATTTTTGCAATGATCGGCCGTGGCCGTTCCCCTACTGGTGGTTTCCGTGTCAAGGCTCTGTGCGCTCGCTCCACTACGAAGCAGCGTGACAAAGTGTCTGGGGGAAGCCAGCTCTCCAACCACTCCGTCAGGAAGGCATCCACAGGTCCCTTCTTGCAATCCTCCGGAAAGCCTACAAAGCGCAGGTTATTCCTTCGCGCTCGCCCCTCTGCATCCTCCACGCGGTGAGCCAATCCTTTCTGTATCTTCTCCATCTCCGCCATTCTCTTTTTCAAGGCGCCGACATCCCCTTCCACCTCCGCGACCCTGGTCTCGGTCTCCGTGATGCGGGCGACCGCGTTGCGGAGCTCCTGGCGCAGCAGCATTACATCGGCACCAACCGTGCCAATTTTGGCATCCAACATGTCTCTGGACTGCGTGATGGCCGCCATTAAAGCTGCGTTGTCCGGTCCGGCGCCTTGGCCACCTCCGGCAGCCCCGGAGCCTCCACCTGGACCGGTGAACTTGTCGATTGTCCCCTGTTTGGTGGCGCTCGTGCCGCCCCCGCCTCTGGTCATGGTCCAGGCAAACGCAGCAGGCTGACTCGCCCCCGCGACAGGTCCTCTCCACACCGTCTGCCGAGATCAGCCACTGCTCAGGGTGGGGCCGGGGCCTGGAAGTCCTGCAGGGCACTGCGCCGCACCCGCCCACGACTGCGCCAGACACCAGCGATCGACGGCTCCAGATGGCAGTCCGGGCCTCCAGCAGCAAATGTATAGGTCGGCTCTGCCCCCCACTGTCACGGGGCCCCCACAGGTCCGCACCAGCCACTACCGCTCACCTCAGGTCGTAGAGCACTTCACCGCCGCCGGAAGGCAGGCATCACCGGATCCCGAGGCCGCGGCAACCAAGCACCGGCGCTCCCTCAGGCCGCAACAACCACCAGCTCCGGCCCCCGAGTTGGGGGGGCGAGAAAGGCGCCGACGCGCCGCAATCCACCCCACCGGAGCGGCGGAAATATGGAGGCGCCAAGAGTCCACGGACTGCACTACCCGCAAGGCGGGAAGACGAGGCGCCCCCAACAATGGCGCGGATCCAGGCCCCGGGCCGACCACCTCACAGGTCTCCACACAGGGCTTGCAGCAGCAGGGCGTGTCTCCTCCGAGTTGATGTGGGGGCACTCGGCTCGCCGCCGCACCGTCCTCGGCCGTGCTGGCGGGTCCGGCCGATCCCGGGATCCACAGGGCCACTGGCAGAGTCTTCCCCGTACGGCCCCCAGCAGTTTCTACAGAGCGGCACCCGGCAGGAGAGTGCACCGTCCGAGCAGTAGCAAGGGCGCCCCCTGGAGCCCCTCGGATCCACCGATGTTCCAACCGCCCGGGGCCCAGCGCCAGCAGCCGGGGTCACACAGGAATCGAGGCCCCGGCGTCCCACGCGGCTGGTAGGCCCGGCGGGCTTCACCGCAGATAACAGTCTCCGCTGATGATCAGATGTCTCGGAAGCACCACCGGAGGGTATCCCGAAGCTCCAGCAGCCTCCGCCGATGTGTTCAAGGCAAGTGCGGGTTCGGGGAAGGATAATTTTACCAGGATAAAAGTCAGGCCGGCGGGAGCTCTACAGAGCCACGTCCGCCATCGTCGCCCTCCAAGCCACGCCCCCCAGTTTTGTATACTTTTAACACAACATAAACATACATCCTTGCGCCATGCTTTATTTACCTTCCTTAAACTGTCACAGGCGGCTTCAATTTGGGAGAAGTTGCTCAGGGCCATTCTTGCCTTAAGTTCCAAGGGTTGTCTCTGATGCAGAAATCCACAAGGTACAGCAAAAGCAGTCCAGGCACTCCCAAAGTTTTCTTGACTTGGTTGTTGGTGAAGGAGTCCACAAGGTACAACAAAAGCAATCCACGACAGTCGCTCCCAGAGGTTTTTTGAATGGGTGTTTGACAGTGTTCCTTAAGGGGCCTTTTTATACCTGTCCATGCATGCTAATTAGAAGCCCCCACACCCTTTATGACTTGAGGGGGTTTAGAACAATGTCATGGGGGTCTTTGGACGGGAACTTTTTTTCTATCCTTGTACAGTTTATACTGTATACATCTGTTACTTACACTCATGGCTTATCTTGGGAAGAGTAGGGTGCTTGGGGCCATAGCAAACATATCTAAATCTTCTGGACACTTTTATAATGGGCCTCATATGTTAAAGCTGTTTGGTCCTGCTCCTGGGAAGTAGGGACCCCTGGGAACCGGCTCTTGTCCCAGCACTAAACCCATCACCCGTCATCTTTCCTGCCAGGGATATCAAGTTTGGGACTAACCTGTCAAAATTCCTGCCAGCATTTCAAGTTTGGGACTAGGCTGTCAAAAATGGGACTAGCCTGTCCAGTTTGGGACCAGGGGCTTTGGGGGATGTGAATTACATCCTAACAGTTGGCATCCTGTTTCAGGTTCTCATGGGAAGCCTTGCCTCTACACGACATCTGTCTTTTTCAACATCTCAGGGGTTGCTGTGGTTTATTATTTTATAACAGGCCCAAGCCTTCCTGGGAAAGTGAACATGGCTTGTGCTTTTTAAAACACTCTATGGGTTTCCCAACAGCTACATTTTAAAAGCTCCCCTTTTTTTTAAAACATAAAAAACACCTCCCACACACTGGGCTGGGGACTCGGGCCTGCTCAGCAGCTGTTCAGCCTGCAGCTGTCTGCAACCCCCAGTTTTAAACATGCACAGACATTTCCAGCCTACATGCACACACTTTCCTATGCACTTTTAAACATGTACACAATTACCTCATGTTTTTCAGCCTGTTACTTCTTGGGAATATCCCTACATGTCATCCCCCTTTTAAAACCAGGCCTGTTTAAGGCCACGGACTGTTTAAGGCCAGGGTTTCCCGCCAGACTTTTCAAATTTCCGGCCAGGAGTTTAAGACTAGACTTGTCAACATTTTTAAGACTAGCCTGTCACAATTAAGACTAGGATTTTCCTGCCATAGCTGTCAAATTTGCGACCAGCTTGAAGGGAAGGTATCACTATGTACTACTCACCCTCTACGCCGGAACCACAGCCAAACTTCAGAAAAGACTCCAACGCATCCAGAACGCCTCCGCACGACTCATCCTGGACATCCCCCGACACAGCCACATCTCCAGACACCTGAGAGACCTGCACTGGCTCCCCGTCAGCAAGAGGATCACGTTCAGACTCCTCACCCACGCACACAAGGCTCTCCACGACCTGGGCCCCAGGTACCTCAACAACCGCCTGAACTTCTACACTCCCACCCGCCAGCTTCGATCCACCAGCCTCGCCCTCGCCGCCGTTCCACGCATCCGCAGAGCCACCACCGGAGGAAGGTCCTTCTCCTACCTGGCAGCCAAGACATGGAACTCCCTCCCCATCCACCTCCGGCTGACCAAGGACCATCTATCCTTCAGGAAGCAACTCAAGGCCTGGCTCTTCGAGCAGTAGCAGATCCACTCCCCCCCCCAGCGTCTTGAGACCCCTCCGGGTGAGTAGCACGCTATACAAATGCTATGATTGATTGATTGATTGATGTATCTCAGAAGGAGATTTCTAAACTAAATTGTCAATGGGTTGGTCATATTGTTGCTTCTCCTGGAATGAGGGAACTTAATAGTGTTGCTATTCTATGTCATGTCCACATTATAGACCAAGATGGTGACACTGAGGGTAGATGGGTTTTTGCTTATTTGTTAATCAATAAAATACCTATGACTATTTTTAACTTATTAGTTGGTGGAGACTGTAATATGGTATTTGATCCCATTATTTATAGACGCACCAAAACTGAATACATTTCTTCACATGTACATTCTCAATTTACATCAACTATACATTAAAGATCTCTTGTTGATGCCTGGAGAGTATGTAATCCTATACTTCAAGAACATACTATTTTCTTTCCTGTACATTCTTCTCAATCTAGAATTGATTACTTGTTCATTTCTAAATCACTTATACAACATGTGTCTCATTCTGATATAGGCACCATATTAATTTCAGATCACTTTCCTGTCTCATTCTATTTAGATCTACTCCCACCTTTTAAAGGAATTAGGAGATGGAGATTCAGCAACTCTCTTCTTTTAGATCTCAATTTTCCCAAAGTTCTCAACAATTTGCTGACACATATTTTTTAGAAAATGAAACTCCAGGTAGTTCTCCTCAGATTGTTTGGCAGGCCTTTATAGCTACTTCCAGAAATTTCATTATTTCTTTTGCAGCCCATAAAAACAAATCTTCTTTTAATAATATCCAAACAATTAATTCATGTATTGAACAAATAGAGTATGCTTTTTACTCTACCAATTCTAAAAGTTGTCTTGAAGAACTCATTAAGGTAAATTAGCTTTTAATATACTTTCTACAGAAATAGCTTATTTCTATTTACCTAAAACTAGTGCTAAATTATGGTGGTCAAAATAAGGCAGAGAAACTCCTCATTAATTACCTAAAGATTAAAAAAGAACATCCAGAATTGAATCTCTTCTAACCTCTACTATTCTCATTGTTCTTGAAAATGAAGACATTCCTTCAGAATTTTCTCATTACTTCCAATCTCTTTATACTCCTGAGTCTCATCAAGAAGATATCCTTCGATATTTATACTCAATCACCCCCCCTTCTTCTTATGATTTGGATTTCTTCTCTTTGGATGCTGATATTCAGACTAATGATATTTACTGTTATTAATGTTATTAAAAAAGGGAAAGCTCCAGGGCCGGAGGATTCACTATAGAGTTTTACACTCCTTTTTCCAGAATTCTTAATCCTAAATGACATCAACTATTTCTTTACTTTATATCTTCTCAGAATTCTGGAGGGTCTTTTCAAGATGCTTTAATATGTCTATTTCCTAAAGAGTTAAAAAACAAATTTTCCCTTTGGAAATGTCATTTCATTCATCAGCATTCATGTAATTAATACACTACCCATACTTCAATTATTGATTTAAGCATAAACATAGAAGCTCTACTCAGACTGTGTACGTACTTATGTGTATATATGATAAATCATATAAAAATTCAATAAAACATGTATCATCATCAACAATAATATAAATATATATATATTTTTTAAAACATACAAGTACTCTCATAAATCAACAATTCATCAGAAAACAACCCTCGGACAGGAAAATTACATGAGAAAATGCTTTTTGTCTTTGATCTGTTAATCTGAGATTTATCGTAGGCAGCACCCTGCAGGGGGGGAAAAACTTCGCTGTCTTTTATTGATTGCTGACTCTTCTCAAATTTAAAAATGATATTGTGCATCAATGTTTTTCTGTGGAGCAGTGAGAAATAATGCCACCTTCTTCAGGATTAACACTTTTCCTTTTCCTTTTCCTTATCCCAATAGTATGTGTAAGCTGACCATAAAAAGACAAGAACAGATAAACATAAAAATCACGAACATTTCCATAATATTTCATAATCTTTCTTTTGTAATATTCCTGCATGGTACACCTATCTTCATTATTCAACAATTAAAAATTAATAATTAAAAACGTATGATGTATATGTAAACCCAACATGTATATGATCTTTAGAAACATGAGAATTATTAAACCAATGTCTGTAGTATGTAATAGGTGCAGACCTATACCTCATTTACAAATTAATGATATGCAATAAACCACTGCATGTATCATTTCATAAGTAAAAACCCAACTCCCAATAGAGCTTCCAAGAGACCCCACATTCTTAAATTGCTATCACATTTATATTTATGTTGTTAGACTACCATCCACTCACTCCCTTTCACGCTGTAACCAATAAATTACTGCACTCGCCCGTGCTACAGCACTCGAGGAGGTGTGGCTCCTGTAGAATTAGGATTGTAAACACTTCAACGATACAATATCTAATTTAAAATCCTATATATAATGAAAAAGAGATGGAATCACAGTTACTTCACATCTATGTGAGTAGAGTAAATCTTTTCTTGCCAATTTATGTTGTCGATCCTGACTATATTGTTACATTTTCCTTTCTTTATTTGCATGGAATAGGCAGTCTCGTTGATTTGCATTCACTTTCAATAGAGTCACTTCGTATATGGGTTAGAAACACAGCAATCTATTTATTTGGTAGTGACATGATTCATCATCATTCTAAACATATATATAATTATTTTGGTCTTACCCTTCAGTTCAATAATAATTCTGAGGACGTGTCGATAATCTTGTCCCACACTTTAAAAAAAACCATGATCATAATCCTAAGTGAATAAAAATTCAACTATTCAGTTATTATAGTCAGAAACCTTTTTCATTTACATCCCCTAAGTTACTATTTGATTCTAACCTAAATAGTTAGAGATGGACACAGTAGTCAATCGTCTCACCTTTTTTTAATTGGCAAAAAGATGTATAGTCACTCTTTTTAAGCCGGTTCCCCAGAGCATAAGAGGATAGCTATAGAGAAACAAGCAGGACTTAATGATTTTTCTGTTTATTACATAATAATATCCTTAGTTATCTCATTTTAGCCTGGCATTTTTACATGCCTGTGTTTGCAACCTAGGACTCGGTCATTTTTTAATACCTTTTTAATCATAAGGTCTAACTCTAATGTACTTATATGGTCCGTTCTGTACTATAAAGATGTTCTGTATTATAATTTTTTATTTCCTCTCTCGGATTCTCTTGTAACCCCGCCTTATCCATTATGTTTTATGGCGAGGGGTCTTTATTATGGAAGAGTTATGGTACACTAAATTAACAAGGTTTGTTTACAACTCTACAATGGGTTATACCCCCTGATGTAACTCGCTTTGTACAGATTTACTATGGCTACCGGTATAATGGAAAACCACCTCTCGTTCTCGTAAATGTTACCCGTGGTTATGTTGCAAAACAGAATATCTATCTAAATCAATAATGGGAATAACCTCATTATAAAAAGTTCTCCTTTCCCGGTTTAAAGTTGGTTCACTCCCGTTCTCCACTAGAGGTTCCCTCCATTTAAGCCCATAAGTTGTTTTGCAGAAATTTGATCGAAGCTCCTTACCTCCATCTTAGTGCGGTCTTTGCTTACCTCGGGGTCTCTACTTGGCTGATCTTTTGGGAAGAATAAACAACCTGCGCTTAACTCTAAGCTCCTTTTATTCCGTTCCCTTTCTCAATGTTTTGACGCTGCGTGCCTCTGATCTACGTTTTTTATGTTTTTTGATGACGTGCAAAGGAATTTACAATGGCTGCAATCTTGGACTGATCTCCAAGGACCCGTGTTAGATTTAATTGCTAACCCTTGATCATTTTTGGAAATTTTACACAAATGGGAACTGAAATTTGGTTAGGGAATAAGTAATCATCCTGCCCTTATTCCTAACATCCCTTTTCGTAAGTAGTAATTCTACACTCCTCTATCAGTTAGTTCCTCTCGATGACGAATTGGGCAATGCTACAATAGTTGCCATCTTGGAGTGGTGCCTCGTGTGAGACTATATATTATAGTAATCATGGCCCTATATTCTAGTCTTAATTAAGTAAATAACAAGATGTATAAAGTTGTTTCTAAACAATATCTGCTTTATACTACAGGATATATTAATAACAACGGAAATTTAGATAAAACGTCTAGTTAGATTTATGTTGGTTATACCTACCACTCCAACTATTTTCCTTTGTGCCATATTTCTTATAATATTTCATATCTGTTGAGTAGAGATATTTACTCAGTTTTATCATAAATAACTAAAGGCAAACCAGACCCATTACCATGTTATACCAAATGTTTGTTATTTTATGTCCAGGTAATAATGTTTTCTTCTCTTCTCATCATTAATATGCAACATCTAACTGAAATCTTCTCAACTGATCAGTTTCATCCAGTCCTCTCATGTTTTCAAACCTCGTTCTATAGTGTCATGAATAGAAATATACCATTGTTAATGGTTTTTCCTCTTAATTTCTGACTTGCCTCCCCTTTTATTTATAGTTATTTTTCAATAAATTCAGTATGTTTGAGATTAAGTGCAGTATAGTGTTTCACTAGGGATGCGTTATGTTTGTTTGTTTTTAGGGCTGACCTGTGTTCCAGCATTCTCAGCTTGATTTCTCTCCCAGTTTCCCCCACATACGCTAACCCGCAAAGGCAGTGTATTAGGTGGACAACATTAGCACTTCTACAGTTGTTCAGGCTTCTCGATATTACATTGTAGCCACTGTAGGCCAAATTCTTGGTCACCAGACAATGGTCACAAATGGAACATGAACCACATCTGTAGTTGCCCAACACCTTACCCATCTGAAGATCACTCTGTATGATGGATCGGGTAGGTCTGTAGGTGTTAACCAAACTTTTGCGGATGTTGTCATTCCTCTTAAACGCGAAAACCTGTTTTTGGAGTTTAATCTCATTTCCCTCGTTCAGAATATTCCAATTGGAATTTACTACATTCTTCAGTTTGTTGCTAATATTAGAGAACTGGCTTACAAATACAATTCTATTGTTGAGGCAGTCTCTTTCTTATCCTTCTTGGATACATTCTGGTCTAACATGCTCTCTCGGTTGTAGAATCTTGCACACTTCAATGCATGTTTTATCAGTTTTTTCGGGTATCCCCGATAAAACAATTTACTCTTTAAAATGTGTGAATGCTTAAAAAAATCATTAAGCGAAGAACAATTCCTCTAATGGTTGAGGAACTGTCTGAAGGGAATGTTATCCCTCTGTGCTTGGGGATGATAGCTCCTGTAGTGTAATCATGTGTTCTTGTCTGTTGGTTTAGAAAAAAGCTCACCCTCAAGACCTCCTTGTACATTTTTGATGGTAATATCAAGAAAATTGACTGAGCTGTTGTTATAATCAGCTGTAAAGTTCGGGTTCTGGTCTCCTAGATTGAGCCACTCCAGAAATTGTAAAATAATGTCTTCCTCTCTTTCCCAGATGAAGAATATATCATCAATGAAGCGGCGCCGTAAGAGAATATTCTCATAGAAGGGCTACGCTTCATTGAAGATGTGCCTGTCCTCAAAATTGCATACATACAGGCACGCCAGGCTGGGAGCACAGGTGGCTTCCATCTCCCATGCTCTTGCCTTTACACTGGATATATAGATCATCCTTGAACAGAAACATATTATTTTTAAGTACCAGAGTGATACACTCTAAAATAAATTCCTTGTTTGCTCCTCTTAAGTTACCCTCCGTTAAAATCTCATCAATCACTCTGATCGTATCATCCTGAGGGATGTTTATGTAAAGTGCTTCTATGTCGAGGGTTACCAACCATTGATTGATGTTCCCAAATATGGTCCCCTTGATCATAGATATAATGTGGGCTGAATCTCGTACATATGATCTCTGTAGTAAAACTAATGGTATCTACATATTTAAAGAAAGGTTCTAATAAATAACCAATGCAGCTTATTGTGGGGCACATGGGTAGATTGTTTTCATCTTTATGGATATTTGGCAACCCATAGATTGCTGGAATGATTGCATTGTCATTCCTTAAAAATTTATAGTTTGCTTCACTAATCCAATTGTTTTCATCTGCTTTTACAAGGGTCTTGTCTACATGTTTCTTTAACATCTCCATTCTTGAATTTGGTACTTTGGTGTAGTGATTCCGAACCTCAAGGGGAAACAGCATTCTCCTCTTGTAGTCTTCTGTATCGAAGACTACAACACCAACCCCTTTATAAGCCAGTTTAATTGTAAGGCTGGTGTCTTCCTTTAATGTTCTCATGGCTGTTCTAAGGTCTCCAGACATGTAATTAGGATCTGGATACGCCTCCCTAATTAGTTTCTAACTTTTGTACACACCACACATTCAAAAGTTTCAACATTTTTACAGACCTGTGTAATTGTAGGTGTAAAAGTTGATTTCCTTTTTAAACCAGAGATGTTTTCTGGTGCTATATAGGCCCTGTACTCAAAGAATCTATTAAGCCTAGTTTTATGAAAGAAGGCCCTTAGGTCTTTTTCTAGATTGAACTTGTTAACATTAGTTGTGGGTGTGAAATTAATCCCTCGCTCTAAGATTTAAATTTCTGCCCCAGTCAGTTTCCTCTTTGAGAGGTTGATAATCAGTATTTTATTATCTATAGAGTGTTCTCCTGCCAACAGCTCTGATTTCTTGTTTTAAGATATTCCTGGGATTGGTTCCATTGGTATTGGCCCCGGCCCTGATTTTGATTTGGGTTCCTCCGTCTTCAGAGGAATTGTTCTCCGCTTAATGATTTTTATAAGCAATCAGAAATTTTCTAGAATAAATTGTTAGATCGGGGATACCCGAAAAAAGTGAAAAACAAGCATTTAAGAATGTGAGAGAGCATGTTAGACCAGAAGTTATCCAAGAAGAATAAGAAAGAGCATGCCTCAAGCAATAAAATTGTATTCGTAAGTGTTAGAACTGGGGGTCTCTAGTTGGCAGAGGTAGGTACCACTGTCCAAATAGGGACCCTTGCTTCTAGTCAGGGCAAGGAGATAACCCTCTGAGATAACCCCTGCTCACCCTCTAGGTGGCTTGGCACGAGCAGTCTAGGCTAACCAGAGGCAATGCGTAAAGTGATTGTACCAACACTCACAGTAACACAGTGAAAACACCACAAACTGATTCCACAACTGTTTAGAAAAATAAAGGTATTTTAATCTAAACTACACAAGACCAAAACGACAAAAATCCAACATACACAGTTTAAGAATATGGTTTCAAAAGAGTTCTTAAGGTTGCGTTAGAATTCTCTACGTTGCAATAGAATTCTCTACAGATGCGTGAAAAGTTCACAGTTGCGTCACGTTTACTTACAGTACCTTTTAGTTGCAACAAAGTTCCAAAAAGCAGAAGCTGGTGCGGTGGAAAACAAGCGATGCGTTGCTCCTGAGACCCTGGGGAGGTGTTTGCGACAGCCCCGCTGCAGCAGCGGGCGTGTTGCGACGAATCCGGTCTGTATGGGGAGGAAGGCCACTTGTATGGATTCCGGTGCATAGGTTCCGTAGGAAGTCTGTTCTCGCAAAGGCATGATGCGACGATCTCGTAGGGGCTGCGACGATTTCCGGGGCGACGATTCGCGGTCCAGCGGTGATCCTCACTCTCGCAGCTCCTCGATGCGATGGTTCTGCGACGATGCTCGCAGCGACGTGATGCGGCCCGCAAGCAAGCGGTGCGGCGATCTCACCCAGCGACGACAGGTTCTGCGACGACACTCGCAGCGATGTTCAATTTTCCCGCACCGGCCTGGTGCGTTCCGCAAACAAAGGATGCGACGGCTCTGGCAGCGGCGCCAGGCGCTGCGACGTTCTCGGCCTTCGTAGCGGCAAGAAACTTCTTGCACTGTCGGGGATGCGCTGCACAAGCGAGCGATGCGCCACTTTTCAATTTCAAAAGTCTCTCAAGCTTAGTTTCAAGCTTCCCAGCACAGGTACAACTTCCAGAGGCCCCACAACTGGATCAAGCACTCGAGGAAGGACAGAACTCTCTCAGCAGAGTTCAGGGAAGCTGGGGGTGAAGTCCTTTTGTTCCTGGGACTTCAGAACAGGGAGCCAGCTCTACTCAGGCCCTTGGAGATTCCTTCAAGACAGGGGCCACAGCTCAGCAGCAAAGTCCTTCCCCTCTCCTTGGAAGCAAAGCAACAGGTCAGTCCAGAAGAGCAACAGCACGAAAGTCTTCCTTCTTCAGTTTCAGCTTTCTCCATGGCAGAGGTTCCTTCTTGATTCCAGGATGATCTAATTTTCTGTTGTCAGGAGTCCTGTACTTATACTCCTAAAGTTTTTGTTCTCTCTGTGCATGTGGGCCCTGAGCCCGGTCTGAACCATTTCTGGGTGTTTCCTGAGTACTTTGTTTTGCTGGCTTCTTCTTTCCTTTCAGAGTGGGGGGCAGGGTCGTCAGCCGCCCAGCAGGAGGTGGAGCCAGCATTGTGGAAGGCAGGCACAGCCCTATTCAGGCCCAGGTGCTAACTCCTCCCACCACTCCAGTTGCAATTGCAGTCATTCAGCCTAGGGCTGACTCAGCCAGCCTCCTGGGGAATCCCCAGCCCCTGTCACTCTCAAACCAGACAGTCAATACACAAGCAGACCAAGGCACACAGAAGGGTCAGACAAGAAAACAGCAACTTTCTAAAAGTGCTGTTCTCAAACACAGGATTTAAAAACAACCTTTCCTAAAAGATGTGTTATTAAATTCTGAGTTCAGGGATACTGGATACGTATGTCCTATCTTGTTCCTATGGGACGAAATGCTGTTAACCACTGTAGCCAGCATCCTCCATGTTAATCTATGGAGCAAGATAGCCTTACAATAGTGAAAACGAAAATGGCTGCCATTCACTATCTGTTACCTGCACTAGTACATGCTCTACCTTTTACATGCACGGCACCCTGCCCAGGGGGGTACCTTGGGCCTTCCATAGGGGTGACTGATGTGCACAAAAAGAGAAGGGTTAGGCCTGGTCAGTGGGGACACTGACCAGGAGGACATGGCAGTTTCTAAACTGCACACAGGCACTGCAGTGGCAGGCCTGAGACACCATTTATAGGGCTACTCCTGTGGGTGGCACAATCAGTGCTGCAGGCCCAGTAGTAGCATCTGTCATCACCAGCCCTGGCACACCCAGTGCACTTTACTAGTGACTTCATGGCGATACAAATATGCCAAACATGTATATCCAATCAGAATACAAATTTACATAGGGAGCACTTACACTCTGGCACTGATCAGCAGTGGCAGAGTGTCCAAAGCATCTAAACCAGCAAAAACGAAATCCAGCACAGCATCAAAAATACAGGAGGTAGAGGCAAAAAGATAGGGGGAAATCACGCCAAAGATGCCAGGTCTAACAGTAAGCCAGTTATCCAATAGTAGCAACAAACTGAAGAATGTAGTACATTTCAATTGGAATATTCTGAATGAGGGAAATTAGATTAAACTCCAAAAAACGCTTTTCGCGTTAAAGAGGAATGACAAAATCTGCAAAGGTTTTGTTAACACCTTCAGACCTCCCCGATCCATCATACAGAGTGATCTTCAGATGGGAAACGGTGTTGGGCAACTACAGATGTTGTTCATGTTACATTTGTGACCATTGTCTGGTGACCAAGAATGTGATCTACAATGGTTACAATTTAACACCAAGAAACCTGAACAACTGTAGAAGTTGTAATTTTGTCTATCTAATACACTGCCCTTGCGGGTTAGCGTATGTGGGGGACACTGGGAGAGAATCAGGGTGAGAATGCTGGAACCCAGGTCAGCCCTAAAAACAAACATAACGCACTCCTAGTGGAACACTATGCTGCACTTAATCACAAACATACCGAATTTGAGTGGTTTGTTATTGAAAAAATAACTATAAATAAAAGGGGAGGCAATTCCAGAAATTAAGACGGAAAACCGCGAACAATGGTATATTTCTATTCTTGACACTATAGAACGAGGTTTGAATACAAGATAGGATTGAATGAAACTGATCAGTTAAGAAGATTTCAGTTAGATGTTGCATATTAATGATGAGAAGAGAAGAATACATCATTACTCTGGACATAATATGAAAGAGGGACGCATTGAGGGACGCACATTTGGTATAACATTGTAATGGGTCTGGTTTGCCTCTAGTTATGTATGATAAAACTCAGTAAATATCTATACTCAACTAGGGATGAAATATTATAAGAAATATGGCATTAAGGAAAATAGTTGGAGTGGTAGATATGACCAACATAAATCTAACTAGAAGTTTCATCTACATTTCAGATGTTATAAATATATCCTGGAGTATTAAGCAGATATTGTATACAAACAACTTTATACATCTTGTTATTTACTTAATTAAGACTATAATATAGGGCCATGATTACTATAATATATAGTCTCACACGAGGCACCTCTCCAAGATGGCGACCATTGTACATTGCCGTATTTGTCATCGAGAGGAACTAACTGATAGAGGAGTGTAGGATTACTACTTATGAAAAGGGAATGTAATAAGAAATGTTAGGAATAAAGGCAGGCTGATTACTTATTCCCTAACCACATTTCGGTGCCTATTTGTGTAAAAATTCCAAATATGATCAAGAGTTAGCAAGTAAATCTATTACGGGTCACTGGGGATGACTCCAAGATGCTTTTTGTAAATTCCTATGCACATCATTAAAAAGCACCGTAGATCAGAGGCGCGCAGGGTCATAACGTTGAGAAAGGGAATGGAATCGAAGGAGCCTAGAGTTAAGAGCAGGTTGTTTATTCTTCCCAAAGGAACTGCCAAGTAGAGATCCTGAAGTAAGCAAGGACCACACTAAGATGGAGGTAAGGAGCTTCGATCGAATTTTTTCAATACAACTTATGGGTTTAAATGGAGGGTACCTTTAGTGGACAACGGGAGTGAACATACGTTAAACCGGGAAAGGAAAACTTTTTATATCGAGGTTATTCCCATTATTGAATTAGACAGCTATACTTGTTTGCAACATAACCAAGGATAACATCGATGAGAACGCGATGTAGTTTGAGTTAAACAGTTATACTCTTCTGTTACATAAACATGGGTAACATTTACGAGAACGTGAGGTGGTTTCCGTTATACCAGTAATCATAGTAAATCTGTACAAAGCAAGTTACATCAGGGGGTATATCGCATTGTAGAGTTGTAAACAAACCGTGTTAAGTTAGTGTACCATAACTCTTTCATAATAAAGACATCTTGCCATAAAACATAACGGATAAGGCAGCGGTTACAAGAGAATCCAAGAGAGGATTTTTTCTTTTCATAATACAGAACATCTTTCTAGTACAGAACGGGCCATATGCAATGAGTACGGATACCAAATAGTTATTCAATGAGAACATTAGACCTTATGATTAAAAAGGTATTAAAAAATGACCGAGGCCTAGGTTGCAAACACGGGCACATAAAAATGCCAGGCTAAAATGAGATAACTAAGGATATTATTATGTAATAAATAGGAAAAACATTAAGTCTTGCTTGTTTCTCTACAGCTATCCTCTTGCGCTCTGGCGAACAGGCTTAAAAAGAGTGACTAAATGCACTCTTTTCACCAATGAAAAAAGGTGAGACGATTGACTACTGTGTCCATCGCTAACTATTTAGGTTAGAATCAAATAGTAACTTAGGGGATGTAAATGAAAAAGGTTTCTGTCTATAACAACTAAATAGTTGTATGTTTATTCACTTAGGATTATGCTCATGTTTTTTTTTAAAAGTGTAGGACAAGATTAATAACACGTCCTCAGAATTATTACGGAACTGAAGAGTATGAGCAAAATAATAATATGTACGTTGAGAATAATGATCAATCATATCACTACCAAATAATTCGATTGAGGTGTAACCCTTAGAGGATGTGACCCTATTAAAATTGAATGCAAATCAACCAGACTGCCTATTCCATGCAAATAAAGAAAGTAAAAAGGTAACAATATAGTCAGGATCGATAACATTAATTGGCAAGAAAGAAATTAACTCTACCCACATAAATGTGGAATTACCATGGTTCCATCTCTTTTTCATTATATATTTTTCATTATCTATAGGATTTGATATTGTATCTTTGAAGTGTGTACAATCCTTATTCTACAGGAGCCACACCTCCCCGAGTGCTGTAGCACTGGTGAGTGCAGTAATTTATTGGTTACAGCGTGAAAGGGAGTGAACGGATGGTGATCCAACAACATATATATAAATGTGTTAGCAATGAATGAATGTGGGGTCTCTCGGAAGCTCTACTGGGAGTTGTGTTCGTACTTATGAAATGATACAGGCAATGGCTTGTTGTATATCATTAATGTGTAAATGAGATATAGGTCTGGACCTATTACATACTACAGACATTGGTTCAATAATTCTCATGTTTCTGAAGATCATATAAATGTTGGGTTTACATATAAGTCATATGTTTTTAATTATAAATTTTTAATTGTTGAATAATGAAGATAGCTGTACCATGCAGGAATATTACGAAAGAAATATGAAAAATTATGGAAATGTACGTGTTTTTTATGTATATCTATTCTTGTCTTTTTATGGTAGGCTTGTATATACTGTTGGGATAAGGAAAAGGAAAAGTGTTAGTCCTGAGGAAGGTGGCATTATTTCTCACTGCTCCACCAAAAAGCGTTGACGCACAACATCGTTGTTAAATTCGAGAAGAGTCAACGATCAGTGAAAAAAGACAGGGACATTTTTTCTCCCCTGCATGGTGCTACCTTAAATAAACCTTAGATGAACAGATCAAAGACAAAAAGCATTTTCTCATGTACTTTTCCTGTCCGGGGGTTGCTTTCTGATGAATTGTTGATGTATGAGATTACTTGCATGTTTCAAAAAAATATATATTTTTATTATTGTTGATAATGATACATGTTTTCATTGAATTTTTGATATGACTTATCAAGTATACACATAAGTGCCTACACATTTTGAGTAGAGCTTCTATGTTTATGTTTAAATGAATAATTGACTTATGGGTGGTGTATTAATTACATGAATGCTGATGAATCAAATGACATTTCCAGAGGGACTCTAGTTACCATGGACGTAGAGTCTCTCTACACAAACATACCACAGACATCAGCACTATTAGTCATTCAGAGAATTCTAGAATCACGTCCCCGTCCACACCCAGTCCCGAGCACATTCATCCTGCAACTTCTCGAAGTTTGCCTGACAAGGAATTTTTTCATGTTCAATAACATTTTCTTTGAACAAATCAAAGGCACGTCCATGGGGGCCATTTTTGCTCCAAACCTGGCAGTGCTTTTCATGGACCAACTGGAAACTAATGTAATCCTTACTCCATCCAACCCTTTCTACACGGGGATAGTCTTTTGGCGCAGGTATATTGACGACATTTTCATTATTTGGAAACAAGACGTTGATTGCCTGCGTCAATTCCTTCATTGGATGAATAACAACTGCCTAGGGCTGTCATTTACCATTACCACCAATAACGATTCTATTGCATTTCTAGATCTCACTATTTATCATAGTGAAGGGCATCTTCTCACACGACTCTACCGCAAACCTACCGAGAAGAACACACTTCTGGCATACAACAGCAATCATCCCAGGACTTTAAGGGATTCCTTACCTTATTCCCAATTTCTAAGGATCAGGCGTAATTGCTCGGCTAAACAGGATTATTTCAAGGAAGCCGCAGTTCTGGCAGGCAAACTCAAAGAACGGGGCTATCCTTGAAAAATCATAAAAGCCGCACTGAAGAGAGCCTGGTACTGTCCCAGAGATGTTCTGCTCTCCCCCAAACCCAAAAAGGAATTGAAACGTATTGCATGTGTGACCACTTTTTCACCCATCTCTCACAAGTTGAGGAAAACCATATTGCAACAATGGCCTATCATTAACTCAGGTGTCCTCAACATGGACAAACCTCTTTTTGCTTTCAAAAAGAGCAAAAATCTAAAAGATCACCTTGTGAGGGCAGCCCTACCCTGCTTACCTTCTACCTCTACTCTTGATACTGCATGGGGTCTGTCCCCCATTATTTGTCATTCGAAATGTGGAGGTTGCAATGATTGTGATTTAACAATAGAAGGTAAAAGCTTCACATTCAACAATACTAGTGTACAGAGCCATGCATGTTCTAAGTGCAATACATCCAATGTCATATACTTGATCCAATGCCCTTGTCAGAAAGTGTATATAGGGCAAACAACGCAAAAGGTGAAGACCCGAATTGGACAACATCGGAGCCGCATTCGCTGCGGGACCTTGAACGCCCCTCTGGTGGATCACTACTCATCCCATAAACATTCTGAAAATGAGTTAAAGTGGACAGTTCTGAAAGTATTGAAACTACCACCGAGAGGTGGGAATATGGGACAATTGCTGAACAAAGAGGAACTTAAATCCATTATCCAATTTAACTCCATACAGGATGGCCTGAACAGGTCAGAGGATTGGACCAATCTCCTGTAAAAATGTGTTTTGCAGCTCTGTTTCTCGAACTCTGACATTGACACCTGCTTGTCCTCCTCAGGACCTTAACTATAGAACTGTTTTCCGATCGGTTTTTCTCTTGAGTTTCTCCTGAGTTCTACTTTGAAATTCTTGTTGAAGTATTCCAGGACAAATGTTGTGACCAATGGCTAAATGTTTTAATGTCACTTCGTGCACTTTTTCCACCCACCTTAATCCACTCTAAGATGTCGGCCGGATAGGCTCCACTCCTATTCCAATATGGCTCCCACAGCCTTGGTGACTGCCCACTTCCCGGCGCTAGTCCCTTTTCTGTGTTTACTATTCCCAAGCACACGTCCTAAATGCTGCCTCTCAGAGAGCCACTCGCTACCAGCTATCCCGCTATACCGGACGGTATTCCCTGCAGCCCGTCGCTGGTGTCCCATTGAGGTAAGGCAATCTCCACTCATTTGGGAAGAAATTTGGCGGCTGTTTATGGCTCTGACTCCTGTTCCCAATTGTACACAGGACCAACAACCACCCTGATTGCTTGATTTAGCAGCCGAGCCGTGCAGCCCACCACCCAGGCTTCCATTTTCTACAATTACGGGGCATTCTGTAAAGTTTACAGGTACATTATTATTCGTGCTAGCCCTTCCGTTATTCAAGTATAACGGTTAGTCCCCACTAAAAGCTTGCCTCCTCCCACAGGTCTATTTTAACACGACAGGAACGCTCAACTGACATCCTGCCGCGCAATTTTGCCCTTCAAAAGAAGCCTCACGGGCTTTTGATGTATCTCGTCAGGTAAACTTAACCCCGGTTTACCCCACCTCCTCGCCACTGGTCCCTCGACCTGCCTTAATTAATTCATCTTTACCCTTAGATACATCCGCTCTTCCAAGAGGCTTCGTAACTGATGCCGATGGACCGCACCTTCCTTGGAAAGAAGGTCAGCACCTCTCCCCTATAGCCAGGCGCCCTCCCTCGACACGATTAATTCCTCACACAGCACCATATTCACCCGTAGGTTACAAGCTTATATACACGCCAACTGTCCACATAGGCACTTCACATATCAAAAAAAAGCACAGTCACGCCAACACTCATTCAGGAGTCACTCGGCTCACGGCCCAAACCCACTGTTCAGCGTCTAGTCACCCCCACGGCAATCTTGACTGTCTGATAATATGTCACTGGGAACGGCGGTTCCAGAGCACAGAGTCACCTAAATTAAAATGTTTCAAAATGCTCTAAAATGCGAGACATGCTTTATGATAAATTTGAAATGTTCGTGAGATATAATTGTCTTTCCCCCCCGCCCCCCTTCCTTCCCTTTTTTCCTGTTTATTCCCGCAGGCCTAAAACTCAGGCAATAGTAATGTATATAGTCCTGAAGATGATCCCAGTATATAATTGGAGATAGGGATCGAAACGTCACGTCGACTGTGTTAACAGTACTGCATTTTCTCTCTTGTATTAATTATTGCAGTTACTGTTAGGTTTAGCTTACACAAGATTTGCATTGTTTTGTAAGCATCCTCTCGCTCCACTCTGTTTGCCTGTCATTTTCCCCATGTACTGTCTTCACCCCTTCCATACTTGGTACAGGCTTGTGCCCAGTTTGTGATTTGTGTTCCTTTTCATCACTTGAATTCTTAGTTTATATTCAAAAATAAAAATTCCTCTGTCCGGCTGGACATTTGATAGAAAACATAGTGCTTATTTAAGTCTATGCTTATTACTCTTAACTATATTCGTATGAGTTCAGGACCTTCGTTTTCTTGAATAATCATTACTACCCGAGGTCCTCAAACTACCTAAACGGGTCTCCTTGTTGTTCATAACACTGCCCCTTTGGAACATCAGATCCCCTCTCCTTGATTTCAAGGTTCTTTCTAAAGAGAACAAGGACCACACATAGTGCAAAAACTACAGGCCTATTTCTTTAATCAGTCTAGACTATAAGATATTTGCGAAACTTCTTGCTCTACGCTTCAATTCAAAGGTAGACGTATATCTGACGTATATCGGATGATACTAGATTATTTTTTTATGTCCTAAGTAATCCAAATAACATAAATACTCTTTGGCTGCAGTTTCTTTAGATGATGACAAAGGTTTTGACGAGTTAGTTGGGCTTTTATTTTTTCCACAGTTTCTTGGTTTAGCTTTGGTTCTAAATTTATTGACTATGTATCTTTGCTTTATTCTTCTACTAAATCTTCTGTATTAGCTAGCTTATTTCTTCATCATTCTCCCAATATGGAGATGTCAGATAAAGTTGCCCTTTATATCCTTTGTTGTTTATTCTTACTCTAGAGCCCTTTTAAAAAAAAAATTCAGATGAATTCACACATTAAAGGTTTTTCTTATGGTAACAAGCAATTAACCTTTCAGTTTATGCGGATGACATTTTACTTTTTAGTTCACAGCTACAGAACTTTCTACTAGCCTTTTTGACAGAAGTAGATAATTTTGCTTTCGTCTCAGGATATAAACTAAATACTGATAAATGTGAAATTCTTCCCTTAAATAAATTGTGTTCCCATGCTGATATTGTATCTTCTTCTTCACCACTTCTATTAAAGAAACTGTTAATTTTAAATCGAAAGGAATTACAATCACCATTAATTTCTACATCTCAATGGCATCCTTTATTTTTTTCATGGTTGGGTCGTTCCTATAAATATTTCTAACCTACAGTATAAGAAAATCTATAATATTTTATCAAAGTTTTAATGGCACAAAAAAAAGCTAGGATGTCTTTTTGTAAACTCAAAAGACCTAAACACATGGGTGTTATTAACTTTCTGGATTTTCATTCTTACAATACAGCTTTCTTTCTTAAACATTCTTCCTTTTTGTTGTCTGGCAATGATTCTACAGCCTATCCCTTATGTGTTGACATTGAAAAATCTTTTATTCATTCTTTCTCTTTTGAGGAATATCTTTCCTTTTCTCATAAACCCGTATCAGTATCTTCCCCTATTTTTAATGATGCCTGTAAAGTTTTCCATCCTATTTTAGTTTCTTATCAAAGTTTTAAAATTACATTCTTGAATTTATCAATTAGGTATAATAAGCATATTAAGATCCATAATAAATCCATTTTCTGGAAAGGCTGGTTTGTTAAAGGACTTAGATGGACTTATCAACTTTTTCAAGATTATGTTTGCATTCCATTTTGATGGCCCAAACTCGCTTTTCCTTTCCCTCCTCCTATCAAACCTAATACTTATATTTAATCTCTGCTGTTCAATCCTCTTATAATCGACTTCTCTCTAATTACATGCCTAAATCCCCTGCACCTAATATAAAGTCAATGTTATGTAATTCTCCTTCTGCATCTCAAATGTACAAATATTTAATGTCTTCAGACACTTGAAATAAAGCAGAAGTAGATTATCATTGGGAATCTGACTTACTACTCAGTTTTTCAATTCCAGTATAAAATACAACCTGGAATAGATTATGGAAGTCCTCTAGAGCAGCGAATACAACTCAACCTTTATTTTTTGTTTATAAAGGACTACTAATCACATCTGTAAAATTACATAGAATAGATCCCAAAACTCCATCTACCTGTTGGCCTTGCACCGCCACTTCAGCAGATCTCAAACACATATTATTCGAATGTCCCTCCATTAATAACTGCTGGATACGAATTTGGCAACAGCTAAATGCTATTTTCCACACACGTCCCACTTTCTTTACTTAATATTTTCCAGGGAAGCCTTTCACAGGATTGACCAGTGACTTTCGTATAGTTGGATTGCTTCTTGCTGCTGCCTTCCAAGAGATTACCAAGTCCTGGAAGGATGCTTCATTTGTATATTTTCAGGCATGGTGTTATGGAGTCTGCTATAATCACAGACTGTCATGTATTCCTATAGGTTCTGTATCGATCCCCCTATTACTGACCCTGTTCTGGTTAATAATTAACTAGCAGCCATCCCACGGTGCAAAAACCGTTATCTGATTAAGCCACACCACGGCACAGAAACGTGTTATCTGATTAGGTCATAACGCATGCCATCTAATTAGACAAACGCTATTCCTCCAGCCCCTGATAAGGCATACGGAGTTCTCAAAACAAATCAAACCTATGACAACCTGGGAAAATCCCTACGGCCATTGTTTTGATTTCACAGAGAACTTCAGTAAAGAATGTGCTAACGACCAGTTCGTATGACATCCTTATTGACGTATCTATGTCCATCCTTACGTCAATCTCGGCACCTTACAGGTATAAATATTACCGACATTGCCTTAAGCAAACACACGCGGTGGTGACGAGATCGGAGCAGCGAGACTTGCCGAAGAGGCCAGCACACAGCGAAGCCCACTGGCGCTGCCCCGCCTTCCTGACGCGCTGAGAACGAGACGCTGCTTTTTTTCCTGCCGAGAAATCCAGCTCCGGCGCTTCCAAGCGGCCCTCGCAGGCAGCTGGAATATCAAGACCAGAGACGAGAGGTACCAGCCCTCAACCATTCTAGATCTCAGGTACAGAACTGAATAACCCCTTGCAGAGAATTCTTGAGTCAGTCACTTGGCAAAACAAACTTAACTTAAACTGCTACTTATCTACTCCCGCCCACGTATTAGGCTTAGGTCAGGTACACTGGGGTAGGCGTAGTTAGAAGCACCAGTTCAGTACGATTAGTCAAATGTATATATGTATGTATCTATTTTATCAATTTTAAATACCATATGGCTTAGAAACCATATCAATGCTTTTACAGTATTATTTTATACTTCTGCTTTTATTGTATGCACTTTACTTAACCATAAGTATTGCAATAATATCGATTCATTTCTCTTGTACGAGAAAAGAGACTGATCAATAAATAACATCTTTTATTGAACACGCCCGTCTCTTCCTTTTCTCTACAATCTGGTGAAACTAAGAATGCACTGAACTGACTGAGTAAAATAAGTTGTCTTTTGTTTTCACACGACTCTAGAGATACACTCTTGATTAGGGGAGAGCAAAGTTGTCATGTTCTATGGTTGTCAGAAACTAAATCCCTTCTTGTCTATCCAGGGAGGTTAAACTCCTCCTTGCCTATTCGAGAAAGTTTCTAGTGAACTCTGAGCTAGCTGGCAAACCCAAAACTTTAAGTCTAATATCGTCAGTAGAAGACCTAGTTAACCTCCGTCCTAGGTCTATACTATTGAAGGTATTATTCCAATGCGCAGAGCCTATTGGGATAATAGGAACTACACTACATGGCGCCCAAACGTTTGGATAGGCGATAAAACTAATGCAAGACATTAGAGTAACTCAGTCGTGCTTTTTCACACAGAACCCCTTTTTTCCCATAATACTCCAAAGACGTCTGGAGTGGGTGAAAGGTCATATCCGCCAAACCTCGCAGGAGGAGACTCCTATGTATGGTTCTTGGTTTAGTCAACGTTGAAGGATACACTGTTCCAAAATATTGTGCATCTAATCTTTGTTTCCATAAGAAACCTGATCTGCAAACAAACAGAATAACCTTCCTGTCGGTAAAATGGTAGACAGTGATGAAGAAAGAGAGACAGCTAGAATAGCAGCTGAACTCGTAGCAGCTGATAATACTATGCAAGAAGCAGACCCGGATATAATACTCATCCCGGTCAACAAAAGGAAATCTGTAACTTTAAAACTTATAGAAAATGGACTGACACCTAGAGGTGGCACAGTCATATTCGTAATAGAGGCACACGAATATCGGCAGACAGAGGTATTCTATTCATGGATAAACTTTCCAGCAGCTAATGCTGTAACAAAGGTCTTCCACTATTACAAAACAGAGGAACCTCCTGATGAGTACATTCCTTTCGAGGAGGTGGAAGTACCACTCAAATTCCAAGAGCACCTGCTCTTGTTTAATGGCGCCCTAAAACATAATAATCACATCACCAGGCTCGGTCCACTAGGTAGACCAGGAGCAACGTGGCCGGTCCTAGCCGGATACACACCACATCCAGACATTGAAAAAATGCCTGCAGCAGAGCTTTTAATACAGCTAAAACAACTAATAAAAATACATAGACAATTAGTCCAATATGTAATGCGGACTTCAACAGTCCAACCAGCAATTAAAATTCCACAGCTGACCCCTCATCAGGGTAACACAAATAAAATTACACCACAGAACATACAGTCCTGTCTAGGTAAAGTACCCGCAAAACGGGAACAAATACCTTTCTGGCGAGCACAAAAAATCACTCAAATAGAGGCGGTGTTTCCGGACACCACCCCGGTAGAAAAACACAGGATTCTGACTATCTGTCTTCCAATGGGAATCACACCACACGTGGAGGACTGTGACACTTGGGGTACAGTCTTTGCTTCCATTTACACAAAAACACATGGTGTACCATCCATGTCAGTAATACCAGATGTGATAAAACAAATTCAAGATGAATATGGTCCAGAACCCGCTTTAACTCTTGGTATGAAATTACTGAAAGACTTCAAGCAGGTCTCGGCTATATTATTAGCCAACGTAAAGGGAGAAGCAGCAAACGTGGCGATCCGCCAGAGGTTAAAAGAGACAAATATAGCAGACCAACCAGCTGAAATTGCCAGAATCATAGAAAAATCCTATGAAGAACTAGGAAGAGATAGTTTGGGTGGAATACCAGTGAAACCCCAACTAGTTGAAAGTCCTGAAAAGGTATTTATAAAAAATAATTTAAACACTCAAAAAAAGAGCTGGGATGGAAATAAACAATCCAATCCTAAAGAAAAAAGATTCCAGTCCAGAGGAAGGTCTCCTTGGCGAAGAGAAAGATCTCCCGACCAAGGACGCAAGTCTCCCCAACGGGAGCCCTCTGTGAAAAAATACAACCTTAGAAATAGGGATAATATAAAGAAACCTGATAGATATCAAGATATTGATACACGTCCCTCTCAATCTTTTCAGACTTCCTCGCAGAAATCGGAAAGAAGAGGACGATCAGAAAAAAAGGAAAGAGCACGTCAAGTCCAAAGACAAAGAACCTGCTCATCTGAATAAAAAATTACAATTTCCAAAAAAGAAGGTAGCCAGTATTAAAGTAATCAATAATGCCGAGAATACTGAGGACACAGCTGAAAAACGGAGAATGGGCTCAGACAATGCTAGACAGCGCAGCAGAAGTGAGCATAGCTCGCAAAGTCCTTATGAATCATCTGGAGACAGTGGACACGAATGAATATATTCAAGTGGAAACTGCAGACACCAGAGTTAGCAAACCTCACAAAATATATGAAATAACATTACGTATAGAGGGGGATAAGACTAGAAAAATAAGGGGTTTATTTTGGGATAATCTCTCCAAGGGCTATGACATCCTTCTAGCTGAAAAAGACTGGCCACCCGAGTTTGTCAGGGACTGCCCTCATGGCGAAGATATAATTATGCCGGCCTTTTCAAATCATATTCCAATTCATAAAAAATATACACTTGCAAGAAAGTGGGCAGTAGCTCTAGCTCCTGCTTTATATAAAAATCATGTAGGATGGGATGAGGACTCTCCTCCTCACAAAATCCTGTTAAAATCACAACCTACTGCACAGAGGCAGTACCCAATTAAGCAGGAAGCTAAAAAACAGGTAAAAGAGATCCTAGATCAACTTGAATACCAGGGGGTGATTGAAACTTGCACCTCACAAATGAACAACCCTTTGTTTCCTGTCATCAAACCAGACAACTCATATCGTCTAGTTTTGGATTACAGACACCTTAACTCATGTTGCAAAACTTTTGCAGTGCAAAACTCGCATAGTGCTGCACTAATGAATAACATAGTGCGCAAAAAATACAAAACAACATTAGACATCTCTAATGGATTCTTTTGTCAAAATATAGCACCAGAGAGCAGATATTTGACTGCGTTCTCGGTAAATGGCTCGCAAAAAAGTTTCTGCCGTTTACCCCAGGGGCACGAGAACAGCCCAGGATTATTCTCAACGAGAGTAACAGAATTACTACAAACATATGATGACAAGGCATTATCATATGTCGACGACATTTACCTAACAGATGATGACTTGGATACTCACTTGAAGAGAGTGAACACCATAATACTTGGGTTCGCAGCAGAGGGTTACAAATTCAACTTTAAAAAATCAAGAATTGCCCATCTAACAGTCCTGTTTTTAGGATATGAATTATCAAGTGAAGGCAAAAGCCTGGCTGACAATTTCCTAGAGAGATGTGCTGTACTCCAAGCTCCTAGAACACTAAAAAACTTACAATCAATTCTAGGCTTCCTAAATTTCGGAAGAACATACATTGCAAATTACGCAGAAAGGGTCAAACCCCTTTATGATCTAATAAAACCAGATTTTAAAAGAATCAATTGGACTCAAAAACACACAGAAATTTTGAGATCTTTACAAACAGACATGTTAATTAAAACAAAATTAGAAACACGTGATAACACACGCAATCTTGTGATTCGAGTCATCCCAGGAAGATGCGGATTCACATACCTGACCTCTAATGAGGGAGAAAAGGTACCAATTGCATACAAATCACACTAGTACACAGAAGCTGAAAAGAAATTCAGTATTAAAGAAAACATTGTTCATGCAGTTCAAACGGCTATAGCAAGAGAAAAAGACAACCCTGATGGTAGACGTATCACAGTCAGAACAGCGGAGTCAGCCTTTGAGGCATTAACAACCCCATGTAATTTACCAACAACAGCGTTGAATCCAGAATGGATACAATGGGTGAATTCAATTACAACGGACAGAGTAAAATACTACTTTGATCCAGAATTAAAGGAATTAAAATATCTAGAATATGAAATGACATACCCTCTGCCAATCGACATTCGGCCTTTACGACAGTACGCCTGTGTAATACATACAGACGGGCATGCTCAACCCTCAGTTTGGGGAGAGCTGGCTTACATGGCCACATGCGAAATTGTAAAAGAAGTGTGGCGCGGAGGTAAATTAAGACCTCTACTTACAAAAACACACTCAGTGGAAAATAATTCAGAACAACAAACTGAAATAATAGCGTTAAAAATGGCGCTAGATAATGCCGATCGCGAATTCCCGACACTAATTGTGTGCGATTCGTATTACTGCGTCAAATCATACAATACCGATTTACAGAAATGGATTCAAAACGGTTATAAAGATGACACAGGTGCAACAATAAAGCAAAAAATGCTTTGGGAACAAGTAGTTCTTTTACAGAAAGAACTACCAAAAACTCACGTGATACATTCACTGAGTCATCAGCGTGATGGCGTTCACGTTGCAGGGAATTCATTGGCTGAGACAGCCACAACGGTAGCAACTAAACCGGCTTCCGTAGCTACAAAAAAGCGTAAAGTAAAACACATTGACGGTGAAACTGTGCTGGCGGTGAAAACGTCATCAAAAGGCGACTGCTCAGCGCTACCGATCAATTATCCACTCAATTATACATACATAATCGATGCAAACTCAGTCCCTTTTGCTCGAATCCCTGGAGTGGGGGATAGAGTGATTCCAAACACGGACAGGAGAGGCTTGTTAATAGCAGACGCACATATGGGTGAGGGTCTCAGACACCTTAAACAAAAAGATTCTCTGGAAGAATTACAATCAGTGTACTGGTGGCCAGGCATGAGCCTGCATCATCACATTTTTGTAAAAAACTGCCCAGACTGCAATAGAGATCGCAGTGGCGAGAGAAACGGTATATTACCATGGCGTTTCACTCCAGAATGGATCAACAATAAAAATTAATGCGTCCAATTAACATATAAAGACTATTTTCCACTTGTGATGTAGACCCCAGCACTCGGCTGACGTCTGGACTGTTATAAAAAGATTTGCGAGTCTATAATGGCATATACGCTAGAAGCATGCTACGTTTGGCTAAATGTTTTTTCCTCTTGCCCTAAAGCGTGTGGAAAAACATGGCCAAATGAGCATAGCATAGCGGGACTCTTCTCACTTCCTAACTGAGGGAACGGGATGGTGTAAAGAAAAAACCAAAGGCATAAAGTAATCTATAACAGCGAAGGTATTAGGTTCGGGAGCTGGGTGGGTCAAACATCTAATAAGTGTCCAACGTAGTCTAAACAACCTGCCAAGAAATTCTCTGAGGGGATTCAGTCCGTACGAATTATTGTTTGGAACTAGAATGATGGTCTTAGATCTTGACAGTCAGACTTCAGTGGTTAAAGAAAAAAGCTTTGATATCAAAGATCGTTTGGCTATTTTGCAGGACTTAAACGAAACAAGGAAAGACCTGAGCAACATAAAGTTGAAACAACAGCCAACGACCACTGAAGAAAAACCACCTGTCCCAGCAAGACCTGTCTGGATTCCAAAAGTCGGGGATCTAGTCAGAGAAAAGATCGCGGTAAAGAAGGAATTTGGGCCTTCTTACAGAAAAGCAGTTCCTGTCTTATCTATCAACGGGACAAGATCAGTAGTACTACCGCCCCTTGCTGGTAAAAAGGAGAACAGAGTTGTATCAATCGACCTGATAAAACCACAATCATGTGGCCGATAACAAACAGTAGGCCAAGTGGACTCCCGATAAGTAGTAGAACACCAAGATTTGCTACAAACACAGAGGTTCAATCTAAGAGGCTACTCACATTTGAAATGCCAACAGAACAACAACAAGGACTATGCAACAATGCTATGGAACTTAAACCTCTAAAAACCCAAATAAAAACATTTAGCAGAGACACACCAATCTACAATGAAGTAACAAATGACTATGCTGCTGCAACAAAACACGCTAATAAAGCAAACAGTAATCCTGAAGCAATAGGAACAATAGACAGAACGGCATCTGGTTACTTCATCAACTTCAATGATTCATCTGAAGATCTGAGTGAATCAAAGGAACAAACATCAACAAAAACCTTTAAAGATAAAGCTAAGGAACTTTTTCAACATCTGAAAGAAACCTATCTGATTTCTCCATGGATTGAATTCTGGGTGGCCTTAGGTGCACTTATCCTCATACTTTGGCTCATCATGGTACTATGTTTGGGACATTTCATTGAGGGAAAATATGCTACAATGGACACAGCAAGCCAGAAAATCAACTTGGTCCTCAAACCACACACGGCTTCACACGTCGAGAAAAGAGAACTTTCTTCAGTCAACTTCACAGCCAATCCTATACCCGGTGGGGTAGCATGGGACAATACTGATTATGAAATCTATGGTCCGGTTGAAATCCTGAAGTATCCACATCAAATCAAGATCTCATTGAGTGACTTTGTAAAACCAAGCTCATTTGCTGATGATTGGGACTTTGAAAGTATTAATAATATGATGTCTGACCTAGTGATGTCGGCTAAATTTACAAAACATGATTATTTGCAAGGTTCGTCTAATTATGATAAGATGTTCTGCTATAACCACTTTGGTAACCATTATCTGCATAAATCTGCACAACCTAGAAATGTTTTAAATTATAATCAATGGGAACACTGCGCAACCCCTCCAAAAGGTAGCTCAAGAACTTTTTATGACAAATATTCATATTTTTCAGGGTTCAACACAAGTAATGCAGAAACATTTTATTTCAAATTATCGAACAAGACAGGTACAAAGACCATGCTTACAAACACTAAATTGATATATTCAGACTCATTTTTTGAGCAAATGAGTACATTTGGTTTTGATTACTGGGACAAAAATGTTGAAGTAAAAAGTGTTTGGGGTACAAAGGAATGGCAAGTACAAGGTATAGAATCATTGTTTAGAGCCTGCATGATCCCAGAACAAATTATATTTTTGAATGACACTGTCCAACAAACTACCTGTCTTGGCCTAGCCAAAATCAAAGACTTAAACAAACCGTCTATTCCAAAGCCAACAATGAACGGTAATATATCTATAGATGAGGAGATAGACGTAAACCATATATTAAGTCAAAACAGAACGCATCCTGATTGGAAACAGTGGTTGATCTGGCCCACAGATACTAATAACGGTCAAGACAGATTCCTGAACAAAATCCAGGGGTTCACATTGACCAGGCCAGACCCTAGATATTCCCAAAGACAACACCCAGGGATAATTACCACGTACAGTGTGGGCAAGCTCTGCCTTCAATGGCTACAAACATCCACACTGGCAGAAATTAAGCAACACCTAACTTTACTTACTGATGGTGCTGACTTGCGTGATTTCATTATGGGACCGCGCAAACAGCGTCAAAAACGCTTCATAGCAGCCTCTGTATATGCAGCTTATAACGAAGCCTGGAAAATAACTCAAATTGAAACGTCAGAGAGAATACGGGAAATTGACCGTATTAATTTGGAAAAATCACTTTCTGTAGTGGACAATGGGTTAATGACTCTGTCCTCCAGAATATACTCTTTGGACAGCATTGTGTCTTCAGCAATCGACATAATATCGAAAGACTTACTGTTGTTACAACACGGTCAGTCCCAATTGCGTTCTATTGTACAGCTTGGCTGGACGTTACAAAATCTGCGTTCAGGCTATGTGCCTTGGCGTTTAATCAACACGACGTCACTATTCAATATCTTTAACCTTACTAATAAATAAATCAGTATGGCACAGAAGAGTGCTGATTATACAATCCTGAGCATTGAGAAACTCGAGAGATTACCATTGACAATGTCAGAACGACCTGTCAGTGAATGGATAATACATGGGATAATTAATATTCCAATATCTACTTTCAGGTTTCAATACTGCCAAAAATATATACAGGCTGGCATGTACGAAAAATTGGGTAAAGGGTACATTAAGTCTACATGGAACTTGCCCTATTCACATGCATGTGTCAGTAATAAAGGCCGGAAAGTGTTTCTTAGTGGCAATAATTGTGCGATGTCACTAAGCGGTACACTTCTGTGTAATGGTATTAGTTAACACGGAGCCTGTGAAGGGTCCTCAAATAACCTTTCATGTCACCAGCTAGGCACACCTGCGACACAAATAGAACCATTCTTTAGGAGACTATCAAACGGGAGTTACATTATAATTGTAGACCGCAGATGTTGTAGTTTGGTACCCGGAATACCTTATCTCATAACTTTGACTGCGAAGGTCATGTGCTGTGAACGAGTATTGTTCCCCAGCGCAATGCCAGACAGGGAGGCAAGGTTATGGCCGAATTTGAAAATTGCTTCTATTCGAATTGATACTTTAAGCAGAATGAAAACAGTGCTCCTTCAGACGCCGACCAGGCTCACGTCATCAAAAGAAACGTATGATCTCCAAGTTGCAAGGACAACGGCAGAGATTCATTCATTGTTATCAACTAATTCCCCCATACATTTCGCGGAAATCCTGAACAAAATCTTAAATATTTCTGATACCAGTGGAGTCTCAAATGTATTTAAGACAGTGTTTTCGGTGGCTTTAACACCATTTAAAGCCATTCTGGGTATTTTTCCGGAGTTCGTCCATTCCATCTTTGGTGGACTTCCTCTCCTTTTGGGACTAGTGGCAGGAATCCTATTTTTGATCCTGTTATTTCGCTATGGCAAACCGCGTCACAGACAAAACACCTGCGACAAGGGAAGAAACAATCCTAGCCATTGGATACCGGGACCGGATATCTAAAATATTGGGACTATCCCGGCTTAGAGACCTGAACATGACTTGGTTTCTTTCATTTAGACCAATGTGGCAAAGCTGTGTTTTACCTGTATTAAGGTGCTTGCTATGTGGAGAAGAATGCGTGTTGGACACCTGTCTGACGCTACAATCGGATGAGCCAATGGATGCAGAAACTTTGTTGGGTCCGGTCACGGCTCATGCATTGTGCTGTCCCCAGCGGCTACCAATCCTGATGACGGCATTCGTGGAGACTTCACCACTACGATTGAGGGGTAGTGAGGTTCAAGATGAAAGCAGCATCGATCAGGTACGACCTTCTGTCAGCTATGCTGATCAAAACATCAATGGAGGCAATCATGCTCATGAATGCATGGTAACATCTTTTTCCGAGTTAGTGGAACTCTCACAGGAAGCTGTTGACAGCTTTTTCGACAGTCTAAATAATATGATGTTCTCACCAGAGCAGAAATAATGACTTTTGAGCAAGCGAGCACACGGCGTTCCCATCACCCTGAATTTGGCCTTCAACTTTAATGATAAAGTAACATGAACAATTTTTCTCTCCAGCATGGACAGCAGATTTTTTCACAATCCCCAAAATATTTTTTTACAATTTTTCGGGACACTTATCTTCTGCTTAAAGTAGAAACTATTCTTAGAGAACTGAATTTCTATTAGAGACATTAGCTGCCCTCTGACATGTTCATTGATATTTTATTTTGTGATGAAATGGTCTCGCATTTTTCTTCTGTATTAAGAGCCATTTCATGTGTTATTTTCAAATTTTATTAATAATGATGTATGGATATGCGGGATTAATTTAGCATTTCTCTACTGCTTGAGTGCACATAGTGCATATGATTATTTTTTCTCGTATATTACATAATTTCAAAATGCATATGAATGTATTTTGGGGTGGTACAGTATACACATACACTACTGTATATTTGCTATGCCTAGATCTTGTAAATATGGACATAGTCTGCGTGGAGTGGGTGTCATGTATTCCTATAGGTTCTGTATCGATCCCCCTATTCCTGACCCTGTTCTGGTTAATAATTAACTAGCAGCCATCCCACGGTGCAAAAACCGTTATCTGATTAAGCCACACCACGGCACAGAAACATGTTATCTGATTAGGTCATAACGCATGCCATCTAATTAGACAAACGCTATTCCTCCAGCCCCTGATAAGGCATACGGAGTTCTCAAAACAAATCAAACCTATGACAACCTGGGAAAATCCCTACGGCCATTGTTTTGATTTCACAGAGAACTTCAGTAAAGAATGTGCTAACGACCAGTTCGTATGACATCCTTATTGACGTATCTATGTCCATCCTTACGTCAATCTCGGCACCTTACAGGTATAAATATTACCGACATTGCCTTAAGCAAACACACGCGGTGGTGACGAGATCGGAGCAGCGAGACTTGCCGAAGAGGCCAGCACACAGCGAAGCCCACTGGCGCTGCCCCGCCTTCCTGACGCGCTGAGAACGAGACGCTGCTTTTTCTCCTGCCGAGAAATCCAGCTCCGGCGCTTCCAAGCGGCCCTCGCAGGCAGTTGGAATATCAAGACCAGAGACGAGAGATACCAGCCCTCAACCATTCTAGATCTCAGGTACAGAACTGAATAACCCCTTGCAGAGAATTCTTGAGTCAGTCACTTGGCAAAACAAACTTAACTTAAACTGCTACTTATCTACTCCCGCCCACGTATTAGGCTTAGGTCAGGTACACTGGGGTAGGCGTACTTAGAAGCACCAGTTGAGTACGATTAGTCAAATGTATATATGTATGTATCTATTTTATCAATTTTAAATATCATATGGCTTAGAAACCATATCAATGCTTTTACAGTATTATTTTATACTTCTGCTTTTATTGTATGCACTTTACTTAACCATAAGTATTGCAATAATATCGATTCATTTCTCTTGTACGAGAAAAGAGACTGATCAATAAATAACATCTTTTATTAAACACGCCCGTCTCTTCCTTTTCTCTACAATCTGGTGAAACTAAGAATGCACTGAACTGACTGAGTAAAATAAGTTGTCTTTTGTTTTCACACGACTCTAGAGATACACTCTTGATTAGGGGAGAGCAAAGTTGTCATGTTCTATGGTTGTCAGAAACTAAATCCCTTCTTGTCTATCCAGGGAGGTTAAACTCCTCCTTGCCTATTCGAGAAAGTTTCTAGTGAACTCTGAGCTAGCTGGCAAACCCAAAACTTTAAGTCTAATATCGTCAGTAGAAGACCTAGTTAACCTCCGTCCTAGGTCTATACTATTGAAGGTATTATTCCAATGCGCAGAGCCTATTGGGATAATAGGAACTACACTACAAGACTAGATAGAGAATGTGTACATCCAATTACTTCTACCGTTAAAAGGGATCTTCTGTCGTTACCCATAAAAAAAATTCTGAATTTCTCTGCCAAGACATGTTTACATAATCCATACATTGAAGAAGTACCTAAACCTCTGTGAATGTATTCATACTTTCTATTATATATAGTATCCTATTTTGCAAATTCTTATATTTACTTAGTTAACAATACTGGTAAATAGTTGTTTGTTTCCTTTGATGGCATATGATGGCTTTTTCTCTCCTCCTTTCCTCCTTTCCCTATTTCTCCTTATTCTCCCTTTTCTTATTTTTAACATTATTCATTTCATATCATATTTATTGTATATTTCTTGTTTTCTTTTACTGTATTTGCATTTGTATTTGCATACTTTACCAACTAAACTTTACATTAAAAAAAGGTCATAAGCAGTGCATTATGGGGGCATAAGTTATAGTTAGGTCAGTTAACTATAACTGCTGAATTTCTATGGTTTTGTGCATGTAAAATCTGAGCTTAACTATAATGTCCCTGTTACCTTTGTTTTTTTCAGTGAAATTACACGTTTAAAAAAATATATATTTTCTAACTATAACTCCTCTGTAACCTTTGTTTTTTTCAATGATTTTCTACAGTTTATTAATGTGATAACATCTCTGTAACCATTGCTTTTTTTAGGGAATGTCTACCTGTTTTTAAATTGTATTTCCTAATTGTAAACCTGTAGCCTTCGAGAGTGGGTGTGTACGTTTCTGAATAGGTCAGTGAGTGGATGTGGGAGTGAGTGTATAGGTCTGTGAGTGTATTTGTGAGTGTCTGTATGGGTCTGTGAGTGGGTGTGTGAATAGCTGAATAGGTCAGTGACTGGGTGTGTGGGTGGATGTGTGGGTCTGTGAATGGGTATGTGATTATCTGTATGGGTGTATGAGCAGTTTTGATGGTGTATGAGTGGGTGATTTAGTGATGTTGTGGGTAAGTGAGTGGGTATCTGAGTGGCTGTATGAGTCAGTGAATGGGTGAGTGATTAGGTCTGTGGGTTTGTGAATAGTTTGTGAGTGGCTGTATGGGTCAGTAGGAGGGTGTGTGAGTGGCCATATGGGTCTATAATTGGGTGTGTGATTAGCTGTATGGGTCTGTGAGTGGGTGTGTGGGTGGCTGTAGGGGTATGTGAGTAATTTTGTGGGTGTGTGAATGACTGTATGAGTGTGTGAGTATGTGTGTGTGAGTGGCTGTATCGGTCGTAAGTGGATGTGAAAGTGACTGTTTGGGTGTGTGAGTGGATATCTGAGAAGCTTTACGGGTGTGTCAGTAGCTATGTGAGTGACTGGGCCAGAACAGAAACTCACCTGCCCCTTTATAATATGTTATAATAAAGAATTTGTTAAGCACATGGTTGTCCAAGCAATGGGGCGTCCGAGCTGCAGCCTCAGAAAGAACAGCTGTAGAAAGAAAATCAAACAAGGCAGGGCTACAAGTGCATTTAAATAGAAAGCAACCAGGTCTTCAGTGTTTTCTTGAAGGACCAATGGTTCTGAATGATCCTGATAGATGGGAGAAGTGAGTTCTAGAGAGCATGCACTTTGGCGCGGAATACGCAGTCTCCTGCTCTTACTCTTTTAACACGTGGAACACAGGCCAAAATAAGGTTGGCTGAGCGCAGGTTCCAAGAAGGTAGATAAGGAAGAAGCAGATTGTACACATTGGTGGTCTCCTGGGAAACATGGATCTTATGAGCCATGCACAAGGCTTTAAAGTGGACACACTTGTCCACAGAGAGTCAATGCAATCTGTCCGGTCAGAACTTCAGGAGAGAGAATAGAAGCATTTATGCTGCATTTTTGGCTAGCTGGAGTCTTTTAATCATGTCTTAGTGGATCCTAGGTATAAGGTGTTACAATAGTCAAACCTGGAAAGAATGACTGCCTGAATAATAAACTGTTGAGTGAGGGGATAAAAAAATCCAGGAATAGGTTTGAGCCCACGTAGAAGGCCAAACCATGTGCCTACCACCGATTTCACCTGAGCTTCGAAAGTTAAAGCACTGTCCAACCAGACACATATGTTTTGTACCACTGACTAGGGCTGTGGCGGGAGCCCCAGGGAAAAGGGCCACCCATGGTCACCCCAAAGGTGGATATGTTTTCCAAGAAGGAGAAATTCAGACTTGCAAAATTAGCTCACTCATCCAGCCATCACGCTGACCAGACGGGACCCATCTTTTCGCCTAAACACGATTACAATAGCGGTTCGTCTTGAAGAGGCTCACGCCATCTAACGTGCTGCTTAAACCCCCAGTAATTATTAATTAAGGTCCTCCTAAACCCCAGGAAACATGCCTGCGGCTCCAGCCGTAACCGGGACGATGCCTACGCTCTAAAGCAAGGCTTACTAGAAGTGCCATTGCTGCACCACTACCCAAGACTTGAACGCACTACTCCCGAGTGCCACGGCTCATGTAATTGCATTCAACCAGGCAAAGCTCTTTTATTGTAGTCCTGAAGATGATCCCAACATAAACTTTGGAGATAGGGATCGAAACGTTCGTCGACTGTTTGTACAGTACTGCTCCGTTTGCAATTTGTGATTTATGTCGCAGGTACTGTGGGTCAGAGCTTACTTAAGATTTTAATGTATTGTAAGCCACCTTTTTCTCCAACTTGTTTGCCTGTCATTTTCTCCCTCTCACTGTTCCTTCTCCTATGTATTGTCCTTTCCTGACTTGGTACCGGCTTGTGCTCAGTTATTTATGCGTGACTTGTTTCACTTGATAAAATGTATAAATTCCTCGAATTTTCTAAATAAATACTTCTATGTCCGGCTGGACACTGAAGAAAAAAACACACAGTCCTTATTTAAGCCTGTGATTATCTTTTCCTTAAAGTAATTTGAAGCCAAGGACCTTTTGTTAACTAAATTGCAAAATTAGCAGCCATCCACTCTGTAACAGCCACCTTCCCGTTTTGGAATTTGGCCAAATCCAAGGTGCCAATATTGGAGTAGGAAAGCATAAGCTGGGTATAATGTGCATAGAACATTAGTGCAAGCCCCAAGGCATTCATAAATTACTGGGGGGGGGCTCTATCAGGCTCCACCCGGGCCCACCTCTAATTGGACTAATGCAACCAATCAGCGTAAGCAATGCCATCAGTGCTGTTAGAACAAACAGGAATCAGTTGGAACAATGCACTGCAGACCTTCTTAGTGCAAAAGGAATTAAACATTCTTAAAATGATTTTTATCAGCAGCAACAAGTGTGCAACATAGTATAAAACTTTAAATCTAAAAAGCAGTATTCAAATAATGGTTCACAGTTTTCCACAAAATATCCACTCAACTGGAGTACTTTCTACTGGTTAAGTAGTAAGTGCTAACTCATAGGATACATGTCTAGTATCTATTCTACACTAGCAGGAGGGAATGTCTCCAGTGACCTTGTGTGTGTTTAATTTTGGCAGTGTGATTGTTCCTCAATCATCTTCTCCAGAAATCTGTGATAACATGAATCTTTCTATAGAGTGTATGACGTGACTACAAAGAGATGACTCTCCAACAAGCACAGGCACTTCCTCTTAACTATATCAAGAAAGTGATTCTCTGTTTTGTGGAGATGTCTTAATATTCCTGAGCATCAAACACGTTTTACCAAAATCAGCGGGAAACACCCTTGGGGCCTAATTGTAAGCTGTCCATCAACCTTGGAAAAGGTGGGAAGACCATAGCATGTTACGAAGGTGGTCAGGGTGGGGCCAAACGAACAGAGCTTTCAGGTGATTTTGCATATTTACGTATTCATAGTAATTTAAAAGGAGCACTATGGACTCTGTTCTCACCAGAAGACGACAAGAAAAAACTCACTTGTCACAGTCACTACAGATTGCACTCTACCGATAGGTCAATGATGCATTCACCTCTATCAAGGATTTCAGATCAGGCTAGACATGCCTCCTCCCTCTTGTCTCTGCTTGCTCCATCACACCTCCCAGTTCTTGCCCCATTGACAAACACCCCCTCCTCCGATCCCATCACTGCTTTAAACCGCCATTGTAGTTTGTTTTTTTGTAGTGAGTGGTGGTGTTTTGTCTTTTATGTCCTGTTAGTGTATAGCTAAAGTTCTGATTGGAGCATATGTGCACTGCTACTATTACTTGGAATATGTGTAGTCTCTGTTTATTTTCCAAGAGTGTGGGTGCTAGGTATGTCTGTGTGTTTACACCATACATTGTCATTTGGCAATGATGTTTACATCTGGAAAATTAGTGAATCCATTATGTGTTATAACAGGGCTTGTCAGAGTTTCTAAATTATCTTCTGCTGTCATTGCATAGCCACGTTTCTTTTGTGTGAAATGATTGAACTGCTCATGTCTCACCGTGTTGCTTCTCATTTGGTAGGGTGGGACTCTATTTCTTCAAATTTCTCCAGTCAAAACACTTTCTTACATTTTCTGCATTAACCAGTGAAGCGTTTCTGTGAGGCATTGTTGCTTAACTTGAATTCTCTTTAACGGAGCCAGGCTGAGTCTTGATGTCATCAAGGTCTGCCTGTCCCTCAGTGTCCATGGAAAAAATGGTCCTTTTAATGTAGTTGCCAATGCAATGTATTTCCTCATATTCACTTCTGTAAACCAGCCAACACTGTAATTCTTTCTGTTTCTTTTGTGAAGTTTTATATTACACCAATACCACCCAATGGCAGTGGAGTGCTTTGCATTAGCACCAGTAACTTTTGTGTGTGCAGTTTTATATAGTGCCAACACCACCCGAAGGTATTGGAGGGCTTTATATTAGCAAAAGTTCCTTTACATAAGGACATAGTAATTTTTGTAGGCACTGGGGGATTAAGTGATTTGCCCAGAATCAAGGATGTTAACTCAAACCCAGTTTTCCAGCTCCATACTCTGCAGCTGTGGCCCATATGCCACATCCTCTCCCAAGAGGACACCACATCATCTCCCTGGGCCTCAGCCTCAGTTACACATTTTGTGATTACGGTCAAATCACATAATTTCCCAGTGGCAGCCTGCATTTTATGTTGGTTGCCTGTCCACCTCCAGCCCGGCCCTGGTCGCCCTGCTGAACTCCGTTGCACAGATCCCCTCCTCTCCTGACTCTGCTTTTCACATTCACATATTGTGGCAACAACATCCAAAGGTATTGAAGCACTATATATTAGCACCAGTTACTTTTTTGTGCAGGTATATATATCAGCGACACCTCCCAAAGCTATTAGAGAGCATTACATTAACACCAGTTACTTATTACCCGGACACCACAAATTTAGGCAAATCACTTAATATCCCCAAGCCAGCCCATATTCAGCTGTGCCCCAGGGAGGTGATGATCCTTAGGGCTAAATACGGCCTAGGTGTGAGCTGTGCTGCACCGTCCCGCTTAAGTAATTCAGCCTGGTCCCGAAGGGGTGGCTGTCTCTGGGGCCAAAATCAGCCGGTGAACGGGGGCCACGCATGCCCCCTCCCCCATTTGTAATAAAAAATATACTCCCGGGACCTGACCAAACCAGTGATATTCAGAGCATTCTTGCTTTTTGTTTTACAATTTTTCCACAGATACACGAAACCACAGCGATTTTGCTGCAACATTGAAAATAACATTTATAGCCCCGACGGAGTCTCTGTGGTACCCGACACTAGGTCTAGGGGTCATGGTATTCCTACCCTGTCCCCTTATGTTTTATTCTTTCACTTCCTGGTTGAAGTGCTGGCAGTCAATTAGACCTCAGCATGAGATCTGTCGGCTCCGTGGAGGATTTGCATTCCTGGATATTCATATTTCTTTTCTCTTAAATAACCAAAACTACTGATGGGATTTACATCCAATTACGAAAAGGGCTCCTTCTGGACCAAGAGCTTTGGTGTAATTCTATCCAGCGGTTCGAGCTGTAGTTATATCTAAATTCCCTATGTGAAATTGCATGGGGGAGACATATTTTGGGCTGCCCCTTTTTCTTGGCCCCTTCTTAACAAATCACCCTGAAACACAACAGTTGAAGTGAGTGGTAAACTAGTTTTCAAAATGTCATGAAGATGTGTCAAACGGCACCAAAGTTATTAGCAAAACCAAAAAAAATGTCTATGAAAACTAGGATGCTGATTTTGAGTTGGGCGGGGACACCAGCAGCCCACAGCAGTGGCAGTCGGGAGAATGCTGCCAATTTGGTGGCATTCCGACCGCCTCATTACAACATTACTGCAGGGCTGGGGTGTTGCGGCGGCACAGCCAAGGTTCCAGCATGCTTCAGTCTAGGATTCAGCTTGAAACCAATACTGGCTGCACTGCTACGCTGCCAGCAAGTTGTGCACACTGTTGCCCTTCACCATATCATGCAAGGATAATAGTGCATGCACTAACATAGGTGGCATAGAGGGGCACAACATGTGCCCTGGCACAAACCACATGAGCTTGTTTGAACTGCGGCCCTTTTCTGTGGCCCTTTACCTGCCTCTCTGCTGACCTTTTCATGGAAATATCCCCACCATGAAAAGGTCTGCGGAAAGGCAGGTCGTAATACTCACGGGGGTGCTGATGCTGACACAGCCACCATTTACCACCACTGTCCATGTTGCCGTGAGACCAGAGAACTTGCCGTTCACGGTGGATTTATGGCTGTCTTGCGGTGGTCCGCCTGCTCGCATTGTAATCTGGTGGTCAGACCCCAAGGGTAGCAGGTGGTCGGTCTGCCAAATAATGACAGTGACCGCCGGACTGCCAAAGTTGCAATTAGACCCTAAGTCCTAACCAGAACTACCTCCTGTTGACCACCAGTAGGATAAATGTAATTACCTACTGTAGACCGCCAGTAGGTAGTTATGGTTAGGACTATGTTTCCATAGGAAAAGCATTTTTTCTTCTGCCAATAATTTTGGTGCCGCTTGAGGAATCATCACTAAATTTTCTAAACTTTTGCTACAGTTGGCACAGTTGCTGTGTTGAAAGTTCTGTGATGATCCGTCAAGAGGGGTCCGAGAGAACAAAGAAGGTCCCAAAACATGTTTTCTTCATGCATTTTTCCAGAGGGATTTTGAACCCAACTACAGGCTGAACCACAGTACAGAATCGCACCAAATTTGTCAGAAGCTAAATGTTGGTCCAGAAAGCATGCATTTTGTGATATGCTGTAAACATATTCAGAGGATTTAGAGGTATTTAAGTTTAAAGAAGATAGGTATCTGGGGACGTGAATCCTTGCAGTGGACTTGTGGATCCACCATGCCTGTGCTGAAATTTGATTGGCTGCCAACACTTCAACCTGGAAGTGTTGGCAGCCATCTTCAATCAATCCATCAGGCAATTTGTACAGCGCGCTACTCACCCGCTAGGGTGTCAAGGTGCTGGGAGGGGGGGGGTCCGCTACTGCTCGAATAGCCATGTCTTGAGTTGTTTCCTGATGGAGAGATGGTCCTGGGTCAGTCGTAGGTGGATGGGGAGGGAGTTCCATGTCTTGTCTGCCAGGTAGGAGAAGGATCTTCCTCCGGCGGTGGCACTGCGAATACGTGGGACGGTGGCGAGGGCGAGGCTGGTCGAGCGGAGTTGGCGGCGGGGTGTGTAGAATGTGAGGCGGATGTTGAGGGACTTGGGGCCCAAGTCGTGGAGAGCCTTGTGTGTGTGGGTGAGGAGTCTGAACGTGATTCTCTTGCTGACGGGGAGCCAGTGCAGGTCTCTCAGTTGGGCAGAGATGTGGTTGTGGCGGGGGATGTCGAGGATGAGTCGTGCGGAGGCATTCTGTATGCGCTGGAGTCTTTTCTGAAGTTTGGCTGTGGTTCCCGGGTGTTCCCATACTCCAGTCGGCTGGTGACGAGGGCCTGGGTGACCGTCTTCCTGGTTTCAGTGGGGATCCATCGGAAGATCTTGCGGAGCATGCGCAGGGTGTTGAAGCAGGATGTCGAGATGGCGTGACTTGTTTGGTCATCGTGAGGGAGGAGTCCAGGATGAAACCCAGGTTGCGTGTGTGGTCCGTTGGTTTTGGGGGCGGTGCCCAGGGCAGAGGGCCACCAGGAGTCATCCCAGGCGGAGGGGGATGATCCCAGGATGAGGACTTCCGTCTTGTCTGAGTTTAGTTTCAGGCGGCTGGTCTTCATCCACTCTGCGACGTCTTTCATTCCTTCCTAGAGGCTGGCTCTGGCTGTGGCGGGGTCGTTGGTGAGGGAGAGGATCAGCTGGGTGTCGTCAGCGTAGGAAATGATGTTAAGGTTGTGTTGGCGTGCGATGGCTGCGAGGGGGCTCATGTAGACGTTGAAGAGAGTGGGGCTGAGCGAGGATCCTTGAGGTATGCCGCAGATGACTTCGGTGGCCGTGGATCGGAACGGGGGGAGGTGGACTCTCTGGGTTCTTCCGGTAAGGAACGAGATGAACCACTCCAGTTCCCTTGTATTCCGGTGTTGCTGAGGCGCTGTATTAGCGTGCGGTGGCATACTGTGTCGAACGCTGCTGAGAGATCCAGGAGGATGAGGGCAGCTGTTTCCCCGTTGTCAAGCAGGGATCTGATGTCGTCGGTAGCTGCGATGAGGGCGGTCTCTCTGCTATGGTTGGCTCGGAAACTGGACTGTGAAGGGTCAAGGGATCCGTTTGTCTCGAGGAAGGCGGCGAGTTGTTTGTTGACGGTCTTCTTGATGACTTTGGCAGGAAAAGGGAGGAGCGAGATGGGGCGGAAGTTCTTGAGGTCCGTACGGTCCGAGGTGGGTTTCTTCAGGAGGGCGCGAGCTCTGCATGTTTCCAGCTCTCCGGGAAGGTGGCGGTGGCGAAGGAGATGTTGATGATGTCTTGGAGTTGGGGTGCGATGATGGAGTCGGCCTTGTTGAAGACGTGGTGAGGGCAGGGGTCGGTTGGGGATCCGGAGTGGATGGTGTTCATCGTGTGGGTGGTGTCTTTGGTGCTGACCGGGGTCCAGTTGCAGAGGGTGGTGGTGGGGGGGCGCTAGTTGGGTGGTTGGGTGCGTGGTCTGTGCGCCGAAGCTGTTGTGTATGTCAGCGATCTTGCGGTGGAAGAACGAGGTGAGTGAGTCGCAGAGGTCTTGCGAGGGTGTGATGTCGTTGTTGCAGGCGCTGGGGTTGGTGAGCTCTCTAACGATGCTGAAGAGTTCGTTGCAGTTGTGGGTGTTGTTGTCCAGTCGTTCTTTGAATGATGTCCTTTTGGTGGTGCAGATCAGCTGGTGGTGTATGCGGGTGGCATTCTTGAGGGCTGTCATGTTTTCTGTAGTGTGATCGTGGCGCCAGGCTTTCTCGAGGGTGCGGCAGTTTTTCTTGGAGGTTTTGAGTTCGCTGGTGAACCACAAGGCTTTCTTGCTGCCGGGTCTGCTGGGAGAGTTCTTCAGTGGTGCGAGGTCATAGGCGCAGATGGTGAGCCACTGTGTGAAGTTGCGGGCTGCTTCGTTGGGGTCCCTTGTGTTGGTGGGAGGGTTCTGGCTGAGGGAGGTGGTGAGCTGGTCGGCCGGGATCTTGCTCCAGCTCCTGCGGGGAACCTGTTGCGGGTGTTGGTGGGTCGTGGTTCTCCTGAAGTTGAAGTTGAAGTGGACATAGCTGTGATCAGTCCAGTGTAGTCCGGCAGAGTGGCTGAAGGAGTTGTGCTTGCTGGAGGAGAAGACGGGGTCAAGCGTGTGGCCGGCGTAGTGGGTGGGGGTGTTCACCAGTTTCTTGAGTCCGAGGTTGGCGAGGTTGTCCAGCAGGGCGGTGGTGTTGCTGTCATTGCTGTTCTCCAGGTGGAAGTTGAGGTCCCCTAGGAGGATGTAGTCTGAGGAGGTGAGGGCGTGCGGGCTGATGAAGTCTGCGATGGCTTCGCTGGATTGTGTGCGTGGTCCTGGGGATCTGTAGATGAGAGTGCCTCTGAGGGTGGTGTTGGGGTCGGTGTTTTACTGGAAGTGAAGGTGCTCAGCGGCGCTGAGGGTGTCGTCCGAGTTGGTCGTGATGCGGATGGTGTTTCTGTGGACGATGGCAATGCCTCCTCCGGTTTGGTTGATGCGGTCCCTCTGGGTGATCTTGTAGCCTTCCAGAATGGCTATGGCGATGTCGGGGGCTGAGGAGGCGTTCATCCAGGTTTCCGTGAGGAAGGCGACGTCTGGTGATGTTGTGTCGAGGAGGTTCCAGAGTTCGACGGCGTGTCTGTGGACGGAGCGGGTGTTGAGCAGGATGCACTTGAGGTGGTTGTTGCTGGTGTCTGGCCTTGCGGGTGCGGTGCAGGTCCGGAGGCAGGTGAACTTGCAGGCTTGGCAGGTGAATGGTCAGTGGGTGCGTTTCGGGGTGGCTCGGTATCAGGCGGGGTTCCGGCTGGCGTTGAGTGCGTGGAGGGTGCCGCATCGTAAGTTTATCGTGTGGGCTGGCAGCGCCGGGGGCCAGGGGTCCTGGCGCTGGGCGCGGTCCAGGCTTGGACGGGCATAGATGGGCTTGCCTTAGGCGCGCCTTTGGTGCGCCAGCGGCACGGCCGCCACAAGAGGAGGAGAGGGAGGGCGTCTCAGCTGGGAGGAGGGAGGGGCAGGAGGGGCGAGCGAATGAGCAGCAGGGGGGCGGGGCCGCAGGGGAGGCAGCGGTGGGAAAAAAACTTACAGCAGCGCGGGGAGAAGGGGAGGGGGCGGGGTCAGGAGGCGGCAAACAGCAGGGACGGTGAAAACCAGGGTCCAGGAACCAGGAACAGCGCAGGGCGCTCGGGAGCACGAGCGTCACAGGAGCAGCCCAAGTCAGGTCAGGAGGCGGCAACGGCGAGCTGCGGCGAGAGGGGAGCGACCTACTAGAGGTCAAGGGTCACTCTCCTCGCAGTGCAGCGGCCGCTTAAGAGGAGGAGAGGGAGGGTGTCTCAGCTGGGAGGAGGGAGAGGCAGGAGGGGCGAGCGAATGAGCAGCAGGGGTGCGGGGCCGCAGGGCAGGCAGTGGCGGGAAAAAAAATTTACAGAAGCGCAGGGAGAAGGGGAGGGGGCGGGGTCAGGAGGAGGCGAAAAGCAGGGATGGCGAAAACCGGGGGCCAGGAACCAGGAGCAGCCCAAGTCAGGTCAGGAGGTGGCAACGGCGAGCTGCGGTGAGAGGGGAGCAACTTACCAGAGGTCAAGGGTCACTCTGGACTCATCTTGAAGCAGAGCCCCACAAAAATGTAAAAAAAAAACGAAAAGAGGGCAGGGTAGGAATACCCTGAACCCCCCAAGTATGGTGGGTGGGTCCAACAGGGACACGGCCAGTGATTAAAAGCGTTTCTTTATTTTAATTTTGCCAGAATTCATGGATGGATCTGAGGATATCCTAGGAATCCCCGGTGTGGTCCAGATCCCGGGGCATGTGGGTTTATAATAAAAAAAGGAAGGGGGCTCATGTGAACCCGATCCTAGGCTTTATGAAGAGCCCCAGGGACCACAACCTCCCCAGGGCAAACAATGCTAAGAATGTGGGGTGGCCGGCCCGACCTCACGCATAGCCCCAGGAACCACCACCTCCCCAGGGTAAATAATTGTAATAATGAGGAGGGCACGCCCACCCCCCACAGCCCCCTGGACTACCACCTCCCCAGTGAAAAATAAAACAATGGAGGAGGGCTGATCGGTTGCTCTCTAGGATCCATAGATGGCCCTGCGGGTTGCCATTCCCTAGTGCCAGCTCCTGCTATGTCCAAGGGTGTCCAGTCTGTGACATAGTTCTTTGCTATTTCTCGGTGGGAGCTTTACCGCTCCTGCCAAGCCATAGAAAATTGTGCTCTGCTTTGTTCAAAGTGGAGCAAAATTGCTTTGAGAGAGTGGGAGCTACATGTTCAGCAGCTCCATCTCTGTCAATGCAACGCCGGCCTGATTCATGAGAGGACTTCCGAGGCCATGCCCCTTTCTCCACCACTCTGTGAACGCACATCCTGACGCAATGCTGGTTGGGAGATGGAGTCCCCTTGGCCTCAGAGGGTCCTTGGGGGCCAACAAGCTCTCCTGTTACCTCTTACATGTCCCGCACAGTGGGCTTCCTGAGATGTTTATGAGGCCACCCCCCCTTTCTCCATCACTCTGCAAACTTGCCTCCTGGTGCACTGCTGGTTGGGGAATGAAGTACCCTTGGATGCTGTGGGTCCTTGGGGCCCAACAAGGCCTCTTGTTACCTCCAGTAAGTCCCACAGAGCATGATTACTGAGAGGACTTGCCCCTTTCTCAACCACCCTGCAAATTTAGCTCCTGGCACACAGCTGGTTGGGGGATGAAGTCCCCTTGGCTCTAGAGTGTAGTTGGGATCCAACAAGCCTCCTCTTACCTCCAGTAAGTGTTACATAGCAGGATTTCTGAGAGCTGCTCTGAGCCCCCTCCCATTTTCTCCACCACTATGCAAACATGACTACTAGTTAAAGAACCATAGAAACTCACTTAAAAAAACAAAGATTACAGGGATGTTATAGTTAGGAAATAGAATTTAAAAAACCTTAGAAATTCACTAAAAAACAAACGGTTGCATAGACATTATAGGAAGGCTCAGATTTCACTTGTACAAATCTGGTGAAATTCAGCAGTTAGAGTTACCTGAGCAAAGTATAACTTACACCCCTCAAAGAACTGCTTATGACCTCACATATTACATCACTCATGACATGGTCAGTAACATCACTGATAACATCTTAAATGACACCACTTATGATAGCATCTCCAAAACCACTCACACACCCATTCATACCTCCATACAACCTCTAATACACCCACTCACAAACCCACACAGCTTCTCACATACCCATTCATAGACCCATACCAGTACTCACATACCCACTCACTCCTCTGTAGAGATTCTCATACCCACTCACTCACTCACACATACAGCCACTCACAAAACCATTCATTCACTCATACAGCCACTTATACAACCAGTCAGTCACGCCATACAGCCAGTCACATAGCCACACTCTCACCCGCAGAGCTACTTACACACCCACTTATTTACCTTCACAGTCAGTAACACACCAAATCACTCACAGTGAGTGGCATGTCATAGACTTTTGGAAAGTGTTGTAGAGTTGATTATAGTGAACTAGCATAGAATGGAGCAGAGTGTTGTAGACTGGAATGGCATTCAGTGCAGTGTTGTTGAGTGAGGTAGACTGTCGTGGTGCAGAGTGTTGTAAAATCCAGTATTCAAGCATTGAGCTGAATGGCATACAACTGAGTAGCATACAGTGAAATAGTGTGGAGTGTATTGGAGCAGAGTGTATTGGCGTACAGTGGAGTTGCATACACTGGAATGTTGTATAGTGGAGGGAGGTACAGTGCAATCACATACTGTAGAGTGGCATACAGTCAAGTTGCATAGAGTGGAATAGCGTAGAATGGAGTGGCATACAGTGGAGTGGCATACAGTGGAATAGCATACTGTGGAGTGGCATACTTGCTAGTAGCGTAGAGTAGAGTGAGGTACAGTGTAGTGGGGTATAGTTAGGCTTTCCTGTTTTCAGTTTCAATTTTTGGTAAATTTTGGTGGGGTTTTTTCAGTGTTTTCAATATCTTAAAAAACAGTTGTTTTCAGTGGTTACACATTTTCGCGCCACTAAAAACAACAGTAAAAGTGTATTTCCGGTGTTTATGGAACGTTTTGCTTTTGTTATTGCTTGCTTTCTGCACTGAAAGAACATGGTATATAGACAGTGTACTTATAGTGTATATGAAGTCCAAATAGATGTTTGAAAATTAATCTTATTGTAGTACACCATACATACTTCTTCCGTGAGTCTTTGGGTCATGTGCGCTCGCTCTTTCCTTCCCATGTAAACTTCTGTGAAAAGGCCCTCTCAGCATTCTTAGTCCATTGGGCTGAGAACCATCAGCTAAGGGACACAGTTGGGATGACTCTTTCTTTGATGCCACATAAAGCACAAAATGATAAATATTTGCGTTTTAGTTCCTGTGCATTAGAAACCAGTGCACCAGAATGGACTAAAAAGTCAATAGCACCCTCATTAACTCTTAAGATTTAATGAAAAAAAGCACAGGTGCACCATACATTTATAAATGTGCAAGAACAATCATATTAATGTTATAGCACAAAACAATGATGTCCAAAGGGTTTTATTTGTTTGAATCCTTTATTTTTTCTTTTCAACGGTAGAAAAACGAACAGCAGACGCGTTTCGTCCCAGATGGGACTTCTTCAGGGCAAGGATAGATGGTCAAAACTTGGCATAGATAGGCGTGCACACGGATCCAACTGACGAAGTCTGTTTCTCAGAGAAAATTAAAAAGCTAGATTCAAAAGTGCAATAGCCATTGGAGGTCTGAATGATGTCTGTATCCTCCAGGACAAAAAAGAATATATATACACACAACTGGGCTTGTGATTTATCTATAATCATTGATGCGATAAAGATACATGTATAATCGAAATATGAATCTATAGGTGCACCATCCATGGGTTGTGCACCTAATCTGAATTAATATGAGAGGAGATCTTAAGGACAGAAGAAAGCGTATAATTCCAATGAATCCTCTTACCCCTCGTTTAAATTTCACGAGGAGCGTTATGTGCCGTCGTCCAGAACCCAGCCATAGTACACCCTCAGTCCGTATAGCACCTGAGCTCATTGGAATTATACGCTTTCTTCTGTCCTTAAGATCTCCTCTCATATTAATTCAGATTAGGTGCACAACCCATGGATGGTGCACCTAAAGATTCATATTTCGATTATACATGTATCTTTATCGCATCAATGATTATAGATAAATCACAAGCCCAGTTGTGTGTATATATATTCTTTTTTGTCCTTGAGGATACAGACATCATTCAGACCTCCAATGGCTATTGCACTTTTGAATCTAGCTTTTTAATTTTCTCTGAGAAACAGACTTCGTCAGTTGGATCCGTGTGCACGCCTATCTATGCCAAGTTTTGACCATCTATCCTTGCCCTGAAGAAGTCCCATCTGGGACGTAACGCGTCGGCTGTTCGTTTTTCTACCGTTGAAAAGAAAAAATAAAGGATTCAAACAAATAAAACCCTTTGGACATCATTGTTTTGTGCTATAACATTAATATGATTGTTCTTGCACATTTATAAATGTATGGTGCACCTGTGCTTTTTTTCATTACATGTTAAAGTTCTTTTTTGGGACTGTCATAGTGATGGCGGGTGTCTTTTCGGTGTGCACATAATTTCAGTTTAAATACTGTATACATTATTTCAGAGGTTATTTGGAACAGGTGCATTTCTAAGAAGGTTCCGCCATCTTTGTACGCTTTAGTAACTCTTAAGATTGTAAAGATGCTTTCAGCATACCATCTAACAAGTGACAAGTATCTACTACAGGGAATCACTTCAGCTCGGGTATCAATTTCGACAGGTCATCACACAACTTTTTTTATATACGTAGCTGAATCACTGCAAATACAAACAATATCACTCCAATCTTTGTTAAACTTGGAAATAACCTTTTATGCAGAGCATTACAAGTGACACTGCGTTCCATGTTTTCCAAAAGTCTGGTGTCATGTTTTCACCACTATCCCAGATGCTTGGTGATATATATATACTCGTCACTATACCTAGCATTGAATGTTTAAAGCCTGAGGTGTTGGCAATTCACCTACTATCAATACTGACCTACTAGAAACTATGGTCTGATGTATTAAGGGTTATTACCCATTCTCTGTGGGTAAATGTGATGACACATATTAGGAAAGATTTGTATGAAATCAGCCACTTTACCTATCGGTGAAAGAATCAAATGCAGCCAAAATATCAAATATGAGTTTGATATTTCCTAATTCTCTATAGTTTATAAAATAATTAAACTAGACCTAAAACATGAAACTAAACCCTGCATCTTTAGACCAAAGGCCACAAAACTGAACAAGTAAAAGGAAGAAGAAACAATATTTTAGTGGCATCCCGAAAGAACAAAACTCAAGCAGAATAATGTTAGCCAGTCTTTCTTACTGCTACTTGTATAACAAAGTTACATTATATTGACCCCTTCAGGAAGAAAAAAATTACTCTTTCACTCTCTTTTTCCTTTCTTTGAATGGCATTTAGTTTGTGGTTGTCCAGGTGTTTTTTCAGTGTTTATATGTTTTCACCGGTGAGGGCTATTTTTCTTTCAGTGGGGTTTTATAAGTTATTATAGGTTTAAACCTAAAACCCCACAGTCTAGGTATAGTTGAATAGCAGAGACTGGTATGTCAGAGTGGAGTTGTGTACAGTGGAGTGGCATAGCATGGAGTGTTTAAAGTGGAATACCATAGAGTGGAGTGTTGTGGAGTGGGTTGGGATATAGTGTATTGGGATAAACTGTAGTGGCAGACAGTGTAATAGCGTATGGTAGCGTGGCGTAGAATGCATTGTTGTAGAATGGAGTGGTGTACAGTGGAATAGCAGAGAGTGAAGTGGCATAGACAGGAGTGGTGTACAGTGGAGGGGCATATAGTGGAGTAGCATTCAGTGGAGTAGTATAGAGCACCTCCAAGGACAACCCTGCCAGCATGCTGGAAGATGCTCAGTGTGATCCATCTATCTATTTCTGTGACACAATTTTTACAACTTTAAATTTTACCCTGTTGGCCACCATCAATGCCTTGAAATGGCAATCACGCAAATTGGAGTTGCAGGTAGATCAAATATAAACTCTAGTCCAAACAATGATTATACAAGATAAAAAAAAGAATTCACACTGGACCACAAGTTGAATGCTCATGAATTTAAAAGCACAGTGGCAGAAATCACTGACTATATGGAGGGAGTGATACTAATGAGGGAAACAGCGGAAGTCATGGAAAGGAATATGACATGCACCTATAAACCAATAGTAAACAGACTTAGGGGGTCATTAGGATGGCGGGCGGACTTTGTCCGTCCGCCATCCTGTCGGGGATTGGGACCGCCCGCCATAAGGGCGGGCACATCCTCTATTTTTAACATTGTGGCGGGCGGTGCTCTCTGCACCGCCCGCCACAATGCTAAAAATGCATTTCACCATTTGCATTTACAAAGTGGCAGGCACCGCGCAGTGCCTACCGCTTTGTAAATGCAAATGAAGGGGGGTACCACAGGTACCCCCCTGTGTGCACCCCCCACCTCTCCTTCACTCTGGGGGCCCGCAGGGGGCCCCCAGAGTAAAGACCGCATGCCTTTCTGTGGCGGCATTGCCGCCACGGAAAGGCATTGTTAAATGTCCATTGTAATATGGCTGGCGGTGTCTGATAGACACCGCCACCATATTATTCCTTTTCCGCCCCGGCCGCAAGGTGACTTTGTCCGCCCGCCATCCTATCGGGGATTGGGACCGCCCGCCATAAGGGCGGGCACATCCTCTATTTTTAGCATTGTGGCGGGCAGTGCTCTCTGCACCGCCCACCACAATGTTAAAAATGCATTTCAGCATTTGCATTTACAAAGCGGCAGGCACCGCGCAGTGCCTTCCGCTTTGTAAATGTAAATGAAGGGGGGTACCACAGGTACCCCCCTGTGTGCACCCCTCACCTCTCCTTCACTCTGGGGGCCCGCAGGGGGCCCCCAGAGTAAAGACCGCATGCCTCAGTGCCGCCACGGAAAGGCATTGTTAAATGTCCATTGTAATATGGCTGGCGGTGTCTGATAGACACCGCCACCACATTATTCCTTTTCCGCCCCGGCCGCAAAGTGACTTTGTCCGCCCGCCATCCTGTCGGGGATTGGGACCGCCAGCCATAAGGGCGGGCACATCCTCTATTTTTAGCATTGTGGCGGGCGGTGCTCTCTGCACCGCCCGCCACAATGTTAAAAATGCATTTCAGCATTTGCATTTACAAAGCGGCAGGCACCGCACAGTGCCTTCTGCTTTGTAAATGTAAATGAAGGGGGGTACCACAGGTACCCCCCTGTGTGCACCCCCCACCTCTCCTTCACTGCGGGCCCCCAGAGTAAAGACCGCATGCCGCATTGCCGCCCCGGAAAGGCATTGTTAAATGTCCATTGTAATATGGCTGGCGGTGTCTGATAGACACCGCCACCATATTATTCCTTTTCCGCCCCGGCCGCAAGGTGACCGGGGCGGAAAAGCGGCGGACGGTCTTTCCGTCTGCGGAGGTCCCCCCGCCATACTAATATGGTGGGGGGGGGGAAACGAGTGAGGATGTCGGGTGGATTGCCCCAGCCTGGCTGGCAGTGGCTGCCGCCAGCCTGGCGGGGGCAATCCGCCCGACATCATAATGGGCCCCTATGTATCCTCTCAGACCTTCTTTTAGATTAGTGAATCATCTAAAACACTCAGGGCCACCCAGCAGCATGAGCCCCCAACTGGAAAATGACTTGCCAGATATAGAGAATGACTTAATGGAGGGTCCTTACTCAATCAAGCGAAACACTTCTATAACAAACAAGAGAGAGCAGCAGAGTACTTGGTATTCAACCATTTAGCCAGTATAGTAAGTCTAACGATACAGACAAAACGAGGAATGTAAGTAAGCAAAATGGTATCCAGCAGCTGAAAAACAGGAAGATGACACCATGAATCGGACTTTCTTAAAAGTATCCTGCGCAAAGCCAATAAGTGAGACTCCCAACATTCAACAGACTTAGAAAAATTGCAAAAAGAAACCCCAGGAACAGATATGCAAAAAGACAAACAAGAAAACTAGCGTACCCTTCAAACCTACCAATCCAGTGTACCATCTGAGAAGGAAAGCCAAATTAGAGATTTATATACTCTTTTAAGTAAAGGGGACTCTAAAAGAGAGTACTGTATTGGAATGCCCGAAATCACCAGAAGCTCTCTGTACACTAGCTGAAACAGCGTGAAGAAATAATGGTGGATTGGTTCCTCAACTTATGAAGGGTTGCAGCCCACAAAGAATGGAGCCCAGAGGCATGGGACAGGACAAAATAGGAAGGAGGGAAGATTCCGAACCTGGGTCTACATTTGATCAAGCCACGCACCAAAACATCTGGTCAGCCGACAGACAACATGGGTACTTAACGCACGCCACCTCATCTATGGACGAAGTTAAGAAATCCACCAAAACTACTCATCAAGTGAACCAGAGCCAGCCAATTTTAACACTTCACAGTTTAATTCAAGAGGAGCTTGCGATACTCTAAACTGATCAAACATATTATGCCTTCCAAAAAACATACCATCACTGGAATATCTCTTCTCCGAACATTTAGGGCCTCATAGCGATGTCGGTTGGAAAGCATTCCGACCGACTCCATGTCGGAATTGTCTCAGACCGACTCGATTTCGGGGAGTCTGATGACCAATTACAAAGGTTACGAACACCATCCGGTTGGACTCCTATTGACTTCTATGGGAGCCTGTGTTCCGACTGACAACACAGGCTCCTTTTGAAGAAAGGCAAGGTTGAGGAGAATCTTGCACACTGCCTGCTACACTGTGCATGGTTGCAAAGAGGGGTTCTATGGGTACCCCCACGGGCCACAACCAGAGCCTACTGGGTGAAAGGGGGCCTGCTACTGGCCCCCAAAATCAGTTTCCTACAGCCATTCCAGGTCAGACAGACTGATTCAGAAAGGCTTTCTCAATCCGACATCATAATATGTCGGTCAGAAACACAGTTCATAGAGCTGTACAATTTGGCTCTGACTGACTCAGAGTCTCCGACTGCCGGTCTGTACCGAGTGGAACAGGCCGAATGGTTAACTACCATCATATTCGGTCAGTCGGAAATGTTTCTGAGTCATTCTGAAACATAAGTTCCGACTCGGATTGGGAAAATCTGAAGGCCGTTTGAACCTTTCCGACCGACATCATAATGAGGCCCTTAGTGGCCATTCACTTCAAAACAATTCCTCACATTAGTGCAAAAGAGTCAACCATAACTATGTGGCAGGACATTGAGTCAATCAGCCAACCTACTTGCTAAAACTACCCACACATATTAATTCATAAACAAAGGGCCAAGGCATCCCACCACAATGAAACACAGAGAGTAATAAAAGGTGCAAAACAACCTGTCAAATATAAAGGGCCGTAAAACCTACGGTCTACCGATGATACATGACATAGCGAGGGACCACGTCACCAGCTGTGGCTGTCTTTCAGCTGCTTTCAATACAGTACCTGAAGTTGCATCAGTCACCTAAAACGGCGCAAAAGGACATGTACAAGGCAAGACAAATTGTCAAATTGATTGGCTGGAACGTTGCTAGATTGGCCACTGTTTTACAAAAAATGAAGTACATGTCTTATTAACTAGTTGTGATCTTATCTGCCTGCACGAAACATGGGAAACAAAATCATTTACAATGCCTGAGTTTCTTGCGTTGCACAACGTTGCGCAGAAAAAGAACAACTTTGCAAAGGCATCTGGTGGTCTTTCGATTTTCACAAAACTTGATTTACAACTAGAAACAAAGAAGATTATAGGGGACACCTAATTAGTCTACTCACCACTGCTTTTCCTCTGATGCCCTGTTCCCGCCATCTGCCATCCACACTCCCAGAGCTTTGGGACGCCGCACAATCAGTCCAAGGGGGACTGCAACGTATATCGAGCACGCCGGGACTACAATTCCTAGATTACCCGGGGAGCGCTCAAATCGCATCACCAGCAGCGCCGGGAGGCGCATAAAAATACAGCGGCCCTCCCGCAGCGCGGGACACCTAATTAGTCTACTCACCGCTGGTCTTCCTCTGCTGCCCTGTTGCCGCCATCTGCCATCCACACTCCCAGAGCCTTGGACGCCGCACAATCAGTCCAAGTGGGACTGCAACGTACATCGAGCACGCCGGGACTACAATTGCCAGAGTCCCCGGGGCGCGCTCAAATCGCCGGGAGGCGCATTAAAATACAGCGCCCCCCCGCAGCACGGGACACGCGCGGGGGAAGCCCGGGCCAAGGGCAGGCCCGTCCGTGCCCGTCAGCGGCTGACAGAGGCTGGGCTGGGCCACCCCCCGAACATTATCATCAGGATCTGAAGTAAGCAAATTCCTGATACTGTTTTAGATTCTCAAGGGGACCTTTGGTAACAACTAATAGCAAGCAGTATCGAAGAGATATCTGTTTGGTGATTTGTTGGGCAACTAGTTTTGGCCTTAGCTGTGTTGCATAGTGGCTTATTGCAGTTTACTAAGCTCAATTCAGAAAATTTTCACTTTGAAACATGACTAAGCCCTCACGTATTGGGGAAATGGGGCGGGGATTGTAGGTACTTTGGATGCTTTCCTCTACAGGGCCGAGTCTATTTTAATTAATGAGATTCAACTCACGAAGCGGAGGTTATCTCTAGAACCACCTAATTTATTTCCACCACAAGACCCTCCGTTAGAACCTGTTATTATTGTAGTTAACCCCCAAACAGCACCAGAGAGTGCTCCACACATCCAGATTCAGGGCCTTTCTGAACCATTGATATCGGTCAACTCCTCACGTTCTACATCAACCCCTTCCCCTCCTCCACTCATAGTAGGCAATTGAAGGCCATGCCAGCGCCCAAGGGCAAAGACCAGACAAAAAAAAGAAAAGCCGGTAGCGCACCCAAATCAAGCCAACAGATCGCAAACCAGGCTAAGAACAAGACTGACAGGCATGAGCAGGGAGGGTCTGTAGCTACATCCTTAGCCTTAGATAGCCACAAGGGGCTTGGCAACGGCACTAAGGCCCAGATGTAGGTACATCTGATTTACCGACTCTAGAATACCGAATTTTACCAATTCGGTATTCTAGATTAGGTAAATCAGATGTGGGTAAAAAATCGGTAATTTTTACCGAATCTGTATGATTCGGTAATTACCGAATCGGTATTTACCAATTCGGTAATTGCCATTGATTCCTTTGGGACTACAGGCCCATAGGAATCAATGTCAATTACCGAATCCGTAAATACCGATTCAGTAAAATTACCGAATTTGCAACGGTGAGAGGGTGTCACTTTGACACCCTGTTGCACCCCTGATTTTGGCTTGTGTGCCATGTGGCACACATACATGCACTGTGTGTGCATGTGCACATCTGTGTACATGCACAGATGTGCATGTGCACAGGTATTCGGTATTTACCATGCAATTGTATTACATGGTAAATAACGAATCGGTAATGGCCTGTGGCAATGTTTGAAGTGCCACCTACATCTGGATTTACCAATTCGGTATATTTACCGAATCGGTATTTTACAGAATCGGTAAATTTACCAAATCGGTAAATCTACTGATTCTGTAAATTTGAAGGCCCCTACATCTCCATTTGCAAATACCGGTCGGTAACGGCCGAAATCGGCCGTTACCGACTGGTATTTGCCGACCTACATCTGGCCCTAATTTATTAGTGGGTGTACCGGCGTCCAACTGCCCCCAGGGGACATTAGATATCTTAAAGCAATTGGATGAGAGGATATCTAGAATAATTAGCCCCGTGTTGGCCACAATAGAGAAACACCTATTTAAAAACCCACATGCCCCTATGGTATCCATGGGGGGTGAGCCGGTAGAGGTCATACTGGTAGAACAGCCGGGAGACATTATTGAGGGTCCAACAACTTCCAGGCCTCTGCTACCGTCAATTTCAGACAATACATCTTTGGGCCCAGGAATTGTGGTAGCAGAAGTAAGGGCGAAACATTTACTAACGCCCTAAGTTCCACAGTACTAGACTTACCACCTTACCTTTTGGTGGTAATTCTGGGGAATGTGCTGCCACATTCTCATGGCTCTACCGAAGATTATCCTCAACTAAAGAACAAGGTCATCCACTGGCTATGCAATAACCTATCGGTAAACCCCGCAATAGGCCGTAATATTATAATGGCCCGCCGTGTGGGTTGGGTAGGAAACTCCAGGAGATCCGGTACGGGGGATTGTATCGTCGTAAATTTTAACGATCGTATGCTTGTTGAAAGGTTATTTAGTGAAGTTAGATCAGGCATACTCATTACTGGAATTCAGATCCTTCCACTGGGTTTTTTCTACCAAACAGAGCTACCAACCAGTAACACCCGAACCTTACATACTAAATGGCAGTTATGTGGTAAGACAGCAGCTTTAAAGCCTATTCTTCACATCCCCCAGATAGCTAACCAAGATCCTCAAGGGCATTTTAGTTTATTACCCAGTTTAGGCAACAGATTCGCTGCCCTCTCCTCCTTAGAGGATTGTGATTGACTAAACAGACCTGCAGTGTGTATCGATCCTGCAGTGCCTCACGAATCTCAGTGCCTAAGTGAGGCCTGTTTAAGGGATCCGCAGGGGGGAGATCTCATCGTTGCCCAGGTCCATTGCTCAATATCCACCCAAACTATAGCCTTAGGTAATTATGCCGCCTATAACATATTCTCATGGAACATTGCCGGACTGGCAGGGAAATTTCAAGACCCTAAGTGGACTGAGTTCATTAGGTTTTTTCCCGTGATCTGTCTACAGGAGACCTGGCTGGTGGACTGTGCCTCCTTTTTTTTAGAGGGCTATAAGACTTTCTTTGTTCCGCCAAACATTCATCTAGTGGCAGAGCCAAGGAAGGCCTGGTAATATACATTTCTCTAGCCCTGAAATGTATAATTACTCCTATATCCAGCACTAATAGTAACTTTCAGGCAGTCATCTTGAAACACGGGAACGTAAAGCTGCTCTTGAATAACTTCTATAACGCAGTAAACATCTCAGGGCCCTGCCAGATTACTCAATTGAGTGGCTTTGTTAACCAACACTGCAGAGATGCATCACATTGTATGTTGCTTGTAGGGGACTTTAACACCCATCCATGTGGTAACCCAACAACGACCACTATGGGTGATCTGGGCCGTGACAGAATGGGTGGAATACATTTTGAATAAGCATGGGCGGATTTTGCGGATTGGCAATCCGCGAACTTGCGTATTTACGGATTCGCAATCCGCGAAGATCCGCGAACTCTAGCGGATTTGCGGATTTTTCCGTTTTTTGTGTTGGCGCGTGTTCGCGCCGATTTTGGGACAAGTTCGCAATTGCGAACTTACTTTTCGGCTTGCAACGGCCGCGACTATGTTGTTTCTACGTCTGGTTTATCATCACAGGTTCACAGCACCCTCTGTTTCACCACTGCCACCCTCTGGGACACCCATGCCACCCTCTAGTACATCCTCACAGGCACCTATTAGGTTTATTTATTACTGTAGATTATGGTGGTTGAAAAAAGCTAGCACACCTGCCCTTCTTCAACTGCCATCAATTAATTTGTGTTTCATTAATGTGTCAGTAATTTTGAAAGTTCCAGTCTGGCTGGCACCTGCTTCCTTCCTTATCTGTAATTTGCTTTTTGTTGCAGTGAAATTTTTTTTTTACAGGACCTTTATGGTGCTATTCTATGAGCCTGCTGTTTGGGTCATAGCAGGGTCATAGAATTGTTGCAAACTCTGGAGGGGCCCATCAGGAAGCACTACCTTGAATGTTACTAATGTTAAGTTTGAACTTTTGCACCTGCTCATTGCTTTCATTTTAGCTAAAATCGTTTTTTTTGCAATTTCGCGCGTTATTTGGGGCGCGAATCCGTGCGAGATCGATTTCGGAAGCCGCGAATACGTGCGAATACAAAATTGTTTTTGTTGCGACGTGTATGTTCGCGTGATCTTGCGCGTGTTCGCGAGGCGCTTCTAGCTATTCGTTTGCCAAGTTACCCTATCGGTCGTACACGGGCGCGGCCATCTTGTTGGCGTGACGTAATTCCGTTTCCGCCCGCTATGTGTAATCTCGCAAAGTGTGCTGCTCGCTAGTACAATTTCGCGCGTACTCGCAAGGAAAATCTCGCGCGAACTTACCCACGCGGTCGTGAACGGGCGCGGCCATCTTGTTTCTCATTCATTGCTATGGTTCTGGGCATGCTTTCTGTATCCTCTCTCAATCTCTGCCATCCTTTGCTTGTTTGAAGTTTTTTTGATCTAATTTTACTTATTATCTAACCCTCTATTTTTCTAGCTCTATATTTTTGTGTTTTCTGCAGCTTTTATTTACTTTTAAACTACTTTTTTAAACTCTTTTCTTTTCTTCTTCACTATTCTATTTCTTCTTTATCATTTAAGTTTATTTCTGCCCAGACCATGGTAAAGGGAGCCGGGAAGCACCCTGAGAAGGGGAAGGGTCCCGCACCCCGTGCCCGGCTCCCGTGCGGGCGTTTAAGGGGGGAGCAAGTGGTCCCGAGGGAGATCTTCAGCGCGGAGGAAGTGGCGGCACTGATCTTCCATGTCCAGCGCCGCCTCCCCAAGACGATCCTGGGAGGCGGCAAGATCGCGACCGGCTATGGCATCCGGGAGCGCCGCCAGCGCTGGGAGAAGGTGTGCCGGGCCATGTACAAGATCTCTGGGGTCCGGCGCACATATAACCAGGCCACCCACCGCTGGACCGATGTCATGGACCGGGAGCGGGACTTGCTGGACGCGCTCGGCGTAGAGGTCCCCGGGCTTGGTGAGTAGTAGTAGTAGTACATTTACTACTCTGTTTTATCCTGCTCTGTTATTTGCAAATCTTTGTTCTTTACCAAGAGCAATAATGCTGCCGATTACATTGAGGTAAATTATATTTCAAAATCTTCTATGCATTTCATTTTCAGGTGCACTGCTCTCCTTCTCAGTAGCCTTGCTTGCTACTATGCTTCTTTGTTTTGTATGTTGTGTTCAGAAGCATTTCATTGGCCTGAGAAATTATGTATGAGTGTACTGTAAAGAAAAGAACTGCGTAATGCTAGACAGTAAGGGTCATATTTTCAATTACCGGCGCATCCCTGCAAAGTAGCAGGGATGCGGCAGTAATTGTGTGCCATGCCACCACCACCCATTGGCCCAAAACGTCACAGAAGCCTTACGCATCTGTGCCGTAAAGGCAGTGCATTGCTGGAGTTGCGTGCCAACGATGGCGCAGCTCTAGCAATGCTCTGGGGTACCCTATCTCCCCAATGCTGCATCAAGCCGTACGTTGGCTTCAAGCGCGCAGGGTTTGAGTCATGCATCATTGTCCTAAAAATGACTGATTGACATCTTGTAGATTTCCCTCAGCCACTTTTAGGATTCGTTCCTGCGCAGGTACGCCCTCCCTTGCGCCGGAACGCCCCCTGATGGCGCAGGGCTTTACAACGTGATGCATCGCCCATATGCCCATATGTGTTTTTTTTTTTAATATATACGCCGCACCAACACCATGGCGAGTCTTTTGTTCTGCCGCTGCGTCAGAAAAGGCACGCAACAATGGAGGAAAATCAGCCGCAACTTCCGCAAGGGACTTATAAATCAGCCCCAACAGACTGAAGTCCAGTCCTTCCTTTAGACAGTCACATGGCTATCAGAAGAAATAGTGGCGGTGGTGGCGGGTGGATTGATAGTTTGAGTATTCACTGATCTGCAAGCAGGATGGACTTTGTCTGTCACGTGTTGCGCACTGCTGCCTGCAGTGCCAGGCCTAGGCAAACCTCTTTAGTAGTCTGTTTATTGAGTTACATAGGAACTTTCTAAGTCAACGTTCCGCAAATCAGGCAATACGAATAACGTAGTATACCCCATGAGATAGATCCCGTGGAATAGTTGTCTATCTATTTGCTATTTTTCCAAAATATGTTGTTATTGTTCTTTTGAAATGTTTGATTTGGTTGAAAAATCTCATCCATGTTTTATGGTTTTTCTTTCTTTCATGTTGTACATCAGCTCCCCCCAAGGGCAAGAGGACACAGGAGGAGGGTGCTGAGGATGCAGGCCAGGATCGGGCAGGCGAGGGCTCCTTTGCTGGCCCCAGTAAGTTTACATTTTAATAAACAGTACCTATTTTTTCCTAGCGTTCCTCATTCGATTTTTTCTAAATCGTCTTTGATCTTCTTGTAGACTGGATATAAATTCTTATCCTGCCTCGAATATGACTCCCTGTGGTATTACTAGACTATTCTTATTAGTCTGTCTGTGTAGCTAACTAAGATTGGACATTTGGCAATTCCATTGGACTCCCATTATATTCAGCAATACCTCTATGCACTGTCTCCTTACTGACTAGATAGTGTGGCAGAGTCATTCAGCTCCCGAAGTCACCGATTATAGATCCCCAATGATCTCTAGATTATCGTACGCAGGACAAGAGAGTAGTACGGAGTCACAGCACAGTCAAGAAGTGTCAAAGGCACTCATGCTTGCAAAAATTCCAAAACCTTTAGCTCATCCACTCTAGTCTAGAGGAACAAAAACCACAGAGTCTATTTAAGTGTAAAAGCTTTATTAAAAGTAAACACATTTATTAAAATCTACTTTGTCATAAAACTATTTAACTGTAAACGGAAAAGTGGTTAGTGCTGACGATTAATTGGACACATTTCTTGTGGTCGAGCCGAACTCTCACCTAGTTTGAACTTGATCCTGGTCGTGTTCTTAGGACTCAGGAGTCAAGCTTCTGTCTGTTAGGAGAAAAAGTGGTGCGTGTTAAAAATCAAAAGCAAGCATTCATCAGTTGTGCATAAAAGTGCAGCAAGACAACAGCCTTCCCTGGAAAATGGGACATTTTTACTATGGAGTAGACAGTCACAAATTATTACATTGTATTCTGTTTTTTTAACATTTCTCCTAGACCAAATATTATATAGTAGTGAGTGGTGTATTCTAACTTTCTTAAATGTACTTTGTAGGTGTAACATCTGGTGACGGGGCCAGCGCGGAGGTGGCTGTGTTGGACTTGGACTCGGAGGCCTCTGGGGAGGAGGCGGCGTTAGAAGAGCTGGTGGCCGTTCCTGTGGGGGATCAAACGGTGGTGGCGGAAACAGGTAAGCTATATATTCCTTACTTATTGAGATTGAAGACTGCATAGTGTGCTTTCTGCACGGGTGTATTACAATTACAAATCAACCAGGTAGTAGCCTCCTCGAAATGTACTTCGACTTAGCTGTGAAGTTTTTGGTGAGAAGAATCCCAATAAGTTCTTAGACGAACGTGATGGATGGGATGAACGAAAAGCGAAAGAAGGGTGTAAGTAAGTGGGACGCGAACTTGTATGATGGCTGGCAAAGAAGAACGATATGTGTTTGCTTGGACCCAGAGGTGGCTGGGAAGGAAAGAATATGGTATGGTGCATGGCTGGGTCAATGATGAAGCAAGGATGGGTGGAAGGACAGCAGCCTGGGTGGGTGAAACAGAAACTGTATGTGTGCGTATACTTTGACTGAATGGATGCCTGGAGCATGGTATTCTCTGACTCTTACATAGCACATGTGTATCTAGAGAGAGTAGATGGTCGCCAGGTGAAGTAAGTGTTACCTTGAAGAGCATGTACCACCGCACCCGCACGTCCGTCCCAGTGCAGGGAAGGCAAGGAAAAGAAATTGTAAATGTGTCCAATACTACCATGAATAGTAGCAGTACTTTGTATTGCGTTTGCATTCACAGCATATATCTGGTTATTACGGTGGACACTCCGTACCTCTCTTAATAACTTTAGTTTACTTGTAGTACGTCATTCATGTGTGGGTGTATCACTGTTCACTCAATATTAAGCAAAGCACCTAAAGTCATCTCATCTGTCATTAAATACGTCCCATGTGAAGTGATAGATAATCAAATTAGTTAGCTTCTTCAGTTTCCTTTTCTAGTACTCATTTGCACTGTAGGGTGAAAGGTAAATTAATTAAGCAGTAGCCCTTGTAACAGAGTATTCTCAGTGCCACCCGTAATAGAAAAGTAATAGCTTCACCACCTGCATGTACTGGACCGGTACAGTAACGCAAGTCTGTCTCCATCATCATGGTGTGCAACTTTTTTTCTCGGGTGCAACTTCACTGTGCTGTGTCCATGTCATTCTGCCGGCTTGCATAAGATAACGTACCCATTTCCCTAAACAAGAGAGAAGAAGAAGAATAAGACTGGTGTACTGTCATAGTCGACTGTAATGGAAGTCCATAGTGGTCGTAGGATTAGTTCATTAAACTACCACTACTGTTAGAGCAAGGATGCAGAAGTGGGAGGTTACATAGATACTGTCCTCAATAGTTATGTACTGTGCTTTCAATTTGCTACTTGTACTCTGTGACCCAACTTTCGGCTCAATCACTTTGTGTTATTAATAAGGAGCATTGGTTACAGACTATGTCTTTCTTTCTTCATATAGTTGCTCCTTCCAAATCAACAACAAGGAGGGAGCAGGCTAGATTGGCCCGGCAACGGAGGCTGGAGGCCACAGTCGCCGAGTATCGGCGGCTGGTGGCCCTGGAGGAGGAGGAGGACACGCAGTCGAGCGGGGCAACATCTTCGACTGTGACCACTGCATCCTCCTCCGTGACTAAGCCAGCGGGACCGAGCCGGGCTAAGAAAGCCGACCGCCACCGCCAAGCAACCGAAATACCAGCTGCCCCCCACAGGAGCTGCAAGGAACGCCAACGCCGCCTACGAGTCCGCATGTCCAACCTGGAGCAGGAGGTCCTGAGGTATAAGACCTTGGTTAAGGGCCTCCGCTCCGAGCTTGCCACCCTCCGCAAGGAGTATGATGCCCATGCCGCATCATGCACCAGCACCAGCACCCTCCAGTAGTGGAGTGTCCCTTGCCCTTTTTTTATAGACTTTTGGGGGGTGGGATTTGGGAGTTGGGATCGTTTTGGGACGTTTCAGAGACAATCGTTGGGGTTAGGGTGGGTGAGGGAGATTATTTTGTTAGGGATAAATAAATATATTTTTCAACTTTATCTGACCATACCTGTTTTTTACTGCTTTTCAGTCTGGTGGGTGGGGGGCGGGGGTGTAACAGTAACTTTGTTTTCCTGAACAGTCGTAGGACTTTAGTAGTACAACCGTCAATCTCTTGTCTACTCCGAAATAATACTCCATTATACTACCTCCCACCAAACGCTTATCTTACCTGTAATTTGTGTTAGAAATTAGGGCTAGGCCCAGGGCTGGCTCCAGGTGAAATGGGGATTAACGTTGTCATTCCTGGGCGGGTGACATTTCCTCATTGCGGTGGTACTAGTGGTGTGACACAGTGGCAGCTGCATGCCTATGGAAAAAAAGAAAACGAAACCTTGTTTGTACTCCTTACTGTAGCATTACAACGGTTACGGTACGATCGAGAAAATAGCAGGTGACAGTACACTAGAACAGTGCCATAATGTAGCCTAACAAATGGTAAAGTATTGCAAGTATAACTAGTACTTGCGTTGAATTTATTTGACATTGGCTACTACTACTAGAAGATATAGTACTGAAGCTGAGTAAGTCTAGAAGATATCCTCGTATTCCTTCACCAGCCTGTTGCTGCTATCACCTTATCCTCCCCAGCAAGTGTGTGGAATTATTGATGTCATTTTAGTCAGACATCAAGCAAAACAACACAGCCCGGGGGAAGAGGGTTAGGGTTTGTAAAATGGATGGGAATGGGGGTTTCTTTTTGGGTAGGTTTTGTTGAGAGAAGAAAAAAAAAGCAGAGCATGGACAAACAATAATTGAAGATACAGAGTTTACAGACAATCTTTGGTTACAAACTAAAGGTAAGCACATGCAGTCACACTCATAGAATAAAAGACAACAATGGATACTGTATCTGTATTGCGTATGTTGTTGGAGTTGTCCTGTTGAAATTGGTAAGTAAGTTGCATGCAGCAAACAATTCCTCTTATTGGCGGCACTCCTCCATTCCAGCTGACGCTTCGTCCATCAATGTGGTGGTGACCACTGACAGAAGAGACACCCTGTCCACTGCCTGCCTGGCGGATGTTGACTGAAACCCGGCCTGTAATTATTGAACGGAAAACAGGAAGTGCTATTACAATACCACTGATAAATAAATAAAAGGTATGTACGCTGTGTGGTTCAAAAAGTGACACTTTGATTTCCCTAATAGACAGTACAATATTTTTGAAATTGCGTGCTCTGTCTGAGTCACCTTTTTAAGGATCAATAAGTATGGCCAAAATATTATAGCGGATCTTTCCCCTCAAGGTGGGTGTACTACTGTGTTTTAGAACAAAATTTGACCTTCCCAGCAATGCTCCCACCAAGACCCTTACTAAAGCCAGTCGCAAAAATGTAGAAGAACCCAATCATATCTCCAAAAACGATGCCTAGCAGAAAAATGGTTACAAAACGTACTTTGAAAGTAACAGTAGACCCAAATACAGACCGTGGATTGTATTCAAACCACTTGCCTGCAAGCAAAAGTATCCATAGCCAGCATCGCTCCAACAGTGCTCTACAACAACAGAACCGCGTTGCAATAGAACCCCCCTAAACACATGCAATCCTGCTGCTAGGGCTAACCCTAACGAACCCTAACTTACAAAAAGTGCCAAAACTGGTGTTTCCTTATGGATTTTGTCCAACAAACTTCTAGCCGGTATTAGACCTTCCCAGGAATGCCCCAGCCAAGACCCGTCAACCCACCCGCAAAAAAACACGCGGCAACACCCCCAAACAGCGAAAAAGCTAAATCTCATACTTACAATATCTCTCGGCCTTCGGTCCAAAGTAACGCGCTGTGCAGCTAGGTCATCATCAATCATCATAACTCCTGTTTTCCACCACGGATATCCTGAAAAGCAAATGCAATCAAGATTAGACTGTCGCAGCAGTGCTTCGACAGAGACCCCGGCCGCAACCCACCCACGAACAGCAGGAAGCCCCCCAAAACGCTACATTGAGCAAGATGTCTGAAGAAATGGCAAAAAAAAGGCTTTTCCTTAAGGATTTTGTCCAAAACACTTCTATCCGGCATTAGACCTTCCCAGGAATGCCCCAGCCAAGACCCGCCAACCCACCCGCAAAAAAACACGCGGCAACACCCCCAAACAGCGAAAAAGCTAAATCTCATACTTACAATATCTCTCGGCCTTCGGTCCAAAGTAACGCGCTGTGCAGCTAGGTCATCATCAATCATCATAACTCCTGTTTTCCACCACGGATTTCCTGAAAAGCAAATGCAATCAAGATTAGACTGTCGCAGCAGTGCTTCGACAGAGACCCCGGCCGCAACCCACCCACGAACAGCAGGAATCCCCCAAAACGCTACATTGAGCAAGATGTCTGAAGAAATGGCAAAAAAAGGCTGTTCCTTATGGATTTTGTCCAAAACACTTGTATCCGGTATTAGACCTTCCCAGGAATGCCCCAGGCAAGACCCGCCAACCCACCCGCAAAAAAAACCCCGACACAACACCCCCAAACAGCGGAAAAGCTAAATCTCATACTTACAATGTCTCTCGGCCTTCGGTCCAAACGCGGCGCTGTGCAGCTAGGTCGTCATCATCATCAATCATCATAACTCCTGTTTTCCACCACGGATTTCCTGAAAAGCAAATGCAATCAAGATTAGACTGTCGCAGCAGTGCTTCGACAGACACCAAAAATTACACACAAACCCCCGGAACCCCGCCAAAGAGCACCTCAAAGGCAAGCAAGTCAGCAAAAACGGCAAGAAATTTCCACCTCATATTTGGTCCAAAACACTTTTGTCCATTATTAGAGCTTCACAGCAATGGGCCCAAAACCGTCAACTCACCCGCAAAGAAGTACAACACCCCCACAAGTGCTGAGTCTTTCTTCATTGTGCGTAATCCAGCACTCTGCTTGGAGGGAAATCGCAGTCTGGAGGAGGAGGATAGAGGAGCATGTTCTTCAGAACTTGTGAACCTGAGGAATGTAGACTGCGGCACCTTCAAATCAATAAGCAAACAAGTGAAGACAGTTCTGATGATGGTCTTGTTTTTGGGATTAGGTGATTAAAGTTTGAATTAAATTAACTGTGCAAAACAAAGAAAGAGAGACACAAAGCACACAGGAATAAAAGTGAATAAGGACGAAAAAGAAAGTTCTTGATTGATTGTCTCATTTTCAGGGCTCGGTGTCAGGGAATAAGAACAAGATTTCGTCATCATACTCTGCGAATTCAGGCTGGATGAGGTCAGTGGCACCGAACAGAGAAAAAATCCCCTCATCTACGTTGCTGTCCTCCTCGTCTTCATGCGGCGTGCTTTCTCGTACTTTGTAATCTGGTGGTATGAGGTGCTGATTCATCTTGATCATTGTCAGCCGCTCCACATTTTTGGGCGAGAGGCGGCTCCGTTTGGGAGTTACAATGCCACCAGCAGCACTGAAAACACGTTCAGAAGACACACTTGCGAGTGGGCAAGACAAATAGTTTATAGCCAGGTTGTAGAGCTGTGGCCACAATTGTTTTTTGCCATGCCAATACTGCAATGGCTCCTCATTAAGAAAGACCACTGTTGAGTCATTCAGATAGTCCTGCACCATCGACTCAAGGTCATCAACTGTTCCTCCACTTTGCTTACTTTTTGCTGTGCTGGCTGTGACATTTTTTCGAGAACCATACCCCATCAAACTTAGCCAATCATCCTCCCCAGCCACTGTTAGTGTTGTCATTGTGTGTGGTGCAGATGATCCAGTTGCCGGTGTCTTTAACGGCTGAGAGGTCACTTGTGCCCCAGCCACAGGTGCAGAAGTGGATTCTTGTGACTGCGGATGGCCTGCTGATGCTGATGCTGATGTACTGGCTTCTCCTTCAATAACCTGCCGTTCTTTTTCAAACCTCTTGGCTGACCAGGCTAACCAATGTTTGTACTTTTGAACATCTGCATCAGCGAAAGGAAAGAATGCGTTGTCTGCCAGCGCCTTTTTGTAGCGTGGATCCAGAATAGTAGCACAAATGTAATGCTGATCTGAGTTGATGTTTTTAAGACGTTCATCACCACGTAGGCGATGTAATAATTTCTCAGACAAAATGAAATGGGTTTTTTTTTTTTCATCTTTTTGAAACTCAGAAGAAACCGCCATCAGTTGGTGCTCCAGTATGCACAACAATGGGATAGCTTTTCCCAAATTACAGTCCTCCTGGCTGACTGCACGCGTGAAGAACTCAAAAGGATGAAGCATGTCTGTCAGGCTTTTAACTATGGCCCATTGCACCTTACTCATCCGCAGGTCCTCCTTCTGAGATGTAGCCTCTGTCAAGAAATAGTAATCGAGTACCGTATACTGCTCATACAGACGCTCAAGCATGTAGAAGGTTGAGTTCCAACGTGTTGCCACCTCCTGGATGAGTGCTTTCACTGGCATTCCACGTTCAAGTAGCAGTCTCCGCAGATGCTTCCGGGCCTTAAAAGAATGGCTGAAATGGTTGCACATTTTGCGGCAGGTGGCCATTACCTCGAACGCTGGACTCTCTTTATCACTCAAGAATTTTTGAACTACCAGGTTGATACAGTGCGCCAAACACGGCACTCTAACATGGTCACCCTTCGACATGGCCTTAACTACATTGGCGCCATTATCCGTGGAAACATAACCAATCTTGCGTTTTAGGGGGGATAGCATTGTCAAGACCTTTTTGTTAAACTCTTCCAAAAGGTTTTCTGCTGTGTGACTTTTCTCCAAGCCAAACATGGCTAGTGTTGCATGTTTCCGAGCAGCTTTGAAAACTTGGTCCGGGTCAACACCTGCGTTTAGCTTTGCTATAACACCTGAAAAAGAGACCCAGTGTGCAGTGATGCACATGTAATCATCGCCTGGGCCACTGGTCCACATGTCTGTTGTCAGATGTATTGTGTGAACAGCACTCTTCTGCAAAGCTGCCCCAATCGCCTGCAGCACATCTTCATGTAGTGCTGGAACCGCAACTCGGGCAAAATAGAACCGGCTCGGAACCTTCCATTTAGGGCAGAGCGTTGCAACTAATTCAAGAAAACCTACCGCTTCTACAAAAGAAAAAGGTAGAAGGTCCACAGCTAGCATTTTAGCCAGCTTAGTGTTATACAGACGCGTCAGTGGGTGGTTGCGTTCATATGGCACGTCTGAAGTAAGCATTGTTCTAATGTTGGCCTGGACCAAGCATTTACGGGCTGATAATGACTTCGTTGACCCAATTTTGCTCGCTGGTGAACTTTTGTGCGTTGGTGTCTCACTCGCTCCAACACTCTTAGTGTGCCTCACATTGGGTGTGCTGCTGACAGGGGTACTGGGTGTAAGGGAAGTGTTTGACACGTCTTCTTCCTGCTCGTCAACATCAGATGAAACATTAACGTTTCCTTGATTTTGGCCTTTCTTGATCGCAGCTAGGTGCGCAAACCATTGGACAGCGTGCTTTCTCTCAAGATGACCACTCTGGCCGCCGGTACCATAGTTGGTACCTGACTTACCACGACTAACTGCAAGCTTACAAAGGGTACAAATGGCAAACTTTGGATTTTTGGGACAAACAGTAAAGAAGTCCCAAACTGGGGACTTGAAGTGTCTGTGGGACCTGGAGGAGGCGGCGATACTGGTGGTGGTGGTCATGAAGCTAATGCCAGATGAAGTGGAGGATCTGGATTGCCCAACTTTTGTACGTTTTCCACTTTCACCGCCACTAATTAAGGTCGAGGTTGACGCAGGTCTCTTCTTGCCAGAAAGAAATATGGAAGCGGGACGAGTTGGTGTACTACTTAACTCCAATGATTGTGGTGTTTCCACTGCCTCCTCATCGACAACATCATCATCATCATCATCACGCGCAGCAGCTCTTCGGGCTAGGGTCAAAATGTCTGTTTGCTGCATGCCCGCTGGGGCTGCAGTGACCTTTATGATGACTGGGTCGTCGTTGGCAGAGTCTTCATCAGCAGCAGTATCCGCCACTTCTTGTTGAGCCTCATCACACTCCATAAGTCTGAGACTTTGGACGAGCTTCCTTTTACGCTTAAGTACCTTTGTTGGATCATGGTGTGCCTCACTCTCAGACGGCTGTGGTGCTGGTTCCCAAGTTTGATCCGTATCATCAGAAGGAGGTGTGCTTGAAGAGGATGTAGACACCACCCTTGATCTCTTCCTTGCTAGGGTTGTGGAAGACAATGAAGGATCAGCAGGAGGAGTGGCTTCCTCAAATGATACCTCGCCTTGATTGTCGATTTCCTGATGTGCCCCTACTTCGGGAGGAACAACTATTGTGGGCACTTGTGACCCTCCATGCACCTCTGCTTGCGCATCTCCTTGCGCTGCCTCTCCTTCCACATGTACTTGGGCTTGTACTTGCACATGTGATTGTTGTTGCGGCTGTGGTTGTTCAACACTCGTCAGATGAGCTACAACAACCTGTGTTGATTGAGGGACATTGCTGCTGCTTTCTTGCGATGAGCCAACATCACTGGTCGATGGTGATTGAACAACTATACTGGCTGCCTCTGCAGCACTCAAGGGCTTGGACTTAAGTTGGCGTGGTGGTGGTGGTGGCACTGAGCCCAATGGAGCGGGGGTGCTGCTGCCAGCTTGGTCCCCAGCAGATCCCGCTGCTGCTGCTGCAGGCATACTTTTTTTTTTACTCCCAAAAAAGAAAAGGGGCGGGCGGCACACCAGTCTCCTTGGTAACTTGCTTCTTCTGCTCCTTACTGGCACCTTTCTTGCTAGAGGAGCTACGGGTTACTTTTTTTGGGGCCATCCTCTTCAGAGCAGGTCAGCAGGCAGCAGTTGCACGAGTTGCAGAGGGTTCTGTGTCCAGACGTGACGTCGCGTGACGTTATGCTGCACACACCGCTGCAGGACTTCTTCCTGGCACTGGTGGTTCTCTTGAGTCTTCTTGTGCACCTAAAAGCAATGGAAGACAGAGGAACATCAGTTCAGTTATACACCCCAAAAATTCGACAAAACACAGAAAAATGAGCACAATCCCATGCCATCCTTGATGTTTACATTGAAGACACCCCACAGAAAGACTACGGACATGCAAGTATGCAACACTCACTACCCCTGGGCATAATGGATGAAAAGTAGGCAAAATAAGTGCAGGCCTCAGACACTGCCTCTCCTCAAAATGGCCCCTTACACCCCAGGCACATGTTGCCTGTACCAGCCAGCACTCAAGATGGCCACCACCACCACCACCCACATGGCCAGTCCACATCAACAGTACACCCCCAAAAAACAGAAAAACAGCCAGAAATCACCACAATCCAACGCCATCCATGATGTTTACATTAAAGGGAGTGAGACCACACCACAGGCACACTCAGTCCATGCACCACCCACCACCCCTGGGCAAAGGGCCCCACCAGCAGCCCCCCAAAAACGACAAAAAACAATAAAATAAGCCCAATCCCAGCCCATCCATGGCCTCAATAATGTTTAAATTCAAGAAGACACCCCACAGAAAGACTAGGCCCATGCAACACTCACCACCCCTGGGCAAAGGGCCCCACCAGCAGGCCCAAAAAAACGACAAAAAACAATAAAATCAGCACAATCCCAGCCCATCCATGGCCTCAATGGTGTTTAAATTCAAGAAGACACCCCTCAGAAACACTAGGCCCATGCAACACTCACTACCCCTGGGCATAATGGATGAAAAGTAGGCAAAATAAGTGCAGGCCTCAGACACTGCCTCTCCTCAAAATGGCCCCTTACACCCCAGGCACATGTTGCCTGTACCAGCCAGCACTCAAGATGGCCACCACCACCACCACCCACATGGCCAGTCCACATCAACAGTACACCCCCAAAAAACAGAAAAACAGCCAGAAATCACCACAATCCAACGCCATCCATGATGTTTACATTAAAGAGAGTGAGACCACACCACAGGCACACTCAGTCCATGCACCACCCACCACCCCTGGGCAAAAGGCCACACCAGCAGCCCCCCCAAAACGACAAAAAACAATAAAATAAGCCCAATCCCAGCCCATCCATGGCCTCAATTATGTTTAAATTCAAGAAGACACCCCACCGAAAGACTAGGCCCATGCAACACTCACCACCCCTGGGCAAAGGGCCCCACCAGCAGGCCCAAAAAAACGTCAAAAAACAATAAAATCAGCACAATCCCAGCCCATCCATGGCCTCAATGGTGTTTAAATTCAAGAAGACACCCCTCAGAAACACTAGGCCCATGCAACACTCACTACCCCTGGGCATAATGGATGAAAAGTAGGCAAAATAAGTGCAGGCCTCAGACACTGCCTCTCCTCAAAATGGCCCCTTACACCCCAGGCACATGTTGCCTGTACCAGCCAGCACTCAAGATGGCCACCACCACCACCACCCACATGGCCAGTCCACATCAACAGTACACCCCCAAAAAACAGAAAAACAGCCAGAAATCACCACAATCCAACGCCATCCATGATGTTTACATTAAAGAGAGTGAGACCACACCACAGGCACACTCAGTCCATGCACCACCCACCACCCCTGGGCAAAAGGCCACACCAGCAGCCCCCCAAAAACGACAAAAAACAATAAAATAAGCCCAATCCCAGCCCATCCATGGCCTCAATTATGTTTAAATTCAAGAAGACACCCCACAGAAAGACTAGGCCCATGCAACACTCACCACCCCTGGGCAAAGGGCCCCACCAGCAGGCCCAAAAAAACGACAAAAAACAATAAAATCAGCACAATCCCAGCCCATCCATGGCCTCAATGGTGTTTAAATTCAAGAAGACACCCCTCAGAAACACTAGGCCCATGCAACACTCACTACCCCTGGGCATAATGGATGAAAAGTAGGCAAAATAAGTGCAGGCCTCAGACACTGCCTCTCCTCAAAATGGCCCCTTACACCCCAGGCACATGTTGCCTGTACCAGCCAGCACTCAAGATGGCCACCACCACCACCACCCACATGGCCAGTCCACATCAACAGTACACCCCCAAAAAACAGAAAAACAGCCAGAAATCACCACAATCCAACGCCATCCATGATGTTTACATTAAAGAGAGTGAGACCACACCACAGGCACACTCAGTCCATGCACCACCCACCACCCCTGGGCAAAAGGCCACACCAGCAGCCCCCCAAAAACGACAAAAAACAATAAAATAAGCACAATCCCAGCCCATCCATGGCCTCAATTATGTTTAAATTCAAGAAGACACCCCACAGAAAGACTAGGCCCATGCAACACTCACCACCCCTGGGCAAAGGGCCCCACCAGCAGGCCCAAAAAAACGACAAAAAACAATAAAATCAGCACAATCCCAGCCCATCCATGGCCTCAATGGTGTTTAAATTCAAGAAGACACCCCTCAGAAACACTAGGCCCATGCAACACTCACTACCCCTGGGCATAATGGATGAAAAGTAGGCAAAATAAGTGCAGGCCTCAGACACTGCCTCTCCTCAAAATGGCCCCTTACACCCCAGGCACATGTTGCCTGTACCAGCCAGCACTCAAGATGGCCACCACCACCACCCACATGACCAGTCCACATCAACAGTACACCCCCAAAAAACAGAAAAACAGCCAGAAATCACCACAATCCAATGCCATCCATGATGTTTACATTAAAGAGAGTGAGACCACACCACAGGCACACTCAGTCCATGCACCACCACCCCTGGGCAAAAGGCCACACCAGCAGCCCCCCAAAAAAGACAAAAAACAATAAAATAAGCACAATCCCAGCCCATCCATGGCCTCAATTATGTTTACATTTAAGAAGACACCCCACAGAAAGACTAGGCCCATGCAACACTCACCACCCCTGGGCAAAGGGCCCCACCAGCAGTCCCAAAAAAAAGACAAAAATCAGCACAATCCCAGCCCATCCATGGCCTAAATGGTGTTTAAATTCAACAAAACAGTTGTATCATGCACCCCTAACCAACCCTGGTCCTACTGGATACTGTGGCTACCCACAATATAATTTATTTAATGTTCTGAAAAAGTTCCAAAATTTTACTTGCAGCAACTGTAATGCCCCAAACAAACTTACTTGTGAAAGTTGATTTCTAATCCAAAAGTGATCCAAAGACAGTCAAAAAGGCCTCAAATCCAAATATCCAGCAGCACCCACAAAAAGTAATCCTTCCAGCTCCAGATCCAAATGAAAGTGACCAGGAGATGGACAAAGCACTGGGAGGAGCCTGCTGGACAGGAACAGGAAGTTGGAGACTGTGGGGCACTTCCTTCCTCCCCCCCCCCAAAATGGACTCCTTGCAAAAAAAAAAGGCCATGCAAATGTCAACCTGAGGAGTGATTCTGATAAAAATCATAATTTTCTGAAGGTTTATCCTGTTTGTTGGTGATTTTCTTGTGCGAAATTGCAAAATCTCTATTTCGCAAGTGCGAGATTGTTCCTTTCCGCCGCAACTACGTGTTCGCAATTGCGAACTCTCGCGAGGTGTGCTGTGCAAGGTGGCAAGCCGCGAGTACGTATTCGCGGGCGACAAACTCCCGCGGGAACACGCAGCAAGATCTAAAATGGCGCGTCACTCGCAAAGAAAAACAACTCGGCAAACGCTAATATGACGGAAAGTGAACGCCGTGCACCACGCCGCGCGCCGCAACCAAGCAAAAAATCCGCCGCGAGCGGATTCACGGATTTTCGACAAATTCGCGAGCGTTCGCGGATTGCGGATTTGCCGAAAATCCGAAAAATCCGCGAGCGGAGCGGATTTTACGCCCATGCTTAATTTTGAACACTCGAACCGTGGTGAGGCCCTTAACCATTTACTAAATTAATATGATCTGGTTAGCTATATGGCTGTGGTGGATGTTGGCAGTAAGCAGGTTGTGCCAACATTTAAGGGGGATACAGGGGGGAATTTCATAGACCATATTCTAATCATGGAGACTCTTCGGTCACGTTTACCAGGTTTTGAGATTTTAGACTGTATTTATAGTGACCATAACCCGGTCTGTATCCAGTTATCTGGGAACTTACTGGCCTTGCGGGATAGGCCACCTATAAATGGGGTGTTGAAACCCATGGACGGAAGGCGCCGCCTTAAGTGGTCAATGGTGAACGCGGACTCCCTTTATGTTAGTATTCACAAAACATGTGCCCCAGAAATCGAATCGTGTGTTTGCCCTGTCTCTGCCCCTTTGGATATTCTTAGGTCATTTGAAATAATTACTAGCAAAGTGGGGACGCTGCTGACCACTTCGTCAACTGCTGTTAAGTCTAGGGACCCAAGATGGTTCGATCACTCTTGTTCACATGCTGCCAGGGAGTTAAAGGCTGCTTTGAAAAACATACCAAGAGACCCACTATTGATCCGTTCATCACGCTTAATATACAAGAACGCATTAGCAAAGCGTAAGGACAAACTGAAAGAAATGATCTGGAAGGATCTCTTGGACCCCAGTACCTTATCCAATAGCGAGAAATTCTGGGGCATCGTTAACAGACCACTGTTCGATACAGGGAGGGATCCTGAATTAGGAACCAACATCACAGGGAATGATTGGGTACAGCATTTTAGTTCCATATTTAGGGCTAATACACCACAGACAGACCTGCACCAGGAAGGGCTGGATGTATTATTACCACACTTCACTTTAGATGAAATTGAGAGTGGAATCGCAGGACTGACGAGTAAGAAATCACAGGGCCCTGATGCCATACCGTCAGATCTTTTTAAATCAAATATGGCACTATGGGCACCGGTTCTTACAGTGGTACTAAATGCAGCAGCATCTCTGGGTTGTCCCAGGTCATGGGGTATCTCCACCATCGTTCCAGTGTTCAAGATGGCAGATCGTAATTGTACCACCTGTTATAGGCTGATCTCCCTGATCGACTCGATAGTTAAGGATGATGGTGGAGTGGCCCTGAACAGACTGTCATCATGGGCTGAGGAGAATGGGATCACTTCAGCTATTCAATATGGGTTCACAATGTTTAAACTTATACCTGATACTGGGGAAGTACACCATGGCCCGACAGGGGACCATCTACATGACGTTCATGGATCTCTCCTCCGCGTTCGATTGCGTTAAACTGGGGGAAATTATGGGATCTAATGGGCACCATGGGGGTGGAGCCTGCGTTGGTCACGTTTTTTAAGGGACCTCCATAGGGATACCAGGGCAAACATCAGATACTCACAAGATCTTAGGGTATCGAGAGACTTCCCTGTTGAGAGAGGTGTGTGGCAGGGCTCCATTCTGGCCCCCTATCTTTTTAATTTATATATCAACGAGTTGGATACATTTTTAGGAAAAACTGGCGCTGATTTTCCTTCTGTTGAGCGCAGGGGCCTGCCCGTCTTGCTATACGCAGACGATGCTGTCCTTTTGGCAAGAACCCCTAAGGGCCTGCAGACCCTATTGAATGCCTTTCATGGTTTTATGACCAATCCAGACCTCGCCATTAATAACACCAAATCATTTATTATGCAGATAGGAGTGCGCTCGAAGAAACAGTACCCATTCAAGATCAATGATGAGAAGGTACCCCTAGCCACATCCTTCTCTTACCTGGGTGTCTTGTTTGACGACCAGTTAAACTGGGCCGCGTTGGTACAGCGGAAAAGAGGTGAAATAATACGAGCAAATGCAGCCATATTCAATGTTGCGTCTAAAATGGGAAAACGCCCGGTAGCCGCATTATTGAGGATGTACCAGGCAAAGAGTGTGGCACTGGGAAGCTATGGGAGCAAACTATGGGGCTATGTTCCAGGTAAAAGCATTGAGGTGACCGAGAACAACTTCCTGAAGCAACTATTGGGAGTACCAAAGGGAACAGCCAACCAAATAGTCCATGAGGAAACTGGAACACCTTTTATTGGCGATACGATAGCATTACGGCCTTTATTGTTTTGGCTCAAGTGCTGGTTGAACAAAGACCGGGTCCTCAACCATCAGCTGCTAAGGGAAGTGCTTTCCCAAGATCATGTGCTTAATGTTCCTTGGTTTAAATATCTAAAAAGATGCTTTACTGAGCTGGGGCGCCCGGACCTGTTTTTTAACCCAAGTATGATTGTAAAGGCTGATGTAGAGCTTCTTAAAAGAACTTTTTCTTTAAGTAAAAAAATGGAATGAGAAGAGGCAGATTTGATAAAACCAGGCATACGCAAATTTTCCATACTTAAAACTACCCCTTTAATGGAGCCATATCTATCGTGGCCTATAACAAGTCATGAGCGGTTCTTATTAACCAGGTTCCGGCTGGATTATTATCATTTACGATTAGCCGTTCCTAGGGGGTCTCATAGAGGTAGAGTGTTACCCTCCTGCGGCTGCGACAATTTTTCTCCGCAGGATGTGGTACACTTTTTATTTATCTGCCCTTTCTATGACGGTTCCCGCAGGTTCTTTTTGAAGCCCATACTAAAAAGATTAAATTTTAAACAGGTCCATCCGGCTCTGTGCTACTTACAAATGGTGAAGCCTGAAAACCCTTTATATCTGGTTGGAATTCTTAAATCAGCTCTAAAATCGAGAAACAGGCGAGAAGAGTGATGATCCTTTTTAGCTGTATTTTTATAATGTATTTTATATTTCTATATATGAATTGAATTGTATAAAATCTATGGGGGTTATGCTCAAGATATCTATTTTTTAACAAAGTTTTATGTGTACATTGTAATATTGCTTTTATGGTTTTTAAACATGAAAAACCGAATAAAGTATTTTGAAATTTAGAAAATTTTGAAAGGAGATTATAAATTTAAACACTGACATACATGCACTAGAACTTTTTGGCGTAGCCGTAAATGGCTTGCACATCCCCATAATTCTTCTTAATGCTTATATTAATCGATGCAAAGAAGACTATTGTGAAATCTGCAACTACGTAAGGATGTTCTTTATCAGCACCCCGGTCATGAAGTCATCTTGACAGGGGACTTCAACACAAGATACTTGGGACAGCCTGAGGGGCACCAGAAAGATGCTCACCAGAAGCCTGCATTAGCGAATTCGAACTGCAAACATGTGACCAACAGAGTGAATTGTTGGAAAAAAGACCCTTACATACAAAAACATCTCCACCTTGGATTATTCCTTCATCTTTATGAGCACCCAATTGCATGCAAGATCAATGAAATGTAAAGTTCAAAGTCAAACAAAGTGGTCATTATCTTCTAACGATTGAAATCAATCTAAGCTGCAATACACATCCGGCAGCACAAGCTGCTGGCTTCCTAGTGCTGAGGGAAATCCACCAGTGAAAAGAATCAAGTGGAGCAGGACCATCAATCCACAGAAATAGAAAAAACAATGAGAGATTTGTACTCGAGTCTCATAAGTAACAAAACTAAAACCAACCGACACATTTCCATAATGCAATATCACAGAGTTCACATAGATGTTAGAATGCTCAACCACAGCAAAACGCACTGTCAGAAAGGAGAAATTAGATACAGGAGGCACAAAGGAATTCTCGCTAAAAAAAGAGTAAGAAGAGGCAAGGACATAGCATAAAAAACAACTTTGGGCTCTAAAACTAAAATAAATATGGAGAAGGAATGGAAGTATGTATTGTCCTTGTTAGTGCCCGCTATGTCAAGAAAGTAATGGGAATATATCAATGGTCTTAACAACCAAAGAATCAGCAAGTAAATGCTGTCTCTGCGGAACAATGAACAAATCATGTTACATACATCTCTGTACATCGGCCCTGAACCATCCTTCGCCCTTTAGGAAGTGCAATCAGGATATGAAACAGGAGATCATGCCGAGGAACCAATCCACTTAACATTGGAGGAAACAAAAACAATATCTGAACTCTGGCCTACCCAGAACATCTTTAGGGATGATGCAGACTTTTGGGCAGCACGAATTCAAAATCTATTCCAAATCTGCATTGTGTCATCTAATATTCCTGTATCACGGATGGGCTCTCCTCTGCATCCAATTCATAAAGAAGGCCACAGCTCAAAACCGGAATCCTACTGCTAATAGCCCTAGTAGAATTATGAGGGGGAAACTTTTTCAAAAGTCCTACTGCGTGACTGGAAAACAGATAACAACATTACCCCATATTATCAGACTGGGTTTCACCCCAAGGCATCTACTATGGCTAACATCATGGCATTTGATCGCACCCATCACAACTTCTTAAGAGCTTGCTGAGTTAGGATACACAAAAATTTGCTAAACGCTATCATCGAATTATATAAGGATACTCTGGTCCAAATCAAACTGTCCCAAACCCATGCTTCTATGAAAATAAATACAAATAAAGGATTAAAGCAGAGTTGTGTAATATCAACCATGCTGTTTAACCTTTACACTGCTGATTTAGTGTGGGCACTATCCAAAAGGGAATGTGTTTCCTCCAAAAATCAGGTCATTAAAGCTACTGATTAAATAATAGGCCGATGACCTTATCTTCATGGCTCACACCTGCACTGAGATCTTTAAACATACAGGGGCAGATTTATGATAACTGGCGCATCCCCAGGGATGCGCCAGTTATTTTGCGCCGCTGCTCTGCCACCCATGGTGCGCCGCATTTACAATGCGGCGCACCATGGGGCAAAAACGGCACAGATGCGTGACGCATCTGTGCCGTAAAGGTGGCGCATTGCTGGAGTTGCGTCGCAATCGTGACACCGCTCCAGCAAGGCTCGGGGGTGCCCCATCTTTACAATGCTACGTCAAGACCTACGCCTGCTTCAAGCAGGCGCAGGGTTTTGACGCAGCATTGGCCTGAAAGTGACTGAGTGAAATCTTATAGACTTCACTCAGCCACTTTTGTGAGGCGCACCTGCCCCGGAACGCCCACCCTGCGCCGGAACGCCCACAAGTGGTGCAGGGCTTTACAACGTGACGCATCTGCCTAGATGCGTCACGTTGTAAATGGGTCGTAGGGTTGCGCCACGTTTACGCCGCAGTTGCGTGACGCAAACGTGGCGCATTCCCAACATAAATCTGCCCCACCGTTTTCTTACAACATTAAGAACTGCCTAGCCTCCAATGCCGCTAAAACTAAGGTTCTAATCTTCGGACAGCGGAAAAAAAGCAACAGAGGTGGAACCTGATGCCACTTAACACAATAACAACTAGCAAATGTAGCTATCTTGGTGTATGGCTGTCTGACACAAGCAAAGTATCCTTAAAGTTCAGGGCCATAGAAGAAAAGGCAGCAAAAATAACATTAGCACTGGCCAAACTTCATCGAACTCTGTATAGCCCTACTACAGAAGAAAATCGTATAGCCATCCAGGCTAAACTGGTAGTGGCTGTGAATTATGAGAATCTTGCCTTCACTGGGATGCTATTGAATGTCCTTGAACAGTGCCAATCTGTAGCTAACAGGAAAATCTCTGGTTTGCCGAAACACACATGACGCACCGAATTGTATTCAGGAGTTTTTTTTTATGCCAGGAAATTAAGCATAAAATGGCTGTTGTAATATATTACCAACAGATTGCCTCCACTAAAGAAGTTACAATGAAAAGTGCATTGCAGGCCACCTTCAAAGGAGGATCAAAGCCCTGGTCAAATTACTTGCAGAGTACTCTCAACTCCTTGAACTTAAATTCCGGATTCATAAGTCACACAAAGGCAACTTACCAACAGCTGATGTTCACTTTAAAAACTCTAGGTGCTCGACTTGTGGGAAGCAATGTAGAGTTTGGGAGCTTTAGGTTTTGTTTTAATCATACAAGACAGCAGCTCTTCAGTCACATTTGAAGATCCCCTTTTGCAGGACAGGTGTAAATAATGTACTCCGCATGAGACTCCAGGTACTACCCCTATGGGAAATCACAGCGGACTACAAATCAAAAAGTAACAGGCAGCTGCCATGTAATCTATGCACGTATGTTACTTAGTCCCTAAGCCACCTATGCAATAATTACTCTGTATTGATATGAAATTATTGAACATTGTAAATACACTGTAGTACACTGTATTTGTGAAAACAGTATATTACAGTGTTTTTTAATTTTGAAACTTATTTTTTTTCACTTTTTTTGACACTGCAGTACTTTGAAGGCAGTACTGTGCTACTCTGTGAAATTATTTTAAAATATATAGACATTATATATAATTTCTTCCTTTATGTTACGACTTTAATTAAGTGGAAATAGGTAGGGAAAACATTTTAAAACGTAATACTTACCATCATTTAAGGCCCTAACTCACAACACATCCATTATGTTATAAATAACATGACTGCCATTAACCTTTGTAAAGACAGTTATTAACCAATCCCAAATAACTTGTCATTGCCATATATCATGGTACTTCAGTGAAATTTCACGAAACTACAGCGGTCTGATATATCACTAAGATAAAATAACTTAAAATAGTTAACCTGATTTCCTGTAACCTCAAAATAGACCTTCTGGACACCATAATCTACAATTCTTCTAAATTTCATGGAAATCAGCCAGGGCGTTTGAACGCTACATGTGAATAAAAAGTCTAAGGAAAATGCATAAGGCGCAAAACATATTTTGGGACCTCTCTTTTCTTTGCACCCTCTTAGACAATTACTGCTAACGTTTGAATCATTCATCAATGCAGAAGGAGCAATAGGTCTGCAAAGTTTTGTGGAAATTTGTCAAATGGGGCAAGGTCATTATTGGGCAAAAAACCTATAATTTCCTATATGAGGTACCCCTAACTACAACTACAGAGTGACTATATATGATAATAGGAATATTCAAGATGTTTAATTTTGGCTAATAACTGGGTATGTTTGGCTTCAAAAAGCTTCTTTTTCCGTTAAACAAAATTTACAATAAAACCTCTAACCGCCGCATTAAAGGAGTCCCAAATCATTACTGGAGAAGAATCTGGAGTAGAATTAATGGAGAAGAATTCAGATACAAAAGATGTGAATTGGCCTGTGAAGTTGGGATCTGATAATAGTGATTTATTAAAACGCCATTTGCCAGCCTGAGGGGAAAAAGGTAGCAGATCAAAGTCCACAGAAACTGGGGCATGATCTGAAGTTAGGATGGAGCCAATCTCGGAATGTGAGACGAGTTGGGACAAAGGTTTACTGAAGAAAAAATTATCTATTCTAGATTGTGAGTTGTGAGGGGGAGAATAAAAAGTATATTCCTGTAGGTCTGGATTACTAAGCCTCCAAATGTCAGTTAAAGCTTTGCGTAGTATGGCAGAGGTGAATTGTGAGTGCATCTTGGTTTTAGAGAACTTTACAGAGGAATGTCTATCTAGAATAGGGTCGAGAACCTGGTTACATTCGCCACCAAAAATAACATAGTCATCACTAAACATGACAAGTTTATCTGAAATCTGATTCCAAAACGTATTATCAACAGTAACAGGTGCGTAAACATTGAACAGTACTAAGGGTATTTGATCAATAAGTAATTTAACAATCACCCAACGACCCTCAAGATTGTTCTCCTGATGGACTACTGAAAGTTGGTGTTTTTTATGACATAATATAGATAAGCCATTTTTCTTTCCTAAGGTGGGAGAAGAGAAAATGTGACCCACCCAACCTCTTTTCAATTTAGCTGCTTCAGCAGCTGATAAGTGGGTTTTCTGAATAAAGGCACTATCAGTATTTAATCTAGCTAGATGAGTTAACACGCGTTGTCTTTTTATACGATTATTAACTCCTTTAACATTGCAAGTTAAAACTCTAAATGAGAACTATTGAAGTCAACATGCACAATTAGTATAAAAGCGTCAACGTTGTATCTATCAAATAGAACAGAAACAATAAGAATTAAAAAACAAAGAGTAGAGGAATTCATGATTCTATTGTTAACAAGAACATGCACAATTCTTATAAAAACAATTGAAGAATATCTATCAAATATAATGTGAGCAACAAATAAGCAAACAATATAATATTGCAAAATGTTATTACCTAGGAGAAAGAGAAGAAAGAAGACGAGAAAGAAAAATAGATTCAGGATTAAGTAGGAAAACAGGATAAGGAGAAGAGGTGTAATGAGAAAAGGAGTATTAGGTAATGTAGAAATGAAGAGACAGCAAAAGAGAAAAGGAAGAAACAGGTAAAGGAACGACAAAAAGAGATGGAAGGAAATACCAAAGATGTAATTCAATATTAACATATGACACTGAAGAAAAACATCAAAGAGACATACCACAGAAAAACTGTGAGACTGGGGGTGGTGGAACCACATGAGGAAATGAGCACACCGAACCGGAGGGGCCACAGGGACGTGCACAGGGAGAAAACGACCTCCAAGTGAACATGAAGAATATACAAATCAAGGGGTCACAAACCGCATCTAGAAGCAGCCAAAAGAGACAATGTTAACAAATTAAGATCACAACGAAATAATTTCTGATAATTTTTTTAAGTTGTCAAATATTTACTCTTTTTTACTACAAAATCATAAAACATTGTAAATACGCTGTAGTACACTGTATTTGTGAGACAAAATGTATATTACAGTGTTATTTTAATTTTGAAACTTATTTTTGTAACTTTTTTTGGTACTGCAGTACTTTGAAGGCAGTACTGTGCTACTCTGTGAAATTATTTTAAAATATATAGACATTATATATAATTTTGTCCTTCATATTACGACTTTAATTAAGTGGAAATAGGTAGGGAAACATTTTAAAACGTGATAATTACCACCCTGTAAGGCCCTAACCCACAACACACCCATTATGTTATAAATAACATGACTGCCTTTAACCTTTGTAAAGACAGTTATTAACCAATCACAAATAACTTATCATTGCCATATATCATGGTACTTCAGTGAAATTTCACAAAACTACAGTGGCCTGATATATCACTATGATAAAATAACTGAAAATAGTTACCCTGCTTTCCTGTAACCTCAAAATAGACCTTCTAGATACCATAATCTACAATTCTTCTAAATTTCTTGGAAATCCGCCAGAGCGTTTGAACGCTACATGTGAATACAAAGTCTAAAGAAAATGCATAAGGGACAAAACATGTTTTGGGACCTCTATTTTCTTTGCACCCCCTTTGCCAATTACTGCAAAAGTTTGCATCATTCATCAATGCAGAAGGAGCAATAGGTTTGCAAAGTTTTATGGAAATTTGTCAAACAGGGCAAGGTCATTAATATGCAAAAAACCTATGATTTTCTGTATGAGGTACCCCTAACTATAACCACAGAGTGACTATGTACATGTATATATTACAGAGTGGTGGTAGCCACTCTGTAGTTTTTGTTCCGGTTACCATAGATATGAATTCCTCCAATTATAACTTACTAGAACTTGCTATTTTTTTATTGAATACATATGTATGTATGTGTGTGTGTGTATATATATACTAGTACCAGTACCAGCAATCAGTGTGGCAAGGACCACGCCCACTGGGGCGGGCCACACACAAGAAAAAGTAATCGCCGTTTGTTCTGCTGACAGCCCGTGAACAAGGACACATGAGTGTTTGAAACGCGTAGGGCTTTCATGGCGGAGGGCTGATTGCACGCATATCCTGAACTGTACCTGCCTCAAATAAAAGGTGTTATCCTCCGGCTTTGTGGCGTCTCCTTGAAAGGGCAACCTTTGAGCATTGGATATTGAGCGGCCGTGCCCAGGTCGCGGAGATTGCCCTGCTGTATTGATTACGGACCAGGTGTTGTGAAAGCACTTTCACCGTGGAGCAGGAGGGCCGTTTTGAGTGACTGCGGTATAACAGTGGGATTATGATGCAGCTCCCCTTCAACCCACATGGAGAAAACTTTGTATGGCGGATTATGGACAAATACGGCTCCCACTTGGGACATTAACTAGCATAGTAACTACAAGTACCAGCAATCAGTGTGGCAAGGACCACGCCCACTGGGGCGGGCCACGCACAAGAAAAAATAATCGCCGTTTGTTCTGCTGACAGCCCGTGAACAAGGACACAGGAGTGTTTGAAACGCGTAGGGCTTTCATGGCGGAGGGCTGATTGCACGCATATCCTGAACTGTACCTGCCTCAAATAAAAGGTGTTATCCTCCGGCTTTGTGGTGTCTCCTTGAAAGGGCAACCTTTGAGCGTTGGATATATATATATATAATCAAAGACAATCCTGTCCGCCGTTCGTGCGGAACTTCGCAGGCGCAGACCTCTCGCCCCCACAAACAGTTGATTTTTTCAATTAGACACCATCAACAACATAGGTTGTGTCAGCAGTGGTGAAGATTTATTGAAAAATCATAGAGCCAGTGCTGATTTATTATTTTTTTAAAGCAGATATATGCTGCATGACGTTTTCGGCTGTGTGGAGCCTTGCTCACATGACAACGTCTATCATACAAATGCTCTTTTTTAAAGTGACAGTGCCAGTTTTCAAATACACCACGTGACAGTGACTCAAAATAGATATAGAAGAAAGAATGACCTTAAGATATACAATTGTATGGTTAGGTGTATATCGCTCATAAAAGGGGGGAGCATATCTCATTTTTAAATAATAACAATTTGTTAATTTTCAGCATTCCAACAGTGAAATACATGTTCTTAAGGCAGCACTTCATATGGTATGATAAAAACCACTTGCATCACATTGGTTAAAAACATCGATGATAAATAGAAAATCAATGTCACCCAAACTAATCAATGTAAAAACCCAAATAATACATGTAAAATACAGATCGTCCCTATGGGTCATATCATCATAGTTTGTTAAAAAACCAATGGCTGATCACAAAATGGTTCTTCATAAATCAGATTCTGTCTTTCTGATAAAGTGCAAGTTCGTGCTTAGTTGTGCAAATTCGCAACGTAAACATTATAGATCTTCATAGATTAAATTCTGACTATCTGATAAAGTGCAAGTACGTGCGTACGTATTTTTACCTCCTTTGACTGTGCGTTAACAGTAGCTAGCATGGGATCTGTTTATTTTTCTACTGGGACCTGCGGGTTTTATGAAGAGAGGTTGGCCCTTATGCTATTTAGGGCACTCCTCCTGCATGGTTGAGCTCAGACTCCACATTTATTGTGTTGTAGAATCTGCGGATCGGGGGGGTCAAAAACCTCTACCAGTGGAAGCCCCTGGCTCCAGACCAGATGTTTGTGTGCTGTCGGTCTTTAAAAGATACCTAATCCCAGGATCGTGCCCAATTTAGAAACCTTCTGGATTTTACTTGGTAGGTACCGATTTACTGCCAGTTAACCACAGGCGGTTAGATTTAAAAAAAAACTCCTTTTACCTTTTTTTCCCCTTCCCTTTTTCTTCCCCTCCTTCTTTCTTCCCTTTTTCCTTTTTCTTCCCCCGTTTGCATTCCCCCTCCCCCTCTGCCTCCCTCCTTATTCCTCTTTCCTTTCCTAGTCACATGAGAGCCCCTAATAGTTATCAATTTTTTCTTTTAATCCAAGTAAGCTCTCCACAGCAGAGCGTCTTTCCTCGATACCAAGTGAGGTTATTTTTCCAGTACCTCTTACTCTGCTTCAGGCATCTGGCAGATTACAACCTTCCCGCCCTTTGGTAGGCGCCCCTTTTTGAGATTACATTTCACCAAGCCTCCTCCCTTTTTTTACCCCTGGTTTCACTTATGGGTTTGGTGATGAGGCGGTATGTGTTCTGTGGTTATCACAGCTTAATTGCTTTCTAGTACTACTTGGCACATGTGATATTAGCGTTTTTTTTTCCTCTTTACCCCTCATCTCTCACCGTGGACCAAATATCTCTTGTTTCCCCCCTAATGGGTGTGTGACACCTTTCTCGCTATTGTGTTGAATGTAAGTGTAGAAGCGCAAACACCAATGTGTAAGATTGTATGAGATCTTGGGATTGACAACCGTATAATATTCTATTGTCTGTGAACCATGTTGCCTGTACTATTCCAGTTCCCATGTTTTTGATATTATATGCGATGTATTATATCATGGTTGTCCCAGAGCATATTAAGTATGCATTTTACTATGAAGTTATATAAGCTTTTTAAAAAAAAAAAAAAGTTCAGTCACCATTTTGAAAGTGTGTATTTATATTCTGTCTTATTCATATTTACAGGATTCCTGTTTCCTTCCCCCACCTCTCTCTATTCATTGTTCCTTTTTCACCCTGATGAAGGTGTATCCCCGGCTGGGGCAACACACCGAAATGCGCATTGGCGTTTTTCGTGAAGGGGAAGCTGGATGATATCTACCCCTATCCCCCTTTCCATGATGAGATGTACCATTCTGTTTCAGTACCATCTTGTGTTTTTTTTCCATTTTTCTGCTTTTGTGAATGTGGTGAATTTTGTGATTGAGATATTGAGTTTTGTGTTGAGTGTTGGTAATATGTGAAGGACTGAATGTGTAGTATGAAAGAGGAGTGTGGGATTGGATATTTTGAAATACTTTGTTTTTGATGCACAAACCTGTATTATGTTAAGTATCATATCTTTTTGAAATAATTGTTAAAAATCAATAAAACTTTATATTTTTATACCACTTGGTGTGACTGATCTTCCCTGCACCTAAATTGCTCCAGTGACAGTGTGTTTATTTAAGGACCCCTCCTTGGGGTCTTGTTTCATCAATTGGGGCAGGTAGTCCTTGTTGTAGGTTTTTCAGTGAACTTGTAAGGTTTTTTAAATGTTAATTTCTAACCATAACGTGCCAGAAAACTATTGTTTTTTCAGTGAATTTCAATGGTTTTTTTAAATGTTAATTTCTCATTATAACGTCCCTGAAACCTATGTTTTTTTTCCAGTGAATTTCAATGGTTTTTTAAATGAAAATTTCAAATTATATTGTGCCTAAATCCTATTTTTTTTCAGTGAATTTCTAAGATTTTTTAAATGCTAACTTCTAACTATAACATCCCTATTAAGTCCCCTTGAATCCTGAAGGTTCCTGGTGGCCAAGTAGCCCACACGGTACCTCCAGTAAGCACCACAGAGCTGTTTTGCAGAGAGGTGTTCCTAGGCCATGCCCCTTTTTACACCACGCTGCAAACTCGGCTTCTGGGGCACTGCTGCTCGGAAGATGAAGTCCAGGACAGAAGGAGACCTCATCGTCCCATCAGCAGTGCACAAAAAGCTGCATTTGCAGATTAGTGTAGCGTTGCAGAAAGGTAAAGTAAAGTCCACATTTGTAAAGCGCACAATCACCCGTAAGGGTCTCTAGGCGCTGGGGGGCCGTCGGGAAGATTAAGCGAGCTATTGCCCAGAGTCACATGGTGCTGGGCTAACCTGCCGCCGGAGCCGGGGATCGAACCGTGGTCCCCAGATTCCAGCGTCAGTCGCCCTGGCCGCGGCGCCACACCTCTCCCTCGTAAAAAGAGAGGTGTTCTGAGGCCATGCCCCTTTTTACACCACTCTGCAAATGCGGCTTCTGCCACACTGCTGCTCGGAGGATGAAGTCCTGAGGTCCTCAGTCAGTCCATACTGGGGAAACTGGCAATTTTTTTAATAACGTTTTTAAATATTGGGGAGGGGGTTACCTCTCCCACATACCATTGCAGGCCTCAGGGATCCCATGCCCCAGGCAAATTATTTTTTCTGGAATGTGGGGCAAGCAGCTTCCCCACACCCTTTACTTAACTTACATTTAATTTTCTATCACACATAAATCAGTCTTTAGTAACTTTCTAAATTAAATGTAGTCAGTAAAGCAACTGCTGAAAGTGCCTAGGATTCAAAGGATGAGGTGGCAGGCCATTCCCATACCTTACTCCAAAACTATGGAACTCTATGTTGGTTGAACTCAGAAACTAATTGAATGAGCTTTGCTTCAGGAGAATGCTCAAAACATGTGTTGTGCCGAAACTCCTCATGATCGTACGTTGCTTAAAATGGTCCACCTCTCAACACCACCCTGGTCTAAATTGGAAGTAGACAGACTCCACGGAGTGATTAAGCGGGGGAAGGGAAGGAAGGTGACAGCAGGGTAAGAGACCTGTAAAGAAAGGAACAAGACAGGTATAACTAATAAAGAACCCTATACCGTCTTCCTTTCCTACCCTCACTCTACACCACAACAGCTACAGTGCTGAATAGAAATACCTGTAAAGAAAGAAAACCTTCTTCTTCTATTCTGTAATTTGCATGGGACATGAAGTGGATTTGTAGCTTGATTTGAAGGTAGAATTAATATCAACACAATAACCTTCAAGGACTAGCGTTTTCAGTGTAGAATGTCACATACCAATTAGCCAATTCCTTGTGCAGAGACAGGGGTGCGGAAGAGCCGTCCTCCTGCTCACTCTCAGTACCCCTGCTTCAGGATATATAAAGGAACACCAATAACTAATTGACCCTTTTGAAAAAACACCCCAAAGAAATCAGGACTCAAATCCTTCCTCTGTTTCAATGCTTCTTGAACAAAGGGCTGAGCCTGAATAGTCAATTCTCAATGAGTGCACCAAACTGTCTCACACTCACTCTCTGTTGCTTGTCCATTCCGGTGGACGAGTTAACATCACTCTTGCATCCCACAGGAAACAGCTTTTAACAACCTATAGCTCCGGGCCGTGAATCAAGGCAACCAAACTCAGTGAGTACCTCAGACAATGTCGCCCCTGGTGAATAAAGGTTAAAGGAAAACAATGTCGTTTTCCCCACATGAACCGTTTGGTTCGCCAATGCGGGAAAACGTTTTGAACTCGTACTTGCAAAATGCGCCAGAAGGGTATTGCCCCCACGAATGTCAAGGACCAATGTTTCTGAAGCTAATCTCGGAAAAGGGTGGGGGGTTTTGGCAGCTTGGTTGCTCCACAATGAACCGGACCTTTGGTTCCACCAACGGAGCAACTACGGAACCCACAATAATGCCCCCTCGGTCGCCACCTCTAGAAAAGGAACTCGCCGCTAAGACCTGGAAAGAATTAGAAGGTGAGCGGTGCTAGAAGCACCCTTACCCAACTCTATCTTAAACGAAGCTCCTCCGGCAAGGAAATCGGCGGCTTCCCGATGCCAGCGAGCTTCTTTGAGGAAACGCATCAGGTGCATGCTGACGTCAGAGACGTCAGAACCGCCGAGGCTCATGGGAAATGTAGTTGGGTCAGGGCGTTGGCGCAGTAGCGCGTCTTGGCAGTGTTCTTTTGCTTCCTCGCAGGTGAGATGCAACAAAATGGCTATATCCTCACTAGCCATCTTGCTCAGTATTGTTCCATTTGCAAGAGCTAAGCCTCACTCAGCGCTGGGAAGCCTTTGGACAGCCATGCGCTTTACAAATCAGCATAACAAAACATAACATGTATGTCTGGAAAGACAGCCTATTTCAATAGGTGGGAGCCAGATACGAGAAAGTTCAGCCACCACAACTGTATCGGCCAATGCGGAGGATAGCAATTAATGCTTTATCCATAGATCACAGGTTCCATTTTAGATTATAACATTTAAGCCGCTGTAGGAAGTAGCCAGTCCCTTTCCCCATTAAAGCTTTGAAAATCAGACAGCAGATTTTGAATACAATTCTCTTTTGGATTGGCAATCAATGAATCAATCTCAAAAGTGGAGTAGCAGACCTTGAGAGAAGATTAGAAATGAGCTGCAGTATTTTGCATGACCTTCAAATTAGACAGAAATGTCTCATTTGCAGAAGCCATCAGGGCATTGCCATAGCCAAACCTGCTAACAATAAGAGCATGTACCAAGGTTTTTCTTGCTGCTAGTGGAAGAAAAAAAGTGTTTTCCACAGCAGACACATTACGTAGAAGCAGGTACCAGTTATAGATGAATCCTGCTTCTTCATTGTAAGGTCTTGATCTATCCTTACTCCTAGATTATTTACTACATGACAGAGGGAAGGGGCACAGCCTAGTTCAGGAGGCCACCAGTCTGGAGTACACAGATGCTGGGCATTCCCAAATAGCATCATTTTCTGTATATAGTTGAAGATAGTTGTCTGACATCTACTCTGCAATCCCTTTCATCCCATTGGAGGAGCATTCCTTTGTTTTAACCACATTTTTATTAAAGTAGCTAATCAGCTGAGTGTCATCGGCATAAGACAAAGCTGAAGGATTTTATGACCTTGCCATGTGGGGTCACACATATATTGAAGTTGGGGCTCAGACAAGAGCCCAGAGGAACCCCCTTATCGATCATCATAGTTCTAGACCTAAAATTCCTGAGCTAGTTAACTTGAAATCGATTTTCCCATAGATCTTGAAACCCCACTAAGGATCTCCCTTAGATCCCCAAATCATGCAGTATTTGTAGTAGCCACAATGTGATGCAGTGTCAAAAGCTGGTGTCAGGTCTGAGATCACAAGCATAGATGGAGTATTGACATCCAACAAACATCTTATGGAGTCCAACACAGCTGCCAAGGATGTCTCCGTGCAGTGTTCAGATCTGAAACCAGATTGTGATGGGTCCAAGATATTATTTATATCAAGCTAATCTGGCAGCTGATTGTTAATCAGACCTTCCAGCAGTTTAATAGGAATGAAAGTAGGGAGATGGGCCAGCAAATTGCAAGAACTTAAAGAGTCCAGTTTAGTCTCTTTTGAATAGGCATAAACTGAGCAAATTTCCAGGCCAATCGCATTTTCCCTGTCTTTATTGACAGATTGAAGCGGGATCTGATTGCTGGTGCAATTTTCTTAGCAAGAAGCACCGATATCCTGGGCAGGCATGGGCCAGGGAGAGCCAGATGTGGCTTTTTCTAATACTTTTTGAATTTGTTCTAGTGAAAAGGTATTGAACTTTCCCGTGCTCAAATCTGCTCCGCCAGGTGGCTCTTTCCGCCCGCCATGCTTGCAGAACAATTCCCCCTGCCATCCTAATGTGGCGGGGGAACCGGGCATTCAGATGGCGGAGGAACTGCCACCGCACGGCTGGTGGTGGCGATTCCTCCGCCATTATAATCAGCCCCTTTGTTCCATGAAGCATATGTGTCTTATGAACATCATGAAGACATTGGGACCATCATACATCTCTTCATTGGCATTTAATCAAAACTGCTCTTTTAAAGTAAGGACTGTTCCTTCAGAACTAAATTATGCTGCTAAAAAAGTAACAGATTGTTGCCTTTAGAATATAATCTTCACCAAACTAATAAAGGTCCAATAGTGGGCAAAGCCATAAAATCCATTGCCAGTGAACAACTTCAAGCTCACAGCAGCTGAGTAGGGTTGTGTCCTATAGTTAGCATTGTCAGATGGTATTGACACCTTCTTTGGTATTCTGGAGTTTCTTACTGTACCCTAGTTTGTTTTTCTGTATTGGATGATGCTAAATATAATAACACATATGTTTGAGCTTATCAAATGCAAAATGATAGAAAATGTAAAGTCATTTTCTTGTTTTAGATGATAATGCTAGCCCTATGTCCCTGGATTTTAACAACATGCCTATCTCTTACTACCAAAAATGAAAGAGGATAAAACACAGCACATTGTCACACCAAGGGCGTGATTGAGAGGACATGTGGTCTTGCTAGAAAGTAATTTTCTGTGCCTACTTAAAAATTATGGTGCCACGCAATTTACCCTGGAAACTGCATGCAGAAAGTGGCAATGTGTGTCATTCTACATAACTTTGTGACCTGGAGAGGACTACATATCACTGTGCAAGACCTGGATTCCGAGGATGAAGATCTTGAGCCTTCTTTTCAGCAGCCAACAGAGGAGAGTAGATCAGAGGAGGGATGAAGGCGATGGACCACATTGCCAGCAATTACTTTTCAAGGTAAGTCATGTGTGAAAGTACAAATAAGATCACATTTACACTGCGTGTTTGATGCTTCAGAGTGAAGAAACCTTTATTGTCAGTTTTTAAACTGTTTTAACAAATTGTTTATTTTAACATTTAAATGTCAAGTAATGACCACATCAAAATTCAGTAAAGTAACCGAAAACACTAAAATAAAGCGCTATTGGTACTTCCTATACTGTGGCTTTTACTTACTGCTTTGAAGATGCTTTCAAAAGGGGTTGTGGCCACATGTTGTGCAGCAGGAGTACAGCTGTTACTGTGTCACAGTGAGCTTGTATCTGTAGCAGAGATGCTGCTGACACTAGAGATTTTTTCACTATCTTGAGGTTCAGCTGCTAAACCACTAGCTATTTGGGAAGTTAGTATTGCCTTGACTGCAGAGGTAATCTGCTCTAAAACCCATGAGATGTCCCTGCTAAAGTGGCCCATTTCCACTTGGAGATTGACTGTTGGCCTCAATAAGGTTAAAGAGGCATGTGCCAATCTTCCAATTGAATGGTTAATCCATCCATCCATGCTGAAGTGCTTCTCTCTTTATGCATTTTACTAGTGTTATTCTCTACCCCTTGTGGGAATAATTGGTGAAGCTGTCCATTTTAATTTCTGTCTTTTCTTGGTTTTCAGCTTATGGAATGGCCAAATTAATGAGGCTAAATGAAATGCATTGCTGCATGGGTTGCAGGTTTTTGTTAACTATTTATATCTGCTTATGCTGCAAATGTTTGCAGCATGGAACCCTCAAGCCCACCGAATAACTGGGTATTTACAGGTGTATTTTCAGACAACGATGTTTGGTTAGCAAGAGACGCCTCCCAGTGCCAAGTGTCTGCATGCACTGTGACACGCTGGTGTTGTGGCCTCACAGCTGGCTGCAGGATTGGACTATGAGGCTGTTGGACATCATCCTCATTCAATGACAGCTATATGGTGTGGTTGACTGACGGTCTATTTCAATAAGATCTTCCATCACCGTGTGCGACTCATCTTGACCCTCCACATTTGAGAGCTCATTTTCTTCCTCAGTTGTTCTGTTTAAAGAATGAACTTAAAATACATTTCTGCATGAGTGAAAATCACTGTTTACAAGCATTTGTTAAATACATTTCTAAGACTGCCAGTAGTGAGTGAATTATTGACTGCAAGTCCCATAATGCACTATGATAGCTGTGTACAGATGGCCCACTGAAAACACTGTATTATGATAAATAAGTAATGCATGTGGAAGGTAGTTTTAGGGTAACAGAAATGTAAATTCATGCTCAGTTGCAACCTTTTTGTCCGGGACTTGAGTTTGTACCAACTCTTTATAATTTCATCAATGGAGTGCTGTGTTACTCTAACAGCAGTAATGCATTGCCCATCTCCTGGAATATTTGTTTTCTGTGCTGTCAGTATAGTCATGAAGGATCTTCCAAAGAGGAGGTCATGATTGTTGCAGCTCTCTTCTGTTAACATTTCAAGTTTTTTCTCAGAGAACTTAGGTTTTCTTCTTCTACTCCCTGCTTCCTTCTCAGGCCCTTGGCTTGCCATTGCTGGTGTAGTAAATTGTGGCTTACTGCTCAAATTCGCAAATTGCACTGGAAGCTGTGTGCCACTTTTCTCTTTCTGCTTACCAGGCTTGAAATGAGAAGCGCTTCCTTGTTTTTTGGTCATTACCCAGAAATAGGAAGAGTCTCTCTGTATTTGCCATCGCAATTTGGAATCAAGATTGCAATTTTGGTAATCACAAATTGAGATAACGAAGATAAAGAAGCAACCAAATTGCGAGTCGCTAAATATGACCACATCTCAATAGTACATTCTGTTTTGCGTTTCCCCAACTGTGATTCACAAAAAATCGCAAGTCAGAACTTTCGTCCATCTAGCCCATAGTCACTTCCCAGTCCATGGTGAGTGTTGGCTCTCACATTTTGCATGTTGGGGACCTTGCCGTTTACAGTTCATCAGTAGCTCCCAGGGAAAAAACAGAGTTTCACACATGGAGACAGAATTGGACAGTACCATGGCAGATTTACCACACGGTCACAGTCAATTTGCAACTGGATCTAAAAATACCTCTGTACTGTCCAATTCATAATCAGGGCCACTGTTTCTATCAATTGGGTTTAAGGATTGGTAATCAGCATATGAAATGTAAATTGTGTCAACTTTGAAGGAAAAATGAAAATGTAATAATCATCTGCTAAATACAAAAAAAATCTCAAATGAAAGTTATATTTAAACAAATAATTTCAATGTTACCTTGAAAAAACAGAGAAGACTTTCATCAGTATGTTTGGGTTCAAAACGTTGATAAATAATTTAATCAGAGGGTAGGCTGAGCAAATGGAAAATCCATCATGTTCAATCGATAATGCTAGTGGCATGAGGATTTTATATTCTAAGAAGTACAGATTTATTGTTGTACCAAGGCTGTTAATTATATTTACAAGGGTAATTTTCAATCGATAGTGGGATGACAGTTTTGCAAATCATGGGAATTGTTTGTGACTCATAAAAGGATCCCTACAAACTATCAAAACACAGATAGGATAATAAAGAAAACATGGACATATTTTTCATAGGTTTCTGCCACAAAAGGTATTCACTGTAAGAAAAATACAATTGCCTTCCGTTTGTTTATATGTTCACCTTAACCAAAATCATGTCCAGATGTTCAAAGAAACTATTTGACACATGTTTATATGTAATTAAAAAAGTCAAGAACGTTTTTGTAAAATAAAAACATAACGTACTGACGAAAAATAAATACTGTTGACGCATTCCATTGTTTGCCTAAACTTTCCAAACACTTTGTGAAATGCCCCAAACCATAACAACAGTCGAACGTTTATTTCCACACGAGTCAGCCCAGACACATTCCTACAACAGCATGCAGCAGAGGAGCTGCGCACAGGGGAACAGAGAGAGGGCTCTCACTTCAACAAAAGGAGATCGCAGAAAGCGCCTCAATCTTCGTGCACACTATCTGCATCACAGCATGTACAGCTCCACCAGCACACTGAGTCAATTAGTTTGTTGCCGACAATTCCCCCAGAAATACATTGGAGCAAGTTGCTGCTGTGTTATAACCATAGGCTGCATCCAAATACAGCCTAGATGCACCCGCACACCACTTAAGTTTTTTTGACATGTATGTAACACTTGCCAACGGTAGGACTGGCAAACCTCAATTAATACTGCTCAAAAACAATGCCAGACCATAATGGTTTGCACAGTGTAACAGTGACATAACAGTTAGAGTTTAGTTCTGTTGCCTAACTGTCTTGCTGCCCACCCCTGACAGTGGACAGTATTGTGTAGTCTTGATTGCTGTCTGGTTCTTTATAGGATGTGCGAAGCCGTGATGGGCATAATTATAGAGAAGTCATGCAACGTTAGAAAGTGGATTATTAGTAGTGATAGCTAGGGACCTACCATTTAAAATAAGGCCACAAACACAATAAATGGTTCATTCAGGGTTTCAACTAATTATTATCTTGCTCAACCCTTGGTAGCTGGCAACGAGCAGGCATGCTTAACTTAGGAGACAGGTTTGTAAAGCGTTTAAGAACATCTATACATTCTATAAGTATACACTCACTTACATTCTATAAGTAAGACACAACACACAATAAAATTCTGACACCAATTTATAAACAATAGATTATATTTCTATGAGCAAATAGAGACCAAAATGATATAAATTAAATGTATGGAACTAGAGATATGAATTTCTGAAGATTAAAAGTAAAACTAGCACTTAGAAGGAAATAGCACCCAAAGGGTTCAAAAGGTCATGCTGGACTGGGAAACAGTCAGGAGTTCTTTATATTTACTTTCAGAAGAGTTTCTTGATGCAGTGAAGTGGCCAACAGCACCAGCCAAGGGTTCAGATGCACTTTTTTTGCCTCTTGGGGTCTGGGCTACAACTCCCACAATGCACCTGGTCATTTTAAGGAGCTTTTTTACAAAAGGTATTCCAAGCTTCCGGAACTTCTTCCTGAAGTTCCTTGTGTGGCTTTAAAATGTCCAAAACACCAAACCAAGGATCTAGAAGTTTGAGATGGTCCTTGGGATGTTGGTACTACAGTCCCCACAATGCATGTGGCCAAATCCTTAAAGTCCACTGGACGCACTTCAGGCTGGCGCCCTTTTGGGGGGATGGTACAAGTGAGCTCTGTTAGTCTGTTGCTGTCAGTGACTCCACTCCTTAATCATTGTGTAGCCAGGCATAGTCTTAGGGCAGTTGTTCCACATTGTGCATCAGGTGCAGTTCTTCAGAGTGCAATCCTTTGGGTGCAGATCAGGGTTCCAGCAGGGCAGTCCTCCTTCTCCTGGTTGTTTCAGGCAGTAGATCTCTTGTAGCTTTTTTGTACCTGTTGCCTTCAGGGGGTCCATCCTAAATCCTTTTGATTCAAGGCAAAGCCCTTAGGGACCTAATTCCAAAGTGTGTAGCAGGTGCCGTCCTTATGAGTGCAATCCTCTTGAGGAGCGGACCAGGGGATCCAGTAGGATAGTCCTTCTTCTCTTGATTTTTGCAGGTAGGGATCTGAATTGCTTGGCCACGCTCTAATATTTATTCAGTGTTCCTTGGCCTTAAGCATGGGGGCACCCCTGACCAATGGGAAGCAGGGTGCCACTGTCAGGTATCACAACTTCCTCCAAGTGTTGCTTTATTCTTGTCCCAGAAAGCACTATTCTTCCAAAATCCAAAATGGAGAAATCTTCTCCTGAAGGGTTAGATCTAGCTAAGCCAACCCACTGGTGTGGCTAAGATTCTAAAACACTCCCCATCCAGCCCCTTCACTAATCTAATTATTGGGGTTCCTGTTTGGCTGGCTGTGCAGGATGTGGGGGTGAGGCTGTGCCCTATCAAACTGTCATTCCCTAGTTGAAGACCAGTTTGGCCCCTCCACCCCTGACCGGCCTGCCACTGTTTCGGTCCTATTCCCACAGGAAATGCTTTGTCTCTCCAGCGGGCCATTTCACACCTCATTAAGACTTCTTGGCTCAGCCTGGCAGAGGGTGGCCAATTAGAGTAAGGCTACCTAAAGGCTGGATTAAAGCAAAAAGAAAAGTCCTATAACTTCTTCTCTGTAATAGCTATAGCAAATCTAACAAGGGCAAGTTGTTGGATTTATCATAACCATTTTCAATGTCCATGAATTATATTTTTAGCTCCTTTCCATCAATAGTTATACTTTCTTAAAGTATTCCCATGCTAGCCCATGAAGCCAATACATTTCAATTGTAAAAATAAAGTTGGGAGTTTTTCCCTCACCAGGGTACCTAAGCCATCTTTTATAATGTCCCTGCTCATAGTTACAAGGCATCCTACCCCTGTGGCACATAGGGAAGACCTTACATGTGACTTATATGTAAAATAAGGTAATTTACTGCATTGGACATACCTGTTATTCCAAAGTCGAATTTGCATATAATTCTACCTTAAAAACAGCATGGGACCCTGTGGTGGCCCTTGAATGAATGAATGAATGGCAATTTGTGAGAGCGCTACTTTGCCCAAAGGCGTCAAGGCGCAAGTGATGGAATAAAGCCAGGTACAGATATAGAGTTAAAGGGGATGGAAGCCTAAGAGTAGGCTGCAGTAAAGAGCAGAGTTTTAAGGCCCTTTCGAAAGAGCGGAAGTGAATCCTGGCCCCTGAGTTCCAAAGGGAGCTCATTCCAAAGTCTGGGGGCTAGAGAAGAGAAGGCCTTACCACTCCATCTCGCTTTAGCGACTCGGGGGATAGAAAACAAGTTCTGACCGGAGGAGCGTAAGGCTCTGCCTGGGACATAGGTTGACACTAAGGTCCCAAGGCCCTCGGCGCCAGCACCGTGAAGAGCCTTGTGGGTGATGGTCAGGATTTTGAATTTTATTCTGGCATAAACCGGGAGCCAATGAAGACTTCTCCTGATCCTAGTCCCTGAGGAGCGTCTGGGGGCATTGACAACGAATCTCGCTACCGCGTTCTGGACGACCTGCAGGCGATGGAGTAGTTTATTGCTCATGCCAAGGTATAGAGCATTGCAGTAGTCCAGTCGCGCGGATAGAAGGGCAACTGCGACCTGTTTCCGGGCATCAGGAGAGAGGTAATGGGTAAGTTTTCTTAGTACCCTTAGGACCCCGCAGCAGGTTGAGACTGTTCTATTAACTTGGTGTTTCCACATTGGAAAGCTCCTTACTCTAGTTGCAACTTATTGTTGATTGGGTAATTCCGGTCCAGCATTGTCTCTAGGAGGGCATATTTGCAGGCCGAAATGCACTGACAGTAACTATCTAGGAATAACACCATTCACCTTAAAGAAAGTGATAAAATAACCCATTGGGGTTTAGACCTTAAAACTAATTTTGGATTCAATTAATTTGAGAGATGTACAAGTTTGTCTAATATGAACCTGACATCAGTCATTAGTGTGTGCTGTTACCGTGATGATGTTCTACAAGGTGTTCATCTTCCTTTTAGGCTCAACTTCACTAGTCGAACACCATTTTTGTTTGGATGCCAACATCAGGCATTGGTGCATGCTGTTGCTGTGATGTTATTAGGGGGGGTGCCACTCTTTTTTGGGCTTAATCTAGATTTGGTGAACGCAGTAAACACAAGTACACCACACACTCCATGGTAACTTTGGAAACAGGTTTGCAGACTGCTGACAGTTTCTCTGATGCAGTAGTTGAGCGTGTGCATATGGGTAACTTGCACACTTAAGAGCTATTTCCCTTAGTTCCTGTCTTGTGTGGATCACAAGACCGCAGTAATGTGTACACCAGTGAGTAAGGTATCATTTTAAGCAAGTGTGGGTACATTAGTAATTTCGAGCATTACCATCATGGGTATTTGCACACCTGTGGAGAAATTCCTATAGTTGGGTAACGTTGCACAGGTTTTAGGGTATTTTCTCTTCTATTGATTTTTGTTTGTCATTTGCTTAGTGTATGGTCTGCCGTCACACAGCAAAATGCGGTACCTTCTGCAGACTTCTTGTCTGTATCAGTCAATCCACCAGAGGAATGGAAACAGTGGATTGAGGGACTTTAGGCATATTGAAGGGGGGCATTCACACAGAAAAAAACTTGCGTTATTGTGCCATTCTTTGAGCACGAAATGGATGACATTAAAACATTTACTGATTGCAACGGTGTTGGGTGAAGGAGATGCAGTGGATGATTTGCACCTGCATTTTAAATGTTGGACATGAGTTTTAAAAAATAACAGAATGCTAGTGTAAAGAAGTGCTACGTGAGATGTCAGTTGCTAATGAATCTGTGGAAAATATATTTAGTGATGTGAGGGTGTTGGGTGCAACATGTGATTACAAGACATTTGAGGATGAAATGATAAGGGATCAACTGGTGGAGAAAACCAGTAGTAGGAAAGTCCAAGAAAAGTTATTAACCACTGAAAACTTGAAGCTGGATAAGGCTTAAAATAGCCACGGGTGTAGAGGTCACAGCTTCCTACATGGAACAAATGGTCATAAGTACACAAGTGCATGCTGTACTGACAGAAGATGTGTCAAAGAAAACAGGGAGGAAACGTGATGTGAAATAAAAACTTTTATAATGCTAGATGTGTGGTAGCAAAAATCCCTTGAGAAATTCCTCCTTTTGCCCGGCTGTGGATAAGTGTTGTGCAAAGTGCAAGAAAAGGGTCATTTAGCCAAAGTCTGTAAGTCTAAAGTACAGAGTACCAGACCTAAGTCAAAGAAAATCCTTATGGTTGAGGCCAACTCTAATGTAGGGGTGAAATCAGATTCGGTTTAGGCAAATGTAATGATGATGATTGATTAAATGGTTTCCAGGGATTTGAGTAAAGGGCGTATGTGTGCCGATGGAGTACTGAAAGTAGATACGTGTTCCATTAAAGGACCATACTGACATTTTGAAGATTCCTATTTCGATGATGGGAGACTCCGGTTCTTTCTTCACTTTTATTGGCCTGGAGGACTGGAAGAAATTGTCACCTTGAGACAATCTCATATAAGACCAGTTGCTTATGGAGGCCAACCTGTGGAAGGTTTGGGAGAGTTTGATGGTATTTTAAGTTTCAAAGGGAATAGCACTACTGGGATAGTGTATGTAGCTTAAGATGGTCTGCTGGGATGGTTGGAACAAAGACATTTGGAGATAACATTAGATCCCAATAGCCCTGAGCAAGTTGTGTTGAAGAATGAGTGCAAGTCTGTGTAGAACCTCGACAAAGGTATGTGAGAAATGGCTTACTCTGAAGGTTTTCGTGAGAAACTAGGCTTAGTTAAAGGTTTTTCTCGTCAAATTGTGCTGGAGTTGGGTGTGCTTTCAGTTGTACTTAAGCTGAGACTTGTACACCCCAGCCATGAGAAGAGAGCTGGAAAAGGAATTAGAATGTTTGTGTCAACAAGGTGTAATCAAACCCATCAAGAGTTTTGATTGGTTGTCACCAGTGGGATTGACCAGGAAAAGTACAGGGTCTTTGATGATGTGTATTGATTTGAGAGATGTGAATGAGAGAATCTAGGCTTATAGTCATTCCTTGCCCAATATTACAGAGATGTTGGGTTCTCTGAAAGGAGTTAAACTTTAGAGATGTCATCAGCATGTCACCAGCTTGCTTTATGCTGTGAGTGATGCCATTTGACATTGTTTGTTACCTATGGGGTAGCCTATAGGTTTAAATAGATGCCTTTTGTTTGACTGCAGCTTCATCTGTCTTTCAGAGGGTGGTGGAGGCCATGTTCAAGGATTTCCCAAAGATGTTTCCAGGATAATACTCTTGTGTTTTGGTGAGATGTAGTTTTGCATGATAAATTCTTGGGATCAGTATTGACAATTATGAAGTAGAGAGTTGTCACTTTAAAAACGAATAAGTGTAAATTTACTGTAGAGTAAGTAGATTACTTGAGGTACAGATTGTCAGCCCAAGGAGTGGAGCCGAAAAACAGTTTGATTACGGCTATCAGGGTATTTCCGATGCCAGAAAACAAAGATCAGTTGCATTCCTCTTTTGGAATCTTAGAGTTCTACGCTTGATTAGTTACTAAGTGTAGTGAAAAAAGAGTAGTTTTGTATGGAATTTAAGTCAATCAAATGAGAGTTGGTTAATGCTATTCCTCTTGGACCATTCAACATGCAGGATCTAACTGTGGTGGTTACAGATGCTAGTCAGTATGGCTTGGAGGCTATTTTATTATAGGTGAGAGAAGGGAAGGATGAGGTGGTTGCCTTAGCTTTACATGCTCTTCGAGGTACTGAGTGTACTTACTCTGCAATGGAACAGGAAGCATTGGCTTGTTGTAGGGCATTGACTACTTTATGGACTATTTGTGGGATACGGAGTTTACCATTCGTATGGATCATAAACCATTGGTTAATTTGTGCACTACTAAAGAAGCAAGTAAGGCGAATCCAGAATCACTGAGTGGCATTGCAGACTCCAAGAGATCCAGTTCCATTTGGAATACATTCCTGGTGTAAATAATGTTTTCGGTTGTTTGTCCAGGTTGCCCCTCAAGCTGGAGGACGCTGAGAAGGATAATGATGATAAAGAATTTTGTATTGCTGCTTCTTTGTCATAGTGTGGGTGACTGTGCATTTCGGTGGAAGAGTGGCAAGCAGCTGTCCTGAAAGATGAAGTATTGCAAGAAATCGTAAGAATTATGAGTAAAGATTGGATTGATAAGGGAGCATGGGGGTCTATTTCCACATTCAAGCATGTGTTTCCAGAACTAAATGACATTTCGAGGAGGACAGATTTGCTGGTTGTTGCCCATTGGTTGCAGGATAAAGTATTGAGTCTATCGCATGAAAGTCACCATACAGTCTGCATTCAGGCTGCAAAAAGCCCCACTTATACTCTTCTGACCTCAAAAGGAATTAGTGTGCCTTTCTGTCAAATTGTCCCACTGGGTAGCATTCAGCATCAGGCTGAACATCCTGACTGTGAATTGTGGGCCCTGACGAACTGGATTGTTCTATACTGCAGCTTACAGTACATTGGGGACCTCGGATCCGGGAGCCGCCAGGGGTCCAATCGGAGCAGCTCTCCCAGTGGAAAAATCATGCATTCTGATAATGCACGGAGCCCATGCCACCAACTGTTCTATTGTTTCGCTGTTGACACAAATGCTAAAGGCCGCTTAAGGGTCCATACATGGGACTCCGTCTGAGAAGGCTGCAATTTTAAGGTCAGCCATTTGTTCCATCAGTGGGCCACCGGTGCCATTCTCCGCCAAGCACTCCTCACCTTTGTAGGAAGATGACAGACCCAACGGACCTCCGTGCGACACCTCAGGACCGTCAGTTGGCACACATAAAGCGGCTGCAGCAGCGACGTGACTCCAATGGCTGCGATGTGGCCCCTCGCCTCCGAGGGCCACTACAGGTAATCTTGGGCCTCCATGCTTTGCTGCAAAGTGGATGCTGTCCTTCCTGCTCCTCCGATATGTTCACTGCCCACACCTACTGAGAAACAGCCAAATTCAGCCCAATAGTGCCATGTTCCCCAACTCTGACAAGCATACAGCAGAGCCTCAGTGGAACACGTCCACACGAACATGATGGTTGACCACCCCATACCTTATATATTGTAGATATATTCATCTTCCATTCCAAGCAAGACAGAAAAGGATACCTCAACATAATGAATGTGTGTACAAACAATATCCAAATCTAGAGACTTTGCAGGAAAGTTAAATCATTAAAATGTACTGACTGAATTGTAACACCCCAGAAGCTTTAACACAACTATTTCAATCTGAAAGTCTGCTGGCCATCACAATTTAGACAGACCTCCCACCTATTGTGAAGACTATGTTGGTGTTATATTTCTGTGCTATTGGCTCCTTCCAATACAAAATTGATGACTCAAAAACTATGACTCAACCAACTCTTTCAGCTGTCCTCAACTAGGTCCTGGATGTTAAACTCAGATAAATCAATGAATACATCCATAGTGCTTCACTGAACAATATTAATCTGACATTCTATGAATGGGGAGGCATGTCACATGTGGTTGGTAGAAGGCACAGATGAAACCCACATTACCACCTTAGGCTCGGGAGCTTGTCTATTGTAATAGGAAGCATTTCCACTCCATCAATTGCAAACCTCTGCATCACCAGCACTGATTGTCAGGTTTCACCCATAACTTTGCTTGTTGGTAAGTTTCAACCATATGTTTATGTGATTTATATGTTATCTTGTGCTCATCCAAATATCAGTTCACTTATGTTTGCTATTGTGATCCAATATTTCAAAGGACTTGGGTTATTTAAATCAAACCTGGCGTTTAACAACTCTGAAGAACCAGATAATGCCAGGGGCAGTATGCTGCATGAAGGCCCATGTTGTAAGCTTCACAACATTGCCTTTTAGGGCATCTCTGATGACGATTACTATTGGGAATTCCAGGGTAATGTTTGTGACATGTGTTAGCAAGTTGACAGCGATAAGGATGAATGAACTGACCTCATATGGGAACTAATTGAAAACATTTTTGCCTGATGGTGAATAACTATAAAGAAAGTGCAATTTGCTTGTCTGCCCTATTTACATAAACTACCAATCAACATATTTTCTTTCAGATTGTTCAGTATTTTAAAAGTGCTATTGAGTTTAATAATGTGTTTGAATATAGATTATTACAGCTTGATAATAAAAGTATAGTGTTGACCATGCATGATGAGGATACTGGCTACTCCTTCATTATGTTGATCATCGTCACGTCCCAAGTACATTACCGTCCCTCCTGTGGTAACTTTCATTCTGCCAGATCCTATTGCTCTACTTTCTTTTCCACCCGTGGAGGTGTAGGTTGTAGTGCCTCATCTCAGATGTTACTTGAGCCAGCTTTTCTGTGCCAAACATGGCCCTTACTTTTCCGAATCTGATTCTGTTTTTTTACCAGAACTTGTTACATCCTGTTAGTAGTCTCCTTGCGGCTTAGACTGCTGATAATCATGCATGTCTCATGCAGAGACTCTGGTAGTCCCTCAAGTCCAGAAGATTTAGAGATTCTGAGATTCTTTCTGCTAGTTCTGCAAGCAAGGGGAAGAGTAATGTTTAATTGAGTGAAAGGCAGTCAACAGCAGACTCATCACAGCCAGGGTGACCGGCAGACTCATTAACACCACTATTATCCAGTGCTATTCTCCAACAAATGACGCATAGGAAACAGTCAAGGACATATTCTACCAACAGATGCAAGCTAAGCTTAAAAGCATGCCAAACCATGACCTGAATATTGTAATGGGAGACTTGAATACTAAAGTGGGATAGGAGAACACGAACCATGACAGAGCCATGGGAAGTAAGGATGTGGGACAATGAACAACAATGGAAAAAGACTGTTGGAATTTTGTGCCACAAATGATCTGATCATAGGAGGGACACACTGCCCCGACTGTGACATTCACAAACTAACTTGGTGGTCACCAGAAACCAGACTGACCACCTGATGATAAGATGCTCCTTGAGACACTCGCTGCAAGATGTCAGACTTAGGAGTGGAGCTGACATTGGCAGTGATCACTATCTAGTGACTGTTCTTGTGAAGCTGAAGCTGAGAAAAACAGAATGCAAAACATTAGGACAACAGCACTTCGATGTGGCAAAATTACAGGACCCCAAAACCAAGGACACATTTGTCTTACAAATCAAAAATAGGTTCCAAACCTTGGCAGTCCAAGCGAGTTGTAGACACAGTCAACAAGAAATTGGAACAGTTCTCTACAATGTATGTGAAGACCAGTGAAACATTACTTGGGGCAATGACAAGGAAGGGGGAAGAATGGATACAAGACACCTGTCAAATCAGTAAACCAGAAATTCATGGAGGCCTAAACTGAGAGGCTGTAGGAGAAAAAAGCAATAGTACATAGAAGCAAACTGAGCAGTAAAAAGAATGACAAGAATTGGCAAGCCGGCGTATATGGATAATCTTGCTATTCAACCAGAGGAGGAAGACAGGGCAAGAGAATGAGGGAAGGTCTTCAAGATCATGAAGATAGTCAGTGGTAAATCTGGTGCAACATTCAACACACCTATCATGGACAAGCAAGGCAGACTACTTACAACAGAGAAAGAGCAGGTCTACACACTTCAAAGTAATCTTAAACAGACCAATGCCATCAAGAAAAGTGGACATCCATGAAGCAGAAACAGACTTGGATGTAAACACCTCCCCACCCCAGAAAGAATAAACTGTCACTGCCATCTGATCTCTCAATGAAGGAAAAGATCTTGGCGAGGCAATTTCAAAGCAGAAATTTTCAAGGAATATCCTGAAACATCAGCCATGATCCTCCAATGTTTACATTGATTTGGGAGGGAAAGCAGTATTATTTTCAAGATTCCAAAGAAGGAACAATTCACCAATTGTATGAATTAGAAAATCACCCTTCTGTCAATCATGAGTAAAATTCGTACAAAATAATTATACAGAGAACTTGTGATGCCGTGGGCAAGCAGTTAAGGAAAGAACAAGCAGTGTTCCGCAAGTGCATATGGTGTGTTGATCAGATCCTTACTCTACACAACATCATAGAGCAGAGCACAGAGTGGCAGGCACAACCATACATTGAGCTCATTGTTTTTGAGAAAGCCTTTTATGGTATCCACTGTGATCACCTCTGTCATATACTTTGTGCCTTTGACATACCTTACCAGATAATTCTGCTCATCAAGAACTTCTATGATAAGTTTACCTGCAAAGTGGGATATAGCGATTATAGCCTCGAAGTCAAGACCGATGTGATCCAGGATGTGTGATGTCAGCTTTGCTCTTCAACCTACTCATCGACTGGGTGCTGAGAAGCTCAGCTGTACCAAGCCTGAGGCATTAGATGTACAGTAGCCTCTAAACAGGAGGACCTTGCCTATGCGGGTGATCTAGCCTTGCTCTCTAACCCACACCACCATATGCAGGAAAAGAAGTCTCATCCCAAAATCCATGAACGGCAAGTGGGCTTGAAGATTAGCACAAAGACATCAGAAGTCATGCCACTCAACATCCCAGATCCTTCACTAACCAAGGTTGATGGAACGGACTTAGCCATGACTTAAGAGTTCACTTACCTAGAGAGTGCTATCAGACATGATGGAGGGGCAGGCAGTGTCATCAAGAGCAGAGTGAACAAGGCCAGGAATGCTTTCAGTATTTGTGGTGGCCATCTCAGTACAGTACCAACACCAAGCTGGGGCTTTATCAGAGCTGCGTTCTGTTCACACTCTTGTAAGGATCAGAGTGCTGGGTGATGATGAGAAATGACAGCACAAAATTGCCCACCAACAATACCTGTACAATTAGAGGAATAATGAGAGGCTGCGTATCGCGTTAGCTCGCATTTCACATTCCTGCTTTGCTTTGAAGAGTGATTAGGCTGCTATTTGTGTTCCGCATGTTTTAAAATAGAAAATAACATTGCTTTAAACAATTTTAACTATTGTTATTTAACTTACGTTTCTGTGGGAATTCACTGGTGGTGTTTGAGGAGGACATTACTTACGGCTATCTCTCATGCCGACTAGGAGAGAAGCCACGCAGGGGAAGTGCGCTCTCTTGTCGTTCAGCCCTTCTTGGCATAAAGATGCACGCTGTGCTGATGCGCACAGCGTGCGCGCTGCTGGCGGCCCAAAGCCCCCCTACGGCAAGCCCGTCTGCGCCCGTCAGCATCCCGGAGGTGGCCACGGCCAGTTATGCTGCTTGTTTCATGGTTTCCTCTGGAATCCGAAGGTGTTATAGCAGCGAGCAGCTATTCAGCCTTCAAATACAGCAGTGTCCACATAACAGTAGGTGGGACCTGTCTGACTGTTCTAGTCCTGTCTGTTCAACATGTGGATTTAAACTGAATATAGGGGATAGTGGTAGCACTCCTCCTACTGTTGTGACTAACAGAGGTTCACAGGAGCCTCAAATCCAGGCAGCCCTAATTAACACATGTTCACTTAAGAAACACCACCAGGATGTTTTTGATCTTCTGGTGGACAAACCAGTAGATCTTTTGTTTCTGACTGAAACATGGTTAGATGCTTGCCGGTCTGGATGGTTACAAGATCGCTAGGTTTGATCGATCTTCTGGGAGAGGGGAAGGGGTGGCCATTATCCATATGGACAAATGGGTCCATCAACGGGGTAAGGCAACAGAGGGTAGATGACCATGAAGCGCTTGATTTTAGCATTAAAATTTCTGATCATTTTACTTTGGGTGGCTCCCTGATCTACAGACCCCCTGGCCCAGCGGGTGCCTTTCTTAAGGCCCTGGTGTATGGCATCACACCGAAGCTCTCCACTACTTTAACTTCATTGTCCTTGGAGACCTGAACATTCACCTTTATCAAGGTTCCTCGAGAGAGGCTGCAGAGCTTTTAGACCTACTCAATCTCTCCCAGCTTACCCAATGGGTTAACTCACCATCACACTTAGGAGGTCACATTTTAGACCCCATTTGTTCAAATTTCTCTATTTCAGTTTGAGGACCCTATTCCGGTCTCCTGGTGAGATAATTTTATAACCTTTTTCACTTTGGATATTTTAGAGTTTAATACCCCGCCGAGACCCAAGCAGGTCCCCTCCTTTGCTAGAATTGACCCATTGGCTTTCAGCCAGGCCTTGGGCACAGCTAGACCTAAACCGTTTGAGCATCTTGATGGAGGAGTATTACACTTTACTAACTGGATTGCCAGCTCAGTGAGTCTCTTTTCTTCTACCACACCCCTCAGGTACCCCAGAAAGTCCCCCTCTAAACCGTGGTTTACTCCTGTCTTGCGGGAACTCAAACAGGAGTGCAAAACATTGGAACTGGTGTTGAGGAAGGACTACTGCCTTGAGGGTAAACAGGCTGAGATATAAACCAAAAATCTATTACACTGCCATTATTCATGCCAAAGGGGTGCATTACGCGACCCACATTGATGCCACTAGGAATAACTCGAAGGAGATTTTTTGGAATCCCTAGGCACAAACAAGTATTCTCCCCTCCTCCAATTCTTGGTGTGAACAGTTGTCTAACTTCTTCTTGGAGAAAATGTGCTCCATTCATGCATCGTTTTCCTCCAACAGTCTGCAGTCAGGTCTCCATCGGGCAGATATAGTGTGCCCTCCTCTCTCTCAAACGTTAGCCACTTTTGCCCCTATTGAGCTATTTAGCTTCCTTAGAATTGTTAAAAGTCTGAAGTCTGGTTCACCAACAGACCCTTGTGCTGCTAGACTGTTGGCCGCTGTTGCGGAGTCAGTCAACCCAGAAGTCAGTAGACTTATTAACATGTCCCTTCTGGAGGCGTGTGTTGCTTGGAAGCAGGCCAAGATATTGCACCTCTTGAAGAACCCCTCTCTGGATGCTATCGGATTGTCTGAGAGAGGTATCACTGGTACGGCCTGGGGCTGGCTTAACTCTTTCTGGAGGACCAAACACAGCAGGTTTGGCTACCTCCAGCCACGTCCCTGCCCCAGAATGTAGACACGGGGGTCCCTCAGGGCTCTTCCCTGAGTCCTCTCCTCTTTAATGTTTATGTAACGCCCCTAGTTCAATTGGCGGAGGATCTGGGTGTAAAAATCATCGCTTATGCTGACGACACCCAGCTTCTGTTCACTGGGAGTAAAAATGAGGACTCTGTTGACACTGCAAAAAATGCTTATCTTCAGTCTTTCGCTGGTTGTCCTCGGCGCAGCTCAAGTGCAATGAGGAAAAATCTGAAATCCTTCTCTTTGGGAAGTTTCCTCCTAATTTTAGCGAAACACTCTGGCCACCAGGCTTAGCCATACCAGTTTAAACCGGCCTCCCTGCAAATAATCTGGGGATATGGTTTGAGGAGAACCTCACCGTCTCTACGCAGGTCAAGAAGCTGGCCGACACATGCTTCGGGCTTCTAAAAAGTCTCAGAAAATGTCTTCCTCTCCTGCCTAGACCGGCAAGGGAAATGGTTACTAGGGCCCTTCTTCTATCTCAGATAGATTATGTGAACATGCTCTATGCTGGCATTCCAGGCTATCTGAGTAGACTGCAGGTAGTCCAGAATGTGGCTGCTAGGCTCCTTGATATTCCTGCTAGAAATAGTGCGTGACAACATCTGAGAGCACTCCACTGGCTACCTGTAGGAGAGCGGGTGAAATTCAAATCCCTCATTATAGCCCATTGCGCACTCCACGCCTTGGGTCCAAGCTATCTCCAAAACCGTTTTTCCTTCTATGTTCCTTCAAGACCACTCTGTTCTTTGCACCTTCTTCTGGCCACGGTTCCCCGTTTTTGGCTACCAAGGATGGGTGGCAGCGCACTTAGCGTGAAGGCAGTTTTGGCTTGGAATGCACTTCCTCTGCCCTGTTCATACAAAAATTGAAAACCTTCCTCTTTAAGTAAACTGACCTGTACCTCCTCTCAAGGTTCACCGGGACACTCATGTAGTATCCGAGTGGTAATAACATAACATTACATAACACGCACATTTTCTGGCCACGATCCATCTCCAACCAGAAACTGCTCATCAGATGCAAGCAAAAGAGCATGGACACCATCATTATGAGAAAAAGATGGAGATGAATAGGACAAATATGTGACGTTATTCTGCATGATATGTGTCTGTATACCATCACAACGCATTTATAATTCCGCAAATACCATTACTCCGCATTTTTTTAAAACCAAGCAATCATAACTAAAAATCTATTTTAATATATAAAGCTACATCTTAAGAATGAATGCTTTAACAACTAAAATAAAAGTCTTTAATTTGCTTTTGTTAATTATTGCATAATTAAGTTACTGGCACAGGATAGTGGTAAAAATAGGGGTTTTGGGTGGGTAAGTAATTTAAAAAGTACTGGAGTACTAGGACGGGATAGTGGGAAAAATAGGGGTTTTGGGTGGGTAAGTAATTTAAGAAGTACTCGAGTACTGGGACGGATTAGTGGGGAAAATAGGGGTTTGGGTGGGGAAAAAATTTAAAAAGTACTCAAGTACTGGGACGGGATAGTGGAGAAACTGGAGGGTTTTAGTGGGTAAGTAATTTTTAAAATATTCAAGAAATATTTAAATTAATGAATACGTCAACAAAATTAATTATTAGAAATAAAGTAATAAGACTGATCTTAGATAGCACTCATATCTTTTTAATATATTTTGAAAAAACAAACCTGAAAATAATTTTGTGTTTGTAAGTTACATAGATTTTCATTAATAAATATTTCTCGAGAATAAATAACTGAACATTTTAAATCAAAGTATACTTTAAATTAATTACAAATACAACATAAAAATCACATTAAAGAGGTGAGAAAAACAAACAAACATATACAAACAATGTGTTTTACCTGATGTGATTCAGCAAAAAACTCTGTAAGTGAGAATCAAAAGTATTGTATATCCAATGTGTGTATTTTACAATTAAAGTGTATGTATATGTTTTAGTGTCAGATAACTAATCTAACTACAGTGGGTGAGTAATCTAGGCAAGGTGTAGATCAGCGTTACAGTGCCAAAAAAGTATTGTAACTCCTGAGTTTACTTATTGTAGGAAAAGTGTTGGTCATTGAAGTGCTGCCACATAACTATTCTAACTGCAAAGGATGTTTTGCAGTGCCTGAGAACTATTCTAACTCAAGAGGGTGTCTTCGTTAGGGAAAGTGTCATTCAGTCTTGTGGTGCCAGATAACTATTCTAACTCCAAAGGGTGTGTTCATTAGGGAAAGTGTTGCTCAGTCTTGCGGTGCCAGATAACTATTCTAACTCCAGAGGGCGTGTTCAGTATGGAAAGTGTTGGTCAGAGTAGTGGTGCCAGATGACTAATCTAACTCCAGAGGGTGTGTTCATTAGGGAAAGTGTTGGTCAGTCTTGCTGAGCCAGCTAACTATTCCAACTCAAGAGGGTTTGTTCATTGGTGAAAGTGTTGGACAGTGTAGCGGTGCTAGATAACTATTCTAATTACAGATTTTGCATTTGGTAGGGAAACTTTTTGGTCAGTGTAACAGTTCAAGATAACTATTCTATGCTCAGTAGGGAAAGTGTTGGTCAGTCTTGCGATGCAGGATAACTATTCTAACTCCAGAGGGTGTCTTCGGTAGGTAAAGTGTATGTCAGTCTTGTGGTGCCAGATAACTTTTCTAACTCCAGACGGTGTCTTCGTTACTGAAAGTGTTGGTCAATCTTGTGATGCCAGATAACTATTGAAACTCCAGAGGGTGTGACCAGTAGGGAAAGTTTAGGTCAGTGTAGTGTTGCCAAAAATCTATTCTAACCGCAAAGGTTGTGCTCAGTTCTGAAACTGTTATTCAGTGTATCGGTACCAGCTCACTATTCTAGCACCTTAGGGTGTTTTCTTTTGGAAAAGTGTTATACAGTGTACTGGTGGCAAATTAAGAAATTACAACTATATAATTTTTTGTATTTTTAAAAATTTCTATATTCTTAATTTAAAATGTCTTCTTTTCTTTTTTCAGATTTTGAAGCCATGACCAGTTCAAGAGAAGCAAAATATGTCACTTCTGCTAAAGGAAATAGATTACTGAATTTTGGAGGCTATATATATTGTAAGGAGTCATTAGAGGTGTGTTCAATATAATTCATCACATTGCAGAGGCCGAGCGGTAAAAATGGGAAACTTGGTGGAGAAAACCACCGAACATAACCACGCCGAGGGCGTCTTGGCGCTAAGAAACTCGACTCATATCTCTACCCATATGGTTGCTGCATGATTTACTGGGAGAATAGCCAAGTCTTCACATCTTTACGAAAAGAGTAAAGAGATTGGCTTAGTCTAATTGAAAGCGGGAGCAAATTCCAAAGTCTGGCTGCCGTGACTGAAAAACGTCTGTCACCCCAGGAGACAGTCTTAGTGCGAGGCACCGTTAGTTGTTGCAAGGTCGTAGATCTTAAATGCCTTGCCGGAAAATAGAGTTGGAATTGATCCCTAAGGAACTGCGGGCCACAGTGATGCAGTGCTTTGAACACCAGACAGAGTGTTTTAAATTTTATACGTTTTTTTATTGGTAACCAGTGGTAGTTCCGAATAATATGGGCAATGGAATTGAATTTGGGTGTTTTGGACAGTACTCTCGCAGCAGCATTTTGGACTGATTGCAATTTGTTGATAACCCGAACTTGAGCATTAGCAAGAATGCCATTGCAATAGTCAAGTGAGGATAATACCAAAGTACTGACCAAGTTTTAGCTGCACTTTCAGGCAGAAACGGGATGACTTTTTTAATCAATTTTAACTTATAGAAAGCTATAGCTGCTGTCTGGTTAGCATGGGCGGAGAAGTTGAGATGTTCATCAAACATAACTCCCAGATTCCTGAACTTTGAAACCGGGTTGGGCAAGGTTCCAAATGATACAGGCCACCAAACGGAAGACCAGCGAGGGAAGAGTTTTCCAAAGATAACCACCTTGGTCTTCTCTGAGTTGAGTTTCAAGCAACTTGAAGACATCCAATCTCCGATTGCTTGTATACCCTCCTGAAAGCGCTTCGCCATCTCTTCCCCGTTGTTATTGATGGCGAGGACTAGCTGGGTGTCATCAGCGTAGGAGGTAAGGCCCATCCCGTACTGTTTGATGACTCTAGCTAGGTCCGACACATAGATATTAAATAGTGTTGGACTCAGGGATGAGCCTTGAGGAACCCCACAAGGTAATGACACCTCCGCTGATTGAAATGGTCCTAGCGTAACTGTTTGGGTTCTGCCGGACAAAAAAGATGTAAGTAGACTTATGGCTCCCGATTGCAGTCCCATCCTTCCGACATGGTCGATCAAGGTGGAATGATCGACCGTGTCGAAAGCCGCAGAGAGGTCCAGCAGTACCAGTACTGCTGTGCCCCCTTGGTCTCTAATAACCCTGATGTCATCAGCGGCTTTAATAAGGGCGGTTTCTGTTCCATGATGTTTTCGGAAGCCAAACTGGGTATTGTCCAGCAGTTGATGTTCCTCCAGGTACTCAGACAGCTGCTGGTTTATAGCTTTCTCTGCCACCTTGGCCAAGAGCGGCAGACTGGCTATTGGTCTAAAATTTTTTGGCTCATCCATAGCCAGATGCTGCTTTTTTAATAGCGGCTTTACAAGAGTGTTCTTCAAAACTTTAGGGTAGCTCCCTGAGTTAAACATACGGTTGCAAAGTTGAGTGACTATAGGAACTATTGAGTCCAACACAGGTAGAAGAACTTTAGGAGGACAAGGACCTAAGGCCGATCCTGATTTTATGGATTTAATAATATCCATGGTTTGTTGTTCCGTTATTTCTTTGAATTAGGAGAGAGGGCTGTCGGATGGTTTGAGGCAGGAAGGATGTGTGGAAAGATCGTCTTTGGCAGGAAAGGCTACATAAATGTCATTGACTTTAGTGTAAAAAAAATTAGCTAGTGCGTCACAAAAAGATTGAGACGGGGGTGGAACCAGATCAGGGTTGTTACCGGCTAGTTGTTTGACAACCTCATATAGTTGTTTATTTGAGTTTTTTGCATTCTCAATCTGGGTGCTAAAGTAATTTCTTTTTGCCTCAGTGATCATTTTTTTGTAGTTCGCCAAAGAAACCTTATACCGAGATTTATTTTCTGCGTCGTAGAGTTTACGCCAAGCCCTCTCCCTGTTCCTACATATTTGTTTTTGCGTTCTTAACATATCCGAGAACCATGGAGTGGACGGGGTTGATCTATTTCTGGATATAGTCTTTTGGGGTACCAGTTTTGTTATAGCATTGCCTAGCCAGTCAGTATATTGGCTCATAGCAGTGTTAGGGTCATCTGCAATAATCGGGCGGGTGTTGTCCAGCAATTCTCTGAAATCTTCATTGTTTAGATCGCTCCACGCTTTAAAGGTAGTACGGCAGGAGTTGTTTGGTCTGCCTAGTGAAATCTCATTATTAGTGACATCACAGAGCACGGCATGATGGTCGGACCAAATAAGCGGGAGACTATCTACAAGAGAGATCCCATTGAAGCTGGAAAAGATGCCATCTAGCGTATGACCTGCCTCATGTGTGGGCAAAGTGACCAATTGAGATAACCCTAAAATTTCCATGTCCGACAATAAAGTCTGAGTTTCACTGTCGTCACATTTTTCTAGGTGTAAATTAAAATCGCCTAGGACCGTAAAACAGTCCTCCAAGGCTAATGATTCTAGTAACAAATTCAAATTAGACAGAAATTGAGCGTGGGCTCCTGGGGGTCTATACAGGAGAATCCCTTTAAAATTATGTGAAGGTGTTAGCAAAAGTGAAAAATGGGTGGTTTCACATGAGGATGAAGGTATGGGGGAGAGTGTCACCTTAAATTTATTGCGAGCGATTATTCCTAAACCACCACCCTTCTTTTTGTTTTGTCTGTCATGTCGGTATATTGTGTATCCTGGTGGAACCGCAACCACTATATCAGGGTCTGAGGTGTTGTCCATCCATGTTTCGGTAACGAATAGGATGTCTAAACTTCTGTCTGTAATAAAATCTGAGATATCCTGTCTGTGTTTCCCCAGCGATCGGGCATTAATAAGTGCCATAGATATATTAGGCTTTACTTTGCAGTTCTGTTTATTGGGGAGAGATATGCTTGTGATAGAAGGTATTAAAATAGTGCAATGAGGGCAGGTACTATGATTTAATAACGGAAAAGACTTCGAATCAATCACAGGGCAGGTATTGGTCGGGGTAGAGCGATAGTGTAATAGCGAGGCTTTTGAGTAGGAGATACGAGCCGATGATTGATCAGGGGTCGTGGCCCTAGGCCCGGTCCTGGCGCGGACGGGCGCAGACGGGCTTGCCTTTGGCGCGCCACCGGCGCGCCCGCTGCGCGGACAGAAAGCCATATCCTTATATCCGTCAATTGAGGAGGGTGGGAGGCGGCCAGCCACTCGACCGCAACCCTTTCCTCACTCAATATGGCGTCTCGCTCCTACCCTTTCTCCCCGAGCGTCACTGGTCAAACATGTGCGCCGGGAATCGGGGTCTATGATGCTTCAGGATGTGCAGGTAATTATTAAAACAGCTGACTGTCAATGCGCTGATAGTGCAAAATTATACAATTTAAAATTATTCCAACAAACAGAGCTTCCGGCTTCCACCTCAGGGGAGAGACACGAATGGAGTCAGCGCGCTGCGCTAATTGGCAGGTTAAGTAGCCTGGGAGGGCGGGAGGCGGCCAGCCACTCGACCGCAACCCTTTCCTCACTCAATATTGCGTCTCGCTCCTACCCTTTCTCCCCGAGCGTCACTGGTCAAACATGTGCGCCGGGAATCGGGGTCTACGATGCTTCAGGATGTGCAGGTAATTATTAAAACAGCTGACTGTCAATGCGCTGATAGTGCAAAATTATACAATTTAAAATTATTCCAACAAACAGAGCCCCTGGCTTCCGCCTCAGGGGAGAGACACGAATGGAGTCAGCGCGCTGCGCTAATTGGCAGGTTAAGTAGCCTGGGAGGGCGGGAGGTGGCCAGCCACTCGACCGCAACCCTTTCCTCACTCAATATGGCGTCTCGCTCCTACCCTTTCTCCCCGAGCGTCACTGGTCAAACATGTGCGCCGGGAATCGGGGTCTACGATGCTTCAGGATGTGCAGGTAATTATTAAAACAGCTGACTGTCAATGCGCTGATAGTGCAAAATTATACAATTTAAAATTATTCCAACAAACAGAGCCCCCGGCTTCCGCCTCAGGGGAGAGACACGAATGGAGTACATATAAGTCCACGCCCCATATACACTATACATGCTTATATTAACCAAACAGTAGTTCCTTTAGTCTATAGTTTACTACCTGATAAACATTCCTCGACATATACTGAATTTTTATCAGTAATAAAATCCAAAACAAATAACAAAAGTCAGAGAAAAGTTATTATTGACTACGAATTAGCAATGATTACACCATATGTAAAACCTATACGGACACCCAAATTCAAGGATGTTTTTTCCACTTATCTCTTGCCTATTGGCGCAAGATTAAAAAAACATCCTTAGTTGAGGAGTATATAACTGATAGTAAACTTCAGTTTATATTGAAGAAACTCACAGCATTGTGTTTTGTTCCACCCGAATGTGTAGAAGAGTACTACACATCATTTTCAGAAAGTGAATATTTTATGTCAAATGAGGATAAATTGGGCCCTTTTCTAAATTACTTCGGGGACACATGGATTGGCCATCTAAACAGGTCAGGCCACAGGAGGAACCCGAAGTTTCCTATCCAAATTTGGAACTGCTACATGACCTGCTTAGAGGGTGGAGCAAAAATCAATAATGCCATTGAGGGATGGCACAACTCCTTCAATAAAACAATTGGAAAATCACATCCCAATTTCTATCATTTTTTGGAAATTTTGAGGAAGGAACAAAGGCCCCCATTAGGATGGTGGGCAGACTTTGCCCGTCCACCAACCCATCGTGGAAAGGGACCACCTGCCATAAGGGCGGTGTCCCGTGGGGGAAATTAGGATGGGCCCGACACAGTGGCGGGAGCATCCTGTATTTTTAATAGTGTGGCGGGTGGTGCTTAAAGCACCGGCCGCCGCAATGGTAAAAATACATGTAGTGCATTTCAAAGCACAATCTGATAGGCACCGCCACCATAGAGAACCCTTTTCCGCCCGGTCGCAAGGCAACCAGGGCGGAAAAACGGCGGACGGTCTTTCCGACCGCCACGGACCCCCCAGCCATAATAATATGGCGGGGCGATACGCCCGCCATCCTAATGGGGGCCAAAGTTTCCAAGAAATGAGGATTGCCCAATCTTTGTCAGGAAGTCTAAATCCACGTACCTCACAAAACAACAAAGGAAATGACGGAGCGACTATTGACATTATATTCAACAATTTTCATTGATGGTGGCTTCAGACTTCCTGGAAAATATTGGGCACATCCTACACTACAAATACCACCCTTTTTCTTCTGCTCGTTATTTGCCTGTTTATTTTTTTTTAATGCATTATGCATGTTTTCTTTTTTTTTACATTAATAAAACACACACATTTTTTAATTTGAAAACCTATTTTTATTAAAAAAAATGTTGCCACAGCTTATAAATTTACTTATATCTCATTTCTTTCTTACTTCTAAAAATATATTTTACTCCTTTTTAAAAAAAAAAATCTACACTCTATTTCTATTCTGACTATGATGATTTTCCACATTTTAAATCATCTTAATTTAAAAGAAAAAATCATTTTTTTCATTTATGAATAATCCTTCTTAATTTTTTTTAAAAACATTTATAATGTACATCTTTTTTAAAATAAAAAAATAACACATTTAATTACCAATTAAAAAATATATATATACATTTGGCACTATTAATTGTGAATACTAGGGGGCCCATTAGGATGGCTGGCGGATTGCCCCTGCCAGGCTGGCGGTAGCCACCGCCGGCCTGGTGGGGGCAATCTACCCGCCATTCTCTCCCAAATGACCCCCGCCATATTAGTATGGCGGGGGGACCGTGGCGGACGGAAAGACCGTCCGCCCCTTTCCCGCCGGTCGCCTTGCGGCGGAAAAGGATTAATATGGTGGCGGTGTCTAATAGACACAGCCAGCCATATTATGATGGGCCCAATCTGATGCCTTTCCATAGCGGAAAGGCATGTGGTCTTCACTCTGGGGCCCCCGTGAGCCCCCAGAGTGAAGGAGGGGTGGGGGGTGCACACGGGGGGTACCTGTGGTACCCCCCAGCATTTGCATGCACGAAGCAGCAGGCACCGCGCTGTGCCTGCCGCTTCGTGTATGCTAATGCATGCATACATTTTTAACATTGTGGCGGGCGGTGCAGTGAGCACCACCCGCCACAATGTTAAAAATGAGGGTTGCGCCCGCCACTATGACAGGCGCATCCTAATGCAAACATTGGGACCCCCGCCCTTAAGGCGGGCGGTCCCTTTTACCAATGGGATGGCGGGCGGACAAAGTCCGCCCATCATCCTAATGGGGCCCTAAGTATTTCAAATTCAACATGCATAGGAATATTTAACCATTTTTTTATATTTTTTTAATAAATGAACATATTACAAAATTTTCAACCTCCCTCCTCTATCCTTACAATATATTTAGCCTTTAAAAAAAAATAATATTTATCTTACCTTAGCGCAGATCATTCTCCCAGGTGAGCCACATTATTACGCTTGCAGAATCCTTTGAAGACTCCAATCAACTTCTTCTGTTTAAAGATTCCGAATTTTTATATTAGTGCATTCTCTAAAACTTTTTTAATCAAAATAATGATCAAATCTATATATAAATACTTTGAAAAAGTTTCAAAATTATTTTTTTTTTTGTCCTCATTAGCCATATGGTCGATCCAAATGTGCTCCTAGCCGCAAAACACGAGACCCGATCCCCCCTGCAGCACCGAGAGGCCTAGTACTAAGCTCCCAGTACCCAGAGAGTCAGGCCCGATGTCTCCAGCAAAGCTTGGACGGACACTCTCCCTTCGGGCCGGTTCGGCCAGTTGTCCAGTGACTGTACGGCCTGGGGTGCCTCCCTTTGGACAAGGAGATTTTAGGCCTAATCATCGGACCCGGGGAAAGAAAAAAATTTTTTTTTTTTTAAAAACCCTGGGTTGACTAACTGTCCCTTCTCCAATTCATCAAAAGGTCCCAAAATTTCAAAGATCGGGGGCTACATGTTCTGGATAGGTCGACCGTCGATGCTGCATATAGTGAAGACAGCCACTCTACGTGCGTTGGAGGATTTGTGTTAACCCAGTTTTTACAGATTTCTCTTCTTGCTAGTAGGATGGCATAGAATAAGAACTCTCTCTCTAATCCATTGATGTTGTTATTTAGGCCGAAGATGATTAAAGACCATGTGAACGGGATAGATGATCTGAGGATAGATTCAAGTGTTGTCCTAACTTTTTGCCAAAAGGTGGCAATGTTCGGGCACTCACAAAACATATGAAGATCTGAGGCTGCTGGAAAGGAGCATTTGCTACAACACTTCCCGGGTTGGAATTTCGAAAGCCGTTTGGGAGAGTAATACGCTCGGTGAAGCGTGAAAAAGTGGTTACGCCTCAACCATGCTGGCTTGATAATTTTATAGAGGAGGGTAAAAGTTTCCTCCCATATGTCCTCCATATGTAGTTCTCCCTCTGCACCCCAGAGTTTTTCCGGGAAGTTGAGGTCACGCTCTCCATCCTCTATGATGTGCCAGTAGAAGAGTGCGACTTCCTTTCTTCCCACAGGTCTCTCTACTAGGGTGTTTTCTAGAGGACTATATTCTCCCATCATTGCTTTCTTCTTTATTTGAGTCCGAAGCCAGCTGACCAATTGTAAATATACAATCCAGGAGAGTGATGATGTTACCCTAAGCTTGAAAGTATCCCATTCCATAAGTGATCCTTCTACCAGCAGTTTCCCCCACTGTGTTATACCTGCATCTAGTAGGACTCTTTTTAAAACTCCTTTTAAAATTAGCCGAGGAACAAGGCAGGGTTGTCCTCTATCCCCCCTTCTTTTTAATTTATACGTAGAACCGTTTGCACAGTCTATCAGGGAGGATACTAATATTCCACACTTCACTTTTTCGGGCTGGGATAAGAAGGTCGGACTCTATGCCGATGATATACTCATTTATACAACCGATCCCGCATTGGCATTCCCTATAATTATAAAGAAAGCGGAGGAGTTTGGAAAATTCTCGGGATATGAAATAAATGCAGGGAAAACGGAAATTATGGTTTGGAACATTCATAATCTTCAACTCCCGGTAAAATCCTCAATGAGGTATTTGGGAGTTACAATAACTAAAGACTTAGAACATCTGGCTCAAAACAACATAGCCCGGATTTCCCGCGAATCCCAATCCTTGATGAAAGCTTGGTCCTTTCTCCCGCTTACCATCTACGGGAAAACCAGCTTGACAAAAATGAGTATTCTCCCGAAATTTACATTCATTTTCAATTCCATCCCGCTAATTTTCGACACCAAACAGCTTGCAAAATGTCAGCAAAACATTAACTCATTTATTTGGGGATATAAATCCAGCAGACTGGCCTGGAAAAAACAGAGAAGGAGAAGAGAAAAAGGGGGGCTCGCATTGCCAGACCTGGAATACTACGCCTGGGCTTTTCATTTGACCCATTCCAGGATGCTACTTAAGATCCCCTGGGGAAATGCAAATGGGTTTATGTATAAAGCAATGTTATTGGGTTCGGACCTTCCAGTGAACGGTTTTCTTTTCAAGTTTGGCCACCAGAAGTTCTTTAAAAAAATTAGGCTAAAGTCACTACTGGGCACTATAAAAGAATGGTCTCAAATTAAATCCAAGGCTGGGATAGGATATTTAACTAAACATGCCCCGTTTTGGGACTTACCTGGGCTATCATCACAAGAAGCCAACGCAGTTAAAAGAGTCCTACTAGATGCAGGGAAAAAGTTTCAAACATTAAACCAATTATTATTTTATGAAAGTTTTTTTGTGTATTCAATATACATATTATTGTGCATCCTTCATTATATATCAATAATTTTTTTTAAAACGATTTAATTTCTTTTTTTCTTAACTTCCTCCTAATCTTTCTTTCAATTTTAATCAATAAAAATAAATAAAATCTAACTTACCTTTCCGAAGTTATGTCCTGCATCTGTTTTCGTTGAACACAGGCTGTAGAGTAAAACTATTGTTAAAATGAATTACCGCTTTCGTCAAAAGTATTTATAAACATAAAAGAGAGACAATTTTTTTCAACATTACACGACACATACCTTTTTAACGTCTTCACCATCTCAAATATTCTTCAGCCACTCCAGAACATTTTTCACTCTCTCCGTCCATTTTTATTCAAGTAATAGGTTTCGTCACTTTTTTGTTGCACTATTAAAATACATATGCAAGGGTGTGCACCGTTTTTAGGAACAGATACACACTACATTTATTCGGTAAGCCACTTTATTTTTTATTTTATTTGATAAATGACTATTTCAATAATTATTATCTAAAATTCGTTTTGAGAGTAGGATTATCATAGATGATTGCTTATCTTTTTATGCTCGTAGAATTAATATTTAATACATCCTTTCTGCATGCCACTAATGCTTCACAATCCCCTTGCACCATCAGCTATTAAGCCAAACAACAGCACTTGTTCATTGTTGGACCACGATATCCCCAAATGTATTTTCTAGTTCTGCACCATTATATATTACTTATTTAGTGGTATTTCATGAACAGTTCAGAACAGTTCAGAACCCTTGTGATTCACTTCCCTATATAACCTCGATTCCAGCTTGGAATGCAGCTTGCGGAGTAATAGTATTGCGGAGTGAAAGTATTCGGTGTGAATGTATGTGCGGAGTGAAAGTATTCGGTATTAATGCATTTGCGGAGTGAAAGTATGCGTGATATTTGAATTTGGAATGAAAAAATCGTAGTAAAGGTTGTTTACCTGATAGGACACGCCATCGAAAGAGAACAAGACTAAATCACTAGAGCAGCTGTCCACTGGATCCCAGAAGGCAAACAGAAGTGAGGCAGGCCAAAGAACACATACAAGAAAACTCTGAAAACAGAAATTAAGACCCTGAACACCGTACAGACGCTTTCCCATGACAGACAGAAGTGTAGGTCCTGCGTTGCTGCCCTACATGCCAGTTGGCCTAACGGGCAGTACGTATGCATGATGAGATGTTCTATTTAGGTGCAGTTGGCGTTGGCTTATAAGCATATTACCAAATAACAATAGAATGGTAGGCACAAATGTAATGATATATTTTCTTATTCCTTCAGAAGTCTTGATGTCCTGCAAGCTGTTCAGGAAATAGCAATGCATTGGTAGATACTTTGGAGTGAATAGATACAGATTTTAGAGAGCTACAGTACAAGTTGCCCGACCATTGGTGGAATAGCTGAGAAACAGTTAGTCCCCTACATTATAGAGTGATGCCAATGTTCATGAGTTTCCCCAAATGTACCTGACACATATGGTGTGTGTGCGCCAAAACTTGGGCATGATGTTTTCAACTGGTTTCAGCTGTTTTCAGGTAGACATTTGGTATATATTATGAATGCTACACAGAAGTCTACAAATGAGCAGTACAAATTCATCACCTGATTGATAGACTTTTTTTCAGTTATCCATGAAGTGAAACAACGATTGAGCATGTGGCCTTCACTAAATTCCTTCTTGTGTTATAATTTTTTTATTGACATTTTGAGAAAATTACATCATAAGTACAATAAAGTTAATAATAACTTACAACTTGAATATGAATAAATGTACGAAATATATGGAAAAGAAAAAATGCATGTGTGACAATTACTATGCACCAATAAATAACACTTACAACTATAAAGATAAATAGCAAGGTATACAGTTGAATTAATATGGTGTGAGAGAAGTTAAATATTTAAATAATGCAAGCAACATATGTAAGAAATAAAAAAGTCTTAAAGAATGAATCATATGTTATCTCCTTTCCTGAATTTTTTATATTTTTTCCCTGTCCCCCCACCCACTCCCCGTCCCAGATCCACCCTTCCCCCTCCACCCCCCCTCCCTGTGTCATGAAGCAACAGACCTGACTAGGTTTGTGGGTGATGATTGGTGGTATTTCCTCGCTAGGGTGACATATGAACAGGAAAGAAAAAAAAAGAACAAATATTTCCCCCAACTTCTCTCAACCCCCCCACATTCTATTCCTACACATTTACTAGCACCCCCACCATTTCAGCATTTTACAACCCAGTAGTAAAAAGGAAAAAAACTTAGACAGTCTTGCAACCAGAAAATGGTGTCCTATGGGGTCCTGATTAATCTTGATTAGATACTGTCCCCAGGCTTCAGTCATTCCGACATGTATCTTGTCAGCCGACACCCCTCGAGAGTCATTTGCCCCTGCAGTCTAAAACCTCCTTAGCCTTGATCTCTGAGGTGAAGACTCTGACATTCAACTTTCACCTGGGCCGAATTTAGTAAGAAGGCTTGTGCCCCCTTTTCCTGATGAAACTGAGTAATCATTTGGCGTAACCGCCATCTTCGTCCTACTGTAATGTGGCAGAAATCTGGCCTGGTCAAGAAAGAGAACCCATCAGCTGCCCGTTGTGCATCTGGTCTGGCCTTCTTGAACACGTTTTGCCTCAATAGGAAGTTCCCAAAATAAACTAATATTGCCCGAGGTTTGGCATAGGGGCACATTGGCTGATGTATATTGAATGGAACTCGGTGCACCCTCTGGATTTCTTGGGACCACCTCCAACCTTCTAAATCTGGGAAGGATTTTTGGAACAGCAGTACCATAAATTCTCTTGCGTCTGATCCCTCCTTCCCTTCCGGGATCCAGAGGAATCGAAAGTTGTTCCTTCTTTGACGATTCTCACTCTCTTCGAGCTTCCATTGGATGTCTACAAGTTGTGCCTCATGCGCCTCCACTTGCCCCTTTGAACCAGCGAGATCCACCTCTAAAGTAGCAGTTCTTGACTCTACTTCGGTCATCCGGTCCCAGATGTTATTACAGGTTCTTCCATTTTTTTCTGACAGCCCCCTGAAGTGTCCATGCTACATTTTGTGCACGTTTGCTCTGCATTCAGGCTTCCACACGGTGTGCTACAACACACTATAGAATTGATTCCAATGTGGGGGGTGCCTGGGTTACTTCTGCTTCCTTGATTGGTTGTTTTTGGATCCCCACCAATTAATCCCCGAAGGGAATAGTCTCACCTCAGCTTGTGCGGTCTAGGATTCTCTACTCTGGGGGCTCTGGAGTTTGTCTTTCGGGTAGCCGAAGTGTTTTGCCTGCCACTAGTTCCTTTGTCAGAGTCACTGTCCTCCTCGCTTGATTCTATATTAGATACTGTATCTGATCCCAGACCTGACCAAGTGGCATCTGACAGGGAGTAAAAATTGTTTGCTTCTGAATCGATGTCCTTTCCCCTGGCAGCCTATGTACCCTTGTAGACCCAAAGGGTTTGTTCTCCGTCCCTTTCTCAAGCCTTTTTATCCTTGACTCTTGCCATTTAGGATATTGCCCGGTCCTACCAGATAGCTCAATCGGGCTCCCCCGGCATCTCCTTGGGCCTCCCCCTCACTTGTGGGATCACACAGAACTGCAGGATCCGCTTGGGAAGATGGATTTGCTCCATCCAGTTGTAGCTCACTGCCCCCAGAGCCCCCTACATGGAGCACATTAGAGGCATTAGAGGCAGAAACACTTATTTCACCTATAACAGGCTCAACAATGGAAACCTCTATGGAATTCCCCTGGGTTTTTTCTGGGACACCTATATCTACTATGACTCCCGCATCCCCGTTTAGCTCTGGGGATAATGCAGGCATAGTCTCAAGTATTGCCCCCTGTGGTATCCCACGAAATGTCTCGGCATCATTCACCGCTTCCTCCGGCCCCTATGGTGGCTTACCGATGACTTTCCTTCTCTCGCCACCGGTTCCAGTTCCTGGCTGCTCCTCCATCCGCGTTGCTTGAGCGCCGGGCCCCCAGAGCAAGTCAATGACGGACCGTGGTGGCTGAGGCGGTGAGCCCACGCCCCTCCCTTTCCTGTCCGAGGGATTCTCAGCGCCAGACCGTCTGCGTTCTTGGGCTGCCACTGGAGTCGTCTCCGCCTCGGCTGCATCCCTCTGGGGTGAATCGAGCAGTCCAGTCTGTAAAGTAGCCCCTCTTCCTCTAGTGCTGGATTTAGGCGGCATCTTAGAAACGGTCTGAACGCCACTGCACGCCAAACCTAGAATCGCGGTCCGAGAGAGCCCACTCTCAAACTCCCTGCAGCCTGCGATCAACACCTCCGCTATCTCCGACAGCGCAGATATCCACTCCTTGATACCAGGTACTGGGACTTCGTATTCCTCAGCTTGGGTGGCTTGCATTCTGGGGTGGTGGAAAGCGGGGGTTAAATCAGGTAACCAAAATCACGTCACCCTCTGCTAGAGCCACCTACGGCCGTCTCACTCGGCCGCCATCTTGCCGGCAATAACACCGAATCATATGTTATCTCAATAGATATATAAATTCAGTATATAAATTAAACATTATATAAACTACAAATATAGAAAATTGTAACATAACAAATCTCCTCAGTCCTTGGAGTAATTAATATTTAAAGTCGAAAATTGTAAAATATATCAAGAAAAATGTATTGAATAGAATGTAGAAAAATAGTTGATATAAGAACTAACAAAGCATATCAATAGAAGTTATTGAAGAGAAATGAGATGTCAATAAAATATAGAATGAATAAAAGACAATTAGAAAAGATAGAATAATAAAATAATAATACAACAAAACTACAAGTTAATACACTAATAGGAAAGCATGAAAATCAGGGGTGAAAGGAGGAAAGGAAAAGAGAAAGAGAAAAAACAAAAAGGGGGGTATATTGTCAAATATCAGATCAAGGGGTATTTGTATCCACTCCTGGAGTGTTATCTTCATAATCCGTGCCACTATTCAGGTTCAGGAAAGGAGACCAAACACGAAGAAATATGTCAGTTTGATTTTGAAGATTATAAATTATTCTCTCATGTGAAGCTGTTTGGAACATAGTTATCAACCATTCTTCTTGGAAGGAGGAGATGGAGATATCCAATGGTGTAAAATACATATTTCTACTGTGGCCATTGCGGTGTGAAAAAGACGACATTGAGGTTTGTTAAGTTTTGGAGATAACTGAAGGTCATGAAGAATAATAACAGCAGGAGTGAAAGGAAGGTGTAAAGGCATTGTAGAAGATGAGATTTTCCCCACATATGCCCAGAAAGTTTGAATCAACGGAAAATCACATATAATGTGTGCTGAGTCACAGTTAGTGTTATCACATCTCCAGCAATTGGCATGGGAAATTAAACCAGCTTTTTTTAATCTTGCAGGAGACCAATGCCAGTCATGAAGAATCTTAAATATGCAAAATGAAAGTCGAGCTTCACGGGTTCCTTTATCTAGATTCTCCATTATTATCTCCCATGCATCAGTTGTGTAAGAAATTGAAAGTCGTGACTGCCATTTAAATTGTAGAGTCTGCGTTAGAGGTTGAGAAAAAAGATATGATGTAAAAACTCTGCATAAACCAGATATAACTCCTTTATGTTTACCCCAAGTATTTAGGTAGGATACTGTCTGTGAATTTAACAGCACCGGAGAGTGTGAACCTAATTGTTTTTCCAAACATTGCTTGAGCTGATTATATTGTAGTGATTGATGCGATGGAAGACCAAATTCTTCTTGTATTTTTGTGAATGTTTTAAAGTCACCACTATAAAAAATGTAATCTAATGTTTGAATACCTTCTGCTTCCCATACTGGCCATGTCAATACCTTCTTATTAATACGAACACCGGAATTATTCCATATGGGTGCCTTTTTATGAATATGGGAGTTTAAAGCTAATAAACGGTGTGCTCTTTGCCACGATTTGGACATGGCTGATAAGATTAGGTTTGTGGGTTTTTGATGTGCAATTTTAGTGCCATAAAGTGCAGAAATATCAGAACCCAAAGATAGAAGATGGCATTCTAAATGGACCCATTGCGGAACATCAGAGACTCCCGGTAACATATATGATAATTGAAAAATCTGCTGTAGTGTTGTTCCTATATTCCCAATAGGCTCTGCGCATTGGAATAATATATCCTATAGTTTAGACGTAGGACTGAGGTCGACTAGGTCTCTATCGAATATATTAGACTTAATTGAGAGTGCCAGCTAGCTCAGAGGTCACTAGAAACTTTCTCGAATTCACAAGAAGGGATTAGTTTCTGACAACCGCATAAACATGACAACTTTGTTCCCCCAAGATAAAACTGATCTTCAGAGTCGTGGAAACAATAGATATTTCACTCAGTCAATCGTGCATACTTCGTTTCACCAGAGTTGCAGAGAAATAGATAGACGGGCGTTTTCAATAAAAGGATTTATTGAACAGTCTTCTTTCTCAAGCCTAAGAAATGAACTGCTACAATTGTAAAACTGGTTGTAAAATATAATGCATACAGTATAAAGAGTAGGATAAACTAATATTGTAAGAGCATTGTATGGTTCCTAAACCATAGATAAATACATACATAAATAACAGAGGTTAAAAGTACTCAACTGGTGCTTCTAAAATACACTTACCCCGATGTACCTAAGCTAAGCTTAGTACGAGGGAAGAAGTAAGTGTGCTGTAGCATAAATGTAGTATTCTTTTTGCCAAGAATCTGTCCAAGATTTCTCTTAGGGTCTAATCAGCTCCGTACCTTAGTTTAGAATGGAGAAAGTCAGTCTCGGGACTCGATTTCCCAACAACCCGCAAGGGTAGCTTGGAACCACTGGAGCTGGATTTCTCGGCAGGAGAAAAGACAGCGTCTCTCTCAGTGCGTCTGCTGGAGGGTTGGCTTCCTTCGGCACTTGCTGTAGCAGGATGCGTCTGGCAAGTAGATAGTCGAACTGCTCCAAACCACTGTGTGTTTGCTAAGGCAAGTGTGGGCATATTTATACCTTGAAGTTGCCGAGTTTGACGTAAAGGTGGACATAATAACGTCATCAAAGAGTCTTAGTTCTTTGAAAACTCCATGAGTTCTTGGACAAGTCAGTTCTCGAGCAAGGGAAAGTCTCTAGCTGCTGAAGCCGAGTTTTCCAAGAAATCGTTGTAGATTTTCGGAACTAGTGGAAGTAGCCCTGCCGTATTTAGACTGCCTGAGCTATGCCTAAATATGGTTATGATTTCTATGCCTATATAAGGATATGGTGATTTATACCTATAAAAGGGCATGAATTGGGAAAATTACAATAGGGTCCTAAAATGATACATAACACTCACTCCACATTATCATGTTCATCTAAGTTCAAGCACTAAAACATATAATCTAGAGCATGTGTTTACAACTCCCAAAAAATCATATAAAATGCATTTGAAACGGTTGCACACAGAAATAATGAGCATTTTGTACAGTACGCATGTAAAGGCAATGATTTCATTGTAAGCATGTGATATGATATAATGCTAACCGAATGAATCACAAAATTTACATTTTATGAAATGGCTCTAGATACAGAAAAAGGTCGAGACCATGCCATAGCAGAATATACAAGCTAGTCTGATTTGTGTATTGGGTCAATATTTTTTCTAGGAATTTTTCAAAGAATTCTTGTTCTCTAAGAATAGTTCTACTTTAAACAGATTAGAGTTCCAAAAGAACGCTGTGTGATAATTTCAAAAGTCATTCTCGGTGTCAGGAGAAAACATTAAGTCATCAAGGCTGGCAAAGAAATCGTCTACCATAGTAGGTGAAAGTTCGACCACTTCATTAAGAAGGTCAATTGTGCACAGATGTGAAGCATCGCCGTCAGTGTCAGCCCCGTTAGCAATGTTCATAGCAGATGGTACCTGTGTGCCTGTTGGTCCGCGTATCTCACTTCCAGTTGGATTTGCCGGTGATATCTCAATGAATGCCGTCATCAGGATTGGTAGCTGTTGGGCGCAACACAACACATGAGCCATTACCAGACCCAGTAATGCATCAGCATCCGTTGGCATAGCCGATGGTAGTGTTAGACAGATATCTAAAACAATTTCCTCTCCACAAAGCAGGCATCATAGAACAGGTAAGATGCAATCTTGCCAGATTGGTCTGATTGACAGGAACCATGTGGTATTCAGATCTCTCAAATGAGCAAAGCCAAGGATCTGTCTTATTCTGTCACGATACCTCAAGGCCTGTAGCGCATTCTCCATGCTGACTTGGGTATCGCTGGTGGCCGGATTTGCCATAACGGAGCAGGAGCAATAAAAATAGTATCCCTGCTTCGAGTCCCAAAATGAGAGGCAGGCCACCGAACACAGAGTGTGCGAAGTTAGGGAAAATGCCCAGGACTGCTTCAAATGGTGATAACAGTCCCGAAAAAAATCGTCTTAAATACATGTGCAATACCGCTGGTATCAGACATGTTAAAGATACGACCTAACATTTCTGTGAAATGTATTGGGCAGTTTGTTGATAATAATGCATGTATCTCTGCAGAGGACCTTGCAACTTGCAGATCATATGTCTCTCTGGACGAGGTCAATGGCACAGCTGTTTGCAAAAGAATGGCTTTCATTCTGCTTAAAGTATCAATTTGTATAGAAGAGTTGTTCAGTGAAGGCCATAGTGGCGACTCCACGTCTTTCTTGGTTTTAGGAAACAATAGTTGCATACAACAAGTGACCCTGGCTGACACAGTAACTAGATAACCTATTCCTGGCATCATTCCACAACAGCTGTGATCATTTAACTAAGCATGGGCGGATTTTGCGAATTGGCAATCCGCGAAATTGCGTATTTATGGATTCGCAATCCGCAAAATCCGCAAACTCCTGCGAATTTTGTGGATTCTTTTTTTTGTGTACGCAAGTGTTTCTGTCATTTTGCAAGGGTTTTTTACCAGTTCGCAAATGCAAACTTACTTGTCGGGTAGCAACGGTCGCATCCATGTTGCTTCTACATCTGGTTCATCACAGCACCCTCTGTTTCACCACTGCCACCCTCTGTTTCACCACTGCCACCCTCTGGCTCACCCATGCCACCCTCTGGCTCACCCATGCCACCCTCTGGTTCATCACTGTAGATTATGGGTGGAAAAGCACACCTGCCCTGCCTCAACTGACATGAATTAATTAGGGGCTGATTAATGTGTCACTGAATTTGAACTTCCAGTCTGGCACCTGCTTCCTTATCTGTAATTGCTTTCTGTTGCAGTGTAATTTTTTTTAACAGGACCTTTGTGGCATACTTGTAGCTATCCTCTGAGCCTGCTGTGAGGGTCAGATCAGGGTCATAGAATAGTTGCAAGTAGGCAACTGAACTCTGGAGGGGCCCCTCAGGAAGCACTACAGGGAATGGTTACTAATGATAAGATTGAACTTTTGCACCTGCTGAGTGCTTTCAGTTTTGCAAAAATCGTTTTTCTGCACAATATATTTTATTTAATGTTCTGAAAAAGTTCCAAGATTGTAGTTGCAGCAACTGTAATGCCCCAAACAAACTTACTTGTGAAATTTCTAATCCAAAAGTGATCCAAAGAAAGTCAAAAAGGCCTCAAATCCAAATATCCAGCAGCATCCACAAAAAGTAAACCTTCCAGGTCAAGATCCAAACCAAAGTGACCAGGACATGAACAAAGCACTGGGAGGAGCCTCCTGAACAGGAACAGGAAGTTGGAGACTGTGGGGCACTTCCTTCCTCCACCCCCCCAAAAATGAACTCCTTGCAAAAAAAAAGTGCAGGCAAATGTCAACCTGAGGAGTTATTCTGATAAAAAATCATTTTCAGAAGGTTTATGCTGACTGCTGGTGGATTTCTTGTGCGAAATTGCAAATTTTGCAATTTCGCAATTGTGAGTTTGTCGCTGCCTGCCGCATCTACGTGTTCGCAAGTGTTTACTCCCGCGATGCGTGATCACGGGCCTTTATGACGTACTCGCGTTGCTAAACTCTCGCTGTGCAAGGTGGCAATCCGCGATGACGTAATAGCGGTCGACAAACTCCCGCGGGATCCCGCAGCAAGATCCAAAATGGCGCAGCACACGCAAACATGGAGAAAAACAACTCTACAAACGCTGAATGGCGGTAAGTGAACGCTGCGCGCCGCAAAATTGTATAGTATTCTATTTGGCAAATGCGACCAAGCAAAAAATCTGCTTCGCGCGGATTTGCGAATTTTCGGTAAGCTCGCGAGAGTTCGCAGATTGCGAATTTGCCGAAAATCCGCAAAATCCGCAAGCGGAACGGATTTTACGCCCATGCTTACATTTAACATAATGTAGCACTAGATACCATTGGAGAGCTGGCTTAAAATTGGATCTATCACCGCTGTGGACAAACCCTGCAGGTGGCAAGAAAGGTATTGGAAGAACCCTCACTGCTCTGTGTAAATTAATTCCTTGACATAACAGTGTACCGCTTAGTGAGTTTTTACAATTTTTACCACTAAGAAATACCTCCTTTTCCCCACTCCAAAATTTGTGTGTGTAAGGTAAATCCCAGGTAAATGGTAAATACAGGCCTGCTGGTATGTGTTTTAAGCAATATTGAAACTGAAAAGTCGTCACTGGTATTGTGATGGTGCCATGTACTATCCATTCAACTGATGGTTTCTCAGAAACGGTCAATGGTAATCTCTCCAGTTTTTCTATGCTCAACACCGTATAGTCTGCTCCCTTCTGTGCCAACGAGATTTGTTTATCTGTAAGGTTAAATACAGTAAACAATGACGTAGTGTTGATTAAACGCCAGGGCACATAGCCAGAACGAAGGTTTTGCAACGTCCAGCCTAACAGCATTATAGAACGTAATTGAGACTGGCCATGTTGTAACATTAGCAAATCCTGTTCCCATTATGTCTATGGCAGAGGATACAATGCTGTCCAAATAATAGATTGTGAATGACAGAGTTGTTAACCCATTGTCAGCTACAGAGTAAGCGTGGGCTGAAAATCCGTTCCGCTCGCGGAATTTGCGAATTTTTGGCAATTTCGCGTTCCGCGAATCACCCGAATTTGTCAAAAAATTCTCAATTCGCAAGCTGGCGGATTTTTTGCTTGGTCGCGCTTCAAAAATACAATATCCCGCGCGCGGCGTTGACTTACCGTGATTCTGAGTTCGCCGAATTGTTTTTCCTCCCTGTTTGCGTGCGCTGTGCCATTTTGGATGTAGCTGCGTGATCGCAAGAGACTTTTCGACCGCGAGTACGTCATAGCGGCCCGCCATCTTGTAAAGCGAGAGTTTGAGAACGCGACTACGTCATAAGGGCCCGCGATCACGCATCGCAGGAGTAAATAATTGCGAATACGTAGATTTATTTATTTATTTATTTAGCGATTTATAGAGCGCCTGGTGACCCGGAGGCATCCCCGCGCTGTAGCATTTGTGGAGACCAGAGGGGAGAGGGGACTTTATTTTGGGAACAGCAGCGTTTTCAATTTTTTCCGGAAAAGGAGATGGCTGGGTTCCTGCCTCAGGGGGCGAGGAAGTGAGTTCCATCCTGAGGATGCTTTTACAGAAAAGCGTCTACCGCCGGTGCGTGCCTTCCTGTATCTGGGGACGTTGGCCAGACGCTCATTGTTCGAGCGTAGGGATCTGGGGGCCTTGTAGGGGGTAACCGGGTCTCTCAGGATAGCAGGGCCGAGACCGTTGAGAAGTTTGTGTGCGGTGCACAGGGCCTTGAATTCTACCCTTTGTCGTATTGGAAGCCAGTGGAGGGCCTTGATCGCTGGTCTGGCTGAGACTCTGGAAGGGAGATTCATAAGGAGCCGGGCAGCTGCGTTTTGCGTACACTGAAGTTTAGCCATAGTGGCTTCAGGAGCTCCTAGATAGACCGTGTTACTGTAGTCTAGCCGCGCAAGGATCAGGCCTTGGACCAAGAGTTTCCTAGATAGGGGCGGAAGTAGTGGGAGGATCCTGCGGATGGAGCGCATGAGACCAAAACAGGTGCCTGCTGTTTTGGTTGCTTGGGTTTTCAGAGACAGCTCGGGTTCCAGACAGACTCCTAAGGTCTTAATTACTTGTTTCGGGGTGGGTACTTCCCCGAAGACGTCTGGCCAGACCGAAGAGGGGATGGTGGTCCATTGCTTGCCCAAAAGCATGACTTCTGTCTTTGATCCGTTTAGCTTGAGCGATGACTCGCACATCCAGTGGCGAATTTGTTGGAGGCAGTTCGGCAGATTGTCTGGGTGATTGTCCAGATGTGAGAGTGAGACGACCAATTGCGTGTCGTCCGCATAGCTCACTATCTTAATCCCAAAGGAGGCGACAACATCCTCGAGGGGGGCCATGTAGGCGTTGAATAACGCAAATAATAATGGCAAAAGGGCCAGAGTGGCCAGGGGGACGATAAACTAGGAGGCCGGACAGTGAGCTAGTCGGCGCTAACTGGATGGTAAAATAGAGGCTTTCGGAGTCCAGGATATGAGCGTCGTTGGCTCTGCAAGAGAGGTAGTCCCGGTAGATGATGGCCAGTCCTCCTCCTCTGCCTGAAGGACGAGGTTGGGATTGGATGAGGAAGCCTGGAGGGAGGGCTCGAACAACATCTGAATCCGAGTGGTCGGTAAGCCATGTTTCGCGACGCGCAGCTGACTTCCGGCGGGAGATTTGAAAAACTCGCTTTCCCGAACTTGCAAAATTGCAATTCTGCACAAGAAATCTACCGCAGGCAGCATAAACCTTCTGAAAATGATAATTTGGATCAGATTGACATTTGGCTGCACTTTCTTGTGCAAGGAGTCCATTTTTGGGGGGTTGGGAGGAAGGAAGTGCCCCAGAGTCTCCAACTTCCAGTTCCTGTTCAGCAGGCTCCTCCCAATGCTTTGTCCATGTCCTGGTCACTTTTCATTTGGATCTGGAGCTGGAAGGACTACGCTTTGTGGCTGCTGCTGGATATTTGTATTTGAGGACTTTTTGTTTGGATCACTTTCGGATTACATTTGGATTTGAGATTTTACAAGTAAGTTGGTGTTGTTTGTTTGGGGCATTGCAGTTGCTGCAACTACATTTTTTTTAAACTTTTTCACAACTTTAAAAAAAATATATTGTGGATAGGCACAGTTTCCAGTAGGCCCAGGGTTAGTCATGGGTGCATGATACAACTGTTTCTGTTAGTTTTGTTGAACTTAAATATCATTTATGTCATGGAATTGAATAGCTCACTGTTATATGTGGAATTTTCTTTTTTACATTTTGGGGTGCGAGTAAAGCCACACTAGACAGTAGGCCCAGGGGTAGTCACTCAGTGGTGCATGGACCAAGTCTTTCTGTGGGGTGTCTTGAATTTAAACATCATTTAGGGCATCATAGATGGCATTGGATTGTGGTGATTTCTGTGTGTTTTTTGATTTTTGGGGGTGTTGTTGGGGCCTGGCCATGTAGGTGGGGGCCATTTTGAGGCCTGGTCCAGGCAGGGCCTGGCCATGTGGGTGGGGGTCAAGGGGCCATTTTGAAGCCAGGCAGTGTGCTGCTCAGGCCTGCAACCAGTTTGCCTTGCTTTCATCCATTATGCCGAGGGGTACTCAGTGGTGCATGGACCAAGACTTTCTGTGGGGTGTCTTGAATTTAAACATCATTGAGGGCATGGATGGCATTGGATTGTGGTGATTTTTGTGTGTTTTTCGACTTTCTGGGGTGGTGTTGGGGCCTGGCCATGTGGGTGGGTGCCATTTTGAGGCCTGGTACCGGCAGGGCCTGGCCATGTGGGTGGGGGTCAAGGGGCCATTTTGGAGCCAGGCAGAGTGCTCAGGCCTGCACCCAGTTTGCCTTGCTTCCATTCATTATGCCCAGGGGTACTCAGTGGTGCATGAAACAACTCTTTCTGTGCGGTCTCTCTTCTATTAATGTAAACATCCATTTTTGATTAGAATTGCAATTTTTATTTTGGGTTTTTCCGTTTTTGGGTGTGTTGTAAAAATAAATGCCTAGTTGCTAATATTAATTGAAGCACGACATATGCAACATTTATTTAACTGATGTTCCTCTGGCTTCCTTTGCTGTTAGGTGCACAAGTGAACCACAAATCAGTCATCGTTCATCATCAGTGCCAGGAAGAAGTCCTGCTGCTGTGTGTGCAGCACAACATCACGTGACGTGGCCTGCTGTTCTGACATCTGAAGAAGATGGGCCCAAAGAAAGGTGGCTGTAGCTCCTCTACCAAAAAAGTTTCCAGTGCCACAGTCAGTAAGAAGGAGCAGAAGAAGCAAGTGGCGCCACTTACCAAGGAGACTGGTGTACACACAGACACTTTTTTTGGGAAAAAAAAACTACGCCTGCAGCAGCGGTGTCCGCCGGGGACCAAGCTGGGAGCAGCACCTCAGCTTCATTGGTCTCAGTGCCACCACGCCAAGTTAGGCCCAAGGTCATGAGTGCCACAGCGGCAGCCACTTTTATTTCTCAATCACCATTGACCAGTCATGTTGACGTTGACTCATCGCAAGAAAGTAGCATCCAATCAACGCAGGGTGTAACTCATCTGACGAGTGTTCAACCGCATCCGCAACAACAACCACAGGTGCAACAAGGAGAGGTGCAAGGAGAGGTGCAAGGAGAGGTGCAAGGAGAGGTGCAAGGAGAGGCGCAAGGAGAGGCGCAAGGAGAGGCGCAAGGAGTGTCGCAAGGAGCGGTGCAAGTAGAGGCGCATGGAGAGGCACAACTGCCCACAATGCTTATTCCTCCAGAAGTAGGGGCACATCAGGAAATCGAGATTCAAGCGGAGGTATCATCCGAGCAAGCCACTCCTCCTGATGAGCCATTGGCTTCCAGATCCCCAGCAAGAAAAAGGTCAAGGAGGGCTAGTACAAGTTCTTCAAGCCCCCTTCCTTCTGATGATCTAGATCAAGATTAGAACCCACCATATGAGAGGGAGGCACACCATGCGCCCACAAAGGTAGCTAAGCCTAAAAGGAAGGTTCCTGCAAGGCTTCCTCTTACGGGTGATGCAGCAGACAGAAATTTTTACCCTATCCCGAATTGCGCGCTGAGCGGGATGTGGGCGGCGTGGCACTGGTACCACCACTAACACAGGTAACCACTACATCAACATGACCTACAGCTGCCATATTTTCTCTTCAGAAGGGCCAGCAGGGACCTCCATCCAGCTCAACCTTCGTTACCTCAAGTAGTGGTGCTGTAACTGTAAGTGCACAACAGGGTCAGATTCGGCCACACCCATCCTCCACTTCATCTGGCATTGAAAGTAGCACCTCCACCACCACCAGAAATCTCAACTCCCCAGTTTGGGACTTTTTTAGTATTAGAAAAAAGGCGGAAAACCTAGTTGTTTGTTCGATTTGTAAAACTGTAGTTAGTCGGGGTAAGCTTGGTACCAACTATGGTACCGGAGGCCAGAGAGGCCATCTCCAAAAACACCACACTATCCAGTGGGAGGCGCACCTAAGTAAGATCCAGGAAGCCAAAAGTACAACAAATCCAAATGTATTTAGTGATATTGCATCTGATGATGATGAGGGGCTGATCGTGCAGGGGGAGGTGAAGAAGCGACAGACTTTTTTCTGGTACACACAGTACCCCTGGCAGCAGCAGTGCAGTGGTAGCGCCCACACCCTCTACCCCAGCAACATCTATGAGGCACACTAAGAGTCTGGGAGAGACACCAATGCGAAAAAGTACATCAATGAGCCTAACTGGGTTAAAGAAGTCTGGCTCATCATCATCACGTATGAAAACGGTCCAGACCACCATTAAAAGCATGTTTTGGTCGGAGGCGCCATTTGAACGCAACCACCCAATGGCACGTCTTTATAATGCAATGCTGGATAAAATGTTAGCGCTGGACTTTCTCCCTTTTTCTTTTGTGGAAGGGGTGGGTTTTCTAGAATTTGTGGCAACAGTCTGCCCTAAATGGAAGGTTCCTAGCCGGTCCTATTTTGCCAGAGTTGCGGTTTCAGCACTACATCAAGATGTGCTGGAGGTGATTGGGGCAGCTTTGCAGAAGAGTGCTGTTCACACTATCCACCTGACAACAGACATATGGACCAGTTGCCAAGCCCTTGATTACATGTCCATCACTGCACACTGGGTTTCTTTTGCAGGGGTTAGAGACAAGTTATATGCAGGTGTTGACAGTGACACAGTTTTTCAAGCTAGTCGGAAACATGCAACAGTAGCCATGTTTGCCATGGAGAAACCTCATACTGCAGTAAACATTTTGGAGGAGTTTAACAGTAAGATCTTTGAATGGCTGCAGCCAAGAAACCACATGATTGGTTATGTTTCCACGGATAATGGCAGTAATACAGTTAGGGCCATGAATGATGGTGGCTATATCAGAGTGCCGTGTTTGGCGCACAGTATTAACATTGTTGTTCAAGATTTCTTGAAAAAAGAAAACAAAGTCAGCAAGTTACTGACCACCTGCCGAAGAATCTGCGCACATTTCAGCCATTCTTTTAAGGCCCGGAAGCAGCTGAGGAACATGCAACGTGACCAGAGACTGCCAGTCAGAGGACTCATCCAGGAGGTGGTAACACGTTGGAACTCAACCTTCTACATGCTTGAGCGTCTGTCTGAGCAGTGCTTGGTAATCAATGAGTATGTCTTTGCACTGGGTTCTACTATGAAAGACATGAGGCTAGAATTGGAGGAATGGGACCTAGTTAAAAGCCTGACAGACATGCTTCGTCCTTTTGAGGTCTTCACGCATGATGTCAGCAGGGAGGACTGTACTTTGGGCAAAGTTATCCCATTGTTGCGCATGCTAGAGCACCAACTGAAGGCGGTGTCTTCAACGTTCAAAGGTGATACTGACAAGCAAGATGCATATCAGTTGGCTGTGAGCTTATTAACCCACCTAGTTGACAATGAAAGGCTTAAAAAAATACATACAGAACAACATAACATTTGTGCCACTATTCTGTACAAAAAGGCAGTGGCCAGCAAAGCATTCATTCCTTTTAATGAAGCAGATGTTTCAAAGTACAAACATTGGCTAGCTCTGTCAGCCACTCGGTTCGAAAAAGAGCAGCAGGAAATTGAAGGAACCGGCAGAAGTACTACTGAATCAGCAGACCATCCGCCGTCAAGGTCCACTTCTGTGGCCAAAGGCAGTCGCTTTCCCTCACAGCCGTTACCGACACCAGCAACCGTATCATCATCCTCACCTGCACCAGGCCCAGCCATAATATTGTCGGAAGCGGATTGGCTAACTCATCAAGTGTTTGCTCATTCCAGTAATGCAAAGGCCAAAGATGGTACGCAAAGTGGAGCACCCCTGGAGAACCTTGAGTGGATGGTTCAGGCCTATCTGGATGACCTAACAGAGGCCTTCTTTAATCAGAACCCATTGCTGTATTGGTATGGGAAAAGGGGTCAATGGCCACTGATCACCAACCTGGCTCTAAATTATTTGTCTTGCCCACTTGCAAGGGTGTCTTCTGAACGTGTTTTCAGTGCTGCTGGTGCCATTGTAACTTCAAAAAGGACCCGCCTCTCACCCAAAAATGTGGAGAGGTTAACGATGTTCAAGATGAATCAGCACTTCATACCACCAGATTACAAAATACGTGAATCCACGCAGGAAGAAGAGGACACCGACTTAGGTGACAGAAGTTCTTCTCTGTTAGCTGACCTACTCCTGTCTCAATTCACAGACTTTGAGGATGAGCTCTACTTCCCTGACACCTAGGCCTGAAACTTACTTCCTTTTTTTCCATCCTTAATCCTTATTCACTTTTACTCCTGTGTGTCTTTCTTTGTTTTGCACCTTTAACCACAACAAAACTCTAATCACAACAAATCCATCAGCAGCACTGTCTTCGTCTTATTTCCTTATTGAAGGTTCCGCTGTCTGCAATGCTGAAGTTCACAAGTACACAACTCAGTCATGCTCCTCTATCCTCCTCTTCCTGACTCCCCCTATCTATTTCACTCAAGGCAGATGGCTGGATTACGCAGAATGAAGAAACTGTTGCTTCATAGACGAGTCTCCTCAAAATAAGTGGGACTGGAATTACTGACAATATGCTGATTGCTGGCAGTTACTTCTGAAATTGACACGAGAGGCTGCCCCTGTGAGCCTCCACTTTAAGATCAAGATACGGTCAAAAAGTGGAACAGGTAATGAATAATGAGATGGCATGCAGTGCACAGCACTGGCTGTCTGGCTCTCATAAAAGCAATTGCTGTGTGTTTGTTGTGCATGAAAGGAATCATCATATGTCTTCTGTTATTATTATATCTTTTACACACTAAATGTAACTCAAGTCTACTCTGTTTTTTTTACCTTGTTTAATTCAAATTCAACTTCTACTGCAAGGGCCACTACGTTGCATTTTTTAATATGCAAAATGTCCTTGGACTCACTGTGTGTGTACACTGCGACTGCATGAACAACATTGAGTTTGCCAATATACCATGATGATGATGAGTCTTGATGATCAAAGTTACATAATATCTTTTTTCTTTACAGTCACTTATTGGAATGATGGATCATCATCGTCAGTTTACGGAAGAACTATGGCCATTTCGTGAGTGGCAAACAGGTAAACCAGTCAACAACAACTACAGCAGAACTACATGTCTGTCTAGTCATGGTATGAAGTGGTCGAGCCAGTGTAGTGTTGTTATGCCAGAGTCCAGACAGCAGTTCATGTAAAATTACGGCTATGTGGCTTGCTGCATACAATTAGATATGCTTTGTTTGTCTGTGTCAAAGAGGTATGCAACATCTGGTTGCTTCACTCAGTGGTGCCTGCTTGACCGTCTGCATGGCCCTGGCCTGCTGTGTGCTAATTACTATCCTTGAAAAGGAGACTCAGAGTACGCACTTTAGAAATGATGCTTGTATGTAATACTGTCGCCTCTGAAACTGAAAGTGTTATTTTTGCACTACACACCGTACCTTATATTTTTTTCTACGTGGTGTTTTAATATCACTTCCTGTTTTTCCGTCAACAATTACAGGCCGGCTTTTACCCTGTGCGATGGGAAAATTGATTAACTCAGGCTTACCATTAGCGATCCGCAATTCCGCATCCGCCAGGCAGGCAGTGGACAGTGTGTCTGGTCACCAAGATTGATCGACGGAGCGTCAGATGGAATGGAGGAGTACCGCGAAGAAGAGGAACGACTGGATGCATGCAACTTCCCAAATTGAACAGGACAACCAATCAATCAATCAAAGCATTTATATGGCGCACTACTCACCCAGAGGGTCTCAAGGCGCTGGGGGAAGGGGGTCCGCTACTGCTCGAACAGCCAGGTTTTGAGTTGCTTCCTGAAGGCGAGGTGGTCCTGGGTCAGGCGGAGGTGGGTCGGGAGGGAGTTCCATGTCTTGGCGGCGAGGTAGGAGAAGGACCGTCCCCCTGTGGTGGCTCTTCGGATGCGGGGGACGGCAGCGAGGGCGTGGCCGGTCGATTGGAGCAGGCGTTTGGGAGCGTAGAAGTTGAGGCGACTGTTGAGGTAACCTGGGCCTTGGTTGTGTAGGGCTTTGTGTGCGTGGGTGAGGAGACGGAAGGTGATTCTCTTGTTGACCGGGAGCCAGTACAGGTCTCTCAGGTGTCCGGAGATGTGGCTGCGACGGGGGATGTCCAGGATGAGTCGTGCTGAGGCGTTCTGGATCCGCTGGAGTCTCTTCTGGAGTTTGGCGGTGGTTCCGGCGTAGAGGGAGTTGCCGTAGTCCAGGCGGCTGGTGATGAGGGCCTGGGTGACCGTCTTCCTGGTCTCGGTGGGGATCCACCGGAAGATCTTACGTAGCATGCGCAGGGTGTTGAAGCACGACGAGGAGACGGCGTTGACTTGTCTGGTCATGTAGAGGGAGGAGTCCAGGATGAATCCCAGGTTGCGTGCGTGGTCTGTTGGTTTGGGTGCGCTGCCCAGGGCGGGGGGCCACCAGGAGTCGTCCCAGGCGGCGGGTGAGGATCCCAGGATGAGGACTTCCGTCTTGTCCGAGTTCAGTTTCAGGCGACTGTTCTTCATCCATTCGGCTACCTCTTTCATCCCTTCGTGAAGGTTGGCTCTGGCGGTGGCGGGGTCATTGGTGAGGGAGAGGATCAGCTGGGTGTCATCGGCGTAGGAGATGATGTTGAGGTTGTGCTGGCGTGCGATGGCTGCGAGGGGGCTCATGTAGACGTTGAAGAGGGTAGGGCTGAGCGAGGAGCCTTGGGGAACACCGCAGATGACTTCGGTGGCTTCAGATCTGAACGGTGGGAGGCGGACTCTCTGTGTCCTTCCGGCGAGGAAGGAGGTGATCCACTCCAGTGCCTTCTCCTGGATTCCGACGTTGCTGAGACGCTGTACTAGTGTACGGTGGCAGACAGTGTCGAAGGCCGCGGAGAGGTCTAGGAGGATGAGGGCTGCAGTTTCTCCGTTGTCGAGCAGTGCTCGGATGTCATCGGTGGCTGCGATCAGGGCGGTCTCGGTGCTGTGGTTGGCCCGGAAGCCAGACTGCGAGAGGTCGAGGGATCCGTTCGTCTCGAGGAAGGCGGGCAGCTGCTTGTTGACGGTCTTCTCGATGACTTTTGCAGGGAACGGGAGCAGCGAGATGGGGCGGTAGTTTTTGAGGTCGGTGGGGTCGGCTGATGGCTTCTTGAGAAGAGCGCTGAGTTCGGCGTGCTTCCAGCTCTCCGGGACGGTAGCGGTGTCAAAGGAGGTGTTGATGATGTCCCGCAGGTGGGGTGCGATGACAGTGTCGGCCTTGTTGAAGACGTGGTGGGGGTAGGGGTCGGTCGGAGATCCGGAGTGGATGGAGTTCATCGTGCGGACGGTGTCTTCAGTGCTGATCGAGGTCCAGGCGTGGAGGGTGGTGGTGGGGTGCGGTGGTTCGGTCATGGCGTGCGAAGGTTGAGTGCTGAAGCTGTTGTGTATGTCTGCGATCTTGTTGTGGAAGTAGGTGGCGAGGGAGTTGCAGAGGTCTTGCGAAGGGGTGATGTCGTTGTTTCCGGCGTTGGGGTTGGAGAGCTCTTTAACGATGTTGAAGAGTTCCTTGCTGTTGTGTGCGTTGTAGTCCAGTCGTTCCTTGAAGGCAGTTTTCTTGGTGGCACGGATGAGTTGGTGGTGTTTTCGGGTGGCGAGCTTGAGGGCAGTCATGTTGTCCGGTGTTGGGTCTCTGCGCCAGGTTCTCTCGAGCTCTCGGCAGTTCTTCTTGGAGCTCTTGAGTTCGTCGGTGAACCATGGGGCTTTCTTGCTGCCGGGTCTGCTGGGCGGGGTCCTCAGGGGGGCGAGGTCGTCTGCGCAGTCGCTGATCCACTTGGTGAGGTTGGTGGCCGCTTGGCTGGGGTTCGTTGCGCTGGTGGGTCGGTTCTTGCTCAGGGAAGACGTGAGCTGGTCGGCTGTGATCTTGTTCCAGCTTCTGCGTGGGACCTGTTGTTGGTGGTGGTGGATCATGGTCCTTTTGAAGCTGAAGTGGACGCAGCTGTGGTCTGTCCAGTGGAGTCCGGTGGCGTGGCTGAAGGTGATGTCCTTGCTGGATGAGAAGACGGGGTCGAGTGTGTGTCCGGCGTAGTGGGTGGGGGTGGTCACCAGTTGCTTGAGTCCGAGGTTAGCGAGGTTGTCCAGCAGGGTGGCGGTGTTGCGGTCGTTGTTGTTCTCCAGGTGGAAGTTGAGGTCCCCGAGGAGGATGTAGTGAGCGGAGAGGAGGGCGTGAGGGCTGACGAAGTCGGCGATGTCCTCGCTGAATTGTGTGCGTGGTCCCGAGGGTCTGTAGATGAGGGTGCCTCTGAGGGTGGTCTTGGGGTTGATGTGGCCCTGGAAGTGCAGGTGTTCGGCGGGTGCCAGGGAGTCGTCGGTGTCGGTCGTGATGCGGATCGTGTTCTCGTGGATGATGGCGATGCCTCCTCCGGTCTGGTTGATACGGTCCCTACGGATGATCTTGTAGCCCTCTGGGATGGCGATGGCGATGTCGGGCGCTGAAGAGGCGTTCATCCAGGTTTCCGTGAGGAAGGCGACGTCTGGTGAAGTTGTGTCGAGCAGGTTCCAGAGCTCGACGGCGTGTCTGTGGACGGAGCGGGTGTTGAGCAGGAAGCATTTCAGGTGGCTGCTGCTGTTGCTCGTCTTGGTCTTGGTCGGTGCTGGAGAGGTGCAGGTCCGGATGCAGGTGAACTTGCAGGAGTGGCAGTCGAAGGGTCCGTGGGTGCGTCTCGGAGTGGCTCGGTAGCATCCGGGGGATCGGCCGGTGTTGAGTGCGTTGAGTTCGGTGGCGTCGTAGGTCCGGCGGGTGGGCTGGTGTCTGCGGGGGCAGTTACAGTATCCTCTTCACTTCTTCTTATCTTTTAAATAATGTTATTGTTGTGAACTTCTATGAGTGTGACTTTGCTCTCTGCTTCAAATTCATCCCCCCGGCTATTTGATAAGTTTCTTTGCTATTTTTAAAACTAAGTTAATGTACGACTAAGTGTTTATTCTCTCTGAGGGCAGATAGACAAGGGAAATTGCGTAATTACTGCTGCGGTGTACTGTCACATTGTTTCTTCATAGTTAGTAAGTTGTAGTAAATACTACTTTTCAGTGACCTAACCATCCATTTAGCAAACAACTTCAGGTATGCAGTAGTGCATGCACTTCCTTTATGTCCCTTAAAAGATTTATGGATATCTTCGTATCCAAAGATTTGTTTTTCTTCATTTGTTGTTTGTCCATGCTGTGTTTTTTTCCTCTCCCCACAAAACTTTCCCAAAAAAAACCATTCTCATCCAATTTTTAAACCCTAACTCTCTTCCCCTGGGCTGTGTAGTTTTCATTGAGGTGTGACTAAATGACAACAATAATTCCACACACTTGCTGGGGAGGATAAGGTCAAAGCAACAGAAAATAAATTTCAAGGATGGTGAAGGAATTCGAGGATATGTTCTTACTGTGTACTGTACTATCTATCATACTGTTCTAATGCTACACTCAGGCCACTAAATATTTCATTTCCTTTTTTTTCATATGCTGCTACTGCCAGTGTGTACCACTACCACTACCACCACCACAACAATGACATTTCATCTGTCCAGGATTCCAGAGCCAACCTTAATTGCCATTTGCCATGCACCCAGCCCTGTGCCTAGCCCTATTCTCAAATACGAATCACAGGTAAGATAAGCATTTTGGGGGAGGAAGAATAATGGAGTAGGAGGAGAGGAGAGACTGACAGTAGTACTAGTAAAGTAGTAGGACAATTGAATTCACTACCTCTGTCAGTGGCACTTTTCTACAAATTTGGGCGATTGGACAATTTGAATCAACGAGCCAGTTAAGTTTCAGAAAACAAACGTACAGTTAAGTTACCCCCCCCGCCTCCCCCACAAAACAGTAATAACGTGTATGCTATGTTTAAGTTGAAAATAAATAATTATTTACACCCTAACAAAAATAAACTATCCCACAAGACCCGACCCACCCCCCTCCCTAACCCCAACCAATGTCCATGAAATGTCCCGAAGAAAAGTTCCAAAACCCCAACGCCCAATTCCCACCCCCCTTTAGTCTTTAAAAAAGGGGCAAGGGACAGTCTCTCCTCCTCTACTGCCGCCGGCGTTGTCCTTTGGCCAGGTGATCACAATGCTCCCTGCGGAGGTCCTTGAGCAGGGTTTTTAGCCTCTCAAACTCCTGCTCAAGGTTGGACACCCTGAGGGTCAAGCGGTGCCGACGAGCCTTTCACCTGCTGTGGGGGGCAGCTGATTTTTTTGCTGCTTGGTGGTGGCCGGTGGCTGCGGTACCACGGCTCCGTACCGCTGTAGGCTTGCGCTGACTGGATGACCCAGGGTGGGCGGAGGAGGATGCAGCTGTCGCGGATGTTGATGTTTTCGACTGCGACTGCATGTACTCCTCCTCCTGGGCCACCAGCCGCCGATATTCGGTGACAATTTCCTCCAGTTACCGTTGCCGGGCCCGTCTATCCAACTCCTTCCGTGTTAGTTTGGAAGGAGCATCTATATGAAGAAAGAAAAACATACTGTAACCAATGCTCTTTAAGATTAACACAAAATAATTCTACAGAAAGTTGTGTCACAGTAGCACTAGCAACTTGCAAGCACAGTACATAACATTTGAGGCACATATCTATCTAACCTCCCACTTTGTCGCCCTCTGCTCTAACATTAGTGGGAGTTTCAGGAATTCTACTAGCACTATATGGACTCACTACATTAGACTCAGACAGTACACCAGTCTTCTTCTTCTCTCTTGTTTAGCGAAATTGGTACGTAAACTTGTGGAAGCCGGCATAATGCCAGCGCAGTCAACTTGCACCCACGCAAGCCATGGTGACACAGACTTGCGTTACTGTTACCAGTCCAGTACATGCAGGTGGTGAAGCTCTTACTTTTCTATTACGGGTGGCACTGGCCATACTCTGTTACAAAGGCTACTGCTTAATTAATTTAACTTTCACCCTGCCCTGCCCCTGACTTCTACAAAAGGAAAATGAAGAAGATAATATGATCATCTATCCCTTCACAGGATATTTGCTTACAATACATATGGGATGACATTTAAGTGCTTTGTTTTTGAATGAGTGAACACCGATTGGCCACACATGAATGACGGAGTTGTAAAAAAATTATTAACAGAGGTAGTGAGTGAGTGGTCACCGTAATCACTGGATATATGCTGTGCTTGCAAACTACTATTACTAGTCATGGTAGTATTCTGAAAAATTACAACTTCTACTTTCCTAGGCTTTGCTACTCTGGCACGGACGTGTGGTGTTACAAGCTCTTCAAAGTAATACTCTTCATCCAGTGACCGTCTACTCTGTCTACATACACCTATGCGAACTATGAGGAAGATACCATCCAGGCAGGCAGGCATCCATCCATTCAAAGTAAATGTCAATCATTCTTCATAATGTCTGACTCTTAACTGGACAAACCTTACTTTTTCTCACCGAAAAACAACCATTGCTTTTTTTTGTAAAACGCCAGCCATGCATCCGTGCTTGACTTGCATTTGAATTTGAACCAAAGGATATATTGCGCACACATACCGTTTCTATTACACCCACCCAGGCAGTCCTCTTTTCTTTTATCCTTCCACCCATCCTTGCTACAGCCTTCAACCGGCCATGCATCAGATTCCCAGCCACCTTGGGAAGCATTAAAAAAAAGTATCATTCTTTGCCAGTCATTAATTTTCACTCGCTCATCCTTCCTTACACCCTTCTTTCCCTTTTCGTTCATCCCATCCATCAAGTTCATCTCTGATCTGACTTGGCTTCTCGATAAAACTTTCACAGATGATTTGAAGTCAAATTTAGAGGAGGCCATTGGTTACTCGTCAACTCCCGCCGCTATTGCTAATGAGAAGTCAAGGGTGACTGTCTTCTACCTGGTTGACAAAAACTTAGTTCTAAATTTGTAAGTCTTCTTAACAGTAAAGTATACTTGTACTGAACAACATATACACCCCTGCAGAGAGTCCACTCTGCAATCTCAATAAGTAAGGAATATAATAGCTTACAAATGCCTGCCACTACCTTGGCATCCCCCACAGCAGTTCCTGCTGGCTGTGGCACCGCATCAGACCCTGGAGTGCCCACCTCCGCGCTGGCCCCGGCACTGATGGTTGGCTGTGCCGATGGTGTTACGCCTAGAAAAAACATGTAATATTTTTAGATGCCATATACACCACTCCCTATTTTGTCTAGGAATGAAAAAAGTTACTAGTACTACATAAACAAATTTAATAATTTGTGACTCTCTAGTCTAAACTAAAAATGTCCCTTTCTTCAGGGAAGGGTGTTTTTTATTTGTGCTTAGCCATAACATGTGATGCTACACTTTTTGACACAACTGATGAATGCTTGCTTTTTAACACGCACCATTTTTCTCATAACAGACAGAAGCTTCCCTTCTATGAACAAGAGCAAGATCATCATCATTTCTTAGTCGGAGTCGTCAACGGTTCATCCCCAGCAAGACTTTAAGTTCCAACCAGGTGAGGGCTCTCCCACAATTAATGTTTGAAATCACTCAGCCACTTTTCAGTCATTCTCCGGTTGTTATATGACATTGATTTTAATAAATGTTTTTATATAATGCACAATTTAAATTTTTACAGAGTACACTCAGAGCTACTTGTTTTACTTTTAATAAAGCTTTAAAACTTACATAGACTCTGTGGTTTTTGGTCATGAGTGAGTGAGTGAAAGGGTTTGCAATTTGCAAGCATGAGTCCGTGACTCTGATAGGTCAGGACTCTGACTCCATAGTCTTATGTTCTCTGGGTTGTATAATCATTGGGGATCATCGCTGCATTTGGGAGCAAAGTAATTACTCTCTGACACACTAGCTAGTCACTAAGGAGATTGGGGGTTCCACTTCTGGTATGACTGAGGTATGTGGAAAGTCTAACTGCGCCTATTATAATTTATAACCAACGCCCTATTTCTTGTCCATAGTTCTGTATGTGCAGAATTGTCCCTGCAACAGTAGTAGTATGTCCTCCTATCCAATCAAAAAGTAAACTAGTATCTTATTCTTGGTGGCCATTGACATTTTATTGTTGGGAATTGTCAAAGCATAAACATTTAGAAGACTTCAATAGACATTATGGACAACCCAGACGACTGCACTCAGTGCCTAGAGCTATTGCTGAACAGGGGTTTTGTTTAACACCTTTTGCCAACTGTGCAAGCTTAGCTAACTACACAGACAGACTAATAATAATCTAGTAGTAGCACAGAGAGTCATAGTAGAGGCAGGATAAGAATTTAGAAACAGTCTACAAGAAGATCAAAGACGATTTAGGAAAAAATAGAATTATGAGCAACGTTTGGAATAAATAGGTGCTGTAAAAGATAGGGAAGTATAATTAATAACATTAACAGGAACACTTACTGGGGCCAGCAGAGGAGCCCTTGGCTGACCTATCCTGGCCTTTGTGTTGTTTTTCCTGCTCCGCGGGCGCCGCTACCTCCTCCTCTGTCCTCTTGCCCCGGGGGGGAAGCTGATGTCCAACATGAAAGAAAGACACAAACATGGATGATTGTTGTCAACCAAATCAAACGTTTAAAAAAAAATAACAAATTATTTCGGGGAAATAGACAACAATTGCACTAAATTTATTGACCTATCTGATGTGGTCTACTAGGATATTAGTACTGCTGGATTCGCGGACTGTCTACTTGGACAGTTATGTAACTCACTAAACCAACTACAAAAAGTTTCTACTAGGATGGAAGGCAGCACTCCGCAGCACGCGAAGTGACAGACACAGTCCATTATAATTGCAGACCACTAAAAAGTTTCCTACTAATAACCAGTCATAATATACTCAAACTATCAATCCACCACCACTATCTCTTGGCAGGAGTACAAAGAAAGGACTGGACTTGAGTCTCTAGTGTCTAGCATTACGCAGTTCTGTAAAGTACTCACTCATACATAACCACTCAGGCCAAATGAGCACAAAATTGAAAACAAGTAAGCATAGTAGCATCGCAAGGGAGCAGGCGAGCACCTGCAATTACAGAAGCTTTTGAAACATAATTTACCTGCAATGTAATCGGCAGCACTCTTGCTCTTCAGAAAAAACAAATTGCAATATCACACAGAGCAGGAGAAAACAAAGTAGTGATTAAATACTAGCTACTACTACTCACCAAGGCCAGGGATCTCGACTCCAAGCAGGTTGAGCAGGTATGGCTCCTGGTCCAGGATGTCGGACCACCGGTGCATCGCCTAGTTGTAGGTGCGCCGGACCCCAGACTCCCGATACATGGCCCGGCACACCTTACCCCATAGCTGGCGATGCTCCCGGAGCCCGTACCCAGCACCGGGCCTGCCGCCTACCGCGACGGTCTTGGGGAGGTGGCGCTGGATGAAGAAAACCAGTGCGGCCACCTCCACCGCGCTGAAGATCTCCCGGGTACTACTGCCTCCTCCCTTAAGCGCCCACAAGGGAGCCGGGTACCGGGTGCGGAACCCTTCCCCTTCATGTTCTTCCCGGCTCCCTGTGCCATGGTCTTGGGCAGGTAAGAAAAATAAAATAGGAGAGAAAGAATAGGGAAAAAGTAAATGAAAGAAAAGAGTAAAAAAAAGTTGTAAGTAACCAAAAGTAGAAAAAAACACAAAATATAGATGTACTAAAATAAAGAGATAGGTAATGAGTGAACAAAAGTTAAAAAAAGTTCAAAGAAACAAAGGATTGCAAAGATTAAGGGAGGATTGAAAAAGCATGCCCAGAACCATAGCAATGAATGAAAAACAAGATGGCCGCACCCATTGCGACCACGTGGGTAAGTTTCCGTGATATTTCCCCTACGAGCACGCAAAAATGCACGCGAACACGTAATTGCACCCCGCAAGTAGGAAATGCCCAACGCAAGCATGCAACTAGCGCCCAGAAACGGAAACACGCAACGCGAACACTGAAAACAAGATGGCCGCGCCCATGTACAACCGCATGGGTAACTTCGCGGTCGTTGCACTGAAAAAAAACCAGCGAACATGCAAAGCGCCCTGAGTACACGCAAAAAAATCTGCAAATTTGCACAAATTTGCGGACTTTACAGACCGCAGATTCGGTTTCGCGCGAATTGGCGTACCGCGAATTCGCAAATTTTGCCCATACTTACTACAGAGAGTGTTTTCTCTAAATTAATACGATCAATTTCTCGCATTCTTACAGCTGTTTCTATTTGCGTGACTTTCCATGCTTCATTGTATGCAGCGTATATACTGGCGTATATGAAACGTTTATGACGTGGATTACGAGGTCCTAGTAAGAATTCTCGTAAATCAACGCCATCTTTAAGCAAATATAAGTGTTGTTTTATTTCTGGAAGTGTAGATTTCTGCAGCCCCTCAAGGCATAGTTTACCTACATTATAAGTTGTTATTATCCCTGGATGTTGTCTTTGAATGTATCTTGGATCTGGCCGAGTTACTGTGAACCCTTGTGTCTTGTTCAGGAATCTATCTTGACAGTTATTCGTGTCTGTGGGCCAGATTAACAATTTTTTCCATTCAGGATTTGTTCTGTTTTGTTGTAGAATATAATTTACGTCTACCTCCTCATCCGAAGTTAAATTACTATTAGGTGTGGGCATAAGTATGGACGGTTTGTTTAAATCTTTTATCTTAGCAATTCCAAGACAAGACGTCTGTTGAACAGTGTCATTTAAAAACATCATTTGTTCTGGGATGATTCAGGTTATGAACAATGCTTCTAAACCTTGTACCTGCCAGTCTTTTGTGCCCCAAACAGTTTTTGTCTCAATGTTGTCTTTCCAAAAGTCAAAGCCTAAGGTGGACAACTGAGCATAAAAGGCAGCAGAATAAATGTGTTATGTATGTGTCAACATACTTTTCATGCCTGTCTTAAAATATTTTTAAAGTAAAAACTTTTTGGGTTTGTAACATTAAAACCTGTAAAATGTAGGCATTTTCTAATAAATGTTTTAGAACTACCTTTTGGAGGTGTTGGACAAGGTTCCCATTGATTATAAGTTAAAACATTTCTACGGTTTGCAGATTTATGCAAGTAATGGTGGCCAAAATGATTAAAATAATACATTTCTTCATAATTTGATGAACCTTTTAAGTATTCATGTTTTGTAAATTTAGCTGACATTTCTAAGTCTGCCACCAAGTTATTAACAGTTTGAAAGTCCCAATCATCGGAAAATGTACTGGGTGAAACAAAATCACTCAAGGAAACCTTAAATTGGTGTAGAATTTTCAGCAGCTCGACAGGGCCATAAATGTCATAATCAGTTGTATGCCAAGTTATTCTACCAGGTAGAAGAATCGCTGTGATGTTCACTGATGACAGGTCTCGTTGTTCACGATGAGATGATTTGTGTGGCTTCAGAACCAAGTTGATGTTCTTACTTGTCCATTTTAATGTGTTTTCCATCTATCAGCTTTCCCAAACTTAAAACAAGAAGGAGCCATAGCAGGAGATAAAATACACCTAATCCAATCCAAAATTCAACCCATGGTGAAACCGGATATGTTTTTGCAAGCTCTTGACAAAGTTCCGTTAATTGTGCCTTGAAAGTTTTATTTGCTGACGTAGTTTCAGGTTCACTGGGATCCTCAGAAAAGTTGATAAAATAGCCAGAGGCAGTTCTGTCAATAGTTGGTATTGCATCTGGATTCTTTGAAATTGCTGGAGTTGCTTGTTCCCTTGACATGTTTGTATAGTCAGATGCTACATCATTGTAGACAGGAGTTTCTTGACAAACTGTTATTTGGGTGTCAAGAGGCACAAGTTCCATGGCTTTGTCGCATAGTCCTTCTTTTCTCACTTTAGAATCTTCAAAGGTGATGAGTCTTTCAGTTTGAACCTCTTGGATGGTAGCAAGATTTGGTCGTCTGCTACATCTTGGGAGCACACTGGGCCTACTACTTATTATCGGCGACATGGTGTGGTTTTACCAGGTCAATTGATACAGACCGGTTCGACAGTAGCACTGTTCTTGATCCATGGATTGCTAGTACAGGTACTGGTTTTCTGTAAGAAGGCCCAACTTCCTTCTTGTCCCCTATTTTCTCCCTGACCAGATCCCCAATCTTTGGAATCCAGACAGGTCTTGCTGGGACAGGTGTTTTTTCTTCAGTGGTCTTTGGCTTTTTGCTGGTGTTGCTTAGACGACTTCTTGTTTCATTTAAGGCCTGTAAAACAGCCAAACGATCTTTGATATTAAAGGGTTTTTGTTCCACCACTGAAGTGTGACGATCGAGGTCTTCGACCAACATTGTAGTACCAAAAAGGATTTCATATGGAGTGATTCCACCCAGAGAATTTCTTGGCAGGTCATTAAGACTATGTTGGACATTTATTAGATGTTTGACCCACCCATCACCCGAACCTAATACCCTAGCTGTAATAGATTGCTTTATGTCACGGTTTCTTTCTCTCCACAACCGAATTTCCCTCAGGATGGAATGGACTCGAAAACCGCAATGCAACGCCCAAACTGGCCATGGCCTCCTTGTAAGCCCTAGAGTTAAACGCAAGGCCGTGGTCAGAATGTAGTGTGGCTATTGCGTATGTGCCGATAAAGACTCGCAAATCTTTTATAACATTTTGGGCGTCAGCCGAGCGCTGAGGCCACATCCAAATGAATCTTGTCTTAATATTTGTGGGACTGCAACAGTCCATTCAGATGTCCGCATGTAGATAGCCTTATGCTGTTCTACAGGGGTGTCTGTACTGGGCTGGCTACGCTGTAGTCAGGAATCTGGTGGTGTTCAAAGTTGTGGTATTTGTAACAGTCATCACAATTAATTTCGAATTCGTATGCGTAAGCTTTCATCCCTGGCCACCAGTACATCTCTTCTAATTCTAATATAGATTTAGAGATCCCTTGATGTATCAGACCCTCTCCCATATGTGCTTTGTGAATCAGAGCACCTCTCCAGTTCCTCTTTGGAATTACACTATCCCCCACTCCAGAGATTCGAGCAAAAGGAACAGAGTTTGCATCAATTATGTATTTCTATTTGAGTGGATAATGTAAAGGTAACGCTGCTCCGCTGCCTCTGCTCGTGGCATTGACAGCGAGCATGGTTTCACCATCTATTGTTGTTTTTGAATGATTGTTTGTAGCTACGGAAGCCGTTTGCACAGCTGCCTTCGCGGCTTTATCAGCCAATGAATTCCCTGCAACGTGAATGCCATCATGCTGATGACTCAGTGTATGGATCACGTGAGTCTTTTGTAGTTCTTTCTGCAAAAGAACTACCGGTTCCCAAAGTATTTTATGCTTGATTGTGCCACCTTTTGCGTCTTTAAAACCATTTTGAACCCAGTTCTGCAGATATTCCTTGTAAGACTGGACGCAGTAATACGAATCGCACATTATGAGTGTGGGGAATTCGCGATCTGTATTTTCAAGCACCATTTTGAAAGCTTGGAGTTCAGCTCGCTGAGCTGTACAGTCTCCGAGAGATTGAGTTTTTGTGACCATAGGTCTGAATTTACCATCGCGCCAGCGACCTTTAACAATCCCGCACGCTGCACTATAAGCTTGTTTACCCCCAATCGCGGGCGATGCTGATCCGTCTGTATATATTATACAGCCGTAATGTTCTAGAGGTAGAATTTCAGTAGGCAGAGGACATTCTTGTTCGTATTGGAGAAATTCTTGTGTTTTCAAGTAGGGATCAAAAACGTATTCAACGTCTGTTGCAGCAAGAGAATTAACCCATTGTATTCATCATGGATGTAGAGCTTTTGCATTTGGAATGCTTGCCTTTGTCACTGCCTCCAAGGCAGGTACAGGTGTAACTACTTTTATGCGTTTACCCTGTGTGAGGGCTCTCTCCTTTGCTACAGCAGTCTGAACCGCTGTCAGAATTTTTTCTGTTGAAGTGAATTTCATTTCAGCTTGTGTGTACAAGTGTGATTTGTAAGCTATTGGTACCTTTTCCCCTTCATTAAAGGTTAGGTATGTGAATCCGCATCTCCCTGGGATGATTCGGATTACTAGGTTACGTACATTGTCGCGTGTTTGTAAGTGTGTTGTTGCCAACATGTCATTTTGTACTGAACACAACATTTCTGTGTGTTTTTGAGTCCAACTAGTAGGTTTGAAATCAGGTTTGATTAGTTTGTAGAGAGGTTTAACCCTTTCTGCGTAATTCAGAATGTAAGTTCTTTCGAAGTTTAGGAATCCTAGAATTGACTGTAAGTTTTTCAGCGTTTCTGGAGGTTGGAGCAGCGCACATTTTTCTAAAAAGTTTGCTGCCAGGCTTTTGCCTTCACTTGATAGTTTGTATCCTAAGAATAGGACGTTGAGATGGGCAATTCTTGATTTTTTAAAGTTGAATGTATACCCTTCAGAGGCGAATCCAAGTATTATGGTGTTCACCCTGGTCAAGTGCCTGTCCAAATCATCATCTGTAAGATAGATGTCATCGACATAAGATAATGCCTCATCATCGTACGTTTGTAGTAACTCTGTTACTCTGGCTGAAAATAACCCTGGACTATTCTTGAATCCTTGGGGGGGACGGCAAAATTGACCTTGTGTCCCCATTATTGAGAAAGCGGTCAAATACCTGCTTTCAGGTGCGATATTTTGACAGAAGAAACCGTTTGAAATATCTAATGTAGTTTTGTATTTCTTGCGAACGATGTTATTCATTAGTGCTGTACTGTGTGCATTTTGTACTGCAAAGGTTTTGCAACAAGAGTTTAAATGTCTGTAGTCCAAAATTAGACGATATGTATTGTCTGGTTTGGAGACAGGAAACAAAGGATCGTTCATTGATGAGGTGCATGTTTCAATCAACCCCTGGTATTCAAGTTGATCTAAGAGCTCCCTGACTTGTTTTTTAGCTTCCTGTTTTACTGGATACTGCCTCTGAGCAGTAGGTTGATTTCTCAACTGGATTTTATGGTGAGGAGAGTCCTCATCCCATCCCACATGATTTTTATATAATGCTTGAGCCTGGGCCACAGCCCATTTTCTGGCATAGGTGTATTTTTTATGAATAGGAATATGATTTGAGAAGGCTGGCATAATTAATTCTTCGCCATGTGGGCACTCTCTGACAAATTCAGGTGCCCAGTCTTTTTCAGCCAGAAGGATCTCATAACCCTTAGATAGTTTTTCCTAAAAGAGTGCTTTTATCTTTCTAGTTATGTCCCCTTCTATCCGGAGTGTTACTTCATATAACTTATGGGGTACACTAACTCTGGTGTCGGCAGTTTCAACCTGAATGCATTCATTCAGATCCACTGTCTCCAGATGATCTTTCAGGATCCTGTGAGCTATGGTGACCTCTGCTGCGCTGTCCAGCATTGTCTGGGCCCACTCCCCGTTCTTGAGTTGTGTCCTCAAGATCCTCAGCATGTCTGATTTTAATACTTGCTACCTTCTTTTTGGAGAATTGAATTTTGTTATTTCTTGGAACGTGTTGATCGTCTTTGGACTTCACGCGTTCTTCTTTGTGTTCTGATCGTCCTCTTCTTTTGGATTTCTGCAAGGAAGTGTTAAAGGTACGAGAGGAACGTGTATCAGTATCTTGATATCTATCAGGTTTTCTTAAATTATCCATATTTCTAAGGTTATACCTCGTTTCAGAGTTCTCCTTTTGAGGAGATCTACTTCTGGATTGAGAGCATTTCTCTTTAGGAAGTGACTGTCTACTATTTTCCCATTTCTTTTTAGGAGTAGTTAGATTATTTTTGATAAAAAACTTTTTCAGGATTTTCCGTTAGTTCAGGCTTTAAAGGTTTCCCTCCCAAACTATCTCTTCCTAGTTCTTCATAGGATTTTTCAATAGTTCTGGCAAATTCATATGGTTGAATCAAAAACACTCGAGGGTCCCTGGGTTCAAATATTAGGGGAGGAGGCATGGTAAAACACAGTAGTCATAAACACAGGAAAACCCCCCCTAAATCTAGATATATATTGAAGGCAAAAGCTCTAACCTATTAACATTGTAACAGTCCCACACAAAGAAAATTTATTTAGAAAACATATCTGTTTATTGTTATTTTTTGAATTTTTTCATTCATTGATTCAACAATTCTAATGACATAAATATATATACAAAATCCATTTACATATCAAATAATATGCGACACAACCCTCTCATACCCTCATTACAACTACCAATCACACCCATCCAAACCATCATCAGTCATACCAATTCACAGTATATACAAACAGTTAATACAGAATATATATATATCTACACCATAGAAAACAATTAACAAAATTAAGGCAAAAAACAAAACAGCACAGAGCGCCGACGCGCGTTTCGGAACAGGACCGATATTGACCAATCCTTCGTCAGGGCGCAAATAATTTCTTCTGTAAATATTCAGCACAGAATGATAGATACAATAAATGTATACAATAAGATTCAGGGCTGTCGCTTCAAGTCGTAATGTTCAGTCTGAAGACAATATCTGCGGGGACAGTACAACACACCATAAATATGGCCAATTGTTTATAATAAAAATAGCTGGAAAAAAGAGAAATCTAGGTGAAAAGAAATACAAGATTAAAGTAAAAGGTTATTTAGTAAAAAAAATAGAGTGTATGGGAAAACACCAAGTAAGGCCCGTGTAAAGATAAAGGTATCCTATAATACAGGAAATCAAGTGCAGAATAAAAAGAAAGACAAGAGAGAAAGTGAACCATAAAATATCGAGATTTAGTCCCAGGCAAAAAGAAGAAGAAAAGAATAAGACTCAAAACCCTTAAATAAAGGAACAGATGCAACTAGCAGACACCATGCAGTAAGATACAATAACATACCCCTATTAGCAGATACAGTAGAGCGTAGATGAAAAACGTTCAGGGGCAGGAATTAGCTCATACGGCTTGAGGACACTCAAATTCATATGGTTGCTCAGTGATATCAAGTTCTTTTCGTTTTTGGCGGATTGCCACTGATGCTGCTTCACCTTAAATGTTAGCTAATAAGATAGCCGAGACCTGTTTGAAGTCTTTCAGTAATTTCATACCAAGATTCAAGGCTGGTTCTGGACCGCATTCATTTTGAATCTGTCTCAGAACGTCTGGTATCACCGCCATAGACGGAACACCATTTGTTTTTGTGTAGATTGAAGCAAAGACTGTACCCCAAGTGTCACAGTCCTCCACATGTGGTGCAATCCCCATTGGTAAACAGATTGTTAGAATCCTTTGTTTCTCATGAGGTGTACTATCTGGAAAACTGCCTCTATTTGAGTAATTTTCTGGGCAAACCAGAATGGAATTTGTTCCCTTTTTACGGGCAATTTACCAATGACTGATTGTATAGTCTGTGGTGTGATTTTGTTTGTGTTCCCCTGATGAGGGGTGTGCTGTGGAATTCTTATAGCAGATTGGACCGTTAAAGTCCGCATGACATATTGAACCAAATGTCTATGTATTTTAATTAATTGTTTTAGCTAAGTTAACTGTTCTACATCTGACATTCTTTCAATGTTAGGATGTGGTGTATAGCTGGCTAGTACTGGCCATGTAGCTCCTGGTCTACCTAGTGGACCGAGCCTGGTAATGTGATTTTGATGTTGTATGGTGCCTTTAAACCAGAGCTGATGCTCTTGGTAAGTTACTAGAATTTCAACGTCCTCGAAAGGAACGTATTCCGCTGGATGTTCCTCCATCTTGTAGAAGTGGAACACATGAGTTGTTGGATTTGTTTGTGGAAAGACAATCCATGAATAGAATACCTCTGTCTGCCGATATTCATGTGCCTCTATGACGAATATAACCGTACCACCTCTTGGTGATAGGCCATTTTCTATATGCTTTATACCTATGGCTTTTCTTACGTTTTCTGGGATGATTATAGCATCCCCATCGTTTTCATTAAACCCTGTGGTATCTAAACCTGGTTGATGAGTTCCAGATCCACCGTTTACGGTGTTGTCGTTATTCAACATTGTTTAATGAAAGCTTGCAGAGCAAGTTTCAAGGAAATAAAGATAAGGTGCATAATATTTTGGAACACTGTATCCTTCAACGTTGAACAAAACCAAAAACTAATACATAGGATTTTTTTTCCTACTCAGTTTAAGGCAGATTTTTTATCCTTTTAACCCACTCCAGACGTCTATTGGAGTTTTTACCGGAAAAAGGGGTCTCTGTGAAAAGCACAACTGAGTTACTCTAGTATCTAGCGTTAAATTAGTGCCTTACCAAACGTTGGGCGCCATGTAGTGTGGTTCCTATATTCCCAATAGGCTCTGCGCATTGTAATAAAATATCCTATAGTTTGACGTAGGACTGAGGTCGACTAGGTCTCTATCGAATATATTAGACTTAATTGTGAGTGCCAGCTAGCTCAGAGGTCATTAGAAACTTTCTCGAATTCATAAGAAGGGATTAGTTTCTGACAACCGCATAAACATGACAACTTTGTTTCCCCAAGATAAAACTGATCTTCAGAGTCGTGGAAACAATAGATATTTCACTCACAGTCAATCGTGCATACTTCGTTTCACCAGAGCTGCAGAGAAATAGATAGACAAGCGCTTTCAATAAAAGGATTTATTGAACAGTCTTCTTTCTCAAGCCTAAGAAATGAAGTGCTACAATCGTAAAACTGGTTGTAAAATATAATGCATACAGTATAAAGAGTAGGATAAAATAATACTGTAAGAGCATTGTATGGTTCCTAAACCATAGATAAATACATACATAAATAACATAGGCTAAAAGAACTCAACTGGTGCCTCTAAAATACGCCTACCCCGATGTACCTAACCTAAGCTTAGTACGAGGGAAGAAGTAAGTGAGGTGTAGCATAAATGTAGCATTCTTTTTGCCAAGAATCTGTCCAAGATTTCTCTCAGGGTCTAATCAGCTCCGTACCTTAGTTTAGAATGGAGAAGGTCAGTCTCGGGATTCAATTTCCCCACAACCCGCAAGTGTAGCTTGGAAACACTGGAGCTGGATTTCTCAGCAGGAGAAAAGACAGCGTCTCTCTCAGTGCATCTGCTGGAGGGTCGGCTTCCGTCGGCACTTGCTGTAGCAGGATGCGTCGGGCAAGTAGATAGTCGAACTGCTCCAAACCACCGTGTGTTTGCTAAGAAGTGTGGGCATATTTATACCTTGAAGTTGCCGAGTTTGACGTAAAGGTGGACATAATAACGTTATCAAGAGTCTTAGTTCTTTGAAAACTCCATGAGTTCTTGGACAAGTCAGTTCTCGAGCAAGGGAAAGTCCCTAGCTGCTGAAGCTGAGATTTCGGGAAAATTACAATAGGGTCCTAAAATGATACATAACACTGCAATGCTAGGTTATAATGTTTAATGGATGGAAGACTCATACCTCCAGAAGAATGTTGAGCTTCTAATTTTGTCACAGCCAAACATGGTTTCATTGAGCTCCAAATAAATGTTTTTAATTTGGAATCTATGAGTCTCAAAGTAGACAAGGGAATATGAAGAGGGAGCATACCTAAGGTATATAGAAAACGAGGAAGTGTAACCATTTTAACAGCGTGAACTCTACCCCACATGAAAATATTCAAATTTTTCCACTTAGTGGGTTTAGGTTATCTGTAATCATACCTTCCATACCCTTATTCACTAAAATACCCAAATATTTAAGACATGAGGGTTGCCAATGAAATGGCACGTTGTGTATAGCCGCTTTAGTGGTTCCATCAGAAATAGGTAAGGCTTCACTCTTATCCCAATTTATTTTATAACACGAGAATGAAGAAAAAGTGTCTATAATTTGAAGCAAAGATGGCAATGAGTTAGGGAGGTCTGTTAAGGTGAGTAAAATGGCATCTGTGTATAGAGAAAGTTTTGATTCACTTATAGGGAGGGATATGCCTGTAACTGCTTCTGATTGACAAATCGTGGCTGCTAAAGGCTCAATTGCTAAAAAAAAAGAGGAAGTGGGGATAGAGGACATCCCTGATGTGTTCCTCTTTGGATTGGAAATGATTTTGATATGAAACCTTCACAATTAACTTGTGCGGAAGGATTATCATATAATAGTCGTACTTTCTGAATAAACTGGTTTCCAAGCCCGAAACGCTCAAGTACTTTAAAAAGATAGTCCCATTCTACGCGGTTGAAGGCCTTTTCAGCATCTAGTGATAAAGCTAATGTGTCTTGTGGGAGATTTTTAGCATAACATAGGGTATGTGCCAATGTACGTAAGTGATTCCTAGAGGAACGTCCTGAAACGAATGCTACTTGAGTTGAGTGAATTAAGGAAGGTAATAACTTTTTAAGACGAGAAGCCAAAATGCTAGCAAATATTTTAATATCGCAATTCAGGAGTGTAATGGGACGGTAACTAGTACAAAGCAAAGGGTCCTTTCCAGGTTTAGGGAGTGCTGCAATTATTGCCTTGTTAGAAAGAGGATTTAAGGAGTTATCTTGCTCTGCTTCTTGAAAAGCAGCATATAGGGAATCAATTGTATTATGTCCAGCACAATGATAGAATTCAGCCAGAAACCCATCTTCCCCAGGAGCTTTATGGCATGGAAATTTTGATATCGCTTGCGCAATTTCTTCCCTGCTAATTTCTCCCTCAAGAAAAGCCCTTCCATCATTGGAAAGGTATGGAAGATCTACTTTTTAAAGAAAGTCGATTAGTCTATTTGTGTTTACTTGTGTGTCTGATGTGTAGAGGGATGAATTAAAGGAAGCAAACTCATTCACTATGTCCTGTGGTCTTGTAAGAATTGGACCGGGAGATGATTTTATATCTGGGATAGCCATGGCTGCTTCTCTATGCCTTAGTTTTGCCGCTAATAATCTACCTGTCTTTTCACCTTGTTCACAATGTCTTGTGTTTATTTTTTGAAGGGCAAACTCTGCCTGTGTAAAGCTCATTTAGCGGCATTCAAGCTTGCTCTAGAGATTTACGATTTTGCAGTGTTGGTGCTATGTTATATTGACAGTTATATTGACAGGTATAAGACTGAATGTTCATTTCTAATTCTTGTTGACGTGCTGTATTTAGTTTGTTGGCTAATGCTGACTCATGCATCAATTGACCTCTGATAGTAGCTTAGCTGCAGCCCATATCATTTTACTTGAGGTTACTGAACCCTGATTCACATAAATATAGTCTTGAAAAACTGTTTGTAATTGATGTTTATCCTCTGGAGACTTGTTTCGTTGTATGTTCATGTGCCAGGGTTTACGCTCAGGTCTGGGTATGCCTACTTCAATGGCTAAGTGGACCGGGTAATGGTCAGATAATGCTGCTTCCAAAATATAAGATTCTTGAATCGATTGAAGTAATCTTTGTGATACTAAAAAAAAATCCAAACTAGAGAGGGTACCATGTGTTGGAGATCAAAATGTGCACTCAGTATCTGACGGATGTGAAAGACGCCAGTGATCAATTAATCCATTATCAGCTAAGATGTTGTCCATTAGTGCCCTGTCAGCATTATTATGTTTATCTAAGGGTCCTGTTCTATCTAATATTGGTTCCCTTCCAATGTTCCAGTCGCCACCTATGAATGAGATACTGTGAGGCCCCTATCTCAACTAACAAACGATTTAAATGAAGAAAAAAAGATTTTTTGGATCCAGTTGGAGCATAAATAGAGGGCTGCACTTTTCCGGATATACATTGTACCGGATTGGCTTAGACAGGCATATGGGGTGCGACCAATGGAAGAGCGTGCAAGGTATCAATCCATCTAGCTCCCTCCATGGTCCGACACGCAATTCCACTGCTTCTGAGTGACGTGCATCCTTTGGGTGTCCTCCAATTAAACTGTGAGAGAACAGGAAACTCAGTTAGTTTCCGGTTTGCTGACAGATTACTCTTTGGTCCGCATCCCTCCAGAATTTCGCGCCGAAACAGGATATATAAAGCAGCCTTCCTTTTCCGTCTGGCACCACCCCCTCAGACTAAGCCTGGGGTACCTACAGACAGGTATGGCGGCGCTGCTTCACAATGGCTTCCTCTGACTATTTCCATGGCACCTCACTTTGGCCTACACGTCTCGGTCCAATGGTGGTTGGCGAGCCGATTTTTAACACCGGATGCTTCCTAAAATCGGGTGCACTACTACTGATAGCTTTGGCATTTGGGAATTGCCTTTTAAACTGCGATGGGAATTGCCTGTATATAATCTGCTTGGACTTATCACCTATTTATGCAATACAGGTTAATACTCGCGCACTTTTACATAGACTCATGAATAAGATTCCAATAAATCGGAGTCAAACATAATATGTTTTGGTTCACCGACTAAACAATGTGATATAACTCCAGAGTCTTCATCGGACATATCAGGATCTGCTATAGACTGCATTCCTTTTTGCAAATGACAGTACCAAGACAATATGGTAATATGTTAATATGATAAATGATGAGGGTTAATGCATTGTCCTGTACCATTTATCTCCATTCTCATAGAGCGGGGCCTCTTTACCTGAGCGAGTGCCAGGAGAGGTGAGGCTGTTCCCAAGCCTTTTTGGGGTGAGTTCAGTTGATATACTATATGAGTATTTAATTACATGTTTGCTGAAAAATTTACAGCACAACTCTGTGGCTATTATATGTTTCAGTAGCGCTGTTTCAACGTACTGTCTGTGTTTGTATGTATATACATATTTATCTTTCAGGAAAGAATCCATTTCCAGAGATACTACTCCTACACTTTGGAATTCGACACATGGTAGGACGTATTTTTGTTTTCTCACACTTCATTTTGCAGTAGTGTTATACAAATTGATCCTGAAGAAAGCCACTGGTCTACCTACCGACCGTGTATGGCTGAAACATGTCGACCTCTTTAACCATCAGTTGATAGTTACCATCCTTACATACTATCTACACACTGTTTTTAGTCTTGACATCATGATGACCTCATAATAAATTAGTTCCTTGGCATCATAATAGTCAATTTTAGCCTCACATTCAAGATTTGTTTTCACATTTTGAGCACTGCAAATTATTTTTCAGCACCACCATACTACTTTTTATGGCCTTCTCATCACTGGTGGATCTATACTAGGATATCTCACAATAACATCAAGTGAGACACCTAGCAGATACCAGTTTTCTCATAAAATCCCAGATGATGATGCTCCGCCATTGGGTGGCCTGATGGGTTTTCTTTCCATTTTTTGTGCAACAACACATCCGGTTTCAAAATACACGTTGTACCACTGCTTCTTCATCTTTAGCCACATGACACCCGACCAGTAGTATCCATTTATGTATAGGCATAAAAGCAGTTGTATGTTCATCCTTTTGTATGCTACTGTGAATTACTTTGCCTACCCAATCTCTACAGAGTTTCTCTGATTCCAATGTATCCAAATGTGTCTCTTGAAGTAATGCCACATCTGTCCTTTGGATTGAAGATATGACAGTACTTTCTTTATTTTGATGTAGTGAGTAAGTCCATGCACATTCCATGTAATTACAGAAAGAGGGCGTGTATTGGGCGTGTTGGACATATTTACAAGGTGCCAATAAGCTTAAGTAAAAATTAAAAAATTAAAAAATAAAAAGGATTAGAAAGGAGGGGAGCGGGTACACAATAGGAAGAGAAAAACCCTGGTTTAGCAGAGATATGGATAATCAGAGACGCAACGGGAGTAGAAGTTGTGAGAGTAGGAAATGTATACAGACAGTAACATAAAAAAAAATAAGGTAAATATAACTTAGATATTGGTAGAGAATAATATAAGTACCAAAAATACTAAACTGTGAACCGCGGGTCTATCTCCCGAAGCTCCACCGCAGAGAGGAGCCCCGAAGGGACAGCAAATACTGCCAATCTATATATTATACACATCATTGTAGAACATGGATTATCATAAAATGCTGAATTTATAGGAAAGCGCATAATGCAAATACAGATATAAAATCATATAAGTAGGTCATTTAAGCATGGTGTATGTTTCATCTCAAAAATTCAATAAATATAATATATATTAGATATGAAAACACTCATTGCTATATATAAACGCATACAAATGAAACATTAATTGATCTAATATAATAAATATACAAAATAGAACAGATAAGAAAGTAAAAAGATGAGGTAAATATTATTAAATAGTATAGTACGATAAAATGGATCATGTTAATGAAACAGTATGTCAATACATATTATAAAACATGGTGAATAGATAGCATTCTATTACGCAATACTTGAATTATTTCCATCTATATCGCATGGATTTACACTCTAATCAATTCAACTTTTACAATAAAAATATATGTACTGCAGTATTAATCCTATTTTAAATTACATTTCAGCAATATGAATACTTATATAATAACTACATTTGTCATATTACAGTTGTCAGTCCTCTTCTGAGGCAGGTTTCATAGGGGAACGAGACTTATCACTTCTCTATGATACGTACAAACTAGTAGAAAGGGAAGGGGGAGAGTTTTGAGAGAGAGAAGTATAATATAATATAGTATAAAATAATATAAGACACTATAATATAATCCAATAAATATATTAAACTACAATACATAATGAACATAATATTATGAGCAATATAAAACAAAAGAAATAAATATTTAGATACTCATCAGGTGGAAGTTTAGTAGATAGCGAAGTAAGTGACTTCTAACTGCTCTACAGTGATAATCAAAATAGAGAATAAGCCAAAGTTCAGGAAACATCATCTTCAGATGATGGAAGAGATTTTAGGGGAGAATGTGATTTGTCTCAATCTTTTTCCTGTGTCAGAGAAGCTACTGCTTGCAGGATTTGAGCTCGGTCTCCAAAAGAGTGTATGTGTCAATCTAGGTCTCTCCCTCTGCTTTGAGAGCAATTTGTATTGTGCTGATGTTCATCAGGAGATTTCTTAGATATAAGGAAAAAAGTGGAGATTGAGGTTCAGGTATGCGCGAATTACATTCCATATTTTGAGGAATAAGAGTGTCTAAAAAGAGACGGAGATCTTCTGGGTTAAAGAAGTCTTTGGAGATCCATCTTTAGTGATCCTTAGACGTGCTGGTTCAAAGAGGCCATATTTAATGTCTAGTTGACGTAAACGGGGTCTGAGAGAAAGAAAGGCTTTACAGCACTCATTTGTTTCTTTTGAGAAATCTGCTGGTATTGGATCTGATGACCCTCGAATTGATTTGGACCATGCGTACGAGCTGCAGTAATTAGTTGACAAGCCTGTTCATATCTTAGGAAGCAGACAATAAGTGTACGTGGGTGTACGTTTTTCCCATTTTTGAAAGGTCCAATGCGATGTGCTCTCTGCATTTCTAACAGTGGATCAAAAGCAAGTCCCTTAATTTTTGGGAGGGCTGTTGTAAGAAAAGATTTGGCGTCTGATCCTTCCATTCCGTCTGGAAAACCAGAGAAGCGTACATTGTCACGACAATTTCTGTCTTCCAAATCTATCATTTTACTTCTGAGGAAGAGAAGTTCTTGATCTCGGTCTGGTATTGTAGTAATACGACTCTCAACTGCGGTTACTCGTTCATTTAGTCCATCTAGCTCATTCTGAAATCCAGCGATATCTATGCGTATCGATTTGGTCTCAGTAGTTAGGGCAGATATGGACGCCTCCATTCCCTCTAAACGTTGTCCAACCGCAGTGATTTCCTGTAATATCTTTTTCATGGTGGGGTCTAGTACAGTTGACATCAAAGAGTTGGATGGTTTTCGGGCTGGGAGATTGGATTTCCAAGTTTCTGAAGTAGAACGGCTCTGATTTAGGATTTCCGAGTATGAGGGTTTTTTAATGGATTTAGCAGGTGCTTTACCAGAAGGCATTCCCAATTGCTCACATGACAGTAAGCAGAGTCTAATCAGCACTGTAAACGGGGTCTGAGAGAAAGAAAGGCTTTACGGCACTCATTTGTTTCTTTTGAGAAATCTGCTGGTATTTGGATCTGATGACCCTCGAATTGATTTGGACCATGCGTACGAGCTGCAGTAATTAGTTGACAAGCCTGTTCATATCTTAGGAAGCAGACAATAAGTGTACGTGGGTGTACGTTTTTCCCATTTTTGAAAGGTCCAATGCGATGTGCTCTCTGCATTTCTAACAGTGGATCAAAAGCAAGTCCCTTAATTTTTGGGAGGGCTGTTGTAAGAAAAGATTTGGCGTCTGATCCTTCCATTCCGTCTGGAAAACCAGAGAAGCGTACATTGTCACGACAATTTCTGTCTTCCAAATCTATCATTTTACTTCTGAGGAAGAGAAGTTCTTGATCTCGGTCTGGTATTGTAGTAATACGACTCTCAACTGCGGTTACTCGTTCATTTAGTCCATCTAGCTCATTCTGAAATCCAGCGATATCTATGCGTATCGATTTGGTCTCAGTAGTTAGGGCAGATATGGACGCCTCCATTCCCTCTAAACGTTGTCCAACCGCAGTGATTTCCTGTAATATCTTTTCCATGGTGGGGTCTAGTACAGTTGACATCAAAGAGTTGGATGGTTTTCGGGCTGGGAGATTGGATTTCCAAGTTTCTGAAGTAGAACGGCTCTGATTTAGGATTTCCGAGTATGAGGGTTTTTTAATGGATTTAGCAGGTGCTTTACCAGAAGGCATTCCCAATTGCTCACATGACAGTAAGCAGAGTCTAATCAGCACTGTTGCAGTAATAAGTATTTTCACTGTGCCAATAATTAAATAAGTTGAAAAGGTATTTCTCAAAGAAAATATGTAGCTTACTGCGGAGTTATTAATATTTGTTGAAGAAAGCTCAGATTGTTAGCAGTGAGTCTCCTCAGGCAGCTTTAATATTCAGAATCTGCGCAATGTGTGTCAAGGAGGCCCAAAATTGGTCAGATGTGTTCTGTCAGTGCTAAAGAATCTCAGCTGGTAGTGTTTTCTCATGACACCGGGAACATAGGCGGCAAGATAAATGTATGTAGAACCACCAACCTTCATTTCACCTTATCAGCAACACGTAGAAAGACCGAGAAGACTGCGCAGAGAAAGGAGGAGTGGTGTCACTCTGTAAAGTGTGCATGAATGTTTTACCAGCCATACGTTCATGCACACTTTGCATGTTCTCCATGCAGGTTGATTTACAGCCTGCACGGAAACATGCCCAGGCCCCATTTCCCATCCCAGTGCCAAACCATGGCGTTCAAGCCAATCGCATTGTGTTTGGTCAGGGAAGCCTGGCTGCTTCTTCTTCTGACTGGAGCGTAGGGACGATGATGATTTACGACACAAAGAGATGCGAGGTGTTTAGATGATCAGGCTCCGGGCTGCTTACAGTAAGCATGCTAGCATGCACAGTTAAAGCCCTGGATAAACGAAGAACTAATATCCATTTGAAATGTTACAGCATCCAGCTATTAGGGAAGGGAAAATAGAATGCACTGTAACCATTCAATTGTATGTATTAAATACCTGGTAGGCGAAAGGGACTGAAACTGGCCTGCATGTCAGGCCAAGGATTTACTAAATCTGAAAGTAGGAACCCGGTCCTGTCATTAAGCAACAGGAACCCTTACATTTGTAAGGGGCCACACTGAAATAAAGAGGGGCCCAGTATCGTAGGCTCCACGCTTTCTGGCCACAGCCCTCCGTAGGGGTCAGTAGACTCTGACCCACTCATAATCAGGACCTTAGACATATACTATGTGACCTGCAATGAAATGGAAAGGAAAAAATGAGACACATTAAACACTCCAGTGTTTATTAATGTAATCGATTTGTGCAACGAGAGGCCGCAACAAGAAAGGTAAACCTGGTTTTAAATATTTATTGTTTGAGGGGGCGTGGCTAGCAGCCGATGATGGCGGCAGCATAAGGGACAGGCTCCGTGGTTGAGGCGGCCTCTCCGACGATCCGGCAAGCGATCCGACACAAATTTCCATCCCTGCAGGAGGAAACCAGAGCCCAGGACCAGGCGGTGCAAGCGGCGGCAAGCGGGGCCTGAATCCGACGTCAGGAAACCGAAAGCCAGTGCAGCTGCGGACAGGCCCGCAGGAACTAAGCAGGCCGGGGACTGTCCTGACGACCGTGCCCGACAGGAAGTGAGGCCGCTCCGGGGGACCCCCGCCGGAAGTGTCCCTGCACGTCAAAGAAGTGCGGAGATCCGGAGGGTGCACCAATTAACTCCACTCGGATCGGCATCGGAACCTACTCTCCTCTCCTCTCACCCCGGTGATCGCATCAGGCGCTGCGGCCCGGTAAAAGGGAAGATTGCGAAAACGTGAAGGGGAGCCGCTACTTTGAACATTGGGGGTCGCTGCTCCCCGGGCGCAAATTGAACTCGGACTAAGTGCTCTGTCTCCGGAGTTGTGACACGCGGTGCTGCGGGGGGAGGACGCACCGGGAACGGGACAGAAGACTGGATGCACACCGGAAGGGTGGAGGACACATCAAGCACACCGAGACAAAAGGCACGGTGGCCATTTGTGATAGTCACCCACATCCTACTCTAAACTCCACCGGTGGGGCCATCAACCCAGAACACGTGGAGCTGGGGAGGCAAGCACCCCCCCCGAATATACCGTTAACCTGCGAGATCCTGGAGCGAATACTCGGAACTGAGATTTGAGGGCCACAGAGGGGCCTGTGACACACCTCCGGCGCTGATCCCGCACGGCGACACAGGGGGAACTCTTGGCACAGCAGCACGCCGAGATCCACCACCCGGAGGGCCCACACTTGAAGAGCAGCGTACCCTGACCTTGGGATCGAGAAGCACGACGCCGTGCACGGCATTGCTTTACTCAGCGGGTGGGTCCACCCGCCCGTTGCCAACTCACGTCCTTTGGAAATTAGGCGGTGAAGGATCGTTTGGTACCCCTACACGGCGCAGCACGCAGACAACCCCATACAAGTCACTCCAGCCTCTGCGCTGGAACTGGTCGGTGGCACGCTTCATGCTGAGCAGAGCTGGGACCATTCAACACTGTAAAGCGGGTGACATCCTATAGACTTCGTCTGGCACAAAAGAGGCTTTGTGGATCTGTGGAACTTTGCTCGCAGGCCCCCCTGGATGGCTGTGAGGTTCCCTGCCTGACCACGAACTCGGGCAACGACGTCAGCACAAAACAACGATTGCAAGAGGAGTGTCTGGGGCAGTCCTCTGGGTCAGGAGTGCTTGAAGACCGCGAAGACCACAGGCATGGCGGGGAGGGGGCAAAAGACTGGCACCACACAGACCCGAATAGATTGCTATGCTTGCGACAAACCACCCACCTCCCCGAACACGGGGACGGGGACGACCGGCAAAACCACGGATGCACCAGGAGGCAAGAAGGCGACGCTGGACGATGTGATGCAGGCCTTGGGACATTTACCAACGACAGTGGGCTCGATTTCCACCGATATAACTTTGCTCAGGGCTGACTTCCATAAAATGACGGAGAAGGTAAACGCTATGGAAGTGGTAACAAAATCCCTGGTGGAGGATGTGTCTGACCTTCAGCAGACGGTGGAGAAGTTGGCGACAGACAACAAGGTACTGCGTGAAAAACTCGACGAGCAGGAAGGGCGCTCTAGACGAAATAACATCCGCATTATTGGCGTGCCGGAGTCGGAAGGCACGAGAGCCATGGACTTGTACGTTGAAAGCTTGATTACGAAAGAACTTAAACCGAAGGGACTGTCCACCTTCTTTTCTGTAGAGAGGGCGCACCGCGTGCCAGGTGGCCAACCTAAATCGGGGGCGACCCCACGACCAATTGTTGCCCGACTGTTCAATTTCCGGGACCGGGATGCCATATTGCAGGCAGCACGGTCGTCCCCCCCTATAAGACTTCAGAACTCTACTGTGGCTTTCTTCCCAGACTACACGGCGGATGTCGCACGCAGAAGAAGAACCTTTTTTGAAGTAAAGAAAGAACTCAGGGCAAGAGAACTCCCATATTCAATGCTCTTCCCGGCCAGGTTGCGGGTTGTAGCGGACAATAGAACGTGGTTCTTCGATACCCCGGAATCCGCACAAGAATGGCTGGAGGGATGGCGAACGGACACAAACCCTCGGAGATCTAACCGGCACCAGAAAGGTCGTAGCGCCGGACATCATCAGGAATCCCAAGTGTCAGGTGGAGGAACGGAAAGCGGCACACCATTAAGAGAAGACTAGGGTGAAGGAGACAACGAAGAACAATGACTTCCAGGTTCTGCATCTTGTCGGTCTCATTGTACAGCACGCCTAAGGCCCGCCACTGGACACTGGGCGCTGGACCTCCGGGGAAGAGACTGAGGGGCCGCTGACTTCGGAGAGTCCTTTATCCCGGCGCGCAAGTACACTGTTGTGGGGATGGGGAAAGCACTCTGCTAAGTTGGGGGGGCGGGCAGTTTTGAGTCCGTGTAGCAGGGGGGCAGGGAGGGGGGCGTTTAAGGGAAGGGGAATGGTTCATGTTCGGGATCAGTTGGTCCTAAAGGTTCAGGGTTTGACTCACAATCATACTATACAATATGACACTACCAACGCACAGCGTCACATGACTCACGTACGGACACACGACAATAGGCATGCTGGCGATATGCCTGCTTTGCTCCTTATCAGACACAATGCCCAATGCACGAGGCGGAGGGATAGCCCCCACATCAGATCTTCCCGCGGGATACAGGGGGGAATGACTCCGGAGACACAAAATGGGCCCCATGACAAGCCACCGCCATGGCCAGGATAGATAGCCTCACCCCGACAACCCCGCTACAAATCATGTCGTGGAACGTTAGGGGACTGGGCGATAGGATTAAAAGGGGCTTAGTTATGCAGGGAATTAAGAGATTGGGTCCTGCTCTGGTTCTTGTACAAGAGACACACTTAGTGGGTGCGGCTACACGGGCGATGGATAGAAGGGGTTACCGCATGATTGCACACGCAGAATTCACCTCGGGATCCCGCGGAACTGGCATAATGTTACGAAAATCCTCCCAATACATAGTGAAGCCCACCAAGACAGACGACCAGGGCCGCTTTGCGGCGGTTCACGGCCAGTGGGAAGGCAGGCCGTTGAATGTGGTGTCGGTATACATCCCGCCGGCGCTGCATGCTGTGGCAATGCCAGACCTCGGCAAGTTCCTCTTGAGTCTCCCTGACGGGGATTTAATCATTGGGGGAGACTTCAACACAATACTGCATAACACTCTTGATCGATTCCCGATACGAGCGCGCACAGAAGGTCCAAGTAAGCTTCATAGTTTTCTGGAAGCGCAAGGGTTGGTGGATGTGTGGCGCTTATTACACCCCGAGCAACTGAAATACACCTATTACTCAGCTACACACAATAGCCTCTCAAGGATAGATTACTTCCTCACATTAGGAAGCGGTCTCCTTACCATAGACGACGCACAGATACAACCGAGGGGTATTTCGGATCATTCGCCGATTACTTTGACGGTGTCTAGTTTAGGAAAAACGCGCAAGAGGATCTATCCAATCTTTCCAGGGTATCTTAAGGTTCCATCTGTTAGTAAGGAATTGAAGAAAGCAACCCGATATTATTTTGAAGAGAATCGGTCTTCGGTACAATCACCTTCAGTACTATGGGAGGCGTATAAAACAGTGTTCAGAGGGCAAGCCATAGCAGCGATAACGCACCACAAGAGAACGCACGGGAAGGAAGCTTTAGAGCTGGAGTTGGACCTGGAAAGGGCCAACACTGCCCATATGGCAGATCCATCGGATGACACACTACACTCACTACAATTGCATCAGCGTCGCCTCGATGACCACCTGAGGCGATTAACCTTAGCTGATATTGCTGCCACAAAACACAGGGTATAAGACATTGGGGACAAAGCTAGCAAACTCTTGGCATGGCTCGATAGGAAGCAGGGAGGTAACAGGAATATACTGCAAATTACAGACTCACATGGGACAGTACATACCAGGCCGGAAGAAATTGTTGACGTATTGGCCGATTACTTTACCGAGGTGTACACCCCGGCGGTAATTGTGACCGAAGAAGAGGCTCGGGAGGCCCTTAATCATGTATCCCTGCCGACACTGACAGAGGAGGCGGCAAAAGACCTTGATGCCGCTTTGACAACTGACGAAATTCAGTTGGCTATTAATGCGCTCCACTCAGGCAAGGCTCTAGGCCCAAACGGGGTGCCCATTGAATGGTTTAAAATGATGTCGGAACCCTTGAGTGCCCCCCTTCTTCAGATGTACGAGGAAAGTAGAGGGAAGGGTACGTTGCCCCCAGATCAAAGGATGGCGACCATAGTGGCCATTCCAAAACCGGGTAAACCGCCTAACGAATGTAAGTCCTATAGGCCTATCTAACTCCTAAACCCTGAAGCGAAAATACTAGCAAAATTATTGGCAAACAGACTCATGCCGTGCTTAACTCAGCTAATCCACCCAGACCAATCTGGCTTTATGCCACACAGAAGTACGGCATTGAATCTTCGGAGAGTGCAGGGAGTGTTGGCGAGAACCCCACTGTTGACAGAACCGGCTGCGATACTGTCCTTGGATGCCAAAATGGCGTTCGACATGGTGGAATGGAACTACCTATTCGCAGTACTCACCCGCATGGGGTTTGGGCCCACCTTTATCGCATGGATCAGATTATTGTACAAAGACCCAGTGGCAAGAGTAGTGGCAAATGGTCACATATCACGCGATATACGTTTGGCGCGGGGAACTAGACAGGGATGCCCGCTCTCACCCCTCCTTTTCGCGTTGGTCCTAGAGCCGCTGGCAGTTATTATTCGAAAGAAGCCGCTATTGAAGGGGATTAGATGGGACAATACTTGGGAAGATAGAGTGTCCTTATACGCGGACGATATGTTGATTTACCTCACGGACCTGGGAAGTAGTCTTCCGAACCTCCTCACAATATGCAACTCACATGGGCGGTTGTCCGGCTACACTATCAACTGGTCAAAATCGACAATTTATGAGCTTAGGGGTCCGATCCCGGCCCTTCCGGAGTCTTGCCCTCTGGAGGTGGCTAGTAATTCCTTTAAATACCTAGGCATACATGTCACCCGAAAGGCCGCGGACTTCATTACTCTTAATCTACAACCCCCTCTTGTCCGGCTCCGCAATGACGTACAACACTGGAAGGAACTTCCATTGACATTGCTAGGCAGAGCAGCGTTATTTAAAATGATGGCACTGCCGCGTTTTTTGTACATACTTGAAAACACTCCAACGCTAATACCCACCAGCTTCTTTCAGAGGGTGACGGCACTGATGTCGAGTTTAATATGGGGGAATCGTCCGGCCCGAATAGCCCACGTGAAGCTCAACAGGAGCTGGTACGATGGCGGGATTGCACTGCCTAATGTGCAACTGTACTACTGGCAGCCCAACTCAAGGTTCTCAACCAATGGATACATGCCCCACAGAACGACCCGGCATTTCAGGCGGACAGAGCACAACTAGGCACTCACACCCTACTGGCGCCTTTGTATCACAAGGGTGCTGCGGCGAAACTGATAGGACCCACCAAGCATACCGTGCAGCTATGGTACAAGGCGCAAACGAAACTGCACTGGGAAGGGATCATCACGAAACTCACACCACTGTGGGACACCAAGGCATTGGGACATCTGAGGCATACTAAGGGCTTTACCCAGTGGGACAACATTGGGATTTCCACAGTGGGAGACATGTGGTCCAGAGAGGGGGTGATTCCATTTGCATCCCTTCAGGAACAATACGAATTAAGGGACACTGAACTGTTCAGATACATTCAAATTAGACATGCCCTCCAGGCAGTGATCCCATCGAATACCACACCACCGGAGTCTTCCCCGCTTGAAGACCGCCTGCTCACAGATTTTATGCAAGAGGGTGCAACATCATTAACCTACTGCAAGCTACTTAATAACATGCCTGACCCACTAGGGAAACTAAAAGATAAATGGGTGGAGGATGTAGGCGATTTTGACGACTCTGAATGGAACGCAGCTGTTGCCTCCCCACGTGAAGCTGGAATATCGGCTAGGTTCCGCCTGGTACAGTTAAAAATCCTGCATAGGATATACTACACGAGAACTACTCTACATAAATTGCAGAGGGCGGATCACCCTTATTGCCTTAGGGGGTGCGGCGAGGAAGGTACTTTCATACACACACTTTGGAGCTGCACGAGCCTCGTGAGTTATTGGCAGCGGGTGCTCCGCACCATCGCACAAACACTTGACACCTCATTAACACTAGACTCACGTGTGTGCTTGCTCAATGTATGGGGGCTACTGATTTGACATTTTATGGTAGGTTGTGGGTCACGATAGGCCTCATGACAGCTAAACGGGACATTGCGCAAAAATGGGGGACGGCCGAGCTCCCCACCCTGGCACAATGGAGTTGAAATATGGACATGCTCATGTTAACAGAGAGGGCGGTATACAAAACGAGAGCCAGTCCGCGTAAATGGAATGGAATATGGCAACCCTGGAACACATACAGAGGGGACATTTGCGACCCATTGCCGGAGGATGATATTGACAGTTCAGAGGATGAGGAAGAAACTGAGTGACGACTGAGGGCTACAGCAGAGGGCATGCACACTGGGTACAGACCTTGTTTGATGCAATAGGAGCGGATGGGGGGGCGGTTGGGAGGGGGGTATAACTTTCTGTGGCTTGCGGGCATGATGTACATCAGGGTAGCGTTGATGTCGATCAGCAAAATATGCGTTCTGTGAGTTACGACTGAGTCACGTGTTGAGTTTTTTAGTTTTACATAAAACATAAAATGCAAGTTTTCATTATGCACATGTCTAACAGATCCCTAGGGATTCAGCAACCTAACAGACTATTAATATAAAGACAACCTGAGTAGGGCAGCAAACATACTTGGAGAACATGCATATGACACCTTTTAAGCCGGCCTCAGGGTTGTAGGCACAATTATGTACGGTTGTTGATATTGAATATCTATATTCTTGCGATAATAAAAGAAATTAAAAAAAATATATTTATTGTTTGAGAGATGAAGGGAAAAGTGTAGTGTCCCTCTGGTGGTGGTATTATAAAAATGCTTACTTGTAGGACGCTCATTGCATTTCCTTCTTTATTTGCAATAAATAGAACACATCAAATAAAAATTTGTTTAGTTAGAGAAAGATTAATTATCATCATTGTTTGATATGATACTGGAACAAATGAGCGTGGAAAAGGTAAAATAAATGTTTTTACACAAAAGATTTATAGCACAAGCATTTTTCCAACAGGGGAACATATGCTTTGAGACAAGCACAGCAATTACAAAAATGTCATTTTGATAAATAGCCTCCCATATTAAAAACACATTTGGAAAACAGTAACATTTACTTTGCAGTAAAAGCCAACGAAAAAGGCCTGATTCTCAAAGGTAAACTTACACTTTTGTGTGAGTTTTTCTTTGTTTTGGAAATCACAAACTGCGATTTAATAGTGAGTTTACTACTACAGAGTTGGTGCGGTGAATTTTCGCACATAAAAAGACAAGACATGCATATTGTTTTTTGTGCTGTGGTCTCTGCCCGACTGCTGAACTTCTGCAGTCGTACTCTTACTATTAAGTTGCAATTTAATAGTAAGAGTACGACTGCAGAAGTTCAGCAGTGAATCAAACCCTGAGTATTTAGACCAAAATTACCCCTCCCATGCTGGTGACGGAACCGCTCCGTCACCAGCCACGGATGCGCTGTGCTGATGACGGAGCGGTTCCGTCAAGGCCCGCTCGGCGCACATGGGCGGCGCGGATTCCGCGCCTGCGCTGGACGTACTGTTGCGCGGGCGGGGCCATCATGGAACCGCTCCGCCATCTGCCCCCCACCCCCTTAGCGCTGCGGCAGAATTGCCGCCGCAGCGAAGGGGTTAAGGAAGAGGCCCATGATGGTATGTGTTGCAAACCCAATTGTTTCCTCGCTAAATGCCCAGTAACTCAATTCATGATTGCAAATATGGGGCGTGGCTTGATACCAACGGGGAATGGCGGTGCCTTCATGAGGCTTCCGAAGACTACGCGGATGGACCGAGTTCATGGATAATTTAACAGTCCATGGTGAGGAGTTTCGGAAGGTGGAAATCGCGCTGACTCTCTAGGCTAATTTTTGGAGCCCTTTTGGGAGCACGCGTCTTTATTTCCTCCACAACGTGTTCTCCTGAACAGCCACGCTGACCACGGCCACCATTTTGAGCGCTTCACATATGTTCCAGCTGCCTGCCTGGTGACAAATGTTTATTGCCTTTCGCTTCATGGGCTCTCTCAGGTTGAGATACTCATAGAACTGCCAGGTTTTTTAATAGAAGAGACTCTTTTTGTCTGGACGGATGCAATTGATGTGCAAGTTTATAACAAAGGGTTGCTAGCCATCTTGTCCACATGTTGTTCTCTTTACTGGACTTGTGTGTAGGCTGCCCCTTCATGACCCTTTCCACAGTTGCTGGTCCTTGATGAGGAGTTTTGGAGGGTGGAAGACACGCTGACTTCCTGGGCTCATTATCAAAGCTCTTTGGGGAGTGCGCGTCCTTGTTTCCTCCACATTGCATTCTCTGTCCTTGTTTCCTCCACATTGCATTCTTGTCCACATGTTGTTCTCTTTACTGGACTTGTGTGTAGGCTGCCCCATCATAACCCTTTTCACTCCCTTTTATTGAGTAAATTGCCAAAACCCTCTCAATTATATCTCTCTGGGAGCAACTTGGCGTCCTTTCCTGTGATCTGAAGGGCAGCTTCCTTACATAATGCTAGTAGTGTTTTCATTATGACTTCGCACCTAAGATTGATCCTGTTTGCTTTATAATATATTTGCGACATATTCCTACACTATTTTTTACCTCATAGGGGACGTTTTAAAAAACTGGTTCCTCCTGCACCACGCTCTTCACATACCTTTACTAAAAATTAATTATTTTTCTGAATTATCAAAAATGGAGGACTCATAGATCTCTACAGCCAAGACCTTGTCTTTTCCGGGCACTTGTGCTCCTCTAGCAGGGAAAATCACCTCCAAGCGTTTGAGGAAGGACCCACCTTCACCATTAAAGCCTTCTTCTCCGGTTTCTCTTGACATGTTATTGGAAAAGATACATGATCTCCATCCCTTCATGGAGGAAACCACCATCAAACTTCAGTTTCTAACAAAGAGTTGGTCTCAGATGAATGATCGTCTTATCTCTGTGGAACAAAGTGTATCCTCCTACACTCACACAAATGAGAAGGTTAACAATCTTCAATATCAAGTTTTCTCACTCTGAAAACAGGTCGAAGACCGTGAAAATAGACAGAAGAAACAATCTTCAAATCTATGGTCTGCTGAAAGGTTCAGAGGGCTCAGACCCTATTTCTTTCTCTAAATCCTTCCTTCCTAAACTGCTTCATTTACATAGAGGAACATTGCTTAACATTCAACGTGCCCATAGACTTGGTCACCAACGTGCAGGGACAATCCCTTCTCAGAGACCAAGAGGTCTTATCATATACTTTCTTGAATACACTGACCTTCTCAAAGTTCTTTCAGCAGTCAAATCAATTTGACGTATCTCTTGGTCAGGTTCCACTCTAGTCTTTGTTCAAGATTACACAATAGCCACTGCAAATAGACGCAAATAATTTCTCAATATGAGACCAGACTTACTTGCCATGGGTGTTCGCTAGGGCCTTTTCCATCCGTGTCTTTTCAAGGTTACTTATAAGAAAAAAACTACGACCTATGAGGATCCTATCAAATTGCAGAGCTTCATTAAATCCTGCAGATCAGAGTACATGGACTTCTCTGGAGATTCGTCATCTAGTAACGTGTGAAGCTGTTTTCATCATCAACAGTGATTTTTCTTCTTGTTTCCAATGTTTTACGTATCCACATACGATTACAAGTTTTATTAGGTTTACTATTTGATCATTTTATCTGTTCTCATTTTACCCGGTTATGTCATTATATTCATTAGTTTTTATTCATTTCTTATGATAACTGTTCTCTCTTTCTTGTTTTCTTCCTACACAGGTTTGTTAACGTTTTGTTCATAACATACTCCATTATCCTTTTATGAAGTGATGTGGTCCTTCAGCGTTCTACGTCCCCTCGAGTCTTGGCGTGCCATTTACTCCATGTGGTCTCACCCCCCCCACTTCCTTTGGATGTCCGTAAGTGTAGCTATGTTGTTTTCTTTTTGTTTTTTTGTTTTTTACCTTCTTCTGCTTATATCTATGTTTTACTCCACCTTCTACTCCTTTTCTATCCTTTTCTTTTTCTTTTCTTTTTGGCCCTTCGTTCCATGCTTATATCTATATTCATCTTTCTTAAATATTCTAGACTGTCTTTATTTACACTCACATGGTTGGTTTGTTATATTTGTTATACTATTTATCCTTTGTTTTTCAATGGTCTGTTTTGACCCTGATCCCCTAGTTGTTTCCCTGTTGTTTTTATGCCTTTGAAGATTATATCTTGGAATGTCAGAAGTCTGAATCGTCCCATCAAACGTCAATATGTTTCATCTCATTTATCCAATTTGGGAGCTGATATTGTTTTATTACAAGAATCCCACTTATCTGCAACTGAGGTTTTGAAATTGAGAAGGGGTTGCATTGGAGAGGTCTTTCTCTCACCAGGTGATGGTAAACGCAATGGTGTAATAACTCTTTGTCATAAATTGATTGATGTTAAGTTACTTTCTCAACTTTCTGATGAGGGTGTAGATGGTTATATACTAAATTACAAATTGCAGGTGCTCCGGTCTCTTTATTTATTATTTACGCTCCCACGAATGGTGACCCCAAGTTTTGGACTGATCTATCCCAACACGTTTCATCTTGTTTTGATGATAATTTCATCTTTGCAGGTGATTGTAACTAAATATTTGACCCCTCTTTAGATCGTAACTCGGCGGTTTCTTTTAATCCGCAACGAGTGCATACCTTTTTTATGCAGATCATTCAGCAATATAAACTTATAGATGCCTGGAGAATTTGCAACCCCACAATAAGGGTATATACATTTTTCTCTCCAGCCCATCAAACTCAATCACAAATTGACTATTATTTATTTCACACAACATTTCTCAATCACTTAGATGTGCTGATATTGTATCTGTTCTAATATCTGATCATGCTCCCATCTACATTCAATTGGATATAGTCCCAAAATCCAATAAACGTAGGAGGTGGCGTTTTAATAATTCACTCATTTTCAACCCTAATTTTAACTCCTCTTTTGTTTCTTTCTTTATTTACTATTTCTCCCTCAACCAAACTGATACCTTAACCTTCTCTGTAATTTGGGATTCATTCAAAGCAGCCGCCAGAGATTTTATTATTGGCTATGTCTCCTGAAATCAGAAAAATGCATGCAAAATTACTAGAGATCTTCTGACCGAAATAAAAAGATTGGAGCACTCTTATTATTATTCAAAGTCCAAAGATTATCTATTGCAACTTGTTACAGCAAAATTCCAATTCAATAAGGAATCTACTGATAATACCTCACTTTTTTTGCTAAAATCTAGTGCACAGTTTTATGGTGGTCAGAATATGGCTAGGAAACTTTTTGTGAACTACTTAAAAATTAAACATAATAAGTTTGACATTGAATCTATCATGGATGAACAAAACACACTACGGTTCAAAGATTCAGCGATATTGAATGAATTTCTTTTGTTCTACCAAGCATTATGCACACCTGAAATTGTACTATCTGAATATGATATGTTACAATTTCTCTCAGGTACTCATAAATCCTTTATTACTCAAACAGATTTTGTTTCTTTAGAATCTGACCTCTCACAACAAGAACTTCTAACTGCATTACAATCTCTTAAGAAAGATAAAGCCCCAGGATGAGATGGCTTCACAGTGGAATTTTTCGCACATTTCGCTTCACTCCTTCTTTCCAAATGTATCACTCTCTTAAACTCTTTTTCACAATCAGGAGAATCTACTGGATCCTTTTTGGAAGCTTTAGTCTGTTTAATCCCTAAAGATGGAAAACATCTAAAATATTGCAAGAATTTCATTTGCTAACATCGACTACAAACTTTTCTCCAAGGCTTTGGCCCTTCGTCTAGAATCTTTCCTCCCTCAATTATTGGGGGCGGAACTATCCGGTTTTGTTAAAGGCCACCTTATCATGGGCAATACTCATTTATTCTTTGATATCTTATCCAAATCTCATTATCTATCCCATTCATTAGGCTCAGTGGTTTTAGAAGCTGAGAAAGAGTTTGACCTATTCCAAATTCTCAAATGGTTTGGTTTTGGTAAAAAGACCATCTCCCTGATTTCGATTCTATACTCTAACCCACGAGCAGCTGTTTTTGTTAATGGTCACTCATCCCCCTATTTTTACCTAAGAAGAGGTGTCCGACAGGGTTGTCCTTTATCTCTGTTTCTTTTCAATTTAGCTTTGGAATCCTTTCTGTCCAAAATACATCAAAATGGAGATATACAGGGATTTCAAGGCAATGACAAACACATCAAGTTGGCAGCAAATGCCGATGATGTGTTGTTATTTATTTCTACCCCACAATCCACTGTCCCTGCCTTTCTTCAGAAAGTCAAGCTTATTGCCTCTGTTTCAGGTTATAAACTGAATATAGACAAATGTGAGATTTTACTATTAACTAAACATATTTTTAAAGAGGATTTTAGTTCCTCAGGTTTTACCTGCAAATCTCATCACATTAAATATTTCGGGCTTTTTTTCACCCCTTCAATTCCAGCAACACTTTCTTTATGTTTGGAGAATTGTATACAAAAAATCTCCACATTAACTACTAGGGGCCCAATTACGATGCGGTTAGGAAAGCATTCCCACCTAGGGCCCAATTACGATGCAGCTAGGAAGGCCTCCTAACGGCACTTGCTCCTTCCAAATCGGTTTGGGAATGTGTCTTCCCAAATGAGAGCCAAATTACAATACAGTTAGTAACATAGGCTCCCATAGCAGTCAATGGGACTCCAACCAAATCGAATCTGGAAGCATCCGGGTGCATCATACTCGGTCGGTCGGACACTCCCAAACCGAGTCGGTCTGAAACCATTTCCAAACTGATTCGATCAGGAAGATTTCCTAACTGCATCGTAAACAGGCCCTTCATGGCAGCCCTTATATCTCTCATGGTGGGGACATCTAGACACCATCAAATGATGCTCCCTCCAATAATTGTATACACTCTTTCCAATATTCCTATTCCTGTACCCTCCAAATACAATTAAAAAAACAATTCCATATTATTATCATTTATAGAACCAAAAAAAACCTATATGTCATTGATGAGATTATCAAGGCCAAAAGCAAAAGGTGGAGTTAATTTTCCAGATTTCCCCACCTATCAAATATCTTTTCTACTTCGTAAAGCCTCGAGATGGTTCTTTGATTCTCTACCAGAATGTCCTTTGTGGGTGGATCTTGACAGTTCATATATTTCGCCCTTTTCTTTCAAAGAGTTTCTATTCTTACCCCTTATTCTTAGATACACCTGTAAGCTTCTTGATTTTACTCCAACTACTCCCCCTAATGACCCACACTCCTTTCTTAAATCCTCAGTTTGGCTAACCCTGGGCATACGACTATGCTACGCTCGCGGAGCATGCGTAGTTTGTGCAACTACGCGCTATGCGAATTGCACATAGCACAGTGCAAAAACGCGTAGCACAGCGGGCATTTTTTGCTTGCTCGCGGTCCTCAAAGTCAAGTTGGCGACCACGAGCGAGCAAAATCTACATCCCAGTGAGACTTTTTCCTTGTTCGCAATCAGCAACATCAAGTTGCCGATCGCGAGCGTGGAAATAAACCTCCCGGTGAGATTCTCAATGCGGGGTTTCTCATTCTCATTCTCATTGCGAGTGGTCGCGCATGCTCGCGACGGCTCACAATGAGAAACTACCAGTCCGCATTGAGAAAGCTGCCGCTCGAGTACAAATCTATTCGACCGGCAGAAAACAACCGCTTGCACTGTGCAAGATGCGGTTTGCAATGATTGCACAGTGTGGACAAGCATCCGGCACTGTTCAATCAGTGCGAACAGCATTTTCCCTACCGCACTACCGGACTACGCTGTTCGCGTAGCTACTCGTAGCTCGCGTAGTGCGAAGTGCACTTCACGAAGCTACGCGTAGCGCTACTACGCAAACTATTTTATTGATTATATTGCTATTTGGTTGTCATTTCATCACCGCCACGTTTGCATTATATTTTGTATTGATTGAACATCCCCTGTCCCTTTTTGTTTTATTTATTCATTAAGTTATTCCTTTGTGTTTTCTTTTTTGATCATCATATTTTGTAACTTTATTCTTTATCTCTTTAATGAAACTACTTTGAACTTAAAAACAAATGACTTCAAATATAGTATTCCGAATTTACCTGTCCCCGTCTCCACTGAGGGCCTGCTTCAGCTAAATAATGATGGCAGTGACAACTGTTTGCGCATGTGTTTTTGCTCAGATGTCAGGGCACCATTCCTCACTTGTTCCCATTGGTGCCATGAGACATCTTCAGCTGCTATCAAAGTAAGCTATGTGGTGAGAAGATTGGTGGCGTGAAATTCATTGCTTATCCTTGAATAACCAAATAAACAACAGAAGTAAAAGAAGCATTTTAATCATTAATTTTAGTATCACGTTATTGCCTCCAAATCAATTCACATAATTACAAAAATATTTCACAATAATCCGTTTAAGTCACTCAATGTACCAAAATATCAGATTAGTATTGATATTTTTATCCGGTCTTAAGCATACTACTCTTACACCTAATACTCCAAATACATCTACTGGGGATGGGGTGAGTATTCGAAAATACAAATATTAAATTGGATTTACCTAGTCAGGGAGTAACAGAAAGTCACTACATATAATACTAAGGGCCAATTTAAATCTTGACGTATGTATACAGACCGTCAGAAATCAGTGTTTTATCTATCCACTGTAGATGCTGCCCTCCTGCCTGATTACTAGGTAGGCGGTTTGATGGACAAAATTCTGTCCATTCTCCACCACTTCCATCGTGAGCAGACTACTCCATCGCTGGAGTATTTAGTGAAAAGCCTTTGACAGTGGCTTGCCAGCTACAGTTGGTTAACGTCATCGTAACCATTGAGGTCAAACCCTCACACCCGAGCTAGTGATTTCCAACTATAAAAGGGATAAACAGACACTAAATACCTTGCCAACTTCACTATTCTCCATGAATATACTGTTGCATGGTGTCACTTACCTGTTGCTCGATATGGATAACGATCCACCATGCCACTGCCGTAAACAGGTTTTTGTTTGTAAACCAGTCATATAGAGTTTAGTAATTCGATTTTATCTGTTCTGAGTTGGCACGCTGTGTGTCATTACTCGAGTATGTAGCCATTTCAATATTTATATAGACTTACATAAATTATGGTATCCAACGTAAAATGATGAGTAATCTACATTTGTTAATGTTCCAATTAAATTTTATTAACATCTTTATAGAGGAAGTTGTAATATAACTGTAATATATTAATTGAAATATGTTGTGAACCTCTCACCACATCATGACAGAACCGCACACCACATCAGGAAAGTATATTTCACAATTGAGAGACTGTCATGACTGTCAGATAGCAATTTAAATTAAAACAACATCTAACTCTGTTTCTCACACATACACTTGGAAGTGTATGTCAATATGACCTTGTATTGCTTTTGGCAATCCATAATATATGTCAAAATGCTCCAAATGTAGCAAAAGTATCTGAAAGAATACTGTTATCTTTTATAAGTAACACATCTGTATGACTTGAACGTGTTACACCTCTCAGCCTTAGTTGTGGAATTCATATAAATAATCTTTTTCTGACCTCCTGTTTATTTTGATATATTTTTTACATCAGGACTCTGATGATTTAACCACAAGTAAAACTATTTGACTACAAATTTCCGCATCTTATGCATTTTTAGTTTGCAATTAAAATGTAACAACTTAATGCTACTAGTGATCCAGCATTACTTAATGTGCCACTCACTTAAGCAGCCAATATAAATATGTTGTATGTCTGCCATTACACCTTTTGTACATTTGTGAGTAGCTGTTTGCCATTTTCAGTTGTAAAAAATAGCCAATCCTAAACAAGTAACTGATGTGATTGCTAAACATTCACATGGATAGGTACTGTAGCTTGTATAGTGTTGGTAGCCACTCAACCATTCACACAATTGCTGACAAACATATGTCTCATGTAATTAGCAGAAATGTCAGATGTGTGATGAACAAATGATTAGCTATGATATGTCAATGTATTTCAAATACAATATCAACCACAAAATATTAAATTATGTGTACTAAAATGTCATAATAGAGAATAACCAAAATAGTGTTAAACCTTCTGTATGTGTCAAACATAAAACAAAACTTGTCGAAAATAAAAATGTATTTTCAATAGACACACCTCTTGCTACATACAAATCTGAATGACTGACATAATGTAAAAAAAATACAGATTTTAGTTTACACCTTAGTAGGGTTAATGCATGCCCAATCAATTGGGGGGTGGCTCTCTTCTTAAGGGGTTTTGGATATAGGTGGTTTGGAACATAAGCCATTAAGGGTAGATGTAGTGGGTGTGGTCGTTGCTTGGGAGGTAGAGGGTGCTGGGCTGTGTGATGTGGTAGTAGACGTTTGTGTGAATGGTTCTGACAGTGAGGGTGTGTCTATTTTCTGAGGAGGAAGTGTGGTGCTGAGTAAGGATGTGTGGTGTACTGTGAGTGATGTTTTTGGTTTGGGGAAGGTGTTGTCTTTGTTAATGTAGTGGTTTTGGTTATGTGTTTTTGTACAGTTGGTGCTTTGAGTGATGGGGTGTGTAGGGCTGATGGTGTGTGTTTATGTGGAGTGGAACGGTTTTATTGCTGGGTGCTTTGTTGACTGTGTCTTTCTGAACAGTATTCGGAGTAGGGGATGATTTGTGTTTGACTGAGAATGTATGTGTATCTGAGGTTTTGGTACTGGTTGAGAGTGTGGGTGAGGGCGTGGCAGTGTTAGAGGTTATGGATATGGGTGAGGGTGTGGTATGGGTATGATACAGGTAGAAGTTATGGGTGAGGATGTTGTGGAGGTTGTGGATGTGGGTGAGGGAGTGGTAGTGGTGGAGGTTATGGGTATGGTGGTAGTAGTGGTAGAGATTGTGGGTGAAGGTGTTGAGGAGGATGTGGTAGTTGTTGAGGATGTGCATTAGTCTGAAGTGGTGGTTGTGGGTGTCAGTCTGATTTTTCATATTAGTGGTGATGCAGAGGTGTATGTGTCTCTCTATGTTGAATTGATGTGTCTGTGGTGGTGGAGGGTGTGATAGAAGTGTGAGTACCAGTATGTGTATTTGTGTGTGTGTTTTGTTAGTTGGTAGCAGTGTCTGTCTGTGTGCATGTGTGTTTATGTTTGTCTGACTGTGTGTGGGTGTGAATGTGTAGCTGTGTAATTGTAGTGTTTCTCAATGCAAGCTGTCAAAGGAAGTGCGCCAAAGCACATTCATCATTTCAGAATGTTAGGTGTACGCCACTCAAAAATGCTACGTGGAGTTCAGCGAGCGTGCACAGTTGCTTGCTCTGCGTGTTTGCGATGCATTTTTGAAGTTTCGGTACGTGTATTGCATGCTTGTGAATGCGTATCGCATGCTCAGGGAGAAATATCATGCAAACTTCATCATGCGGTCGCCCATGGGTGGGCCATCTTGTTTTCCATGTTTGCTATGGCTCTGGGCCTGTTTTTCTATCCCCCTATATTTTTTCAATCCTTTGTTTCTAAAACCTTTGTTCTGATTTTTTTTTATTTATTATCTATCCTTCTCTATTCCTGAGTGTATATTTTGTGTTTATTCTACTTTTAGTGTTTTTTTAGAGTGTTTTTGACTGTTTTTCTATTACTTGCTTGTTATTATTTTTACTACCTTTCTTTACCCCCAACATTTTCTTTTCTGCCCCTCCGCCCTCCAGAACCATGTTGGAAAAGACTAGTAAGCAGGAGAAGCGGAGGAGCAAAAGCCGCTGCTTCCTTCCTTGCGGATCGCATCGTCCGAAAGGGGAACAGGCCCGAGCCTTGTTTTCCGAGTTGGAGGTGGGTTTTTTTGTCAAGTGCCACCTCCCCTTAACCCTGGCAGCAGGCAGCAGGCCTGGGTCTGGGTCTTGGCTCTGGGAGCATCACCGGCGGTGGGTGAGGGTGCGCTGGGCAGTGTTTCACTGCTCTGGGGTTCTTCGCACCCATAACCAACTGATGCACTGGTGGCCCGACATCCTGGACCGGGAGCAGGACTTACTGGACATGCTAGATGTTGAGGTCCCGGGGCTTGGTGGGTAGCTAATTATATTACTATTGTGTTCTTCTGTTCTGCGTTATTGCGCATATAATTTTTTTCCCAAATAGCAAAAATGCTGCTGCTGCTGCTCACATGCAGGTAACATACGTTTAAAAACATTATGTGATTGTTATTCTTCTGGACAGGTGCTCGGCGCTCCTAATCGTACTTGTTTGCAACTTTGTGCTCGCTTGGGCTGGTTATGTAAGAGAGGTTAGAGAATTTAAGTTAGGTAATGCAGATCAGAAAGACTCCAGTCCTTTCCTTTGTCCTGTCAGGCTGTCTTGTCACCAAGATAGTGGTTTTAGTTAGTTAGTTCCTTAGGAATATTTGGTAATTTAGTGGCCTGTGTGATGCATCCTCTCACGTGACTTCAGTCCCAGTAGAATCTTTTGTAGTTCGTATAGTGTGAATAGCAACCAACCAATTTGATGTATGCAATGTGCATGTGTCCATCTATGCATTTAAGAAGACTTATTAAATTGGCTCCTCAAAGGGGGTTGAGACTGAGAGATGATTGATTGTGAATGAGATCAGAACTTAAATGCAAATATCATTTTTTATAATTCATTCCAAAGTCTTTGGAATAGGCGGGCTAGGTAGGTTTAGGATTCAGGAGTCGGAATGGAACTGTGGAATGATGAAGATAGGATGGTTCACAATCATAATACTAGTCTACTACTAGTCAATCTGATTTAGAAGAGGTCAATATTATTGCAAATGCCGTTTCCTGTCTAAAAATCTTTTTGAAGCTATTATTTAATATTATTTAATATTTATTTATTTAACACCAATCATTTTTTGTCTCTTTAATTATGTCTTAAATGATCAGCATCCAGGGGCAAGAAGAAGAAGAAGACTGGGTTTGCTGAGGTGGGTCCAGGAGCTGGAGGGCCCTCCAAGAGGCAGGAAGTGGTCTCAGATGCAAATGGCTCTTCTGACCCTCATAAGTCCTCCTGTTAGTATATTAATATATATTTCCCTAACTTTTACCGCTCTATTATTTCCATTTACTAATTTAAATGTTTCCCAAATCATCTTTCATTGACCTGTTTCTAAATTCTTGGTATTTCTCATTTACCTACTAACATTGTTATTTATGTTTCTAGTGTATGGTCTTTTTTTTTTACATCAAATCAAACTCTGTATTAGTTTGTCTCGAGATTGCTTTCTTCTGGTTTTCCATTCAGCTTTCCCGCTCCCCTTATATATTTTGTGGATTGCCTAGTAATGGTACTGTAAGACTCAGAGAACCCATTGGTTCTACTACTAGTACTGCTACTAGTAAGGACACCTTACTACTACTAGTACTAGTAGTACTAAACTGCTGTCCAGATTGCATGCCAAGTAAGGTATTCTACGCATGTTTGTTGAGATGAGAAGGCTTTCTTTTACTGTCTCATGCTCAATCAATAAATGATGGTCACTCACGATTGTCACCCCAAAGTGGTATATTTTACTTTCTCTCGTCTAGGCCTAGTACTTTTTTTATTAGCAGCAGTTGATGGGAAACACTGAACAACTGATTACCCTGCACCATGGCTGGAAGGAAGTATGAGGAGGAGGACGGCACCATTATTTTCCTACCAAGAGAGACCTCATGTCTGTTTGTCTGCCCAGTTGGCCAATGCACCAATAGGTCTAGCCACTGAGTCCAGTCCTTTGGGTTGTCCTCTTCTTGAGATGTTTTTCAAAAATTGCCAACAACAAAATGCTCTACCATATATTTTGCTATTTTTGATAGGACATACTGTCTACTCTACTTTAGTATCCGAATTGCAGCTAGTGATGTGTGTGGAGTATGTATTATTATGTATTTTTAATCTTGCTAATCAAAAACATAAATAGGTGAGGTGTATATGCCGTCTAAGAATGTGAAATCTTTTTTTCCAGCTGTACCGACCACCAGTACACCAGTGCTGGGGCCAGTGGCAAGGGCCAAGCCACTCCGGAGGGAGTAGATGGCGTGGTTGCAGAGGGTGAGCCAGCAGCAGTGGCAGGGCCGTGTTGAGTCATATTCCTTACTTATTGAGAATGATGAATACACTCGCTGCAAGGGTGTACACTCAGTACACTGTACTGCTATTGAGACTAAGTTGTTGTGAACAATTGAAGAAGACACCATTTACTTAACATTAACATTAGTGGGAGTTGAATAACTAATGGCCTATTCTATTCTACCTTCCACTCAGCAGAGAAAGTTTTATGATGAAGACAAGGAGTCAGAAGACATGTAATATATGACTGGCAGAGAAGGATGTATGGGTGAAGGAAGGGGTCCTGGGATGCATATAGGTGGCTGATAGGATTCATGGGTGGTTGAGGGATGGGTGAAAGAAAGGATGCTTGCCTTGGTGGGTGAAACTGTATGGGTAAAAGGAATCCTCTGGAAGGTTTGATGGGTCAAACTCAAAGGCAAGCAAGGACGCATGGGTGGTGGTTAAATTACAAATGTATGTTGTTGGTAAAAGGTTTGTTGAGATTGTGAATGATAGCCATGTTTGGATGGGTGGATCCCTGGATGGTACGATAGTAGTCAGACTGGATGAAGAGAATGTCAAAGAAAATTAAACCGTGCTAGAGTACCAAAGCCAAGTGTGAAGAATAAAATAAAAATAATGCTAGGAGAGCACTGCAATGATAAATTAAAAAACCCTGGGAAGAATAAACAAGGACTCTTTTTTTCAAGGTTTTTGATTCAGATGTTTGAGGTTGTATTTTGGAGTGGAATACTCCCTTGACTCACAGTAGTTTGCAAGCACAACATATATATTGTGTGTGACTAAGTATGTATATGTAGCCACCCATCATCAATCGCCAACTTCTAACACCAAGGCCCACTCCCGCTCCCCACCCATGTCATTTCAAACATATCAGCCATGGTTGGCCTTTCAGCTGCAAGGTTAACTTACAATCAAAGAATAGTAGTATGTCATGTCATCATCATGTGACGTTGTGACATATCATCATTATTCATATTAAGCATATCATGTGCCTTGTAGTAGCCAGGGTGAAAGTGAAGTTGAGCATTTGCCATTGATTTAACAGAGTATGGCCGTAATGGAAAAATATATAATTCTGTAGTACAGCTGCCTCACCTGTAGACAGTAGTGAAGTAATGTGACTCTGTGAGTCTGCGACACAAGTATGTCTGTCTAGGGCACAAGCTTACTGGTATGCCTACAAGATTAATTGAGCTAAACAAGAGAGAAAAGAAGAATACTTGTCTACTCCATAGTGCCTAATGCCTTAAAGTATAATCATCATCACATCAAAATCTTAGGGGCCAAGGAATTGAGGATACCACAAATGTTATGTACTGCTAGTGCTACTGTGCCACTATATTGTATGTGTATAATATTATGTTACTGTTTTGCTATGTGTATTGGTTACAATTGTCTTTTTTCTTTCTTTCTTTTTTTTTTTAATCCTCATTCACCTCTGACCCCAGCTTACTGGTGATCCGCAAGTTGCCACTGTTACTCCCATGGAGAAGTAGGTCTTACTTTTCCTTAATTTGAGGTGCTGCCCCAACCTTCTATCGCCCGCCTACCAGTAGCTCCCAAGCTTCCTACCTGTTGCTGACCTCTCATTATTAAAGAGAGGATAGTCATGCTCTTCCCTTGTTCAGAGGGACAAAAGATGGTAGCGAGGCGCTGTTTGCAAAGCATTTTCTGAAATAATTGTTTTCATTTCTTTCTGAATCAGATTGTTGATGATGTCCTGCTTGTCACCCTGATGAATATTGTGTTGCTGTGTAGTGTTTGTCTTTGTCACACCTTTCTTCAAATCCCCTTTCCCTTCCATTCTTCGAGCCTCTAACACGCTTCCTTCAAACTTTGTGATTTATTTGATCCATTTACAACATAAATGGATCAAATGCTTGGTACTTGGTAGGGCGGATGTGGTGAAAGCGACACCGAATCACTGTGGGATCTTCTATTACCTGAGCAATAGCCCACACCCACACATAAAAGAGATTAGATTAGATATAGAGAACATCATTTGTCAACATCATCATTCAGGCCTTGTGTTGCGTCAATGCTGAACCTTGATGACGATATTGTAACTTTAGTTTTAAATTAAATACTAGCTCTCCATTGCGCAACAGGAAGTCACTATTACAAATTTTTTTAATAATATGAGGTATTCCTTTATTTATTGTTTCATGGCAGTAGTAGCTTTGTCTCACTCTTTAAAAAGCTATGATGATACACAACCTACTACCTATGCGTTTTTCTTTAAATTTATTTGCTTGTAATGGACAATCCTTTTGATTAAACATACGGTTGGATCTTACTTAGGTGGCAGCATACCCTAGTCCCCTAATGTTCAATCAATAACATAGTTACAGAGTGTATTAGGGCTTCGTTATAACTGACTATAACTATGGTATATTATACACATAGACTTTGAACATCAGATTAAAAACAGACTGTACAAAAAGACAGCAGTGTAAAGTAAAAGTAAAACACAAAAAATCATAAATGTCCAACAAAAATACATCACAGTGTCAGAACTCACCCTGGTCAATAACTGTCAAACCAGAAGTTGTATTCAGAGATACATGGCATCTTTCAGAACAAACAGCAGCAAAGGTGCACCACAAAACATAAAACAGTAAGTGCAAACGATGTTTAAGCAAAATAAGGAGATATTCCTCAGAGATGTTGGAGTTCTTCTTTGAATCTTTATTTTCAAGAGGCAATAAAACACATACAGCCTGGCTGTATGTGTTTTATTGCCTCTTGAAAATAAAGATTCAAAGAAGAACTCCAACATCTCTGAGGAATATCTCCTTATTTTGCTTAAACATCGTTTGCACTTACTGTTTTATGTTTTGTGGTGCACCTTTGCTGCTGTTTGTTCTGAATCAAAATTCCCTAGGGAATAGGCACGGTGATGATGGGTGCCATTCAGTGTGCACACAACCCCCTTGATTAAACTTAAGGGTTAAGATACCTCACGGGGGAAAGTTAGTCAGGTGCTTACTCTAGGCAGGGTCCATCATTTATTCAGTTTTATACATGGCATCTTTGTGGCCTTTTTTCCAAACTATCCATAGTTCCGACATTCCTATACTAAGCCTTTACTAAGTGGTTTAACAATGAGTGCATAATAGCTAAACAAGCCTTAAGGATAGCTGTCAAAGGGTGCAACCGGGCAAATATTATAGAAGTCAGTAGTACATATACCTCTGCCCTCAGCAAATCTAAAAGGAATGGGAATGACAAGAGCTGGCAAGATATGCGTCAAAACTAATGATAATCGGTCCTTTTAGTGCATTGCATTACAGGGTAGCACATACAATGAAAGGACATACTACCATCAGATCCAGCCAAATAGTTGGGTCACTCACTTTACTAAACTGTATGCCATAACAAATTCTAGTAACTCACCTTGAGATAACTCAGCAGTTGATAGAGGGAAAAACAATAACAAACTTTTTTAGCCTAGAAGACACTGCTCGAGCTATCAACCTATTAAAACCAGTCAAAGCTCCTAGGCCCAACAAATTCTCTGGTGACTTTTATAAAACAGATCCCCAAGTTTAAATAAGCTATATAAATCTATAATCGAATGCCATCTCAGCTGGAGGGGAAATCCCTGATTCATGGAGAGGGGGGGAAATAATCCCAATCTCTATTAAGCGAGATGCCTGCATTCCTTCCAACTAAAGGCCAATAAGCCTTATAGATAATTTACAAAAGATCTTCGCAAGGCAAGTCCTAGACTAATTATTAAATTGAGTGGAAGAAGAACAAATCATATCTACTCTCCAAGCCAGGTTTTGTACAAAGACTAGCACCTTTAATTAGGTCTTTAGATTTGCCAGTTTCTAGTGAAAATATGCTTTATTGTCAAGACAAAAGCTCCATATGGCTTTTGTTAACCGTAGAACAGCATTCAATCTTATTCCATATTATTGAACGTGACAATCTGTGGGGAGCTTTGGCAAAACTGGGTGTCCCTGGGAATTTGTTTGAACTTATTGAAAAACTGCATACTAAGAACTATGCCCAGGTCTGGTGGGGCAGTAAGGGAGAAATAATAAATCGCAACCCTGTCATGTGAGGTATACACCAGGGTGGGCATCATTGCCCCGACGTTATTCACCCTATATACAACTCACCCAGTCTTAATAATAGAAAGGGTCCATTCTCCTTTTAGTGGATGGCTTGCTCGTTAAGTCTCAAACACCTATGGGGCTCCAGATCTTGATCAATAAATTCCTAGGATTCTGCAAGACTAGGGGCTTAGAGCTTGATGCAAATACAACAAAGTATATGATGTTTGAGACTGGCACCACTCTGACATTTGAGCTAGTAGGGAAGTACTTGAAAGAGAACATAGCTTTGACTATTTTGGGGGGTAAACAACAGACACATTTAAATGGGAAGCACAATTTACTAAGAGCAGCTGGTAATTGAATACAGATCCAATTCCATCTTAACGCCATACAAAAAGACGAGCTCTCACTCAATATCACTGGCATTGGATGTTTTCGTGTGACAGCACAGAGCGCTGCACTATTTGGCACTGAGGTCTGGGGTTGAGTTGACATTTGTCAACTGGCTACTGCAGAGAACAACTTCGCACAAAAGCTGGTTTCCACATTGGCCAGCATCCCCCTTCTCAACTCTTTTTCGACCTAAGCCTAAAAAGAATCACTGACTTGGCTTCACTAAAGCCCCTACTGTACTGGGTCCACCTTTGGTCTATACCCGAGCTCAGTGGCTATAGAGATTCCCTTAGGGATTTAGTGAATACTATTAATGCCATGTTGGTCCCCTGGCTAAACTCCAAGATTCCTTTGCAAAGCTGAGCTTGGCAGCTTAAAATCCTACTAGTGGGCGTATGTCCATGAGCAATATGTAAAAAATGGGGAAAAAAAGTCTTCGAATAAACAAGTTTTTAGAATTCAATATTAACCCATGCTTTAAGCCTTTCTTGGACTCCATTATTCCCCCTTAGCCAAGAGCTTGTATGTGTGCTTCCAGGTGGGCACCTTAACACTGAGATCATTTACAAGCAAATGGAAAAAAGATTTGAATGTAAGCCTGTGCCCAGGTTGTGACCTGGCTTTAAAGACAGAGGTGCACATCATGTTCTTCTGCCTGGAGTATACGAGTCCTTGTTGGAAGTGGATACAACCAATTTTTCAGACTTTCCGGTTGGCCCGGCATTTAGTAGCCCAGAGGATTCTGAAAAGCTGTGCTTCACCTATGATTATGTTTGCAGTCAGCCCTTTTTTAACAAATGTTTGGTTTGATATAAACATATAAAGTTTTTACCACGTATAGCTTCATGATTATTATTATTGAGTCTGATTAACATTCCAGTTATTCATGTACTGATTTTTACTTATGCAGAAATCTACAAACATTAGAATGTGTTTGGTACTTTGTATTTTTGCACTTATCTTTACAATGTACATAGCATTAACACCTTCCAAACATTGTACTATATTTACTGTATTTGTAACTGACTTTAACACAATATGGTTGTTTGTATATCTTGTGATGTATGTGTATCCTATATGAGCATCATGACTGTAATGCAATTTTTAAAAAGAGCTTTTCATGCACCTCGATTGGCATGTATGTATTTTTATTGTTGTATGTATATTTTGATGGAAACTGAGTACTTCTGAAAGTGAAATGTCCAACAAAACCTCAAAAGATACAGTTCTGCACCCAACTCTCAAGCCAATTCCCACCCTCTCCACCTACAAGTCCCTCCCACCAAAACAAATATTTTAAAAGTGGCTAAAGAATAGGGCACTACATGTGGGTCAGAAGCTTTTCAAGGTGTCTCTCAATACATACCATGCGACTTTCAAGTCATGCAAGTCTCTTCAGGATGCGGCACTGGAAAAGGCTGTCTGTGCAGGAGGGGGCAGTAATGGTGCTGTGAGTGTAAAGGGTGGCTTCCGTCTGCTTGTGGCGTTAGTGTTGTTCTTGCTGCCTCTTCCTCCTCCTCCTCCTACCAACAGCCACTAAAATTCGGCCCAAATGGCCTTCAGCCTCTGCTGCAACAGCCAGGCTGCGATCTCCTACCGTATAGAAGGTCGACTAACAGGAGTAGCTATATCAAGAAAGGAAAAAGACAAATTGTAAACAACACTCTGTGCAAAGTGCTTGCTTAAAATTATATAGTGGCCCCATAGCAGTACATTGCTGGTCCCCTAGGGCCTTTCGAATATGATATGATTAGAGGTGCAGCCATTTTGTACCCACATATGCCTCACATAAAAGGCAAATGCACTGACTGGCGGAAAGGAAATAAGGCAGACTAAACAGCCCAACAGTTTAAAAAAAACTGCTTATATTTCTTTTAAAAGATTTCCTGGTAAAACAAAACTATGCAGATACTTTGGGGCCGATTCCGATCCTGGAAAAAACCGTCCGTACGATTTGTATCCAGAGCCCTCTCCGTCGGAGTCGCGTAGTACCATCCGTATTTCATGAATCCGTCCAAATTGTCGCGATCCGTACGTATTGCAAGGCTGACACCGTGAACCATACTACTCGTACACATGCCGAACGACCCGACGAGTATGATCTGGACCGGGGTATGAGGACGCGAACTGTACGGTCCACGTCAGGTAAGGGCGATTCATAAGGAAAAGCACACAATCACATACATACCGGAAAGTTGAGCACACCCCATGAACCCTGGGGTACGCACCGTACCCCTGCGATCATGGGGTGTACGCACCGTACCCCGCGATTGTAGGGTGCACACCCAGCGAACATGGGGGACGGTGCGTACACCACATGATCGCGGGGTACAGTGTGTACACCCCATGATCGCAGGGGTACGCACCGTACCCCTGCGATCATGGGATGTACGCACCGTACCTGGTGGGGGGTGTCCCGTACCTATTTCGAGGCGAACTCTGCTTCTGCTGACGTTTTTGGATCCCATAGAAAAAGCGTTGTAAGGTGCGTACCCCATACGAATCGTACTTGCTGGGTCGGGAAAAGCAGCCGCGAACCTTACGGATGTCGCGTACAGCAGATTCCGAGGGAGATTCGTACGGGGATTTGATTCGTACAGTCTCTGTACGATTCATACGGAGTCCAGCTCCTGGTACACATGGTACTTCGTCGTACGTACGGAGGACATTGCAGGGTACGATTCATATGGGAAAAACGCTCCGTACGGCTATTCGGAGCGGTTTTTCCCGAATCGGAATCGATCCCCTTGTGTGAAAAAATAAAAATAAATGATTTCTCACAAATGAGCAAGGCATTACGCACTGTAGAGTACAAGTATTCATCCTGTACAAAATTAATGGAGGCATGCTAGTTAGCTCATTGGTAGTTGGTACTTTGCTATGTTTTGCACTCTGCAGTTGGGGCTGCGGAAAAGGAAAATGATCTTGCTTTTATTCCAATGGCCCTGCTCTCCACCAAAATGCCTTTCAATTTTACGCTAACTCCAAAGAGGCAGATGGATAATAATGATACAGCGTCACACATGTCACGTATAAAATGCGCATATACTGTCTGCCGTAAATATATAAATAACAAGAAAATTTAAAAAACATAGATAGAACAATAGTTGACAAAAATTAGGAGACAGTCCCAGAAAAAAAAATTAAAAGGAAAAATTATTCTAAATGCGGAGTGGAAAAAGTTTTGGAAATAATAATAATATTAACAAGAGGACTTACTGGGGCCAGCAGATCTGTCAGCCGTGGCGCTGATGTTACTGGTGAAGGTGGAACTTCCACCCACCGCAGCACTGGTGGTGGCACTCTTGACTCCCTGACCCACTTCCGTGCTGCTAGCCCTCTTCTTGCCCCTGGATGCTGATGTAAGAAATAAAGAAGATAAAATAAAATATATTAGTGGTACAGTTAATAACGTCCCCAAAAATATTTTGACATTCAAATGCTGTAACATTGTAGTTTCCTAAATCAAATTGCCTATAGTACTAGTATTAGGTTGACCTATTTCTAATGTCCTAAACCTGAGCCCTGTTCCAAATTTCCTAAGCTACATTTTGGAACAACATTATGCATTGCAACAAATGATATTTTCTTCTGATCTCATTCTCAATCTCAACCCTCTGGGCCAACTATTTCTCCTTTTTTTCAAAGCATAGATGCCTACTAGACATCACTGGATGATTGCTTGGGACTGTATGACCATATAAAAAGGGCACAGAGAATGCTAACTCACTGACATTACTACTACCACTATCTTAGTGACAGGACAGAGGAGTCAACATGACTTCTTAAATAATCAGCCCAAGGGAGTGCCAATGAGTACCCTTAACACCTAGCTGGATCACTTAATATTTGTAATGTAAACTTAACTTACGTCCGAGTGTGAGTAGCATGCTATTTGGAAAAAAGTAGCACAGAAAGAATATAACAAATTACTACTCACCGAGCCCTGCAACCTCAACGGCCAGCTGGTCGCCCAGGTCCTGCTCCATGTCCAGGATATCATCCCAGCAGTGCATCAACTGCTTTTGGATGCGCTGGACCCCAGAGCATCAGCACACACACCGGCGCACCCTCCCCCACAGTGGCCAATGCTCCCACAGGCTGTACTCACTGCCAGTCCTACCACCTGCTGCCAGATTGGAGGGGAGGCGGTGTTACACATAGAAAACAAGTGCAGTAACCTCCACCTGCAAAATAAAAAATAGCACAACGCTGCACCCCTTGGCCGCTGGCAACCACAAGGCGTGCGGCTATGACTCACATTTTGCCACCACTGCTTCTGCTCTTTGTCTGCTCTGCCATGGTGCTGGTTGGGGAATAAATTGAAGAATTTGGAAAAGGAAGGAAGAAAGGAAAAACTATGGGGCACATTACGATGGAGGATTTTCCGCATCCTCCGGGCTGGCGGAAGCCACCGCCGGCCCGGCAGATGCGGAAAATCCTCTGCGGACCCACCAAAGACCCACTGCCACGTTAGGATGGCTGGTGGGTCCTGGTTTCAGTCCGCTGCTTTTCCGCCGTGGTTGGCTTACAACCGCAGCGGAAATGGCCTAATATGGTGGCTGTGTCTCCACCGCCAGCCATATTAGGATGTCTGGAGGTCTATGCCTTTACACAGCGGCATTTCCGCCGTGCAAAGGCATACGGATTTTTGTTTGGGGGCCCATTGCAGGCCCCCAGGGGTGAAGGGAGGGTGGGGGGTGCACATGGGGGGTACATATGGTACCCCCCTGCATTTGCGTGCACAGAGCGGCAGGCACCACGTGGTGCCTGCCGCTTTGTGCATGCAAATGCACAACTTTCATTTTTAACATTGCGGCGGGTGCTGCTTCAAGCAGCACCCGCCGCAATGTTAAAAATAGAGGATGTGACCGCCAGGGTGGCGGTCACATCCTAATTGCACATGAGGGAACGCCGCAGCACATGCGGACGTTCCCTCCTACTCAGGGCTCGCGGACGGACTTTGTAATGGGCCCCTAAGTTAGGAAAGGGAAAACCCCAAAAAGTACAAAAAAGTCACAAAAAATGGAAAACAATTACAAAAATATTAAATACACAAACAGAAAGACACACATTGATATAATGAAGAAAAATTAGGGGTGTTTTATTCAGATGGGGATGACTGAAAAGATTAAGGGTGGAATGAGCAGCACCATGCACAAAACAGAAAGTGAAATAGCTGTGCCCATGCAAACCACATTGTGCTGTTCGCACGCAGTTTTCAGCATGAGAACATGCATCGTGCTACTGAACATCAAAAACATAGAGCAAACGGATGCTTTGAGCCAATTTGTCCAGCCACAGAATTCTGTGAAATCTCTGAGTTTTTGCCCTGCTCCAGAGAATTCCATGTTGCAAAACTCTACAAGCTCCACCGGGACTACTTGTGATGCTGCAGCTGTGCAAGTCCCAGTGGATGGTGTCTGTGATCTCTAAGGGTGTCCAGTTCTTTCTGAGGCCATGATGTATGAGAATGTACTCCCACCAAAGTGCCTCACTAAAACACCAACGTGGCTTTTTCTAAAGGCTGAGTTCGCTGAGTGGCCAATCAGACCAAGCCCCCAAGTACTATATTGGTACCTGTAGCATTTTCCTTCATATTGTGGCCAACCAATCACATTGGTCAGTCCCATGTAACTCGTTTGGGAATCCTGCTGAACCAGCCAGTCAGAAACCTTTATTTTCCTTCGTGGTCCCACATGACTTCCACTGGAGTCCCGCAGCAATAGATATCTTCATAATTTGAACCATAATTTCCCTAAAATGGCTGAACAGATTTACACCAGTTCACGAAAGCACACTTTCAGGGTAAAAATCTAGCATTCGGCCGAATTTTGTGCAATTATTTTCAGCCGATTTTTCTGTATCTTTCTGTACTTTTTCTTAGCGAGATTGCATTAGGAAAGATGTTTGGGGCCACCCATTTTCCCACCCCTGCTCTGACAGATCACCTTTACTCTTGCTAGGAAACAGTTGACATGGATGAACTTTTTTAATGAAAAGTTTTGTGAAGATTTGTCAAATTGTGTTACATTTATTAGTGAAATAAACGCTCTTCCTATGGAAACTCTGACCTACCTATAACTACTGTGTGTAACTATAGCTACACAGTGACAGTGTAAAATGTCACATTTTTTAACAAAGTTTCCTATGGCGTATTATTTTATTTCCCTGCCTCGATTTCTTCTATGGGAGTGTGTTGCAGTACCTGTGAGTGGCCATGTATTAAGCTTGAATTACTTCAAAGCTGTATTGGAGTACATTTGCACTACTTTTGACAACTTTAGGGATGTAGACAATGTAAAAGTGTAGTTTGTGAATAGACAATTAGAGTACTCTTTTGTTGGTTTGTGTTTGTATTAGAATGCCCCTTCATAAACCATTCCTTTACCTATCCACTCCCAATTGGTAGTTAGTGTCCCCTATTTTACATCCCCTTTGCCTCTAACCCATTTTCTATATAAATGTGTAACTATGTGTGTACACAGAAAACATTGGAGAGGCATAGGTGGAAGTCTCTAGCCATAGGTTTAGGAATTGCATTTTGTAGTACATGAATAGCAGCACAGTGGTGATGCTTTACGTAACCAATCAATCAATCATAGCATTTGTGTAGCGCGCTACTCACCCGGAAGGGTCTCAAGGCGCTTGGGGAGGGGTGTCTGCTACTGCTCGAAGAGCCAGGTCTTGAGTTGCTTCCTGAAGGAGAGGTGGTCTTGGGTCAGTTGAAGGTGGGTGGGGAGGGAGTTCCAAGTCTTGGCTGCCAGGTAGGAGAAGGATCTTCCTCCCATAGTGGCTCTTCGGATGCGAGGAAACGCGGCGAGGGCGTGGCTGGTCGATCGTAGCTGGCGGGTGGTAGTGTAGAAGGTCAGGCGGTTGTTGAGGTACCTGGGGCCCAGGTCGTGGAGGGCCTTGTGTGCGTGGGTGAGGAATCGAACGTGATTCTCTTGTTGACGGGAAGCCAGTGCAGGTCTCTCAGGTGTCTGGAGATGTGGCTGTGGCGGGGGATGTCCAGGATGAGTCGTGCGGAGGCAATCTGGATTCGTTGGAGTCTTTTCTGAAGTTTGGCTGTGGTTCCGGCGTAGAGGGTGTTCCTGTAGTCCAGACGGCTGGTGACAAGTGCCTGGGTGACCGTCCTCATGGTTTCGGTGGGGATCCACCGGAAGATCTTTCGAAGCATACGCAGGGTGTTGAAGCGTACTGCAAAATGTTGTACGTACTACAAAATGCAGTTTGTGAATTGGGTCCATAGTTGATAACATAGGCATTTATCTGCTTTAGTATTTTTTTGTTAATTTAAAAATCAGAAACTTGTGTTTCTTTGCTGGTGTAATAACAGTAGAATAAATCAGAACCTCCTATAATGTTGTGAAAGTCAAATGTCAAGGGACATACTTCAGTTGATTTAAAGATCATATGATGTCACTGTTGCTACCTTTATCATTTTGATAAATTAGCGTTCATGATCTCTCAACTTTCTTTCTACAACAAGGTTGTGCCAATTTTAGTATTTTAGTATTGGCGGTGGAGGTAAGCCCAATGTTGATACTGTTTGGAACTCTGGATAAAGCAGCCCGAGTTGGGCTCGAACTATCATCATTTATGCCAGTCACGCTCTAGCTTGATCCTCCTGGCAATGAGAGAGATATGTAGAATATGGTCCCAGTTGCAGCCCGACACCTGGTTAGACTGGTGGAGATCAATGATCTACGTTTATAACTCCTCTTTTACTTCGGCGGTGGTACCACAGGCTTGGAAACTAGCCAGGGTGGTCCCCCTGCTGAAAAACCCTCCCTTGACCCCACTAAACCTGAAAATTTCAGGCCGATATCTCTCCTGCCCTGGGCCGCTAAAGTGGCAGAGGCCCACATCAACAACACCCTTGCTTGCTTCCTAAATAGCAATAGCATTTTGGATTCCTCCCAGACGGGCTTTCGCCCGGGACATAGTACTGAGACCGCACTCCTGGTTGTGTGCGAACATCTGCGGTCCATTCTGGATGAGGGTCAAACAGCGGCGCTGATCCTGCTCGATCTCAGCGCCGCGTTTGATACCGTATCCCATCAGATCTTACTGCGCCACCTGGAGGAGGCGGGGGAAGTGGGCCGGGCCTTGGACTGGTTTCGCTCCTTTCTTTTTGACAGATCGTTTCAGGTCACATCGACCCCCTTTCTCTCTAAGGTCCATCTGAGCAAGCAGGGGGTTCCTCTGGGCTCCGCCTTGAGCCCCTGCTTGTTCAACATCTATGTCCAGCCTCTGGCGAGAATAGCGCGTGAAGTCGGTTTGACCTTGGTGTCATATGCCGACGACACCCAACTGGTGGTAGCCCTCTCGGATTGCGGGGTCTGCGGCCCGTGCAGTTCCGGACTGGGCTTGAGGCGATTTCTGAGTGGATGACCAATAACTGCTTACAACTTAATGCTAGTAAATCTGAAGTGTTGTTGGTGGGTAGAAACAAGGACCTTTGGAGCTTGCAGTGGTGGCCGTCTGCTATGGGCTCTGCGCTAACCCCGAAGTCAGTGGTAAAGAATCTGGGGATTTGGCTTGACTCCACCTAGGGGTTTCAGGATCATACTAAAAAGGTGGCTGGCACCTGTTTTGGTCTCCTACGTGGCCTTAGGCCCATCTTGGTTTTTTTTGATTCTGCCACGCGCCAGCTGATAGTTCAGGCCACTATCATGTCACGCATCGATTATGCGAATTCCCTTCTGTTAGGGGCTAATAAGGCGGACGTGCATCGCTTACAGAGAGTCCAGAACGCTGCGGCACGGGTCCTGCTTATGCTCCCTAGATTCTGCTCCACTTCGGGTGCCATCAGGCGACTCCATTGGCTGCCAGTGCAGAAAAGAATCGAATTTAAAGCACTTTGCCTAGCGTTTAAAATTTTCAAATTTTCCGCCCCTGAGATTCTATCGAAATTGTTGACCCCTTACTACATTCCCAACCGCCAGCTTCGTTCGGCGGAGCAGCTGTTGGCTGTGGTCCCCCGTGTGAAACGTGCTAGAGCCTGGGGAAGGTCTTTCTGCTTTTTGGCCGTGAGGCTATGGAACTCCCTTCCTGCCCAGATACGCCGTCTGGATGATTTGTTTCCCTTCCGCAAAGCCATTAAAACTTTCTTATTCCCTTGTTAATTGTGTCGCTGCTTGTGCTTTTTTGCTGCCAGCGCCGGGACGCCCCTTTGCTGGGGCAGCTGCGCGCTTTATAAGATTACCTAATAATAATAATTATGAGATTGACAAGAAAATGGTGGGTAAGGGCCTCCCCCACAACCAGTTTATATGAGATACCCTAGTGAGACTGCTTGAAGGTGATAATGTCCAATGATTATAACTAAGGCTCCCTGTTTTTTGTTTTTACGGATTTTTACAGATAAATACAGACAGAAAACTATTTATTTTCCTGTCTGTATTTTATTTTTAAATGTGGATAATAACGGGAAATGGGTTGTTTTTGAGTGATTTTGATTGCTGTCAGTCATGACTGCCAGGCCAATAGCTGTGTGGATTGACAGGCATGGGGTTTACAAAATATAAAGGAACTTTAGTAAAGAGCCTTAAACAGCAGTAGATTTGCCCAACATTGATACTAAAATGTGCAGGTTTTCAGGAAAGTGTAAAATATATATGGATAAATACAGGTAAAATTAGCAAAAAAAATATGGATAAATACAGACGGAAAAGACAAAAATATAAATACCATAAAACCGGGAGCCCTAATTATAACTCTACTGCTGATGTCAGTGCAATAGGTTTTGAGTACTGCATAGAGAACACTGAACCCTGATTATAACCTGGTGAGCCTTGGGGGCTATATTATCTTGGGAGCATGCTCATTGGAGGTAATGTGAAAAAAAAAAAGGTTGCAGCCTTTTTTTGCACAGATACCTCTTCTTCCTTCCTACAGTGTCCCCACTGACTTTGAGGAAGGCATAGCGTGATCCCGTTATCACTATACCACACTGCATAAGGGGAGGCAACATTCAAACCCCCTCCTAACATGTTGTCTATGTCAGAATAACAAGGAAGCAGTATGTTCAATAGTCTTACAATTGATTTTGTATTTTTTTTATCAACTCTACAAGCTTCGGTGTTAGCATTAGTAACAGTTCTTTCCCTGTGCATTGTGAAGACAATGTTTATCTTCTAACATTTGAAGGTCGTAGTATATCACTCTTTTGTCTATAATGTCACACTTACATTTGAGATGAGTGCCATATTTGCTATGCAGGCAGGCCGCTGCAATAGACATCCTGGACATGCTGACTGAAGCTAGTGACAGATACAGAATGATTTCATTTGGAAAAACATTGATCTATCTTACAATGATAAACAGCATGTCTCTATCAGAGTAATGTTGTACATTAATCATGATGTCGTGTTTACACTTCGCCAAGTGTCTGCAGACCCTGCAATGGGTAAATAGCAAGATACGCTCGCGATCATTACTGCCACCTTCTCCCGTGAGGAGAACAGCTCTCTTTCATTCTAATGCGTTTCATAAATCTCATTCGCCATGTTGCTCCCTACGTCATTGTTTGGGTTCCACAAGGCCATATTTTAATGACCCCAGGAAGAAGATGTTGAGGATGTGTGAGACCTTAGAAACGATCTAATCAACTATTAACAATAATGGTTTGCTCTATCTATCGATACAACGAGAAAACCGTGTAAAGTGCATTGTGAGCAGCAATAAATGGGGTCCCTAATTCTGAAAAATGCTCACGCGATTGTGATATTTGCATCACGTCAATTCCCGTATTAATTCCTTGACACCAAGAAAAAATAAAAATGTAAGCTTCTTTATAACACTTTGACATTGCATATTTGGGAATGGAAAATACTGAAAGTAAATAGAAATTGTATCACGCGAACATTTCTGTTGTGTGCATTTACTGTCTAGTACATTTCTGTTAACTTCACCTACTTCACTTAACTGGCATGGAGGTATATTCCCACCGAGGTCTGTAATGTTAACCTTTCATGCACAATAACGACATGCAGCCATGGGTAATGCTTGTTTCATTTATTTCTTAATCGCCCTAAAGAGCGCCGAGCCGACGTGTCTCTTTGCCGGCATTCGCGCCTCTAATGCGCGCTGCGCGCGCAGCCGTCAAGATGGCCGCCGCACGTCACGTCACGGCGTGACGTGCATCAACTAGTGCGCAACACTACATATCTCCCTTTTTTCCCAAACAAGGAACTTTTACCTTACAGTCCATTGTCCATCTCAAAGTCTCGAAACCTTGCAGGTCTCACCACAGTTCTTCCTCTCCGGGTTACCTTTGCTGGGGTGGACGGCTTCCCTTTGTCCTGGTTCTCCGTTCCGATCCTCCCCTCTCTCAGCGCCACCGCGCTTCCCTCCGATCTCCTCGCTTCCGTTTCCCTCACAGCTTCTTGGCCGCCGTCAGGGTTTCTCTCTCCGTGCTGCTCGCCTCCCTTCTCCTGCACTTCTACGCTGGGCTGCTCCTGCTCCTCATTGGGTTCCTCTATGTTCTGCAAATCTGCTCCTCCTTGATGCCATCGTAAGACTTTGTTGCATCAGGCCATGAGGTCTTGGGACCACACATTCCCATCACTCAGCAAGGCCGCTCTGTCATATACCTCCTTAACTTGCATTGGTTTACTGTATTTACTGTCTCCCTTCCTCTGCAACGTCGCCAACTTTACTCGCACCCTCTCGCCTTCTTCCAGTTCAGTGTTCTTCACATTCCTGCGTTTGTTGTAGTGGTTGGCATAAATAGTCTGTGCCCTCTCCAAGTTGGCTTGTACTACTGCAGGGGACCACTAACTTGTTATGGTTTTTTCCTTCCACACACGGTTGTCACGAGTGAATGGTTCGCGGCCTCTCAGTATCTAGAAGGGGCTGTTTCCTATCCCAGTGGGGGTAATCCTGTACGCCCACACCATGTGCCATATCTCCTTTTCCAAGTCTTTGTCGCTGGAGATCGCCGACTGCACTGCTCCCATCACTACTCTATTAAATCGTTCCACTAGTCCATTTCCTGCTGGATGATAGATCGACGTGTGCTTGGTGATGATTCCATTTCTCTGCATGAAGTTGTTCCACTTGTCGGAAGTAAATTGGGGTCCATTATCGCTCAGGATGGACTTAGGGATGCCCTCTCTCACAAAAGTGTCTGACAGGAATTTCAAGATGTTCTCTGTGTCCATTGCTTCGTCTACCTTTACCTCAGGCCATTTTGAATATCTGTCTATAAGGACACATACGTATTTTTGGACACCTTGGCCATCGAGGATCGGGCCCAAAATGTCTATCGACAGTTCTTCCCATGGATTTTGTGGGTGGTCGAACTTTCCTAATGCTGGGCGCAAGGGTTTGAGCGTCTTGTCTGCTCCCTGGCACTGTAGACAATCTCTGACGTAATTTTGCTTGGTCCTTAATTTCATTTTTCCAATTCCCAAGTGGCCCTCATGGAGTATGTCCAGTAACTTGGGAACAATGCTTTCCGGGGGGATGACTTTATCTCCTCTGTACACGAACACTCCTTGGTCGTCCATCAATAACTCTTCTCTGACCTCATGGTATGGTTTTAGGTTCTCCTTCATTCGTCTCTTGTCCGGTCAACCCTTAACAATGTATAGCTTCACTTCCTGTATGGTGTGGTCTCCTTCGTAGGCTTCTCCCCATTCCTGTTTACTGATGACTTCCTCTTGGTCCTCTGTAAGGGCTACCATCTCCTCCTTTTCTCCTAGGTCTTCATCTCCTGGCTCCATGGCCGCCGCTCTGCTTAGGAAGTCCGCTACTCTGTTCCGATTTCCCGGAATGTGCTCCACGTCGTATCTGAATTCCAGCAATTTCAAGGTCATCTTCGAGATCCTGGGCGTGGCGCTGGCATGTCTGCTGGACGTTAACACTTTCAGTAACGGCTTGTGGTCAGTCCTCAGCTGGAACCGTGTGCCCCATAGAAATTGCCTGAACCTTGTCATTGCCCACACCACTGCCAACATTTCCTTCTCAATGACACTGTATTTTTTCTCAGTGTCGCTCAATGTGCGGGATGCGAAGCTGATTGTCTCCAAATTTCCTTGTCCCCTATCTTGCATTAGTACCGCGCCCAACCCCTTGTCACTGGCGTCGGTCGTGAGTATCGTAACACCTTGGGGGTCATATCCCTGGAGTGGCACAGCGCCTGCAATGTCCTTTTTGATGACCTCAAATTCATTCTGAGCTTCCTCTGTCCACTGGAACGCCATGCTCTCCCTTGTCAGTAGCCTCATGTGGTGTGTCTTTGAGGCAAAGTGCTGCACAAACTTTCCGTAATATTCCGCCATGCCCAGAAACGACCTGACCTCCTCTTTATTGGTGGGTGACGGTGCCTCGAGAATTGCTTTCACGTTTTCTGTTTTCGGCGTGTATCCTTGTACCCCTATCTCGTGGCCTAGGTAGGTTACTGATTCCATGCCCAATCGACACTTGGTCCATTCAGCTGTGAGGCCCTTGACTTCCAGGGTTATCAACACTTTGATGAGCTTGGCGTCGTGGTCCATTTTGTCTTGCCCCATTACCAGGATGTCGTCCTGGAAATACTGTATGCCGTCCATGTCCCTGAACAGCTGGATCATCAACTTCTGGAACACCGCAGCCGCTGATGCCAGTCCGAACGGCATGCGGGCAGAATTGGTAGCATCCGAACGGGGTGATGAATGATGTTAATTTCCTACTGTCGGGGTGCAAGACTACTTGATGGTAGGCCGAAGTCAGATCGATGGTGGAATACCATTTGACTCCTCGGGTTTTTGCTAACATTTCTTCAATTCTTGGTAGAGGGAACTTCTCCACCACGATATTCTTGTTCAACTCCCTCAGGTCAACACACAGTCTGACCTTTCCGCTGGGCTTCAGGACCACCACTAATGGCGCGAGCCACTCAGCACACGTGATTGGTTCGATAATTCCTTTCTTTTCCAAGTCCCGTAGTTCTTCTTGGACGGCTTCCTTCACCGCTAGGGGCACGTTTCTCACTTTGTGGGCCACTGGTACGGCTCCCTCTTTCAGTACTATCTTGTGTAGAAATTTCTCCAGTCTGCCCACTGAACCCCCAAATTCTTTGGGGTAATCATCTCTCCACCGGGCCAGGTCTGGCCATGCTTCCGGTTCTGTAAGGAGTATCTGCTCTTTTCCGCCGGGATCTAGTTTGATACCCAAGTCGCCTTGATCCAGCCATCCCAATACTGATGGGCCTTTCTCTGATATGTACAGCTTGCAAAATGCAGATCGGCCTCTGAACTCGAACTTTAAAGGTCGGAATCCAGCCATCGGTATGCTGTCTCCGTTGTACGTGACTGGACGGATGTCCAGTTTCTCCAGTTCTGGGCCTAAGTGTGGCCTGAAGATTTCGTCCCATACTGCTCTCTGGACAATGGTGTATGGCGAGCCTGTGTCTGCCACTACGCTTATCGGTACTCCTCCGATCGTCATTTCCAATACCGGCTTGGTTGTCCTTTTGCTGTCCACACTCAAAACCTGGTTGTATATACACAGAACGGTGACAACCTCTTCTTCCGTGCTTCCCTCTTGGTCTTCATGATCCTGGTCGATGTATCTCACCATGCTCTTGGATTGTTTTCTCCGGCACACCTTCTCGTAATGGCCGATTATGCCACAGTACATACATTTGGCCCGGAACGCTGGGCATTTTTTGTCATGTGCTTCATGGGACCAGCTACCGCATCTGTAGCACGTTCTCTTGTTGTGCCCGGTTTGTTTTCCTGGTGGTCCAGGGTTGCCTTGCCATCTGTGTGGACCTTTCGAGGAAGCGCCTTTGTATTTGTGGTCCCTGCGCGGCTCCTCGTCGTCCACCTTGTTCACTATGGGACTGGGTGTTGGTACCTTCTTCGCAGCGTCTGCACATCTGCGTGCTAATTCTGCCCTTTTTACAATGACCATCACCTCCTTCAGCGTGGTCTCCCCGCTGGCCCACAGCTTGTCCTGTACATTCGTGCTTGTGGTGTGCAGCACGATTTGATCTTTGATGAACTCATCTTCCCATGCGTCGTATTTACACGTGGCTGCCAGTTTCTTCAGGGCCGCCACATACTCTTCTACCGACTCTCCTGGAAGCTGTTTCCACTGTTGGAAATTGAACCTGTCTACTGATACGCACACCGCCGGTCGGTAATGTTCGTTCAAGTCATCAATGGCATGAGCATACACATCATCGTCTGTGCTCCCTCTATCCTTGGGTACCAGGCTTTTATAAATCCTGAGTCCTTCCGGGCCTAAGTTGAGTAGTAGGATGCGCTTTTTCTTTTGGAGTTGAATTTTTCCTCGTTTTCATCTTCTAGGACTTCTATGAAGTTGTCTATATACTCCCTCCAATCTTCCCACTTCATCAGCGGTTCTCCTGGCTTGGGCAGGAATTGGACTGGCGCCATTGCGTATCCTGCTTGCGCACTCATCCTTTCACTTTTGACGGTGGGGGATGTGTCCCCTTGGCTTCTGGGGCTACCTGGGGTGTTGTCTGGCTCCTGTTTTCCTGCTTGCAACTGGGGTTTATCTGCGTCAGCCCCCTCGTCCACTTTTACGGTAGCCAGCGCTGTTCTCCTGGTTCGGATGGCTGTGTAGGCTTTGTGCGCTCCCTCCTGCTTCCGCTTGGGTGGTTTCTATGCCCTCTGCGTGAATGTATCCCCTGTGGGGTGGTTTTGGGCTCTGCCGCGCTCTTTAGGGTATGGTACCTTGTGTGGTGGCTTGTTCGCCCTTTCGTCGACCGTCTCTTGGCTGCCTGGCTTCTCTGTCCTGTATCTTGCTTTGTGCGTGGGTTCACCAGTGCTTTGCTGTCTCCCTCGGTGTGTTTTACTGCTTGAGTGGTTTTCTGGGGGGGGGCAGGGTTCAGCATCCCGTCCTCGTCGCCATTGTAATGTTAACCTTTCATGCACAATAACGACATGCAGCCATGGGTAATGCTTGTTTCATTTATTTCTTAATCGCCCTAAAGAGCGCCGAGCCGACGTGTCTCTTTGCCGGCATTCGCGCCTCTAATGCACGCTGCGCGCGCAGCCGTCAAGATGGCCGCCGCACGTCACGTCACGGCGTGACGTGCATCAACTAGTGCGCAACACTACAAGCTCTTCTATAATTCTTCAACAATTTCTTCTTACAATAGAGAAATATATTAGGCCCGTCATAACAGAAACAGACGCTTCTTGTCCAAACTGTAATGGATTCCACATAAATATAAAGATTAAAGCCGTAGGTGATTGTCAGATGTACAGTGAGGTCTAGTAGGCGGTGCTTAGTTTGTAAAAAGAATAAATAAATAAGGAGCTCCCTGCTTGTGTCCACCGAGATTTAATTCAGGCCCTTAATTTTCATCAATAGTTTTAAACCTAGGGAAAGAAAGAAAGAGATGAAAAGGAAAAAAATAAGGAAAAATAGAAAGTGAATAAAACTGGCAAGTGGAAAAAAACTGAGATGAAAAAAGAATTTACAAGAGTGAAATAAAGGGACAGAAATCAGGCCTAAGGATATCCGTCTCCCAAAATATAGGCTGACTATCCAAGACGACGTCAATGTGCTGGTGTAGCTGATTATATATGAGTCCCCCTCTCTGGGCCATGGCGATGCTGCATACCTCTGGCAACACATGCACTGGAAGCTGGGGTTAAGGAACATTGGGGGCATCACCCCCATTCATGGAGGAAAAGGAGCACTGAGCAGATCAAGGCTATGAGAGGGGGTTGCTCACAGGGAATCAGCCGAGACTGTGGGGCATATTAGCAACAACTTGCGAAAAATATCGCAAACCGCGCTTAGAGTGATTTTTTTTATCGCCTCCTATCGCTGGATTTTATCGCGGAGATAACGCAGTGTTACCAACGTTTATCTACACAGCGATGAAAAATCCAGCGATAGCGGCGAATCCCATCAATAACGTGAGATTTCCAGCAGTAAAATTCCTATCGCTAAGGAGAATCTCAATAATAGGCAGGTGGGGACTTAGCCATAGAATCCACTTCCCATTGACTATAATGGCTAAGTCAGGTTTTTACCAGGTGTTAAATCCTTGTGCTAATCACGGTTAGTGTGCGTTTTTTTATCGCATCGCGGGTATTGCTAATAGGCAATAGCTGTGTTAGCGATTGCTTTCAGTCGCTACCAGTTTGGGTACGCCCTCTTTGCATGTCATTAGCGATAAATATCGCTGACATGCAAAGAGGGCCCCAAACCGGTCACTATCGCCTGTAAGATGTTGGCGACAGCTTGGTAATAGGGCGATAAAAAAATCGCCGCTTTAGCTGGAAAAGTCCCGCTAAAGCAGCGATATTGCCCTTGATAATATGCCCCTGTGTTTGTTTAGATGAAGGGAACAAGGATGGAGCGAGAACTTCTGCACATGTGCGGGGTCGAGGTTTCAATCACCCTCAAGGTCCCTGCCACTGCAGTAGGGTGACCAGATCTTGAGACTCAAAAACCGGGATATTTTACAAAAGGACTGCAATTTTACAACTGAGCGGTTTAAAATGACAGCTCCCATCAAATGAGCATCATACCTGTTAATTAAATTGCTTACTTATAACAGCTGCTAACTTACACAGATTTAGACACCCAAAAAGTGCCTTTCACTGGTTTCAGTTGGCCCCTTCTAAAAACCGGGACATGAGCCAAAATTGCGGAAATCTGCTGGGACAGCTGGTGAACCCCGAACGCCTGCTCAACCTACAGTGCAGTGACGTCAGGACTGATGGTCATGGCCTATTTTAGTAGCTTTACATTAGACTGCCATGGGACACTATTGTTGTGGCCCAAGGTGGAGTCGGGTGAATGGCTGCGGGCAGGGCTGGCTTACAGTGTGAATGTGGAAGAGGGTGGTGCTGGGGGGTTATGTTGGGGGGGATTCTGACAGCTGGTTCTAGCCCTGGAAGACTGGACTCAGGGAGTGGCGAACACGTGCAACCTGCAGTGGTATGCAAAAGAGCAGCTGTTCTTCTCAGCCTTTGGCGGTGGCAAGGGGTTGGGGTTGTGTTCCATTAGCGCGGCACCCAGCCCAGTCTCCTTTCACCCCTGCATGATTTAAAACCTGTCTACAGCTCCCCAGATGCTTGGTGAGTCTGCAAAATTAGATTTATAAATGACAACTACTGGTGGCACGGGCTGTACATGTTGATATTCATATTCCGAAATGCTGCTTTAAATTTCTGCTCTGTTGATTTTCATGTCGCCAGAAAAACTGAATTTTGTAACCTCTTTGTTTAAAGATCACAAGGGAACAATGTTTTGAAGCAGACCTATTTGAATTACTACACAATTTTCTTTTGAAATTGAGACCCATAATTTAATGGGCGGCTTGCAAAAGGAAAACCCCCGCAGCACCCTCCTTTATTTTAGAAGTGCTTGCTCACTACTTTTAGAGCTCACTAGCCGCCACTGAACCCAAGTGTAGTTGCAAGCAAGTGGTTTACGGTATTGCAGAGGAAGAAACAGATCTAGCAGACGTAGAGGAGAGCTGCTCTTTGAACTGATACAGTTGATTAAGGACATGCAATATTTAGCAGAACAATATACTTTTCTGGGTGGACAAACATACCACAGAGACAGGCACCAATTCCCAGGTGATGCAGTAAGTGCTGCTGCATAATCACAACTTGCAGTCACGATGGGATACCATGTAATAGGAATATATGAATAGGAAGAGTTATAATATCTTTATTAGGCAAATTGTATGCCGGGGCTTTCTTGCTTTCCATGACTGTCACAGTCCTGATACTGCTGGGGCTGTCGCTTCTCCCTTACATAGGGCCCTCTGCTCCAGTTGATGACGTATGCGTATGGTCTCCTATTACACAGTACTACATTATGTAGGGTCCATTGTATTACTTAAACCTGGCTAATATGAGAGTGGACAGGCCAAATAAATAGATAGAAGGGAGTGAATAGAGGGCATATTCCTCACACCTGAACTTAAGTATTACCCTACCACTGAATATATAGCAGTGATCTGGCACAAAGGATGAGGTATTTTAGAACGGTCTGGTCCAAAACGTACACTGAAACCAGGGACCCCAAATATGCCAGAGGCCCGTCTTGAGGCAATCATAGATAAAATCTCCCCACATAGGTATGTCTCTTTCCAAGCGGAAGACCACAATGTCTGTTGTATCTAAAGAAGAGATATCCTAAAGTTCGGAGTTCACATAATTTCTCGAAATCGGATACCTTGCAGAAACGAATGGGACAATTTCGAACACCAGATTAGGGTGCTGATATTGATATTCTGATATACAATACGACAGGCGTGGATTACCATGTAGGACAATATTCTCCTTATGGAGTGCCAGAATAAATTACGAGAGATGATATGTCTAGTTTCTTAGGGCCAGATGTAGGTCGCCCAATGCCGGTCGGTAACGGCCGAAATTACCGAATTTCGGCCATTACCGACCGGTATTTGGCATTTGGAATGTAGGTGGCATGATTGTTGGATTCGGTATTTTACCGAATCGGTAACTTAAGGAATCGGTAAATTACTGAATTCTTAACATACTGATTCGGTAAATCACCGAATCCTTAATGTAGGAAGCACTCAAGTGAGTGCTTTTCACACTTAAGGATTTGTTATTTACCACCAACTACAAGTTTGTGGTAAATAACGAAAACTGTTAAAAAGCAATTTTGTGCTTTTTTAACAGTGCCATGTGGCAAACATACAAGCCCTTAGGGCATGTATGTGTGCCACATGTGCACCCATACACTATTCAGGGGTGCAACAGGGTGTCAATGTGCCACCCTGCCACCCTTGTAAGTCTACCCCCTTTACCGATTCGGTATTTACCGAATCGGTAATTCTCATTCATTCCTATGGGCCTCCAGGCCCATAGGAATGAATGGGGAATACCGAATCGGTAAATACCGAATCGGTATTTACCGAATTTGACCAATTCAGTCAAATTTACCGAATCATTAGCTACATACCATTTACCGATTCTAAAATACCGAATCGGTAACATTCGGTATTTTAGAATCGCTAAATGATATTTACCCACATCTGGCCCTTAGTGTCCTTCTTGCCCAAGCTTGTGAATATCACATTTCTGGAACACTGGAATTCTAGAGAGCTCATTGATTTAGGCCATGTACAATGAAACCTGGAAACACCTTGATACCTATAATTGCATGTCAACTACATCATAATCAAACCAAGATGATTCTGCAGGCAGCAAAGAGCAAGGATGATGTATTCCTTTGGGAGGGTAAACAGATATTCGTCACAAATGACTTCTCTCTTGAAACACATTTGAAATGGAAAAAGAGCCTGGCCCTGAGAGATCGATTAAAGAAGCAGGACATTTAGAATGAACCAGACTTCATGGTCATGGAGCAGGTGAGATTTGTCCAGGCCAATCTTCTTGAAACCATATAAATATGTTATCACATGTGTAAGAACATTATTCTTTTTGATTGGTCTCCCCCATTTTCTTTGTATTGATGCTGCTGGGTGCATTCCCATACACACTGGGGCACTGATAACCTGGCCCCAGTGCATGCAGTCTGACCACTAAAACATGTCAAAATTGTCTATACTCCCAATTGGGATACTTAACTTACATATAAGTCCCTAGTACATTGTACAAAGTGTCCCCAGGCATGTAAGTTGAATGTCACTAGTGGGCTGGAGTATATATTGTGTCACCACTGAAGTTATAATGAAAGGCATGTCTCCAGGCCTATCCCTGCAGCATGGATGTGCACTTTTACAACCGCCATTTCGACGTGGCCAAATAAACTTTTATCCAGGCCTAAACCGTCTTTAATAATATTAATAAATCACCCCATGGGTAGGCCCTAAATTCCCACAGGAGAGGGTGCATGGTTTTAAAAAGTAGAACATTTATTTTCAATTTTAACTGTCTACGCAGTGATAAACCTCCAAAGTCATTTTTTACAATGAAAAGGCTAGCTCTCTCATAGGAAAGCATGTACTAGATGTAACTCCAGAATGCTCTCACAAGAATTCTTTGAAAATTAATTTAGACAAAACAAAAACAATGACCATAAATCTTACCAAAAAGAAAAAACCCTGTTGGCATGGTCTCACACCGATTGGAAGCAGTAAAGGACTACAAATACCTAGGAGTCCTGCTGGACAATAAACGTTCCTTCAACTCCAAATAGAAGCACTAAGGTGAAAAGGCAATACAATAACCCTTGCCATGAAAGAACTAAAAAACGTACTTGCCAGACCTTCCTTGGTGCCCCTAATCGAGGTCATACAAACAAACCGCTTGCTGACAATAACCTGGGAGCAAGGTAATGCGAGGAAGAGATGCCATCACTGTGGAAAAAATAATCACAATTTTTCATCTTACAAACTACGCCTCTACTGTACAAATAAGCCTAGAGTTTGGACTACAGAAACAGTTCTTGGCCTGGCGGGGTACGTTTGTAAAATTTTGGCATCAGATCAGAGGAGTAAAGCAAGATACATTAAACTGGCAACTCAGGGGTGAACTGTCACTAAGAGGGAATTCACCGGCCGTGTACGTTAGAGACTCCATATGTCAACTAGGCCTGAACAGTCTATGGGAGTCATCAGCGACCCACACGAGCTTTAAGAAAGCAGTCACTAAAACCATCAACGTTTTGTTAATGGAAGAAGGCAAGGAAGCACTTGCAAGATGGGCACACGGCTGGCACGTACTAAACAACTATGTTACAACCAAACCACAAATATATCTGAGCGAAGGACTCAACATTCTTCTGAAAGAGAAGTTTTTTAAATATCGGATGGGCATAATACCAATCTTCCACTATGGAAGAGGAAACCTGTAGGTAACAACTGCCGACTATGTGGCCACTGATCGGAGGATCTTTTCCACTTAATCTCCAACTGCACATACTTAGCAAAATAATGATGCCTACTCCTGCGCCGCCTCTTCAATCAAATTGGGATTCAATCCTGCAGACAGGTGGTGCTGGCTTGCTTCAAATCTTGTTCCACACAACTGACCTGCAGTTTCACAAAATTCCACAAGATAGTAGAGAGGAGACTGCAGACGGAACCATGCCAGCCTTGTCCATCGCATAATCCCCACAAGGATACATTAACACTAATCTCATAACAAAAGGGCGGAAAAGCAAACCTCAATCCAAAAAAACAAAAAAAGGACTGTGAGGACTAGGGGCCAGATGTAGGTGGCCAATTACCGGTCGGTAACGGCCGAATTCGGCCGTTACCGACCGGTAATTGGATTTTGAGATGTAGGGGGAAGAAAACAGGCATTTTCGGTAATTTTACCGAATCGGTAAATATACCGGTCGGTAAAATTACCGAAAATGCATTTTCGGTATGTAGGTGCCAAGTTGCACATTGACACAGGGCTTTGAAGATCGGTATTTTACCATGCAATACAATTGCATGGTAAAATACCGATGCATGTGTACATGCACATCTGTGCATGTACACCTGTACCATGTGGCACACATACATGCCCTTAGGGCATGTATGTGTGCCACATGGCACACAATCCTAAAACAGGGGTGCCAGAGGGTGTCAAAGTGACACCCCCTGCACCCTTGCTAAAATCGGTATTTACCGATTCTGTAATTACAGAATCGGTATTGCGAATCGATTCCTATGGGCTTCACAGCCCATAGGAATCAATAGGAAATACCGATTCGGTATTTCCAGATTCGGTAAATACCGAATCTTAACGATTCGGTATTTCCACATCTGGAAATACCTACATCTCCCCCCTTCATATTTACCACTTCTTAAATACCGAATCGGTAAAATTCGGTATTTAAGAAGTGGTAAATATGAATTACCTACATCTGGCCCTTGATTGCCAGGGAGAAGCTTGGACCCATGTGCTCTGTAAAAAGACTACTACGCACTGCAGCATTTTTCACAAGTTATAACAACACTTATCTTACAATAAAAAGGCAAAATAGCAAATCTCAAGCCAAAAGAACAAGGATGTGGACTCAAGATTGACAAGGGAGAACCATGGAACCACATGTTTTAAAAAGAAAAAGCCTACTTTGCACTCGATTTTTGAAAGAAAACCTCCCTTTTGGGCAGTTGCTCAGAATAAGGAGGAATTGCACTGACATTGCAGATTTTGAACAACATGCAACAAATTTTTGCGCAGAGATGGCCAAAAGGGGTTACCCCAAAAAACTCCTCAATCATTCGAAAAAACGCGCCAGATTCACTCCTCGGGAGAATCTGCTTCAGAAAAAAGACAAAAATGAAACAAATGAGTTGGTGTGTGTCACGACTTTCGGTCCACACACGAATCAGTTTAAACGCATAATTCTCAAAAATTGGCATTTGTTGGAGGATTTGGAACATCCCCTAAAGAAACCCATTTTCGCCATGCGCAAAAATAAGAGCATTGGGCAACATCTGATCAGGGCAGACAGTTACAATCCGAAACAAAAAAGTGACTTGATATCACAGTGGAACCTTAAACCAATAAGCGGGCACCACAAATGTGGCAACTGTGTATCGTGTTCGACTACTCTGGAAGGTAACACATTCGACCACGATGGGGTCAGATGGAAACATGAAATGTTCACGAATTGCAGGACTAAGAATGTCATCTATGCTGTCGTTTGCCCCTGCAATAAAGTGTACATAGGTAAAACAAGTCAAGCAGTTAATGTACGTATCACACAACACTGTTCGAGGTTGAAGAAAAAGGTGACATCTGCACCCATGGTGGAACATTTCATGAATAAAAACCATGGTGAAAATGATTTCAGATGGACAGTACTCACATGGGTGGACCCCAAACATTGTTCGCAGGACATTGAGGCTGCACTATTACGCAAAGAGGCGTACCTCATCATGAAGTTCAACAGTGTCAATAATGGGTTAAACGTACTAAATGAGGTAACAAGAATATGATTGGCTTCATTAATCAAGATCGTCCCTCTCCTAAGAGAACTACATGTCCCATAATCCTTAGCGGCATGAGTCACAGTAACCCATCCACCTGATTCGCTGGTCACAGCATGTGACCACTGGGTGGCCATTCTCCATTGCTAGCGCGGTAGCGTTCCGCCTTCACTGCCCTCCTGTTTGGAATACACCGCGGCAAATCAAGCACTCACGGTGAGTCTTGCTCCCCCCTCTTGGGCGCACTGACATGCTTGGCTCCACACGCTGGGCTCAATATTAACACTTAGTCGGTTTCTGATTTAGGTTAAAGCCGAAATAGAGCCACCCTTGCCCTCCCTGAAGCAAGTCAAAACGCCAGGAAGGTTGAAAAGTATGCAGTCTGTTAGGAATTCATCACCAGCGAATCGCGCACAAAGTAAGCTTCTCTCCCAAACACTTTGGGCTTGTGATAATTTCTTTCTTTAACAAAAACGCGACCTGTTATTTCTAAATCCAAACATCCATTTTTGGTTCACAGTATAATTCGAGGGACAGAATATTCACAATGAACCACTCACTCCTCGAGTCCTGAACACTCCGGATTCGAAGGTAATCTTTGGTGTCACACACACCGCCCCTGTGTCCAACCAGTTGCACCATCTGACAGCCATACAGCATTTTCTGATTATAGCTATGTCACTCCCTTGCAGGTTGACGACCGCATTGTTTGATGATCAAAACTGATTTTGGAAATAATTATTAGTGACCAACTACCACTGGTCGCATGAGGTATGTTGCACCTTTCGGTGCATTCATTGGGTTACAAGCTTTTTTAATATTTATGTAAGGAGCAGCCTTCTAAACCCGACTCTCCTCTCTTTTCCCTAAACAGTATCAGCGGATACAAATCCCACGCCCTGATGAGAATCCGATGATTCTTACATTGGATTTCGAAACGCGTCGGCATAAAGTCATTTGTGACAATAAGTCACCGGTTTTTTGTCTTAATTAAAAATTGGATGCGCATTCCTGCGCTTTTGAAAATTGGTTTGTGAGAACTAGATAGCGACAGGAAGTGTGATTGAAAGTATAAGTCGCATTGTCCTCTAGCACCAATTCACATGACTGTATGATACTGTTACACTTGTAAGTTTGTAAATAGCGTTTCACCATTTGTAAATTTGTTTGTATCAATTCTTTTGAGTTTAATTTGTGTAACACAATATTTCGTTAAGTTTTTCCCCGACAAAATTGATGTTTGCTCAATGTTTAGTTGACTATGTATCCTTCTTTGTTTTTTCTTAAATATCCAAATGCATAAAAGCTTAGAGGCAAATGACATTTTTGTCAGAGTTCACTAATTAATGTGGTTTTCTCTGCATGGTTCATTAATGTGCACAAAATCGTTCTCATAAGAGGCATAGGTAAACCCCCCTTTTCGTGGCATTACTTTGCACTGCAGCATTTTGCACAAGACTTTTTAATACACTAGGGGCCCGATGTAGGTAATTCTTATTTACCACTTCTTAAATACCGAATTTTACCGATTCGGTATTTAAGAAGTGGTAAATATAAAGGGGGGAGATGTAGGTATTTCCAGATGTGTAAATACCGAATCTATAAGATTCGGTATTTACCGAATCTGGAAATACCGAATCGGTATTTCCTATTGATTCATATGGGCTGTGAAGCCCATAGGAATCAATGGGCAATACCTATTCTGTAATTACAGAATCGGTAAATACCGATTTTAGCAAGGGTGCAGAGGGTGTCACTTTGACACCCTCTGGCCCCCCCAAAACAGGCTCGGGTGCCATGTGGCAGGCATACATGCCCCAAGGGCAGGTCTGCCTATCATATGGCAGAGGTGTACATGCACACATGTGCATGCACACCGGAATCGGTATTTTACCATCAAATTTGATTTGATGGTAAAATACCGATTCGGTAAGGCTTGTGGGAGTCAGAAGAGTCCCACCTACATCTCAAATTTACCAAATCGGTAAAAATACCGATTCGGTATTTTACAGAATCGGTAAATTTACCGATCGGTAAATTTACGGATTCTGTAAAATTAAGGGCCCTACATACCATTTCTGAAATACCGGTCGGTAACGGCCAAAAATACCGATTTTCGGCCGTTACCGACCGACCTACATCTGGCCCAAACTCTTGTAGGACTCACTCGCAGTCAAAATGAAAGCTAACGGGTGAAACGACAAATTTATCCCAGAGATGATCTCCCTTGGTTCTAGCCTCAAAGAATCACTCAATTGACATGACAGATCAAATAACAATTTTAATTTTATCTTAATTCTGTATAATTCATTTTAATGACATGTGCTATGAAAATGCAACTGTTTTAATTAATCATACATAGTCAAAATTACGTTAACTTACCATAGGAAAGCACTAGATTACATTACATCTTATAATGCTTAACTTCAGCCTAGAAGTAGCTAACAGAATAAGGCAAGGACTCATTTGCATAGTATATAAAATGCAACTTAATGGTCAAGGTAACTTTTATAATATTATTTTGAATATGACAGTTTTAGAAAAGCCATAATTTTCCTGCCTAATCCAAATGTGGCCTACTGCCAGTGTTCAGTGTCATCAGACTGTTAATGGCTCCCCTGTGGTGGGATATAGATTGCTCCGTGACAGTGGACAAAGGGCCAGAGTGTCGGGAGATGATTTTCCTCACTGAGCAGAATGGCTGGGGGCTTTGCTCATACCCTTCCTGGGCTTCAAAGGATGCATACCCTGTCAGTGGTGCAATAAGATAATGTTCCAGTGGAAAGTAATTTATGAAAGATAGGTGTGTACAAGAGTTAATCCGTTGTATCTGAACAAAGTCAAGCACCACTATGCAATACAATATAACAACCAAATGAGTGTGCTTTTATTTCATCATAACATTGAAGTTAATCTTTCTTAAATTGCTTTTCACTGGGACATTATCTTATTGTACCATTATCTACTCAGGCCCAGTGGCTTTTTGGTTTTTTGGGTTGCCCCATGGTTACTTAACGCCTACCCTGTCAGTGGCAGGTGGCAGATGTAGCTCACATCTAGGTCAGACTTCCTATTATCTTCAAAGCCATTCTGTCTCCAAACCAAGGGGGAGAGGGAACTACCCAAGAACATGTTTGGAGTCACCAAAAGCAAGGATTTTCCCATTATTAAAAATACACTCTGGGTGGGTTCAAGGAGCTCTGCACAGGGGAAGAAAAGTTCAGGCATGTTGGTTTTAGGTAGCGATGGGCATTGTGGCATAATTTTCAGTAACCAACAAGTCAAAGGGGGAATCCCTGGAAATACTACCTTTTTACTCACTCTCTCATGTCTTGTATAACATATACATTCAGAAAAGACCTGATTCTAGATACAAATATCGAATTCCCACACTAAAATGTAACGTTTACCATCTTCTTTATTTGACTATAAAACACAGAGGTAAACGTTATCCTCCACATTGAAGTTAAAATTCAGAAAAGCTTCCTGAAAACATACACAATTAAAACATTATCAAAATAACAGTACACAATGTTAAAAAAATAATAATAATTCGCAATATGTCATCAGGTTTATCCAGATTAAATTAAAAACTAAAAGAAATAAGTTTTTTTCGGTTTGTAGCACAATCACAGTACATCAATTAATCACAATTAAAAACTTAGAGAAAACCTAACCGTTGCAAAATCACAGTACATCAATTAATCAAAAAACCCTTTCTATCGGTAGCTCAGGATATTCTTGCTACTTGTTAACTTGATCCAAAAAGCCTTTGTATATTCAGTGTTGGGGACCACAGTACCAATATTTTATAGATATCTGTTAGTCCCTGGACTCTATTTGGATTCTTTTTTCAAAAAAGTGCGTCGACGCGTTTCGGTGTCAAAGAACATGGATATTGTAACACCTTCTTCTGGACAAGACAAATCTTGGGGTCACCGTTTCCACCATTTAGGATATCCTTCTGTATATATAGAAAGATAGGTATCAGTAGGGGTAACATGTTACAGAAAAAAACTTTTCTTCTTGTTATACATCACATGCCATTCATTTTGCCCCTCTTGCTTTGCTCGCGATATTGTACAATTCCAGAAGGCATTTTAACATTTTAAACATCCTCTCTTTGTTTGACAGATCCACCCTAAAACAAAGGTTTTATCATCTCATTTCTTCCATAACTTGTTTGTATGATTTCACATTAAATAAACCCTGGAGAAGCTTACTGTTCCTCCGTTACATTTTGGTAGTGGTTTCAGGTATAGACTCACACAGTTGATCTGCACATTCTCACCTCTAATAGTTTCTCACCTTCCTTTTGGAGAAAAATGGAGAGGAGAAACTCTCTGGGGTTGATCTTCTGACCTTTCCGCTGATATGCTTCAGGTTCAGAGTCAATCTGGGTATATAAAGTCAATGGTTTAGATGTTTTCCTTAAATTTCCGTTCTAACCACATTCAATCCGCTAATTGTTTCTGTATTATACTCGCCTTTCTCATAGAAAGCCCGTATGGAGTTTTTCGAGTGTTGTACCGGGATAAATTAGACCTAAGTGTATAAATATGGGATTTTAGATATTCCCTTCAGTAAAACACTCAGTGTGCAAAATAGGTAAGGTCACCCCTGGAAACTTTTACCCAATTAAGTTAAGAAGTAACATAACATTTGTATTTGTAAAGCGCACATTAACCTAGAGGTCTCTTGGCACTGAATAACAGATGTTTATTGTTACCCAACTCAATGGTACTCATTTTATTGACCTCAGATGGATGAAAGGCTGAGTGGACCCGCCGGGATTTGAACCTCTGACCATGAGGTTGAACACAGGCCCCTGTAGTGGATGCATTAGTCCACTGAGTCACCAGACCCGACTGGAGTGTCCTGGAGTTTCCCCTACCCACATAACTGGAAATAAATGTGACAGGCCAAGTATCTGCTTTAGAACACTTCTGGACCTGTGGAAGACAGAAATAGGACTTCATCTGTTGCTGAGACCTGGGACCTAATGGTTTGACTTGCTCCCACTTGTACCCAGGGCAAAAAAGTGGATTCCAAGGGTAAGGTTGTTGGCCTCCTGTTAAGTTACAGGGACACAAAAGCTGCTGAAAGCCCACTTTCCTGATAAGCTCAGTGACCCGCATCCCGGGGTGTCCCTCCATGACCTTGGTGGTGGCTTCGGTTAAAGCAAGACCTGACTCCAAAGGACGATTGCTGAGTTCCTGGAACCCTTGACCGGTGTTAGAGTATACTTCCCCAGGCAAACATGCAATAGCTGGGACTTAAAAACATGTTGGTAACTTTTCCTCCAAAGAACGATTGGGAGATCAGGACTTCCATTGAGCCAAAGCTGTTGCCGTCGGTTTGCCAGTCAGATCAAACGTGCTGGTTTGCCCAGGTGAAGGAGATCTGACACTCAGAAATGTTTCTAAGTCCAAACAAAGAGGGCTTCACAGAGAGCAGTGCCAAACCAAAGCCTACGTTGAGACCTTCCTGAGCCCGCCTTCATCAAAGACTACAAAGAGACCCCACTCTTTTGCAACCTGTTGTTGTTGTACCCTGTTTTGGACCCAGCTGGAAGCTTGCCCCACTGATGACTCAATGGTGACCACTTTATTCTCAGAAATTCTTTAAGGTCCGAAAGTAACGCTTTGACTGGGACCTACTTGGGCCTTGTATCCGACCCACGCTTCATCGCCCACGACCTTTTGCCCCTGTCTAACACGATCAGCAGCCCGCAGTTGGCCACTTGTGCTTTTTGCTGCTAAAATGCAATTCAAACTTTAAAACCTCATATCTCCAGGTCCCTTTGTTGAAATTGTGTTGTTTTTTGGTGTCATTTTGTTCATTAAAATAGTCTTTATGTTAATAAATTGGAGTGGGATTTTTATAGGTTTGTGCTTCTGACTTTTTAACTATTTTGGTACTTCTAAATGATTTACATATTTTCTCAAGTTACTCCTTTCTGCTCTGTGCCATAGCTGCCAGGGGTGAGATCAGTTTTAAATTACTTAAACCTTTACTGGGTATAACAAGAATAGGGACAGTAATTGTGGTGGACTACCATCCACCCCTAGTAGTAATTCACTTTCCTACAACATTTACTATGGCCGATGAATGACAGACCATCAGAAATACTCTCCCTAACATTAGACGCTGAGAAAGCTTTTCATAGGGATGAGAGGGGATTCATGTTTTGGCTATTTGATAGGATGAGACTGCGTTCAGAATTTATAACTGAACTTCATTGGTTCTATGATAACTCCATGGCTAAAATTAATTGCAATGGCTCCCTGCACAAACCTTTCAAATTAAGCATGGTACTAGACAGGGGTGTCCTCTGACACAGCTTCTATTTCTGTTAGCCCCTTGGCAATACAGAAATCTCCGGGTATCTGTGGGATCCAAACTTCATCAGGGCATGTCAAAGGTTTTCTAAACATGGAGAAGATTCTGCTGACGTTAAGAAAACATATAATCTAAATCCCTGTGCACATGCCATTGATGAAATCCTCCTGGGTTGCAAAATAAACAGCGACAAGTATGAAGCCCGTCTGATGTCCACAGTTACTAGGTTAACTTGTCTGGGTAATTTTGATTTGAAATGCGTCCCCAGGGGGCTTAAATACCTTGGCATCCTAATAAATAAGGGCCTGGACAGAATGGTGGAGGATAATTTTGTACAGTTAATAGCAAAATCTAAAATTGAGTTTGCTAAATGTTAACACCTTAATTTCTTACTTTACACAATAACACCACAATATAATTACATTTTTGGTATGCTGCACTCCAAGTATCTAAATTGTTGTTGTCACAAATTGATAAACATGCAAAGGCCTACATTTGGCATGGGGAACCTAAATGCAGAAGTTGAAACTATGTCCTATACCATATCAGAACGTCTTAGCTCCCCCATCTGTTCCCTTACTATCTGCCCAGTTAATTTTCCTAACTTTCTTTCAGTGCACTCAGATCCACAAAAAGTCCATGCTGGATACACATTTAAATACCAGTACTCATGGTCCACAGAGCGCCCTGCAGGCATAGTATTACAATATATTTTTTCATTGGCAGCTAACATATTGAGCCCAATGATCATATGCGCTTCATTACTTAGAGGCATCCAACAAACTAGGTTGTTATTCATTACTAAACATAAATTTTGTATGTAATTGTCAAATTGTTTCTCTAACAGAACACCCTTACCTGCAGTCTTCAAACCTTTTCTGTTTTCTCTCTTTTTTAGAAATTATGCTAAGAGGGAGCAGAACACCTAGAGATATCAGGTGATCTCTGTATCGTATTTTGATTTTGAGCACTTATCATATCACTATCACTTTGTTTGCAGTAGCTATTATTAATATGGTCCTGAAGAAAGCAATGACAAATATGTCTATTATTTGCTGAAACATGTCGACCACACCTTACATCTAGACGGTCTTTATATCCTTTTTGACTGTCATTTAACTACTACTTTTTAACATTGGAAGGTAGGGTAACACCAGAATAAAGTTATAAGTACCCCCCTATCCTATTTTACACTCACTCACTAGTTTTGGTCAATTGTTTTACACTTTTTGAGCACTGCAACATCAGTCCCCCAGGGTTTGATATTTACATCCTCATAACTTGAGAAGCAAGACCCCGATAGACCCTACTGCCCGGCGGTGGAGTTCCTCCTAACATCAGGACCCCCGACCGTGACAGTTTGATGGGCTATCCCAGCAGTGGCCTTGGTGGAATCCCAAATGATGAAGGGCGGTTCCGTGTGGTGACTGATGGGCATCCCTCCTTGATCACTGTAGGGATGACTCTTTTTTCTTTGGTACATTTGGTTTGAAGCTGTTTCTTTTGGGTCCACTGTGAGAACACACTGTGCGCTAGACCCTCCAATATATTGTTAGTGATATATAGTATTACAATCCCCATTCCTGACATGCTTATAATTACCGTTTGGCACTCAACACATAAAGTTCCTAGCATACACCCCAGATTGTATGGATCTGCCCTTATATGGCACAATAACAGTATTCCTTAGAATAATGCACCTTTTTCTTGGCCAGGAATGTAACAGAAGGGTCTCGAAACAATAAACTAACTCCTTCAAGAGGATTAGTTTAAGCCATTTTCCTCATACAGTCAGGATTTGACTTTCCATTGTCTTATCAGTGGATTTTCAAGCAACTGCAGCACATTGTGGTGATTATAAATGCTAGTGGTCTCTAAAAACTGAAGGTCACACCTATTTTACAATATCTAAATTATGTAACTTCAAGGAGCAGTTTATACAGCATACAAGTTACTCTGTTATGCTCTTCTTGTTTCCTACACAACTGTATTGACAAAACGTATTGCAGAAAGACTACTCTCTGGAAGACTGAAAGTCACTCCAGTCGGACCATGATAAAGTTCTTCAAGAGGTAAGCATAGGTGTGGCCCTTAGTATGTAATGAAATGCCCTAATCGGAGTTTACCATAAATGAAGCAATTTGTTTTAACTAGTCTCCAACTAACCTAGCAAAATAAACACTAAGGGCCAGATGTAGGTGGCCCATTACTGGTCGGTAAACCCGAAATTCGGTAAATTTCAGGTTTACTGACCGGTATTGAGCCATTTGCTATGTAGGAGAGATTCGCTAAAAATACCGAATCGGTATTTACCGATTCTGTATTTACCGAATCATCATTTACCGATTCGGTATGTGCCAAATCGATAAATTACATGTAGGAAGCACTTTAAAGAGTGCTTCGTGCTTTAAGGATTCGTTATTTACCACCAACTATTAGTTGGTGGTAAACAACGAATACCTCTGTAAATGCAAATATGTGCATTTACACCAGTGCCATGTGGCAGATATACATGCCCTTAGGGCATGTATGTGTGCTACATGTGCACACAAGCACTATTCAGGGGTGCAACATGGTGTCAATGTGACACCCTGCCACCCTTGACTCTTTCCCTATTTTACCGAATTGGTATTTACCGATTCGGTAATTGCCATTCATTCCTATGGGCCTCCAAAATATATATATATATTTTTGAGATATACATCAAGCTTATGTGTTTAGATGTTGGGTGGCTCTAAAAAGAGCCCTTGTGTTTATTGAGAGATTTTAGTACTTACAAGTAAGTACCGATGTAGAGTCTAAAGTTCATGAGATAGACTCTGTTCCCTTCATCTGTAAAATGTACAGCATCTCTCCTATAGATGCCATGCATATTGAAACACAGATTTTTGTGGTATATGGATACCATTCTATAGTCTCGGAGAAAAGTAGAAACAGATGTATTCACATTTTTTCCTAGCTTTCTCAATCTGTGGACAAAATAGATTGGAGTAGTTCAATTTCTGCCTTTGGCATGTGTTATAATAGACAAAGGGAGTTTGGGGGAAAAGTGTAATTCAAATAGAAAAGAAATGATTGGTTGTTTGACAACATTCTACACAGAAAACTGGGGTGCATGTTTTTGATTTTTAAAAGCATGATTCTTATTGGTTATCAGAATGTGATTGAAAATAACATTACGTAGCATAAGGTAGTATATTGAGAAGTCAAGCACACTTGCTGTTTTTTTTAGCAACATTGTGTGATGAACTTTTGCGTTCTTTGGGAGCCAGTATTGCATTTTTTGCATGGGTAGATGCTAATTTGTATAAGGAAATGCAATCTGTATTGGATTTTGAAAGTGAGAATAGATTTCACTGCTCAGTCTTTCAAAATGCAACCTATGTTTGCTATGGGAGGGCGGGAGTCGTGAGAGTCCCGCTCTGTCAAAGCAAACAGCAGTATAGCGGCGGTAGGAACCCTGGGACACTGCAGGAGCTGGTCGTAGTAGTTTCCAGGGCCCTCGACGGCACCAGGTGAAGGCCCACGCAGTCTGCCTCACGTAATACACAAATTCCCAGAGGTGGTGATTCCCGGAGCTTGAGGGGGGTTGTTGAGGCTCACAGACTTGTAATTTTGAAGGGGGGGTTGGATGCGAAAGTGGTGCAAGGGGGTTGTAAATCTAGTACACAGTGTTTTGTTTTTACTTTGCTTTCCTTTCTGTCATGTAGAGGATCCAGGGTAAATATAATGGTTTCTGTACAGCCAGTAACTTTTAACCCTACACCCAAACGGCTTTCTGCCTGTTACTATAGTAACAGCTCATGGAACACTTACGTGAGCACAGAGGTTATAAGTTCACCACACTATCTTGCTAATGGCGGTCTTTTTATTCTTTTGAATTGGAACCGTAAGTTGTAGCTATACACTCTAGTAAAGATATGCTGAAGAACTAGCCTCAGAATAATACTTCAAATTATAAATATAATTTCTATTGTGGACTGCTACCCCCACAAAAAAAGACGTATGTCATTTTTTAATTAACTTTTATTAAAACAAATAACTGGAAGTATAACTAAATGATCACAATACAATAAATAACTAGAACCATAACTTTAACAAAACAATATAACAAACAACATATAATATGGACTCCAATAGAAGTAGTGTAGTTAATCTGCAAAACAAAAAAGAAAATGAGTGTTTAAAATTAGATCGATTTGACTAAATGAGGTCACACATTACAAGTCACAGTAACACTTGATGATATTTTCTATTTTTTTAATGTGTGCCATGTACCTGATAGATTTCACTTATCTTACAAGCTTGCATTCAAACGGTGTCTGTATAAAAGTGCCTAGTGTTTCATATTTATTATTACAGATGAACAGGTCTTTAAAATGATTCACAGATGAGACAGAATTAGGGGCCATATGTATGAATCCAAAAATCAGTCGCAAATGCTGCGATTCGTTAAAAATAGCGTTAGAGACAAAAAAAATCGCTAATCGCAATGAATGAAGCAAAAATCGCATGCCAAATAAGGAATCGCTAAATAGCGATTCCCAAACGTTGCGAAAGTGGTAAAAAGCGAATACAATAGCGATTTCCAAATTTGCGATGAAACCCGTTAGCGAGAGTCGCAAAAGTGGAAATCGCTATTCAGAAATCGCAATGGAATGTATCAACCAATCGCAAATAGCGAATTAAGCAAAATCGCAAAATAAGGAATCGCAATTACCATCAAGTGGGAGCAGGTGGTAACCAGGTGCAAAGTATACATTGAAACCCAGAATGCAACACACTCCCTACCACAATGTCCGGGTTGTACATGATAGTGAGGAGGCGAAGAGTGAGAGCTCTGGCGCAGAGGAGGAGACGGCAGGAGAGGATATTCTGGTTGCGCACCACCATCTTCCAACGCACTGATGAGGATATCCACACCCATTACAGACTGGAGGAAGAGAGCATACTTGAATTGATTGAGGAACTCAGGCCCCACCTAGAACACCCCACCCGCAGGACACAAGCCATACCCACACACATCCAGGTCCTCTGTTCAATACACCTGCTGGCCTCAGGTAGTTTCCAGGGGTCATAGCCACTGCAGGAGGGGTGTCACATAGTGCCCTGTCACACTTTTTCCATGCGTTCCTCGACGCCATGACAACATCACACACACTTCCCCAGCACCCCTCAGGAACTAGCACAGACCAAGCAGGAATTTTACAACATAGCCCAATTCCCCCACGTCATAGGATGTATAGACGGAACACATATTGCCATTTCACCCCCCTCAAACATAGAGTATGTATTCCGGAACAGGAAATGCTACCACTCACTGAACATACAGACGGTGTGTGATGCCAAAAACATAATCACCGATATAGTGGCAAAGTACCCAGGAAGCACACATGACGCCTTCATATTCCGTCACAGTGGGCTATACCGTAGACTCTCAAGAGGGGAATTTGGCGAGGGATACCTACTAGGTAACAGCACACACTGTCAGCCCATATTTCTCATGGCCAGCATGTGCATCACAGTGACTGACCTTTAAACATTTCCACCCACAGGGGACAGTGCCTATGCAGTCTGGGACTTCATCCTGACACCCTACTTGAATCCTGCCACTGCTGGGGAGCGGCGCTACAACCGGACACACATTTCAACAAGAGGCACCATCGAGCGAACATTTGGGATTTTGAAGAGTAGATTCAGATGCATCCACAAAAGTGGAGGAGCCCTCCAATACAGCCCTGGGACGTGCTGCAAAATTGTTGTAGCTTGTGCCATGCTCCACAACATTGCAACCAGGAAAGGGACACCTATGGAATTGAGTGACTCAGAATCCTCTGACGTGGAGGGACCTGGACCCATACACATGGAAGCTGGCGTAGCTGCTGCTGCAGCTGGGCGACAGAGGCGTGATGAGATCATGCGGAACTACTTCTAGGTGAGTGAAAATGATACAATGACAACTTCTTGCTCTGCAAACGTGTTTAATTTCCAATACCAACAATGTCACACATCCAAAAAAAGCTGGATGAACTCTCCTAAGCCAAAGCACATGTTTCAATCACAGTGCAACTAAATCAGTCATTGTTACAGCAAGTGCTACACTGTTGCTGGCCCCATATCCCCCCTGTGTGGAATAGTCATTTTGCTGCAGTCCCTATTGTTGTGTGGCAGGCCTGTTGCTCCGGCCACTACGGCGCCTCTCAACAGTGGGTGGTGGTGTATTTGAGCTCCGCACCGACTGTGAGTCCTCCTCACTGGGGGTAAGCAACCCGGATCCAGCAGTACGCAGCGCACACAGCTCATCCAGGGTGGCAGTTGACTGCACTACCACAGTGGCTATGTCCTGGATACCATGCGAGATCTCTCGCTGGGTCTCTATGGCACGCCTTGCCAGCATATTGGTGGAGGAGGCCAGGCGATTAATAGCACGCGTGTAGTGGTCCATGCGGGCTGTTTCTTTGCGCCTGGCTGCGCGTTCAACTCTGCAGTCATCTCCTGCACAGCCCCCCTGATTTCCTCGCGTAGTCCTCTGTTCCCTGCCCTGATCTCTCTCTGAATGGCCTTCATGTGTTTCGCTTGCAGGCGGTGAACCTGAAGCATGTGCATTTCTAGGCCGGCAAACACAGATTCATCTTGTTGCACATTGGAGTTGTTGGCCGTGCGGGGTCTACGCCTGCCTCTGAACTGTGTTGTGGACTCCTGCTGCTGGGGTACTGGTGCATTAGACTGCACATTTTCATTTTCCTCATCCTCATCATCCATAATTCTGAATGGCCTCACGTTCCTCCTACTGTGTCCCTGTGGTCGGTTGAAAGAACTGTCCTCCCCATCTGGATCATGGCCATGGCTGCCTTCTCCTGAGGCTTGGGGTCCTGTCTCAGTTGCACTGGCGGTAGCCTTCCCACTTGCAGGTGCTGTAGATAGAACAGCACACATTACTTATTTTATCATTACATGTGATGTTCTAATACATTTTTTCACAGTGTTCCCTGACTTTACTTGTGTCATTCACCTTTCCTGACCTGCACATGTGTACAATGTGAAATTCTGATGCTACATTCTACATTAAATACTATTGTGACTACATCTCCTATAATGCATTGCTGTGCATGCCTGTGTACTTGCTCTAGCCTGACATGTGGTTCCCCTAATCCCTAGGTCGCTGCAGGGGGTGCTGGGGGTGGTTTAGGGTGGGGAGGCATGCTTTTTACCTGGTCTTGCAGCTGGTTGTGCTGAGCTGTCGAGCACGGACACGCCCGCAACACTCTGTGGAGGCAGTGTGCCCTCTACCAGCTCCTCCAGTGGTGTAGAGTCAGGGACGTTGGAGGTTCCTCCACCGGTGAGCTGGGACTGCTCCAGCCTGGCAGCCAACTTCTCCTTGGAGCGCTGGCGCAGGTCGTACCAGCGCTTCCGCAACACTTCAACTGTCCTGTGGGTCACTCCTAGGGCATTCACTTTGGCTTGGATGCCCTCCCAAATCCTTCTCTTGCTGGCTTCTGGCACCGTGTGGGAAGTCGTCCAAAATAATGCCTCATGGTGTGGCACCATTTCGGTGATGAGGGTCTCTAGTTCAGCCTCAGAGAACTTGAGCTTCCTCTTCCTGCCTGCTTCCCCTGCTTGCTGCTCCTGCTGGCTTGCTGGGACATCCTGGTTTCCAACTTCTGCCATGGCTCCTGAGTACCAAACAACACTCTCACACTCTCTGTCTCAATCCAGAAGCACCATGGGAAATCACTCACTTCCTGGATGGTGATGTCATCATAAAGCATCAGGATAGCGATTGGATGTTTCCAGAAATTCGCTAAATTGCGATTTTTCCCGTGGGAACATCGCAATTTAGTGAATTTTGGGGTGCGGTCACGCAATATAGTGAATTTTGGGTTGCTGTCGCGCAATATAGCGAATTTTGGGGTGCAAACTCGCTATTTTGTGACTTTTGACGTTTAAGGATTTGCTAATACCCATCGCGCAAATATTTAGCGATTTTGGCCGAATCGCTATATATTTGCAAATGCGTTGTTGCATCCCGATTTGCGATTCTGATTTTGCGATTCGGTAATAATCGCTATTTCAGAATCGCAAATCGTTTTCTTCATACATATGGCCCTAGGTGAGAGATGAAGTCATTATGCAGGACAATATTTTTTAGGGCTTATTTACAAAACTCTTGTGCCACTTTTGTGTTACTTTTCTCATGTTGAAAGTGACGCAAAAGTGGTGCAAGGAGTTTGTGACTAAGCTCTTTTATTTCTAATGCATTTAAGTGGAAGTATTGAATATCTAGGCCGCTCTGCTTAACTTGTGTTAATACTGTGGCCAACAGAGTTCACAACTTGAACTCCGCTTTGGTTTGTTACTTGCCGGATATGCAAGACTGCTTTCAAGAGGAGACCCCAATAAAGACTACTGGTGTGGAACAGCAGGTATGCGGAAGGACTTGCAGACAAGGAATCCGGTCAACTTTGGAAGGGAAGAGTTAAGGATATTGAGAGAGGCTCCTTCTGCTTCATGAGAATGCCCAAGTACCAGTGGAGCAACACCGTCAATCTCTACTGCACAGCCTAATATTCATCCCCAATTTGGAACCCTTTAAGAGAAAAAGTAAGAAGGTTGGGAGCTATGTATGCCACCCTAATACCTAATCATCCATTAGTTATACAGAGATCCACCCTGTATCAGACTCATCCATACAAGTGTGAATTGGACATTATCTGATACCAAAAACCCCTCAAGTACTTATATCTGTTACTTTTTAACTTCGTCGACTACTCATATTGAGAGTATTTACCTTAACGTTATCCGTTAAAAATTTGTGAATCTCCATGCTTCAGACAACTAGTAAATGCCATATTTGAGACATCGGTGTAATCAGCTGGAAGAGGAGGATATACTTTTTTTTTCAAGCTCGGCAATTTGCTGCTGATTTATGTAACATTCTGCAAACTGAAAAAAGAGTTAAAAATTATATGTTGTACATATGTCCAAGATTAATTTTAATGTACATAAAAACATTTGTTCTCAATAGGATTGGGGTTGAAAAGCAATCATCGGAGGTTATATTTGGCAAGCAAAATAGGAAATAGCATTGCATTATACAAATGTTAGGCCGAGATTGGTCAGTCACTTCATTTACAAACTCCTGGCCTTGATCTGATAGCATATGGAGAGCAGTCAGTGGATCTGGTATGTCGAGTGGTTGACCACCATCTGGTATAGTGCATGGGCAGGAATAAACAGCTTGTGGCGACCAGTATGTCTCATGGTTGAGATATCTGTATAATGAGATAGAACAGGGGACAGGTCGGGCTGTCTGGTCCTGGACCTTGAAAAGGCGTTCGACTCCGTAGAATGGCCTTATTTACTGGCAGTGCTGCGAAAGTTTGACTTAGGAGACGACTTCGTCCAGCTGGTGGGATTACTGTACAGAAGGCCCGAGGTGAGAGTGCGCACAGGCAGACTGATATCCGAAGCCATCCGAGTTAGGAGAGGCACCAGGCAGGGCTGCCCGCTCTCCCCACTACTGTTCTCGCTGGCGGTCGAGCCTTTAGCCGAGCGGCTGCGTACTACCGGCACGCAATGGGGTATCCCACTGGCAGATGACACACACATTGTGTCGTTGTACGCGGACGACCTGCTTCTGTACGTCATAGACCTCGAACACATACCACCGGAACTGTCGGACATCTTCCGTACGTTCGAACTGATGTCGGGCCTAAGGGTCAATTGGACCAAATCGGGGGCATACCCGTTTACTCACGATGCCCCAAACCCTGAGCTCAGCATCAGCGGAGAGAGATTGCCATGGTATCAAACCACGTTCAAATACCCGGGGATCCACCTTTATAGGACCCTCCGAGACATATTGGATGGCAATCTGATGCGGGCCGTAACATCCATCAGGGCGCAGATCGCCTTTTGGAAAACTCTTCCCATCAATGTGCCAAGCAGGGTGATCTTAACAAAAATGATCGTCCTGTACTACTTTGCTACCATCCCGCTATACGTCCCTGCCCGTATCTTTAGGGAGTTGGAGACCATGCTTAGGGACCTGATTTGGAACGCGAGCAGACCGAGAGTAGCACTAACGAAACTGTACATTCCGGTCAGCGAGGGCGGATTGGCGGTCCCAAACCTAGAGCTCTACTATTTAGCAGCACAGCTGCAGTGGGTGGTGGCTTGGATCTCGGGCAGGAACCACGAAGACACGGCCACAGCCACGGACATTCTCTCCCCACAGCAGATACACTCTTTGTTCCACCCACTGACGAACCCGAGGAAACACTCGCAACTACACGTAGCAGTAGCCGTGAAATGCTATTCTCGATGCCTACGACTCACCAGAGCCACCACACCGTACGCCCCGGCACTACCACTCCTGGGTACTCCCACAGCCACATCCGTCGTAACAGCAACGGCCCGGGAGCAATGGACACGCTCGGGAATAGAGACCATGGCGGACCTGTATGCAGATGGCGCCCTGCTCCCCTTTGAGACACTGGCCGCCGACACGGGGCTACCTACAGGACAGTTTTTACAACATGCGTCCATAGTCAGGGCGCTCACGCAGAAATGGGGAGACATTACTGACGAACTGCCCGTGCACCAGTTGATCCAGTACATGCACGTCATGGGTAATGGGACACACGTGGTACACTGGTTAACTCAGGCACTGCTCTCAAACACGCAATGCACCTTACAGCCTCTGCGAGATAAATGGGCGGCGGACAGAGGCAGGGCCCGGACAGACAAGGAATGGGCGGTGATACTAGCAGGCCCCCGCAACATTCCCCGTAACGCACGCTTTAAACAGATTCAGTTTTATATCCTACACCGAGCATACCTCTCCCCGGACAAGATAAACTCATACTTTCCGGGAGCGGCAACTGGGTGCCCAAGATTCAACACAGAGGGAGCGAACCTCCTACATGTGCTGTGGTAGTGTCCTCAGATCCGGGCGTACTGGCAGTCGGTGTTGCCGCTGCTGGAGCATAGCACTGCGATGCCGAACCCGCACACGTGGGAGGCGTGCCTGCTGGGACTCTTCCGTAGGACTAAACACAACAGGGTGCCCTCCCGCTTCTGGGACCTTGGCCTCATCACTGCCAAACGACTCATTACTAAACACTGGAAGCGTGCGGAACCACCCAGGGTAGAGCACTGGCGCACCTCAATGGACAACTGGGCAAAAGCAGAAAGCATATCCCTCCATGACGAGGAAACGGCAGGACTGCGTAAATTCTCCATAGCGGTGCTCTGGGACGGAATGCTACGTTCCTTCCACAACGGACCCCAGACACTAGAAGCATCAGAGGGACAGGCCTCCCCAGGCGGAGAACACGGAGATGGATGCCCCACACCAGATACTGCAGACACGGGACAGGCTGCCACCGTGCCTGACGCATAGTGGAGCGGACAGCTGCCCCCTGTGCGCCCTCCCCCCCCTCGCCTCTCCCCCCGCTTCGCCTGCGCGCTGCGCCCACCGCTGGCCCCGCGTCGTTGTTTCCGTCCTACGGGGATCGACGCGGGCCAAATAAGACACCGCCGCTGGGCCCCCCTCCTTCTTCTCCCCCCCCACTGCAGAATCCAATGACCATCTGACCACACGCCATGCACCCCCCAAGTTTGATACCCCTGTTTCTCCCTGTTCTCGTAACCCTTACATATCCGACACGATAAGGCGATAGGCACGGCATGTTAGAGTAATACTTCCACCTTTGTATTTCTCTATGCAAGTTTCCAATGTACTTTATGCTTCGCTCCGTGATCTATGTCCACACTTCTTCATTTCTTGAGCCTTAATGTAACGAAACACTGTATGACTCATGCCTGTTTTATCCTGTGAACTGAATAAAGGATATATTTTTTAAAAAAATGAGATAGAACAGGGGACAAATCAAGTTTAAGGTTATTAAATAACTTGGAGAGCGTTGTAAAATACAACATTGGTCAATCGATTACATGTGAACTGCATGGGGCGGAAGCAGCACGTGGCGCACTACTTACAAAATTAAAAGCAGCCGGATTAAGTGATTTGCCTAGAAACATCACCTACCAAGGTAAGATATTGGATGTATAAGAGCTGGAAACCGTGCTAAAATACACTATTGCCGAAAACATTACTTTTGCAATGCATGGGGCACGTGACGCACTACTTACACGAGAAAAACTACATCGCATTAAGTTGAACAGCACGTAGCACATTGTTGCAGGAAAGGCCACGTGGTGCTTGGCAAATTAAAGAAACTTGGCAGGATTAAGTGATTTGCACAGAACGATATCAAATCAAGTTTAAGGTTATTAAAAAACATGGAGAGCGTTGTAAAATACAACATTGGTCAATTGATTACATGTGCATTGCATGAGGAGGAAGCAGTACGTGGCACACTACTTACAAAATTAAATGCAGCAGGATTAAGTGATTTGCCCAGAAACATCACCTACCAAGGTAGGATATTGGATGTATAAGAGCTGGAAACCGTGCTATAATACACTATTGCCGAAAACATTACTTTTGCAATGCATGGTGCACGTAACGCACTACTTACACAAGAAAAACGACATCGCATTAACTTGAACAGTACGTAGCACACTGATGCGGGAAGGGCCACGTGCCGCTTGGCAAATTAAAGAAACGTGGCAGGATTAACTGATTTTCACAGAACAAAGGATAAGAAATCAAGTTTAACGTTATTAAAAACATGGAGAGTGTGCTAAAATACAACATTGGCCAATCGATTACATGTGCACTGCATGGGTAGGAAGCAGCACGTGGCGCACTACTTACAAAATTGAAGGTGGCAGGATTAAGTGATTTGCTCAGAAACAAAAATTACAAAGTCAACTTTAACGATATAAAAACGTAGGAAAGAGTGCTTAAAAACAAGATTGTCAAATCGAACAAAAATTTGCATTTACGCAGTATTTAAAGATCATTCAGATTAATTAATTTAATTATTCTTTAAAAAAGTGCTCACCTACGAAGAAGTGGAGACGAACACTATCAATGGCTGTGACTGCGGAATAGGAAAAGTTTGAGAAGGTTGGCAGGTTATAAATGCTTTGCAGAAGGATGATTGGTTGATCATGATGTCACTGGGTGTGAGAGCTGTGAAATGAAATGAAATGATTACGCACTTGTATAGCGCACGACTACCCGTAGGCATCTCGGCGCTTGTACAAATACCGCAGAGGAACCCTTCCTGGCCTTTCCCTGTGAGGAGCCCACTCCTGGGCACCCCCAAGGTGAAGTCAGGCATCCTCAGCATTGTTGGGGCCATTGTAGAGATTAAGCAAGCTATTGCCCAGAGGTGCAGAGTGGGACTCATGATTAGAACATGCACCGAGGCGAGAATTATCAGGCCCGAGGAAATTGAGCCCGAGACCCGCCGAGGTGGGAATTGAACCCTGGTCCCGGCCAGACCACTACATTAGGGTCTGCTGCTATAACCATTGAGCCACACTTCTCTACAGCCACACTTCTCTACAAAAGCTGTGATTGGGCATGTTGTAATTGAGCATGCACAAATAAAATGAAATACGTTAGGGGTACAGAGCCAGACGGTGGGATGTATTGTGCACATACGTAATATCAACACGGATGCACTACCACAAACATGCATGCACAAAGTGAAGGCAACTCCTAGGTGGTACATACACAGATGGACTTCGGATGTCGATAGAACACCGGCTCCCGCAGCAGGCAGGGCTCCGGTGGGACAGTGGGGGAATAGAAGACCCTTGCACGGTCCCCAACGGTGACGGCTATAATAAATTTTTAAAAAGGCCGTCCCTGGGGAATGTGGTCCCCGGGACCTTGAAGTGGCTTCAGTAGGGGGGCTATGCAACCCTCCTCCATTAAATAATAATATATAATTAGCCATGCCCCGGGGGGTGGGGACCTCGTGCCCGGAATTGACCACGGGAGGGGGGCCACGCGGCCCCATTCCCATAAAAAACTTGAATACGGATACTACTCTTATTGTCATCGTACCATAAGCGCAGCCTTCCGATCACGAGCTGAATCCTAATTGGCTGTCAAGTGCTTGTCAACATTCGAAACTTGAACCTGTTGGCAGCCATTATATGCCTCGGTAGAAGGGAGACTGAAGAAGCGTGTGAAATGTGAGTTTAAAACATGAAAAAGGGGAAGGGCACCCTGCCCCTCTAGGTCTGCTCAGGTGGTTCCACAAGTACCCCCTGGCCCCAACTTTTTTTTGGGGGGTAAAATCGCAGGGTGCGCGTATGATCCGCGCATTCGACCAATATTAAAAAAAAAAAGAGAGAGGTGGGCTTCCGCGCGTCTTTGGTAATTTGCATTCTTTCAACTGTTTAGAGGTGATGCAGCAGTGCTGGATTCAGCATCCACCCCTGAGTAAGAAAAAGTAATAATAACACTATTTACCTGCTAAGTGCATTTCCTTTCATAGGCTGACATTGACTGGTTTCAGTTGCTAATTCTTCTAAGTGTGCAGTTTTCGAACTTTTAAATATTCACCTTAAGTCATCTGAAGAACGAATTCTGATTTATTCATTTGTTATCAGGAGAGAAACCAGTGCTGCATCTTTTAGCCCTACAAAAGGGGGTGGTGATAGACGGAGCATCTGAACCAATCAAACACTCACACCCAGTCAACAGATCTGGGTTTGATCCATCACCGTTCTTTAGCCCACTCTGCCACCCCAGTTCAGACATGGCCATATGCATTTCAGCCGTCTTCAGCCAGGCTTGCTTGAATCCAGTGGCAAAGTAAGCAAGGGACTCACGTATGAGCATACCCTGCCAACTTATGGCGAACAAAGCGGTACAAAAGGGGGTGGTGATGGATGGAGCATCTGAACCAATCAAACCCTCACACCCAGTCAACAGTCAACAATTGTATTCTCTAAGCATAGTTTACAAACGCTGCGCAGACTTTCTCAAACAACCGGGTGGCAGAGTGGGCTAAAGAACGGCGATGGATTAAACCCGGATCTGTTGACTGGGCAACAACAACAGAGGACTAGCAAGTCAAGCTACAATGCGCCGCCATATTGTAACGTGCATATTATAAGGCGTTATATACCCCTATGAAACATGGGTAAAAACATCATATTGTACTTCTTTAACCAAATTAAACCATATGCATATATAAGTCATCATTGCCCTGAATGGGCACAACCTACTTCTATTATATTCAGTTTACAGTTTAATGAATTGAGAAAGTGTATTTAGAAATGAATAGAATGATTTTGAAAATGAAAAATTGAATAATTAAGAATCATGTGACTTAATGTATTAGTCAGTGGATAAAAAAGTAAATAAGTCTCAACTAGCGCGGCAATGAAATTTGATTAAGTGGAGTATAGCATCGGACTGGAAGCTAGCCCATCCAGGGCGAGATTGTCCTTTATGTGAATATAATAGAAGTAGGTTATGCACATAAAAGAAATATTTCTTCTAAACATCATCTCTTATCAATAAAGTTGAAGTTGACAATGCATGCTGCGACTGGAAATGAATAAAGTGAAAACAACAACATGTTAATCACAATCGTAACTTATAAATGAATATCATTGGTCTGTCAGAATTCTTTCATATATGCTTCACAAGCGATCATATGATCATTCCAGTAGTGATTCGAGGCAGGAGTGAACCTATATACATCTTGACCTGCTACGTATAATGACACGTATTATGCTCTTACAATGAAACTGGTAATGTAATAGAATTGGGCTGAAATCTTGCATGGGTTAAACCCGTCACAAAATTTAACAAAAAAAAATATTGGATGCAAAACCTGCAGTGCATATTCTGTAAAGGCCAAGAGGTCTCTAAACACGTTTAGAGTATATGTTATCAAGCAAGAGGCTGATTTATTGTGCCAACTTGGGCTTTACAGAATATGCACTGCGGGTTTTGCATCCAATATTTATTTTTGTTAAATTGTGTGACAGGTTGAAGTCACGCAAGATTTTAGCCCAAAGTTCTTCAGCAGCTTGAGATGCGTAATGTTCCAAGAGGCTATTGTTGTCATCGTCTGAGAAAAGCAAAGCGATCCAATTCATATCCTCGAAGGGACAGTAATGTTCCTCGAATGTTGGAGCGGCAATTTGAATTGGCAGGCAATCTGCGATGTTGAGAAAAGTCGCACATTGCAGGAGATTTTTTTCAGCTGTGCTGAAATCCCATTCCGCTGCAATTCCTTTTTGCATTGCATTCGCCATTGCTCCACTGCCAGAACAATCACATTCATGGTTTTCAAGATAATGCATTACCTGCTGGATATCAGGAGCAATTGTTGGGATGTTGGCAAGGCATACATCCATTGGCCAGTCAAATGGGCAAGTTTTGCAATCAAACGATGGTTGTACGCATATTGCATAAGTGTAGATAAATGTTATTTTGTAGCTAGCTCCAATAATAGATAGAGGTAGGTATCCGAAAAGTTTTTCCGTTTTTTACAGTATTGATGTAGCTTGGCGTAGATGTGTTTTCTGTCGGACATAGTTGTTACCACAGAGAGTGTAGCCATTTCTAGAAGTAGAATTAGTAGTAGGATGGCCGCAAAGGAAGCGAGAATTATGGGCACTGTTCCTGTTATTCCAGAGAGGATCGAATGAATGTTGTATGGTATTAATAGAAGAACAGTTTGAAAGCATGTTAGAAGCGTGTTAAAAAAGTGTGCCATGAAAATTGTGTAACAATTCACTAAGTGTAATTGGCAGTTCATATTTAAAAGAAAGTGTATTTTACTTGAAGTTAGTGGTATCTGCAGTCGATAAATTTATTTTGCAGAAGTGAGGGAGACTTGTGTGCTGAACAAAAGCGCTTTTAGTTTGGTTTGTTTCTTGAAATCTGTTTTCAAACTAGGATTTGAAGGCCAAGTTGAAGTTTGGGAGTTAGTTTGTGTGTGTGGGAATATTCATTTATATCAACAAAGAAGGATACACTGTCCCCCAGGGGAGAGGCGAATTTGTGACCAGACACAGGGAGGGGTGAAAAGAGGGAGGGGGGAATCCCCCTTTCGGAACTAAAACCCAGCAAGCTAGGTGTCATGCTTTATCATCTGGGTTTTGCTCCTCGTCAGACTGGCGCTGCAATGTCTGACGGGCACCCATAAAGGGGCTCTTTACCGGAGATCTTTTGTTCCTGCCAGTTGGTGCATGTGGGTATGAGGGCTCTAGTGATGGTGTAGACGTGAGAGGTGGGTGAACATTAAAAAAGGTTAGGTAATCCACTGGAGTTATTTAATGATGTGGTTATCTAGTTCAATAAAAACAGTGAGGTGAAGATACACCCTGGTGCAATGATCCAGGCGTGTAAGTTCTACCTAAAGGTCGACATGTTTCATGCTCTTAAAGCAATTCGTCAGGACCCAGTGAAAATTTACAGTGGTACACGCTGTGAAAGGGGACAAAACTACCTTCCACAAGATACTCAAGTGCAGGCCGAAAGGTCCTGCTTCATCCTAATGGGACCAAGGTAGGGAGACAAATAAAAAAGGAAAATGCCCCGGTTGGTCAAGGCTCAGTCAACTAGGTCGCTAGTGAATGGTTCATTATTCTACAGACATACTAGATATAGTAAGTGTGGGAACAGTAAGGACATGCAGTGTTCCAGCTCACATTCCTTAGGAGTGCATGTCATTGAGAAGCAAATAACTGCAGTTAGATGGCTGTGTGAATGTTGGTCTAATTGTGGGAGTTGGCGTCCTTTTAAGAACGGACGCAAGATTGGGGGCTGAAAGCTTAGAAGCACAGTGTAGTTGGACATTCTTGGATAGTAATGAATGATTGCCATTGTGGTCGCAGGTTTCACCTGAGAGAAAAAGTTCTGTATGCTCTTTAAGACAGCGATATGTAAATAGGAGAAACCACTGTTCGTGAATAAACGCGCTACCTTATATAATCACATACAACATGACAAACAACATGTGCACCTAGCAAACATAGCGACACTACATACTGTGGGAAACCTGGCTAGTCATGTACACAAACTAAACATGGCATGGCACCTCTGCCTCACAATGCAGAATGCGGGGAGAGATGGGATCACAGTATGTGTGAAGGTGGTAAGTAATTATCGATTATAAAAGTATATAATGCAAAGTCTTGAGGGGATGTGCCGGACAGAGTTGAGTATGCAGAGTATGCAGAGCACAGACACATACATGTCAACATAAAATGATGGTCCATTGAGTGAAGTGGACAGTCGATTGAACCATGTTTGTACTGTCAGTAGGGAAGATTACGGAATGGTAGCACGTACGTTCCTCCCCCCCTAAATGTTCCCCCCCTAAATGTTCAGGGTGGTGGGCTGGCTCGGGGTATGCAAGGCTAGCGTAGGGGTTTGAAGACGAGGCACATTTCTCTGGGTGTAGTTATCCTCTGTATTGGCGAACGTGTCTGCCAGGTCTGCGCAGCTTACACCGCCACAAGGCTGATGCCGTGAGCGAAGGTGGCTGCGTTAATGATGCTTTTAGCTTGCTGGTATCCAGACACCGTCATGGCAGCTGTGACGCATATATGCTCCACAGTTCACCTTTCTACACCGCCGTATGTGAAAGAGGGCCCACCACGGGTCGGCGGAAGCTCCTGGGCCGAGGTCTGCAAGCTTGGAAGGCTCCTGAGATTAACGCTGGGTACCGCGACACAGGCACATCGCCCAGCCTGAGGTACCAACAGTGGAACGGTGCTTTTGATACCAATATGGCGATGCTAGTGTGATGTATTTACTATGGGTACTGTATCGATCCCCCTATTTCTGACCCTTGTCTGGTTAATAATTAACTAGCAGCCATTCAACTGCACAGAAACCCGTTATCTGATTAGCCATACAACGGCACAGAAGCCCGTTATCTGATTAGGTCATAGCGCATGCCATCTCATTAGGCAAGCACTATTTCTCCAGCCCCCTAATAGGCATACGGTGTTCTCAAAACAAATCAAACCTACCACGACCTGGGAAATCCCCACAGCCATTGTTTTGATTTAGCCGAGAACTTCAGTAAAGAATGTGCGAACTATCAGTTCGTATGACATCCTTATTGACGTATTTATGTCCATCCTTACGTCAATCTCGGCACCTTTCAGGTATAAATAATACCGACATTGCCTTAAGCAAACACACGAGGTGGTGACAAGATTGGAGCAGCGAGACTTGCCGAGGAGCCCAGCTGACCGCGAAGCCCACAGACGCTGCCCCTCCTTTCTGACGCGCTGAGAGAGAGACGCTGCCTTTTCTCCTGCCGACAAATCCAGATCCGGCGCTTCCAGCCACCCTTGCAGGCAGCTGGGATATCAAACCCTGAGATAGAGATACCAACCCTCCAGCCTTCTAAATCCCAGGTACTGAACTGAATAACCCTTTGTAGAGAATTCTTGAAGCAGACTCTTGGCAAAACAAACTTAACTTAAACTGCTACTTATCTACTCCCGCCCACGTATTAGGCTTAGGTCAGGTACATTGGGGTAGGTGTAGTTAGAAGCACCAGTTGAGTACGATTAGTCAATGTATATATGTATGTATCTATTTTATCCATTTTAAGTATCATATGGCTAAGAAACCATATCAATGCTTTTACAGTATTATTTTATAATTCTGTTATTACTGTATGCACTTTACTTAACTATAAGTATTGCAATAATAGCGATTCATTTCTCTTGTATGAGAAAAGAGACTGATCAATAAATAACATCTTTTTATTGAACACGCCCGTCTCTTCCTTTTCTCTACAATCTGGTGAAACTAAGAATGCACTGAACTGACTGAGTAAAATAAGTTGTCTTTTGTTTTCACACGACTCTAGAGATACACTCTTGATTAGGGGAGAGCAAAGTTGTCATGTTCTATGGGTGTCAGAAACTAAGGGGCATATTACCAAGCAATAGCGATAATTATCGCTATTGCTTGGTTAGAGACAAAAATTTACCGCTGAGCTGCGGCGATTTTTATCGCAAATAAACCTTGGTATTACCAAGGTTTATCGCACATGCGATAAAAATCGCCGCAATGCATGAATATCGCTGAAAAGTCAGCGATATTCATGCATTATCGAGCTAATGCTCTTAGCCATGTTATCCACCTCCCATTGGATAACATGGCTAAGAACTGCTCAGGGCAGGTTAGCTTTTGGAGATATTCGCGCTTAGCGCAAATATCTCCATAAGTTGGTAATAGGAGATAGCGATGTTAGCGACTGTTTCCAGTCGCTAACATCATGGCACGCCCACTTTGCATGTCATTAGTGATAAATATCACTGACATGCAAAGTGGGGCCAAGATGGTCGCTATCTCCTACTAGCTGTCGCTAACTGGTGTTAGCGACAGCTAGGTAATAGGGAGATAATTTTATCTCCGCTTTCTTGGCTTTTAAAGCCAAAAAAGCGGAGATAAACCCCCTTGATAATATGCCCCTAAATCCCTTCTTGTCTATCCAGGGAGGTTAAACTCCTCCTTGTCTATTCGAGAAAGTTTCTAGTGAACTCTGAGCTAGCTGGCAAACATTAAACTTTAAGTGTAATATCGACAGTAGAAGACCTAGTTAACCTCTGTCCTACGTCTATACTATTGAAGATATTATTCCAATGCGCAGAGCCTATTGGGATAATAGGAACTACACTACATGGCGCCCAACGGTTTGGATAGGCGATAAATCTAACGTAAGACATTAGAGTAACTCAGTCGTGCTTTTTCACACAGACCCCTTTTTCCCCATAATACTCCAAAGACGTCTGGAGTGGGTGAAAGGTTAAATCTGCCAAACTTAGTAGGAGGAGACTCCTATGTATGGTTCTTGGTTTATTCAACGTTGAAGGATACACTGTTCCAAAATATTGTGCATCTAATCTTTGTTTCCATAGAAACCTGATCTGCAAATAAACAAAATCTTCTTGACAGTAGAATGTCAGAAAATGAAGAAGAAAGGGAGACAGCTAGAATAGCAGCTCAACTCCTAGCGGCTGACAATAGTCTCCTACAGCAAGACCCGGATGCAATACTCATCCCGGTCAACATAAGGAAATCTATAACTTTAAAACTTATAGAAAATGGGCTGACACCGAGAGGTGGTACAGTCATATTCGTAATTGAGGCACACGAATATCGGCAGACAGAGGTATTCTATTCATGGATAAACTTTCCAGCAGCAAACGCTGTAACAAAGGACTTCCACTATTACAAAATAGAGGAACCTCCTAATGAGTACACTCCTTTCGAGGAGGTGGAAATACCACTCAAATACCAAGAACACCTGCTCTGGTTTAATGGCGCCCTAAAACATAATAATCACATCACCAGGCTCGGTCCACTAGGTAGACCAGGAGCAACGTGGCCGGTCCTAGCCGGATACACACCACATCCAGACATTGAAGAAATGTCTGCACCAGAACTTTTAGCACAGCTAAAACAATTAATTAAAATACATAGACAATTAGTCCAATATGTAATGTGGACTTCAACAGTCCAACCAGCTATTAAAATTCCACAGCTGATCCCTCACCAGGGGAACACAAATAAAATTACACCACAGAACATACAGTCCTGTCTAGGTAAAGTACCCGCAAAACGGGAACAAATTCCATTCTGGTTAGCACAAAAAATCACTCAAATAGAGGCGGTATTTCCAGATACCACCCCGGTTGAGAAACACAGGATTCTGACTATCTGTCTTCCAATGGGAATCGCACCACATGTGGAGGACTGTGACACTTGGGGTACAGTCTTTGCTTCCATTTACACAAAAACACATGGTTTTCCCTCCATGTCAGTAATACCAGATGTGCTAAAAACAAATTCAAGATGAATACGGTCCAGAACCTGCCTTAACTCTTGGTATGAAATTACTAAAAGACTTCAAGCCGGTCTCGGCAATATTATTAGCAAATATAAAGGGAGAAGCAGCAAATGTGGCGATCCGCCAGAGGTTGAAAGAGACAGATATAGCAGACCAACCATTTGAAATTGCCAGAATCATAGAAAAATCCTATGAAGAACTAGGAAGAGATAGTTTGGGTGGAAAACCGGTGAAACCCCAACTTATTGAAAAACCTGATAAAGTATTTATTAAAAATAATCTAAACACTCAAAAAAAGAGCTGGGATGGAAATAAACAATCCACTCCTAAAGAAAAAAGATTCCAGTCCAGAGGAAGGTCTCCTCAGCGGAGAGAAAGATCTCCGGACCAAGGACACAAGTCTCCCCAGAGGGAGCCCTCTGAGAAAAAATACAACCTTAGAAATAGGGATAATCTGAAGAAACCTGATAGATATCAAGATATTGATACACGTCCCTCTCAATCTTTTCAGACTTCCTTGCAGAAATCGGAAAGAAGAGGACGGTCAGAACACAGGGAAGAGCACGTCAAGTCCAAAGTCAAGGAACCTGCTCATCAAAATAAAAAATTACAGTTTCCAAAAAAGAAGGTAGCCAGTATTAAAGTAATCAACCATGCCGAGAATACTGAGGACACAGCTGAAAAACGGAGAATGGGCTCAGACAATGCTAGACAGCGCAGCAGAAGTGAGCATAGCTCGCAAGATCCTTATGAATCATCTGGAGACAGTGGACACGAATGAATACATTCAGGTGGAAACTGCAGATACCAGAGTTAGCAAACCTCATAAAATATATGAAATAACATTGCGTATAGAGGGGGATAAGACTAGGAAAATAAGGGGTCTCTTTTGGGATAATCTCTCCAAGGGCTATGACATCCTTCTAGCTGAAAGAGACTGGCCACCAGAGTTTGTCAGGGAGTGCCCTCATGGCGAAGAAATAATTATGCCTGCCTTCTCAAATCATATTCCAATTCATAAAAAATATACACTTGCAAGAAAGTGGGCAGTAGCCCAAGCTCCTGCATTATATAAAAACCATGTGGCATGGGATGAGGACTCTCCTCCTCACAAAATCCAGTTAAAATCACAACCTACTGCTCAGAGGCAGTACCCAATTAAGCAAGAAGCAAAAAAACGGGTAAAAGAGATCCTAGATCAACTTGAATACCAGGGGGTGATTGAAACTTGCACCTCACAAATCAATAATCCTTTGTTTCCTGTCTCCAAACCAGACAATTCATATCGTCTTGTTTTAGACTACAGAAATCCTTAACTCATGTTGCAAAACCTTTGCAGTACAAAACTCGCATAGTGCTGCACTAATGAATAACATAGTGCGCAAAAACTACAAAACAACATTAGACATCTGTAATGGATTCTTCTGTCAAAATATAGCACCAGAGAGCAGATATTTGACCGCGTTCTCAATAAATGGCGCGCAAAAAAAACTCTGTTGTTTGCCCCAGGGGTTTAAAAACAGCCCAGGATTATTCTCAGCAAGAGTAACAGAGTTACTACAAATATATGATGATGAGGCATTATCTTATGTCGATGACATCTATCTAACAGATGATGACTTGGATACTCACTTGAAGAGAGTGAACACCATAATACTTGGATTCGCAGCAGAGGGTTACAAATTCAACTTTAAAAAGTCAAGAATTGCCCATCTAACTGTCCTGTTTTTAGGATATGAACTATCAAGTGAAGGCAAAAGCCTGGCTGACAATTTCCTAGAGAAATGTGCTGTAATCCAAGCACCTAGAACACTAAAAAACTTACAATCAATTCTAGGTTTCCTGAATTTCGGAAGAACTTACATTATAAATTATGCAGAGAGAGTTAAACCTCTCTATGATCTTATAAAACCAGATTTTAAAAGAATCAATTGGACTCAAAAACACACAGAAATTTTGAGATCTTTACAAACAGATATGTTAGTTAAAACAAAATTACAAACACGTGACAACACACGCAACCTTGTGATTCGAGTCATTCCAAGAAGATGCGGATTCACATACCTGACCTCTAATGAGGGAGAGAAGGTACCAATAGCATACAAATCACATTTGTACACAGAAGCTGAAAAAAGGTTCAGCATTAAGGAAAACATTGTTCATGCGGTTCAAACAGCTGTAGCAAAAGAAAAATACCAAGCCGACGGTAGACAGGTTACAGTCAGAACAGCAGAATCAGCTTTTGAGGCATTAACAACACCATGTAATTTACCGACAACGGCACTGAATCCAGAATGGATACAATGGGTAAATTCTGTTGCTACAGACAAAGTAAAATACTATTTTTACCCGGAAATGAAAGAATTAAAATATCTAGAATATGAGAGAGAATACCCTCTGCCAATCGACATTCTGCCTTTACGACAGTACGGCTGTGTAATATATACAGACGGTCATGCTCAACCCTCAGTTTGGGGAGAGCGGCTTACAACGCCACATGCGAAATTGTAAAAGAAGTGTGGCGCGGAGGTAAATTAAGACCTCTACTTACAAAAACACACTCAGTAGAAAATAATTCAGAACAACAAACTGAAATAATAGCGTTAAAAATGGCGCTAGATAATGCCGATCGCGAATTCCCGACACTTATAGTGTGCGATTTGTATTACTGCGTCAAATCATAAAATAACGATTTACAGAAATGGATTCAAAACGGTTACAAAGATGACACAGGTGCAACAATAAAGCAAAACGTGCTTTGGGAACAAGTAGTTCTTTTACAGAAAGAACTACCAAAAACTCACGTGATACATTCACTGAGTCATCAGCGTGATGGCGTTCACGTTGCAGGGAATTCATTGGCTGAGACAGCCACAGCGGTATCAACTAAATCGGCTTCCGTAGCTACAAAAAAGCGTACAGTAAAATACATTGACGGAGAAACTGTGCTGGCAGTGAAAACGTCATCAAAAGGCGACTGCTCAGCGCTACCGATCAATTACCCACTCAATTATACATACATAATCGATGCAAACTCAGTCCCTTTTGCTCGAATCCCTGGAGTGGGGGATAGAGTAATTCCAAACACGGACAGGAGAGGCTTGTTAATAGCAGACACACATATGGGTAAGGGTCTCAGACACCTTAAGCTAAAAGATTCCCTGGAAGAATTACAATCAGTGTACTGGTGGCCAGGCATGAGCCTGCATCATCACATTTTTGTAAAAAACTGCCCAGACTGCAACAGAGATCGCAGTGGCGAGAAAAACGGTTTACTACCATGGCGTTTCACTCCAGAATGTATCAAATCAACAAAAAAATAATAAAAACACAGTATGAATAATGTGTCGTATTAACATGTAGAGACTATCTTCACTTATAATGTAGACCCCAACTTTCGGCTGACGTCGGAACTGTTATACAAAGATTTGCGAGTCTAGAATGGCATATACGCTAGAAGCATGTTACGTTCTGACCAAAATCTTTCATTTAGCTCTAAAAACAGCTTATGGGGGGTGACTGGCCAGAATGAACATTGCATTGCGGGACTCTTCTCACTTCCTTCCTGAGGGAAACGGGATGGTGTAAAGAAAAAACCAAGGCATAAAGCAATCTATAACAGCAAAGATATTAGGTTCAGGAGTTGGGTGGGTCAAACATTTAATAAGTGTCCAACGTAGTCTAAATAACCTGCCAAGAAATTCTCTGAAAGGACTCAGTCCGTACGAACTATTGTTTGGGACTAGAATGTTAATCCAGGACTTAGATAGTCAGACTTCAGTGGTTAAAGAAAAATGCTTTGATATCAAAGATCGCTTGGCTATTTTACAGGACTTAAATGAAACAAGAAAAGACCTGAGCAACATAAAGTTGAAACAGCAGCCAGCAACCACTGAAGAAAAACCACCTGTCCCAGCAAGGCCTGTCTGGATTCCAAAAGTCGGGGATCTGGTCAGAGAGAAGATCGCGGTAAAGAAGGAATTTGGGCCTTCTTACAGAAAAGCAGTTCCTGTCTTGTCTATCAACGGGACAAGATCAGTAGTACTACCGCCCCTTGCTGGTAAAAAGGAGAACCGAGTCATATCCATCGACCTGGTTAAACCACAATCATGTGGCCGATAACAAATAGTAGGCCAAGTGGACTCCCAAGAAGTAGCAGAACACCAAAGTTTGCTACATCCACAGAGGTTCAAACTGAAAGACTGATCACATTTGGAAAATCTACAGTGAAACAACAAGGACTATGCAACAAAGCAATGGAACTTGAACCTCTTAAAACCCAAATAAAAACTTTTCATCAAGGAACCACAACCTACGATGATGTAACTACAGACTTTGCTAATGAAATAAAGCAAAATCCAAAAACAAAAAGTAATCCAGAAGCAATTGGAACAATTGACAGAACGGCATCCGGCTACTTCATCAACTTCGATGATACTTCAGAAGATCCAAGTTAACCAGAAGTACAGCCATCAACAAAAACTTTTAAAGACAAAGCAAAGGAACTTTTTCATCAACTAAAGGGAACCTATCTGACTTCTCCATGGATTGAAATTTGGGTGACATTAGGTGCATTTATCCTCATACTTTGGCTCATCATGGTACTATGCTTGGGACATTTCATTGAGGGAAAATATGCTAAAATGGACACAGCAAGCCAGAAAATCAACTTGGTGTTTAAACCACACACATCTTCACACGTCAAGAAAAGAGAACTTTCTTCAGTAAACTTCACAGCCAATCCTATACCAGGCGGTGTAGCATGGGACAATACTGATTATGAAATCTATGGCCCGGTTGAAATCCTGAAGTATCCACATCAATTTAAGATCTCGTTAAGTGACTTTGTAAAACCAAGCACATTCGCTGATGATTGGGACTTTGAAAGTATAAATGATATGATGTCTGACCTAGTAATGTCTGCTAAATTTACAGAACATGATTATTTGCAGGGTTCGTCTAATTATGATCAAATGTTCTGCTACAACCACTATGGTAACCATTATCTCCATAAATCTGCACAACCTAGAAATTTTTTAAATTATAACCAATGGGAACATTGTGCTACTCCTCCAAAGGGTAGTTCTAAAACATTTTATGATAAATATGCATATTTTTCAGGGTTTAACACAAGTAATGCAGAAACATTTTATTTCAAATTGTCGAATAAGACAGGTATGAAGACCATGCTTACAAACACGAAATTGATATATTCAGATTCATTTTTTGAGCAAATGAATACATTTGGTTTTGATTTCTGGAACAATAACATTGAAACAAAAACTGTTTGGGGTACAAAAGATTGGCAAGTACAAGGTATAGAATCATTGTTCAGAGCCTGTATGATCCCAGAACAAACTATATTTTTGAATGACACTATTCAACAAACTACCTGTCTTGGCTTAGCCAAAATCAAAGACTTAAACAAACCGTCTATTCCAAAGCCAACAACGAACAGTAATAGCTCTATAGATGTTGAGATAGACGTGAACCATATTTTAAACCAAAACAGAACACATCCTGATTGGAAACAATGGTTGATCTGGCCCACAGACACAAATAACTGTCAAGACAGATTCCTGAACAAAATACAGGGGTTCAAATTGACCAGGCCAGACCCTAGATATTCCCAAAGACAACATCCAGGGATAGTAACTACTTACAGTGTGGGCAAGCTCTGCCTTCAATGGCTACAAACATTCACACTGGCAGAAATTAAGCAACACCTAACTTTACTTCAAGAGGGTGCTGACTTGCGTGATTTCATTATGGGACCACGCAAACAGCGTCAAAAACGTTTCATAGCGGCCTCTATATATGCAGCTTACAATGAAGCTTGGAAAGTAACTCAAATTGAGACAGCAGAAAAAATACGGGAAATTGACCGTATTAATTTGGAAAAATCACTTTCTGTTGTGGACAATGGGTTAATGACTCTGTCCTCCAGAATATATTCACTGGACAGTATTGTGTCTTCAGCAATCGATATAATATCGCAAGACTTACTGATGTTACAACACGGTCAGTCCCAATTGCGTTCTATTGTACAACTTGGCTGGACGTTACAAAATCTGCGTTCAGGCTATGTGCCTTGGCGTTTAATCAACACAAGGTCACTATTTAATATCTTTAACCTTACTGATAAACAAATCAGTTTGGCACAGAAGGGTGCTGACTATACAATTCTGAGCATTGAAAAACTTGAGAGATTACCATTGACAATGTCAGAACGACCTGTCATTGAATGGATAATACATGGGATAATAAATATTCCGATAACAACTTTCCAGTTTCAATACTGCCAAAAATATATACAGGCAGGCCAGTATGAAAGGCTGGGTAAAGGATACATTAAGTCAACATGGAACTTGCCCTATACACACGCATGTGTTAGTAATAAAGGACAAAGTGTGTTCCTTAGTGGCAATAATTGTGAAAGGTCACTAAGCGGTACACTTCTGTGTCAGGGTATTAGTTTGCATGGAGCATGTGAAGGGACTTCAAATAACCTTTCATGTCACCAGCTAGGCACACCTGCAACACAAATAGAACCATTCTTTAGGAGACTCTCGAACGGGAGTTACATTCTAATTGTAGATCGCAGATGTTGCAGTCTGCTGCCCGGAAAACCTTATCTCATAACCGTGACTACGAAGGTCATGTGCTGTGAACGAGTATTGTTCCCAAACGATGCCCGAGACAGGGAGGCAAGGTTATGGCCCAGTTTGAAAATTTCTTCTATTCGAATTGATACTTTAAGCAGAATGAAGACAGTGCTCCTACAGACGCCAACCATGTTAACGTCATCAAAAGAAACGTATGATCTCCAAGTTGCAAGGACAACTGCTGAGATTCATTCACTGTTATCAACCAATTCCCCCATACATTTCGCAGAAATACTGAGCGAAATCTTAAATATTTCTGATACAAGTGGAATCGCGAGTGTATTTAAGACAGTGTTTTCGGGAGCTTTAACCCCATTCAAAGCCATCCTAGGTATTTTTCCTGATTTTGTCCATTCCATCTTTGGCAGACTTCCTCTCCTTTTGGGACTAGTGGCAGGCATCCTATTTTTGATCCTGTTACTTCGCTATGGCAAACCACGTCACAGACAAGACACCAGCGATAATGGAAGAAACAATCCGAGCTATTGGCTACCGGGACCGCATAACTAAAGTCCTTGGACTAGCACGGCTACGAGATTTAAACATGACTTGGTTTCTTTCATTTAGACCGATGTGGCAAAGTTGTGTTATGCCTGTATTAAGGTGCTTGCTATGCGGCGAAGAATGCGTGTTGGACACCTGTCTGACACTACAATCGGATGTGCTAATGGACGCAGAGACTTTGTTGGGTCCGGTAACGGCTCATGCATTGTGCTGTCCCCAGCGGCTACCAATCCTGATGACGGCATTTGTGGAGACTTCACCACTACGATTGAAGAGTTGTGAAGTACAAGATGAAAGCAGCATCGATCAGGTACGACCTTCTGTCAGCTATGCTGATCGAAACATCAATGAAGGCAATCATGCTCATGAATGCATGTTACAAAATTTTTCCGAGTCAGTGGAACTTTCGCAAGAAGCAGTTGACAGTTTTTTCGAAAGTCTCAACAATATGATGTTTTCACCAGAGCAGAAAGAATGACTTTGAACAAACTAGCACACGGCGTTCCATACACCCTGAATTTGGCCTTCAACTTTGAAAATAAAGCAATAAGAAATTTTCTCACCAGTTTTTACGGAGAGCAAGACATTTTTTTTTTCACCTTCCATTTCCAAAAATATTAACGATTTTTTGGGACACTTATCTTCTGCTTAAAGTAAAACTATTCCTAGAGAACAAAATTTCTATTTTTAGCTACTCTAGAGACATTAGCTACCCTCTAGCATGTTCGCAAGTATTATGATTTTGTGATGAGATGGTCTCGACCTTTTCTTCTGTATTAAGAGCCATTTCATGTGTAATTTCCGCATTTCGTTCATACTGATTTCAAAATATGCGTATTAGATTTAGCATTATTATACTGCTTGAAGTGCATATAGTAACTATACTCATCTTTTCGTGTATTTCGCATTTCCAATTTTCAGAATGCATTTAATTGTATTTTGGGGTGGTTCGGTATACACATGCACTACTAGTTTTGTTTACTATGCCTAGATTTGTAAATATGGACATAGATTACGTGGAGTGGGTGTGATGTATTTACTATGGGTACTGTATCGATCCCCCTATTTCTGACCCTTGTCTGGTTAATAATTAACTAGCAGCCATTCAACTGCACAGAAACCCGTTATCTGATTAGCCATACAACGGCACAGAAGCCCGTTATCTGATTAGGTCATAGCGCATGCCATCTCATTAGGCAAGCACTATTTCTCCAGCCCCCTAATAGGCATACGGTGTTCTCAAAACAAATCAAACCTACCACGACCTGGGAAATCCCCACAGCCATTGTTTTGATTTAGCCGAGAACTTCAGTAAAGAATGTGCGAACGATCAGTTCGTATGACATCCTTATTGACGTATTTATGTCCATCCTTACGTCAATCTCGGCACCTTTCAGGTATAAATAATACCGACATTGCCTTAAGCAAACACACGAGGTGGTGACAAGATTGGAGCAGCGAGACTTGCCGAGGAGCCCAGCTGACCGCGAAGCCCACAGATGCTGCCCCTCCTTTCTGACGCGCTGAGAGAGAGACGCTGCCTTTTCTCCTGCCGAGAAATCCAGCTCCGGCGCTTCCAGCCGCCCTTGCAGGCAGCTGGGATATCAAGCCCTGAGATAGAGATACCAACCCTCCAGCCTTCTAAATCCCAGGTACTGAACTGAATAACGCTTTGTAGAGAATTCTTGAAGCAGACTCTTGGCAAAACAAACTTAACTTAAACTGCTACTTATCTACTCCCGCCCACGTATTAGGCTTAGGTCAGGTACATTGGGGTAGGCGTAGTTAGAAGCACCAGCTGAGTACGATTAGTCAATGTATATATGTATGTATCTATTTTATCCATTTTAAGTATCATATGGCTAAGAAACCATATCAATGCTTTTACAGTATTATTTTATAATTCTGTTATTACTGTATGCACTTTACTTAACTATAAGTATTGCAATAATAGCGATTCATTTCTCTTGTATGAGAAAAGAGACTGATCAATAAATAACATCTTTTTATTGAACACGCCCGTCTCTTCCTTTTCTCTACAATCTGGTGAAACTAAGAATGCACTGAACTGACTGAGTAAAATAAGTTGTCTTTTGTTTTCACACGACTCTAGAGATACACTCTTGATTAGGGGAGAGCAAAGTTGTCATGTTCTATGGTTGTCAGAAACTAAATCCCTTCTTGTCTATCCAGGGAGGTTAAACTCCTCTTTGTCTATTCGAGAAAGTTTCTAGTGAACTCTGAGCTAGCTGGCAAACATTAAACTTTAAGTCTAATATCGACAGTAGAAGACCTAGTTAACCTCTGTCCTACGTCTATACTATTGAAGATATTATTCCAATGCGCAGAGCCTATTGGGATAATAGGAACTACACTACACTAGAACTGTATCTGAGAGTAGAGATGAAGGTACTCCTTTAGACCAGGTGCAACCAACTCTAGGTCCCAACAGTGGAACGGTATCTTGATCCCACAATGGACTCTTTGATTCAGTAGTTAACCTTTGCATAGGATTATTGGGCTTGGTTCACTGCAGTCACTGGACTACAGCGCGGTACAGCAGGTCCGAACAATGAAACAGGGTCTTTTTTCTATGATTGAGTATGTCAGAAGTTAAAGTCTGTGATGATTTCAGTGTACCCCCTTCGACCAACTGCAACCAACTCTGGGTCCCAACAGTGGAACGGTGTCTTGATCCCACAATGGATGATGTTAGAACTACATCTGAGAGTGGAGATGAAGGTATTTCCTTTGACCAGGCGGAACCAACTCTAGGTTCCAACAGTGGAACGGTGTCTTGATTCCACAATGGAAGATGTCCAAAATTACATTCTGCTTCGTTTTTACTGAACTCTTTTTGTTGACGTGCATTAGACTCTGTGCTTCCGTAGTTAACTGCTGCACATGATTATTAGGCATGGTTTACTGCAGTTGCTGGAGTACACAGCGGTACAGCAGGTCTGAACACTGAAACGAGGTCTTAATTCTATAAAATGGCCTCCAGCATGTGTGCCTGGCCCTTTTCATTGGCAGGGACACATGTTCTGTGACGCCTGTGCTGCATGGGTGTGGTGTGGCTGTAAAAACACGCGTGAAGGAGTGGCTGTGGCATGGTGACAACTAGTGTGAAATAAAACATTCCCTTGGAACCAATATCACTATCAATCACCATCAATCTTCTGCACTGAACATTCCATCCATGCCTAGTGCCAAAGCAGGAGAACCCCACAGTTATAAGTACAAGCACATAAGTATATTTAAAACTCCCAATTATTTATAAAAACTATCAGGTTTTATTTATCAATTGATATCAAAGTTAAAAACACAACATTAATGATGTATTTGTTTAAAATAATTCACATTCATATGTAATAAACACTCCCAAAACAGTTTAAAAAGAATTATTGAAAAGAAAACAACATCACAAAACAGACATTATTAGGTGATTTTTTCAAAATCATCCGAAAACATTAATTCGTTAGAATCTATTGAGAACGTCAGGCTAATATCAGTAAATCCTGACACAATAGTCCCTCGAATTTAATTAAAACTGTAGCGTCAACGTTTTTTGGTGTGCTGCCAGATATGCACCACCTTTCTCAAGACAAAGGTAGATGATTGTCTCTTTTTTCTCAACAATAGCATTTCATATATATCTTCAAGTAATTAATCCTTGGGCCAAAGTAATGCGTAGGATCCTTCAATTTGGCAACAAGTGTTCTTCTGTGTTTATTCCAGTTTAGAGCTTAAACTACAAAAACTTCATAAGCGGAATTGTCCGATGGTGCAGGCAATTTATAATCAAAATTCGAACGCCCACTCCAACTGTTCACAACGCTGCCTATGCTGCCGCTTTAGTCAATCCCTAAGTGCAGCAAATCTGTGATAAATTGAGCTGGGCACGAGTGTTGTATCCACAACGTTGTTATCTGTAGTTCACAAGGGTTGACGATAGCCCAAGCCACACGCTTCGTTACGCAATTTAAATAGCACAAGTTCTCGGTTCCCAGTTACGGCAAACCTTCTCGCGAGACAAAGTATCGCTTAGCGTATCGTCAAACACAAGGATTATTATATTAGGGTGTGAGGTGGTGCATCTGATTATCACATGGATGATGTCATCAGTGATGTCATTTGTGATGTCATCAGTGATGTCACTGACCATGTCATGAATGATGTAATATGTGATGTCATCAGCAGTGCATTGCGGGGGCGCGAGTTATAGTTAGCTGAACTAACCATAACGGCCGAAGTTCTCTGGTTTTGTATGAGTGAAATGTCCAACTAACTATAACGTACCTGAAACCTATGGTTTTTTCAGTGAAATTCAAACGTTTTTTAAATGCTAATTTCTAATTATAACGTCCCTGAAACCTATGGTTTTTTCAGTGAATTTCAAAGGTTTTTTAAATGCTAATTTCTAACTATACAGAGGTAGAACATGTGCCGAGAGAGGAAGAAAGGCGCTGTAAGAAGCCAGAGAAATCCAGAGAGAGGCAACAGAAGTCCAGAAAGGCGAAGAAAGGTGCAGAAAGAAGCAAGAGATGTGCACAAAGAGGCCTTGTTGCAAAGTCATCCTGTGGCCCCAAATTTTTGCTGATGGCTACTGGTGGTCACCGACTCTGACTAACCAGGCCTAGACCCAATGCTATGCTAAAAGACACTTAGAATACAGTTTAAACACATACATACACAATGTTAGATCTGGCGGTCTCCAGTTGGCAATGTTATTCACCTTTGTCCAAATAGGGACCCTTACTTCTAAGTCAGGATAAGGGGATTACACTCCTTAATAAGAGGCAGTGTGTTGAGCATTTGTGAATATACACAGTAATACAGTGAAAACACTACAGATGGACACCACACAGGTTTTATAAAAATAAGTATTCTTTATATATATAGACTTTTTTTATATAGACCTAACACAAGACCACAAACGACAAACATCTACAATACTACACTTAAGATTGCTTCAAGATGATAAAATGTTGCTTAGTTGAAGTTGATGATCAATGCGACAAAGTTCTCAACAAAGTACCTTGATGCGTAACGCAAAGTAAACAAAAGACTTGCAAAAGGGGAGGTGAGTCGGTTCCGTGATCCGGGGGAGATGATGCGTCGCTCCTCAATGCTTGCGCAGATTAAGGAATGCTTTGTGATCCTTACCGGTGCAGAGGTGATGCGTAGATTCTCGGCCTGCGGGCCCGTTTCGGTGTGCTAGATAGCGCCTTGATGCGATGCGATGATCAGTTGCGATGTGAGAAGATGGTGCCCTTGACACAGCGATGCAATGACGATGCTTAGATGCCATGGCAGCCTTGCGACGACTCTGTACTTTGGAGCCGCAACATGCCCTGCGACACGCTTTTCCGGTGATGCAATGGCGACTCTCTCGATGGCGTCACGCTTCTCCGGTGATGCGACTGCAAGCAGATTCGAAGAAAACCCACTTCAAGGCAGATGCGGCGAAGGCTCGCTTCTCCGGCGATGCGACGATCTCGGCTGTGGCGGCGACACGCTCCCTCTTGGTGTGGCGCGCTTCCAGCTCCCAGCGACACACAATTGTCTGGAGTCGGGAATTCCCAGCAAGGAAATTCAGAGGGGAGCTGGAGGTAAAGTCTTTTGTCCCTGAGACTTCAGCATGAGGCAAGCACAGCTCAAGCCCATGGAGAATATTCTGTAAATGATGAACGTCCTTAAAAAGTCCCTTCTCCTTTCCTTGGCAATGAAGCAACCACTGCAGGCCAACCCAGTAAACAGCACACTGGCAGATGGGACAGTAAAACTCCTGCAGCTTCCTTGGTTCTTCACCTTGGCAAAAGGTTTCTTGTTCCAGAAGTGACCTAATTTCTTGGGATTAGGATCCCAATAATTATACCCAAAAATCCATTGTACTCTGAAGGCAGAGAGGCATCTGTCTAGCCCAAACCAGTTCCTGAGCACTTTGTTTACATGACTCCTTCCTTCCTTTCACTGTGCAGGGCAGAGACATCAGACGCCCCACAGGAGATGGAGCCAGCACAGGGTAGGGAAGACACAGCTCTGGAGCACTTTGTTGACAAGATTCCTTCTCTCCTTTCACAGTGCAGGGCAGAGACATCAGACACGCCCCAGAAGGTGGAGCCAGCAATGTAGAGAGAAGGCCCAGCTCTATTCAGGTCCCAGGTGCAACTCCTCCCTCCCATCTAGGTGCAGATCTGTCTATTCACCACAGGGCTGCCCCAGCCTGCCTCCCGGAATCCCCCAGCCCTGTAACAAACCCAGACAAGGAATACACAACCTGGCAGAGGCAGGCCTGGACAGTTAGGCAAGAAAATACCTACTTTCTAAAAGTGGTATTGTCAAACACAGAATATTAACACCAACTTTACTAAAAGATGTATTTTACTATTCTGAGTTAGGCATACAAAATTCAATAGTGAAACATGAAAATGGCTGTAATTTACTATTAGGACATGCTACACATATCAGAGTATGTCCTACCTTATACTTACAATTCACCCTGCCCATGGGCCTACCATGGGGGGGTCTAACATGAAGCAAAGGGAAGGTTTAGGGACTGACAAGTGGGTGCACTTGCCAAGTCGACGTGGCAGTACTACACTGCACACAGGACTTGCAATGGCAGGCCTGAGACACACTTTACAAGCTGCTTCTGTGGGTGGCACAAACAGTGCTACAAGCCCATTAGCAGCATTTGATTTACAAGCCCTGGGCACACATGGTGCACTGTACTAGGGGCTGACAGGTAAATCAAATAACCCAATCATAGAATCACCAATTAGTACATTAATTTAACATAGGGAGCACTTGCACTGCGGCACTGAATAGCAGTGGCACAGTGCCCAAAGCATATAACCAGCAAAAACATAACAAAACAGAGGAGGCAATCCGTCAAAATGGAAGGGAGACTCACGCCAATGATGCCAGGTCTAACATGTGTCTCCGCCAGATGAAATGTTGGAGAACTACCCTTCCCCTTGGGAGTTCTCTTCACTAAGGTGGAAAAAACTGGACAGACCATCAGCGTTGGCGTGTTCTGTACCAGGGCGGTGTTCCACCGTAAAGTCCATACCCTGTAGGAAAATGGACCACCTCAACAACTTTGGGTTCTCACCCCTCATCTGCATCAGTCACCTGAGGGACCTGTGGTCATTCTGAACCAGGAAGTGAGTACCAATCAAGTAGGGTCTCAACTTCTTCAGCAACCAGACCACAGCAAATGCCTCACGCTCAATTGCACTCCACCTCTGTTCCAGTGGAAGTAACCACCTACTGATGAAGGCTACAGGTTGTTCTAGGCCCTCTCTATTAATCTGTGATAGAACGGCCCCCACACCATGCTCTAAATTGCCTGTCTGTACAATTAATTCTTTTGAGAAGTTGGGCGCCTGAAGCACAGGTGCTGTGCACATGGCAGTCTTCAGGGTGTCAAAAGCCTTCTGACAGGTGTCTGTCCAGTTAACTTGCTTGGACTGCTTCCTGTTAGTCAGCTCAGTCAAGGGTGTAACAATGTTGCCATTGACAAACCTCCTGTAGTACCCCGTGATTCCTAAAAATGCTCTCACCTGCGTCTGAGTCTTTGGGGTTCCGATGCAGGATGATATCAATCTTGGGTTGTAGGGGCGCCACCTGGCCGCTTCCTACCTGGTGACCCAAGTACACCACGGAACCCTGCCCGATGTGGCACTTACTCACATTGATCGTAAGGCCTGCCTTGCGCAGTGCCATCAACACTTCCCAGAGGTGGTGCAGATGTTCTTCCCAACTGGCGCTGAACACTGCAATGTCATCCAGGTATGTGGTACTGACATTTTCCAGTCCAGCCAATACCTGGTTGATCAATCTCTGAAAGGTGGCAGGGGCATTCTTCTTCCCAAAGGGCATAACCCAGAATTGGTAGTTACTATCTGATGTGGAGAATGCTGACATCTCCTTAGCCCCATCAGTCAAGGCGATCTGCCAGCACCCAGACGTCAAATCAAACGTGCTGAGGTACAGTGCAGCCCCTAACCGATCAATGAGCTCATTAGCTCTGGGGATGGGGTGTGCGACAGTGCTGGTGACTGAATTGAGCCCTCGGTAGTCCACACAGAACCGAAGTTCAGGTGTTGCACCCGGTGCGGCAGCCTTTGGGACCAAGACCACCGGGCTGGCCCAAGGACTATTTGAGGGCCCAATGACCCCTAAAGCAAATATCTTGGAGATTTCCTCCTTAATGTAAGCCCTAACCTTGTCAGTCACTCTGTAAGCCTTGTGCTTCACAGGAGTGCTGTCTCCAGAGTCCACATCACGGACGCATCACTCTGTGACACCGGGAACCAAGGAAAATAGATCAGAGAATTGCCCCGACAGTTAGCAACAATCTTGCTGCTGATCAGGGGTCAGTGTGGCAGAGAGGCTGACACCATCCACTGACCCGTCTTGCTCTGTTGCAGACAGGAGGTCAGGAAGAGGCTCGGTCTCCACCTCCATTCCATCATCCGTCGCTAGGAGCATGCGCACTTCGGACCTCTCTAAGTGGGGCTTTAGGCAGTTAACATGCAGGACCCACTAGGGGTTCCTGGGAGACTGCAATTTCACCAGACAGGTGACATCACTCACGCCACCACCTCATATGTACCGGTCCACCTGTCCTGGAGTGCACAAGGCACCACAGGGGCCATGACTAGGGGTGGGCAGAAGTCGCGTAAGGGACTTACGCGGAGAGGCACGGAGATTGAACCCATGTCCGTGCCTCTCTGCATAGTTCCGTTACGCGATGCCCGCCCACCACCCACCTCCCGCCTGTAGTATTAAATCACATTAAAAAACATAAAATAACATTTAAATAAAACTTACCTTATTGCCTGCGCATCTGTGTCCATCGCCACTTCTTCTGGGAACTGCGCATGCGCGGGAGCCCGCGCATGCGCATTCCTCACCAGGAATGCGAATGCGCAGGCTCCCGCGCATGCACAGCTTCCAGAAGAAAGCGCGATGGACACAGATGCGCAGGCATTAAGGTAAGTTTTTTTAAATGGTATTTTAGGCTATTTAATGTCATTTAATACTGCGGGCCAACTTCAGTTATGCCCCCGAGTGTGCGGAGATTTGCCTTGTTTCTCCGCCTTCATTGCGAAAGACGGAAGGGGCAAAACTCCCCACATACAGAAACCGGTCCCCGGAAGCTTGTTTCCTTCCCAGTATAAGAATTGGCTTGGTAGTTTGGTTTTCCCTGTTCCCATCATGCACTGGGACAGGAACAGACTAATTTGCATATAGCCAGGTTCCGAGCTGGGATGGTGCAGTGAGCTAAAAAACGGTGATGGATTAAAACCATGATCTATTGACTTGGTAAGAGTGTTCTGCATCATTCAGAAACTCTGTCCATCACCACCCCCCTTTTCCAAAATCGGTTTTATCCACACTATGTGTGGGAGGGTATACTCAGACGTGAGTCCCTTGCTCATTGCACCATCGGGATTCAAGCAAGCCGGGCCGAAGAAGGCTGTGATGCCAGAAACCGGTCCCCGGAAGCTTGTTTCCTTCCCAGTATAAGAATTGGCTTGGTAGTTTGGTTTTCCCTGTTCCCATCATGCACTGGGACAGGAACAGACTAATTTGCATATAGCCAGGTTCCGAGCTGGGATGGTGCAGTGAGCTAAAAAACGGTGATGGATTAAAACCATGATCTATTGACTTGGTAAGAGTGTTCTGCATCATTCAGAAACTCTGTCCATCACCACCCCCCTTTTCCAAAATCGGTTTTATCCACACTATGTGTGGGAGGGTATACTCAGACGTGAGTCCCTTGCTCATTGCACCATCAGGATTCAAGCAAGCCGGGCCGAAGAAGGCTGTGATGCCAGAAACCGGTCCCCGGAAGCTTGTTTCCTTCCCAGTATAAGAATTGGCTTGGTAGTTTGGTTTTCCCTGTTCCCATCATGCACTGGGACAGGAACAGACTAATTTGCATATAGCCAGGTTCCGAGCTGGGATGGTGCAGTGAGCTAAAAAACGGTGATGGATTAAAACCATGATCTATTGACTTGGTAAGAGTGTTCTGCATCATTCAGAAACTCTGTCCATCACCACCCCCCTTTTCCAAAATCGGTTTTATCCACACTATGTGTGGGAGGGTATACTCAGACGTGAGTCCCTTGCTCATTGCACCATCAGGATTCAAGCAAGCCGGGCCGAAGAAGGCTGTGATGCCAGAAACCGGTCCCCGGAAGCTTGTTTCCTTCCCAGTATAAGAATTGGCTTGGTAGTTTGGTTTTCCCTGTTCCCATCATGCACTGGGACAGGAACAGACTAATTTGCATATAGCCAGGTTCCGAGCTGGGATGGTGCAGTGAGCCAAAAAACGGTGATGGATTAAAACCATGATCTATTGACTTGGTAAGAGTGTTCTGCATCATTCAGAAACTCTGTCCATCACCACCCCCCTTTTCCAAAATCGGTTTTATCCACACTATGTGTGGGAGGGTATACTCAGACGTGAGTCCCTTGCTCATTGCACCATCAGGATTCAAGCAAGCCGGGCCGAAGAAGGCTCTGATGCCAGAAACCGGTCCCCGGAAGCTTGTTTCCTTCCCAGTATAAGAATTGGCTTGGTAGTTTGGTTTTCCCTGTTCCCATCATGCACTGGGACAGGAACAGACTAATTTGCATATAGCCAGGTTCCGAGCTGGGATGGTGCAGTGAGCTAAAAAACGGTGATGGATTAAAACCATGATCTATTGACTTGGTAAGAGTGTTCTGCATCATTCAGAAACTCTGTCCATCACCACCCCCCTTTTCCAAAATCGGTTTTATCCACACTATGTGTGGGAGGGTATACTCAGACGTGAGTCCCTTGCTCATTGCACCATCAGGATTCAAGCAAGCCGGGCCGAAGAAGGCTGTGATGCCAGAAACCGGTCCCCGGAAGCTTGTTTCCTTCCCAGTATAAGAATTGGCTTGGTAGTTTGGTTTTCCCTGTTCCCATCATGCACTGGGACAGGAACAGACTAATTTGCATATAGCCAGGTTCCGAGCTGGGATGGTGCAGTGAGCTAAAAAACGGTGATGGATTAAAACCATGATCTATTGACTTGGTAAGAGTGTTCTGCATCATTCAGAAACTCTGTCCATCACCACCCCCCTTTTCCAAAATCGGTTTTATCCACACTATGTGTGGGAGGGTATACTCAGACGTGAGTCCCTTGCTCATTGCACCATCAGGATTCAAGCAAGCCGGGCCGAAGAAGGCTGTGATGCCAGAAACCGGTCCCCGGAAGCTTGTTTCCTTCCCAGTATAAGAATTGGCTTGGTAGTTTGGTTTTCCCTGTTCCCATCATGCACTGGGACAGGAACAGACTAATTTGCATATAGCCAGGTTCCGAGCTGGGATGGTGCAGTGAGCTAAAAAACGGTGATGGATTAAAACCATGATCTATTGACTTGGTAAAAGTGTTCTGCATCATTCAGAAACTCTGTCCATCACCACCCCCCTTTTCCAAAATCGGTTTTATCCACACTATGTGTGGGAGGGTATACTCAGACGTGAGTCCCTTGCTCATTGCACCATCAGGATTCAAGCAAGCCGGGCCGAAGAAGGCTGTGATGCCAGAAACCGGTCCCCGGAAGCTTGTTTCCTTCCCAGTATAAGAATTGGCTTGGTAGTTTGGTTTTCCCTGTTCCCATCATGCACTGGGACAGGAACAGACTAATTTGCATATAGCCAGGTTCCGAGCTGGGATGGTGCAGTGAGCTAAAAAACGGTGATGGATTAAAACCATGATCTATTGACTTGGTAAGAGTGTTCTGCATCATTCAGAAACTCTGTCCATCACCACCCCCCTTTTCCAAAATCGGTTTTATCCACACTATGTGTGGGAGGGTATACTCAGACGTGAGTCCCTTGCTCATTGCACCATCAGGATTCAAGCAAGCCGGGCCGAAGAAGGCTGTGATGCCAGAAACCGGTCCCCGGAAGCTTGTTTCCTTCCCAGTATAAGAATTGGCTTGGTAGTTTGGTTTTCCCTGTTCCCATCATACACTGGGACAGGAACAGACTAATTTGCATATAGCCAGGTTCCGAGCTGGGATGGTGCAGTGAGCTAAAAAACGGTGATGGATTAAAACCATGATCTATTGACTTGGTAAGAGTGTTCTGCATCATTCAGAAACTCTGTCCATCACCACCCCCCTTTTCCAAAATCAAAACTCCCCACATTCCATGGGTGGAACGGAGATGTCTGCCCACCCCTTGCCATGACATAAAATCTTTGTGTCTAGGATAAAGATCAATCAGAGTGGCATTCGGATCGTACCACCGCTTCATTTCCTCCTGGCTGGCTTCCAGAATCGCCTTAGCGAGATCTCTGACTCACCGATTCTGGTTCCTGAAGGCCAGCATGTAACTATATACATCCTGGGGAGGTTTCCTGGGAGATTGCTCCCAGCCTTCCTTGACCAAACTCAAAGGTCCTCTTACCGGGTGACCATACAAAAGTTCAAATGGGCTGAACCCTAATGACTTTTGTGGCACCTCACGGTAGGAAAACAGAAGGTATGGCAAGAGGACATCCCACTTTCGCCTCTTTGGTTCCTCAAGGCCAATGATCATGCCTTTAAGGGTCCGGTTGAATCTTTCAACCAGCCCATCACCTTGTGGATTGTAAGGAGTGGTGAACTTGTAGGTAACACCACACTCCTTCCTCAGAGACTTCATATAATTAGAAATGAAGTTTGTATCACGGTCAGACACCACCTCTCTGGGGAACCCCACACGGGAGATGATCCCCATCAGTGCACGTCCACCACTATTGTTGCCGTCACTGTCCTGAGCGGAATGGCTTCCGGGCACCGGGTAGCAAGGTCCACCAAGACCTGGATAAACCTGTTGACCATGGCTGTCTTGGGGTCCAGTGGCACCACAATGTCAATACCCACCCGTTCAAAGGGGGTACTGCCTGCAGGGAAAGGTTGGAGAGGGGCCTTGTGCCTCCTTCCACTTTTCCCACTTGCCTGGCAAGTTTGACAGGTCCTACTATGAGTATCTGAACTCTTCCGTATAGGGGTCCAATAATAGTAGGAGACAAGCCTTTCAAAGGTCTTGTTCTGCCCTAGATGACCAGCTAAAGAACATCATGAGCCAAACCCAGTAGGAATGCTCTGAAGCTCTGGGGTACCACCAGCACACGGGCTGACCAAGGCGCAGCAACCTTAGGCTCGCTATACAGGAGGCCGTTCTCCCAGTAGATCCAATGTGATCCAGACTGATCACCTGCTGCCTGGTTTGTGGCCTGTTGCCTCAAACCCACAAGGGAAGGGCACTTATGCTGCTCTTCACAAAATTCCTCCCTGGAGGGACCCCCTTCTTGCTGCCAGTGGGTCAGCTCATGTAGGTTCCCAGTTCAGAAACTTGCTCCCCTGTAGGTTCCAGGTCATCCCACTCAAGGTCTGCCTCCTCCTGGACCATGGGAACAATGGGGGGTGGTTTCCTGTGCCCCCTACCTCTTCTCTTTAAGGCAGGTCCATGGGCCATACTTTCAGGCTCCAGGATCTCTTGAACACCCTTAGTTGCCATAGACCAAGTGGTCACACACGCCCACTCAGGCAGACCCAACATCTCCAAATGCACCTTCTTCTCCACCTTAACCCAAGGGGAGATTTCTAAATCATTGCCCAACAGACAATCAACAGACATGGCTGGCCTCACAGCTACTTGAAGAGTACCAGAGATCCCCCACTCAAAAGAAACTTGAGCCACTTTGCAACTGCTCTTTGCGTTGTCTGCGGCAACAACTGGGAAGAATGCACTGGGGACCACCTGCTCTTCAGACACAAGGTGACACTTAAAAACTGTCACACTTGCTCCTGTGTCTCTCAGAACCTCCGCTCTATGGCCATTGATGGTCACCCACTGCCTGTATTTCTTAGTGTTATCAGGCAGCTGAGGTCTAGGGACCATCTCAAAGTCTCCTAATGAGACAAGGGACATTTCAGCTGGATCCCACCCACCTTGGGCACCCATCTCCTCCCCACCAAAGGCTACACTGGCCATCAGATGGGGTGGTGCACGGGGTGGCACATACTGCCCCTTTTTGGGTACACTGGGGATAATATCAATGGTGTCCCACCTGCTTACACTGAAAGCAGGTAACAGGCCCCCTATGAACAGGTTTACCTGTCGGGGAACCTGACTTCTCCTCAGGGGGAGGCTGGGAACCCTTACCTTGGTTCCCTTGGGAATAACTTTGGGGCCCTTTCTGGAACTTCCTCTGTTTACTCTTGTCACCCCTACTCTTCTGCTGGGGACCCTGCCCTCATTTGGCAGAGTCTCCCACAAGACCCTTGTGAACCCTGGTACTGACCCAGTGGTCTGCCTCTTCAGCAAGCTCTCTAGGGTTAGTCAGCTTGCTATCAATAATGTGCTGGTGTAGCTCTGGAAAACAATTAGCAGACAAGTGCTCCCTAGCAATCAAATCATAGAGCACTTGAAAATGATCCATATTGCTACCTCTCACCCAACCATCCATAGCTCTACAAAAGAAAGACACATCTTCTACCCAAGTGCTTCCCTCCAACTTCTTACAACTTCTGAACCTCTGTCTATAGAGTTCTGGAGTTCACCCATACCTTGTCATCAGTGCTTCTTTCATGTGGGCATAAGACATCCTATTATCACTGGGCAGGTCTAACAAAGTATCCCTACCTTCAGTTAAAAAGCGGCCCAACAACCACGCTCCCCAATCCTTCTCAGGGACCCGGTGGGCCAACATTGCTATCTCATAGGCTGCAAACCACTCCCCAATATCTTCACTTTTGTAGAAATCTTTGATGACATCCTTGGGAATATGTACCCTGCCTTCTGAAGGCCCAGATGGTGCGCTGCCACCAGAGGGATTGATTTCTAAGCCCTTAGCCTTGATGCTAACTCCCTCAACATCCTCTCATGTTCCATTCTTATTCTCTCTCTTTCCAAAGACAACCTGTTATTCTGTTTCCCTCTGACTCTCCATCTTAAGCTTAGCCAACTCCAGCTTCAGTGCCCTATTTCTCTCCCTGTCTTCCAACTCTCTGGGGGACAGGTCTTTGGAAGAGATACTGCTGCCAGGTGGAGAGAGTCCCCCGCCCCTGGCTGAAAACACTGGTCTCTCAATGGGCCCATCTGCATCCCCAACTGGCTCCACCACAAGATCAGAGGAATTTCTTGCTTCTACCCAGGCCCTCAGTGCCTTCTGGTAGTCATCCTTTTAAGAAATGCCTGGTGTAGCAACTTTCAATTTCCTGCAGAGATGTTTGAGCTGTTTCACAGAGTAGGCTTCCTCAAATTCAAGATCCATTGATGCAACGGATGCTGGTTTACTCGTGGTAGTAAGAATTGTGAGTTTTCAGGAAAAACTAACAGTCCAAGGAAAAAGATTCTTAAAAAAGTATGTGGTAGCGTTTGGGCTGCACTCACTAGTAATGTACACCAATCACTGTATATGAAACACAAATGCAAAGTCCAAATCCTCACGGCTGACCACCAATGTTAGATCTGGGTGTCTCTAGTTGGCAATGGTATTCACCTTCGTCCAAATAGGGACCCTTACTTCTAAGTCAGGATCAGGGGATTACACACCTTAGTAACCCCTGCTCACCCCGTTGGTAGCTTGGCACGAGCAGACAGGCTTATCTCAGAAGCAGTGTGTTAAGCATTTGTGAATCTACACAGTAATACAGTGAAAACAATACAGATGGACATAACATAGGTTTTAGAAAAATAAGTATACTTTAGATAGACTTAAAACAAGACCACAAACGACACAAATCAACAATACTACACTTAAGATTGCTTAAAGATGATAAAATGTTGCTTAGTTCAAGTTGATGATCAATGCGACAAAGTTCTCAACAAAGTACCTGGATGCGTAACGCAAAGTAAACAAAAGGCTCGCAAAAGGGGAGATGCGTCTGTTTAGTGATCCGGGGCAGATGATGCAGCGTGCCTCAATACTTGCGCAGAGTAGGGGCTGCATTGTGATGCTTACCGGTGCGGAGGTGATGCGGTGTGCAAGAAGGCGCCTTGATGTGATGATTTGGTTGCAATGTGAGAAGATGGCGCCCTTGACGTGGAAATGCCATGACGATGTGTAGACGCCCTGGCAACCTTGCCATGACTCTGTACTTTGGAGCCGCGACTGGCCCTGTGACACGCTTCTCTGGTGATGCAATGGCGACTCTCTCGATGGCATCACACATCATCGGTGATGCAACAGCAAGCATCTTCGATGAGCACACACTTCCAGGGAGATTCGGCAAAGACTCACTTCTTCGGTGATGCGGCAATCTCGGCTACGGCGGCGACACGCTTCCTCTCGGTGCATCCCGCTTCCAGCTCCCATCGACATGCAAATGTCTGGAGTTGAGAATTCCCAGCAAGGAAATTCAGAGGGGAGCTGGAGGTGAAGTATTTTGTCCCTGAGACTTCAGCAGGAGACAAGCACAGTTCAAGCCCTTTGAGAATATTCTGTAAATTATGAAAGTCCTTAAAAAGTTCCTTCTCCTTTCCGTGGCAATGAAGCAACCACTGCAGGCCAACCCAGCAAACAGCAGACTGGCAGAGGAGCAGTAAAACTCCTGCAGCTTCCTTGGTTCTTCTCCTTGGTAAAAGGTTTTTGTTCCAGAAGTGATCTAATTTCTTGGGATCAGGGTCCCAATATTTATACCCCAAAATCATTTGTTCTCTTGAAGGCAGAGAGGCTTCTCCCAAGTCCAAACCAGTTCCTGAGCACTTTGTTTACATGACTCCTTCCTTCCTTTCACTGTGCAGGGCAGAGACTTCAGACGTCCCACAGAAGGTGGAACCAGCACATGGGAGGGAAGGCACAGCTCTGGAACATTTTGTGGACAAGATTCCTTCTCTCCTTTCACGGTGCAGGGCAGAGACATCAGACAAACCACAGGAGGTGGAGCCAGCATTGTAGAGGGAAGGCCCAGCCCTATTCAGGTCCCCGATGCAACTCCTCCCTCCCATCTAGGTGCAGATCTGTCTATTCACCACAGGGCTGCCCCAGCCTGTCTCCTGGAATCCCCCAGCCCTGTCACTCACAAACCCAGACAAGGAATCCACAACATAGCAGAGGCAGGCCTGGACAGTAAGGCAAGAAAATACCTACTTTCTAAAAGTGGTATTTTCAAACATAGAATATTAAAATCAACTTTACTAAAATATGTATTTTATTATTCTGAGTTCAGGACCTGGATTGCTGAGAGTGGTCCAAGGCCATGCCCCCTTATTACACCACTCAGCAAAGGTAGCTCCTGGCTCGCTGCTGCTTGGGGGATGAAGTCCACTTGTTTCCTGAGGTCTGTAGGACACAAGAGGACCTCATCACCCCACCAGCAGTGCCCCAAGAGGCGCGTTTGCAGAGTGGTGTAAAAGGGGGCATGGTCTCGGACCACCTCTCTGCAATCCAGCTAAGTGACACATACTGGAGGTACCTGGTGGGCTAGTTGGCCCCAGGGACCCTCAGTATTCAATGGGACTTAATCCCCCTACTTAGAACGCGCCAGGGGGTGCATTGGCACAGTGCTGCATTGAGGGGGCCGGGCCTCCGGCGAGATGTCGGCTTTTTGTTTTTTAAATATTTGCAGAAGGGGGCTGTGTGGCCCCCTTCTATTACTATTTTTGGGCCCTTGGGACCCCATCCCCCAGGGCCTGAGCATTTAAAAAATGTTTAAAAAATGGGAAGGGGGCCGTGTGGCCTCCCTTCCCTGGGCCACTATTGGCCCCGGACACCCCATACCTTGTGGCATGGCCAATAATTATAAAAAGAATTGTTTCAGCCCTATAATGGCCTCGTGGACCCCCGGGGCATTGCCTCGATGAAAAAAAAAATAGTACAGGAGGGGGGCCCCAATGCCCCCATGGTCCTGCCCGCTCCCCACCTCGTGCAGGAGCCGGAATTGCTTTTGCCCAAGGGGAGATGCTGACATGCAGCTCACCTTGTGCAAAAGCAATCCTGCTTTAGTTTTTGGATGAGAGAGCAGGTTTCCTGCTCTCACATTCAAAAACCAAAGCAGTGTTTCCTATGGAAGGGCGAGAGCTGCTCAGCTCCCGCCCTGCCATAGCAAACAGCAATGTCCCGGGGGCGGGCAACCTGGGACATTGCAGGAAACGGCCCTGGGGAGTGGTGGACTCAATTACCGAGTCACAACATGGCTGCCAACACTTCCTGGTTTGGAGTGTTGGCAGCCAATTAGAATGAAGCTCGTGCTTGGGAGGAAGTCGCGACTCCTCCTCTGTGCTCAGATATCGATTTTTCTTTTTTCAATTTCTCAGGAACTACTGAATGGATTTACACCATTAAAAAAAGGGTGCTTTCTGAAAAAAGAGCTACCTTTTTGCCAAGTTTGGTGTAATTCTGTTCAGCATTTCGGGCTGTAGCCTGTTCCAAAACTTCCTATGGAAATTAACATGGGGAAAATTCCCTTTGGGACTCCCCTTTTTTCTCAGCCCCTGCTTGACGAAACATCCCAAAACATTCAGGATAGGAGCTTTCCAGAGCGCTCCACTAGTTCTGTAAATTTAGGGAAGATTCGTCAAACTGCTCCAAAGATATTTGGGAATAAAAAAACGCTTTTCCTATGGATAATAGATCCTAACTAGGTCCTAACTATAACTACCTACTGGCGACCGCCAGTAGGAGGTAATATATATACATATATATATATACGACTTGGATGCAGATCTGATTAAACAGTGGTAAGCGGACACGAATTAATGATCATTTAGGTTGATAAATACTTTGAAATGAAATGAAATGAAATGAAAAAGAAACTTGATAAAGCGCACTGTGGCCAAGCGGCTTCCTGGCGCTGGGGACTAGACCTGACTCAACGGTGGATTCCAGGGAGCTAGCAAGGAAATGCCTGGGAAAACAAGAATGTTTTCAGGGCTTTCCGAAAATGAGTATAGGTGGGAATGGAGCAAATGAAAAGAGGAAAACTGTTCCAGAATCGGGGGGCCAAGACCGAAAAACAGGTGCCCCCCGTTCTGGATTTACGGAAGCGGGGGACGTGCAAGAGAGATAAAGAAGAGGAACGGAGAGTGCGACTGGGGACGTAGGGGGTGATCATAGAGCTAATAAACAGGGGAGCTGAGTGGGTGTGCGCCCGAAAAGCCAAACAGGCCAATTTGAAAAAAGATCTGAGGTGTACTTAATCTTGCATGCCAAAAGGAAACTAGAGAAATTAGTCATTGCCATCAAAGAATTGGAGATTAATTGTTATGTTATGTTAGATAATTTTAAAAAGCGCACAGCTGCCTCAGCGAAGAGGCATCCTGGCGCTGGTAGCAGTGTTAGTAGAAAGCTAGGGGCTAGACCAAGGGGAACAGGTAGGTTTTGGTGGCCTCATAAAAGGATAGCAAGCAATCCAGGTGGCGAATCTGAATAGGGAGGGAATTCCACAGCTTAGAGGCTAAATATCGGAAGGAACCGCTCCAGCTCTAAGGTGCTTCACCCGGGGGACTGTAGCCAAATATTGCTCAGCAGAGGGTAGCTGGTGGGTGGGTACATAGGGGACCAGCAGATTACACAGAATCTCAAGGGATGAAAGCTTTAGTATTTTGAAAAACAGGCATAGCGCTTTGAATTCAATCCTTTTGGACAAGGGTAACCAATGTAGACGGCGCATTGCACCCGTCATGGAGCATGTTCTAGGGAGCTTCAACAAAACTCGGGCAGCTGTATTCTGGACTCACTGGAGATGAGTCACTTCTGCCTTGTTAGCGCCTAGCATGAGTGAGTTGGAGTAGTCCAGTCTGGACAGAATAGTCGCCTGGACTATCAACTGGTGGGTAAGTGGATCAAAGAAACTCAACATGGGCCTCAGTCCCCGGAGTAGGCCTGCAACCTTCTTAGTATGCTGCTGAAACCCAAGAATGGAGTCGAGCCTGACCCCAAGATTTTTCACTGCCGACTTAGGGGTGGGGGCGCTGCCCAAGGTCGCCGGCCACCATTCCGTGCTCCAGAGCCCCTTATCTCTCCCCACCAACAATACTTCTGACTTATTAGAGTTGAGTTGAAGGCAGTTGGTGATCATCCAGTTCGCGACCGCTGTTAGGCAGCTCCGAAATTTGAAGGCACCCCGTGTATGATCATCTGAGAGGGCCAACACCAGCTGCGTATCATCAGCATACAAGGCCATGGTCAAGCCATGGTCCCTCACCACCGCAGCCAGGGGTTGAACATACAGGTTGAACAGAACAGGGCTCAATGCTGAACCCTGAGGGACCCCCTGTTTGATGGGATGGGAGTGGGAGAGAAAGCGGGGGAAGTGCCCTGGAAAGTTCTGTCAGACAGAATAGATCTAAACCAATCCAAGGCGAGCCCTACCAGCTCAGCTTCCTCTAGGAGACATAGGAGGATCCGGTGAGAGACTGTATAAAAAGCAGCACTTAGATCGAGCAATATCAGGGCCGCATTGTGTCCCTCATCCAGAATGGTCCGCAGGTGTTCGCTCACCGGTAAGAGCGAAGTCTCGGTGCTGTGGCCAGGGCAGAAGCCATTCTGGGAATGATCCAAGACAACGGTGTTGTTCAGAAAGCCCGAAAGGATGTTATTGGTGTGGGCCTCAGCACCTTTAGCAGCCCTAAGCATTAAAGATATAGGACTGAGGCTTTCTGGTTTAGTCGGATCCAGTGAGGGTTTTTTCAGCAAGAGGACCACCCTTGCTTGCTTCCACAGCAAAGGAACCACATCAGTGGTGAAAGAGGAATTGATTACCTGACACAAAGGCATAAGTAGTACAGGTTCAGAGTCCCTAAATTGGGCAGGGCTCAAAGGATCCATAGGGGAGCCTGATTTACCTTCTTGCTCAGCGTGAGAAAATCATCCTGGGAAATAGGGGGGATAGCTGCCAAAGTGAGAGTGGGGAGAGGAGTATGCGAAGCAACGGGATCGCTAGGGGGTATAGGGAAGGATTTTTAAATGGCTTCCACCTTCTTAACAAAGAAGGTGGCCAAGTCCTCGCATAGCTGCCCAGACTTGATCACTGGGATAAAGTTTTTTTTCCTGTTTTTGAGGTTGTTAAGTATTTTGGACTTGATCTCCTTAGTGAAGTGAGCTGCTCGTGCCACATGTATGGCCTTGTGATAGCGCTTGATCGCGTCCTGGTACGACTTCTTAGACCCAAGGTCGGAGTCCCTTCTCCAGACCTGTTCTACTTTTTTACAGGTACTGTGCAGGGTGGCCAGAGAATCGTTAAACCAAGGATTGGAACTCAAGCAGCGACCCTTGGACCATTTAGCAAAAATGAGTGTGTCTAGGGCATGTAGGTTCCAGTCTCAGAGTGATTTGTACGCTCGATCCGGATCAGTGGCTGGGATAGGGGGACAGAATGCCAGGATGGCATGCGGGTCTTCCAGTTTAAGTTTAAATCAATGTAGTCCGAATGACGAATGACGAGAATAAAGAACTAATTGAAACCATGGAAAATAAAATTAATAAACATGAAGCAGATGTAGAAAAGCGCACATCCAGCAAATTTCACAGAGGCAGACTGGACTACACAAATGGTCACATATACACTTTTCGCCAGGAAGTATGAGATGTACAGGAACCGTGTAGTAATGGATAAATATGCCAGGTACCAAACAACTGGAACAATAGATAGCTCAGATTTAAGCTCTGCAGATGAAGAGTCAAGCACATCGATCTGGATTTTTCCGGGGAAATGCGGCTGATGCAAATGACGACACAAAAAAGAGAAATAGGACAACGATCAATGTGGGGGAGGGGACAATCAAAATCCCAAATAAAAGACAGAGAAGAGGGGGCAAAAATCAAAAAAGGAAGATGAAGGACAAAGCCAAACTAAAGAAAAACATCCTCAAAAACAATCTATTAATAAACATTTCAAATAATGTCTTGAGCGAAGCACAAATATCATTGCTCAACAAAGTACTGACATTTTGCCCCAACAAAGACATCAATACACCAAATTTACGTATCGACCTCTACAAATTTTGTCTGAAAGTAAAAGTGAAAAAATATTTTGAAGAAAAATCAGTTACAATCAGACATCCAACAAACTTGAGACAGGACATATCGTCTTTGAGCCTAAATGACATTCCCACCTTGAGAGCTGCAGCATCTTTACAAACTGACATAGAAACAACAATAGAACAAGATCAATCCTCTCAAAACACTGATCAGTAAGTTTGCCAAACGATGGGGTTTGAAACAAACAAAGGTGGCAATAGTGGTTTAAAAACACAATCGACCTTATGCCCACAACTCCCACCGGGCAAAAAGATTGACCTATTTCATGAGATCATGGTGAAGGAAATCAATAAAATGTCAATCAACAACCCTGGCAATACCAACAAAATAAAGAAAAATAAAACCAAAATGAAATCATGGAATTTAACATCAGAGGAACACAAAGCATTAAAAGATCTAAGAGAAAATCAAAGTATAATAATTAAAACCTCAGATAAAGGTGGAAACATCATTATTCAAAATTGTGTGAGCTACATAAAAGAAGCCAATAGACAACTAAGCAACAAAGACCATTATGACAAATTTAAAACAAATGCAATGATGACCTGGACGGAGAAGTACCATCAGAAACTACTGGTATGGAAGTGTGCCGTTCACGTGTGAATTAATATAGCGGAACTGCGTTAACCGATGCGTACACAATGTACACATGAAGAGCAATATTAGCGTGGCCAAGGTGCCTTGCTGAGGGCAATGTTGAGTTGGAAATAATAAAGGCAAGTGCCTAAACTGCTGCTCTACGGGAGAGGGAAGTGTAAATACAATGGTGAATATCAACTGCGCAGTGACTTACTGAAAGGGCAAGTGCCCAACTAGACTGTGGGTGCAAAAGGGGTCCAAAGGTATTATTGAGTGGGCAAAAAATTAGTATGCCTACACAGTGCTAAATTCCAGTCTGGTTGTGTATCACTATACTCCATTCATACTGTACCCATCAGTCGACAGCGGTAAGTGATGGTGAGGAGTAGGTTGATCGTGAGGGGTGAGGGCCGGTGTCTTGGCCCCTTCCTTTTTTCTGTGAAGAAAGCAAAAAGAAAGAAAACAATAAGTGTCACAAAAAACACAATACGGTATAAAGTTAAAAACAATGCAGTATTTTCTTTTCTGATGCACATCATTGAATGGAAAGAGGGGATGAGACTGGATTCTGTTCGGTATGCACACAATGGGAAAAACTATAAATTTAATAAAATTTCCACAAAGTTCAAAGCCTCAAAAAAATGAAAAATCTCATTAATCTCTAAGGTGAATTTCCAATTCCTCATCTTGGTTGAGACCACAGGGGCTTTTGGTCTGGTAGTCTATAATGTATTTGGACTTTTTTTGCCTAAGTTTCAACATCCTTTTGCCACCTCTGGGGTTATTAACAATCTGTTCCAGAATGAAAAATTTCAGAAATGCTGTATTGGAGAAATGATTGTCCTAAAATGGCGGGCCACAAGATATTTTTCATCAATGTGCGTGATTGCCCAGCAATGCTCTAGTGTATGCTTTTTGGCCATGTGGGCGGTACTGCCAATATACGAGAGTTTGCACGGACACTTGATGACATAGATAAAGAAAGTGGAGCTACAGGTGAGAAATTGGCTGATTTCTTTGTTGGTTCCATTGCAAGTGGCCTGGCTGCAAAATGTGCTGTTTCTACAAGCCTTACAGTGGCCGCAGGGAAAAAAAACCCTGAGACCATGTTACTGCCTTTTGGGATATATATATATATATAGGAAGGCTAGATCTCTTAGGGATCATTTGGTTTCTAGTCACTACTCTGCTCCTGAAAGAATCTCAAAATTACCTGTACTCAGTGTTTTTTACCCCTGTGGCCGGTGCAAGGCCTGTAAGTACAGTAAGCGGACGCTTACTTTCAAGATACCTGGTCTGGCTACTCCGAAAAAAATCATGAAATTCTTGACATGCTCCTCGCCGTATGCGATTAACTGTCTCACCTGCCCTTGTGGTTTGAACTACATTGGCAGCAAGACCAATGCAGTCAAACGGAGAATTTTGGAGCACATGCGTGCCATTGCCAAGAAAGACGAAACCTATCCCGTAGCAAGGCACTTCGAGAAGATGCATAATAGCAACAGGGATCTGTTGTCTTACATTTGTCTCGATAGTGTCCCGGCTAATATTAGAGGAGGTGATCGTCTCTTGAAACTTAGACGGCTTGAATCCAGGTACATAATTGATCTACAGAGTAAAAACCCTAATGGCCTGAATATGCATGAAGAGCTATCGGTACACCTGGGTTAAGTAGACTGGACATACATATGTGTGTGTATATAATCTGTTTGTTTCTTACATGCTATTTTTCTGTATATTTTGACATACTATGTGTAACTGTGTCTTTCCTCATTTTATATAGTTTATATAATTGGGGCGATTTTTGAACATTTAACTTGGCTAATATATCTATAATGTAGAGATGTCATTCGGCTGTGCTTTGTAGGCAATGTAGTGATGCCCATCCAGGGCGAGATTTACTCATATATTTACTCATGTACATGGAGAGTGACAATATGGACACAGAACCACAGGCATTTGTGCTTTGTTTTATAGGAATGGTATTTATTGTGTTATCTACATGGGGTAGATTGGCACGTGTTTGTCATTTTGATGACCACATTGCTTCACCTGCGTGTCATGAAACATTTCTTTGGTTCACTCTCTGGTAGATATGAGAAGTATATATGAGCGCTTACTTGCCGTGAGCAGTGAAGTTGGACTGCTTTTGCCCACTTCGGGCTGAATTATTAATTATATATAATTTCTTTGAATTTTGAATTTATAACATTATTATTTGTAACTTAGTCGCTAAACCATGCCACATTTGTGAATTACAAACTGTATTTTTGGAGTAATACATGTTTATTATGTGATGATGTACACCGTCTAAACATGGCGGCCATTAACGACTAAGACTTTGCAGTCCTTCTTTGCTCTTGATTATACCATGTGACGTCTTTTTAAGGATACGAGCGTCTAAGCTCTCTGTACAACTTGACAAAGCTCTATGGCGAAACGCGTCGTTGCTGTTTGGTTCCTCCAATAATAAACTGGTGGTGGAACTACCCCCTGTGTGTGCTGCTTTCCTTTGGACTCATTGTCCGTGGATGTGTGGAGCTGATATATATATATATGTATATATATATTACCTACTGGCGGTCGCCAGTAGGTATATATAGTTAGGATTTTTTCCCTATGGGATTTTTGAAAATTCTATGTCTAATAACTTTGGCGTTTGTGGACGGAATTGGCTGAAATTTTCTGGAAAATGGAACATTTTGTTTCTGAGCAGCCCTTGGAAATTTGGGGGGGTTTCGTCAAGGGGGGACCGAGAAAAAAGGGGGGTCCCAAAACGTGTTTTTAACATTGAGTTTTCCATAGGGCGGTTGGCCTCACTTTTAGCCCGAACGGCTGAATGGATTTGTATGAAACTTGGCAAAATTGTAGGGACTGGTAGCCCGATGTGCCTTTTCTAGGTCTCAATATATGTGCTCCAGTGGATTTTGAGAAATTAACGTTTAAAAAAAGATATATATCTGTAAGCGCGCTCCGGGCAGCGCTCCGGTCCGCGGACCTTAAGCGTACCGGAACTTCGCGTAGCTAAGCTGATTGGCTCTCCGGTGTCTGTCAACATTCTAAACAGTCCGGAGCGGCCGCCATCTTGTCTCTCGGTAGGATTGAGAGACAAGAGGAGGCCAAAACAAAGGCGAAAATGACCATAAGGGGGCATACTAGATCCTCCCTGACCCCCTAGGTTTAATGTGGAGGTTTTAAAAGGGCCCCGCGGGGCAAAAAAACAAAAAAAAAATTGTTTTTTTTTGCGTGGGGAGCGCCTGGTCCGCGAACCGGGAAGCGTTCTGGGCAGCGTACTGCAATGAAAAATGAATGATAGACTTTTCAAATGCTGTATGTTAATTGATTGTTGTTTTTGTTGATTATTTTTAATTTTTTTTATTTTTTAAGCATTTTTTTTTATTGTGATTGTGTTTCATAATTTATTAAACTTTCTAACATTTCATTGTCAGAAATTTCATAATTATCATGGAATATACATTGTAGTCTCTGAGGGTGTAAAATGTCCTCATTTGCAAGGAGGTTATCTACTGCTTGTACACATTGCAGTAGTTCATTGTCCCAAGTTTCATCGAAAAATTCAATGTCAATTTGATCAATTGTATCAATCAATTCTTGGCTGCTCTCTTGCAGGTCCATTTCAAAAGAAACTTGGTTTTCGCCTTCCATTTTGCCTGAAATTTGGATTAAAAAAATATATATTAGTAGAGATAGGGCAATGTTGGGAATAATTTTAGATAGGCATTTTTTATCAGTGAATTTATCTTTGGGCAGTGTATAGTATCAGAGTGGAAGTAGGAATATAAAAAAGTGTATGTGATTTAACGTAAGTAAATTCATAATTATACAAGAGAAGCCTAACTCCATCCATAACTATAACAGAGAATTCTCTCTAAATCTATAACTACTACAGAGGGATAGTATATATCTATCAGAAAAAGTTTACCATATTAACTTATAGTGCACAATATACTTCAGTTTTAAAAATAAAAACTTACCTTTAGAAAGAAGTTGAAGGAATTAGTGAAAATACTATTGAAATGTACAGCAAGAAGTAGTAATCAAAATGGCTGTGTTTTCTTCTCTTCCTTTATATATATTCAGGTATATAACCAATGAAATGTCAGGTAAAAAAAGTAGAAAATGAAAGTAACATTTTCATTGGTTGTCAATTTCAACACTTCAGATGTGTTTTGTGAAGTAATTTACCTCAGGGTATTTAGAGAGGTCTACAGGCTAAATGACTAAATGGAATTCCAATCAAATTTGTGAAAATGGTAGGGATTGGTATGTAGTATGAGCTAATCTATATTTGGTGAAATTGTCTCCAGTGGCTTTTCTGTGAACTACTTTCCCACCTTTTTTGATGGTGCGCTTCCCAGGGAGCGACCCGGTACGCGTACCGTTGAGCGCCCCGGTTCGCGAACCTTAAGCGTTCCGGGAGTCCACCATTTTGTGTTTCGGTCGAATTAAGATACAAGATGGAGGGCAAATAATGTTCAGAATGGGTAGAAGGGGGCACGGTAGAGTTATCTTGACCCCCTAGGTTTTCTGAGGGTGGCTGAGGAGGCTTATATGTGCGAAAAAAAAACATTTAAAAAAAAAATTTCGCGAGGTTAGCTCCCGGTTCGCGTACCGGGTAGCGCCCCAGGGAGCGTACTTTGTTGGAAATTAGTGAAAAATGTTAGAGTAAAATAATAATTGTGAGTGATCAGATGTAGGGTAGCTCTGAGAAGAGCTTTTGGGTTTATGGTACATTTAGGTACTTATAAGTAGGTACCAATGCACATTCTTAAATTCAGAGTGAAAACTCTGTTGCCCTCATCTGAGAAGTGAACTCCATCTCCTCTGTAGATATCTTGCATGTAGTAACGCAAGTTATTGTTGTACAGGGAGCCCATTCCATGGTCTCTCATGTAAGCTGAAACAGATTTGTTTACATGCTTCCTCGACTTCTCAATTTGTGGACAAAATTGGTTTGACCACCTCCATTTCTGTCTTTGGCATATATTTGAATATACCAAGGCAGTCTGAGGAAAAAGTGCCATTAATTGCTCAAAGGTGTCCTTTAAAAGCATTTCCAGACCTACACCAGTCAAAGTGCCCAAGTCATTACCTCCACAGTGCACAATTAACAGGTCAGGTTTGGGCAAATGCATAAAGGTTTTCACCAATGGTATCAATTGGTGACATTTTAATCCTCTGTGGCCAAACCACTTAATTTCCACATCTTGTAAATTGAGGTTAGGTAATTTCCTGTTTTCAACGTACCTTTGAGCCCAGTGAATATAACTATGTCCAACAATCCAGACAGAAAACATGGTGAGAGAAGGTTCTCCTGCAGTCAGATGAAGTGTGGCAATGAAATGGCAGTTGAAAAAATGAGAGTTTAAAATGAAAAAAACTGTGGAGTTTCTGTGTTCATGAAGCAGTAACAGTGATTGGTGGATTTTGATTGCTGAAAACAGAAAGTTAGGGTGCACGGATGTGTTCTTTGAAAGATGTATTTTGAATGGTCAATAAAAAATCATTAAATGAAAGAATGCACTGGATATGCAGGTGCACTGAGAGTTCAGAGTTCAATTGCAACAAAGTTGTGTGAACTTGCAAACACGAGAAGTCTTCCAAGAGGTGGTTGCCATGCAGAAAAGGCAGAAAGGGCAGAGGGGGGAAGGGTTTTCATTTGAAAAAAAGTGAGGGAAGAGTTTTGATTGGGTGACATGAGAGATATGTGTGAAGAATTACAGCATTTCTGTGCTTTTGATAGCTGCAGACTCTGGAGTGCATACCTTTTGCTCTGCTGAAGACAAATTGGTGTGTTTCTGAGACTGTTTTCAAACTCAAAGTATTTGCTAAGGTGAGAAAATATTTATTTAATTTAGATAGAGAATAGTGTGCTTTTAGGAGAAAATTATGAATTATGTGGCGCAAATTGCTTGTAAATATGCTCCCACATGTGCATGGAAAATTTAGATTTTGAATGTTTGTGTTACATAGCCATGTTAAAAGTGATACAAACATGCTGCAAAGGCAATCAAAAAACGCTTTTATGTGTCTTAAGGACATTTTAAGTAATTTTCCCATGTGCAGTGTTTTGAAATTATGATTTGAAAATCGTTTTTGGGGAAAAGGAATTGTTTTTAAATTTATGACAAGGACATAATGGTGTATGCTTCTTTATACGGCAATTGACTGTCCCTGATGTTATTTTTCCCATTTTAATGTAAGACCTTTCTCTGTGGCGCAAGTTGCTTGTAAATATGCTCCGACCTGTGCATGGGAAATTTAGATTTTAAATGTTTGTGTTACATAGCCATGTTAAAAGTGACCCAACCATGCTGGAAAGGCAATAAAAAAACACTTTCATGTGTCTTAAGGACATTTTAAGTAATTTCCCTGTGGGCAGTGTTTTCAAATTATGAATTGAAAATCGTTTTTGAGGTAAAGGAATGTTGTTAAAATTTATGTGCGCCATATGTCCACAAATTTCGTTTTCAGGGGTGCAGCAGGGTGTTCTTGAGACACCCCTGCACCTTTGGAAAAATTCCTAATTTGCGATGAGCTAATTGCTAATCGCAAATTGCACCTTCATTCTTATGGGCCTCCTGCTCCATGGAAATGAATGGGTAATTTGCAATTAGCAATTTGCTCATCGCAAATTAGGAATGGTAAAGAATCGCTATTTATTCCTTAAAATTCGCTATTTTGGAAATGCAAAATAGTTATATGATACATATGGCGGTTGATGTCTAACAAGATAAGAAGCTTAGGGATACATTTATGATGACTGGCGCAATGAAGTGGACATCACTTACTTCATTGGTAGAGCTTTACATGTATTATGTCCTCTGTATTCTTCATCAAGCGTAACTTTAATCTGCAATCCTGAGTAGGCCTCACCTTAAACAAACCTCTGGATAGGCCACACCTTATCGTCATCCTGAATTAATCATTTAAAATGCTAGGGACAGATTTATGATAGGTGTATGCCTCTTTTGCGCCACTTACAAAACACTGTCCACGGGGAAATGACTTAAAATGTCCTTAAGACACATGAATGTGTTTTTTTAAAGCGTTTGCAATTTTTTGGGGTGACTTTTAACATGGCTATGTGACTCAAACAGTCAAAATCTAAATTCACCATGCACAGGTGGGAGCATATTTACAAGGAATGTGCTCCATGGGGAAAGGTCTTATAATGTAATATGGGAAAAATGACATCAGAGACACTGAAATGCCTTATAGAGAAGCATACACCATTATGTCCTTGTCATAAATTTGCAAACCATTACTTTTCCCCAAAAACGATTTTCAAATCATAATTTGAAAACACTGCACATGTGGAAATTACTTAAAATGTCCTTAATTCAAAATTTGCTATTCCTTATTTTGCGATTGCACTGAAGGATTTGCAAATTTTGGGATTCCTTAAATGCAATGTATCAAACAAAAAATATGTAAAAAATGATATTAAGGATTTGGAAACTACCACCAACTTCTAGTTTGTGGTAATTTGCGAATTCTTTTCAAAAAGCATTTTTTTCCAAAAAACAAAAGGTGCCATATGACGCCTATACATGTCCTTAGGGCATGTATGTGTGCCATATGCCCCCAAATTTCTTTTTCAGGGGTGTAGCAGGGTGTTCTTGAGATACCCCTGCACGCTTGAAAAAATTCCTATTTTGTGATGAGCTAATTGCTAATCGCAAATTGCAACCTTCATTCCTATGAGCCTCCTAGCCCATGGAAGTGAATGGGTAACTTGCAATTAGCAATTTGCTCATTGCAAATTAGGAATGGTAAAGAATTGCTATTTATTCCTTAAAATTTGCTATTTAGGAAATGCAAAATAGTTTGATGGTACATATGGTGGTTCATCTGTAACAAGATAAGAAGCTTAGGGATACATTTATGATGACTGGCGCAATAAAGTGGACATTACTTACTTCATTGGTAGGCCTTTACATGTATTATCTCCTCTGTATTCTTCATCAAGCGTAACTTTAATCTGCAATCCTGAGTAGGCCTCACCTTAAACAAACCTTTGGATAGGCCACACCTTATTGTCATCCTGGATTAATCATTTAAAATGCTAGGGACAGATTTATGATAGGTGTATGCCTCTTTTGTGCCACTGTGCGTCACTTTTATGATGCAGCGGCGGTGCTAATTTGCAATTAGCAATTTGCTCATTGCAAATTAGGAATGGTAAAGAATTGCTATTTATTCCTTAAAATTTGCTATTTAGGAAATGCAAAATAGTTTGATGGTACATATGGTGGTTCATCTGTAACAAGATAAGAAGCTTAGGGATACATTTATGATGACTGGCGCAATAAAGTGCACATTACTTACTTCATTGGTAGGCCTTTACATGTATTATCTCCTCTGTATTCTTCATCAAGCGTAACTTTAATCTGCAATCCTGAGTAGGCCTCACCTTAAACAAACCTCTGGATAGGCCACACTTTATCGTCATCCTGGATTAATCATTTAAAATGCTAGGGACAGATTTATGATAGGTGTATGCCTCTTTTGTGCCACTGTGCGTCACTTTTATGATGCAGCGGTGGTGCAAAAGATTTGCTATGAGGCGACAACATTACAAATTGATGCATTTAGGCAGATATGTCATGGTGTAAAAAAAACGTACCACATGAAACCGATGCAGCAGTGATGCAAAAGATGCACCATGTCGTAAGACAGGCCTCACTTGGGGCCATATGTATCAAGCTAATTAGCATTCGCAAAGATCAAAATTCTACGAATTTTGGCCTTTGCGAATGTTAATTAGACAAATGGTATGTATCAAACAAGTTTGATGCAAAATAAGGAGTAGCAAAATTTGCTATTCCTTATTTTGCAATTGCACTGAAGGATTTGCAAATTTTGTGACTACTTAAATGCAATGTATCAAACAAAAAATATGTAAAAAATGACATTAAGGATTTGGAAACTATTGTGGTAAATTGGTGGTAATTTGTGAATTCTTTTCAAAAAGCTTTTTTTCAAAAAAACAAAAGGTGCCATATGACGCCAACACATGCCCTTAGGGCATGTATGTGTGCCATATGCCCCCAAATTTCTTTTTCAGGGGTGCAGCAGGGTGTTCTTGAGACACCCCTGCACCCTTGGAAAAATTCCTAATTTGTGATGAGCAAATTGCTAATCGCAAATTAAACCTTCATTCCTATGAGCCTCCTAGCCCATGGAAATGAATGGGTAACTTGCAATTAGCAATTTGCTCATTGCAAATTAGGAATGGTAAAGAATTGCTATTTATTCCTTAAAATTCGCTATTTAGGAAATGCAAAATAGTTTCATGCTACATATGGCGGTTCATCTGTAACAAGATAAGAAGCTTAGGATAGATTTATGATGACTGGTGCATCACCAGGGATGTGTCAGTCATCCTGCGCCGCTGTTCCGCCACCCATGGTGTGCTGCATTTAGAATACGGGGCATCATGGGGCAAAAATGGCACAGATGCGTGACGTATCTGTGCTGTAAAGGTAGTGATTGCTGGAGTTGTATCGCAAGTGCGATGCAGCTCAAGCAAGGCTCAGGGGTGCCCCATCTCCACAATGTTGTGTCAAGACCTATGCCTGCTTAAAGCAGGCGCAGGGTTTTGACGAAGCTTTCTCCTATCTGATTGTAAATACGGCACACCATGGGTGGCAGAGTAGTGGTGCACGTTAACTGGTGCATGCCTGGGGATGTGCCATTTAACATAAATCTGCCCCTTTACATTTAAGTATGTGCAGGACACACAGAGTCGGTGAGGCTTATCCAAGGTTAAGAAGAGATGAGTCCTGTTCACTGAAACTGTAGACATAGTCTTCACCTGCTCAGCATTGCTGGACATGGCTAAATAATAGCTGCAAAATATTACTCTTGTTAAACAATTTTACTATTATAATCTCTGAGATTTGTCTCTTACTCTGCAACATCTCATTGTTGTTATCTTTCTTTAAAGATAAAGACAACCTCAACATGAGCGACAATCTGCAATCAGTTGATTTTGACCTCATCATTGAACTTGTAATTGAAACATCAGTGGATGTTGATCCCTTGGATGATTTAAATCCTGAGGATGAAGAAGAGCGTGATGAGGATGCAGATTTGTCCGAATTATATGACATAGGATGGGAAGCTGACCTGCTTGAGCCTATGGAAATATAAACATTTATTTTTAAAATTTATAATTAATAAAAAGTAAAAAGGTAAACCGTTTAATTTAAAAATAAAGACACCTTCAAAAGCAGGTTATGTGTAGTGTCTTCAATAAAATATTAAAATATGCTCATAAAATTAGATCAGATTCACATATAAAATAGCACAGGTAACATAAATATAAATGTCATTTCTTTTCTGCTATTTCTGTATTGTAAATTTGCAAGGACTAAAAAATCTTCTATTTAAAATGTCAAGTAGTGTGTTAAGTTTTTGATCACTGTTATTGTTTTACTGTTTGGTAATAATGGTTAATAACATTTTTTATTATATTTTACCACAGATTCAACTGCAGATCATTTCAAGATTTCACCATGCCAACAATAGAAAGACAGAGAAAGGCTTCAAAACGTCAAAGACAGCAGGTGAAAGAAAATAAGCAGCAGTCCTCTAACAAAAAGATTTGTCAAGTCACGAAGAAAGCACCGGGTAAGAGCACAAAATATTTCATAAGAAATATGTGTAGTAAAAAAAATATTACTACAGAAAATGTTTCAGTCCATAAAACGAGAAGGAATTCAAATGGAAAAGAAAGGCCAATCAAAAATGTTACTGCTAGAGCAAGAGATAACTCTGTGCATGATAGTAGAAGGAAACAACAGTTTAGGGAGATTCGTAAACGAATGTTCCGCAACAGGATAATTGGCAATTTGTTAAAAAATATTAAGAAAGGTCAACAGAAACTGGTTTTTTATAAGAGAAAAAAAAAAGTGGAGAAAGTTATTGATCAGGCATTTGAAATTAAACGTAAGTTATTTATTTTGATAATCAATAGAATTAGGAAGCTAAACAAGGCAATTTATGATTTCAAAAGAAATAGTAGATGGAAGAGAATAGTTAATCGTAGTAATTTTTGTGAAGTTTTTTCTGGAGAATGGATGCATAGTTCAAGCTGTGAGGCATTTTTTAATGAGGAGAGTTATTTCCAGGATAATGATTTGGTGCATGCAGTTGACACCAGTGGTCGTGCTTATGAAGTGAAAGATGGTTGTCCAGTTGAAAAAGAAAAACTTGTGACAACAGAGGCAGAAGAGGTGTTAGGTAATGAGGTTTTAGGAAGACGTGCTAAGGGTCCTGTGTACACCTGGAAGTGTAGTAGTATTTGCAGTGTGCGACAGGATTCCATCAATTTGCTTTGTGATTTTGTACGGTCATTTAATAAGAAAAGTTTGAAGCAGAAAATAAGGTTGTTGCAAGAATTAGATCCTTGCAGAGTAGGAGAAGTGACAGGTTTGCATGGTCATTCACTGGCTTGTCTTTCCAGGAGAGTATGCCAGAGTGTTTTTCATCATTTCAGGATGCTAGCAGTGCATCATAATAAAGTGAGGAAATTAGTTAGAATGTTGTATTATGCTAAGAGTCCAGCAATTATGCTTAAACAATTATGCGCTGCTCTTTTGCATGGTTCTGAAATAGATGTGAAGAATATATGTGAAGAAATTGAGTTTTGTTACTTTGGAAGTAAAGAGGAGAATGTTGAAATTGAGCAAGAAGAAGAGGGTCATGTGGAAGATAGTGTACAGGTTTCCAGTACTGATAATTTCCAGAGGGAAATTGCGACGTTTGAGGTGAAATCAAGTGAGAGGCCTAATTTCACTTGTGTGTGTTGTCGACGCACTTATTATAAGAATCAGACTAAGTTAGTGGATTTATATGCAAAAAGTGAAAGGGAAGATAATAGTGAATGGAAGGATTTCGCAACATACTTGATTGTAGAAAATTGTTTTGATTTGGGATTGGATCAATGTGTGTGTACTTATTGTTGTTGCAAATTAAATCAAAACCAGATGCCTGCTAGAGCAGTTCATAATAATCTGGAATTGGTTGAGATTCCTTCTGAATTGAAGGATTTAAATACTTATGAATCTATTTTGATTCAAAGTATCCATCCCTTTCAGGCTATTGTAAGAATGGAGCCAAAGACAGGGAAATTGCCTCCATCAGATTTACAGAGAGGATTAAAGGGAAGAGTTGTTTATTTGCCTCTAGATTTGAAGAAAAACATTAACACAATTGGAGTAGAAAAAGTGGAAGAGGAACCTCTGGTTATCTTAGTTAATGGGGTTCCGACAAAGAATAAGAAAATATGGCAAGATTTAGTAGATGTTAGGAAAGTTAAAAAGGCAACATTGTATTTGAAAAAAAATAATAAATACTATAAGAATGTATATGTTGCAGAAGAGGAAGTAAGTGAGGAAGAGGATAGCGATTTGTGTGCTGGTCAAATTGAGAAAGTAGAACCCTCTACTAGTGAAGAAATATATGAACATTATAGTGTTCATCCTTTGCATTCCAAGGAAGTCATGGGGAATGCTATTGAGTTGTTTCAAATGAAACAAGCCAAAGGGAGTCCCATTAGTGTTTGGGAGGAAAGTTTGGAAGCTCGGTGTTTCCCACAGCTTTTTCCAACAGGTCAGGGAGGAAGATATGATGAGCGACCTCATCAAATTCCTGCTTCTGAATACCGGACTTTGCGATTGTATGTAGGAGATGCTAGGTTTCGACAATGCATTCCCTATTTGTTTCATCTCCTGTTTGAAAGCGATCTGTCTGGACTGTCATATGCAGTGAACCACATCTTGAAAAGTGGTATACACATGCAAAACATCTCGGCAAGTGACTTTATGGATAAAGTCAATGTCCAAGACAGTATTTTGGATTCTCACCTGATTAATCTCATGGCGTGTCAGCGTGGTACTAATGAGTACTGGTACCGTCGTCATGGTGATTTAAAATGTATGCTGAGGAACTTAGGTACTCCCACATGGTTCCTCACTCTGAGCTGTGCCGAGTATGGCTGGGAAGACTTACTTGAATTTCTACGAGAGGCAAATGCTAACGTAGATAACATCGAATTCAAGACACCCGGAGAACTGTGCTCTTTGGATCCAGTCAATGTATGTAGGTACTTCAATCATAGATTTGAAGCTATGATGTCTTTCATCATGAATAAGAAGAATCCACCTCTTGGAGAGGTGTTGGATTTCTTCTGGAGAAAGGAGTACCAAGCAAGAGGTGCTCCTCATATACATATGTTGCTGTGGATCAAGGATGCACCTAAATTTGGAACGGATCCAGAAGACTCAGTGATGAGTTTCATCCAACAGTATTCTACGTGTGCTGTTCCAAACGCAAAGGAGAAGAAAAGCCTAAGAGAAAAAGTTCTGCGTTTCCAAAGCCATCGATGTGGAAAGTACTGCCGTCGTAAATTCCGAAACAAGGACAAGTTCTACACCAAATGTCGTTTCGGTTTTCCACGACCGGTGATTTCTAAAGGAAGAGTAAACAGTTTGATGTCTTCGCTGCGACATAATGTCATGAAGAAATCACCTAAAAACACATACAATTTGAAGAGGAACGAAGAGTCCAAGTACATCAACGACTACAACCCGGTGATTTTGTCCATGTGGAATGCTAACATGGATATACAGTTTGTGGCTGATAACTGTATGGCTGTGGCTCGGTATGTGACGTCTTACATCACCAAAAAAGAGAAGACAGAATTGAAGGATATGTGGGAGGACATTTCCCATGAAAAGAGCCTCAGCAAGAAGTTGTACAGTTTCAGTCTGAAGATGTTGTCGCATCGAGAAATTGGAGCTTACGAATGCTCTGACCGGTTGTCTTCAGCAAGTCTCTATGCCAAGTCCAGGAGTAACGTTTGGGCGAGTCTTGGTCTTGCTGCAACGCGTAATCGAGTTCTGAAACCTGTGCGGGAAATTGAGTATTTGGCGGAAAAGGAGCCAAACAGTACCGACATTTTGAAGACCAACATGTTGGATACATATTATCCAAATAGAAGCAGTCACCTCGACAATGTTTGTCTGTATGAGGTTCTTCAAAATTACATATTCAAGAGGAACATCAAAGAAGATACTGAGAAAGGAGTGTATGCTGTAATAGGAAGTGAGGGATGTCTGGTCAAGCAAAGAAAATGCCACTTGGTAAACCATCGAAAATTGAGTGGCGAATCTCCTGAAAAAAAGGAGTTTTTCTATTTAGCACTTTTGCAACTTTTCAAGCCTTGGCGTGCAGAAGAGGAACTGCTTGGAGATTTCCTCTGTTACGAAGACTCTTTCAATGCCGCCAAGGAGACCATAGAATGTCCTGCTTTTCCCAAATATGTAGAAATGTTGAATGCGGAAATTGAGCAGGAAGCAACGATTGCAGCCGAGATTGCCAGAGACAGTTCTCAGGACAGTCAGAGTTCTGCTTCATTGAGTCAGGATCCACTAGGAGGACCTGTTATCGAAAATGAAGCTGCCACTGCCATGAATGAAGTGGAAAGAGCCATGGCACATGCTCAGGAGGATGCGGTTAACTTAGAAGAGTTGGAAAGACAACTCAACGTTGAGCAGAGGAAAATATATGACGAAGTTACCATGCAAATTGATCATGGATTAAGTCATGACAAGAAAGAGTGCTCATGTACGTCGTTGAAGCCTGTCCGACTGTACGTGAGTGGAGAAGCGGGAACTGGAAAAAGTTTCCTCATTAAAGCAATTTCATGCTATTTGCAGGAAAGGACAGAGTCATCGCTGTCTTGTGTTGTCACCGCTCCAACTGGACTGGCAGCACATAACATTAAAGGGATTACTTTACATCGTTTACTGATGCTGCCAGTGGAGCATGACAACAAATTACAATATCACAAGCTATCTGGAGATGCTTGTTTTGAAGTTTCAAGAATCTTGAGGAAAATGAAACTTCTTATCATTGACGAAGTAAGCATGGTTTCCAATGTCATGCTTGCCTTTGTGCATTTGAGGATGCAAGAAGTTCTCAAAACAGAGTATGATGTGTTATTTGGTGGCAAACACATCATTGTTTTCGGAGATCTTCTGCAGCTGACACCAGTGAAAGGGCAACCTGTGTTCAAAATGCTCACGCATGAAGATACCAGGAAGTGCCTAGGCAGCATTGGCAACGTCAATATATGGTTAAACTTCAATTATGCTGAACTGCATGAAAATATGCGTCAGGCGAAGGATGAAGTTTACAAGACTATTCTACAAGATGTTAGAATTGGAAAAGTGACCGAGCATGGGAAAGAAGCTTTACATGCACGATTACTGTCAAATTTATATCCAGAACAAGATGTTGTGCCGGAGAATATTTTTCAGAAAATTACTGATAAGAAATCTGGAATATGTTTGATGCCAACTCTTGCAGAATGTGCCAAATTCAACAACAAAATGTTGCATTTAGAAAAGCAAGAGATTGTGAAACTGGAAGCTATTGACAGAGTAGAGCATATGGGATCAACAATTATTTTGTCTGAGAATCTGAAAACAAAATTGGATTCATTAGAGAAGAGTATATCTAAAACTGCAGGTTTTGAAAAGACTCTGAATGTGTGCTTGAACTGCCGTATAATTTTAAGAAGGAATTTACATGTTGAAAGAGGTCTGGTAAATGGATCAATGGGTAATGTTGTTGATTTTGTAAAATACAGAAATAGAGATGGAATTGAATTTTTAAAAATTAAATTTGATGGCATTGAGGAAGTACAGCTAATTGGTCGTTGCTCTGCTAGATTTTTGCTTGTAAAAGACTTATATGTTCGCCGTAAGCAGTTTCCTGTTTGCTTGGCATATGCGGTGACAATCCATAAATCGCAAGGTTTAAGTGTAGACAGTGCATTGGTGAATATTGGCAGTTCTGTGTTCAAGGAGGGTATGGCATATGTGGCATTGTCACGAGTTAGAACTTTATCGGGATTGTACTTGATTGAGTGTGATGTCACAAACATTTGTGCTGATCTAGATTGTGTTAAGGAATACAATAGGTTAAGAAGAGAGTATGCGCCACATTTGCCTCAGTATCCTTTGTTTGAGAAACGTGTGGTAGGCCGGAAACGAAGAAATGTGACCAATACTGGGGAGGTTGTAGCAAAAAGACGAAAAGTCGATGAACCTAAAATTACAAGCAGAAACAAAAAGGATTCTGTTGAAGATGTTGTTGGTTTTCAATTTGAAAACAGTTCTGGTGTCAACTGCTATGCTAATGTAGTGGTTAATGTTTTGTTTTCTCTAGAAAATGTAAAAGAAGAGATTGTGGTCAATTCTGATCAAAGATTTTGCAGTTTGTTAAATTCTGTGTTAGAGAAATGTAGCACTGATAGAAGAAACATAGAAAGTGTGTCTGAAATTCGAAATCTGTTAGACAGATGTTCAGGCCAAACACAATTCTCTCAAAATATTCAGCAAGATTGTCAGGAGTTTTTAATGTATATGCTTGATGTATTACATGCTGAAGGTGTAGATGTAGATCAGCTGTTTGGGCTTTCTTATCAATGGCAGCATGACTGCGAGAACTGTATGGTATCAAGTACTACTAGTGTAGACTCAGAAAGATTTATATATTTAACTTTGCCAGACAGTAAATCAGTCTCCTTTAATAAGCTAGTAAAAGCAGCTGATCACAACATGGAGTGTAGCCAATGTAAATCTGAAATGATGTCCACATTGTCATTTTAATGTTCCAACGATGTAGGCCTGATGGAACAAAATTGACAACTTTAATTAAAAATGTTGTAGCTTCGCAGTTGTCAATATCAGGAAGGACTTTTGTAACTGCAGCAATTATATATCATGACGGCCCTTCAATAACATCAGGACATTACACAGCTTATTTAAAGTCTAGAAATGGCTGGTCATTCTGCAATGATTCTGTTTTAATTTTCAAAAACAAATTGCCGTATGACCTTAAAAACTCTTACCTGGTGTTTTTAAAACCAAAATTTTAGGGAAATAATCTCGGGATGTGCTCTGTGGAATTTCAAGAAGTTCTAATGGCTCCTACACAATTTGGCCTTGAGGATAAGTGTAGTTCAGAGACATAACTTCTAACCATAGGACTGGACGTCATGGAGAAATACGTGCACTTTGAATGAGTTCAGAAAAACTGTTTCTTTTTATAAGCTAATTGAAGCAGCCAATCAAAACATGGAGTAGAGGGAATGTAAGTCTGCAATGCTGTCTACTGTTTTACATTGCTTTGTGATTAAAAGTGATGTAGAGAATTAAATAATTGTAGTAGTCATAGAGGTAGTGTAAGTCTGCTTCATAGTAAGCAGTATCAGTGTCATAGGAAATGTAGAACATGACTGAGCAAGAAGGGGAAGATATTACTATTCCAGGATTGTGAAAATGATCTTCAACATTTTAATTCTGAAAGTTGCGGAAATGCCAAATGACGGGATTGGCTTACAAGAAATCCAAGAGTTATAAATGGCTCTGACCAGATTTGGCCTTGTGGAAACTTGTGGTAGAGAGCAAGAAGTCATTTATTGCATGTAACGTGTTTTTAAAAACGATGGAGATTTTCTTTCAGAAAGTGGCGGGCTGAAAGTAATAACAGCACAAAAGAGTGTAAGCTGTTCATAGGACATCCTTGGACGTCATGGAAAGTAAGTTAACTTTAAGGAGTTCTGAATTTTGATTTCTTATGTTGTATGGGTTTTTTAAACACAATCATTTTGATTGTGTTTTTTTTTCCCCGCTGTTATATGATGAATACCTTCAAGTCACTGTTTTTAGTGAATTTTGATACATTCTGAGAACAGCAAAAATAAACCATTTAACATGTATAATTAATTCTGTACTGTTTGCATTTATGATGTATATGTAGAACTGTGTAGGAGGCATGGAGAAGGTGAGGCTTCTGTAAGTGTCAAAGTTGTTGCATGCAGTGCTGCACTTCTGCGTATTCTTTCATATGCTGGACTACATCTGCACAATGAGATACCTAAGCAAAGGAAACACAAGTGATGTGATTGTGAAATGAGCAAAATAAATTGCACGTATTTCATTTACATCACCTGTGTTTCCTATCATTACGAATCACATTGTGCAGATCAAGTTTAGGTCTGTCCAGGGAAACATAGGAGGTTTGGACTTTGTTGAAGAGTGCAGTGGACATGACTCACTTCATTGGTAGACCTTCACATGTATTATCTCCTCTGTACTCTTCAACAAGTGTAAATCTCATCTGCAACCCTGAGTAGGCCTCACCTCAAACAAACCTCTGGATAGTAGACATCTTATTGGCATCCTGAAGCAATTATTTAAAATTTTAGTGTCTTGCGACACTTTTCTGAAACAACAGCAATGCAAAAGATGCACCATGTTTTAAGATAGGCCTCACTTCATCTGCATCAAGATACTGTTAGTTTAAAATGTATATCTTTAGGACTGTGTAGGGGGCCTGGAGAAGCAGAAGCTTCTGTAAGTGTCAAAGTTGTTGAAAAACTGTTTGTCCTTCAATCTTTTCCCTTGTCTTTTCTAATTTTTAAATACATGTTTTAATATTTTTCAAATGTTTGTTCTCTCTTTCACAGATTGAAAGTATAAAAACAAAAAGTGAGTAATTTAACGACAATTATAAGGTAAATGTTTTGTATTCTTTTCGTTACATTTCTATCACATTCACCTACTATTAGTTCCACAGCTTCATTTCTTTAACCCTCAGTTTCCTGCCTTTGCTACTTTCCTCATTCCTTTCTCTATTACCTACTTACTCAACTCCTTCCACTCTTTTCCTCAGTCCCTCTCTTCTCATAGTTCCTCACTTTTGTTCACTCACTCCGTCTCTATTACTCTTAGTGTCTTTGACTGATCACTCTATCACTACTTGTTCATAATGCTTTCTCTGTGTAGTTGAAGCACACTAAGGGGAATATTATGAACACAGCCAATAAAATTATTGCTCTTTTTATTGGCAGAAAACTGGTGCAAAAGTGGTTTTAGCGGCAGTTTTCTGCCACAAAAGCAGCTTTAGCGACACATTTCTGCCAATAAAAGCTGCAAAACTTTTATTGCCTATGTTGATGATATGGCTCTATGTTACTTACATTTCTTTGCTGTTTCAATTAATCTTTTTCTGTTATTTTTTGTTTTCTGTTTTCTATTTTTTCTCTCTGTTATTCCTCATGTTTTAATCTTATTTTGAACATCACTCACATTCTCCAAGAAACTCTTCTTTGTTAATGTTATACTCTCTTTTTTTTTCTTTCACTTCGTTATCTATTTTGTTTTTCACAATTATACCCTCTTCTGTCTTTTCTTCGGTAAATAGATCTATTAAACAGTATCTCTTCTTTACTCCCTATAGCTGTCTTTCTTTTAACATCACTCTCTGTTTACTTTCCTTATACTTACACTTTTTTTTTTTTTAAATTTTTTTGGTTAGCTCCCGGTCCGCGTACCGGGAAGCTAACCCGGGAGCGAACCAAAAGAAATAGAGCTTGCCAAAGTGCTAAACATTCTAGCAATTTTTTTTGAAAGGGAAGGTAGTTCTGAAAAGAACTTTTTTTTAAATATTTTTGTTGTTTTATATATATTTTTTTTTTTTTGAACATTTTTTGTTTTTTTTGTATTTTTTGAACGATTTTATATTTTTTTTGGTTTTTTTTGGGGGGGGGAAACAACAAAAAACATTTGAGATGTCATCAGTGATGTCATCAGTGATGTCACTGACCATGTCATGAATGATGTAATATGTGACATCATCAGCAGTGGATTGCGGGTGCGCGATATATAGTTAGTGCAACTAACTATATATGGAATTTCAATGGTTTTGTGTGAGTAAAATAAGGTTTTTTAAATGCTAATTCCTAACTATATATGGTGTATAACCTATGGTTTTTTCAGTGAATTTTCAAGGTTTTGTAAATGCTAATTCCTAACTATATATGGTTTATAACCTATGGTTTTTTCAGTGAATATATATATATATATATATATATATATACATATATATATATATATATATGTATGTATGTATGTATGTATGTATGTATGTATGTATGTATGTATGTATGTATGTCTGTATGTCTGTCTATATATATATTACCTACTGGCGGTCGCCAGTAGGTAGTTATAGTTAAGATTGATTTCCATAGGGAAATCGCAACATTCTATTGGGAATAACTTTGGCGCCGGTTGAGGAATCTGCCTGAATTTTTCAGCAACTTTGCCTCGCGGCGCTCCGCTCCTTTCCTGAAAGTTTGGGGGGGATTCGTCAAGCGGGGGCCGAGATAAAAGGGGGGTCCCAAAACATGTTTTCCCCATGTTAATTTCCATAGGGCGGTCGGTCGCACTTTTAGCTCGAAGGGCTGAATGGATTTTCACCAAACTTGGCAAAATTGTAGGGACTGGTAGCCCGATGTGCCTTTGCTATGTCTCAAGATATGTGCTCCAGTGGATTTTGAGTAATTTAGGTGCAAAAAAATATATATATCTATGGGCGCGCCCCGGTACGCGCACCGGGGAGCGCACCGGGCGCGCTACCCGACTTGCGCACGGAAAGCTGATTGGCTCTCGGGTGTCTGTAAACATTCGAAACAGTCCTGAGCGGCCGCCATCTTGTGTCTCGGTAGGATCGAGACACAAGAGGTGGTAAAAATAAAGGGGGAAATAACCAAAAGGGTAGACCCCCCCTGACCCCCTAGGTTTGATGTGGGGGCCATAAAAGGGTCCCGCGGGTGAAAAAAAATTACTTTTCTTTCGATTTTCGTGGGGGAGCGCCCGGTACGCGCACCGGGGAGCGTACCGGGGAGCGTACTTTGGTGAAAAATAGTGAAAATAATAGTGTGAAATAATCATTTTGAGTGATTACAGGTAGGGTAGCTCACCCCCACACCGATACCTTACACATCCACACCCACACCCATACATCCCACACACCCACACTCACACACACACCTCACCCACCCTTCATACATTTTTTTTTCTTTTTTTTTTTGGGTACGCGCCCCGGTGCACGTACCCTGAGGAAAAAAAATTGACAGAGATTCTTTAAAAATATAGGTTTATTTTTATAAAGTAAAGGTAGTTCTAAAAAGAACTGTTTTTTTCTTCTTTTTGTTGTTTTATATTTTTTTATGTTTTTTGAACATTTTGTACTTTTTTTGGCTTTTCTGAACACTTTTATATTTTTTTTTTATTTTTTATGGGGAGAAACAAAAAACAGGGAATTGTAAATGGCTCAACTGGAGCATAAAAAAACAGTTGCAGAAACATTAATTGCCAAAGATCCTAAAACTAAAACTGAAGATGACAGACCAAGAATGATTCTAACCTACTCAAAGGAGAGTTTCAAAATTCGAAAGATACTAACAAAATACTGGAGTGTCTTGAAAAAAGACACAGAAATTGGGACAATGATTGGTGAGAGACCACTGATAACATTTCGAAAGGCTCCTTCGATACAAGACACTATAGTCAGCAGCCACTTTAAAATCAACAAACAAACCACTTGGTTGGAAAAAAGACAACATGGCTTCACCAGATGCCTAACATGCAAGGCATGCAAAATAGGTCAGAACTTAAAGACACTGAAAGATCCCAAAGGACGATCATTTGAGATTAAAGAAAAAATCACATGCGAATCACAATTTGTTGTCTATCAACTTCAATGTTTCTGTGGAAAGAAATACATTGGCTCGACATCTTGCCCTCTCAAGAAAAGAATCTTGGAACACATCAGGTCTATCCCCAATTGTGATTACAGCTATGCAATTGCCAAACATCTCAAGACACATCCCGGAAAAACATGGATGGACATCAGATACTCAGGCATTGCAATGATAAAAGAAAATGAAAGAGGCGGTGATAGACTGACCATGCTCAGACGGCTGGAATCAAAATTGATTATCCGATTCAAGACCAAGACCCCAATGGGTCTTAATGGGGATGAGGAAATGTATGTCCACTTATAAAGAACAACATCATAAACATTCCTTAAGTCTCTCAAGCATCAAAATATGACACTGCCAAAAGAATTGAAGTGACCATACGTATGAGAAAAGAAACTGTTTGTTGAAGCATTTGTAAAATGAATTAATAACGCACAACTGATACACTGAGAAATATGAATTTGGATTTTAATTTGTCACATTGTTGGGCAAACTGATTAGCATCACACGTGCACAATAGAAGGCACTCAGCCATGAAATTGAATTTATATAAATTCACATAAATCTTTGAAACTCTTCGAAAGAAATTTTGAGAGGTCGACACACAAATTCATAGTTCATAATATAAAGCGAACTATGCAATATCAACAGACCCAACGTTGATATTTGTGTTAACATTAAGAGCACTAAGCTCCAAATCCTAAATGTTGTGCACAGTGAGATGCATCAGTAACCCAACAACAGTGAATGATGCTAATAAAGTTAGCAAAAAGAGAAAAACGCAATTTTGCCTACTGTGCCCATAATGCATCATAATGTGCCACATGGCTCAAACAGTATATAAGTGCAAAATAAACAAAGGACTAATGTTTGATACCGTGAACAGGGACTCTTGCAGTCCGAAACGCGTAGATGGGAGACCTACATGAAATAAACAGCTTAATCTAAAGAGTGGTGTGCGGCGTATTTCTTATACAAAGAGATTTTGTTTTCTGCATATATATATATATATATCCTCCAAAAAAGCCCCCAAGCTTCAGAGATGCACTCCACGAGAGGCCGTTCAACAGAACCTTTATTGTGCAAAAGCGGCATTTCTAGCCCGGTAAATTTCTGTCCACCTACGCGTTTCGGTGCTCCTGCACCTTAATCATGGGGCGGGGCAAGTTGAAACAAAAGAGGAATAGACTGCCACATTTAATACCCTTCAGACACGTGTTCTCCAGTGAACAGCATGCCGGGAGTCGTAGTCTTAATTGTTCCGCTTTGGTGTGGTCCGTTTGTCAACCAATTTAAACTGCCCAATTAATGTTCATTTATTCTTTCTAGCCCTCCAGTGGGCCCCAGGTTTAGAAGCGCCGCTTTTAAATGTTCATCTCTCGTGCTGGAACAGGCTGGAACAAGGTTTACAGCCACACAGACCTGCTTCCGATGTATACGGCGGTGCATCATCCCACGGCTGGAGCAGCCGTGTATAAACATCCTCCAAAAAAGCCCCCAAGCTTCAGAGATGCACTCCACGAGAGGCCGTTCAACAGAACCTTTATTGTGCAAAAGCGGCATTTCTAGCCCGGTAAATATCTGTCCCCCTACGCGTTTCGGTGCTCCTGCACCTTAATCATGGGGCGGGGCAAGTTGAAGCAAAACAGGAATAGACTGCCACATTTAATACCCTTCAGACACGTCTTCTCCAGTGAACAGCATGCCGGAAGTCGTAGTCTTAATTGTTCCACTTTGGTGTGGTCTGTTTGTCAACCAATTTAAACTGCCCAATCAATGTTCATTTATTCTTTCTAGCCCTCCAGTGGTCCCCAGGTTTAGAAGCGCCACTTTTAAATGTTCATCTCTCATGCTAGAACAGGCTGTAACAAGGTTTACAGCCACAAAGACCTGCTTCCGATGTATACGGCGGTGCATCATCCCACGGCTGGAGCAGCCGTGTATAAACATCCTCCAAAAAAGCCCCCAAGCTTCAGAGATCTACTCCACGAGAGGCCGTTCAACAGAACCTTTATTGTGCAAAAGCGGCATTTCTAGCCCGGTAAATTTCTGTCCCCCTACGCGTTTCGGTGCTCCTGCACCTTAATCATGGGGCGGGGCAAGTTGAAGCAAAACAGGAATAGACTGCCACATTTAATACCCTTCAGACACATGTTCTCCAGTGAACAGCATGCCGGGAGTCATAGTAAATGTGGCAGTCTATTCCTGTTTTGCTTCAACTTGCCCCGCGCCATGATTAAGGTGCAGGAGCACCGAAACGCGTAGGGGGACAGAAATTTACCGGGCTAGAAATGCCGCTTTTGCACAATAAAGGTTCTGTTGAACGGCCTCTCGTGGAGTGCATCTCTGAAGCTTGGGAGCTTTTTTGGAGGGTGTTTATACACGGCTGCTCCAGCCGTGGGATGATGCACCGCCGTATACATCGTAAGCAGGTCTGTGTTGCTGTAAACCTTGTTACAGCCTGTTCCAGCACGAGAGATGAACATTTAAAAGCGGCGCTTCTAAACCTGGGGCCCACTGGAGGGCTAGAAAGAATAAATGAACATTAATAGGGCAGTTTAAATTGGTTGACAAACGGACCACACCAAAGTGGAACAAGTAAGACTACGACTCCCAGCATGCTGTTCACTGGAGAACACGTGCCTGAAGGGTATTAAATGTGGCAGTCTATTCCTGTTTTGCTTCAACTTGCCCCGCCCCATGATTAAGGTGCAGGAGCACCGAAACGCTTAGGGGGACAGAAATTTACCGGGCTAGAAATGCCGCTTTTGCACAATAAAGGTTCTGTTGAACGGCCTCTCGTGGAGTGCATCTCTGAAGCTTGGGGGCTTTTTTGGAGGATATATATATATATATATATATACAACCAAAAGAGTTGCCCCAGACCCCAGATGGAAGAGACACACAGGTAGGTACATTTTCGCCAATTTATTGGGAGCTGCAGTCGGATTTGACAGGTACCGGTCATCCCTTCATTTGAACTGCCAGACGCGTTCGGGTTGTATCCCTTCATCAATGGCATTGCTTGCAAAAAACAGACAGTCAACAGTGCACCTGGTTTATATTCATGACTCCCGCCTTAGTGGGCATGGCCCGCAGAGCCTTCTGGATGTCGTGGTGCCGAAGGTTTTGCTCGAGTGAGCCTGTCAATGTTTATCGCCTCTCTAGTTCACATGAAATTCCCAAGTTGGTTGGTGCAAATTGGCGAATATTTACCTACCTGTGTGTCTCTTCCATCTGGGGCAACTCTTTTGGTTGGATATGTAGAGGCATGCCGGGCCGCGGAAGAGCCCCGCCGCACCCTGCGGTCCCACAGTGACACTGATATGTGTTACTGACGTAGCGGGAGGTAGCATCGCATTTGGACAGCACGAGAAAGCAGCCTCTTTTGCAACAGGACTGTGCACCAACCCAGTTGGGAATTTTATGTGAACTAGAATCTTATTGATCTGGAAAAATTCTTATACTTAAAAACTGACCCTCCTACATCATAATAGACCACAAAGGCTAAACATTTTCACTAATTCCATTGTTGTGACTGAAAACAACTGAAATACTCAGGAATTAAGATCGTAAAATAAAAAGAAAGAGGTGGGGACGAGACCCTCAATCTACGTAGAACTGAGTGTAGATTAATTTTAGCCATTGTCACTGTGAACACGTCAGGACATAATTTAGATGCTAAGTTATATGACAAGGTTCAATATGGCAGGAAACCAAATTATTGAAGAAACATGCGAACCCTGGAAACACCATAAGTTACCATTATTGCTGCTAGGACTGCTTTTTTAAAACAAGGAATAGGTGGGAGAGCGTAAATTAAGAACATTACCTTCTCAGTATGAACAGTATGAAAAAAACCATCATTTTTAAGTCTGTTTCTAAACACATTGACTATATTTGTTTAGGCGTTGTGCCTGATGAATTGTAGAACCTAAGTAAATATTTTATGGTTTAAATCTTTTATTATTTTCACCAAAACAGGAAAAACAAGAAGACCACATTCATCATTCGGTACATCAGTGCTGAGCCACTTGCAAGGAACCCCCATCAAGTGTAAGGCAGTAGAAATATAAGTAAATAGTTTAAATCCAACTGTTATTGAAGTTTTAGTGATTAGTTATGTACTTTATAATTATTTAACTCTTGAACAACATCTAGATTATCAATGCACTAGTCACTTTATGAACGCTAGGAACAGAATCAAAATGTAAATAATTTCTGGGTTTTGAAACCAAAAGCTAAAAAGTACTTTACAGTGAAAGGTTCACATAATGGAGAATGTTGATCAATTACACATTGCCTACCTGTGTCTATTCACATTTAAACAGTCAATACCTGATGTATACATCGTACTACATATACTGAGAACATTGGAACATCACATAATTAGAAACCCTCCCACAACTAGGATTCACTATTCCTAAAAATCACTCGCACTTTACAGTAAACAAAATGAATTTACAAGATTGCCTCAAATCACAAATGATGGACTAATGTATTCATCAAATCTTGATTTTAAGAATAGGATTGATTTTCTTGTCTAGTCTGTCTTCACCTGTAATATGGGTAATTGCACTAGCACTTCAAAAGAGACACACTAGGCTCCAGGACTCTATGGTCCAGTAGAAGGCTGAGAGCTGAAACGCGTAGACCGTCCTCTACCTTTCATGTTTGCACCTTGGTTTAAATAAAGCACTTTGTAAAAACTTGCCGGTTGTGGTGCCGTGATCCTTCACCGAAGCTCCAGGATTGAGAAGGTGGTTGGAGGAATATCATACATATATATATATATATATATATTCACTAAAAAAAACATAGGTTTCACAATCGTTATAGTTAGGAATTAGCATTTAAAAAACCTTTGAAATTCACTGAAAAAACCATAGGTTTCACACTCATTATAGTTAGGAATTAGCATTTAAAAAACCTTCCAAATTCACTGAAAAAACCATAGGTTTCACACTGGGTATAGTTAGCTGAACATTTTACTCATACAAAACCATTGAAATTTCCACGTTATAGTTAGTTGGACTCACTATAACTCACGCGCCCACAATCCACTGCTGATGATGTCACATATTACATCATTCATGACATGGTCAGTGACATCACTGATGACATCACTGATGACATCTCAAATGGCATCACTGATGACATCACTGATGACATCATCTAGTAAATGTGTGTTCCTGTAAATTAAAAATGAAAAATGTGTTTAACATATTGTAGAATGAGTGTATGTATGAGTGTTTGGATAATGGATTTAGTAGGTGTGTGACTGACTGTATGAGTTGGAGATTAAATGTGTCTTACTGAATGCATGAGTTAGTGACTGAACTGTCTGAATGTGTGCATCATTATGTCTGTTGTTGTGTAAGCTGCTGCATGTGTTGATCAGTAGCTATATGAGTGGCTATATGGGTTATTGATTGGTTGTCCAAGTATTTGTATGTGAGGGTGAGTGTGTGTGTGGGTGGCTGGGATGTGTGTGACTCTGTGCATATATGTGTGAGCAGTTGATTCACTTGGTATATGGGTTCTACAGTGCATGTGGAAAGAGCTGTATGAGCGGTTGACTGTGTGCATGGCTGTGTTGGTGAGTGAATGGATATCTCAGTGCTACGCGTCTAAGTAAGTACATATGTAAAACGCAGTGCATGTGAGAGTTGGCATATATAAATGACTAAACATGAGAGCCTGTGATTGCGTAAGTGACTGTATGGATCAATGGGTACTTGTATCAGTGATTGTAAAAGAGAGTAAGTATGTGTTAGTATATGTTTGAATAAGTGAGGTTTAGTGTGTATAACTTTGTAGTTGAGGAAATGGGAGTGTGATTGATTCTTTGCATAAGTGACTAGGTGTTTGAGTAACTTTGTGGATGAGTGTCAGCATGTAAGTGTCTGTATAGATGTATGAGTGGATATGATAGTGTTCTATTGATGAGTGAATGTGTGAATGTATGTATGAGTGATTGTATGGGTGAATGAGTGGATGTGTGTGTAGACCTAGGAATCAGTGAGTGCGTATGTAGTTACGGGTATTGGTGTGTCAAATATTTCAGGAATGGTAGTTTGTATTTAACACTGGGTGTATCAAAGGTTAGATTGGAGTATGAGGAGGTGCATCGTATTATCACATGGATGATGTCATCAGTGATGTCATTTGAGATGTCATCAGTGATGTCATCAGTGATGTCATTTGAGATGTCATCAGTGATGTCATCAGTGATGTCACTGACAATGTCATGAATGATGTAATATGTGACATCATCAGCAGTGGATTGCGGGCGCGTGAGTTATAGTGAGTCCAACTAACTATAACGTGGGAATTTCAATGGTTTTGTATGAGTAAAATGTTCAGCTAACTATAACTGGTGTGAAACTTATGGTTTTCTCAGTGAATTTGAAAGGTTTTTTAAATGCTAATTCCTAACTATAACGAGTGTGAAACCTATGGTTTTTTCAGTGAATTTCAAAGGTTTTTTAAAAGCTAATTCCTAACTATAACGTTTTTGAAACCTATGGTTTCTTCATTGAATTTCATAGTTTTTTTAAAAGCTAATTCCTTTGTATATCGACTTTGTAACCTACGATTTTTTTTATTAGCTGTTTTTTACAACAATTATATATATATTTTTTTTTAATTATTTGTTCAATGTATTTTTTTTTTTTTTACATTTTTCCCTGGTGCGCTCAGGGTGTGTGCACCGGTAAGCTCTCCTGAGAGCGCACCGAGAGCGCTATTTCTGCGTTCGTAAAAAAAAATATGTATGAAAAGTAACTAATAATGCAAGACATTTATTACCATACTTATAAAAGCAATATTTTTGATTTACGAAATGAAAATGATTTTGCATTTCCGTAAAGCTATCCAAACGTCACTCAGGCGCGCCGCGTAAGCGCCCCCGGAAGCGCCTACGTTCGTGCCACGTAAGTGCCCCCGGAAGCGCTCCGGTGCGCGCAGCGTAAGCGCGTCAAGTCATGTGACCTTAAAATAACTCTTTTCATTGGTTGCTAACATTTTTTTTACAAAGAATGACATCCCCACCCATTTCCTTCACTTCTTCTTTCACTTTTGTGACTGCAAGACCTGTCTTTTTGCTCTTGGATCTTTGTTGGATTACCATGGCTGCCAGAGCATCCAGCAGCGATGATGACACAGAGGGATTTATTGATGAAGAGGAACCTCAGCCCAGGGTAAAAGAACACTTCATATGGAAGTTTTTTTCCATTCCAGATGATAAAAAAAGTAAATGCTCCAAAGGTGGAGTGCAGGATTTGTCACACTGTCCTGTCACGGGGTGACCCCACCAAAAAATATTCATTCGGAAACTCCACCATGATTCGCCACGTCGAGAGGAGGCACCCCCAGAACTATGCCCAGGAGAGTGTCAGGGCTCTGGCACGGGAGGCTCCCTGGGATGGTGCCTCTACTTCAACCGGAGGACCAACTACATCGGTGAGGGGGCGACCAGAAGAGCTGATCCCTAATATTCAGCCTGCTTTTAATGAAGCCGTAATTAAATGCAGAAAATGTGATCAGCTACTTTGTTATGGGGAACAAAGTGTTATGCTCATGGTTCGAGCATTAGACAACCACCGCTGCCGTCCCCAGTCCTAATTTTGATTATTTTTTTTGCTCCTGTTGAGCAGTTTCCCATTCCCTGTTTTTGTTTTTGTTAAAAAAAAGGAAAAAAGAGGAAAAAAAAAGTTCTTTTCAGAACTACCTCCAATTCTCATCAAAGACCTGTATTCTTAAAAAAATGAAAAAGAGTAACTGAAGTGGAGTGCAGTGAGAGAGGAGAGGAAAATGAGTGAGAAAGCAAAGAAAGGGACGATAGGGAAAGGGAAGTGAAGTAGGGGGACTGAAAGAAGGTGAGTGTGGGGAAGGAGAGTGAGGAGAAGAAGAGTGAACATGGGGAATGTGGATAAGTGAAGAAAATGTAGAAAAAGAACGGTGGTGTGGAAGGGTAAGAAAAGAGCAGTGATGTTTAGGAAAGAGTGGAGATCCAGACTGGATAAAGACAATTGAGTGTGAGACAAGGTGAGTAAGGCAGTGAAGAAACAGAGAAAGTGAAAGAAAAAGTAAGAGTGGAAGACTGAAGGCCTCATTTATGAGGCCATGCGTCACTTTTACGCCGCCGGTGCGTCACTTTTTGTGACGCACCAGAGGTGTAAAAAATGCACCTTGTTGAGTCATATTTACAAAGTGACGCATCTAGGTAGATGCGTCACTTTGTAAAACCCTGCGCCACATTATACCTGCGCCAGGTGTAACATATGCAAAGGGGGCGTATTGATGTACGAAAGGGTCGTAGAAGTGACGCAGTGAAATCTATGAGATTTCACTGCGTCACTTTTAGGACACCGTTGCGTCAAAATCTTGCGCCTGCCTCACAGCAGGCGTAAGACTGACGCAGGCCCTTTCACATGGGGCTGGCCCCATGTGAAAGGATGCATTGCAGGAGTAGCGTCACTTTTGTCACACACTCCAGCAATGCATCATTTTGCGCTTACAGATACGTCAGAAATACTGACGTATCTGTAACTCCTTGCAACATAATGTGTCATACATTAAATATGACGCATGAGTAGAAGACTGAAGGTCTCATTTATGAGGCCATGTGTCACGTTTACGCCACCGGTGCGTCACTTTTTGTGACGCACCAGTGCTGTAAGAAATACACCTTGTTGAGCCATTGCGTCTAAATCTTGCGCCTGCCTCACAGCAGGCATAAGACTGACGCAGGCCCTTTCACATGGGACTGGCCCCATGTGAAAGGATGCATTGCTGGAGTTGCATCATTATTGTGACACACTCCAGCAATGCATCACTTTCCTATAAACACTTTATTTTTTTTACTCTATTTTTTACACTGTTTTTCCCCGTGGTGCGCTCAGGGTGCGCATACCTGAGAGCCCCCTTTTAATTATTTCCCCATTTATTTTTCACCTCTTGTGTCTCTGTTCTTCAGAGTCACAAGATGGCGGACTATGCAGACCATTTAGAATGTTTACAGACACCCAAGAGCCAATTAGCTTTTTAAATTTACAGCCAATTAAAATGTTTCTTTGGTTTTGAATTTGTGTGTGATGAAGTTTCATTGGTTTTCTACTAATGAAATGGTTTTCTAATGAGAGGGAAACACAGCCATTTTGTGATAGTACTCTTTGAGGTACATTTATGAGGAATTTTTGGTGTTCTATTTCTGGTGTGAAATTTACACAGTATTAACTCTTCTACTGCTTTCTAAAAGGTGAGTTGTTAATTTGTAAGGGGAATTGAATACTTGATAAACCTAGTTTAGTATTATCTATTACTAAAAACAATAAATTAAAGTGATTTTTTTTCCTCCAATTTACAGCAAGAAATTTGAAAAGAATATGGATCTCAATGAGGACAGCGTTAATATTAATTTTGAAATTTCTGCGACCTTTGTTGAGGCGAGCTTTATAGAGGTCTTAAATGATCCTGTTGAGAACACTATCCATGAAGAAGACCTTTTTTTGAGAGGAGATGGAATGGAGGATTTTAATGATGAGACTTTGGATGCTGAATTAATGGAATGTTTGGACTATATTGAGTTCCAGGAGTCATGTATGAAGAGTTCTGATGAGGAGATTCCTGATCAGTTAATGTTAGAAGTTCTTCTAAATTATGACAATTCTGAAGAATAAATGTATATTTAAAATTATAAATTGTTTGAGAAATTTTTCTATTATTCTACTTGTAATTTTTGAGATGGTAGTGAAATGATTGTGGTATAAAGTGAGACTTATAGTATAGAGTGCAACATTTCTGTGTTACATAGTAAGTTTACTCACAGTTACTTCCCTTCTCTCACTATATTTTCTCCAATGTGCATTTCACATCTCTTCTTCATCTCATGCCTTCTTTCTCTCACTGTCTCTCTCTAATGTACACTATCACCGCCATTTTTAGTATTTTCAGAAGACAGTGAAATGTAATGCTCCAAAGGTGGAGTGTAATATCTGCCATACTGTACTTTGCAGAGGAGACCCCAGAATGAAGTACAATTTTGGTAATCCAACTATGATTCGGCACGTGCAGAGGAGGCACCCCCAGAACTATGCCCGGAAGAGTATCAGGGCTCTGGGACGAGAGGCTCCAAGAGATGGTGCCTCTACTTCAAATGGAGGAACAACTGCATCGGTGAGGGGGCGATCAGAGCAGCTGATCCCAAATATTCAGCCTGTTTTTAATAAGGTCTCCATCAAATGCAAAAATTGTGATGCGCTACTTTGTTACGGGGAAGAAAGTATTATGATCATTGTTCGAGCATTAGAGAACCACCGCTGCCATCCCCAGTCCTATTTTTAGTGAGAGAGGAAAGGAAAATGAGCGAGGGAGCAAAAAAAGACACAAGAGGGGAAGGGAAGTGAAGTAAGGGATTGAAAGAAAGTGAGTGTGTGAGTATAACTAAGTTATAGGGAGTGAGCTTGACAGAAGAGGCGTGAGAGACTAAAGAGATGGGGAGAATGAGACTAACAAAGAGAGAATGAGGGAAGGGGAGTGTAGAACTAAGAAGATAGAGGGAATAAGACAAGGAATTAGTGAAGTGGATTAAGTAGAGGAAGGGAAGAGAAAACAGTGAAAAAGCGAAGGATGGGAAGAGAGAGGAAGGAATGTAAAGGAGAAGGTCTGAAAGAAGATGAGTGTGGGAGTATGGCTCAGTAATAGGGAGTGACCATGATAGAAGAGTAGTGAAAGACTAAGAGGACGGAGAGAATGGGGGTAACACAGAGAGAGTGAAAACAGGGGAGTAAGTAAGTAGAGAACAGAGGGTTTGACAGAAGCAGTTACTGAACTCTAGAAAGAGGAGTAAGGGAAGGGAAAAGAGTGAAGGAGTGAAGGATGGGAAAAGAGATGAAGGAAAGTAAAGGAGAAGGTCTGAAAGAATGTGAGTGTAGGAGTATGGCCGAGTTATAGGGAGTGAGCGTCACAGAAGAAAAGTGAGAGACTAAGGAGATGGAGAGAATGAGGCTAACAGAAAGAGATTAAGGGAAGGGGAGTGTAGAAGTAAGAAGACAGAGAAAGAAAGAGAAGTAGTAACAGAAGTGGAGTAAGGAGAATAAAAGAAGGGAAAAATATAAAATAATGAAGTAAAAGAAGAGAGAGGAAAGAAAATAAAGGAGAAGGCCTGTTTTTCCCTATCGTGCGCTTCAGGACCTCATTTATGAGGCCATGCGTCACTTTTACGCCGCCGGTGCGTCACTTTTTGTGACGCACCAGTGGTGTAAAAATTGCACCTTGTTGAGTCATATTTACAAAGTGACGCATCTAGGTAGATGGGTCACTTTGTAAACCCTGCGCCACATTATACCTGTACCAGGTATAATATATGCAAAGGGGGTGTATTGACGCAAAGAAGGGTCGTACAAGTCACTTTCAGGACGCCGTTTTGTGAAAATCTTGCGCCTGCCTCACAGCAGGCCTAAGACTGACGCAGGCCCTTTCACATGGGGCTTACCCCCATGTGAAAGGCTTACCCCATGTGAAAGGATGCATTGCTGGAAATTATTTTTTTACTATAATTTTTTACACTGTTTTTCTCTGTGGTGCGCTTCAGGGCCTCATTTATGAGGCCATGTGTCACTTCTTGTGACGCACCAGTGGAGTAAAAATTTCACCTTGTTGAGTCATATTTACAAAGTGACACATCTAGGTAGATGCGTCACTTTGTAAACCCCTGCGCCACATTATATCTGCGACACGTATAATGTATGCAAAGGGGGCGTATTGACGCAAGGAAAGGTCGTAGAAGTGATGCAGTGAAATCTATTATATTTCACTGTGTCACTTTTAGGACATCGTTGCGTCAAAATCTTGCGTCTGCCTCACAGCAGGCGTAAGACTGATGCAGGCCCTTTCACATGGGACGTGCCCCATGTGAAAGGATTCATCGCTGGAAATTATTTGTGGGTAATAGAGAAAGAGTGAGAAAAGTGGAGTGAATAAATTAGAAGACAGAGGGTTTGAGAGAAGGAGTTATTGAAGTGGAGTAAGAAGAGTAAGAGAAAGCAAAAGAATGAAAGAGCAAAGGATGGGAAGAGAGAGGAAGGCAAGTAAAGGAGAAGGTTTCCAAAAAGGTGAGTGTGGGAGTATGTCTGAGTTATAGTGAGTGAGCGTGACAGAAGAGGAGTGAGAGACTAAAGAGACGGAGAGAATGAGGCTAACAGAGAGAGAATGAAGTAAGAGGAGTGTAGAAGGAAGATGATAGAGGAAGTAAGACAAGGAATTAGTGAAGTGGAGTAAGGAGAGTAAGGGAAGGGAAAACAGTGAAGGAGCGAATGATGGAAAGACAGAGGAAGGAAAGTAAAGGAAAAGATCTGAAACAAGGTGAGTGTAGGAGTATGGCTGAGTTATAGGGAGTGAGCATGATAGAAAAGGAGTGAGAGAATAAGAGGACAGAGAGAATTATGCTAACAGAGAGAGAATGAGGTAATGGGAGTGTACAGTTAAGAGGACAGAAGTAGTAAGAGAAGGAGTTAGTACAGTGGAAAAAGAAAATAAGGGAAGACAAAAGAGTGAAGGAGGTAAGGAAGGAAAGATTGAGGAAGCAAACTAAAGAAGAAGGTCTGAAAGAAGGTGAGTTTGGGAGTATGGCTGAGTTATAGGCAGTGAGCGTGACAGAAGAGAATTGAGAGACTAAGGGGATGGAGAGAATAAAGCTAACAGAAAGAGATTGAGGGAAGGGGAGTGTAGAAGTAAGAAGAAAGAGGGAGTAAGAGAAGTAGTTAATGAAGTGCAGTAAAGAGAGTAAAGGAAGGGAAAAAAATAAAACAAAGAAGTAAGAGAAGAGAGAGGAAAGAAAGTAAAAGAGAAGGCCAGAAAGAAGGTGAGAGTAAGAGAAGAGTGTGAAAAAAGAGAGTAAATGTGGGGATTCAGAATAAGTGAAGCAAGCGCAATACAGAGGTGTGAGAATATCAAAGAAGAGTAGTGAGGTTATGGAAAACAGTATAGAGAAAATAAATATTGTACATTAAACTTACCTTATAAGTAATGTCAACTTGGTTTTATATTTTCATTTAAATTTATATCTGTGAAAGACAAAACAAAATAAGTTACAATATTTATAATATTTATTTTACAATACAAGAGACAAAGTAGGAGATTAACAAGGGTAAAGGAGGGTGAGTGAAGGGCAGGGAGGTTGATGAAAAAAGGAAAATAAAGAGAGGATACAAGCAAGTGAGCTTGAGACAAAGGAAGTGAAGGAGTGAGAATATAGAGGTAGTGAAGGAAAGAGTGACAGAAAGGAACTGAGTAAGAGAACAAAGAAAGGTAAGGAAGGGAGCGTGGGTCAGTTTTAGGGAGTAAGCATAACGGAACAGGAGTGAGACAGTGAGAGGATCCAGAGACTGAAGCTAAGAGATAGGCAGTGAGGGAAAGGGAGTGAGGATGTGAGAGGACAGAGGAACTGAGAAAAGGAGTGCGTGAAGTGTAATAAGGTGAGTGAGAGAAGGGGAATTATTGAGGGAACAAAGAAAGGAAACAAGGGGAAGGGGAGTGAAGTAGAGTGACTGACAGCTGGAAAGTGGTGGATGGGAGAGAAGTAAAGGGCCGTGGTTAATGAGAATAAGTGAGGAAAATGGAATAAGGGAAGGGAGGTGAGGAAGAGTGAAAAATAGGCCAGTGAGGGTGAGTTAAGAGAAGTGATAGAGGGTGGAAATAGGTAAGTGAGCATAAGAGAATGGGATAATAATATATATTTAATAATACAAAATACAAAATAATTTCAACAACATGTTAAATGGTTTATTTTTGCTGTTCTCAGAATATATTGAATTTCACTTAAAACAGTGACTTCAACAGTACTCATCATATGACAGCAGGCAAAAAAAAAACATCAAAATGATTGTGTTTAAAAAACCCATTGAATAATTTCTTAAATAATGTAAAATTTTAAAAACCATATCTTTACTCACTTTTGATCTATCCACTTTTCCACGAGGCCAAATAGTATATGAAAAGTCCTTTTTAGATGGAAATTAGTCCAGAGTCTTCTTAATGTCTCATTTACCCGACTTTCTGAAAGAAAAGCTCCAACATCTTTTGCATTATGAAACAATACTTTTACTTCCACCTCTAGCTTATTTTTTATAAAAAATTTCTATAATACTCACAGCACACACTATATGATAAACATATACTATCTCTATGAGTACTACATGTTTTTCATTACCTTCATCACTCTCATTCAGAAAGTAATTTTGAAGAGCAAACTAAGTTATATTAACTGCTGCAATCTTCATAGGCCAATTACCTTCCCTAGAATTTCGGTTGTAAGAACACTAGGTAAGAATTTAGTAAGTCAGAAGGCAAACGTTGTTTGAAAGTCAATTGAGTATCATTACAGACCTTCCAACCTTTTTCCCATTTTAAATAACATTTGTAATGTCCTGATGTTGTTGAAGGACCATCATGGTAAATAATTGCTGCAGTTGGAAAGGTTCTTCCTGAAACTGATAATTGAGAAGCCACATAATTTTTAATTAATGTTGTCAATTTAGTTCCATCAGGTCTACATCGTTGGAACATTAAAATAACATACTGTCCATATATTATTAAAAATAAAGTTGATAGCATTTCAGATTTACATTGACTACAGGCCATGTTTTGATTTGCTGCTCTAACTAGATTATTAAAAGACACTGATTTGCAGTCTGGTAAAGTCAAATATATAAATCTTTCAGTGTCTACTGTAGTACTACTTGAAAAGGAGCAATTGTCACAGTCATGTTGCCATTTATAAGAAAGGCCAAAAAGATTTTCTACATCTACTCCTTCATCTTGCAAAACAACAAGCATATACATTAGAAATTCCTGACAATCCTGCTGAATATTCTGTGAAAATTGATTTAGACCAGAACATATGTCTAATACCTTTCGAATTTCAGAAACACTTTGTATTTTCGTTCTATCACTGCTACATTTCTCTAATACAGAATTTAATAAACAACAAAGTGTTTGATCACGATTTTCAGCAATCTGTTCTTTTACAGTTTGGAGAAAAAAAAAACATTAACCACTACATTAGCATAGCAGTTGACATCAGAACTATTTTCAAATCGAAATCCAACAACATCTTTAACTGAATCCATTTCCTTTCTGCTTACAATTACTGTTTCATCTACTTTTTTCTTTTTGCTACAACTTCACTACAATTTTTCTCATTTCTTCTTTTTCGGCCTACCACACGCTTTTCAAACAGAGGATGTTGAGGTAAATTTGGAGCATACTCTCTTCTTAACCTATTATATTCTTTTACACAATTTAGATCTGCATTAATTTGTCACATCAAAATCAATCAAGTACAATCCAGATAAAGTTCTGACTCGAGATAAAGCAACATATGCCATGCCCTCCTTGAACACAGAATTTCCAATATTCACCAAAGCACTATCAACACTTAAACCTTGAGATTTATGAATAGTTACTGCATATGCCAAAGAAACAGGAAACTGTTTTCTGCGGACATATAAATCTTTCACTAGCAAAAAGCGAGCAGAACAATGAGTGATTTGTTGTACTTCTTCAATACCATCAAATTTAATTTTTATAATTTCAATTTCATCTCTATTTCGGTAATTCACAAAATCCACAACATGACCCATTGCTCCATTTACTAAACCTCTTTCCACATGTAAATTACGTCGAAAAATTATACAACAATTTAAAGATGCATACAGAGTCTTTTCCATACCAGCAGTTTTAGATATTGTCTTCTCTAAAGAATCCAATTTTGTTTTCAACATTTCTGACAAAATAATAGTGGCTCCTTCATGTTCTATTTTATCAATAGCTCCCAGTTTCACAATCTCTTGATTTTCCAACTTTAACATTTTGGTGTTGAAGATTGAACATTCTTGCAGAGTTGGCATCAAGCATATGACAGATTTGTTTTCAGAAATTTTCTTACAAATATTCTCTGGGACAATATTTTCCTTTGGAAACAAATTGGAAATTAATCGTCCATGTAAAGCTTCTTTGCCATGCTCAGTTAGTTTTCCAATTCTTACATCTTGTAGAATATTTTTATAACCTTCATCCTTTGCCTGTCGCATATTTTGAAGTAGTTCTGCATATTTTAAATTTAGCCATATGTTAACATTTCCAATGCTTCCTGAGCACTTCCTGGTATCTTCATGCGTAAGCATTTTAAACACTGGCTGTCCTTTCACTGGCATTAGTTGCAGTAAATCTCCAAAAACAATGATGTGTTTGCATCCAAATAACACATCATAGTCTGTTTTAAAAGTTTCTTGCATTCTTAAATGCACAAAAGCAAGCATTACATTTGATACCATGCTTACTTCATCAATGATAAGAAGTTTCATTTTTTTTACGACTCTTGAAACTTCACAACAAGCTTCTCCAGATAGCTTGTGGTATTGTAATTTGTTATCATGCTCCTGGCAGCATCAATAAGCGGTGTAAAGTAATCCCTTTAATGTTGTGTGCTGCCAACCCAGTTGGAGCAGTAACAACACAAGACAGCGATGACTCCATTGTTTTCTGCAAATATGTTTCAATCGCTTTAATCAGGAAACTTTTCCCAGTTCCTGCTTCTCCACTCACATACAGTATAATAGGAACAAATGATGTACATGAGCACTCTTTCTTCTCATGAGATAAACCATGCTTAATTTGTTGTGTGACTTGGTCATATATTTGTCTCTGCTCAACGTTTAGTTCTTTCTCCAAATCTTCTAAGTCAACTCCATCCTCCTGAGCTTGTTCCATGGCTCTTTCAACTTCCTCCATGGCAGTGGCAGCTTCATTTTATATAATTGGTCCTCCTAGTGGATCCTGACTCAATGAAGCAGAACTCTGACTGTCTTGAGAACTGTCTCTTGCAATCTCTGCTGCAATTGTAGCTTCTTGCTGTATTTCCTCGTTCAACATTTGCAGATAATTTGAAAAAACAGGACATTCTATTGTATCCTTGGTTGCATTGAACGAATCTTCATAAGTAAGAAAATCTCCAAGTAGTTCCTCTTCTCTACGCTAAGGCTTAAAGAGTTGTAAAAGAGCTAAGTAATAAAATTCTCTTTTGTCTGGAGAATCACAACTCAATGTTCGATGATTAATCAAATGGCCTTTTCTTTGTTTTACTAAACAGCCTTCACATCCAATTACAGCATATACACCTTTATTGATGTCTTTTGTAATGTTCTTTTTAAAAAGGTAGGTTTGCAGAACTTCATAGAGACAAGCGTTCTCAAGGTGAGTACTTCTATTTGGATAGTATGTATCCAACATGTTTGTCTTCAGAATATCTGTACTGTCTGGTTCTTTCTCCGCCAAATACTCTATTTCTTGTAAAGATTTAAAAACTCGGTTTCGTGTTGCAGCAAGACCTAGACTCACCCAAATGATGGTTCTAGATTTGGCATATAGGCTTGTTGATGACAACCGATCAGAACATTCATACGCTCCAATTTCTCGATGCGACAACATCTTCAGACTGTAACTGTATAATTTCTTGCTTAGACTCTTTTCATGTGAAATTTCCTCCCACATTTCCTTCAGTTCTGTCTTTTCTGATTTTGTGATGTAAGATGTCACATATCGAGCTACAGCAATAGAGTTGTCAGCCACATATTTAATATCCATGTTAGCATTCCACATGGATAAAATGACTGGGTTGTAGTCATTTATGAATTTGGATTCCTCATTTCTTCTTAGGTTGTATGTACTTTTGGGTGATTTTCTTGTCACAGTATGTCCCAGAGAAGACATAAAATTGTTGACTCTTCCTTTCGATGTTACTAGACGTGGAAATTCAAAACGACATTTCGAGTAGAACTTGTCCTTGGATTTGTATTTTCGACTACAGTATTTCCCACAACGATGACTTTGAAAGCGTAAAACTTGGTGTCTTAAATTGTTTTCTTCTGTATTTTTCGGAACAGCACATGTGGAATACTGCTCAATGAAACTCATCACTTTCTCATCTGAATCTGTTCCAAATTTAGGTGAATCTTTAATCCATAGCAGCATATGTATATGAGGAGCACCTCTTGCTTGATACTCCTTTCTCCAAAAGAAATCCAACACCTCTCCAAGCGGAGGATTTTTTTTGTTTGTCATAAAAGTCATCATAGCTTCAAACCTATGATTGAAATACCTGCATACATTAACTGGATCCAAAGAGCACAGTTCTCCAGGTATCTTGTATTCAATATTTTCAATGTTTTTATTTGCCTCTCGTAGAAATTCAAGTAAGTCTTCCCAAGCATACTCAGCACAGCTAAGAGTGAGGAGCCATGTAGGAGTTCCTAGGTTTCTTAGCATACAGTTCAATTCCCCATGACGACAGTACCAATACACGTTAGTACCATGCTGACATGCCATGAGATTAATTAGCTGAGATTCCAAAACACTGTCTTGCAGTTTGACTTTATCCATAAAATCCCTTGCCGAAACATTTTGTAGATGTGCTCCACTTTTCAGTAAATGGTTTACTGCATAGGAAAGTCCAGACAAGTCACTCTCAAACAGTAGATGGAACAAATATGGAATGCATTGACGAAACCTTGGATCTTCTGCATATAATCTTGAAGTCCGGTATTCAGATGCAGGAATTTGAACAGGTCGGTCGTCATATCGTCCACCTTTACCTGTTGGGAATAACTGTGGAAAACAACGAGCTTCCAAACTTTCTTCCCATACACTATTGGGACTTCCTTCGGCTTTTTTCATCTGAAACAAGTCAATAGCATTCCCCATTACTTCTTTGGAATGCAATGGATGAACACTATAATGTTTGTAAATTTCTTCACTTCTAGAGACATCAACTTTTTCTATTTGTCCAGCAGAGATATCAGTGTCGTCTTGTGCAGTTGTTTCCTCATCTCCAACATACACATTTCTATAGTACTGATTATTTTTGACCAAATACAACGTTGCCTTCTTGACTTTCCTAACATCCACTAATTCTTGCCAGATTTTCTTACTTTTTGTCGGAACACCATTAACTAGAATAACCAGAGGTTCCTCTTCTACTTTTTCGACACCAATTGTATCAATATTTTTCTTAAAATATAGAGGCAAATACACAACTCTTCCCTTTAATCCTCTCTGTAAATCTGAAGGAGGCAATTTCCCTGTCTTAGGCTCCATGATAACAATAGCCTGAAAAAGATGCACACATTGAATCAGAATAGACTCATAGGTATTTAAATCCATCAATTCAGAAGGAATGTCTACCAACTCCATATTATTATGAACAGCTCTAGCAGGCATTCTGTTTTCATTTAATTTATTATAGCAATATGTACAAATACGTTGATCAGAGCCCAGATCAAAACAATTTTCAACCAACAAATAAGTTGCAAAATCCTTCCACTCATTATTATTTATCTTTTCGCTTTTTACATATAAATCAACTAATCTAGTCTGATGCTTATAATGATTCCGTCGACAACAAACAAGAAAAATTAGGCCTTTCACTTGAATTCACTTTAAACTTTATAATTTCATTTTAAAATGTCTACATTCTCTTCTACATTACCTTCTATTGCTGTATCAATTTCTGCACTAACCTCTTTTTCACCAAAGTAACAAAACTCAATTTCATCACAAATGTTTTTGACATCTAATTCAGTTCCATGCAAAAGAGCACTGTTTAACTGTTTTAGTTTAAGTGCTGGACTTTCTGCATAGAACAACCTTCTCACTAATTTCCTCACTTTATTATGATGCACTGCTAACATCCTAAAATGGTGAAAAACACTCTGACATACTTTTCTTGAAAGACAAGCCAGTGAATGCCCTTGCAAACCTGTTTTTTCTCTCACTCTACAAGGATCTAACTCATGTAAAATTTTCATTTTTTGTTTCACACTTTTTTTAGTATATGTCCGTAAGAAATTGTGAAACAAATCAATTGATTCCTGTCGGACACTACAAATACTACTACGATTCCATGTATATACTGGAGCCTTAGGACATCTCCCTAAAACTTCATCAGCTAATACCTCTTCTGTATTTCTAGGCACAATCTCTTCTTTTTCAACCGGACAACCGTCCTTCACCTCATATGCTCGACCACTGGTGTCAACTGCATGCACCAAATCATTATCTTGAAAGTAACTTTCTTCATTAAAAAATGGCTCAGAACTTGAACTATGCCTCCATTCTCCAGAAAAAACATCACAGAAATTAGTTGGATTAATTACTCTCCTCCACTTACATTTTGATTTGAACACACTGATTATCTTATCAAGTGTACGAATTCTATTCATTACTAAACAAAACTATTTATTTTTCTCTTTAAATGCTTCATCCACAATCTTAACTATGGTTTTTTTTTCTTGTAAAAAGCGGACTTTTTTTTATACCTTTTTACATTTTTTAATAAATTTGTCACTATTCTGTTGTAAAACATTCGTCTACGTATTTCAGAAAACTGCTTGCTTCTTCGTTCGGTATGCAAAATGTCATGTCCTTGTACAGATCTAACATTTTTAGAATGACATCCTGTTTTCTTCAAAATTACAGGTATTTCATTGTTGTTTCTTAAAAAAAAATGTTTTCCTTGGCATTTCAATAAATTCCTCAGAAAATGTTTAGTTTGCTTACCAGGAGCATTTTTCTTTTTCTCTGTAGATTTTATTTTGGTTGGTTGTTGATTTTCTTTTCCCTTAGTCCTTAATTTTCTTTTATGATTTTTTTCTCTTTTTTCTTTAGAAGGCATCTTTTAGTTTGTTTGTATAGATGATTATAATCTGTAGTAAAGAAAAAATAACATATTATAGACCACTACAAACATATTACACATCAATTACAATAAGTAAATAATATAAACACTAGTATACAACAAAAGGCTCATTTACATTACACGTGTTTTCTTTTCTGTCAAAAACGATTAACTAATTAATTTTTTTCTCTTCTTTCTTTAGAAGGCATCTTTTAGTTTGTTTGTATAGATGATTATAATCTGTAGTAAAGAAAAAATAACATAATATAGACCACTACAAACATATTACACATCAATTACAATAAGTAAATAATATAAACACTAGTATACAACAAAAGGCTCATTTACATTACACGTGCTTTCTTTTCTGTCAAAAACGATTAACTAATTAATTTTTATGTCTTGTTTATGTATAGGTGGTCTGTTTTTGGCCTGTACATACTTTGAAATATTATAAGCAAACACACACATACTGCTTGCAGAGAAAGAGATGGTAGATTACATGTAATATGCTGGAGATGTGCCCAACATCACACCAAATCTATTGCATTTTCAATGCTTGTTTACTTTGGCTCCATCAAAAAGGCATTCAGATGTTTGCCATAAAATCTAAATATTACCACTCTATTTGCTCATTATATGAAGCTTCAGTCACAGTGTGATCTTAGGCACATTAATAGGATTTTAAATATAATGCACCATGTGTGTCTCTACCAACAGTATGTGTGACTCTGTCTAAGATTACAATGATGGGTGAATCAAGCTTCACTTACAGTGTGATCTTAGGCAGATTAGTAGGATTTTAGATATAATATACCATGTTTGTCTCTGCCAACAGTATGTATGACACCGAGGGCGAGATCTATTGCATTTTCAGTGCTTGTTCACTTTGGTTCCATCAAGAAAGGCATTCAGATATGTCATACATTTGCCATAAATTTGGAATGTTAGCATTCTACTTGGTTATTATATCAAGCTTTACTCACAGTGTGATCTTAGGCAGATTAATAGGATTTTAGAAATATGTGTGACACATCTGAATGCCTTGATGCAATGTTTAACATATGTGCAAGCAGAAAATGCATGCAGAATAATAAAATTGGCACCCAGACAAGAATATGAAATGCCGTGAGAGATGTTTAAAGGTTTCTTTTAATGGCATAAATTGAGATAGAATATACAAAAAAAAGACAAGCATATTTACAAGCTGCGTGCGCAATCTTTGACATAGCTGTGTGTTTATAAGGTAGTCTTCTTTATAAATTGCTCTTCTTTATCTTATATTCCATATCAATCAGTGATCAGTGATGTCATCAGTTATGTCACTGATCATGTCATGAATGATGTAATATGTGACATCATCAGCAGTGGATTGCGGGTGTGCAAGTTATAGTGAGTCCACCTAACTATAACGTGGGAATTTCAATGGTTTTGTATGAGTAAAATGTTCAGGTACCTATAACTGGTGTGAAACCTATGGCTTTTTCAGTGAATTTGAAAGGTTTTTTAAATGCTAATTCCTAACTATAACGAGTGTGAAACCTATGGTTTTCTCAGTGAATTTCAATGGTTTTTTAAATGCTAATTCCTAACTATAACGATTGTAAAACCTATGGTTTTTTCAGTGAATTTCATAGTTTTTTTAAAAGCAAATGCCTTTGCATATCGACTTTGTAACCTACGATAATTTTTTTTTATTAGCTGTTTTTCACAACAATTAATTATATATATATATATTTTTTAAATTACTTGTTCAATGTATATATTTAAAAAAAAAAAATTCCTGGTGCGCTCAGGGTGCGCGCACCGGTAAGCTCTCCCGAGAGCGCACCGAGAGCGCTATATAAAATATGTATGAAAAGTAAATAATAATGCAAGACATTTAGTACCATACTTATAAAAGCAGTATTTTTGATTTACGAAATGAAAATGATTTTGCATTTCCGTAAAACTATCAAAACGTCACTCAGGCGCGCCTTGTAAGCGCCCCGGAAGCGCCTACGTTCGCGCTGCGTAAGCGCCCCCGGAAGCGCCTACGTTCGTGCCACGTAAGCGCCCCCGGAAGCGCTCCGGTGCGAGCAGCGTAAGCGCGTCAAGTCATGTGACCCTAAAATAACTCTTTTCATTGGTTGCTAACAGTTTTTTTACAAAGAATGAAATCCCCACCCATTTCCTTCACTTCTTCTTTCACTTTTGTGACTGCAAGATCTGTCTTTTTGCTCTTGGATCTTTGTTGGATTACCATGGCTGCCAGACCATCCAGCAGCGATGAAGACACAGAGGGATTTATTGATGAAGAGGTTCACTCAGCCCAGGGTAAAAGAACACTTCATATGGAAGTTTTTTTTCATTCCAGATGATCAAAAAAAGTAAATGCTCCAAAGGTGGAGTGCAGGATTTTTCACAATATCCTGTCACGGGGTGACCCCACCAAAATATATTCATTCGGAAACTCCACCATGATTCGCCACGTCGAGAGGAGGCACCCCCAGAACTATGCCCGGGAGAGTGTCAGGGCTCTGGCACGAGAGGCTCCCAGGGATGGTGCCTCTACTTCAACCGGAGGACCAACTTCATCAGTGAGGGGGCAATCAGAGGAGCTGATCCCTAACATTCAGCCTGCTTTTAATAGAAGCGTAATTAAATGCAGATATTGTGATCAGTTACTTTGCTATGGGGAAGAAAGTGTTCTGCTCATGGTTCGAGCATTAACAACCACCGCTGCCGTCCTCAGCCCTAATTTTTTTTTTGTTTTTTGCTCCTGTTGAGCAGTTTCCCATTCCCTGTTTTTGTTTTTGTTGAAAAAAAGAAAAAAAGAAGAAAAAAAAGTTATTTTCAGAACTACCTCCAATTCTCATCAAAGAGCTGTATTCTTAAAAAAATGAAAAAGAGTAAGTGAAGAGGAGTGCAGTGAGAGAGGAGAGGAAAATGAGTGAGAAAGCAAAAAAAAGGGACGAGAGGGGAAGGGAAGTGAAGTAGGGGGACTGAAAGAAGGTGAGTGTGGGGAAGGAGAGTGAGGAGCAGGAGAGTGAACATGGGGAATGTGGATAAGTGAAGAAAATGTAGTAAAGGAACGGGGTGTGGAAGGGTAAGAAAAGAGCAGTGATGTTTAAGAAAGAGTGGAGATACAGACTGGATAAAGACAAGTGAGTGTGAGACCAGGTAAGTAAGGCAGTGAAGAAACAGAGAAAATGAAAGAAAAAATACCAGTAGAAGACTGAAGGCCTCATTTATGCACCTGCCTCACAGCAGGCGTAAGACTGACGCATGCCCTTTCACATGGGCTTGGCCCCATGTGAAAAGATGCATTGCTGGAGTTGCGTCACTTTTGTGACACACTCCAGCAATGCATCACTTTTGCGCTTACAGATACGTCAGAAATAATGAGGTATCTGTAACTCCTTGCGACATAATGTGTCATACATTAAATATGATGCATGAGTAGAAGACTGAAAGTCTCATTTATGAGGCCATGCGTCACTTTTACGCCACCGGTGCGTCACTTTTTGTGACGCACCAGTGCTGTAAAAAATGCACGTTGTTGAGTCATATTTACAAAGTGATGCATTTAGGTAGATGCATCACTTTGTAAACCCCTGCGCCACATTATACCAGCGTCAGGTGTAATGTATGCAAAGGGGGCGTATTGACGCAAGAAAGGGTCGTAGAGGTGATGCAGTGAAATCTATGAGATTTCACTGCGTCACTTTTAGGACACCATTGCGTCAAAATCTTGTGCCTGCCTCATAGCAGGCGTAAGACTGATACAGGCCCTTTCACATGGGACTGGCCCCATGTGAAAGGTTGCATTGCTGGAGTTGCATCATTTTTGTGACACACTCCAGTAATCACTTTCCTCTAAACACTCTACTTTATCTTTTTACTCTATTTTTTTACACTGTTTTTCCCCGTGGTACGCTCAGGGTGCGGGTACCGGAGAGCGCACCCGGGAGCGCACCCAGCGCTTACCCCGTGATAATTTCAAAAGGCCTCCTTTAGAAAACCTAGGGGGTCAGGGGGTGTCTACTCTGCCCCCTTTTAATTATTTCCCCATTTATTTTTCACCTCTTGTGTCTCTGTTCTTCAGAGTCACAAGATGGCGGACTATGCAGACCATTTAGAATGTTTACAGACACCCAAGAGCCAATTAGCTTTTGAAATTTACAACCAATTAAAATGTTACTTTGGTTTTGAATTTGTGTGTGATGAAGTTTCATTGGTTTTCTACTAATGGAATGGTTTTCTAATGAGAGGGAAACACAGCCATTTTGTGATAGTACTCTTTGAGGTACATTTGTGAGGAATTTTTGGTGTTCTATTTCTGGTGTGAAATTTACACAGTATTAACTCTTCTACTGCTTTAAAGAAGCTACGTTGTTAATTTGTAAGGGGAATTTAATACTTGATAAAGCTAGTTTAATATTATCTATTACTAAAAACTAAAAATTAAAGAGATTTTTTTTTCCTGCAATTTTCAGCAAGAAATTTGAAAAGAATATGGATCTCAATGAGGACACCGTTAATATTAATTGTGAAATTTCTGCGACCTTTGTTGAGGCGAGTTTGATTGAGGTTTTAAATGATACTGTTGATAACACTATCCATGAAGAAGACCTTCTTTTGAGAGGAGATGGAATGCAAGATTTTAATGATGAGACTTTGGATGCTGAATTAATGGAATGTTTGGACTATATTGAGTTCCAGGAGTCATGTATGAAGAGTTCTGATGAGGAGATTCCTGATCAGTTAATGTTATGAGGTTCTTCTAAATTATGAAAATTCTGTAGAATAAATTTATATTTATAAATTATAAATTGTTTTAGACATTTTTCTATTATTCTACTTGAAATTTATGAGATAGTAGTGAAATGATTGTGGTATAAAGTGAGACTTAAAGTATAGAGTGCAACATTTCTGTGTTACGTAGTAAGTTTACTCACAGTTACTTCCCTTCTCCCATTATATTTTCTCCAATGTGCACTTCACATCTCTTCTTCATCTCATGCCTTCTTTCTCTCACTGTCTCTCTCTAATGTACACTATCGCCGCCATTTTTTGTATTTTCAGAAGACAGTGAATTGTAATGCTCCAAAGGTGGAGTGCAATATGTGCCATACTATATTTTGCAGAAAAGACCCCAGAATGAAGTACAATTTTGGTAATCCAACTATGATTCGGCACGTGCAGAGGAGGCACCCCCAGAACTATGCCCGGAAGAGTGTCAGGGCTCTGGCACGGGAGGCTCCAAGAGATGGTGCCTCTACTTCAACTGGAGGTATAACTGCATCGGTGAGGGGGCGACCAGAGCAGCTGATCCCAAATATTCAGCCTGTTTTTAATGAGGCCCCCATCAAATGCAAAAATTGTGATGCCCTACTTTGTTACGGGGAACAAAGTATTATGATCATTGTTCGAGCATTAGAGAACCACCGCTGCCATCCCCAGTCCTAATTTTAGTGAGAGAGGAAAGGAAAATGAGTGAGGGAGCAAAAAAAGGGACGAGAGGGGAAGGGAAGTGAAGTAGGGGGGTTGAAAGAAGGTGAGTGTGTAAGTATAACTAAGCTATAGGGAGTCTAGCTTGACAGAAGAGGAGCGAGAGACTAAAGAGACGGAGAGAATGAGACTAACAGAGAGAGAATGAGGTAAGGGGGAGTGTAGAACTAAGAAGATAGAGGGAGTAAGACAAGGAATTAGTGAAGTGGATTAAGGTGAGTAAGGGAAGGGAAAGCAGTGAAAGAGCGAAGGATGGGAAGAGAGAGGAAGGAATGTAAAGGAGAAGGTCTGAAAGAAGATGAGTTTGGGAATATGGCTCAGTAAAAGGGAGTGGGCATGATAGAAGAGGAGTGAAAGACTAAGAGGACGGAGAGAATGGGGGTAACACAGAGAGAGTGAAAACAGGGCAGTGAGTAAGTTAGAGAACAGAGGGATTGACAGAAGCCGTTACTGAACTGCAGAAAGAGGAGTAAGGGAAGGGAAGAGAGTGAAGGAGTGAAGGATGGGAAAAGAGAGGAAGGAAAGTAAAGGAGAAGGTCTGAAAGAAGGTGAGTGTATGAGTACGGCCGAGTTATAGGGAGTGAGCGTGATAGAAAAGGAGTGAGAGGCTAAGAGGATAGAGAGAATGACGCTAACAGAGAGAGAATGAGGGAAGGGGAGTGTACAAATAAGAGGACAGAAGGATTAAGCAAAGGAATTAGTACAGTGGAATAAAAAAGTAAGGGAAGAGAAAAGAGTGAAGGAGCAAAGGATGGAAAGAGAGAGGAAGCAAACTAAAGGAGATGGTCTGACAGAAGGTGAGTGTGGGAGTATAGCTGAGTTATAGGCAGTGAGCGTGACAGAAGAAAAGTGAGAGACTAAGGGGATGGAGAGAATGAGGCTAACTGAAAGAGATTAAGGGAAGGGGAGTGTAGAAGTAAGAAGACAGAGAAAGAAAGAGAAGTAGTAAGTGAAGTGGAGTCAGGAGAATAAAAGAAGGGAAATATATAAAACAATGAAATAAAAGAAGAGAGAGGAAATAAAATAAAAGAGAAGGCCTGTTTTTCCCTCTGGTGCGCTTCAGGACCTCATTTATGAGGACATGCGTCACTTTTACGCTGCCGGTGCGTCACTTTTTGTGACGCGCCAGTGGTGTAAAAATTGCACCTTGTTGAGTCATATTTACAAAGTGACGCATCTAGGTAGATGCGTCACTTTGTAAACCCCTGCGCCACATTATACCTGCACCAGGTATATTATATGCAAAGGGGGTGTATTGACGCAAAGAAGGGTCGTACAAGTGACGCAGTGAAATCTAAGAGATTTCACTGCGTCACTTTCAGGACGCCGTTGTGTCAAAATGTTGCACCTGCCTCACAGTAGGCCTAAGACTGACGCAGACCCTTTCACATGGGGCTTACCCCATGTGAAAGGATGCATTGCTGGAAATTATTTTTTTACAACATTTTTTTACACTGTTTTTCTCTGTGGTGCGCTTCAGGGCCTCATTTATGAGGGCATGTGTCACTTTTACGCCGCCGTTGCGTCACTTTTTGTGACGCACCAGTGGTGTAAAAATTGCACCTTGTTGAGTCATATTTACAAAGTGACACATCTAGGTAGATGCATCACTTTGTAAACCCCTGCGCCACATTATATCTGCGCCATGTATAATGTATGCAAAGGGGGCGTATGAGATTTCACTGCGTCACATTTAGGGCATTGTTGTGTCTAAATCTTGCGTCTGCCTCACAGCAGGCGTAAGATTGACGCAGGCCCTTTCACATGGGACTTGCCCCATGTGAAAGGATTCAACGCTGGAAATTATTTGTGGGTAATAGAGAAAGAGTGAGAAAAGTGGAGTGAATAAATTAGAAGACAGAGGGTTTGAGAGAAGGAGTTATTGAAGTAGAGTAAGAAGAGTAAGAGAAAGCAAAAGAATGAAAGTGCAAAGGATGGGAAGAGAGAGGGAAGGAAGGAGTAAGTAAGTAAGTAGTAAGGAAAGGGAAAAGAGTGAAGGAGCGAAAGAAGGGAAGAGACCGGAAGGAAAGTAAAGGAGAAGCTTTGAAAGAAGGTGAGTATAGGAGTATGGTTGAGTTATAGGGAGTGAGCGTGATAGAAGAGGAGTGAGAGACTAAAGGAACGGAGAGAATGAGACTAACAGAGAGAGAATGAGGGAAGGAAAGTGTAGAACTAAAAGGATAGAGAAGTAAGAGGAGTTAGTGAAGTGGATTAAGGAGAGTAGGGGAAGAGAAAAGAGTGAAGGAGCAAAAGAAGGGAAGAGACCGGAAGGAAAGTAAAGGAGAAGGTTTTAAAGAAGGTGAGTGTGGGAGTATGGCTGAGATATCGGGAGTGAGTGTGACAGAAGAGGAGTGAGAGACTAAGGGGATGGAGAGAATGAGGCTAACAGAAAGAGATTGAGGGAAGGGGAGTGTAGATGTAAGAGGACAGAGGAAGAAAGAGAAGGAGTAAGTGAAGTGCAGTGAAGAGAGTAAAGGAAGGGAAAAAATTAAAACAAAGAAGTAAGAGAAGAGAGAGGAAAGAGAGTAAAAGAGAAGGCCGGAAAGAAGGTGAGAGTAAGAGAAGAGTGTGAAAAAAGAGAGTAAATGTGGGGATTCAGAATAAGTGAAGCAAGCGCAATAAGAGAACAGTGGTGTGAGAATATCAAAGAAGAGTAGTGAGGTTATGTAAAACAGTATAGAGAAAATAAATATTGTACATTAAACTTACCTTATAAGTAATGTCAACTTAGTTTTATATTTTCATTTAAATTTATATCTGTGAAAGACAAAACAAAATAAGTTACAATATTTATAATATATATTTTACAATACAAGAGACAAAGTAGGAGATTAACAAGAGTAAATGAGGGTGAGTGAAGGGCAGGGAGGTTGATGAAAAAAGGAAAATAAAGAGAGGATAAAAGCAAGTGAGCTTGAGACAAAGGAAGTGAAGGAGTGAGAATATAGAGGTAGTGAAGGAAAGAGTGACAGAAAAGAACTGAGTAAGAGAACAAAGAAAGGTAAGGAAGGGAGTGTGGGTCAGTTTTAGGGAGTAAGCATAACGGAAGAGGAGTGAGACAGTGAGAGGATCCAGAGACTGAAGCTAAGAGACAGGCAGTGAGGGAAAGGGAGTGAGGATGTGAGAGGACAGAGGAAGTGAGAAAAGGAGTGAGTGAAGTGTAATAAGATGAGTGAGAGAAGGGGAATTATTGAGGGAACAAAGAAAAGAAACAAGGGGAAGGGCAGTGAAGTAGAGTGACTGACAGCTGCAAAATGGTGGATTGGAGAGAAGTAAAGGGCCGTGAAGGAGTGGTTAATGAGAATAAGTGAGGAAAATGGAATAAGGGAGGTGAGGAAGAGTGAATAAAGGCCAGCGAGGGTCAGTTAAGAGAAGTGATAGAGGGTGGAAATAGATAAGTGAGCATAAGAGAATAGGATAATAATATATATTTAATAATACAAAATACAAAATAATTTCAACAACATGTTAAATGGTTTATTTTTGCAGTTCTCAGAATATATTGAATTTCACTTAAAACAGTGACTTCAACAGTACTCATCATATAACAGCGGGCAAAAAAAACACAATCAAAATGAATGTGTTTAAAAAACCCATTGAATAATTTCTTAAATAATGTAACATTTTAAAAACCATATCTAAATTCACTTTTGATCCATCCACTTTTCCACGAGGCCAAATAGTATATGGAAAGTCCTTTTCGATGGAAATTAGTCCAGAGTATTCTTAACGTCTCATTTACCCGACTTTCTGAAAGAAAAGCTCCAACATCTTTTGCATTATGAAACAATACTTTTACTTCCACCTCTAGTTTACTTTTTATAAAAAAATTCTATAATACTCAGAGCACACACTATATGATAAACATATACTATCTCTATGAGAACTACATGTTTTTTATTACCTTCACCACTCTCATTCAGAAAGTAATTTTGAAGAGCAAACTAAGTTATATTAACTGCTGCAATCTTCATAGGCCAATTACCTTCCCTAAAACACTAGGTAAGAATTTAGTAAGTCAGAAGGCAAACGTTGTTTGAAAGTCAATTGAGTATCATTACAGACCTTCCAACCTTTTTCACATTTTAAATAACATGTGTAATGTCCTGATGTTGTTGAAGGACCATCATGGAAAATAATTGCTGCAGTTGTAAAGGTTCTTCCTGAAATTGATAATTGAGAAGCCACAACATTTTTAATTAATGTTGTCAATTTAGTTCCATCAGGTCTACATCGTTGGAACATTAAAATAACATACTGTCCATATCTTATTAAAAATAAAGTTGATAGCATTTCAGATTTACATTGACTACAGACCATGTTTTGATTTGCTGCTCTAACTAGATTATTAAAAGACACTGATTTGCAGTCTGGTAAAGTCAAATATATAAATCTTTCAGTGTCTACTGTAGTACTACTTGAAAAGGAGCAATTGTCACAGTCATGTTGCCATTTATAAGAAAGGCCAAAAAGATTTTCTACATCTACTCCTTCATCTTGCAAAACAACAAGCATATACATTAGAAATTCCTGACAATCTTGCTGTATATTCTGTGAAAATTGATTTAGACCAGAACATACGTCTAAAACGTTTCGAATTTCAGAAACACTTTGTATTTTCGGTCTATCACTGCTACATTTCTCTAATACAGAATTTAATAAACAACAAAGTGTTTGATCACGATTTTCAGCAATCTGTTCTTTTACAGTTTGGAGAAAAAAAACAACATTAACCACTACATTAGCATAGCAGTTGACACCAGAACTATTTTCAAATTGAAATCCAACAACATCTTTAACTGAATCCATTTCCTTTCTGCTTACAATTACTGTTTCATCTACTTTTTTTCTTTTTGCTACAACTTCACTACAATTTTTCTCATTTCTTCTTTTTCGGCCTACCACACGCTTTTCAAAAAGAGGATATTGAGGTAAATTTGGAGCATACTCTCTTCTTAACCTATTATATTCTTTTACACAATTTAGATCTGCATTAATCTTTGTCTCATCAAAATCAATCAAGTACAATCCAGATAAAGTTCTGACTCGAGATAAAGCAACATATGCCATGCCCTCCTTGAACACAGAATTTCCAATATTCACCAAAGCACTATCAACACTTAAACCTTGAGATTTATGAATAGTTACTGCATATGCCAAAGAAACAGGAAACTGTTTTCTGCGGACATATACATCTTTCACTAGCAAAAAGCGAGCAGAACAACGAGTGATTTGTTGTACTTCTTCAATACCATCAAATTTAATTTTTATAATTTCAATTCCATCTCTATTTCGGTAATTCACAAAATCCACAACATGACCCATTGCTCCATTTACTAAACCTCTTTCCACATGTAAATTACGTCGTAAAATTATACGACAATTTAAAGATGCATACGGAGTCTTTTCCATACCAGCAGTTTTAGATATTGTCTTCTCTAAAGAATCCAATTTTGTTTTCAACTTTTCTGACAAAACAATAGTGGCTCCGTCATGTTCTATTTTATCAATAGCTCCCAGTTTCACAATCTCTTGATTTTCCAACTTTAACATTTTGGTGTTGAAGAGTGAACATTCTTTCAGAGTTGGCATCAAGCATATGACAGATTCGTTTTCAGAAATTTTCTTAAAAATATTCTCTGGGACAATATTTTCCATTGGAAACAAATTAGAAATTAATCGTCCATGTAAAGCTTCTTTACCATGCTCAGTTAGTTTTCCAATTCTTACATCTTGTAGAATATTTTTATAATCTTCATCCTTTGCCTTTCGCATATTTTGAAGTAGTTCTGCATATTTGAAATTTAGTCATATGTTAACATTTCCAATGCTTCCTAAGCACTTCCTGGTATCTTCACGTGTAAGCATTTTAAACACTGGCAGTCCTTTCACTTGAGTTAGTTGCAGTAAATGTCCAAAAACAATGATGTGTTTGCCTCCAAATAACACATCATAGTCTGTTTTAAGAGTTGCTTGCATTCTTAAATGCACAAAAGCAAGCATTACATTTGATACCATGCTTACTTCATCAATGATAAGAAGTTTCATTTTTTTTTACGACTCTTGAAACTTCACAACAAGCTTCTCCAGATAGCTTGTGGTATTGTAATTTGTTATCATGCTCCACTGGCAGCATCAATAAGCGGTGTAAAGTAATCCCTTTATTGTTGTGTGCTGCCAACCCAGTTGGAGCAGTAACAACACAAGAGAGCGATGACTCCGTTGTTTTCTGCAAATATGTTCCAATCGCTTTAATCAGGAAACTTTTCCCAGTTCCTGCTTCTCCACTCACATACAGTCGAATAGGTACAAATGATGTACATGAGCACTCTTTCTTCTCATGAGATAAACCATGCTCAATTTGTTGTGTGACTTATATTTGTCTCTGCTCAACGTTTAGTTCTTTTTCCAAATCTTCTAAGTCAACTCCATCCTCCTGAGCTTGTTCCATGGCTCTTTCAACTTCCTCCATGGCAGTGGCAGCTTCATTTTGTATAATTGGTCCTCCTAGTGGATCCTGACTCAATGAAGCAGAACTCTGACTGTCTTGAGAACTGTCTCTAGCAATCTCTGCTGCAATTGTAGCTTCTTGCTGTATTTCCTCGTTCAACATTTGCAGATAATTTGAAAAAACAGGACATTCTATTGTATCCTTGGTTGTATTGAACGAATCTTCATAAGTAAGAAAATCTCCAAGTAGTTCCTCTTCTCTAGGCCAAGGCTTAAAGAGTTGTAAAAGAGCTAAGTAATAAAATTCCTTTCTATCTGGAGAATCACAACTACATTTTCGATGATTAATCAAATGGCCTTTTCTTTGTTTTACTAAACATCCTTCACATCCAATTACAGCATATACACCTTTATTGATGTCTTCTGTGATGTTCTTTTTAAAGGTAGGTTTGCAGAACTTCATAGAGACAAGCGTTCTCAAGGTGAGTAATTCTATTTGGATAATATGTATCCAACATGTTTGTCTTCAGAATATCTGTACTGTCTGGTTCTTTCTCCGCCAAATACTCTATTTCTTGTACAGATTTCAAAACTCGGTTTCGAGTAGCAGCAAGACCTAGACTCACCCAAATGATGGTTCTAGACTTGGCATATAGACTTGCTGATGACAACCGATCAGAACATTCATACGCTCCAATTTCTCGATGCGACAACATCTTCAGACTGTAACTGTATAATTTCTTGCTTAGACTCTTTTCATGTGAAATTTCCTCCCACATTTCTTTCAGTTCTGTCTTTTCTGATTTTGTGATATAAGATGTCACATATCGAGCCACAGCAATGGAGTTGTCAGCCACATATTGAATGTCCATGTTAGCATTCCACATGGATAAAATGACTGGTTTGTAGTCATTTATGAATTTGGATTCCTCATTTCTTCTTAGGTTGTATGTATTTTTGGGTGATTTTCTTGTCACAGTATGTCGCAGAGAAGACATAAAATTGTTGACTCTTCCTTTCGATGTTACTGGACGTGGAAATGCAAAACGACATTTTGTGTAGAACTTGTCCTTGGATTTGTATTTTCGACGACAGTATTTCCCACAACGATGACTTTGAAAGCGTAAAACTTGCTGTCTTAAATTGTTTTCTTCTGTATTTTTCGGAACAGCACATGTAGAATACTGCTCAATGAAACTCATCACTTTCTCATCTGAATCTGTTCTAAATTTAGGTGCATCTTTAATCCATAGCAGCATATGTATATGAGGAGCACCTCTTGCTTGATACTCCTTCCTCCAAAAGAAATCCAACACCTCTCCAAGCAGAGGATTTTTTTTGTTTGTAATAAAAGACATCATGGCTTCAAACCTATGATTGAAATACCTGCATACATTAACTGGATCCAAAGAGCACAGTTCTCCAGGTGTCTTGTATTCAATATTTTCAATGTTTTTATTTGCCTCTCGTAGAAATTCAAGTAAGTCTTCCCAAGCATACTCAGCACAGGTAAGAGTGAGGAACCATGTAGGAGTTCCTAGGTTTCTTAGCATACATTTCAATTCCCCATCACGACGGTACCAATACTCGTTAGTACCACGCTGACATGCCATGAGATTAATTAGCTGAGATTCCAAAACACTGTCTTGCAGTTTGACTTTATCCATAAAATCCCTTGCCGAAACATTTCGTAGATGTGCTCCACTTTTCAGTATATGGTTTACTGCATAGGAAAGTCCAGACAAGTCACTCTCAAACAGTAGATGGAACAAATATGGAATGCATTGATGAAACCTTGGATCTTCTGCATATAATCTTGAAGTCCGGTATTCAGATGCAGGAATTTGAACAGGTCGGTCGTCATATCGTCCACCTTTACCTGTTGGGAATAACTGTGGAAAACAACGAGCTTCCAAACTTTCTTCCCATACACTAATGGGACTTCCTTCAGATTTTTTCATCTGAAACAAGTCAATAGCATTCCCCATTACTTCTTTGGAATGCAATGGATGAACACTATAATGTTCGTAAATTTCTTCACTTCTAGAGACATCAACTTTTTCTATTTGTCCAGCAGAGACATCAGTGTCGTCTTGTGCAGTTGTTTCCTCATCTCCGACATACACATTTCTATAGTACTGATTATTTTTTACCAAATACAACGTTGCCTTCTTGACTTTCCTAACATCCACTAATTCTTGCCAGATTTTCTTACTTTTTGTCGGAACACCATTAACTAGAATAACCAGAGGTTCCTCTTCTACTTTTTCGACACCAATTTTATCAATATTTTTCTTAAAATCTAGAGGCAAATACACAACTCTTCCCTTTAATCCTCTCTGTAAATCTGAAGGAGGCAATTTCCCTGTCTTAGGCTCCATGCAAACAATAGCCTGAAAAAGATGCACACATTGAATCAGAATAGACTCATAGGTATTTAAATCCATCAATTCAGAAGGAATGTCTACCAACTCCATATTATTATGAACAGCTCTAGCAGGCATTCTGTTTTCATTTAATTTAATTTATTATAGCAATATGTACAAATACATTGATCAGAGCCCAGATCGAAACAATTTTCAACCAACAAATAAGTTGCAAAATCCTTCCACTCATTATTATTTATCTTTTCGCTTTTTACATATAAATCAACTAATCTAGTCTGATGCTTATAATGATTCCGTCGACAACAAACAAGAAAAATTAGGCCTTTCACTTGAATTCACTTTAAACTTTATAATTTCATTTTAAAATGTCTACATTCTCTTCTACATTACCTTCTATTGCTGTATCAATTTCTGCACTAACCTCTTTTTCACCAAAGTAACAAACTCAATTTCATCACAAATGTTTTTGACATCTAATTCAGTTCAATGCAAAAGAGCACTGTTTAACTGTTTTAGTTTAAGTGCTGGACTTTTTGCATAGTACAACCTTCTCACTAATTTCCTCACTTTATTATGATGCACTGCTAACATCCTAAAATGGTGAAAAACACTCTGACAAGCCAGTGAATGCCCTTGCAAACCTGTTTTTTCTCTCACTCTACAAGGATCTAACTCTTGTAAAATTTTCATCTTTTGTTTCACACCTTTTTTAGTATATGTCCGTTAGAAATTGCGAAACAAATCAATTGATTCCTGTCGGACACTACAAATACTACTACAATTCCATGTATATACTGGAGCCTTAGGACATCTCCCTAAAACTTCATCAGCTAATACCTCTTCTGTATTTCTAGGCACAATCTCTTCTTTTTCAACCGGACAACCGTCCTTCACCTCATATGCTCGACCACTGGTGTCAACTGCATGCACCAAATCATTATCATGAAAGTAACTTTCTTCATTAAAAAATGGCTCAGAACTTGAACTATGCCTCCATTCTCCAGAAAAAACATCACAGAAATTAGTTGGATTAATTACTCTCCTCCACTTACATTTTGATTTGAACACACTGATTATCTTATCAAGTGTACGAATTCTATTCATTACTAAACAAAACTATTTATTTTTCACTTTAAATGCTTCATCCACAATCTTAACTATGGTTTTTTTTTCTTGTAAAAAGCGGATTTTTTTAACCTTTTTACATTTTTTAATAAATTTGTCACTATTCTGTTGTAAAACATTCGTCTACGTATTTCAGAAAACTGCTTGCTTCTTCGTTTGGTATGCAAAATGTCAAGTCCTTGTACAGATCTAAAATTTTTAGAATGACATCCTGTTTTCTTCAAAATTACAGGTATTTCATTGTTGTTTCTTAAAAAAAATGTTTTCCTTGGCATTTCAATAACTTCCTCCGAAATTTTTTAGTTTGCTTACCAGGAGCATTTTTCTTTTTCTCTGAAGATTTTATTTTGGTTGGTTGTTGATTTTCTTTTCCCTTAGTCCTTAATTTTCTTTTATGATTTTTATCTCTTCTTTCTTTAGAAGGCATCTTTTAGTTTGTTTGTATAGATGATTATAATCTGTAGTAAAGAAAAAATAACATATTATAGACCACTACAAACATATTACACATCAATTACAATAAGTAAATAATATAAACACTAGTATACAACAAAAGGCTCATTTACATTACACGTGCTTTCTTTTCTGTCAAAAACGATTAACTAATTAATTTTTATGTCTTGTTTATGTATAGGTGGTCTGTTTTTGGCCTGTACATACTTTGAAATAATATAAGCAAACACACACATACTGCTTGCAGAGAAAGAGATGGTAGATTACATGTAATATGCTGGAGATGTGCCTAACATCACACCAAATCTATTGCACTTTCAATGCTTGTTTACTTTGGCTCCATCAAAAAGGCATTCAGATGTGACACATGTTTGCAATAAAATCTAAATATTACCACTCTAGTTGCTCATTATATGAAGCTTCAGTCACAGTGTGATCTTAGGCACATTAATAGGATTTTAAATATAATGCACCATGTGTGTCTCTACCAACAGTATGTGTGACTCTGTCTAAGATAACAATGATGGGTGAATCAAGCTTCACTTACAGAGTGATCTTAGGCAGATTAGTAGGATTTTAGATATAATATACCATGTTTGTCTCTGCCAACAGTATGTATGACACCGAGGGCGAAATCTATTGCATTTTCAGTGCTTGTTCACTTTGGTTCCATCAAGAAAGGCATTCAGATATGTCATACATTTGCCATAAATTCGGAATGTTAGCATTCTACTTGGTTATTATATCAAGCTTTACTCACAGTGTGATCTTAGGCAGATTACTAGGATTTTAGAAATATGTGTGACACATCTGAATGCCTTGATGCAATGTTTAACATAGGTGCAAGCAGAAAATGCATGCAGAATAATAAAATTGGCACCCAGACAAGAATATGAAATGCCGTGAGAGATGTTTAAAGGTTTCTTTTAATGGAATAAATTGAGATAGAATATACAAAAAAAAGACAAGCATATTTACAAGCTGCGTGCGCAATCTTTGACATAGCTGTGTGTTTATAAGGTAGTCTTCTTTATATATTGCTCCTCTTTGTCTTATATTCCATATCAATTGATACCATTACTGAAATAGTTTATGCATCTCCCACACCATTTCATATGGTTTTCTATCTGCTATTCCTATCCCTCTCCATACATTCACTGCTTCCACCCATGCTAAAGGTTGCAGAAGGCGCTTCAAAAAAAGATCATATTTGCAAGTCCAATGAAACCATAACACAATTTCTAAATCAGCATTGAATCCAAGCATAAAAACAATTTATAAAGAAGTCTACCTTTTAAACACACAGCTATGTCTAACATTGCGCACGCAGCTTGTAAATATGCTTGTTTTTTTTTTGTATATTCTATCTCAATTTATACCATTAAAAGAAACCTTTAAACATCTCTCATGGCATTTCATATTCTTGTCTGGGTGCCAATTTTATTATTCTGTATGCATTTTCTGCTTGCACCCATGTGCAACTTTGCGCAAAAGTCTTGTAAATGTGCTCCTCTTTATCTTATATTCCATCTCAATTGATACCATTCCGGAAATACTTTATGCATCTCCCACACCATTTCATATGGTTTTCTATCTGCTATTCCTATCCCTCGCCATACATTCACTGCTTCCACCCATGCTAAAGGTTGCAGAAGGTGCTTCAAAATAAGAGCATATTTAAAAAGTCCAATGAAACCATAACACAATTTCTAAACCAGCATTGAATCCAAGGATAAAATGCAATTTATAAAGAAGACTACCTTATAAACACACAGCTAACATTATGGAAAAAGGTAAAAATATAAGTCCTTAATTCACACAGACACTCACTATGATACTTGTCAAAAATCTTTAAGCTCTCTATCTTTTTTAAAACAATCATTACTCACCTTTAAAAATGCTTTGGAAGTTATAGAACAGTGTCAGTCACACTCAACAGATTCTTTCTAATTTCAGACCCATATTCTTGTACATAGCCAATAAAAAATGTTCCCACACAAATTCAAAACCAAACTGCACATTTTAATTGGTTGTACATTTCAAGCCTTTGAAACTCACATAACATTCACCCATCCCCCCAGTGCTCATTTACCCTGTAACCATGGTAACTCCCTCTTAAACCAGCACACAGTTCACAAGTTCATCATAATATGTTGCAAAACAATCCTTCAAGGCTGTTTGATCTCTCAATCTACTAGCTAATGAAATGCAATGTTTCTTTAAATGACTTTTTCTCAACCATTGAAAAAAAGCATGCACCCTAATTTACTGTGGAGATTTTTAACAAAGCTCCAATCATTTATGGTTATTCAACTGCACTGATTCACAACCACTTTTTTTCATAATCAAACTGCCATTTCATTTCCACAACTGATCTGACTTGAAGCACATCTACCTTCACAATGACAAAAGTCTGGTTTGTGGGTCATAGCTATGTCCACTGGAGTCAAAAATACACAGTTAACAGAGGTATTTACAATCTTGATTTACCAAATGTGGACATTGTATGGATTGGACAGAGAGGATTGAGGAGTCACCAATTGATACCATTGGTAAAATCCTTTATGCATTTACCACACCCTGACCTTTTAATAGTTCACTGCAGTGGAAATGACTTAGGCACTTTGACTGGTGTAGGTCTGGAAATGCTTTTAAAGAACATCTTTGGGCAATTTGTGTCACTTTTTCCAAAAACTGCCTTGGTATTTTCTAATATATGCCAAAAGCAAAAATGGAACTGGTCCAACCAATTTTGTCCACAGATTGAGAAAGCAAGGAAACATGTGAATAAATCTGTTTCTGCTTACCTCAGAGACTATGGTATGGGTTCCATTTACCACAACAACTTGCGTTACAACATGCAAGACATCTATAGGAGAGATGGTGTGCATTTTACAGATGAGGGGAATAGAGTTTTCCTCTTGAATATAAATCTCTGCATTGGTACCTACTTGTAGGTACAAAAAACACCCACTTAACACAACAGCTCTTTTCAGAGCTAACTTACCTCTAAACTCTCTACGTTATTTTTTTACTGTATTTTTTTACACTATTTTTCCCCGTGGTGCGCTCAGGGTGCGCGTACCGGAGCGCGCACCTGGGAGAGCACCAAGCACTCACCCCGCGAAAATAAAAATAAAAAAGACGTTTTTTTGCCCTTCAGGGTCCTTCTAGGCCCCCCTCAGAAAACCTAGGGGGTCAGGGAATGTCTACCCTGCCCCCTTTTAATTATTTCCCCCTTTCTTTTTCACCTCTTGTGTCTCGATTCTACCGAGACAAAAGATGGCGGACTCTCCAGACTGTTTAGAAGGTTGGCAGACACCCGACAGCCAATCAGCTTTCCGCTCGCGCACTCCTGTAGCGCGCCCGGTGCGCTCCCCGGTACGCGCACCTGTGAGCGCTCGGAGCGTGCCTATATATATATATATGTGTTTTTGAAGTTAATTTTCAAAAAAACCACTGGAGCAATTTTCAGCAAACATAGCAAAGGCACATCTGCATACCAGTCCCTACAATTTTGCCAAGTTTGGCGTAATTCCGTTCAGCGGTTTGGGCTGTAGACTCGTCAGACCGTCCTATGGAAATTAACATGGGGAAAACACGTTTTGGGACCCCCCTTTTTTCTCAGCCCCCACTCCACGAATCCCCCGGAAACTTCCAGGGAAGGAGCGGAGCGGAGCTGGCCAAACTTTTGGAAAATTAGACGCAAATTCCTCAACCGGCACCAAAGTTATTCCCAATAGAATGTTGCAGATTTCCTATGGTAGCCAATCCTAACCAATGTTCCCTCTATTTTTTTTCCTCTGTGTGCGGCAGTGAAGAGTCTCTCTGCGCTGCAGCCATGGCTATGTGCGCCAGGAACCAGACCGCACATGTGTGCAGCGTCAAATATCCCTCCAAACTATTGTTTGAAAAACTGAAAAGATAGTGCATTTCCACACAAACAGCACCACGTTGAGGGTCTTATGGCAGATTTGTAATTTCGGATACACATAAGCTTATGTTTGTTTAAATCTGCTGAGTGAAGGTAACCATGGTTATGGAATGAGGCTGTGCCATCTAGAATGCCTAGGGATTTGGATACTGGCATCTGGCCAGCAGCTGATGGGAACAGTCCCTGTACTTAAGATGCAAAGGTATACCTTGTTTCACCCTTCTAAATGTATATGTGGGTTGATCAATGCAAGATTGCTGATAAAACACACCCTGGAAAGCAATATGATGTTGGAAACTAATGATTGGGATGCACTATTTTCAGCAGAAACATGGGCCTCGCGAGACTCCGCAATAGATTTTGGTTGGGCTTGTCCTCCGGGATATAAAGTTCTACATAGATGACAGGAGGCCAGGAAAAGGGGGTGAGAAGCACTAATTTTCAAAGCAAGTTGGAATATTACCATGTTATACCTAGATGAACTGGTATGGCCACAATTAATTGCCTTTATGTTAAAAGAAGGATCAAGTTGTATATTGTCTTGAATCTTATGTTACCAATCACCAGGTTTAGTGGGCTCTTAACTACAATCATAGAGTTTGGTTCACACATGCCCTTCAAACTTCTTCATTCTGGGGGACTTTAATATGTGTGTGGAAGTGAATCGTCACCATTTTTTAGAGAATTGCAAGGATCTTGTGAGATATTCGGGCTGCAACAACTAGTTCAAGGACCAACACATCAGGGAGGACAAACATTAGATCTTATTTTCACACCAGAAGATCTAATTTTGGTGAATGCTATTACCCCCTTGTGTTTAACTAAGCATGCATTGGTAGCTTTTCATATAAAGGGGAAATAACTCCAAACCTAGAATGGGGACTTTGCCAAGGCGAGAAGACGCAAACCGTGGCAGAAAGTATACCAAAACAAGAGAATGTTTTCACCCTGGTAATATGTTTTGATACCTTGAAGACAGTAGATGAGAACTATGACTCCATATACAGTAAGATCTTAGAGACACTAGATAAGGAAATACCCATCAAAAATAGCAAAACGCATCAAATGCCTCCGGCACCTTTGAACTGTTAAAAGTTTTGTTTAAAAACATGCAAATGTTAGAAAGGAAATGGTGCAAATTCTACCTAGAAGAGGATAAACAAATATTAAAGAACGCCATAAATTAATACAAAAAATATGTACACAAGGCAAAAGCGAAGTACTATAGTACAGTAATTCTAGAAGCAACAAATGTTAAAAAAAGACATTTGAATTCCTGCACGGACAGACAAATACAGAGTGTATCAGGCAAATGTTTAAACCTTCTCAAGCACTTTGTAAGGATCTAGCTATGTTCTATGAGGACAAGATTACAAAGATACTAGGGGACATTAATAATTCTCTCCCAATAATAGATCATGGTTTTAAAGAAGGCCTACTGAAAACTAGAAATAGTATTCCAACTTCGGATTAGTCAGTGCTGAATGGTCTCAGTACGGCTGATATTTCAATTAGTCACCCCAACAAGCTAGAGTGTTTTGACAGAATGACAGAAGAAACTTTAGAGCAATAGCAATATCTACCTAATTAGGCTCTCAGGTAGATCCATTACCACCTAGAATATGGAAGAACGTGGCTTAGGAGCTAATGTATGTATAAGAATGGCAGGTGGGATTAAAATGCATGAAAAATGGTTAGAAAATGTTTCAAACCTTGATTACTGTTGTGTAGTCTGTCTTCAGTGTGCACGCCTGAATGACCTCAACTCGCTGCCTGATCTGAACAGCACAACAAGGTCTTAAAAATACATAAAGGAAATAGAGAAAAATGGACCGCACACCACAAATTGTTTTACACACACCGAAAACTCTAACGGAAACAAGCATATTCAGGGCTCCAGGAATTATTAGCTGTTTATGTAATTAACTAGCTCTGTGCCCCAAATGAATGGGGAATCTCATTTGCTCACACGTTGCAGAATCGTCAGAAAAGTGCATTGAGTGCTTTAGGGAGGAGTAAAAAGGAAATAAGCATTGGTAAATCTAATAGGTCTGGCTTTAATGCGCTAATGCACGTAAACCGCATTGCCTCATTTATCCATGTGTTTGAGTAGTTTAATATATTAAAGCCAGGTAGATTGGCTTTGCCAGTGATTGTTGGTTCTGCACATCATTAGAGTAACTGATAATGTGAGCTTTGTTGCTATCCCTCTTTTTAACATACATTAGATTCTTGGCTTCTTTCTGACAATTAAGTGTGCACATTTGACAAATTGCTTAGTATTTTGTATGGTCTTGTTGCTGTGTAAAAACAAGAAAAACTGCTCTATTGTGTCTGTTGCTTGTCTGCTAAACAAGTACTGCTGTTTCTAACTAGTTCTTTAAAATGCAGATAGAGAGGATTTGGCTTTGTGAGAAGAGCATTTCTGTCTCACCTCACGCCATTGGCTGTTTCGTGCACCATTCACCCTCCTAGGAAGCACTACCATTGGAATCCGTGAGGGATTATTTCAAATTTGAAAAGTGCACTCAGTCATCACGCTGTTTGTCACATTACATTTTGTATCGCCTATATCCATTCTATACAGAAAGCAATGCTTCCTTGTTACTCCCCCCCCCCCCACACACACTGCCAATAGGCCTGGCTCTAATGTAATAAACATAATTTTTGCATGCAACACGTGAATATTTGTTCTTACATGTGTTGGCACATTACAGCCTGTCTCTTTGGCTTTACCAATGCTTGCTTCCTCTGAGGCTTTGTGTTTCTAAATGCTGTACTTCATCGTACTGACACTTGGAACACGCATTGGCATAGCCAATAGGCCTCGCCTTTGGGGCCTTAAACTTATTAGTCATTGCAGCACATCATCCCCCACTGGGCAAATTTCTGTAATGGAATTAGCGCTCATGTAAAGTGCTTTGATATCTTCATTTGCGCTATATAAAAATGCAACAAATAAATAAAAAGGAATGAAAGGATACGTTCTTTCAGGTTCTGGAGGTGGGAGGAATGAAAAGATGCACTCTGTAGAGTGACTGAATAAAGCATGTGTGGATGCCAGGGAGATCTGGCTGCGGTTGATTGGGAGGGGAGAGACGCAGTTGCGTGTGAGGGAAGCCTGGAGAGTTTGCAAACACTGAACATTGAAAATCGAGATCTTCGAAAAACGGGCCCTGGGGGTGGGGTTGGAGGTGTTTAAAACCTCGCCCCTCACGAAGCAGCTGGCTCATAAACGCGAAGCAGGACTTCACTGGCGCGAGCCCGCTTGTTATATAACTCAAAGAGTTTATCTCAAGACCAAGTAACTTTTGGGTGGGGGAACAAAGACCCAGTGATGTGAAAAGGCTGCAAACAAATGGTATATTAGTATGTAAATATCTTGTACGTTCCTCCCCAGCAGAATTATATTGTTTATAAATAAAACTGATTTCTACTATCTTATGTGGTAGCTTATGTTATTACATATAATTTTTCTCTCACCCAAAAATCAAAAGAAATCTTCCTCATTAGTAGTGACATCTCCCTGCTCCATGACATTAAATTGCTAACGAAACTGCTGCATGGCAGTGCCCATGTGGCCAGCGGCATACTCGATGTGCCCTCTCTGGAGGGGTGGATGTAATCTCCTCAATGAAGCCTTGTACAACTACATGCTATAAAGCACTATGTTATCAGATGTTAATTAAACAACGATTTGAAGCAGCACTTCCCGTTCACTCGCACCTTAAGCCGGGATGTAACTAGTCTCTGGCGATATAAAATAGAAGCAGACAGTAATATTGTTGTAATCTCTTTTGTAATGTTATACCTTAATGGTATGTTCCATCACCCCTTCCCCTGTTCATTGTTCTTCTCGCCCATGGAATGTTGGTTGGGCGCTCGTCTTAGAACGTTGTGTTTGAGGCTGGCGGTGCAGGGACCAGGACGTAATAAAACCAGCTCCTTCTACTTCATGCGTGTGGCTGTGTTTATACTTAATAATTGGCGACGAGGCTGCTCGGGGGGCAGGTCTGGTCTTCCCCCGTTGATACAGCACTGCCGTGAGCCAGGACACCGATCCTTGAAGGAAACCGTGAGTGACACTGTTGGGAAGCGAAATGATTTCCTCGACTGGCGCATTGTGATAGACTGCTAGTGAAACAGTGTGCGGTTACTTTATTTTACCGCATTGTGATAAATGGTTTACCTGAGGATTCCACTCAAAGACTTTATTGAAGGCGTAATCATAAGTTAAGTCTGCGCTCTATTGAAGTGTTTGGACAGCGCCTCGCTTCATGTGTTGTCAGCTGTGAAATATTAACGAGCATCGTCCGCAAGGCGAGATTTGTGACAGTGAGGTCGGCGATTTAGCCGAAGTCATCACGAAGATTTTTTTTTTTGTTATCCAGAGGTAATACTGTGCCATGTTCAAGTAAAGTTTCCTCTACTTCTTCGTGCACAATTCAGTGAAGTAGACTTACTGGAAGTGTAATTGAATGATATATGGGCGAAGTCTGTCAGCTGCTGTCAGCCGTGTGAGGCGCCTGGTGTTCTGTCATCTCCGTAGCAAGGCTGAGGAGGGCGCCAACGCTTTCCGATCTATAGAAGGCGAAGTCTGTCAGCTGCTGTCAGCCGTGTGAGGCGCCCGGTGATCTTTCATCTGCGTAGCAAGGCTGTGGAGAGCGCGATCGCCTTTTGATCCTTACAAGGCGTTCTGTGTGGACGTTGCGGCGCATGGGAGCAGAGAAAGCACCTGTTCAGGCGGAGTTAGTACTCTTCAGATGGAAGCCGTTTTAGCGCTGAAGTTGGCTGCACGCTGATAGGCACAGCTGTAGCCTATTGGTTCTAAGTTGAGGAAGGAAATATGTTGTCATCCACGCTGACAGGCACAGCTTAAATCCAAGAAGCCTGTCAGGATTTTTTTTCTCGTAATATCTTGCTGATAGGCACAGCATTCTTAAACTTTTAAACATAGGAGTCAGTTGCAAGTGAATGTTATTGCTGGGAGCTTGTATTGTATTCAGATGTAAATTAATCCTGACCATTTTCTTTTATTCTGATGTATTATCCTGGAGAAGTCAAGTCCTGAAAAGGGGGAAAAAGGGATTCATGTGTTATACTTTTCTGTTTACACAAATGTTATACAAATTGAGTTAGGGTATTATATGTAAATCGTTGTGGTTGGTATTTTTACAGTCACTGTACCTGCTCATATACTTACATTTGGCACTTATTCCAGGCTCATTAAATGGCGACAGCAATGTCAATGTCACAACCACCTCCATTCCTAAATGATGATGGTGAACCTCTCACTCCGTGGAAAAATTGGGAAAGGATTTTTGAGTCCTATCTAATAGCTATTGGGGGCAACAGGTTCTCATCTGTAAGGAAACTTCATATTTTGCTACATAATTTGGGAAAGCACGCTAGAGAGATTTATGATAATTTACCCGAAATTGTTAGCGAAAGCAGTGGTGGTGGAGTGGATGGTGATGCCCCACCTGATGTACATCAGGTTGCTTTGAGAAAACTAGATGCACAGTTTGGAAAGAAAATTAACGTAGTCTTGGAACGTCACAAATTCTTTTCAAGGTCTCAAGGGAAGTATGAGAGAGTAGTGAATTATATTGCAGTCCTTAGGGGATTGTCTTCCACTTGTGATTTTGGAAACATAACTGATTCTCTTATCAGAGACCAATTGGTTAGGTGCACATCAAATAAAAAAATACAAGAAAAATTACTAGCAGATGCTCCAGATTTGAAACAAGCTGTAGATATAGCAAAAAGCATTGAGCACACGGCATTCTGCATGAATGAGATGAAGGATGCTGCTGAAGTGAAACAAGTTTGCGAGGAAGAAATTCTTAAAGTGTCTAATAGGCATGACAAAAGCAAATATGTACAAAAAGGCAGTTCCTTTTCAAGGGATGAAACCCAAAAATTGAAATGTTTCCGTTGTGGCAATCCCAATCACCTAGCTAATAGTGTGAAGTGTCCAGCAAGGGGAGCAATGTGTAAGAAGTGCAACAAAAGAGGACATTTTACCAAGGTATGTCATGACATGAAAAAAGAGGTGACCCATGTTATATTGGATGAGGAGGAACCCAGAGGGGACATTGTATTCCAGGTTAATGAACTTCTTGAGAGTTCTGATTGTAATTACCCTGAGTGTGAGATTATGCTTGACAATGTGCCCTATAATGTATTTGCAGATTCTTGCTCACCTTACACACTCATAGATGAAACTATGTTTAAAACAAGGTCGGTTGACAAAGAGTATGATGTGTTACCACCAGACATCAACCCAGGAGGATACAATCGTGACACCATACCCCTAGTAGGAATGGTCATAATGCACATCAGATGGGGGGCGTGGCCTGGAGCCGAAGATGGTGGACGTGTAGCTCTAGCGCTCCGTCCGTAGCCCTAAACACTAGCAAGTGATCCTGGCTCCCCCACCTGCAGCCCACCTGAAACCTGCACAGGAGACCCCCGGGGGTGTCCGGCTGAGAGCGGAGCGGTGTTTATCTGCTCTGCCTGTCCAGTGAACGCGCTGCCGTAGCGGCTCCGGCTGCGGCCTACTGACTGCGGTGCAGCCCCGGACTCGAGTGAGTTGTCCTCCCGGCCTCCCCATAGCCATTGGCGCGGTCCGGTCGAGACTCAGCACCGGGACGCAGCGACGGATATCGGCGGCGGGCGACATACTCTGCGAAGCACCCTGCCCCCCATTGTGATTCGGCGGCCTCCCTCCCTGCTGCGGAGCCCTGCCCGGCCGCCCGGCTGTGTGAACTGCGGCGGCTTTCCCTGGCCAGTCTGCCTGCCCCCCGCTGGCCTGCATGGTGCGTGACCCTCTGGGTGCCTGAAACGCTGGTCGAGTCTGCGGGGCAGACGGTGCTGGACGCCTGACACCAGCGCTGCGGACCGGGCTCTCCCCGGATCTTACAAGACGCTGCAGACCTGCTACGCAGTGCCATCGGCGCCATTTTGTCTACGAGTCCGGGACGACCAGTGTCCCCGACTCTATGCAGTGACATCTCTTTGGCCCCTACACTTGCTGACCGGCGGATCTGGGACGGGGAATAGTCTCGAGGTAACACTCGGCTGGGGTCTGTGTGCCCAGCGGCAAGAGGCGGACAGCGGTCAGCAGGCCCGGAATACCCAGGCAGCCAGCCCCGACCTGCGATAAGGGTGAGCACTACTTGCATTGCGGACCTTCCACCACGCACTAGCCCTGATTTCTTCTGCGCTCCTTCTGGAGGCCGGCTCCTTTGACATTCGCGGAGGCCCGTTTCTCTCCCTCCGTCTGTCCTCTGGAGGATCGAGGTCACATACATCCAAAGGGCCCTCAAGCAGACACTGTCTCTCCCACTGCAGGCGCTACGGTCACGGATCCCAAGCATTCCCTGCCGAGACTGGGTCTACACGGCCGCCGCCCTTGACCACCACACCCTGAACCTGCGGTGTCCGCGGCCCAGTGCCAGGAGTAAGTACTTGAGTGGGCGACGGCGATCCGCTGTGCCCCTTCCAGCACCACCCTGCTTACGAGATCAATGGGCAAACACAGGGACAAGACCCATGCTCGGGGCGCCGCGGCGGATCTACAATCCACGGGGTCCGAGGACCCACTGGCCTCCTCCAATATGGACATCATTCCGCCGACCGGAAAAGGATCCCAAGACGCAAAGTTGGACCTTATCCTCAATGAGATCCGCGCGACTCGAGAAGCCCTGGAATCACGTATAGACAATATGGCGACTGGCCTATCGCTGTTGAGGGCGGACCACAATAAATTGGCGGGACGGGTAGCGGAGCAGAAAATAGCGCTGAATGACCTGGTGCCGCAACAAACAGAACATTCCACGAAGTTGGAGAGCGTGGAGAAGCAGCTCAAACATCTCTGGGACAGGGTGGACGAGGCCGAAGGACGAGCGTGCCGCAACAACGTCCGCATTTTGGGCATTCCGGAGAGAAGCAAGGGGAGGAACCCCACCCAATTTGTGGAGGACTGGTTGCGAACTCTGGTGGGCCACGAAGACCTCACTGCCATGTACAGCGTGGAACGGGCACATAGAATGCCTCCTCGACCCCCCAAACCAGGGGCGCCACCTCGCCCCCTGATCGCGCGCCTCCTCCACTACAGAGACCGAGACACTGTCTTACGTGCGGCCAGGGAGAAAGCACCGATACGATTTGAGGATACAAACATTTCAGTCTACCCTGATTTCACGCCCACTGTCCAACGCGCCAGATCCACATTCATGGGTGTGAAACGCAAATTAAGAGACAGGAATATGAAATATGCCCTACTGTTCCCTGCCCGGCTTAAAATCCTGCACGGTAATAAATCTCACTTCTTTGACTCACCGGAGGAGGCAGAGGAATGGATGGAGGTCACTCTAACGCCACCGCCCTCGCGGGACCCATTTGAGGATCGTCATGGAGGCGGACGCAGTGACCACGGAGACCCTCCGAATTGACAGCGCAACGCTCCCAGCCCGGGGCCCCGCTCCTCCCATGGATCTTTAACGGAAACACGTCCTCCTGGTGTTCGGATGGCAGACCACCCGTCGTCGACACAGCGGCAACAGCTCACAGAGGCGGCACTTGCAGCTCATGACGCGGAAGCACGCAGAGAAAGGCATACTGCCACCACCGACACTCATACAGAGGTGTCTGGATCAGTGGACAGCTTGCCGCTGTTCCCGAAAATTACAGCGCAAATTGCAGCGGAGTTCTGACCTGTTGAGCGTATGATCCCCTCCGGGTGGTAACGTATGACTGCACCTTCCCCCCCCTTTCTTTCGTCTATGGTGGGTTGCGTGGGGAACCCACTTTGTTAAGGGCTAACTAGCCTATGCAGAACGTTCAGTGACAGCCGACAGAGGCCTGTCACCCCCCGTTATGCACATAGACTTCTTTGACTTGTGCCCACGTTGGGCACCGTGGTTTGGCTCCCGGGCACGTTGGCTTGGGGACCTTGTTGTTCAGGGGTTATATGTTCTCACGACACTCTCACCTCATTGCTATGCAGTCTTGACTTGGGTACCCGGGTGTTTCACGGGGTTGCATCACACAGATGGTTATGGGGCCACTTAATAATTACCACCTATGCACCTGGAACGTGCGCGGCATGGGTGCAGTGCAGAAACGACATCGGATATTGGCCCAGCTCAATCGCAGGGGGACTCAGATTGCATGCCTGCAAGAGACTCATTTGAACGCTGCGGAAGCTGTGAAGCTGCGCAAAAAATGGAGGGGTCAACTATTTGCTACATCCTATTCTGCGTTTTCGAGGGGAGCAGCGATTTGGTTTCGTGGCTCTGTCCCCTTCCAGATGTTAGAACAATGTATCAATGATGAGGGTCGTTTTGTGTTTGTGCGGGGGCTGTTGGACGGGGAGGCTATTGTATTTGGATGTGTGTACTCGCCAAACTCGAATCAGTCGGAGTTCCTGGCAACAGTGACTGGGGTGCTAGCGGGGTGGGCTGATTATCGCTGGTTCATTGGGGGTGATTTCAATGCTGTGCTTGATGTTGCGTTGGATAGGTCACATCCCCCTTTGCAAGCGACTGAGAGTAGGAAACAGGCAGATGCACTTACCAGGTGGGCTGAGGGCTGGGACCTGACAGATGTATGGCGCAGCACACATTCGCAAGAGAGGGAATACACTTTTTTCTCCCCACCGCATCAGCTTCATACCAGAATTGACCACATTTTCTGCTCCCGCTCCATAGCAGATGCTATTGTCCAGGCCCAACATATGGGGAAAACTCTATCCGATCACAGCTCTGTGGAACTTGCCTGGCATTGGGGCCGGCGGCTGGCCCCCATCCCCACCTGGAGACTGTCTCCGGATCTCCTTGAAGACTCGGTATTTCGGGCCTCCCTGACCGATGCCATAGTAACTTACTTCTCCACTAACATGAACACGGCCAGCACCCGACAAGTGGAATGGGACGCATTTAAAGTCTGTCTGAGAGGGGCAGCAATGACCGCTGGAGTGGGCAGAAAACGGGAGGTTATTGCTCAACTAAGGGAGGTAGAGGGCTCATTAGCGTCACTCGAGAATGAGGCTGCAGGCACACATGCACCATTCACACCACTACAGGAGGCTCATATTAGGCACGCAGAGCTATTGGAAGACCTTAGGCTCATAGATTATAGAGAATACACGAGAAGGCAACATACACAGGCGGATAGAGCTGGTCCCCTTCTGGCTCGCCTCTTACGAGACTCCCCAGTGAACCACCCCATTTTGAAAATATTGGACCAGACAGGCAGCCCGACTACCACCCAGGTTGGGATTAACACAGCGTTCAAGGAATACTACACCACGCTGTACAGCCCCCCACAGCCAATCCCGGAGATTGCATTCGAGGCCTTCACGAGGGACTTAGTCCTGCCTCGACTCTATGACGGGCAAATAACAGACCTGAAGCGCACAATCACAATAGCTGAAATCAGGCAGGCAATACGTGCCCTCCCTAAGGGCAAGACCCCTGGAACGGATGGCCTACCTGCCGATTTTTATGCAACATACATAGACCTATTGGCCCCACGTCTACACGCTGTTTATATAGAAGCGATGCGGACAACTGCTCTACCACAATCGTCTATGCAGGCACTAATCACGTCCCTCTTGAAACCTACTAAAGAGGGGCTTCAGATGGCTGACTATAGACCCCTGTCCCTTCTCAATACTGACTCCAAGATATTGAGCAAGGTACTAGCATCGAGGCTTGTGCAATACGTGCCTCAGCTGGTCCACTCGGACCAGTGTGGTTTTGTTTCGGGCCGCAACACGGCCATGAACCTTAGGCGATTAGCCCAGCTCATGCTCGGGGACCGTGAGGACACGAGCTCCGAAGGCTGCATTTCACTTGATTTGAAGCAAGCGTTTGATTCCCTTAGATGGGACTATATGTTTACCACTTTGTCTAAATTTGGGATCCCGCCCGAATTCCTCGCTTGGGTCAGATTGCTATACACCTCCCCCACCGCTAGGGTGCGCACCTCCGGCCATATATCAGCATCTATAGCCATTGCACGAGGCACCAGACAGGGCTGTCCACTCTCCCCCCTCCTCTTCGTCCTTGCCCTTGAGCCTCTGCTCTGTAAACTCCGGCTGATGGCCCCCCGATATGGCATCATACGTCATGGGACAGCGCACATAGTGTCCGCATACGCGGATGATATCATCTTGTATCTCCGGGACCTGAGGAGCGACTTGTGCCCCATTGCCCGGGTCTTTGAAGACTTTAGGACGGTCTCAGGCCTGACCATCAGTGAATCCAAGTCATATGGGTTCGCATTTGCGACTACAGGTCTGGCTGTTCCCCTGCCGTTCGCCCCCCACGTGTTCCAGATGGCTGAAACCACCTTTAGATACCTGGGAATGCAGGTTTACAGGGAAGCCGACAAGATGATTGACGGTAATCTTGGGAGGGCCATCAGAGCACTGAAATCGCAAGTACAATTTTGGCTCACACTTCCACTCTCCATACCCGGCAGAGCGGCGATCTCCAAGATGGTGATGCTCCCCCGTCTACTCTACCACTTCACTAACTTGCCATACCTGATCCCAGCAGCGACGTTTAAGACCCTAGACACTTTACTCATCGAACTTGTTTGGGGGCAAGGCCGCAGGCGTGTAGGCCTGTCCAAGCTACAACTCCCCTCTGACGCCGGTGGTATGGGCCTGCCGGACTTTAGAGCTTATAACTACACTTGTCAGCTACAATGGCTGGCCTATTGGGTGGCGGGCCGCAACCTTCAGGAGCTCGATATGACGGTTAGGGAGCATGCTATGGGGAAAGTACATACGTTGCTTTTGCCCAGCTCGGTTATACCGAGGGAGGCCCCACCTCTTCTCAAACTAGCGATACTTTATTGGCGAAAGACATTGAAGTATACGTCCCCGGGGACGACTTATGCACCCACAATCCCGCTTTTGGGCATCCCTCTGGCCACTGGAACTCTAACGACGGACTCGCTGGAGCAATGGCATGATGCAGGAGTGTCGAATGTAGGTGACCTGTTTGCAGACGGGCACCTGTTGTCCTTTGAAGACTTTAGAACCTCCCATGGAATCCCTGGAGGCACCTTCCTCCTACACGCGGGCCTTCGCCGATATGTCGCACACAAGTGGTCCCCTGAGAGCAGAGAGCCACCTACAAACCCTCTCATCACAATGCACTATCTGATGGGCACAGGCGCCCACCTGACAAAGTGGCTCACTGCTAGTATTAAGGGGGGAAGGGCGTTCGATTTGTCATTACTGCGGGCAGCATGGGAAGGAGACGTAGGGAGGCCTCTGCGAGACGGAGAATGGAAACGCATCCTCCAGTTTCCCAAGAAAGTGGCCAGGAACCCCAAGTTTAGGTTTATTCAATTGATGCTACTACATAGGGCCTACCTGACCCCACACCGCATACATGTGATGTTCCCTGATGCGAAAAGCAATTGCCCCCGATGCGACACCGAAGACGCATCACTGACGCACATGCTCTGGCACTGCCCCAAACTAGGATATTACTGGGCCACGGTTCATGACTCGCTTACGAGAGCGGGCGCTCTGTCCAGATCTCCTACACTGGAATGCACATTATTAGGGTTGGGGCCCTCACAAAGCACCAGAACCGTGGCGGCACGTTTCTCGGACCTGGCCCTGTTGCTGGCGAAGCGTGCCATCACGATGAGATGGAAGTCACCCAAACCTCCCAATCCTGAACTGTGGAAGGCGGAGGTAGTGCGATGGGGTAAGGCAGAAGGGGAGGCTCTGCAGCGAGAGGAATACAGAGGCCTGAGGAAAACGCCAATCTCACTAGACTGGTTTGCCATCCTGGGTATGTTTGAAACTGGGGACGATGAGGAGGACGGGGATCCATATGCCTCGCCAAACGTAGGATGCATGGGTACTTAGCCAGACTGTCATGCACTGGTACTGACTGTGGTGCGCTCAGGTGCGGTGCGAGGTATCCCGAATCAAACCACTGTACTTGCCTCGTTCCACCTGTGTGTGCGAAAGGATGAAGCCTTGCGATGTAATGCCGTGGGTGGCCCGGTCTACTGATATTTCAGTTTTATATTGTTGTGAGAGTGTCGGGTGGGTTAGTTGAGGGTGGGGGGAGGGATGGCGTTGACCGGGGTTTATCTATCATATGACGGTTATTGTCATCCTCAACAAAATTGAAAACTCAAGATATCTATACATGTATATGCTCTAAGCGTACTTATGACTGTATTACCCTGTTTTTTGCTGAGATTGAAAATTTCTGTACCTGCTTTACCAACTATGCTAATAAACAGATTTAAAAAAAAAAAAAAAAAATAATAATGCACATCAGATTCAAGGATAGAGTCACTGTAGGAAAAGTGTATTTAACAAAGAAAGGGTCATGCTTACTGGGGTGGAGACATCAAAAAGACCTAGGCATCAAGTTAGATCCCAATGCCCTTGAACCAGTATACTTGGTAGAGCAACCAAGCATAGGTGCTGAAGTGTGTGAGGATTACCCTGAGGTATTTGCAAGTGAGTTAGGATTATTGAAAGGTTTCCTCCATAAGATAAAACTCAAGAAGCATTTCAAGCCTGCGGTACATAAAGCTAGATCAGTGCCGTTGGTGGTGAGAGACTCATTAAAAAATGAACTGGAGAAATTAGAATCAATTGGGGTAATTGAGAAAATTGAGAGCTCTGAGTGGCTCGCCCCCATTGTGGTAGCTTCAAAGGGAGGTGACAAAGGGATTCGCCTGTGTGTAGATCTCAGGGACCTCAATGCCAACATCTGGGTAGAGAGGCATCCTCTCCCCAGAATAAATGAGATGCTCAGTGTACTGAAAGGGGCGAAATTCTTCAGTGTTTTGGATCTCTCGGCAGCATACCACCAGGTTGCCCTACATCCAGAATCTAAAAGCCTTACTTCCTTCATTACGCCATTTGGGGCATACCAATATAACCGTATGCCGTTTGGATTGGCATCCGCGGCGGCGGTTTTCCAACGCATTATGCAGCACATCCTAGAGGGTCTTGGTAAAGTCCTGGACGATATACTAATCTATGGAGACACAGAGAGTGAGCACAACATGAACTTAAGAGAAGTTTTGAACAAGCTGAGTAAAGCAGGTTTTACTACCCAGAAGGACAAGTGCAAGATAGGGGTAAAGTCTGTAACTTACCTAGGGCACACCATTTCAGGAGAAGGAATCAAACCTAAAACCAGTCTGGTGGATGCAGTTATGTTAGCACCCGCTCCCTCAAATAAGGATGAGCTTAGATCCTTCCTGGGATTGGTGGAGTACATGACTAAGTTCATTGAAAGCTTTTCCAGTCACACAAGCAAAATGAGGGAACTCTTGAAAAAAGGTAGTAGTTTTGTGTGGAGTAGTGAGTGCCACAAGGAATTCATGTATGTAAGGTCAGCCATTGCCAAAGCACCTACCTTAGGCATGTTTGATCCCAATGGAAATACCACACTGACTACGGATGCAAGTAGCAAGGGCCTGGGGGCGTCCCTTACTCAAAGGATTGGTGGATGCGAGAGAGTGATTGCTTCGCTTCCAGGGCACTGAAGGGCCCAGAGTCTAATTACTCTACCATTGAAAGGGAAGCCCTAGCGTGTTATTTGGCAATAAATCACTTTAAATTCTTTCTATGGGGGATTCCCTTTACCCTGAGGACTGACCATAAGCCGCTAATTCCTTTATTCTCCACAAAGAACATTGAGAGAGCCACTCCACGCCTTGCAAAATGGATTTTGGCATTGCAAGGTTACAACTTCACCATGTGTTATGTGGCCGGTGAAAAAAACACCATAGCAGATTGCATGTCAAGGTTGCCGATACAGGGGGAGGACAATGTAAGTGGTCCACCAGAGGAAGCTATTCTCGTAATAGGACACCCGGCAATCAGTAAAGAGGAGTGGGAGAATGAATCCAAAAATGACCAGGTGTTAAAGGAATTGAGGAAGCTAATAGAGGAAGGGTGGCCTGAGCATAGTATTGAGTTAGCTGAAAATCTTAAACCATTTTGGGCAGTGAGAAATGAGTTGTCCAACATGAATGGTCAGGTATGGAGAGGGAATAAAGTTGTTCCTCCAGGTGGCATGAGAGACAGGATCATAGCGTTAGCACATGAAGGTCATCCTGGAAGAAGCATGACGAAGAGTAAGATCAGATAACATTATTGGTTCCCTAGGATGGATGGGTTAGTGGAGAGCATGGTAAAAGACTGCGAAGCATGTGGAAAATCTGACAAATCCAAAGTAATTCACAAGGCACCACTCATTCCGATAGGGGTACCAAGTAAACCATGGGACAAGTTGGGAATTGATATAATTGGTCCAATGAACTTACTTAACACCAACCAGAGGTTTATGTTTGTAATCGTAGATTACCACTCTCATTGGATCTGTACCAAATTTGTAGCTTCAATAACCACACAAGACTTGTTGGAATTTTTACAGGAAGTGTTCGCTACAGAAGGTATACCGAGCACCCTGGTAACAAATAATGGTGTTCAATTTACGTCGGATACAATGAAAAAGTTCTTGTCAGAGTTTGCCATCACACATATAAGAACACCTTTTTATTGTCCTAAAGCTAATGGTATGGTGGAAAGGGCAAATAGGATGTTGAAGTACTCTATTCAAATGGCTGTTACTATGCAGGAACCTGTAGAGGAAGCTATTAGAAAAACTCTATGGTCATATCATTCTTCTCCAAATGCTGTGACAGGAGTATCTCCGTTTGTATCACTCAAAGGGAGGAATCCTGGATCTAAGCTCAGCCCCAACTGGTTGAACGGTGGTAGTCCGGTGAGGGTGGACAGGGAGTCTGTGAAAGAAAAAGTGGAATTACACCAGATGGATTACAAAACCAGGTACGACCAGAAGTGGGGCACCACTGATAGGAAGTTTCAAGTTGGACAATGGGTAGTAGTCAAAAGACCTGTTATTGGACGTGCAAAAGTGTCCTCTTTCTCCAAACCAGCAAGAGTACAGAGAGTGAACAGTAATTCAGTGGTGCTGGAGGATGGAAGCACATGGAGCATAGACATTGTCAGTGCCTGCCCCGATGTGTGCGTTCCAATGGCTGTATGCGAAGGAAACCAGGATTTTAGTCTTCCGGACATTCAAGCGGCCAGAGAAACCAGGGTGCGCCAACCACCAAGTTGGCATAAGGACTATGTAACTTAGAGTTCCTTAAGTATATCTTTCATACCCAGGGGTCTGTGTTAGAACCATTGTAATTTCTCTTACAGAGGGAGATGTGTTGTAATCTCTTTTGTAATGTTATACCTTAATGGTATGTTCCATCACCCCTTCCCCTGTTCATTGTTCATCTCGCCCATGGAATGTTGGTTGGGCGCTCGTCTTAGAACGTTGTGTTTGAGGCTGGCGGTGCAGGGACCAGGACGTAATAAAACCAGCTCCTTCTACTTCATGCGTGTGGCTGTGTTTATACTTAATAAATATGTCTTCTGTTGAGGGTCACTCGGCACCTGATCGAGGCATGGGAGAGCTCTGGTAACACTCACACTAGGATTGATTCACCCTCAGGGGAGCGGGCACGTGTACCCAGAAGTAGATAGGGGACGTTCTTGCATCCTTACACACATGGACATGGGGGGTCCGTTCACTGCGCCCAGTTAAGTCTCAGCCTGTGGCCTCTGTCACATACTTGCGGGTGGAGCTAATAACAGTAATATCAGTCCAGCAGACTCTATGCTCCCTTGGGACAGATCTAAGGATATTCATAGCACTGAGGCAGAATACGACTACACCTGCATCCATTGTCTCCCGCCTGACCCCCTCCCTCTACCCGTGGCTTCAAGGCTAGAGCGACCGACTTTGAAGCTGCTCAAACATCCTGTGTCAAACACGGCGTGTGTATGCACATGTCGTGCTTGAGACTCTGTTTTACTTTTTTTTTTACAGTGCACAGCTGGGGACTTATTATGGGCCATTCAGTTAGTATTCAAGTTAATTGCAGCGCACACGGGCTGAATAAAAACTTAATGGCCCACAATAGCCCTGCAGCGGCGCACTGTAAGGAAAGGAATGAACAATTGCAAGGGCCCTTGCTCGTGAATGCAAGCCCCCAAAACCCAGAGCCATATGGGAGACACTTAACTGCCGCTCCCTCGTGTTCTTGTCATCTCCCGGAACCAGGAAAGGAATGTTTTTCGCGCCACTCGCGTTTTAATTGTGGGGGTGGGAACAGTCTCAGGATGTGCGCGCTAAATAATGCACACTGCGCGCTTGGGGTGACTTTGGTGCGCGCGTGCACATGCGCGCGGGTTCCTGGGAACAGTGATCCTAACTATAAATACCTACTGGCGACCGCCATATATATATATATATATATATAGTCACTGAAAAAACCATAGGTTTCACACTCGTTATAGTTAGGAATTAGCATTTAAAAAACCTTTCGAATTCACTGAAAAAACCATAGGTTTCACACCAGTTATAGTTAGCTGAACATTTTACTCATACAAAACCATTGAAATTCCCATGTTATAGTTAGTTGGACTCACTATAACTCGCGCACCCGCAATCCACTGCTGATGATGTCACATATTACATCATTCATGACATGGTCAGTGACATCACTGATGACATCACTGATGACATCTCAAATGACATCACTGATGACATCTCAAATGACATCACTGATGACATCATCCAGTGAATGTGTGTTTCTGAAAAGTAATATGTTTTATATATTGAAGAATGAGTGGATGTATGAGTGACAGGATGAAGGATTTAGTGGGGGCATGACTGTATGAGTGAGTGATTATATGTGTCTTATTGAATGCATTGGTTAGTGACTAATCTGTTTGAATGTGTGCATCAGTATGTCTGTTGTTGTGTAAGCTGCTGCATGTGTTGATCAGTAGCTATATGAGTGGCTATATGGGTTATTGATTGATTGCCCAAGTATTTGTATGTGAGGGTGAGTGTGTGTGGGGGTGGCTGGGAGGTGTGTGACTCTGTGCATAGATGTGTGAGCAGTTGATTCACTTGGTATATGGGTTCAAGAGTGCATGTGGAAAGACCTGTATGTGCGGTTGACTGTGTGCATGGGTGTGTTGGTGAGTGAAAGGATATCTCAGAGCTACATGTCCAAGTAAGTACATATGTAAAACACAGTGCATGTGAGAGTTGGCATATATAAATTACTATACATGAGAGCCTATGATTGCGTAAGTGACTGTATGGATCAATGTGTACTTCTATCAGTGATTGTAAAAGAGAGTAAGTATGTGTTAGTCTATGTTTGAATAAGTAAGGTTTTGTGTGTATAACTCTATAGATCAGGAAATGGGAGTGTGATTGATTCTTTGCATGACTGACTAGGTGTGTGAGTAACTCCATTAATGAGTAGCAGTGTGTGAGCGTCTGTATAGGTGTATGAGTGCATATAATAGTGTTGTATTGATGAGTGACTTTATGTATGAGTGATTGTATGGGTGATTGAGTGGATGTATGTGTAGACTTAGGAATCAGTGAGTGTGTATGTAGTAACTGGTATTGGTGTGTCAATGGTTTCTGGAATGGTAGTCTGTACAGTGGAGAAGTGTGGCTCACTGGTTAGAGGAGGCAGACCTGGAAGCAGAGGTCAGCCTGGGACCAGGGTTCAATTCCCGACACGGCGGGGTCTTGAGTCCTAAAATGTCCATGGACTCGACAATTCTCGCTCCGGTGCCTAATCGATTCACGGGTTCACACTCTGCGACTCTGGGCAATAGCTTGCTTAATCTCCACAACGGCCCCTCGCGGCGGGATGCCTGGCTTTCACCTTGCGGATACCCTGCCGGGGTTATTTCACAGGGGAATACCAGGACGGGTTCCCCAAGCAAGCGCTTAGAAACCGCTTGGTGATTTGCGCTATATAAATTCCTGTACATACACATATTTAACACTGGATGTATCAAAGGTTACATTAGAGTGTGAGGAGGTGCATCGTATTATCACATGAATGATCTCATAAGTGATGTCATCAGTGATGTCATTTGAGATGTCATCAGTGATGTCATCAGTGATGTCATTTGAGATGTCATCAGTGATGTCATCAGTGATGTCACTGACCATGTCATGAATGATGTAATATGTGACATCATCAGCAGTGGATTGCGGGTGTGCAAGTTATAGTGAGTCCAACTAACTATAACGTGGGAATTTCAATGGTTTTGTATGAGTAAAATGTTCAGGTAGCTATAACTGGTGTGAAACCTATGTTTTTTCAGTGAATTTGAAAGGTTTTTTAAATGCTAATTCCTAACTATAACGATTGTGAAACCTATGGTTTTTTCAGTGAATTTCATAGTTTTTTTGAAAGCAAATGCCTTTGCATATCGACTTTGTAACCTACGATTATTTTTTTTATTAGCTGTTTTTCACAACAATTAATTATATATATATATTTTTTTAAATTACTTGTTCAATGTATATATATATTTTTTTAATTTTCCTGGTGCGCTCAAGGTGCGCGCACTGGTAAGGTCTCCCGAGAGCGCACCGAGAGCGCTATTTTTGCGTTCGTAAAAAAAAATATGTATGAAAAGTAAATAATAATGCAAGACATTTAGTACCATACTTATAAAAGCAGTATTTTTGATTTACGAAATAAAAATGATTTTGCATTTCCGTAAAACTATCAAAACGTCCCTCAGGCACGCCGCGTAAGCACCCCCGGAAGCGCTCCGGTGCGCGCAGCGTAAGCGTGTCAAGTCATGTGACCCTAAAATAACTCTTTTCATTGGTTGCTAACAGTTTTTTTTACAAAGAATGAAATCCCCACCCATTTCCTTCACTTCTTCTTTCACTTTTGTGACTGCAAGATCTGTCTTTTTGCCCTTGGATCTTTGTTGGATTACCATGGCTGCCAGACCATCCAGCAGCGATGAAGACACAGAGGGATTTATTGATGAAGAGTTTCCTCAGCCCAGGATAAAAGAACACTTCATATGGAAGTTTTTTTCCATTCCAGATGATCAAAAAAAAGTAAATGCTCCAAAGGTGGAGTGCAGGATTTTTCACACTACCCTGTCACGGGGTGACCCCACCAGAAAATATTCATTCGGAAACTCCACCATGATTCGCCATGTCGAGAGGAGGCACCCCCAGAACTATGCCCAGGAGAGTGTCAGGGCTCTGGCACGAGAGGCTCCCAGGGATGGTGCCTCTACTTCAACCGGAGGACCAACGACATCAGTGAGGGGGCAATCACAGGAGCTGATCCCTAACATTCAGCCTGCTTTTAATAGAAGCATAATTAAATGCAGATATTGTGATCAGTTACTTTGCTATGGGGAACAAAGTGTTCTGCTCATGGTTCGAGCATTAGACAACCACCGCTGCGGTCCCCAGCTCTAATTTTTTTTATTTATTTTTTGCTCCTGTTGAGCAGTTTCCCATTCCCTGTTTTTGTGTTTGTTCAAAAAAAGAAAAAAAGAAGGAAAAAAAAGTTATTTTCAGAACTACCTCCAATTCTCATCAAAGAGCTGTATTCTTAAAAAAATGAAAAAGAGTAAGTGAAGAGGAGTGCAGTGAGAGAGGAGAGGAAAATGAGTGACAAAGCAAAAAAAGGGACGAGAGGGGAAGGGAAGTGAAGTAGGGGGACTGAAAGAAGGTGAGTGTGGGGAAGGAGAGTGAGGAGCAGGAGAGTGAACATGGGGAATGTGGATAAGTGAAGAAAATGTAGTAAAGGAACGGGGTGTGGAAGGGTAAGAAAAGAACAGGGATGTTTAAGAAAGAGTGGAGATACAGACTGGATAAAGACAAGTGAGTGTGAGACCAGGTAAGTAAGGCAGTGAAGAAACAGAGAAAATGAAAGAAAAAATAACAATAGAAGACTGAAGACCTCATTTATGCACCTGCCTCACAGCAGGCATAAGACTGACGCAGGCCCTTTCATATGGGCTTGGCCGCATGTGAAAAGATGCATTGCTGGAGTTGCGTCACTTTGAAAGAAGCTTTGAAAGAAGGTGAGTATAGGAGTATGGTTGAGTTATAGGGAGTGAGCGTGATAGAAGAGGAGTGAGAGACTAAAGGGACGGAGAGAATGAGGCTAACAGAGAGAGAATGAGGGAAGGAAAGTGTAGAACTAACAGGATAGAGAAGTAAGAGGAGTTAGTGAAGTGGATTAAGGAGAGTAGGGGAAGAGAAAAGAGTGAAGGAGCAAAAGAAGGGAAGAGAAAGGAAGGAAAGTAAAGGAGAAGGTTTTAAAGAAGGTGAGTGTGGGAGTATGGCTGAGATATAGGGAGTGAGTATGACAGAAGAGGAGTGAGAGACTAAGGGGATGGAGAGAATGAGGCTAACAGAAAGAGATTGAGGGAAGGGGAGTGTAGATGTAAGAGGACAGAGGAAGAAAGAGAAGGAGTAAGTGAAGTGTAGTAAAGAGAGTAAAGGAAGGGAAAAAATTAAAACAAAGAAGTAAGAGAAGAGAGAGGAAAGAAAGTAAAAGAGAAGGCCGGAAAGAAGGTGAGAGTAAAGTAAGAGAAGAGTGTGAAAAAAGAGAGTAAATGTGGGGATTCAGAATAAGTGAAGAAAGCGCAATAAGAGAACAGAGGTGTGAGAATATCAAAGAAGAGTAGTGAGGTTATGTAAAACAGTATAGAGAAAATAAATAGTGTACATTAAACTTACCTTATAAGTAATGTCAACTTAGTTTTATATTTTCATTTAAATTTATATCTGTGAAAGACAAAACAAAATAGGTTACAATATTTATAATATATATTTTACAATACAAGAGACAAAGTAGGAGATTAACAAGAGTAAATGAGGGTGAGTGAAGGGCAGGGAGGTTGATAAAAAAAGGAAAATAAAGAGAGGATAAAAGCAAGTGAGCTTGAGACACAGGAAGTGAAGGAGTGAGAATATAGAGGTAGTGAAGGAAAGAGTGACAGAAAAGAACTGAGTAAGAGAACAAAGAAAGGTAAGGAAGGGAGTGTGGATCAGTTTTAGGGAGTAAGCATAACGGAAGAGGAGTAAGACAGTGAGAGGATCCAGAGACTGAAGCTAAGAGACAGGCAGTGAGGGAAAGGGAGTGAGGATGTGAGAGGACAGAGGAAGTGAGAAAAGGAGTGAGTGAAGTGTAATAAGATGAGTGAGAGAAGGGGAATTATTGAGGGAACAAAGAAAAGAAACAAGGGGAAGGGCAGTGAAGTAGAGTGACTGACAGCTGGAAAATGGTGGATGGGAGAGAAGTAAAGGGCCTTGAAGGAGTGGTTAATGAGAATAAGTGAGGAAAATGGAATAAGGGAAGGGAGGTGAGGAAGAGTGAATAAAGGCCAGTGAGGGTCAGTTAAGAGAAGTGATAGAGGGTGGAAATAGATAAGTGAGCATAAGAGAATGGGATAATAATATATATTTAATAATACAAAATACAAAATAATTTCAACAACATGTTAAATGGTTTATTTTTGCAGTTCTCAGAATATATTGAATTTCACTTAAAACAGTGACTTCAACAGTACTCATCATATAACAGCGGGCACAAAAACCACAATCAAAATGATTGTGTTTAAAAAACCCATTGAATAATTTCTTAAATAATGTAAAATTTTAAAAACCATATCTAAATTCACTTTTGATCCATCCACTTTTCCACGAGGCCAAATAGTATATGGAAAGTCCTTTTGGATGGAAATTAGTCCAGAGTATTCTTAATGTCTCATTTACCCGACTTTCTGAAAGAAAAGCTCCAACATCTTTTGCATTATGAAACAATACTTTTACTTACACCTCTAGTTTACTTTTTATAAAAATTTCTATAATACTCAGAGCACACACTATATGATAAACATATACTATCTCTATGAGAACTACATGTTTTTTATTACCTTCATCACTCTCATTCAGAAAGTAATTTTGAAGAGCAAACTAAGTTATATTAACTGCTGCAATCTTCAAAGGCCAATTACCTCCCCTAAAATTTCGGTTGTAAGAACACTAGGTAAGAATTTAGTAAGTCAGAAGGCAAACGTTGTTTGAAAGTCAATTGAGTATCATTACAGACCTTCCAACCTTTTTCACATTTTAAATAACATGTGTAATGTCCTGATGTTGTTGAAGGACCATCATGGTAAATAATTGTTGCAGTTGTAAAGGTTCTTCCTGAAATTGATAATTGAGAAGCCACAACATTTTTAATTAATGTTGTCAATTTAGTTCCATCAGGTCTACATCGTTGGAACATTAAAATAACATACTGTCCATATCTTATTAAAAATAAAGTTGATAGCATTTCAGATTTATATTGACTACAGACCATGTTTTGATTTGCTGCTCTAACTAGATTATTAAAAGACACTGATTTGCAGTCTGGTAAAGTCAAATATATAGATCTTTCAGTGTCTACTGTAGTACTACTTGAAAAGGAGCAATTGTCACAGTCATGTTGCCATTTATAAGAAAGGCCAAAAAGATTTTCTACAACTACTCCTTCATCTTGCAAAACAACAAGCATATACATTAGAAATTCCTGACAATCTTGCTGTATATTCTGTGAAAATTGATTTAGACCAGAACATATGTCTAAAACGTTTCGAATTTCAGAAACACTTTGTATTTTCGTTCTATCAGTGCTACATTTCTCTAATACAGAATTTAATAAACAACAAAGTGTTTGATCATGATTTTCAGCAATCTGTTCTTTTACAGTTTGGAGAAAAAAAACAACATTAACCACTACATAAGCATAGCAGTTGACACCAGAACTATTTTCAAATTGAAATCCAACAACATCTTTAACTGAATCCATTTCCTTTCTGCTTACAATTACTGTTTCATCTACTTTTTTTCTTTTTGCCACAACTTCACTACAATTTTTCTCATTTCTTCTTTTTCGGCCTACCACACGCTTTTCAAAAAGAGGATATTGAGGTAAATTTGGAGCATACTCTCTTCTTAACCTATTATATTCTTTTACACAATTTAGATCTGCATTAATCTTTGTCTCATCAAAATCAATCAAGTACAATCCAGATAAGGTTCTGACTCGAGATAAAGCAACATATGCCATGCCCTCCTTGAACACAGAATTTCCAATATTCACCAAAGCACTATCAACACTTAAACCTTGAGATTTATGAATAGTTACTGCATATGCCAAAGAAACAGGAAACTGTTTTCTGCGGACATATAAATCTTTCACTAGCAAAAAGCGAGCAGAACAACGAGTGATTTGTTGTACTTCTTCAATACCATCACATTTAATTTTTATAATTTCAATTCCATCTCTATTTCGGTAATTCACAAAATCCACAACATGACCCATTGCTCCATTTACTAAACCTCTTTACACATGTAAATTATGTCGTAAAATTATACGACAATTTAAAGATGCATACAGAGTCTTTTCCATACCAGCAGTTTTAGATATTGTCTTCTCTAAAGAATCCAATTTTGTTTTCAACTTTTCTGACAAAACAATAGTGGCTCCTTCATGTTCTATTTTATCAATAGCTCCCAGTTTCACAATCTCTTGATTTTCCAACTTTAACATTTTGGGGTTGAAGATTGAACATTCTTTCAGAGTTGTCATCAAGCATATGACAGATTTGTTTTCAGAAATTTTCTTTAAAATATTCTCTGGGACAATATTTTCCTTTGGAAACAAATTGGAAATAATCGTCCATGTAAAGCTTCTTTACCATGCTCAGTTAGTTTTCCAATTCTTACATCTTGTAGAATATTTTTATAATCTTCATCCTTTGCCTGTCGCATATTTTGAAGTAGTTCTGCATATTTGAAATTTAGCCATATGTTAAAATTTCCAATGCTTCCTAAGCACTTCCTGGTATCTTCATGCGTAAGCATTTTAAACAATGGCTGTCCTTTCACTGGAGTTAGTTGCAGTAAATCTCCAAAAACAATGATGTGTTTGCCTCCAAATAACACATCATAGTCTGTTTTAAGAGTTTCTTGCATTCTTAAATGCACAAAAGCAAGCATTACATTTGATACCATGCTTACTTCATCAATGATAAGAAGTTTCATTTTCTTTAAGACTCTTGAAACTTCACAACAAGCTTCTCCAGATAGCTTGTGGTATTGTAATTTGTTATCATGCTCCACTGGCAGCATCAATAAGCGGTGTAAAGTAATCCCTTTATTGTTGTGTGCTGCCAACCCAGTTGAAGCAGTAACAACACAAGAGAGCGATGACTCCGTTGTTTTCTGCAAATATGTTGCAATCGCTTTAATCAGGAAACTTTTCCCAGTTCCTGCTTCTCCACTCACATACAGTCGAATAAGTACAAATGATGTACATGAGCACTCTTTCTTCTCATGAGATAAACCATGCTCAATTTGTTGTGTGACTTATATTTGTCTCTGCTCAACGTTTAGTTCTTTTTCCAAATCTTCTAAGTCAACTCCGTCCTCCTGAGCTTGTTCCATGGCTCTTTCAACTTCCTCCATGGCAGTGGCAGCTTCATTTTGTATAATTGGTCCTCCTAGTGGATCCTGACTCAATGAAGCAGAACTCTGACTGTCTTGAGAACTGTCTCTAGCAATCTCTGCTGCAATTGTAGCTTCTTGCTGTATTTCCTCGTTCAACATTTGCAGATAATTTGAAAAAACAGGACATTCTGTTGTATCCTTGGTTGCATTGAACGAATCTTCATAAGTAAGAAAATCTCCAAGTAGTTCCTCTTCTCTAGGCCAAGGCTTAAAGAGTTGTAAAAGAGCTAAGTAATAAAATTCCCTTTTGTCTGGAGAATCACAACTCAATTTTCGATGATTAATCAAATGGCCTTTTCTTTGTTTTACTAAACAGCCTTCACATCCAATTACAGCATATACACCTTTATTGATGTCTTCTGTGATGTTCTTTTTAAAGGTAGGTTTGCAGAACTTCATAGAGACAAGCGTTCTCAAGGTGAGTACTTCTATTTGGATAATATGTATCCAACATGTTTGTCTTCAGAATATCTGTACTGTCTGGTTCTTTCTCCGCCAAATACTCTATTTCTTGTACAGTTTTCAAAACTCGGTTTCGTGTTGCAGCAAGACCTAGACTCACCCAAATGATGGTTCTAGACTTGGCATATAGACTTGCTGATGACAACTGATCAGAACATTCATACGCTCCAATTTCTCGATGCGATAACATCTTCAGACTGTAACTGTATAATTTCTTGCTTAGTCTCTTTTCATGTGAAATTTCCTCCCACATTTCTTTCAGTTCTGTCTTTTCTGATGTTGTGATATAAGATGTCACAGATCGAGCCACAGCAATAGAGTTGTCAGCCATATATTGAATATCCATGTTAGCATTCCACATGGATAAAATGACTGGGTTGTAGTCATTTATGAATTTGGATTCCTCATTTCTACTTAGGTTGTATGTATTTTTGGGTGATTTTCTTGTCACAGTATGTCGCAGAGAAGACATAAAATTGTTGACTCTTCCTTTCGATGTTACTGGACGTGGAAATGCAAAACGACATTTTGTGTAGAACTTGTCCTTGGATTTGTATTTTCGACGACAGTATTTCCCACAGCGATGACTTTGAAAGCGTAAAACTTGCTGTCTTAAATTGTTTTCTTCTGTATTTTTCGGAACAGCACATGTAGAATACTCCTCAATGAAACTCATCACTTTCTCATCTGAATCTGTTCTAAATTTAGCTGCATCTTTAATCCATAGCAGCATATGTATATGAGGAGCACCTCTTGCTTGATACTCCTTTCTCCAAAAGAAATCCAACACCTCTCCAAGCGGAGGATTTTTTTTGTTTGTAATAAAAGTCATCATTGCTTCAAACCTATGATTGAAATACCTGCATACATTAACTGGATCCAAAGAGCACTGTTCTCCAGGTGTCTTGTATTCAATATTTTCAATGTTTTTATTTGCCTCTCGTAGAAATTCAAGTAAGTCTTTCCAAGCATACTCAGCACAGCTAAGAGTGAGGAACCATGTAGGAGTTCCTATGTTTCTTAGCATACATTTCAATTTCCCATGACAACGGTACCAATACTCGTTAGTACCACGCTGACATGCCATGAGATTAATTAGCTGAGATTCCAAAACACTGTCTTGCAGTTTGACTTTATCCATAAAATCCCTTGCCGAAACATTTCGTAGATGTGCTCCACTTTTCAGTATATGGTTTACTGCTTAGGAAAGTCCAGACAAGTCACTCTCAAACAGTAGATGGAACAAATATGGAATGCATTGACGAAACCTTGGATCTTCTGCATATAATCTTGAAGTCGGGTATTCAGATGCAGGAATTTGAACAGGTCGGTCGTCATATCGTCCACCTTTACCTGTTGGGAATAAGTGTGGAAAACAACGAGCTTCCAAACTTTCTTCCCATACACTAATGGGACTTCCTTCAGCTTTTTTCATCTGAAACAAGTCAATAGCATTCCCCATTACTTCTTTGGAATGCAATGGATGAACACTATAATGTTCGTAAATTTCTTCACTTCTAGAGACATCAACTTTTTCTATTTGTCCAGCAGAGACATCAGTGTCGTCTTGTGCAGTTGTTTCCTCATCTCCGACATACACATTTCTATAGTACTGATTATTTTTTACCAAATGCAACGTTGCCTTCTTGAATTTCCTAACATCCACTAATTCTTGCCAGATTTTCTTACTTTTTGTCGGAACACCATTAACTAGAATAACCAGAGGTTCCTCTTTTACTTTTTCGACACCAATTGCATCAATATTTTTCTTAAAATCTAGAGGCAAATACACAACTCTTCCTTTTAATCCTCTCTGTAAATCTGAAGGAGGCAATTTCCCTGTCTTAGGCTCCATGCGAACAATAGCCTGAAAGGTATCCACTCATTTAATCAGAATAGACTCATAGGTATTTAAATCCATCAATTCAGAAGGAATGTCTACCAACTCCATATTATTATGAACAGCTCTAGCAGGCATTCAGTTTTCATTTAATTTATTATAGCAATATGTACAAATACGTTGATCAGAGCCCAGATCAAAACAATTTTCAACCATCAAATAAGTTTCAAAATCCTTTCACTCATTATTATTTATCTTTTCGCTTTTTACATATAAATCAACTAATCTAGTCTGATGCTTATAATGATTCCGTCGACAACAAACAAGAAAAATTAGGCCTTTCACTTTAAACTTTATAATTTCATTTTCAAGTTTTTCTGTACTTAAAATGTCTACATTCTCTTCTACATTACCTTCTATTACTGTATCAATTTCTGCACTAACCTCTTTTTCACCACAGTAACAAAACTCAATTTCATCACAAATGTTTTTGACATCTAATTCAGTTTCATGCAAAAGAGCACTGTTTAACTATTTTAGTTTAAGTGCTGGACTTTTTGCATAGTACAACCTTCTCACTAATTTCCTCACTTTATTATGATGCACTGCTAACATCCTAAAATGGTGAAAAACACTCTGACATACTTTTCTTGAAAGACAAGCCAGTGAATGCCCTTGCAAACCTGTTTTTTCTCTCACTCTACAAGGATCTAACTCTTGTAAAATTTTCATTTTTTGTTTTACACTTTTCTTAGTATATGTCCGTAAAAAACTGCGAAACAAATCAATTGATTCCTGTCACACACTACAAATACTACTACAATTCCATGTATATACTGGAGCCTTAGGACATCTCCCTAAAACTTCATCAGCTAACACCTCTTCTGTATTTCTAGGCACAATCTCTTCTTTTTCAACCCGACAACCATCCTTCACCTCATATGCTCGACCACTGGTGTCAACTGCATGCACCAAATCATTATCTTGAAAGTAACTTTCTTCATTAAAAAATTGCTCAGAGCTTGAACTATGCCTCCATTCTCCAGAAAAAACATCACAGAAATTAGTTCTATTAATTACTCTACTCCACTTACATTTTGATTTGAACACACTGATTATCTTATCAAGTGTACAAATTCTATTCATTACTAAACAAAACAATTTATTTTTCACTTTAAATGCTTCATCCACAATCTTAACTATGTTTTTTTTTCTTGTAAAAAGCTGACTTTTTTTTATACCTTTTTAAATTTTTTAATACATTTGTCACTATTCTGTTGTAAAACATTCATCTACGTATTTCAGAAAACTGCTTGCTTCTTCTTTTGGTATGCAAAATGGCATGTCCTTGTACAGATCTAACATTTTTAGAAGGACATCCTGTTTTCTTCGAAATTACAGGTATTTCATTGCTGTTTCTTAAAAAAAAAAATCTTGCCATTTCAATAACTTCCTCCAAAAATTTTTAGTTTGCTTACCAGGAGCATTTTTCTTTTTCTCTGAAGATTTTATTTTGGTTGGTTGTTGATTTTCTTTTCCCTTAGTCCTCAATTTTCTTTTATGATTTTTTTCTCTTCTTTCTTTAGAAGGCATCCTTTAGTTTGTTTGTATAGATGATTATAATCTGTAGTAAAGAAAAAATAACATATTATAGACCACTACAAACATATTACACATCAATTACAATAAGTAAATAATATAAACACTAGTATACAACAAAAGGCTCATTTACATTAAACGTGCTTTCTTTTCTGACAAAACGATTAACTAATTAACTAATTATTTTTATGTCTTGTTTATATATAGGTGGTCTGTTTTTGGCCTGTACATACTTTGAAATAATATAAGCAAACACACACATACTGCTTGCAGAGAAAGAGATGGAAGATTACATGTAATATGCTGGACATGTGCCTAACATCACACCAAATCTATTGCATTTTCAATGCTTGTTTACTTTGGCTCCATCAAGAAGGCATTCAGATGTGACACACATTTGCCATAAAATCTAAATATTACCACTCTAGTTGCTCATTATATCAAGCTTCAGTCACAGTGTGATCTTAGGCACATTAATAGGATTTTAAATATAATGTACCATGTGTGTCCCTGCCAACAGTATGTGTGACTCTGTCTAAGATTACAATGATGGGTGAATCAAGCTTCACTTACAGTGTGATCTTAGGCAGATTAGTAGGATTTTAAATATAAAGGGCGAGATCTATTGCATTTTCAGATCTTGTTTACTTTGGTTCCATCAAGAAAGGAATTCAGATATGTCATACATTTGCCATAAATACTGAATGTTAGCATTATACTTGGTTATTATATCAAGCTTCACTCACAGTGTGATCTTAGGCAGATTAATAGAATTTTAGAAATATGTGTGACACATCTGAATGCCTTCTTGATGCAATGTTTCACAGAGGTGCAAACAGAAAATGCATGCACAATAATAAAATTGGCACCCACACAAGAATATGAAATGCCGTGAGAGATGGTTAAAGGTTTCTTTTAATGGCATAAATTGAGATAGAATATACAAAAAAAGACAAGCATATTTACAAGCTGCGTGCGCAATCTTTGACATAGCTGTGTTTTTATATGGTAGTCTTCTTTATAAATTGTTTTTTATCCTTGGATTCAATGCTGGTTTAGAAATTGTGTTATGGTTTCATTGGACGTTTGAATATGCTCCTTTTTTTGAAGCGTCTTCTGCAACCTTTAGCATGGGTGGAAGCAGTGAATGTATGGAGAGGAATAGGAATAGCAGATAGAAAACTATATGAAATGGTGCGGGAGATGCATAAAGTATTTCAGTAATGGGATTAATTGAGATGGAATATAAGATAAAGAGGAGCATATTTACAAGACTCTTGCGCAATTTATAAAGAAATCTAGCTTCACTTACAGTGTAATCTTAGGCGGATTAATAGGATTTTACATATAATGCACCATGTCTGTCTCTGCCAACAGTATGTGTGACACTGAGGGCGAGATCTATTGCATTTTTTATCTTTTTTAATTTTTTAATCAATAAATTTGCCATTAAAAGAAACATTTAAACATATCTCTGGACCAGCATTACAAGCTGCGTGCGCAATCTTTGACATAGCTGTGTGTTTATAAGCAAGATTTCTTTAAAATTGCGCAAGAGTCTTGTAAATATGCTCCTCTTTATCTTATATTCCATCTCAAATGATACCATTACTGAAATACTTTATGCATCTCCCACACCATTTCATATGGTTTTCTATCTGCTATTCCTATCCCTCTCCATACATTCACTGCTTCCACCCATGCTAAAGGTTGCAGAAGGCGCTTCAAAAAAGAGCATATTCACAAGTCCAATGAAACCATAACCCAATTTCTAAACCAGCATCGAATCCAAGCATAAAAAACAATTTATAAAGAAGTCTACCTTTTAAACACACAGCTATGTCAAAGATTGCGCACGCAGCTTGTAAATATGCTTGTCTTTTTTTGTATATTCTATCTCAATTTATGCCATTAAAAGAAACCTTTAAACATCTCTCACGGCATTTTATATTCTTGTCTGGGTGCCAATTTTATTATTCTGCATGCATTTTCAACTTGCACCCATGTGAAACTTTGCGCAAAAGTCTTGTAAATATGCTCCTCTTTATCTTATATTCCATCTCAATTTATACCATTACTGAAATACTTTATGCATCTCCCACACCATTTCATTTGGTTTTCTATCTGCTATTCCTATCCCTCTCCATACATTCACTGCTTCCACCCATACTAAAGGTTGCAGAAGGCGCTTCAAAAAAAGGAGCATATTCACAAGTCCAATGAAACCATAACACAATTTCTAAACCAGCATTGAATCCAAGCATAAAAAACAATTTATAAAGAAGTCTACCTTTTAAACACACAGCTATGTCAAAGATTGCGCACGCAGCTTGTAAATATGCTTGTCTTTTTTTGTATATTCTATCTCAATTTATGCCATTAAAAGAAACCTTTAAACATCTCTCACGGCATTTTATATTCTTGTCTGGGTGCCAATTTTATTATTCTGTATGCATTTTCTGCTTGCACCCATGTGAAACTTTGCGCAAAAGTCTTGTAAATATGCTCCTCTTTATCCTATATTCCATCTCAATTGATACCATTACTGAAATACTTTATGCATCTTCCACACCATTTCATATGGTTTTCTATCTGCTATTCCTATCCCTCTCCATACATTCACTGCTTCCACCCATGCTAAAGGTTGCAGAAGGCGCTTCAAAAAAAGAGCATATTCACAAGTCCAATTAAACCATAGCACAATTTCTAAACCAACATCGAATCCAAGCATAAAAAACAATTTATAAAGGAGTCTACCTTTTAAACACACAGCTATGTCAAAGATTGCGCACGCAGCTTGTAAATATGCTTGTCTTTTTTTGTATATTCTATCTCAATTTATACCATTAAAAGAAACCTTTAAACATCTCTCACGGCATTTCATATTCTTGTCTGGGTGCCAATTTTATTATTCTGTATGCATTTTCTGCTTGCAAACATGTGAAACTTTGCACAAAAGTCTTGTAAATATGCTCCTCTTTATCTTATATTCCATCTCAATTGATACCATTACTGAAATACTTTATGCATCTCCCACACCATTTCATATGGTTTTCTATCTGCTATTCCTATCCCTCTCCATACATTCACTGCTTCCACCAATGCTAAAGGTTGCAGAAGGCGCTTCAAAAAAAGAGCATATTCACAAGTCCAATGAAACCATAACACAATTTCTAAACCAGCATCGAATCCAAGCATAAAAAACAGTTTATAAAGTCTACCTTATAAACACACAGGTAACATTATGGAAAAAGGTAAAAATATAATTCCTTAATTCACACAGACACTCACTATGATACTTGTCAAAAATCTTTAAGCTCTCTATCTTTTTTAAAACAATCATGACTCACCTTTAAAAATGCTTTGGAAGATATAGAACAGTGTCAGTCACACTCAACAGATTTTCTTAAGCAGAATCTCTGAATAATGCTACCTTCACTGGAGCCTTTCAATAATGGCACAGATTCTTTCTCATTTCAGACCCATATTCTTGTACATAGCCAATAAAAATTGTTCCCACATAAATTCAAAACCAAACTGCACATTTTAATTGGTTGTACATTTCAAGCATTTGAAACTCACATAACATTCACCCATCCCCCCAGTGCTCATTTACCCTGTAACCATGGTAACTCCCTCTTAAACCAGCACACAGTTCACAAGTTCATCATAATATGTTGCAAAACAATCCTTCAAGGCTGTTTGACCTCTCAATCTACTAGCTAATGAAATGCAATGTTTCTTTAAATGACTTTTTGTAAACCATTGAAATGACTTCCTACAAGAAAAAAAGCATGCACCCTAATTTTCAGTGGAGATTTTTGACAAAGCTCCAATCATTTATGGTTATTCAACTGCACTGGTTCACATCCACTTTTTTTCATAATCAAACTGCCATTTCATTTCCACAACTCATCTGACTTGAAGCACATCTACCTTCACAATGACAAAAGTCTGGTTTGTGGGGCATAGCTATGTCCACTGGAGTCAAAAATACGCAGTTAACAGAGGTATTTTCAATCTTGATTTACCAAATGTGGACATTGTATGGATTGGACAGAGAGGATTGAGGAGTCACCAATTGATACCATTGGTAAAATCCTTTATGCATTTACCACACCCTGACCTTTTAATAGTGAACTGTGGTGGAAATGACTCAGGCACTTTGACTGGTGTAGGTTTGGAAATGCTTTTAAAGGACATCTTTGGGCAATTGATGTCACTTTTTCCACAAACTGCCTTGGTATTTTCTAATATATGCCAAAGGCAAAAATGGAACTGGTCCAACCAATTTTGTCCACAGATTGAGAAAGCAAGGAAACATGTGAATAAATCTGTTTCTGCTTACCTCAGAGACTATGGTACCACAACAACTTGTGTTACAACATGCAGAACATCTATAGGAGAGATGGTGTGCATTTTACAGATGAGGGGAATAGAGTTTTCCTCTTGAATATAAGACTCTGCATTGGTACCTACTTGTAGGTACAAAAAACACCCACTTAACACAAGAGCTCTTTTCAGAGCTAACTTACCACTAAACACTCTACATAACTTTTTTACTCTATTTTTTTACACTATTTTTCCCCGTGGTGCACCCAGCGCTCACCCCGTGAAATTTTTTTAAAAAAAAAGTTTGTTTGCCCTTCAGGGTCCTTCTAGGCCCCCCTCAGAAAACCTAGGGGGTCAGGGAATGTCTACCCTGCCCCCTTTTAATTATTTCCCACTTTCTTTTTCACCTCTTGTGTCTCGATTCTACCGATACACAAGATGGCGGACTCTCCGGACTGTTTAGAATGTTGACAGACACCCAACAGCCAATCAGCTTTCCGCTCGCGCACTCCCATAGCGCGCCGGGTGCGCTCCCCGGTACGCGCACCTGTGAGCGCTCGGAGGGCGCCTATAGATATATATGTGTTTTTGAAGTACATTTTCAAAAAAAACACTGGAGCAATTTTCAGCAAACATAGCAAAGGCCCATCTGCATACCAGTCCCTACAATTTTGCAAAGGTTGGCGTAATTCCGTTCAGCGGTTCGGGCTGTAGACTCGTCAGACCGTCCAATGGAAATTAACATGGGGAAAACATGTTTTGGGACCCCCATTTTTTCTCAGCCCCCACGCCACAAATCCCCTTCAAACTTCCAGGGAAGGAGCGGAGCGGAGCTGGCCAAAATGTTTGAAAATTATATGCAAATTCCTCAACCGGCACCAAAGTTATTCCCAATAAAATGTAACGGATTTCCTATGGTAGCCAATCCTAACTATAACTACCTACTGGCGACCGCCAGTAGGTAATATATATATATCTCTCTCTCTCTCTCTCTATATATATATATATATATATATATATATATATATATATATATATATATATATATATCTGACGTACTCGTTACCTCACAAAGAAGAACTCAGAGGCCAGAGGGGGTTCAGGGCAAACAGCTCAATTATTTCACAGGTTCCCAGTGGCGGCGGATGCATATCGGTTCATTTAGCCTTCCTCAGCGCTCAATCCCTGTGGCATGTCCTCCCAAATGGCTCCTTCCTGCCGAAATACCTTGCAGTGCCTGGGTCTCCTCCCCCTTAAGTAGTCGACACACCCATTGCAGTTCGTCGAAAATGTAGAACCACAACTCCCAGAGTGCACTGTGGCGGTGGGTCCGGGCGGGTGGCGTGGAGGAGTGAGTCTAACTGTTGGTTCGCGCTGGCAAGCAGGTAGGTGTGATAGGCGCGCAGTCATGGAGCCGGAGAAAGTCCACGGCCGTTTCCCTTGGTCCCTCGTACCGCTACAGCCAGAAGTAACACACTAACGATCCGCTGGGCAGGGGCAGTCAATGCGGACTGGGTTCCCAAAAAGGTAAAATACCTATGACTCCCCAATGGTGTTGTGTGTGTTCAGGCGGTCACCGGAGCTCTTGATCCCTCGAAAAACGTAATGCTGCAAGCAGCGTGATGTCCAACTTTGCTCCAGGACACTTGAGTGTAGCAGGGCCATCTGTTCTGCGTTGTTGGCAGGCGCAGGATACATGACGTACTCGTTACCTCACAAAGAAGAACTCAGAGGCCAGAGAGGGTTCAGGGCAAACAGCTCGTTTATTTCACAGGTTCCCAGTGGCGGCGAATGCATTTCGGCTCATTTAGCCTTCCTCAGCGCCCAATCACTGTGGCATGTCCTCCCAAATGGCTCCTTCCTGCCGAAATACCTTGCAGCGCCTGGGTCTCCTCCCCCTTAAGTAGTCGACACACCCATTGCAGTTCGTGGAAAATGTAGAACCACAACTCCCAGAGTGCACTGTGGCGGTCAGTCCGGGCGGGTGGCGTGGAGGAGTGAGTCTAACTGTCGGTTCACGCTGGCAAGCAGGTAGGTGTGGTAGACGCGCAGTCAAGGAGCCGGAGAAAGTCCACGGCTGTTTTCCTTGGTCCCTCGTACCGCTACAGCCAGAAGTAACACACTAACGATATATATATATATATATATATATATATATATAAATATATATTTCCAAACACCAGGTTGCCCCATTGGAATGCCACACACGAAGGGGTATCACGCACAAATGCCACCAGTAGCAGCACACCAGCTTGTTGCACTCCACTCCAGTCAGGCCATACGCGTTTCGGGCGACCTCCCACCCTTGTTCACTGGCTACACATCGGAAACAGAGGCTCTGTGTTAGCACGTGTTTTATTCAACAATGAAAAAGACCCGCCCCATTGGGCGGTGGCAAGAGAGTATGCTGGTATATGCAGTTCATTGCCCCACTTGTATCGTGCAAAAACCCCAGTGGGTGCCTTGATCTGTCCGAAGTGTCAAAATGTCTTTACCCAAGTGGGCGGATTGAAGTAACAACATTGCCACTCTGCTGCCAATATATGCCGACGGCTCAGGCCCCCCTCGTTCTTCTCACCGCTCTCAACTCGGAGCAGTGCAGATCCGCTGAAATATGCGGCGGGGCATTCCGCGACCAGACTAGCCGCATTTAATTCCAAACACCAGGTTGCCCCATTGGAATGCCACACACGAAGGAGTATCACGCACAAATGCCACCGGTAGCAGCACACCAGCTTGTTGCACTCCACTCCAGTCAGGCCATACGCGTTTCGGGCGACCTCCCGCCCTTGTTCACTGGCTACACATGGGAAACAGAGGCTCAGTGTTAGCACGTGTTTTATTCAACAATGAAAAGACCCGCCCCATTGGGCGGTGGCAAGAGAGCATGCTGGTATATGCAGTTCATTGCCCCACTTGTATCGTGCAAAAACCCCAAGGGGTGCCTTGATCTGTCCGAAGTGTCAAAATGTCTTTACCCAAGTGGGCGGATTAAAGTAACAACAGTGCCACTCTGCTGCCAATATATGCCGATGGCTCAGGCCCCCCTCGTTCTTCTCACCGCTCTCAACTCCGAGCAGTGCAGATCCGCTGAAATATGCGGCGGGGCATTCCGCGACCAGACTAGCCGCATTTCATTCCAAACACCAGGTTGCCCCATTGGAATGCCACACACGAAGGGGTATCACGCACAAATGCCACCGGTAGCAGCACACCAGCTTGTTGCACTCCACTCCAGTCAGGCCATATGCGTTTTGGGCGAACTCCCGCCCTTGTTTACTGGCTACACATCGGAAACAGAGGCTCAGTGTTAGCACGTGTTTTATTCAACAATGAAAAGACCCGCCCCATTGGGCGGTGGCAAGAGAGCATGCTGGTATATGCAGTTCGTTGCCCCACTTGTATCGTGCAAAAACCCCAGTGGGTGCCTTGATCTGTCCGAAGTGTCAAAATGCCTTTCCCCAAGTGGGCGGATTGAAGTAACAACAGTGCTACTCTGCTGTCAATATATGCCGACGGCTCAGGCCCCCCTCGTTCTTCTCACCGCTCTCAACTCCGAGCAGTGCAGATCCACTGAAATATGCGGCGAGGCATTCCGCGACCAGACTAGCCGCATTTAATTCCAAACACCAGGTTGCCCCATTGGAATGCCACACATGAAGGGGTATCACGCACAAATATATATATATTTTTCACAAAACGATGCTCCTTCTGACTGCCACGGCCCCGAGGGAGGTGGCACATACGCCGGCGGAGCACGCGGGCAATTTCTTCACAAAAAATAATCCCAGTATCATGCGCTCTCAGTAAGGACAGACTCCACGACAATCCATAGTCCGCATGGGTGTTTTAACTGCATAGCCTTGTTCACGTGAAATAAGTGCACAAACACAATGACTGATAAAGTTACAGAGAATGAATGAACATAGAAAGGGGACACAATGTCCTGCTATAGTCCTAGTAGCGTTCCTAAAGGCGGCAGACATTTTGGAATGGTTCATGCCTGTGGCAAATAAATCAAGTTCTACAGAATGCCAATCAAAATTGAGTCAGAGTCAATAAAAAATGAAATGAAAGAGCATGGCGGCGTACGTATAACCCGGACGACAAAGTAAAATACAGGGATGCTATTCGTTTTTACCACAAACATATTGTGGATGGAAAAAAAGTTTATTTTGAGCGCAGAATCGAGGAAGCTGAAAACACGAGCAAAGAGATTTTTAGGATAGTAAAAGAGTTTATCTCTCCTTCCTCGAGCACGCCTATCCATTCCCATACCGAAGCTTGGATTAGCCAGCTTAGTGATTTTCTCATTAATAAAATTAAATCCATTCAAGATTCTTTCCCTGACGCTGGCCTTATTCCAGCTGCCAGCCATCTGACCACTTTACCATCTTCATTGGAAAAGAATGGTCCTTTCCTTTCTGTTTTCCCTCCTATTTCTCTTGCTAGCTCCCTTGACCTCCTGTCTCGACTTCAATCGGGCTCACCACTTGACCCTTGCCCAGCAAAATGCCTGGGGAGAGTAGCGCCTGCAGTCAATACCTTGCTCAATCCGCTGCTGAACTCTTCCCTGACTTCGGGAGAGGTTCCTCCGGCATGGAAGCATGCCTTGATTCTGCCGCTGCTTAAGAAACCTTCGTTAGATCCCCTTGTTCAAGCTAATTACAGACCAATCTCCCTCCTCCCTTCTCTGGCCAAGGTGATTGAGAAGCATGTGCATCTCTCTATTTCCAGTTTCATCGAGAGTAATAATATCTTGCATGACTCTCAATCGGGTTTTCGTGCGAACTTCAGCACGGAGACTGCTCTTTTGGAGGTCACCGATGCCATAAGAGAGATTCTGGTCTCAGGGGGGAAAGCCATCTTGGTCATGTTGGATTTGTCGGCGGCTTTCGACACCGTTCCCCACGACGGTCTCCTTTTAAGACTCTGGGAGATCGGTTTTCGGGGGACGGTGTGGAATTGGTTTAAGTCATTCTTGACCGACCGCCGTTAAATGGTCTGGGCACCTCCGTTTTCCGCCGAAATGCCGCCGCTGGAGGTTGGGGTTCCTCAAGGGTCTATCCTGAGCCCCACTCTTTTTAACATCTATATGGCCCCTCTGGCGGCGGTGGCGGAATCTTTTGGTGCCCGGATCATATCCTATGCTGATGACACCCAGCTCCTTTTTACGTGCAACAAGGGTGAGGGTTTCGATGGCGGCCGGATCAGGGAATGCCTGGGCGCTGTCTTTGACTGGTTTCAGAGGAACAGTCTTAAATGCAACTCCGATAAATCGGAGCTGCTTTTTTTCGGGTGTCCGCCTGATCCCAGTTGGAAGACACGGTGGCCTCGGGATATGTTTCCGCCTGACGCTGCCTCGTCAAAAGCCAAAATTCTCGGTGTCCTGTGCGATGTTGAGCTTTCCTTCAGACCCCAGATTATAGGGCTGACAGGGAAATGTTTCGGCATCCTGAAAATGTTGCGGAAATTTCTTCCATTACTGTCTCTGCAACATAAAAAAACTATTGTTCAGGCATTGATAGGTACGCGTCTTGATTACGCGAATGCCCTTTACCTTGGCCTTCCCAAATATCTGCTGGCACGTCTGCAGATCGTGCAGAATTCTGCTGCCAGAGCCATTTTTGGCCTACAGCGCAGGGCCAAGGCCACGGAGCTGCTCAGGAGACTGCATTGGCTCCAAGTCTCTAAGAGAATTACTTTTAAGGTTTTGACCCTTGCTTTTAAGGCCCTCCACTCGATTGGCCCAAAGTATATTGGGAAGGGTCTGGCTTTCTATACCCCCAGGAGGACTCTTAGATCGGCTTTGCTGGCCAAGGCCAATGTTCCTACTGTCAGACGTGCTCGCATCGGAGGCCGCTCCTTCCGACACCTGGCACCGCGCTGCAGGAATGAGCTTCCTGTTTCATTAAGGAAAGCCAACAGTCTGTTCTCTTTCAGAAAGGAACTGAAGAACTGGCTTTTCTCCCAGTAATACTTCTTTGGCCTGCGGTTGTGCGGTATGTTGTGTACTCTTCCTTTTAGCTCTCTTTGCCAAAGCGCCGGGACACTCCGAGGAGTAGCCGTGCGCTATAGAAGAGACTTTATAACATAACATAACATAACATAACATAAAACATACAAACATAAATGTGTAATGTAGTTAGAACCATGCACAGGTTGAAATTCAAGTGTCACTATCACTTGGTAAAAACAATGTGTAGCAAACTCCGAGAAAGTGGCGTTCACGTGTGAATTAATATAGCGGAATTGCAATAACCAAAGGTATTATTGAGTGGGCAAAAAATGAGTATGCCTACACAGTGCTAAATTCCAGTCTGGTTGTGTATCACTATACTCCATTCATACTGTACCCATCAGTCGACAGTGGTAAGTGATGGTGAGGAGGAAAAGGGTAGGTTGCACGTGAGGGGTGTGGGCCGGTGTGGCACCGCACCCAAACCGACGGACCACGCACGCAACCTGGGCTTCATCCTGGACTCCTCCCTCTCCATGACCAGACAAGTCAACGCCGTCTCCTCGTCATGCTTCAACATCCTGCGCATGCTACGTAAGATCTTCCGGTGGATCCCCACCGAGACGAGGAAGACGGTCACCCAAGCCCTCGTCACCAGCCGACTGGACTACGGCAACGCCCTCTACGCCGGAACCACGGCCAAACTCCAGAAGAGACTCCAGCGGATCCAGAACGCCTCGGCGAGACTCATCCTCGACATCCCCCGACGCAGCCACATCACCGGACACCTGAGAGATCTGCACTGGCTCCCGGTCAACAAAAGAATCACCTTCCGGCTCCTCACCCACGCGCACAAAGCCCTACACGACCAAGGCCCGAGCTACCTCAACAACCGGATCAACTTCTACACTCCCAAGCGCCTCCTCAGATCAACCAACCACGCCCTCGCCGCCGTCCCCCGCATCCGAAGAGCGACAACAGGAGGAAGATCCTTCTCCTACCTGGCCGCCAAGACCTGGAACTCACTTCCGACCAATCTGCGCCTGACCCAAGACCACCTCTCCTTCAGGAAGAAGCTCAAGACCTGGCTGTTCGAGCAGTAGCGGCACCCCCCCCTCCCAGCGCCTTGAGACCCTACGGGTGAGTAGTGCGCTCTACAAATGACCTGATTGATTGATTGATTGATTGATTGATTGATTGTCTTGGCCCCTTCCTTTTTTTCTGTGAAGAAAGCAAAAAGAAAGAAAACAATAAGTGTCACAAAAAACACAATACAGTATAAAGTTAAAAACAATGCAGTATTTTCTTTTCTGATGCACATCATTGAATGGAAAGAGGGGATGAGACTGCACTAGACCAGCAATGCTCTAGTATACGCTTTTTGGCCATGTGGGTGGTACTGCCAATATACGAGAGTTTGCACGGACACTTGATCACATAGATAAAGAAAGTGGAGCTACAGGTGAGAAATTGGCTGATTTCTTTGTTGGTTCCATTGCAAGTGGCCTGGCTGCAAAATGTGCTGTTTCTACAAGCCTTACAGTGGCCGCAGGGAAAAAAAACCCTGAGACCATGTTACTGCCTTTTGGGATATATATATATATATATACATATATATATATATATATATATATATATATATATATATATATATATATATATATGTATATATATATATATATACTACTATTATAAAGAGAGAACAGAAACCTTTTGGCAAGGTAAACTCGGGAACCACAGCGCCAATCCACACACCCAATACATTGTTGTAATCCTCAGGGTGTGTAGATGGACATAGGCTGCATAAAATAAAAAATAAACATAAATTAAAAAATTAAAGTTTAAAAACAAAGTAGTCCCCTAAAACTAGCGCCGGCCGCAGCGCTGACCGCGACCTACACCTGCGTAATGACGACAGGCGGGGATGAGCGGTCACGAGCAGCGACGCGCTGCGAGGAGTATCGTGCGGCAAAGAGTGGCGCGGCGGCTCAGGTAAGGCGAGGCGGGAGGCGGGAGGCAGGAGGCGGGCGGCGGGAGGTGGTCCGGGCAATGTCGGGGCGGGCGGCGGTCCGGGCAATGTCGGGGTGGGCGGGGGCCCGGGAGTGGGGACTAAGTCCGAGCGCGGATGAGGTAAGGCAGAGGCGGGAGGCGGGAGGCGGGCGGGAGGCAGGCGGGCGGGCAATGTCGGGTCGGGTCAAGCGGGCGGGCGGGCGGTCGCCTAAACACATGCTCAAAATGCAGCCCCCCGCCCCCTTCTGCCCCCGGGCAACGCCGGGCGGGCTGCTAGTATATATATATATATATATATTACCTACTGGCGGTCGCCAGTAGGTATATATAGTTAGGATTTTTTCTCTATGGGATTTTTGAAAATTCTATGTCTAATAACTTTGGCGTTTGTGGACGGAATTGGCTGAAATTTTCAGGAAAATGGCACATTTTGTTTCTGAGCAGCCCCTGAAAATTTTGGGGGGGTTCGTGAAGGGGGGGCCGAGAAAAAAGGGGGGTCCCAAAACACGTTTTTCCCATGTTAATTTCCATAGGGCGGTTGGCCTCACTTTTAGCCCGAACGGCTGAATGGATTTGCACGAAACTTGGCAAAATTGTAGGGACTGGTAGCCCGATGTGCCTTTTGTAGGTCTCAATATATGTGCTCCAGTGGATTTTGAGAAATTAACGTTTAAAAAAAGATATATATCTGTAACAGCGGACCGGGCAGCGGCCCAGGACGCGTACTTTTCGCGCAACGGAGCTTTGTGAAGCGAAGCTGATTGGTTCTCCGGCGTCTGTCAACATTCCAAACAGTCCGTAGCGGCCGCCATCTTGTCTCTCGGTAGGATCGAGAGACAAGAGGAGGCGAAAGCGAAGGGGCAAATGACCATAAGGGGGAATAGTAGATCCTCGCTGACCCCCTAGGTTTGATGTGGAGGTTTTAAAAGGGCCCCGCGGGGCAAAAAAAAAAAAAATAATAATAATCGAACGGCTGAATGGATTTGCACGAAACTTGGCAAAATTGTAGGGACTGGTAGCCCGATGTGCCTTTGCTAGGTCTCAATATATGTGCTCCAGTGGATTTTGAGAAATTAACGTTCAAAAAAAGATATATATCTGTAACAGCGCTCCGCTTCGCGTACTTTTCGCGTTACGGAGGTTTGCGAAGCTGATTGGTTTTTCGGCGTCTGTAAACATTCCAAACAGTCCGTAGCGGCCGCCATCTTGTCTCTCGGTAGGATCGAGAGACAAGAGGAGGCCAAAGCGAAGGGGCAAATGACCATAAGGGGGCATAGTAGATCGTCCCTGACCCCCTAGGTTTGATGTGGAGGCTTTGAAGGGGTCTCGCAGGGCAAAAAAAAATATACCTATTTTTTAGTTTTTTTGCGTGGAGTGCGCCCGGTTCGCGAACCGGGAAGCGTTCTGGGGAGCGTACTTTCTTGAAAATTAGTGAAAAAAGTTAGAGTAAAATAATAATTGTGAGTGATCAGATGTAGGGTAGCTCTGAGAAGAGCTTTTGGGTTTATGGTACATTTAGGTACTTATAAGTAGGTACCAATGCACATTCTTAAATTCAGAGTGAAAACTCTGTTGCCCTCATCTGAGAAGTGAACTCCATCTCCTCTGTAGATATCTTGCATGTAGTAACGCAAGTTATTGTTGTACAGGGAGCCCATTCCATGGTCTCTCATGTAAGCTGAAACAGATTTGTTTACATGCTTCCTCGACTTCTCAATTTGTGGACAAAATTGGTTCGACCACCTCCATTTCTGTCTTTGGCATATATTTGAATATACCAAGGCAGTCTGAGGAAAAAGTGCCATCAATTGCTCAAAGGTGTCCTTTAAAAGCATTTCCAGACCTACCCCAGTCAAAGTGCCCAAATCATTACCTCCACAGTGCACAATTAACAGGTCAGGTTTTGGCAAATGCATAAAGGTTTTCACCAATGGTATCAATTGGTGACATTTTAATCCTCTGTGGCCAAACCACTTAATTTCCACATCTTGTAAATTGAGGTTAGGTAAATTCCTGTTTTCAGCGTACCTTTGAGCCCAATATATGTAACTATGTCCAACAATCCAGACAGAAAACATGGTGAGAGAAGGTTCTGCTGCAGTCAGATGAAGTGTGGCAATGAAATGGCAGTTGAAAAAATGAGAGTGTAAAATGAAAAAAACTGAGGAGTTTCTGTGTTAATGAAGCAGTAAGAGTGATTGGTGGATTTTGATTGCTGAAAACAGAAAGTTAGTGTGCATGGATGAGTTCGTTGAAAGATGTATTTTGAGTGGCGAAGAAAAAATCATTAAATGAAAGAATGCTCTGGATATGCAGGTGCACTGAGAGTTCAGAGTTCAATTGCAACATTGTTGTGTGAGAGGTCTTGCAAGAGGTGGTTGCTATGCAGAAAAAGCAGAGAGGGGGCAGAGGGGGGAAGGGTTTTGCTTTGAAAAAAAGTGAGGAAAGGGTTTTGATTGGGTGACATGAGAGATATGTGTGAGGAATTACAGCATTTCTGTGCTTTTGATAGCTGCAGACTCTGGAGTGCATACCTTTTGCTCTGCTGAAGACAAATTGGTGTGTTTCTGAGACTGTTTTGAAACTCAAAGTATTTGCTAAGGTGAGAAAAGATTTCTTTAATTTAGATAGAAAATAGTGTGCTTTAAGGAGAAAATTATGAAGAAAGTTGTGTTTTTCAAATGTTGCTTTGTCTCAAGTGTTTCACAAATAGATTTTGTTTCTTTGAGAAATTGTAATTGGAGAAAATGTGAAGTATTAGTACTGACAGGGCTTTTATGTGCATAGGAGCTGTGGAGTGTTTTCAAATTATGACTTGTAAATCGTTTTTGAGAAAAAGCAATGGTTTTAATATTGATGAGAAGGACATAATGGTGTCTGCTTCTTTATAAGGTAATTGAGAGTCTCTGATGTTATTTTTCCCATTTCAATGTAAGAAGTTTGTCTGTGGAGCAAATTGCTTGTAAATATGCTCCCACCTGTGCATGGCAAATTTAGATTTTGAATGTTTCCGTTACATAGGCATGTTAAAGGTGACTGAAACATGCTGCAAAGGCAATCAAAAAATGCTTTTATGTGTCTTAAGGACATTTTAAGTAATTTCCCCATGTGCAGTGTTTTCAAATTATGAGTTGAAAATCGTTTTTGAGGTAAAGGAATGTTTTCAAAATGTATGTGCGCCATATGACCCCAAATTTCTTTTTCAGGGGTGCAGCAGGGTGTTCTTGAGACACCCCTGCACCGTCGGAAAAATTCGTAATTTGCGATGAGGTAATTGCTAATCGCAAATTGCACCTTCATTCCTATGGGCCTCCTGCTGCATGGAAATGAATGGGTAATTTGTAATTAGCAAATAGGTCATCGCAAACTAGGAATGGTAAAGAATCGCTATTTATTCCTTAAAGTTCGCTATTTAGGAAATGCAAAAAACTTTGATGATACATATGGCGGTTTATCTCTAACAAGATAAGAAGCATAGGGATAGATTTATGATGACTGGCGCATCACCAGGGATGTGTTAGTCATTCTGTGCCGCTGTTCCGTCACCTATGGTGTGCTGCATTTACAATGCGGCGCATCATGGGGCAAAAACAGCACAGATGCGTGACGTATTTGTGCCGTAAAGTTGGCGCATTGCTGGAGTTGTATCGCAAGTGTGATGAAGCTCCAGTAAGGTTGAGGGGTGCCCCTGTCGCAGGGTTTCTGTTCTGACACAGAACTGTGGACAGAGGATTGGAACCTCGGCGAATTAGGGTGTCCCAAAACTCACCTTAGTAATCAAAACCCCTTAGCAAGCTAGGTACAGTGTCACATTGGATATAACAAACTCTCAATGTTTAGACAATCCAGAATATGAACTTATAGTACCTCAGGATACGTGGAACTCATGAACAGTCGGTCGTTATATATTTCTTAGAAACGAGAACATGGAGTTAAGAAGAACACATGTGTATTTGAAATGTTTATTTACTAATGCCGTCTTCTCAGGCGTAGTATCTTAGATTATACAAGTACACATATTATCAGTAGCAAAATTACCAGCATAGTCAATAGTACATAAAAAGCGAATGGTGACAGTATGTTAACATGCTGTAAATGAATAAGAGTTAGCAACACTTATAAGCAGCCGCGGGCCGTGGAGGGAGTTACGGTGGGCAGGGAGGCGGGGAGGGGGAGGGGCAGGGTGGAGAGGGCTCCACCCTGCCCCTCCCCCTCCCCGCATCCCTGCCCCACCGTAACTCCCTCCACGGCCCGCGGCTGCTTATATCTCACCCTCCCTAATACACATAATATATTATTTGCTAAGAAGGTCTCTTTGTGTTGGTTTAGGGCGTGCCGATACTTTAGTGTCTTAGATTTGAAGGAATCACATCAGCATAGAAAAGATAATCCATATGCCGTGCTTAATATCGCCAACGGCATTGTGCCATAATATTCTAGCATGCGATTGCGGAACAGTGTCAGCAGCTGCAGGGCGGGAGCTTGCACAGGAGGGACATCCATATTTAAAAATGTAAAAAAGCACAAGAGCGTCCGCTGGTAATGCAAGTAAAAATGGGAATCCACGAAGCAGAGTGGAAAAAATAGAATGTAAGAAAGCAGGGATGACTCCAAAGATTTTCTCAAATTAAGTCACGAGACCACTGGTAACAATTTTAAAAAAGTGCGCCAGGCCCTTTGTGGAGGACGCGTTAGAGATAGTCCGAACCATCTTGCTGAAATGGAAAGGCGAATCTGTATTTAAAAGGGTCTGCACCTCTGTACGGGTGTTCGCTGTGTGAAGCACGAAAGTTTCACGGGCCGAACTCAAGGCCACCTCTCTCTGAGACAAAATAGCTCTTATTCTTGCCATGCCGTTGAAATGTGCTGCCAAGGTTGGTATTTGTGGCCAGATTGAAAACTCCCTATGTTCATGTGTGGGAGGAAATAGAACATTTCTGCAGCAAATAACCCGTTTATTTACTGTTACGATAAAATGAATACTTTTAATTAACCCAGAACAATCTTCATTATTGAGCATCAAATAACTACCATTTTCCAAGAACTTGAACGTGGGGATGATAGCAGGAACTGGTGTGCCTTGCAACACGCAAGCCATATTTGGTCGGTGTTTGTTGCATGAACCGTGTAACTGTATGTGCCTACACATTAGTGAATGATCTGGCGTCTCAGTGCATTCCTCTCCATTCAGATAAAGTTCTTGATCATCTTTGAAAATCTGTATGTGTATGGAAGCGACCAGACTTCATGAAGAAAACCACTACCTAAAGGTTAATAACGACCTATTGGTATATATTTCATACAATTTGAAAACTTATATAAAGCAAAAGGCAGCGTTATTAAACCGTGGATAAGGCACGTTGCCAAAGCAGTCAACCTTTTGGATTTATACTGGAAATGTTAAAGGAAGAATTACGGAGTAGGGCCTGTAAATCTTTAATAGACAACGAGTAAAATTACTCCAACCATCATATTCCTCTAACTCCGGGATAGTAGGGGTGTTTAATTTTTTAGAAGTAGCCAATCCAAAGCATTTGGTCTGGGAAATTGTTTCATTCACAAACCACATATGTTTTGGGATGAGACATGCACGGTGGAAAGCCTCAGTGCCTTGTACCTGCCAGGTTCGTGAACCCCAAACTGATGTAGATCCTGGATATTTTTACTCTGTATTACGTTAGCATGGTCTCATTACTGGTTTAAACGCCATTTTTCCTTTTTTGTAACTTCTGCACACGACACTTAGTTGTTGCTTTAGCTTTCAGCCTACCTGCGTCAAGATCTATGCCTGCTTCAAGCAGGCGCAGGGTTTTGATGTAGCTTTGTCCTATCTGATTGTAAATGCGGCACACCGTGGGTGGCAGAGCAGCGGTGCACGTTAACTGGTGCATCCCTGGGGATGTGCTAGTTAATATAAATCTGCCCCTTTACATTTAATTATGTGCAGGGGACACAGAGTAGGTGAGGTTTATCCAAGGTTAAGAAGAGATGAGTCCTGTTCAGTGAAAAATTGGAGATAGGCTTCAGTATATTATATACTTAAGTAGTGTGTTAAGTTTTTGATGACTGTTATTAATTTACTGTTGGGTAATAGTGGTTAATAACATTTTTTATTATATTTTACCACAGATTCAACTGCAGATTATTTCAAGATTTTAGGATGCCTAGCAAAGAAAGAGTAAGAAAGGCTGCAAAACGTCAAAGACAGCAGGACCATGGAATAATGCAGCAGTCCTCTAACAAAAAGATTTGTCAAGTCACCAAGAAAGCACCGGGTAAGAGTCGAAAAACAGTCATAAGAAATATGTGTAGTAAAAAAAATATTACTACAGAAAATGTTTCAGTCCAGAAAAGGAGAAAGAATTCAAATGGTAAGGAAAGGCCAATGAGAAATGTTACTGCTAAAGTAAGAGATAACTCTATGCATGAAAGTAGAAGGAAACAACAGTTTAGGGATATTCGTAAACGAATGTTCCGCAACAGGATAATTGGGAATTTGTTAAAAAATATTAAGAAAGGTCAGCAGAAAGTGGTTTTTTATAAGAGAAAAAAAATAGTTGAGAAAGTTATTGATCAGGCATTTCAAATTAAACGTAAGTTATTTATTTTGACAATCAATAGAATTAGGAAGCTAAACAAGGTAATTTATGATTTCAAAAGAAATAGTAGATGGAAGAGAATAGTTAATCGTAGTAATTTTTGTGAAGTTTTTTCTGGAGAATGGATGCATAGTTCAAGCTCTGAGGCATTTTTTAATGAGGAGAGTTATTTCCAGGATAATGATTTGGTGCATGCAGTTGACACCAGTGGTCGAGCTTATGAAGTGAAAGATGGTTGTCCAGTTGAAAAAGAAAAACTTGTGAGAACAGAGATAGAAGAGGTGTTAGGTAATGAGGTTTTAGGGAGACGTCCTAAGGGTCCTGTGTACACCTGGAAGTGTAGTAGTATTTGCAGTGTACGACAGGATTCCATCAATTTGCTTTGTGATTTTATACGGTCATTTAGTAAGAAAAGTTTGAAGCAGAAAATGAAGTTGTTGCAAGAATTAGATCCTTGCAGAGTGAGAGAAGTGATAGGTTTGCATGGTCATTCACTGGCTTGTCTTTCCAGGAGAGTATGCCAGAGTGTTTTTCATCATTTCAGGATGCTAGCAGTGCATCATAATAAAGTGAGGAAATTAGTTAGAATGTTGTATTATGCTAAGAGTCCAGCAATTATGCTTAAACAATTATGCGCTGCTCTTTTGCATGGTTCTGAAATAGATGTGAAGAATATATGTGAAGAAATTGAGTTTTGTTACTTTGGAAGTAAAGAGGAGAATGTTGAAATTGACCAAGAAGAAGAGAGTAATGTGGAAGATAGTGTACAGGTTTCCAGTACAGATAATTTCCAGAGGGAAATTGCGACGTTTGAGGTGAAATCAAGTGAGAGGCCAAATTTCACTTGTGTGTGTTGTCGACGCACTTATTATAAGAATCAGACTAAGTTAGTGGATTTATATGGAAAAAGTGAAAGGGAAAATAATAGTGAATGGAAGGATTTTACAACATACTTGATGGTAGAAAATTGTTTTGATTTGGGATTGGATCAACGTGTGTGTACTTATTGTTGTAACAAATTAAATCAAAACCAGATGCCTGCTAGAGCAGTTCATAATAATCTGGAATTGGTTGAGATTCCTTCTGAATTGAAGGATTTAAATACTTATGAATCTATTTTGATTCAAAGTATCCATCCCTTTCAGGCTATTGTAAGAATGGAGCCAAAGACAGGGAAATTGCCTCCATCAGATTTACAGAGAGGATTAAAGGGAAGAGTTGTTTATTTGCCTCTAGATTTGAAGAAAAACATTAACACAATTGGAGTAGAAAAAGTGGAAGAGGAACCTCTTGTTATCTTAGTTAATGGGGTTCCGACAAAGAATAAGAAAATATGGCAAGATTTAGTAGATGTTAGGAAAGTCAAAAGGGCAACATTGTATTTGAAAGAATATAATAAATACTATAAAAATGTATATGTTGCAGAAGAGGAAGTAAGTGAGGAAGAGGATAGCGATTTGTGTGCTGGTCAAATTGAGAAAGTAGAACCCTGTACTAGTGAAGAAATATATGAACATTATAGTGTTCATCCTTTGCATTCCAAGGAAGTCATGGGGAATGCTATTGAGTTGTTTCAAATGAAACAAGCGAAAGGGAGTCCCATTAGTGTTTGGGAGGAAAGTTTGGAAGCTCGGTGTTTCCCACAGCTTTTTCCAACAGGTCAGGGAGGAAGATATGATGAGCGACCTCATCAAATTCCTGCTTCTGAATACCGGACTTTGCGATTGTATGCAGGAGATCCTAGGTTTCGACAATGCATTCCTTATTTGTTTCATCTCCTGTTTGAAAGCGATCTGTCTGGACTGTCATATGCAGTGAACCACATCTTGAAAAGTGGTATACACATGCAAAACATCTCGGCAAGTGACTTTATGGATAAAGTCAATGTCCAAGACAGTATTTTGGATTCTCACCTGATTAATCTCATGGCGTGTCAGCGTGGTACTAATGAGTACTGGTACCGTCGTCATGGTGATTTAAAATGTATGCTGAGGAACTTAGGAACTCCCACATGGTTCCTCACTCTGAGCTGTGCCGAGTATGGCTGGGAAGACTTACTTGAATTTCTACGAGAGGCAAATGGAAACATCGAAAACATCGAATTCAAGACACCCGGAGAACTGTGCTCTTTGGATCCAGTCAATGTATGTAGGTACTTCAATCATAGATTTGAAGGTATGATGTCTTTCATCATGAATAAGAAGAATCCACCTCTTGGAGAGGTGTTGGATTTCTTCTGGAGGAAGGAGTACCAAGCAAGAGGTGCTCCTCATATACATATGTTGCTGTGGATCAAGGATGCACCTAAATTTGGAACGGATGCAGACGACTCAGTGATGAGTTTCATAGAACAGTATTCAACGTGTGCTGTTCCAAACGCAAAGGAGAAAAAAAGCCTAAGAGAAAAAGTTCTACGTTTCCAAAGCCATCGATGTGGAAAGTACTGTCGTCGTAAATTCCGGAACAAAGACAAGTTCTACACCAAATGTCGTTTCGGCTTTCCACGATCGGTGATTTCTAAAGGAAGAGTGAACAGTTTGATGTCTTCGCTGCGACATAATGTGATGAAGAAATCACCTAAAAACACATACAATTTGAAGAGGAACGAAGAGTCTAAGTACATTAACGACTACAACCCGGTGATTTTGTCCATGTGGAATGCTAACATGGATATACAGTTTGTGGCTGATAACTGTATGGCTGTGGCTCGGTATGTGACATCTTACATCACCAAAAAAGAGAAGACAGAATTGAAGGATATGTGGGAGGACATTTCCCATGAAAAGAGCCTCAGCAAGAAGTTGTACAGTTTCAGTCTGAAGATGTTGTCGCATCGAGAAATCGGAGCTTACGAATGTTCTGACCGGTTGTCTTCAGCAAGTCTCTATGCCAAGTCCAGGAGTATCGTTTGGGCGAGTGTTGGTCTTGCTGCAACGCGTAATCGAGTTCTGAAACCTGTGCGGGAAATTGAGTATTTGGCGGAAAAGGAGCCAAACAGTACCGACATTTTGAAGAGCAACATGTTGGATACATATTATCCAAATCGAAGCAGTCACCTCGAGAATGTTTGTCTGTATGAGGTTCTGCAAAATTACATATTCAAGAGGAACATCAAAGAAGATACTGAGAAAGGAGTGTATGCTGTAATAGGAAGTGAGGGATGTCTGGTCAAGCAAAGAAAATGCCACTTGATAAACCATCGAAAATTGAGTGGCGAATCTCCTGAAAAAAAGGAGTTTTTCTATTTAGCACTTTTGCAACTTTTTAAGCCTTGGCGTGCAGAAGAGGAACTGCTTGGAGATTTCCTTTGTTACGAAGACTCATTCAATGCTGCCAAGGAGACCATAGAATGTCCTGCTTTTCCCAAATATGTAGAAATGTTGAATGTGGAAATTGAGCAGGAAGCAACGATTGCAGCCGAGATTGCCAGAGACAGTTCTCAGGATAGTCAGAGTTCTGCTTCATTGAGTCAGGATCCACTAGGAGGACCTCTTATCGAAAATGAAGCTGCCACTGCTATGAATGAAGTGGAAAGAGCCATGGCACATGCTCAGGAGGATGCGGTTAACTTAGAAGAGTTGGAAAGACAACTCAACGTTGAGCAGAGGAAAATATATGATGAACTTACCATGCAAATTGATCATGGATTAAGTCATGACAAGAAAGAGTGCTCATGTACGTCGTTGAAGCCTGTCCGACTGTACGTGAGTGGAGAAGCGGGAACTGGAAAAAGTTTCCTTATTAAAGCAATTTCATGTTATTTGCAGGAAAGGACAGAGTCATCGCTGTCTTGTGTTGTCACCGCTCCAACTGGACTGGCAGCACATAACATTAAAGGGATTACTTTACATCGTTTACTGATGCTGCCAGTGGAGCATGACAACAAATTAGAATATCACAAGCTATCTGGAGATGCTTGTTTTGAAGTTTCAAGAGTCTTGAGGAAAATGAAACTTCTTATCATTGACGAAGTAAGCATGGTTTCCAATGTCATGCTTGCCTTTGTGCATTTGAGAATGCAAGAAGTTCTCAAAACAGAGTATGATGTGTTATTTGGTGGCAAACACATCATTGTTTTCGGAGATCTTCTGCAGCTGACACCAGTGAAAGGGCAACCTGTGTTCAAAATGCTCACGCATGAAGATACCAGGAAGTGCTTAGGGAGTATTGGCAACGTCAATATATGGTTAAACTTCAATTATGCTGAACTGCATGAAAATATGCGTCAGGCAAAGGATGAAGTTTACAAGACTATTCTACAAGATGTTAGAATTGGAAAAGTGACCGAGCATGGGAAAGAAGCTTTACATGCACGATTACTGACAAATTTATATCCAGACGAAGATGTTGTGCCTGAGAATATTTTTCAGAAAGTTACTGAGAAAAAATCTGGAATATGTTTGATGCCAACTCTTGCAGAATGTGCCAAATTCAACAACAAAATGTTGCATTTAGAAAAGCAAGAGATTGTGAAATTGGAAGCTATTGACAGAGTAGAGCATATGGGATCAACAATTATTTTGTCTGAGAATCTGAAAACAAAATTGGATTCATTAGAGAAGAGTATATCTAAAACTGCGGGTTTTGAAAAGACTCTGAATGTGTGCTTGAACTGCCGTATAATTTTAAGAAGGAATTTACATGTTGAAAGAGGTCTGGTAAATGGATCAATGGGTAATGTTGTTGATTTTGTGAAATACAGAAATAGAGATGGAATTGAATTTTTAAAAATTAAATTTGATGGCATTGAGGAAGTACAGCTAATTGCTCGTTGTTCTGCTAGATTTTTGCTTGTAAAAGACTTATATGTTCGTCGTAAGCAGTTTCCTGTTTGCTTGGCATATGCGGTGACAATCCATAAATCGCAAGGTTTAAGTGTAGACTGTGCATTGGTGAATATTGGCAGTTCTGTGTTCAAGGAGGGTATGGCATATGTGGCATTGTCACGAGTTAGGACTTTATCGGGATTGTACTTGATTGAGTGTGATGTCACAAACATTTGTGCGGATCTAGATTGTGTTAAGGAATACAATAGGTTGAGAAGAGAGTATGTGCCACATTTGCCTCAGTATCCTTTGTTTGAGAAACGTGTGGTAGGCCGGAAACGAAGAAATGTGACCAATACTGGGGAGGTTGTAGCAAAAAGACGAAAAGTCGATGAACCTGAAATTATAAGCAGAAACAAAAAGGATTCTGTTGAAGATGTTGTTGGTTTTCAATTTGAAAACAGTTCTGGTGTCAACTGCTATGCTAATGTAGTGATTAATGTTTTGTTTTCTCTACAAAATGTAAAAGAAGAGATTGTGGTCAATTCTGATCAAAGATTTTGCAGTTTGTTAAATTCTGTGTTAGAGAAATGTAGCACTGATAGAACAAACATAGAAAGTGTGTCTGAAATTCGAAATCTGTTAGACAGATGTTCAGGCCAAACACAATTCTCTCAAAATAGTCAGCAAGATTGTCAGGAGTTTTTAATGTATATGCTTGATGTATTGTATGCTGAAGGTGTAGATGTAGATCATCTGTTTGGGCTTTCTTATCAATGGCAGCATGACTGCGAGAACTGTAGGGTATCAAGTAGTACTAGTGTAGACTCAGAAAGATTTATATATTTAACTTTGCCAGACAGTAAATCAGTCTCTTTTAATAAGCGAGTAAAAGCAGCTGATCACAATATGGAGTGTAGGCAATGTAAATCTGAAATGATGTCCACATTATTTATACGAACATATGGCCAGTATGTCATTTTAATGTTCCAACGATGTAGGCCTGATGGAACAAAATTGACAACTTTAATTAAAAATTTTGTGGCTTCACAGTTGTCAATATCAGGAAGGACTTTTGTAACTGTAGCAATTATATATCATGATGGTTCTTCAATAACATCAGGACATTATACAGCTTATTTAAAGTGTAGAAATGGCTGGTCATTCTGCAATGATTCTGTTTTAATTTTCAAAAAAAAATTGCCATATGACCTTAAAAACTCTTACCTGGTGTTTTTAAAACCAAAATTTTAGGGAAAGAATCTCGGGATGTGCTCTGAGGAATTTCAAGAAGTTCTCATGGCTCCTACACTATTTGGCCTTGAAGATAAGTGTAGTACAGAGACATAACTTTTTACCATTACACTGGACGTTATTGAGAAATATGTGCACTTTGAATGAGTTCAGAAAAACTATTTCTTTTTATAAGCTAATTGAAGCAGCGAATCAAAACATGGAGTAGAGGGAATGTAAGTCTGCAATGCTGTCTACTGTTTTACATTGCTTTGTGATTAAAAGTGATGTAGAGAATTAAATAATTGTACTAGTCATAAAGGTAGTGTAAGTCTGCTTCATAGTAAGCAGTATCAGTGTGATAGGAAATGTAGAACATGATTGAGCAAGAAGGGGAAGATATTACTAGTCCAGGATTGTGTAAATGATCTTCAACATTTTAATTCTGAAAGTTGTGGAAATGCGAAAAGACGGGATTGGCTAACAAGAAATCCAAGAGTTATACATGGCTCTGACAAGATTTGGCCTTGTGGAATCTTGTGGTAGAGAGCAGGAAGTCATTTATTGTATGTAACATGTTTTTGAAAACGATGGAGGTTTTCTTTCAGAAAGTGGCGGGTTGAAAGTAATAACAGCACAACAGAGTGTAAGCTGTTCATAGGACATCCTTGGCCGTCATGGAAAGTAAGTTAACTTTAAGGAGTTCTGAATTCTGATTTCTAATGTTGTATGGGTTTTTTAAACACAATCATTTTGATTGTGGTTTTTTTCCCCGCTGTTATATGATGAATACCTTCAAGTCACTGTTTTAGTGAAATTTGATACATTCTGAGAACAGCAAAAATAAACCATTTAACATGTATAATTAATTCTGTTCTGTTTGCATTTATGATGTACATGTAGAACTGTGTAGGAGGCATGGAGAAGGTGAGGCTTCTGTAAGTGTCAAAGTTGTTGCATACAGTGCTCATATTCTACGTAGTCTTTTATATTTCATTACTTTCACTGTTTCTGACTGATCTAAAACATTTTTTTTAAAAAGAACAGTAAGTATAAGGGAAGGAAACAGACAGTTATGTTAAAAGAAACACAGCTATAGGGAATAAACTAGGGATACTGTTACCCGCAATCCTCTGCTGGTGATGTCACTGAGCATGTCATGAATGATGTAATATGTGACATCATCAGCAGTGGATTACGGGTAATAGTATCTCTAGTTTACTCCCTTATAGCTGTCTTTCTTTTAACATAAGTGTCTGTTTCCTTCCCTTATACTTACTGTTCTTTTTTAAAAAAAAAAATTTGGGGTTCGCTTCCGGTTCGCGTACCGGGGGAGCGAACTGGGAAGCGAACTAAGAGAAATAGAGGTTGGCACAGTTGCAAATATTGTACCAATTTTTTAATAACGGGGAGGTAGTTCTGAAAAGAACTTTTTTTTAAATTGTTTTTGTTGTTTTATATTTTTTTTATTATTTTTCTGAACATTTTTTTACTTTTTTTGAATTTTTCTGAACAGTTTTATATTTTTTTTGTTTTTTTTTCGGAGGGGGCAACGAAAACGATTCATTGTAAAGGGCTCAACAGGAGCAAGAAAACAAAAAAAAAAGAATTTATTGTTTGGGGAGTTTCGGACAAACATGAGCATGATTGTCAATAGCTCTGTTGATCAGAGTGATGCTACTTTCTGCGTAGCAAATGAATCCACTGCAATGTACGCAGACTTGTTTTACTTCACGAAATCTCGTTTGTATATTTGGCACCATCTCCCTGCCCTCTGGTCCCGTTACTTCCGGTACAACAGATCTTCTGGCCATAATAGGGAGAATATCTAGGTCGTCCTGTTCCTCTTCTTCCTCTTCTTGCTGAATTATAACTTTAGCAGGTGGTCCACTCTTCCTTGGATGTGGTGGAGGTGGTGGGGAAGCACCAGCTGAAGCTAGTAAAGAAGCCATTGCTCACTGGTAACAAAGGGTCTTTCTCTCACAATGATGAAAGTCAGAGTGAGGAAAGAAGGAGGGATTTTCACCATTTGGGAAAAAAAATAGTTCTCAACCAATGAAAAGTGTTCATTTTAGATCATATGACCTAGTCTTACATCATTAGGAAACCGAAAGTGAAATGAACCAATGAAAAGTGTTATTACCAAGTCACATGACCTGCTGTGTGTATGTTACGCGCTTTGCAGGGCCTCCCGGTTTGCTTCCAGAAACCTGTGCTTTGCGACTCGGTAAGCGTACGAGTTCGCTAACGTAGCACGTCATATGACGTATCACGCGACAACGCGAAACGTCATGCGGACGGGAGGCGTCACGATGTTGTTTTCTAACGCGGCAGTTGCGGTAAAGAAACGTTTACCGGCTCGCGGTCTATTTTGCGGCATCAAGGTCAGCTAACGGGAAGCTTCCCGATTCGCGAAGCGGGAACGAAGAAAAAAAAATATAAAAAAAAAAAGTTATTAATAAACATATAAAATATATTTTTGGATTTAAAGAAGAATACATTTTACAGCTACAGATATTAGCTGTTAAAAAACCAATGAAATTCACTGAAAAAACCATAGGTTATAGACCATATATAGTTAGGAATTAGCATTTACAAAACCTTGAAAATTCACTGAAAAAAACATAGGTTATAGACCATATATAGTTAGGAATTAGCATTTAAAAAACCTTATTTTACTCACACAAAACCATTGAAATTCCATATATAGTTAGTTGCACTAACTATATATCGCGCACCCGCAATCCACTGCTGATCATGTCACATATTACATCATTCATGACATGGTCAGTGACATCACTGATGACATCACTGATGACATCTCAAATGACATCACTGATGACATCTCACTTGACATCAATGATCACATCACTGATGATATCATTCATGTGATAATACAATGCATCTCCTCACACTCTAATATAACCTCCGTTACACCCAGTGTTAAATAGAGAGTATCATTTTTGAAACCATTGACACACCAATACTAGTTACTACATACGCACTCACTGATTCCTATGTCTACACACACATTCACTCATACAATCATTCATACATACAATCACTCATCTTTACAACACTATCATATGCACTCATACACCTATACAGACACTCACACTCTGCCACTCATCCATGGAGTTACTCACACACCTAGTCAGTCCTGAAAAGAATCAATCACACTTCCATTTTCTCATCTATACAGTTAAACACAGAACACCTTACATTTTTGAAACATATACTAACACATAGTTACTCTCTTATAGAATCACTGATACAAGTACACATTGATCTGCACAGAGTCACACACCTCCCAGCCAGCCATACACACACTCAGTCTCCCATACAAATACTTGTGCAACCAATCAATAACCCATATAGCTACTTATATAGCTACTGATTAACACGTGCAGCAGCTTGCACAACAACAGACATACTGATGCACACTTTTAGACAGTTTAGTCACTAACCCGTGCATTCAGTAAGACGCATTTAATCACTCACTCATACAGTCAATCACGCACCTACTAAAACCTTTATTCAGACACTTATACATCCACTCATTCTTCAATATGTAAAACATATTTAAACTTTACAGAAACACATAATCACTGGATGTTGTCATCAGTGATGTCATCAGTGATGTCACTGACCATGTCATGAATGATGTAATATGTGACATGATCAGCAGTGGATTGCGGGTGCGCGATATATAGTTAGTGCAACTAACTATATATGGAATTTCAATGGTTTTGTGTGAGTAAAATAAGGTTTTTTAAATGCTAATTCCTAACTATATATGGTCTATAACCTATGGTTTTTTCAGTGAATTTTCAAGGTTTTGTAAATGCTAATTCCTAACTATATATGGTCTATAACCTATGGTTTTTTCAGTGAATATATATATATATATCGTGGCAAATTCTGTTTCTTCGGCGATTCCACACCAAACAGAAAGAAGGACCCCCAGCAGCAGGTAAGTTTTCAGTGGGAAGATTTATTTGCTCTCACAAAATGGTATTCCAGGCATGATGCGTTTCGGTTATCCAGTAACCTTGATCACATAGCGACACTGCAGTTTGTTACAATCTTAAATACTCATTTTTTCAAACATTTCAGTCATGTGATGACAAACAGTGAAGAAATACTTCTGTTGACACTATGCCTTCATATATCAATAGCGACCAGTTAAAACCTTTGGATAGGTTCTAATTTATAACGTTGTGTACAGATTACTGCATAAATGCATTATCTCACGATTTTCAACCTTGCACAATAAATAATTTAAACATATATAGATGCATGTATAGAGACTCAATTCTCATTATCATTATCTTTGCGTCATTGCGTTTAGATGATAATAACAGCATAAATGCCAAAAGTTAATATGTGCATTCTGATGCATAGATTATGTAGACATCTCATATTAAAAACTTTGTAGAAATATTCAATATGGAGTTAAAACATCTTGGCATGAATGCCTATAAAACAAATATGTGCAAAATTACGCTTTTTAGTGCAAATCGTGTTTCTGTGCAAATGCTGCAACTAATTGAATTTGTACCAAACAAATCATTTCAATCAGAACCGTTTTCTCCATCTAAACTGTAATAATTATATTCTGTGAGCTGGCACTGGGTTACATGGTATTGAAAATCCAAGCCTGGATATCCAAAAACCACCCCCCCTAAAAGCTCATAAGATATTAAAACTCATTGAGTCAACAGAAAGTGCATAGTGCTGTGCAAATGAAAAAAATAAGTGAATTTAAAAAAAAAGATTTTTTTGAACGTAGATGCTAATCAATGACATTCTTTTACATGAAATTTTTAAGACCTTCTCAGATTAAGTTGTGATTCCTGTTTTCATTAAGATTTACTACAGAAACCTATGCATGTCCTCCGTGGTGTTTAAACCATTAGGAGACTTGCTGTTAAGATTAAGTATATATTTAGTCTCCAGCTGTCTTAACAAGTTCTCTCTGTCCCCACCTCTTCTCGGGGTTGGTACTGCATCAATGACATAATATGATAGACACTTAATATTCTTGTCATGTCTCGCCTTAAAGTGTCTAGCCACCGGGTAGGTGGAGTCACTGTTGATGATTGCTCTGATGTGCTGCAATATTCTCACGTGCACCGGCTTAATCGTGCTGCCGACGTACCTTAGGCCGCAGGTGCACGTGAGAATATATGCAGCAAATTCTGTACTGCAGTCATAATTCCCCTTTATTTTTAATTCATTCTTGCTGAAGGGTGTGCTGTATTTGCTGGTATTAACACCAATGGTACATGCTCGACATGTGGAGCATTTGAAGAATCCTTGTTTAACTGGCATCCATGTGGGAGCAGCTGCCCCTGCCCCCCAGTGGTTGTGTCAGTTGAACAGCCATGTTCTTGCATCTCCTGAATGTTACCTGTGGCTTATTAGGGAGGTCTTCCTTCAAGATGCTATCTGTCAGCACAATTGGCCAATTTTTATTTAATATGGCTCTTTTTTTGCGCTCCTGCCTGCTAAATGTAGTTATCAATCTTGGCGCATCTGTATCTTTATCTGATTCTACTCCCCCTGCAGATCTTCTACGTGTAGGCAATAACTCAGCTCTTGATTTAATGTCAGCTCTACTAATGGCTCTGCCGAGTGTGTCTTCTGTGTATCCCCTGGCACGTAGTCTTACTATGCTCTCATCTCTGCACTTTTCATATTCTTCAGGAGAACTACAGATTTGCTTGAGTCGCAGTAACTCGCCATAGGGTATGCTTGCTATTAAATGCTTGGGATGTGCACTAGACGCATGGAGAATTGCATTCCCTGCTGTGGGTTTCCTATATGCTGTTGTCGCCAGTTTGTTGTTAGTTACTACTACCTGAACATCAAGAAACTCAATTTTACTAGTACTCTGATGCGAGGTAAAGAATAGATTGTAGTCATTCACATTAATTTTTTCTACAAAATCCATGGCACTTAGGGTATCTCCTCTCCAGATAACAAAGACGTCGTCTATAAAACACAGCCACAAACAAATCCTATTTTCCATCTCATATTGATGTTGGCCCATGAGGACCTGCCTCTCCCAGAACCCTATGTGCAAGCACGCATAGCTCGGGGAAAAGCAGGCCCCCATGGCCACTCCTCTCTTCTGTCTGTAGTATTCCTTACAAAAGGCAAAGTAATTATTTTCAAGACACCATTTGATTAGTGACATTATCATTTTGTTATGTGACACATATTCAGCCGGACGAGTTTTAAGAAAATATTCCACTCCTTTCAAACCTTGTTCGTGATTAATGCTAGTATATAAGGAGTCTATAGCTAGAGTCAACAACAACATGTCCTCTGTCCCCTCAAAATTGTCAATCCGAGATAAAAAGTCTCCAGTGTCTTTTAAGTATGACGGCAACTCTTTTACCAGTTCTTGTAAAAAATGGTCTAAATACTGGCCGATGTGCTCTGTCATGCTCTTGATGGCTGATATTATGGGCCTGCCAGGTATTGGGACTTTTTCTTTGTGCAACTTGGGTAGCAAGTATAGAAACTGCATCACAGGGTTTGCATTATGCAGGAATTTAAATTCCTCAGTTGTTATTAAGCCATCTGTTTTCCATTTTAGTAGTTCTTTTTTGATGTTTTCCTTTGCCTTGTGATATGTTTTTAGTGTTGTCTTCTCATAACAATCACCATTTTCCAGTTGCCGCTTGGCTTCAGCCTCATAGTCTGTTTTGCTCCACAGCACGATATTCCCGCCCTTGTCCGATTTTTTTATTATGACATTCGGGTTTTTCCTAATTCTTTCCATCAGATTGTTGTATTGGACTTGATGCTGGTTTGAATTATATTTCTCACGATTGGTTTGGCAATGGAGTTTTTTTATTTCGCGGCTGAGGTAAGGCAGAGGCGGGAGGCGGGGTGGGCGGGAGGCAGGCGGGCGGGCAATGTCGGGTCGGGTCGGGCGGGCGGGCGGTCGACTAAACACATGCTCAAAATGCAGCCCCCAGCCCCCTTCTGCCCCCTGGCAACGCCGGGGCGGGCTGCTAGTATATATATATATATATATATATATCCATATATATATATATATATATATATATATATATATATATATATATATATATATATATATATATATATATATATATATATATATATATATATCCAACCAAAAGAGTTGCCCCAGATGGAAGAGACACACAGGTAGGTAAATTTTCGCCAATTTATTGGAAGCTGCAGTTTGATTTGACAGGTACTGGTCATCCCTTCATTTGAACTGCCAGGCGCATTTCGGGTTGTATCCCTTCATCATTGGCATTGCTTGCAAAAAACAGACAGTCAACAGTGCACCTGGTTTATATTCATGAATCCCGCCTCAGTGGGCGTGGCCCGCAGAGCCTTGTGGATGTCGTGGTGCCGAAGGTTTTGCTCGAGTGAGCCTGTCAATGTTTATCGCCTCTCTAGTTCACATAAAATTCCCAAGTGGGTTGGTGCACAGTCCTGTTGCAAAAGAGGCTGCTTTCTAGTGCTGTCCAAATGCGATGCTACCTCCCGCTACGTCAGTAACACATATCAGTGTCACCGCGGGACCGCAGGATGTGGCTGGGCTCTTCCGCGGCCAGGCATGCCACTACATATCCAACCAAAAGAGTTGCCCCAGATAGAAGGGACACACAGGTAGGTACATTTTCGCCAATTCATTGGAAGCTGCAGTCGGATTTGACAGATACTGGTCATCCCTTCATTTGAACTGCCAGACGCGTTTCGGGTTGTATCCCTTCATCAATGGCATTGCTTGCAAAAAACAGAAATGAAACGGTGCACCTGGTTTATATTCATGACTCCCACCTCAGTGGGCGTGGCCCGCAGAGCCTTCTGGATGTCGTGGTTCCAAAGGTTTTGCTCGAGTGAGCCTGTCAATGTTTATCGCCTCTCTAGTTCACATAAAATTCCCAAGTGGGTTGGTGCAGAGTCCTTTTGCAAAAGAGGCTGCTTTCTCGTGCTGTCCAAATGCGACGCTACCTCCCGCTACGTCAGTAATACATATCAGTGTCACCGTGGGACCACAGGCTGCGGCAGGGCTCTTCCGCGGCCAGGCATGCCGCTACATATCCAACCAAAAGAGTTGCCCCAGATGGAAGATACACACAGGTAGGTCAGTTTTCGCCAAGTTATTGGAAGCTGCAGTCGGATTTGACAGGTACTGGTCATCCCTTCATTTGAGCTGCCAGACGCGTTTCGGGTTGTATCCCTTCATCAATGGCATTGCTTGCAAAAAAGAGACAGTCAACAGTGCACCTGGTTTATATTCATGACTCCCGCCTCAATGGTCGTGGCCCGCAGAGTCTTCTGGATGTCGTGGTGCTGAAGGTTTTGTTCGAGTGAGCCTGTCAATGTTTTTCAGTGAATTTGAATGTTTTTTTAATGTTATTTTCTAACAATTACATAGGGGAACGGACACTCGCTCAATTATCTCAACTTTGTCCAGCTCCTTGCAGACAAAGACACTATGGGGTCGATTCCGATTCAGGAAAAAAATTGTCCGTACGATTCGTATCTGGAGCCCTCTCCGTACGAATCGTGAACATGCCGTACGAACCGACAAGTACGATCCGGACCGGGGGATGAGGACGCGATTCGTACGGTCCACGTCAAGTAAGGGCGGTTTGTACGGAAATGCACACATTCACATACACACCAAACGGTGCGTACACCCCATGATCGCAGGGGTACAGTGCGTACCCCTGTGATCATGGGGTGTACGCGCCATACCCCGCGATCGCAGGGTGTACGCACCCTACACCCAGCGAATATGGGGTACGGTGCGTACACCCTGCGATTGCGGGGTACGGTGCATTCACCCCATGATCGCAGGGGTACGCACCGTACCCCTGCGATCATGGGGGGTACGCACCGTACCGTACCCGGGAGGGGGGGCGTTCCATACCTGTTTCGAGGCGAACTCTGCTTCTCTGGACATTACGTCCAATATTGCTAGGCCTCAGTTTAAATTGTGCCAAAACGCTGTCTGCAACTAGGCCCAAACCCCCCTTTTCCACCATGGATTTGTTTCAAACCACTTGCAATCAAAATTAGACCTTCCCAGCAGTGCTCCCAGACCCCTTAACCCACCCCCAAACATCTAGAACCCCCCAAGCAGCCCCCCAAAAACATGCAATACTGCTGTCCCCAAAACATGGGAAATCGCAAATCGCGCCTTGACAAAAAAGTACTGTTTTCAGCACTTCCACTACTTCGATCCTCTTGAAACTTACCAGGACGCTTGTTCCAGTGATTCCCAAAAATCTCAGCAAGGAAGAACAAAATTGATCCACTGTAAGGTGTACGACTAGTTCACCTAAACACACGCGCCCGCAAAACACCAATAAAGGCCACAATTCGGCCAATTCTGAAAAAACGCTAAACCCCCCTAAAACCTTGCCAACATCATTATGAACGAGCCTGCATCGGGCCCTGAGCCCTAGACTCCGGGAACCCTACCAAATTATTAATTAAACCCAAAAACCCTAGTAAACCGCACTGTGTCAAAGAGCCTGCCATGCTACACCAGGTTGCTTCACTCAGTGGTGCCTGCCTTGACCGTCTGCATGGCCCTGCAGCAAGCATGGGCCAAAAATCCATTCCGTTCGTGAAATTTACTGTTTTTAGGCGGTAAATTCACAATCCGAAAATCTCGCGAAATTGCAGAAAATTCGCAAACTCTTGAGCATAACAGATTTTTGGCTCATGCTTGTGGCAGGGCCATGCAGACGGTCAAGGTAGGCACCACTGAGTGAAGCAACCTGATGTAGCATACCTAGGCTCTTAGACACAGACAGACAAAGCATACCTAATTGTATGCAGCAAGCCACATAGCCCCAATTTTACATGAACTGCTGTACTCTGTAATCTGCGTGGCATAACAACACTACACTGCCTCGACCACTCCATACCATGACTAGACAGACATGTAGTTCTGCTGTAGTAGTTGTTGTAGACTGGTTTACCTGTTTGACACTCACAAATTGTCCATAGTTCTTCCCTAAACCGATGCTGATGATCCATCCATCCCAGTGAGTGACTGTAAAAAAAGATATAATATTTAATCAATCATCATGGTATATTGGCAAACAGTAAGTCCAAGGACATTTTGCATATTAGAAAATGCAACGTAGTGGCCCCTGCAGTTGAAGTACAACTTTAATTAAACAAGTTAAAAAAAAAGCAGAGTAGACTTGAGTTACATTTAGTGTGTAAAAGATTAAATAATAACAGAAGACATATCATTCATTTCATGCACAACAAACAAACAGCAATTGCTTTCATCAGAGCCAGACAGACATTGATGTCCACTGCATGCCATCTTCTTCTCATTATTCATTACCTGTTCCACTTTTTGTCAGCATCTTATTCTGAAAGTGCGGGACCACAGGGCAGCCTCTCTTGTCAATTTCAGAAGTAACTGTCAGCAATCCGCAAGCATGTAGTCAGTAATTCCAGTCCCACTTGAGGGGACTCGTCTACGAATACGAAGACAAAGTTTCTTTATTCTGCATAATCCAGCCTTCTGCCTTGAGGGAAATGGATAGGGGGAGTCTGGAGGAGGAGGATAGAGGAGAATGATTGAGTTGTGAACTTGTGAACCTCAGGAATGCAGACCGCAGCACCTTAAAATCAGTAAGGAAAGAAGATGAAGACAGTGCTGCTGATGGACTTGTTGTGATTAGGTGATTAGAGTTTTGTTGTGGTAAACGTTGCAAAACAAAGAAAGACACACAGGAATAAAAGTGAAAAGTTGAGCTCGTCCTCAAACTCTATGAATTGAGACGTGAGTAGGTCAGCTAACAGAGAAGAACTTACGTCACCTAAGTCGGTGTCCTCTTCTTCCTGCGTGCATTCACGTATTTTGTAATCTGGTGGTATGAAGTGCTGATTCATCTTGATCAGAGTTAACCTCTCCACATTTTTGGGTGAGAGGTAGGTCCTTTTTGAAGTTACAATGGCACAAGCAGCACTGAAAACACGTTCAGAAGACACGCTTGCGAGTGGGCATGACAAATAATTTAGAGCCAGGTTGGTGATCAGTCGCCAATGAGGCCTTTTCCGATACCAATACAGCAATGGGTTCTGATTAACAAAGACCTCTGTTGGGTCATCCAGATAGGCCTGCACCTTCGACTCAAGGTTCTCCAGGGTTGCTCCACTTTGCGTACCATCTGTGGCCTTTGCATCACTGGAACGAGCAAACCCTTGATGAGTTAGCCAATCCGCTTCCAACATTATTATGGCTGGGCCTGGTGCAGGTGAGGATGATGATACGGTTGCTGGTGTCGTTAACGGCTGTGAGGGAAAGTGACTCCCTTCGGCCACAGATTCAGAAGTGGAACTTGACGCCAGATGGCCTGCTGATTCAGTTGTACTTCCGCCGGCTCCTTCAATTTTCTGCCGCTCTTTTTCGAACCGAGTGGCTGACACAGCTAGCCAATGTTTGTACTTTGAAACATCTGCTTCATTAAAAGGAATGAATGCTTTGCTGGCCACGGCCTTTTTGTACCGTGAATCCAGAATAGTGGCACAAATGTAATGTTGTTCTGTATGTATGTTTTTAAGCCTTTCACTGGCAACTAGGTGACTTAATAACCTCTCCGCCAACTGATATGCGTCTTGCTTTTCAGCATCATCTCGGAACGTTGAAGACACCGCTTTCAGTTGGTGCTCTAGCATGCGCAACAATGGGATAGCTTTGCCCAAAGAACAGTCCTCCCTGATGACTTCATGCGTGAAGACCTCAAAAGGACGAAGCATGTCTGTCAGGCTTGCAACTAGCTTCCATTCCTCCAACTCTAGCCTCATGTCTTTCATAGTAGAACCCAGTTTATAGACATACTCATTGATTACCCCCCACTGCTCAGACAGACGTTCAAGCATGTAAAAGGTTGAGTTCCAACATGTTGCCACCTCCTGGATGAGTCCTTTGACTGGCAGTCTACGTTCATGTTGAATGCTCCTCAGCTGCTTCCGGGCCTTAAAAGAATGGCTGAAATGTGTGCAGATTCTTCGGCAGGTGGTCAGTAACTTGCTGACTGTGTTTTCTTTTTTCAAGAAATCTTGCACCATGATGTTAATACTGTGCGCTAAATACGGCACTCTGAAGTAGTTACCATCATGCATGGCCTTAACTATATTACTGCCATTATCCGTGGACACATAACCAGTTATGCGATTTCTTGGATGCAGCCATTCATAGACCTTCCTATCAAACTCCTCTAAAAGGTTAGGTGCAGTATGAGTTTTCTCCATGGCAAACATGGCTACTGTTGCACGTTTCCGAGTAGCTTGAAAAACAGTGTCCGTGTCAACACCTGCTTTTAACTTGTCTATAACCCCTGCAAAAGAGACCCAGTGTGCAATGATGCACATGTAATCAAGGGCTTGGCAACTGTTCCACATGTCTTTTGTCAGGTGGATAGTATGAACAGCACTCTTTTAAATAGCTGCGCCAATCACCTCCAGCACATCTTAATGTAGTGCTGGAACAGCAACCCTGGCAAAATAGGACCGGCTAGGAACCTTCCATTTAGGGCAGACTGTTGCCACAAATTCTAGAAAACCCACCCCTTCCACGAAAGAAAAAGGGAGAAGGTCCAGCGCTAGCATTTTAGCCAGCTTTGCGTGGTTGCGTTCAAATGGTGCATCGGACCAAAACATTCTGCTAATGGTGGTCTGGATGATGATGCAGACTTCTTGAAACCAGTTAGGCTCATTGATGTACTTTTTCGCATTGGTGTCTCTCCCAGACTCTTAGTGTGCCTCATACATGTTGCAGGGGTAGAGGGTGTGGGCGCTACCACTGCAGTGCTGCTGCCAGGGGTACTGGGTGTACCAGAAAAAATGTCTGTCGCTTCTTCACTTCCCCCCTGCACGATCAGCCCCTCGTCATCATCAGATGCAATATCAATGGATACATTTGGATTTGTTTTTCTTTTGGCTTCCTGGATCTTCCTTAGGTGCGCCTCCCACTCGATAGTGTGGTGTTTTTTGAGATGACCTCTCTGGCCTCCGGTACCATAGTTGGTACCAAGCTTACCCCAACTGAATGATGTTTTACAAATCGAACAAACGACCATGTTTTCCGCGTTTTGTCTAACACTAAAAAAGTCCCAAACTGGGGACTGGAGATGTCTGCTAGTGGTGAAGGTGCTACTTCCAGTTTCAATGCCAGATGAAGTGGAGGATGAGCTTGGCTGAATTCAACTCTGTTGTTCACTTAGAGCCCCACAACTTGAGGTAATGGAGGTCTAGCTGGATGGAGGTCCCTGCCGGCACTTCGGACGAGAAAATATGGAAGCTGTAGTTCGCGTTGGTGTTGTAGTTAACTGCGTTGGTGGTGGTACCAGTGCCACACCGCTCACATCCCGCTCAGCAGCCATTCTGTATAGGTTCAAAAGGTCTGTCTGCTGCATGCCCCCTGGGGCTGGAGTGACGACTGTGATGACTGGGTCGTCGTCAGACTGTTCATCAGCAGCAGAAGACACCACTTCTTGTTCGTCGTCATCACCCATAAGTGGAAGCCTTGCTGGAACCTTCCTTTTAGGCTTAGCTACCTTGTCGGCTCATGGCGTGCCTCCCCCTTAGACTGCATTTGTGGGTTCCAATCAAGATCAAGATCATCAGAAGGAAGGGTGCTTGAAGAAGAACTTGTAGTAGCCCTCCTTGACCTTTTTCTTGCTGGGGATTTGGAAGACAATGGATCATCCTCAGGAGGAGTGGCTTCCTCGGATGATACCTCCGCTTGAATCTCGATTTCCTGATGTGCCCCTAATTCTGGAGGAACAAGCATTGTGGGCAGTTGTGCCGCTACATGCGCCTCTACTTGCGCCTCTCCATGCGCCTCTCCTTGCGCCTCTCCTTGCGCATGTTCTTGCGCCTCTCCTTGCGCCTCTCCTTGCGCATCTCCTTGCCCATGTACTTGTGCTTGTACTAGTTGCACCTGTGGTTGTCGTTGCGGCTGTGGTTATTGAACACTCGTCAGCCGAGTTACACCCTGCCTTGATTGTATGCTACTTTCTTGCGATGAGCCAACATCACTGGTCGATGGTGATTGAACAACCAAAGTGGCTGCCTCTGCAGCACTCATGGACTTGGACCCAACTTGGTGTGGTGGCACTGAGCCCAATGAAGCGGAGGTGCCGCTCCCAGCTTGGTCCCCGGCGGACCCCGCTGCAGCAGGTGTTGTTTTTTTCCCCCAAAATAAGTGTCTGTGGGCACACCAGTCTCCTTGATAAGTGGCACCACTTGCTTCTTCTGCTCCTTCTTACTGGTAGAGGCAACTTTCTTTGTAGAGGAGCTACGGCCACCTTTCTTTGGGCCCATCTTCTTCAGATGGCAGAACAGCAGGCAGCAGGGCGCAGTTGCACGAGTTGCAGAGTTGTCTGTGGCCACACGTGACGTTGTGCTGCACACACTGCTGCAGGACTTCTTCCTGGCACTGTTGGTTCTCTTGTGCACCTAAAAGCAAAGGAAGCCAGAGGAACATCAGTTAAACACCCCAAAAAGTCGAAAAACACACAAAAATCAACACAATCCAATGTCATCCATGCCCTCAATGATGTTTAAATTCAAGAGGCCCCACACAAAGCCTTGGTCCATGCACCACTCACTACCCCTGGGCATAATGGGTGAAAGCAGGGCAGGCTGGGTGCAGGCCTATGGCTCAAAGCACACTGCCTGGCTTCAAAAAGGCCCCTTGTCCCCCAGCCACATGGCCAGGCCTCAAAATGACCCCCACCCACATGGCCAGGCCCCAACAACACCCCAAAAAGTCGAAAAACACACAAAAATCAACACAATCCAATACCATCCATGCCCTCAATAAAGTTTAAATTCAAGAGGCCCCACACAAAGCCTTGGTCCAAACACCACTCACTACCCCTGGGCATAATGGGTAAAAGCAGGGCAGGCTGGGTGCAGGCCTATGGCTCAGAGCACACTGCCTGACTTCAAAATGGCCCCTTGTCCCCCAGCCACATGGCCAAGCCCTGCCTGGAACAGGCCTCAAAATGGCCCCCACCCACATGGCCAGGCCCCAACAACACCCCACAAAGTCAAAAAACATACAAAAATCACCACAATCCAATGCCATCCATGCCCTCAATGATGTTTAAATTCAAGACACCCCACAGAAAGACTTTTTCATGCACCACTCACTACCCCTGGGCCTACTGGCTAGTGAGGCTTTACAGGCACCCCAAAATTAAAAAAAATCCACATATAACTGTGAGCTAAAATTCCATGACATAAATGAGATTTAAGTAAAAAAAAAACTCACAGAAACCGTTCTATCATGCACCCAAGACTAATCCTGGGCCTACTGGATACTGTCTGAGGAGTTATTCTGATCGAAATCATGATTTTCAGAAGCTTTATGCTGCCTGTGGATGATTTCTTGTGCAGAATTGCAATTTTTGCAAGTTCGGGAAAGCGAGCTGTTCAAATCTCCCGCCGGAAGTCAGCTGCGTGCTGCATCTACGTGTTCGGCATTGTTTACTCCCCCGATGCGTGATCGCGGGCCCGTATGACGTACTCGCGTTGTCAAACTGTTGCTGTGCAAGATGGAAGGGCCGCAATGACGTGATCGCGGTCGAAAAACTCTCGCGCGATCACGCAGCAAGATCCAAAATGGCACAGCACACGCAAACCAAGAGTAAAACAACTCGGCGAACACAGAATCACGGTAAATCAACAGCGTGCACACGATATTGTATTTTTCAAGCGCGACCAAGGAAAAAAATCCGCCAGCGGGAATTGCCAAAAATCCGCAAATTCCGCGAACTGAACGGATTTGGTGCCCACGCTTAGTTACTGGGGTGATGCCTATGGACCCCCCTGGGCCTGGGGCACTTCACCTAACGTGGCCTTTTTTCTTTAAAATTAAGGACTCGAATACTAAGTCTCCGAGTCCTGTATTAGCAGCCGCAACATTTTTTTCAATGATGCAGCCAGGCAATCAGATACTTTCGGTACCTGGTATTGGGACCAGTTCTGCAAGACTGAAAAAGCTAATGGCAGATATAGCTCCCATGACTCAACACAGGGAGCTATTTTTGACCAAAATTATTATGATTGTCTCAGGTGGGTGCACCTGCATGCTCACAAACAGCAGCCAGCTTCAACTTTTTAATTATACTTTATTATTAATCTACCCATCCAAGATGCTGAACAGGTATTTTTGATTGCTATGCACGGTATGCAGCATAAATGGGCAGAAGCATGCAGCTAGGTATCACTGTGCAACTGCTGGTCGCTCGCAAAAATAACTTGAAAAAATAAATAAAGCATTGAGCAAAAGGTTGAAAGGAAGGCCAGTAGATGCGTGGATGAAGGGGAGGACAGGGAAGGCGATTAAGTGAACAGAGAGACAGAGACAAAAGGCCAGTGGGTGGAGTGCTGAAAGGGAAATAAAAAAACACAATCACCTCACAGCAAGAGTATAAATACAACACATCCAATCAGAAACTGTGTAAAGCTGCAATGCTAGTCAGAATCAAGAAGAACTAGTTCCCACAAAGATGGGAACTAGTTCATGTGTTTGGAAAAACACATTAGATTTTAATGAAAACCCTCACCCACCAACCTAGTTGTTGGCATGATTCATCATCGGGTCATGCCTGTTTACAGCGGAGCTGGTTTTTTGGTGTGGTGTTAGTGCTGTGAAGTGAGCTGAAATGTATTAAAAGGCTGTCCACAGGGTCCCCTAAAGTTAAGATAAATTTAGTAAGTGGTGGGCTCTATGGTCATGTAAAAATGTTGGATATCTGTGGAGGTAGTTAATGTCTCTAATATACCTTATTGGCAGGTCTACATGTTTCATCCAGCTTTCGTCGTATACTGGCTTTAGTCAGGACCTATGTGTGAGTAGTAAAAAGTAGTAAGGTGGATGGTCAATTGAGATTACAGAGGACCTTGAGTGGTGTTGCACGTTTAAGAAAGGGAGAGTGCCTCCCGTTATTTGTTACAACCTGTAGGAGAAAAGACAAAACAGGAGGAACATACACATGAACATATAGGAACTCCAGAGTAAGAGTTTTAGTCATTTAGGTGCATATCGTGTAGGTGACTGGTTGCTGTATTGTCAAACCGGGCAATATGTGGAAAATGATGGTGTGAAGACGTGATGCAGCGCTTATGCGTGAGGAGGCCGTGATACTGAGCAATATAAAGTGAAAATGCCTGGTACTATGTCGGTTTCAACGTGATGTAGTAAAAATGCTTATATGAGTTTTCCATCAGAGGTACCATGAATAACACAGGGAGGGCAGGATCTATAGTCACACTGTAATTGTGTGAGAAAGGAGAACAAGAAAAAAGAGGGAAAAGGCTCAGAGGTGACCGATTCCCAAGCCATTTGGGAAGTAAATACTTGTATTTTTCCACAGATCAGGACTTTCGACTCAGATCGTCACTTACTTCGTCAAAAGCCATCTGCCCGCTTCCCGTACCTATTGCGGCCTGCTGGACCGGATTCCAAAGGTGAATGTGTTTTCAGTGGAAGCCAGTATTAATGTGTTAGCTTCCTGCCAGCAAGGGCCATGATTGAAACCACATGAGTCAGAATGCCGTAATTAGTGGGTGTGGTTTGTTGTGTTCTATCGTTATGAAGAAAACAGAAAGAAGACTTGCTATAACGGAGTCCGTGATGTGCAATCATGAGCGGGTATTGAATGGTAACATAGTACAATTGTGGTTGAGGTAATTCACGAGGAATTCAAATTAAAATGTAAGATTAATAGCATATTAGTGGTGCATAGACATGAAAGAAAGAATTACAAGCTTGTCGCCACCGCTGCTGGGATGCATTTGGCTAGCCTAATTAAGATTAAGATGAACAGAATTTTATCAGGGCGAAGACAGGTAAGAAGGCTTATATGCATGTCACCCCCTTTGCTGGAATACATCTGCTTACCTTGTGTGATGTGCAGATAGAGGCTAGGATGGTGTGTCCTCAACATCACAGTTGGGGGTGTTTTTCCTATGAGGAGACAGGGAGGGTCGTGATAAAACTTGTGAGATAATTGTCAAGTGTCTAGGTAACTACCGTATCCATGGTAAGAGTGAGGTTGCCGTACACTGGAATATAGCGCTGTGTTTTGGGATGTTGTCAGTTGTTCAGCGCATTCCAGGGGATCTTATCATTCAGGCCTATTTTGTGGGTAAATAACCAATACACCCACCTCTGTTCTTTCTGTAGTAAGATCCTCTCGTTAGTGGGATTTGTATTTGTGATCTGTTCGATCACTACCCACTTGAGTTCATTAGGGGTGTCACTCTTCTGAATGAAGTGGTCAGTAAACTTGGTGGTGTTTCTCTTGCAGCATATGTTGCTGTGGTGCTCCCCGATCCTGACCTTTACCTTGTGGCTGCTCATGCCTATATACCTCAAGCCACAAGGGCATTCAATGAGGTATATGACGTGTGCTGAGTTACAATTTGTATGGTTTCTGAGAAACCAGGTTTTCCCTGCCTCCAGGTCCAGTGTCTTAGTGGTGAGGGTGAGGTGACAGATGCATCAATTGCTGCATGGGTAGTGGCCTATTATGTTAGGTAGTCCATATGAGTTGAGGACTGTGTTCTCTCTGGTTGTGGGTATTGGTCTTGGGAGTGTGGACACCAGTTTATCCTTCAGGCTGCTAGCTCTTTTGTAAGAGAACATGAGGGGTTCCCACTGTAGTTTACCCGTATTGAGGATCCTCCAGTTTCTGAAGATGATTTTCGCAACTCTGTTGGAGGCCGTATTGTATGTTGTGACACATGAGAGGGGAATGGTGCTATTATCCCTCGGTGTGTCTTCTAGGAGGGGTTCTCTGTTTTGGTTCCTAGCTCTCTACCTATTGGATCCTATAATGCTGTCAGGGCATCCTCTTTGGGCAAGTTTGGTGGCAAGGTCGGATGATTGCTTTTTAAAATCCTCAATCCGGGTACAGTTTTTCCTAATCCTGAGGAATTGCCTGTATGGGAGGTTCTCTTTCAGGGTACCCGGGTGGAAGCTGTCAAATTGAAGTAACAAGTTCCTCGCTGTCGTTTTGTAGTAGGTGGGGTCTGAAGAGTACCTTCTTTGGCTTCTACTGTGAGGTCTACGAAAGCCAGTTTGGTGTTGTCTGCTGTGCCTGTGAATTTCAGGTACGGGTCTCTATTGTTGAGCCAGGCGAGGAAGGTGGCCAAGTATTCCTCCCTCCCTGTCCAAATCATGAGGATATCGTAGATGAATCGATGCCAGAACTTGATGTTATCCGTGTAGGGGTTTCCCAGTTGTAAAATGTATGCGGTCTCAAAATGGTAGACGTAGAGACCTGCCACACTACATGTGCTCCCCCTCGAAGGGTGGCTGGTCTGTAGGAGATAGTCTCCCTCAAATTCGAAAAAGTTTTCTTTCATGGCCAATGTGGCACACTGTAGAATGAATTCCCTTGGGGTATTGAAATTCTAAGGGGTATTCTCCAGTGAATGTTCAATCACCCTCAGGGTCTCGTCCTGGGGTAGACTGGTATATAGGCTCTCTATATCCAGTCCCACCAGGAGTTGGGTCTGTGGGTCAAATGGTATGTTTTGTATTAAGTTGAGAAGGTGTTTGGTGTCCTTTACCAATGGGTTCAAGCAGAAGTCACATAAACGTGATAGCGGTTCCGGGAGGGAATTGATTCCTGAGACGATGGGGCGTCCAGGTGGAGGTATTGCTTCTGATTGTTTTTTGGGTACTGTTTAAAAGTACGGGGGCCTGGTTTTCTGAGGGTATAGATAGTCTGCCTCCTGTTTAGAGATGTGGTTTTAGTCTTCAGCTGTTTCCACTATTGATATGATGGTTCTCCTTAGGGTCTCTGTTGGGTCCTCTCTGAGTCTCCTGTAATTTCGGTCATCATTAAGAAGGCGTCTGCATTCTCTTGTGTAGTCTGCCTTGTCCTGTTCGACGATGCCTACCACTCTTGTCAAACAACCATGAGAAATGCCAATACTGCTGATTATTTTAAATCATTTGAATTCAAAGGTGCGGGGACCAACCATCAGACCATCCTTAGGCTCATTAGTAGCTTTTAATTAAATATTCCAAGTTTTTCAATTTATCACAAAAAATTTGATATACATAATACATACTTCATACAAATGATACAAGAACACACAGCAAACAAAAAATAAATGAATTACACTTTCATTCAACAGATCTCACCACACCACTTGCTCTACATACACACCATCCACACTCTCAAGCAAATTGTTAGACAAATAACCTTAGAAACCAAACAACCTTGCTATTAGTCACAATTTATTTTTAGGGACATAACCTATACAACTTTTTCAAATATTTTTTGAATTTGATATAACATTCTCATTCCTTAAATACAGTAAATATCAAGTTCACAAACAGCCACTATAGGCAAATGTTTGGTAAATCCACGGTCTACGCGTTTCAAACCCCTTTGGTCATGGGGTTCTCATCAGGACCAACCTCACTCACTTAAATATGCCCAAACATCGTGAACCTTTACTCCTATGTTAGTGGGTGGTGAATTTGGGGGTTCATTGCAAAATTGTTCATTATTTGATTGTAATCCAGAGGTAGAAGTTTTAAACCAACAACGTCCTTCAAAATATTTCTGGGGTGCTGGTGCAGTCTAGGTGTTTAATGACATCCAGGTGCTGACCTGTCCACCAGTGTGATTGCTGCCTGTCACCTGCCGACAGCGCTCCCCTTCTTGGGCGCTGCCCTGCCGCCGGAGCCTCCTGCCTGCTCCCGCTGCCTCGCTGGATTTTCCATCGCGCCATTGAGGCCGCCGAGTGGAGTGCGGGCTGGGGACCACATCTCCCATCGGCCCCTGCGGCCCACGCATCACCCAACCGCACCAGGAGGTGCTTAAAAACGGTGAGAGCCCCGCCTCGCGGGACGCCGGGCGAAGCCCGGGCAAAGGGCGGGCCCTCTTAGGCCCTCAGAGGCCTGAGGAGTCTGGTCTGGCCCACGTCTCTTGGTTATACCATCAAGTCACCGCCCAAGGTAATTTGTTTCTGCCGAACTGCATGTGATTAGATTGGGGTTTAATATAGTACCTGCTGAGGCGCTAAGTGGAATTATGGTAAAAAAGACACCAATGTCAACCCGATCCACGTCAAGGAAATTAGCACAGGCAACAACCCCACTTCCAAGCTTAACTGCGATTGACAAAATGTTGGCAAAAACATAGGGGTTGTTGTCACTGCCATAGAAAATACCGAAAGGCGTCTCTCACTACCGCCGAGCATGTGTTTGATAACTCACCCTACGCAAGGAACTAATATACCTGCTAACACCTCCATAATAACAGCTTTGTCACAGGACTCAATTCTATTGCATTCATACGCGGACTTACCGGGGAACTACCAGAACTGTGCTGATGTATTACAACAGTCACTACCCACTGATTTTGCTGCTCGGGAGAGCAGGCTGTCACTAACCCCCAACTTGCAGCCAAGTGAGGTTCCCCTTCCTGTGATTGATGTGTCTAATGTCAGAGAGGAGCTAGACAATTGTGGTAATAATGATGCTAATCTAGCAGATAAGACAGCCGATATGAGCCCACCACAAAGCATAAGCGGTAATGGACCTAGTGGATCCAAAGGTAGACAGGCACATAGTAGGAAATTGGGAATTGTAAATAGACCCGGGGGGAGACATAGAAGTAATCAGAAGAGATCAACTCAAATTTCCTCGAAACAAGGGGGGGAAAAACATAAAACGCAGAAGAGAAGCCACTCACAATTAAATGAAAACCAGGTTACTGTTCAAGAAGACTCATTTCCTGTTATTATGGAGGGTCTCATAACACACCTTGAGCATTTAGTAAAGTCACTTATTACCCCAATAGCTGAAAGATTGAGGGTCTTAACGGACAAGGTAGAGAATTTAGAAAAGCTGGGAATAGCTAATCTAGATCTGTTAGAACATATTAGCACACAGTATAAGCAACCTATAAATAATGCCCTAAAGGGGAAGCCTAATAACAACTTGGCTGTTGGCGACACGAGAGTAGCTAGTCCTCTTGCACCAGCAATTGTAGTTACTGCCCCGAAAAAATTAACTACCAACATCCCTACTATACTAACGGGGCAGAAATCTGCTGTGGAACAAAGGGAAAAAGGTAGCTTAGAATCTAATAATATGGACAGGGTAGCACCTGTCCGGAACATCAATAATATAATCCCCGCAATGATAAACTTACCACCGGAAAGCAGTGCGTATGTAGCTATACTCGCCAATGTACCAAAGCTAAAGCCCACCCAATTTGAATACCAGCAAACACTTAAGAACAAAATACTATATTGGATTACTAGAAACTGTGGGTTCCCAATGCGTGGGGCAAACCAGATTATTTCAACTCAGAGAGTAGGTTGGTTGGGACCCAATAAAAAGGAGATAAATGGTGACTGTATAGTTATAAACTTCAGGACATCTGACTGGGCCAGAGACTCAATCTTAAATGCACCTGTGCCCTCCAAATGGGAATA